>NC_141689.1:1934754435-1935961269 GCF_964263255.1 Lissotriton vulgaris | reverse complement strand
TTCGGAGGAGGAGCTTAGCGCGCATCCAAGATGGTTGCGTGAGCTGGGAGCCTCCGTAACCCTCGCCGCCTCCTACATCTAGCCTGTCACGGATCCTGTTTTTAACAACGGGTTATTGTAGCTGTAACTCTCCTGATCTAAATGGACTTTTTCAAAATTTGAATCGGACGCCGGACAGCTGAAATACTCTGTCATGAAGCCCGAGGGCCTACACCGTGAGATAACCAGGGACTCGAGCATCCGCAACACCCCGGGGGTAGTTGAACAACAACGGCGGATGGAAGGAGATTGCTACCCAGGGTCTACTTACGGTTTCGATTTTCCTGCTCACGTCTGCTGAAAGCCGGCCGTCCTCTGATTTTGCTGGTCCATGAGCTAACTTGCTTAACTGCTCCTCGCCGGCGCCCTACATTTTGACTTTTTTGCTGTTTCTCTCTGTGAGGAGCCATTCACACCAGGTCCCAAAAGCCCCTTTGGGGTGCACAGCTCAACATGGCGGGCAAACCTGACAGCGACAAACGGACGACCAAGAACACGTCTCGTGTGGGATCACTCAATCCACCATTATGGATCGATTTATGCGCCCCAAGGTTTCCCCCAGCGGCACTGGTAAAACTCCGGAGGACATTGGTGGTAGCCCCCCTGAAACGGAAGAGCTGACTCTGCGAGATGTAATGGGCGCCATCGCGAGCATGAAGTCATCCATGGGCCAACAGTATGAAACCTTGGCCGCCAAGATTGACACAGTGGCTCTTCATGTCAGTTTGATTAGGGCGGACTTGGCCAAGACCAACGAGAGAGTCAAGTCTCTGGAAATCAAAACTGCCAGTCTCACCACCGACGTGTCCGATCTCCAGACCAAGGTCCGGACCTTATGAACCTCGAGTGAACAGTTCGCCCGCCGGCTCGAGGATTTTGAAAGCCGCGCAAGGCGCAACAATGTTCGCATCGTCGGAGTTCCGGAGACTTCAGCAGATCAATCGACGGATCTCCTTGTGGAAGATCTGATTCTAAAACATCTCGCTCCTAAGGGCCTCAGTAACTTTTTTGCGGTGGAGCATGCCCATAGAGTCCCGGGTGGAAGACGCAAACAGGGTGCCCCACCAAGACCCATAATTGCGAGGATCTTCAACTTCAGGGACGCCATCTTACAGCCCTCGAGGATCAACGGCCCCACCAAATTTGAGAATGCATCTATCAGCTTCTACCCCGACTTTACTCAATTGGTGCAGAGACAGAGACTAGGATTTACCGGGGTGAAGCGTAGACTGAGAGACCTGGGCCTGAAGTATGCCATGCTCTTCCCGGCCCGACTACGGATCGAACATAATGAACGTGTGCTATTCTTTGATATGCCGGAGGTGGTTAGTGACTGGTTGGACACTTTGTCAATGCAACAGGACAGTACAGAGCCATCTAGAGGCACAGAGGGAGGCCAGAAGGACCAGGAGGAGTGAGGAGACCGGCGTGAGCAATTACCGTACCGCGTTGCGGTGGTTCATCTTCTTTTTGGGTCAATGACACTTTCACGATGTGGACCCTGAGGCGGCGGGGGGATTGGGACTTTTCCTCCTCCTGGGATGTTCCTTTTTCTTCTTGTAGATTAGTTTTTCTAGGGTAGGGCGACAGGCACACTGCAAATTGTTTTTTTTGGGGTACTATCGCAGGGGTGCAGGGTGGGGGGATGTGTGTGTGGAGTTTTTTGGCGGAGGGGGTTTCCTTCTTTCTGTTTGAATTGTTTCAGAGGCTACGCATTGTTGCACATTGTGATCTGTGTTTCCTTCTCGGGGCTTGGGGGACCCCGCCACTACTTATGGGATGGGGGATAGGGGGCTGAGAGTTTTGAGTTGGAATGTCAATGGCTTGGGGGACAAGATAAAGCGGGGATAGTACTTCAATATTTGAAACGCCACTCCCCTGATATCGTATTATTGCAAGAAACACATTTTGTGGGGAACACGTTTCACGCTATGAATCGGAGGGGCTATAGGTTGGTTGCACATTCAGGGTTCACTTCAGGATCCAGAGGGACCGGTGTTCTGGTCCGAAACTCCCTCCCCTTGGAGGTTGATGATACTGTCCTGGACGATAGGGGAAGGTATGCGGCCATTATTGGTAGGTGGGAGGGGAAAGCGATTTCCATCCTCTCAGTATACGTTCCCCCGGGTTTACAGACCACTTCGTTTGCAGACCTGGGGAAACTGGTGTTGGAGCTTCCTGAGGGGATCTTGGTGGTGGGGGGTGATTTTAACTCAGTTGTTAGTGGCATGGAAGATCGTAACCCTCCCAGAGCTCTCACGCAGTCACAGTCCTGTCTTGGTGGCTTCATGGATACATTTGGTCTGGTTGATTGTTGGCGGACGCTTCACCCTGGGCAAGCTCAATACACCTTCCACTCTGGGGCGCATTTTAGAATTGCTAGGCTTGATTACATCCTCATGCCTGCGGCGCAGGCCGTATCGGTGAGAGAGGTCCGACATTTGCCCAGAGGCATCTCGGATCACTCCCCGCTATGGCTACTCGTAGATCTCCATCTTGGAGCCGGGGGTCGGGTCGCCCCGATCAATCCTTGGCATCTTCGTCTTCTGGAAACCAGGGCTGGGGTAGTTAAGGCTATCGACCATTATTTTGCCGAAAATGTGGGATCGGTGACCTTGTCTGTGTCCCTGTGGGAAGCTTTCAAAACTGTTACTCGCGGCCAGACACTGTCGCTGATTGCTGGTTCAAAGAAACGCCATAATGAGGAGGTTGTACAGCTGGAATCTGAAATCACTGCTCTAGAGGCTGATCTTGAATCTGGGGTCACGCGAGATAAGGTGCATGTTTTGAATTTGAAACAGTCTGACTACAAAGCCTTGGTGACGAATGCTGCGAAAGCCATGAGTCATGAGCAACAGGGCCGTTTGTATGATGTGGGCGTCAAGGCAGGGAAATTGATTGCATGGTTGGACAAGAGAGAAAGACTGAATCGAGTGGTACCGGTTGTTGAACGTGTGGATGGTGTGCGTGTGGTAGATCCATTGGAGATCGTGGAGGAGTTTGCCTGTCATTTCCGAATGGTGTATGCGCCGGTCTCAGATAGGCCGGAGGAGGACTCGCATCTTTTGCTAAGGGATATCGCATTGCCTAGCTTATCCGACTCTGACAGAGAACTTATGGAGGCAGAATTTTCCACCGATGAAGTAGCGCTCGCTATTCGCTCCATTCGCTCGGGGAAAGCTACAGGCCCGAATGGCATACCCATCGAGTTGTACAAGTTGTGTCCGAACAAAATGGCGCTGTATCTTCGTTCGATGTTCTTGGAGTCCAGGGAGAGGGGCTCGCTTCCCCGAGACCAGAGATTGGCGTCTATCGCCGTAATTCCTAAAGAGGGGAAGCCCTGTGAGTTGTGTACCTCCTATAGACCCATTTCACTTCTTAATGCCGAACCTAAGATCCTGACAAAATTGTTAGCGAATCGATTGATTAAAGTGATTGGGGACCTGGTACATCCAGATCAATCTGGCTTTATTCCAACCCGCAACACTGCGTTGAACCTACGCCGTCTACATGGCGCTCTGGCGAGGGCGGAGACGTTGCGTGAGCCGGCCATTTTGGTTTCTCTAGACGCCACTATGGCCTTTGATACAGTGGAATGGCCGTATCTGTGGGCGGCCCCTACGAAGTTTGGCTTCGGGCCGGTGTTCATTAGCTGGGTCAGGCTACTTTACGAGGAGCCTCTGGCTCAGGTTGTTGTTAATGGTAGGGTCTCGGCTCCCTTTGTTCTCGGGAGAGGTATGCGACAAGGGTGCCCCCTGTCCCCGCTGCTTTTTGCTTTGGCTTTGGAACCCCTGGCCGCATGGTTGCGGTGGGAACCATCACTCAAGGGTATCAGGTGGGCCCCCGACTTTGAAGACCGCATATCATTGTATGCGGATGACATTCTCCTTTATCTTACTTCCCCTCGGAAATCTCTGGGGGTGCTGTTCGATGTCCTTAGCTCCTTTGGTAAGAACTCTGGTCTAGTGATCAACTGGAGTAAGTCCTGCGTCTACTCGCTCACTGACGATACACCTCTTGTGCCGCGTAATTGCTCGATATAAATCTCGCACTCCGGCTTCAAGTATTTGGGTATATATATCTCGCGTGACCCCGTCGTTAGGTATCAGGGTAACTTACTCCCCCCGCTTCTTCGGTTGAAAGCCGATGTGAAAGCTTGGTGTAGGCTGCCGCTGTCCCTGGTGGGCAGGGCAGCTCTCTTCAAAATGATGTCCCTGCCTAGATTTTTGTACGCACTCCAAAACACTCTTGACCTTGTACCCACCAGCTATTTCCATGAGATCGAAAGCCTCCAGAGAAAATTGCTGTGGACCGGACGACCCCGGATTGCCCTGGCTAAGCTCACATTGCCTTGGTACGATGGAGTTATAGCGTTGCCCGACATCAGGCGTTACTACTGGGCCTCCCAACTGAGCGCTGTCAATCATGCACTGTATGGCCCGGTGTCTAACCCGGCCTTTGCCATGGATAAATGGTTGCTTCCGGTCGGGACTTATTACAGGCGCTCTATTCCAGGCGGTCGGACAAGACATTAACGGGACCCACCAAGGTGGCGGTGCGGATTTGGTATAGTGCTAACGCAGCTATGGGCTGGTCGGACACTGTCACTCGAGCGGCTCCACTATATGCCTCTGAGAAGTTAGGCAATTTATAGACCACCAAGGGCTTTGAGAAATGGGACCTCATCGGTATTAGCAAGGTAGGGGACCTTTGGATGAAGGATAGGATAAAGACCTTTGATGAGCTAAAAATTGAGTATGCACTTAGCGATAGGGAATACTTCCGGTACTTACAGGTCCGGCACGCCATTGGTTCGGTCTTCCCGACTGGCACCCTCATTCCGGAATCCTCACCCCTGGAAGACAGAGTGCTCGACGGTCACGTCCCGGACAGTACTATCTCTCTTATATATAAGAAACTGATAAACAACCAGACAGACCTTCTTTTACAGCTGCGTGAGGCCTGGACCAGTGATGGACTGGAACTAGATGATGAGGATTGGCAGGCAGCGATGTCCTCTCCGAAGGAGGTGGCAATCCCGGCCCGTCTGCGACTGGTGCAACTAAAAATCTTACACCGCGTGTATGTGACAGGCCCCCGATTGTTACGCATGGGATACTCTGTGGATGGACTGTGTAAGCATGGGTGTGGAATAATGGGTACCTTCCTCCATATTCTTTGGGAATGCCCCGAGGTAATATCCTTTTGGAGCCGTGTGCATGACGTCATGAAAGAAGTAACAGGTGTTTCAATTTTGCCTGAGGCCCGTAGGTGTCTTCTGAATGTGTGGGAACCCAACGACTACAACGTGGCTCAGACACAATGGGCCACTTTAGGGAATATGGTCGCCATACGTGACATTGCACAACTGTGGGGGTCCTCGAGGGCACCCAGTCTGTCAGCCTGGTCAAAGAACATGGACTGGTGCATGTTTTGAGAAAAAACAGTGTATGTCGCTCGGGGCAGACCTAAGAAGTGGGGGAGGATATGGAACCAGTGGAATCAGTATAGTGGAGAGATCTGTACTCCTCCCTTTCTGAATCCACCGGAGGTGCTGCAATCCCCTTAGCCAGATGTTCCTTCTGGTCTTGATTTTCGTTAATGCACTGATTGCTTGCTCTCTTCCCCCTTCCTTCCCCCCTCTTTTCCTTCTAGCTTTTAAGCTTCAACTGCTGCTACATAAGATCCTTTTAGGTGCGGTTCTCCCCCTCCCGGAGGGATCACTCGTGTGTAAAATTTCTGTTTTGCCTCGACAGTTAATTACATTTTTCTTTTCTTTCGGGTTTGTTTGTTTCCTTTTATAAAACATAAAAAGAAAAAACCTTATTTCTCCTGTGACTAAAAATACATGGATGTGGCATGTTTGCTCACTCGCCGCCGGACCCTCGGGTTGCCGGCTGAAGTGCTGTGTAACTGAATTATCCTATACACTTGTCAATAATGGTGACAGCCGGCTCTGGCGGTTGTATGCTTGTTACTGTATAATCATAACTGTCAATAAAGGTTTAAAAAAAAAAGAATGTATTTTCAAATGTCCCTAGCTGAGTGCAGGTACCTTGAGAAGCATGTGCTTTTGCGAACAGTTGTCCTCACTCACCCGAAGGTGACATGCTTCATCATTGGGCAGATCTCCTCACCAGGCCGGCGCTGCAATGCCTGGCAGGCCCGGGTGAGCACGTTTGGGCATTCTCTTTACCCAGAAACTCGTGCAATCATAGCTCTCAGAAGTCAGAAACAGCAGCAAAAGTAGAGGAGGTCTTGATGGCTACAGTATTAGGAGGCTAGAGAATTGTTTGCAAACCGCTTAGTTCATGTACGTGATGGACGTGACCCTCAGAGGCGAAGGACACAACCATTGGTTGCTTTCGCATACGTTAACCTATGGCTGTGTCAGTTTGGAGTATTTTTAGAAAAAACAAGGGAACCCAAAGGTAATATACTAGGGACCTTG
The DNA here is from genome assembly GCF_964263255.1 of Lissotriton vulgaris. Lineage (NCBI taxonomy): Eukaryota > Metazoa > Chordata > Amphibia > Caudata > Salamandridae > Lissotriton > Lissotriton vulgaris. The sequence continues at coordinate 1,935,954,779 of NC_141689.1, read as the reverse complement.
GGCGCTAATTTGTTACTAAAGACAGTGGTCCCTAGAACATTGGAAAATAAATGATTAGAATCAACATAAGCTAAATAGCCAGTATGTTCTTTGTTCAGCCTGACAGCGATTTATTTTGCAAATATATAAAGTATAGCAAAAAATTTAAGGTAATGTCAAGGGGGCACAGCCTGTGACCCACATACAACAAGACAAAACAGCAATTGTTACAGGCAAAAGGCGAACGAGGCGGTCTGTATCCTAGTATTCAGTGAACAGACTTGATTCAATAACAGTACCATTGTGCAATGTAATCAACTTATTTAGTGGACATATGGTACAAAAGTTGTCGACGTTTCGATGCTCAAACTCTAAATAAATGGCATCATCTTCAGGACAGTATTATAGAACATGTCTGTCTTGGAATCATATTGTTTCCTTTCATACATACATAACAGTAAACATAAACAATTTTAACAAGGGGGAATAAAATGGGAGAGATGGAAAAAAGAAACAGGAATTTAGACAGTAGGTTAGGCACGGACCATTCTCGTCAGAGTTCATTGACTTATCAGTGACTTTGTTACCAGTCGTGTGAACATAGAACCAACTGGCAGGTGGAAGTGGCATGCGGAGTTCATTCGACATGCCGATGTGACAACATTGGCGGTGTACGGCGCAGTGCATTTATCAGATAGTGAGTGTACTGCGTAGTGAGGAATTAGAGAAACAATGACCAATATAATGCTCGGCGGCTTGGAGGGTTAAGCGGGCAGTAAAAGGAAATGTGTTGCGGTGCAGTGAGGCTGTGTAATTGGGGGCGAGGTGAAAAGGGTTGGGTTAAAGCATGGTGCACACTGTGTGGTGAGAGTGTGCAGATTAAAAGACAATTAAAAGGTAGAGGCGAAGAGCACACTGTGCAATGAGGGTTTGCAGATTAGAGACCCGGCTCAGTAAGGACTACGCAATACAACCTTATACGGCGCGGTGAGGCGGAATTTAAAAACCTATAGCAAGTGATTTCGGTGGGAGGAAATAAACTGCGCGGTGAATTACCGGAGGACTGAGACCTGGAGGCTGATCAAGAGCACATGATGGCATCTGATGGGAGCACTCCGGGGGGCGTGTGCAGGATCTAGAATTAGATGCGAGAGTTCAGGAGAGCGAACAATTGCGGCCCTGGGAGTGAGTTTGACTGGCGTGGATTGCGCTTACCTACAGATAGCATAGACTCACGGGACACGCAATATGGATAATGAAGCCGTCGCGTGCACGTACAAAAATCCTGGCGGTGAGGTCAGGCGGCAGCCAATTTAGGTCTTCAAATGATGCTTTGGTAACTGTTAAGTGCGTCACCACCACTCAAAAATGTAGCTACTTTCTTTCAACATTTAAAAATTGGCGGATCAACTAATGTTTGTTGAAAAAACTTTATTCATTTGTAGTGCGTTAGTGCTGTAACATGCTAGAGTAGTGTGATGTTAACACCCCCATTGATGCTATATTAAGCAAAAAAAAATTAAAAAAATGATGTGTGAATAATACATTACAAAAGCCAAAAAAAGACATTCAGATGTTAAAAAAGTGATAAACAAAATTTTTACATAAGAAAAAATGTAATGAAAGCACATATGTTGTGCACACCATGATATTTGTGTGAATGAGCCTAAATGCATCTGTGGGAATTTTTTTTTTAAATGTCATAACTTTTGTCAATTGCAGACATTTGAAGTCTTCTGAAAGAGTGAGGAGACGACTGCCTCAAGTGTATCGCCCATTTTCAGCCCATTCCACTATGGAGGAAAGGGATATTATAAAAAAAGTTCAGATTGAATGGGGAAACTATTCTAGATTTGCCATCAGCTGGAGCCTGATCTTATCTTCTGCCATGCAATAAAAAACCCACAGCTATTACACCAATTGTCAAAGTCATGGCAATACTTCATTTTGAGGCCACAGAATAATTCCAAAACACTGTGGCAGTATCTGGTGGAATGTCACAACCAAATTTCAGTGGTGTGCTACATGAAGTTGTTGTGTCAATGATGAGACACATCAACAGCTTCACCCAGTTCACACGACGTGAGAATTTAGCTGAAGTGAAGGGGGACTTCTACGCTTTGGTCACCTGCTGCATGTGGTAAAAGCAATATATGGCAGACATATTGCTGTAGTGTCCCCAAGCGCCAGGGAACAAGTATAACGCAAATGGAAGCACTTCCATTCAATTAATGTGCAAGCTGTCTGTTTACCTGATTTGTATATCTCAAGTGTCTGTGCCCATTTCCCTGGATCTGCCCATGATTCCTTTGTACTATGGAACAGCAGCATACCCCAGCAAATGTCCCAACTTGAACCTGAGAAGGCCTGACTTGCTGGTAAGTACAATCAGACATGACACTGTTTGGGTAATGACAAGGTGAATCACCGGTAATTGCGTTACTTATTTTGCCTAAATTTTACATTTCAATTTAGGTCATTCAGCTTATTCTAACCGACCATGGTTATTGTTAGATTATGCTCGCTGATGCTTTTTAATGCCATGTATAAGTTGCCATTTTCTTTTAGATGCCATTTTCCTGCTGGTCGAAACTAATCCTGCTGGATTCCGAGAAATGCTCCATGCTAAGTTTTGTGTCTGCAACAAAGAACTGTTAGTGCCAGTGCATAGCTTTCCCGCTCTGTAAGGCTCTCTCCCACATGTCTGGCAGTTTAATCAGTGCACAGGTTGGTATGGCCTTGAAAATGTTCTGAGCTCTACAAGATACGAGAGTAGACTTTTTTTTTGTCTTTACGCTATTCATCCACATCTGTTTAGAAAATTCCACTGTAGACACGTTATTAGTTGACCATGCAATGCATATATTGTATCTTTATGCTTACAAGTTCTCAGTTCCCATTAGAACACTCTCTCGAGACTGTGCAGATGGGGCCCCGCTTTGAGCATGTACAATAAATGATAATTGGTGTATATTCTCCACTGTTTTCTCTGACTCTTCATTTGGTATAGAAGGCTGAGAGGTGGTCAGTGGTGACCCGAGTGGCCCTAATCAGGTCACTTCCTTCAGTTATTGGCACCACTGAGGAATCCAACAACTACAGGGGAAGTCTGCTTTAATTAGGCCCATGGTAGAACACGAAGGCCAGTTGAGTAGGCTTTTGGGCTCCTGAAGGCCATATTTTGCTGTTTGGACAAGACCGGTGGAGCCATCCTCTACTTACCCAATAAGGTGTGCCAAATCACTATGGCCCACTGCACGTTGCACAACATCGCCTTGCGACCGAACATCCCATACATCGCAGAGGATGGAGAGCATGAAAAGCCACGGGTGAGGATGAAGTTGACATACGTCAAGATGTTATTGCCAACTTCTTTACCTGAGTGTAAGTATACATCACCACAACATCCACAGAAGCAGTGCAATGCCAACTGCGTCCTGCGACGTACTCACTCCGTCGGCAGACAGCCGCTATGAGACTGCCAGCCCAACTGTATTATCTAAATGGGCTTGGTGCAACGCGCAGCCCTGACAGTGATGGAGTACTATTCGCCAATATTGGAGTCTGCTGCGTTGGTTGTGGTAAGCCGTGACTGCGACAGGAACCACTCGCATAATCTAAATCCTGCTGACGGTCTGCCGTCAGCTTAACAGAGTACCCGGGACCACTGCCGCAGCTGGATGGCGGAACTCCCATCAAGATGTAAATCAGCCCCAAGTTTGGAGGGTCTAAAAAGGAATGACCAATCCAGGATTTCCTTCAGTTTTTCAAGCACTCCATAGGTTGGAGCAGGAGCTGTACAACAGTAGCGCAGTGCCTTCTAGGGGCTGAGTTCATGGCTGCAAGCACTGTGGCCTAAAGGTTGTTTAAAAAAAGTCAAAGCGACAAGATGAATGTTGTAGAATGCTTTAGTTAAAGATGGTTGTCATAAGGATTTGAACAATGCTTTATTGAAGAGTGTTCTTCATGACAGCTTGGCAGTGCTTTCTTTGAAAGTATTATTCACCATGAGTTTAAGCAATGCTTTATTCACAGATGTCAATGGCAATGCTTTATTAAAAGGGTTACTAATGCTGACAGTAATTCCTATTCCTGAGGGGCTGCAATGTTCTATTATCGATGACATGAGCACCTTATTGCAATGCCTGCTTACTCATGATGAGTGCAAAAGAGGATGTTATGCTTTACTGCTGATAATGTGGGCACATGATTGCAATGCTTGATTATCCATAATAAGTGCAGGGGGATTATGTTTGCTGAAGTCAGTGATGGAATGAAGTATTACCTTAGCATGTGATTCTAGTCTAAAATGTTATCTAATATAAATGACACCCCCATGACTGTGTTATATTGTATAGGAGTGGGGGGTGTACTGTGAATTTTGGGGTCAAGACCCTTAGGGAGTCAAATGTAATGCTGGCAAAAGGTATTACCACCAGGCTTATATATATTTGTAAATGATTGCGTAGTATTGAGTAGCGTGTGTGTAATAAATGTAATGTAATAAAAACACAGACTGGACAATTCTTTATTGAGTCTTATTACTGCGTGCCAGCAAATGCTGATTACTAGCCCACACCACCGCCCTTGAATAAGCCCTGGACCGTTCTGTTTCACTACCCTGAGAGAGTCAATCGCTACAATAGGGTGTTTGGTACCCAGTGGAGGGTGAATGTGGACCCATTACTTGTGCAGGCCACACAGCTAGTGGCTTGTTTTCTTACAGCTGGTATTAGTTGACTATGCCACACAATATCCAGAAGCAATTCCACTAACCAGTATGATGACTTCCAGTGGCTCAAGCCATTATATAATTTTTTTCAAGGATAGGAGAGTCAAACATATTGTTAAAGGATAAAGGAACCCCAGTCATTTAAAAACTCATGGCTCAAATCTGGGAGCTATTAGGCATTTGTCCAATACGTACATCAGTTGATCACTCCCAGACAGATGTGCTAGTGGAACATTATAATAAAACTATTATAACATTAATAGGAAAAAACATTGAGGAATCAGGGAAGAACTGGGATAAGAAGGTACCACTGATATTGGTTGCCATCAGGTACCAACACCCTGGGTCAACTAGGTTCTCTCCATTTGAACTGGTGTTTGAGAGACATCCAAACATCCTCTTGGATATGGCAGTTGAGCACTGGGAGTCAGAAGAGGATGAAGAACAAAACCTACTAGAACGTGCAGCCAAGCTAACCTAAAACAAAGCCACTTTATGGGACGAGATGAAATATATTTAGGAAAGGCTCATGTAAAACAAAAGAGAAGTAAGATGAATATACAAAAGTCAGAGAGTTTACACGAGGAGATCAAGTGCATGTCTTGCCGCCGACTGACAACAAATTATTGGCTAAATGGCAGGGTTTTTATGAGTTGATTCAGAAGTTTATGCCTGTGACATATAGAGTGGCAGTCCATCATAGATCAAGGGTGGGTCAGATTTATCATGTACACTTGCTGAAGAAATCGGAGGAACCTGAGATAAGGGCTTATTTAACGTCATTAGAGATACACTTTACTCCTGACGAAGAAGCTAGAGATTGGTGAGTAGTGCCTTGAGACTCTCTCGGGTGAGTAGCAAGCTTTACAATACCCTGATTGATTGATTGATTGAGTGAGTAAGGTTTGGAATCCAATTACAAAAAGAACAGGAGGAACAGATAGACCACCTCTTGAGAGAGTATCCTAGATTTTTTTTCTAAGAGACCAGAGAGGACAAATTTGATATCCCAAGATATATTAAGGGCTGAGAGCAAAATCTTTAAACAACGTCCCCATAGAATTCCTGAGGCCAGAGGGAAGGCAGTGAAAGAAGAAATTGAAAAAATGTTACACAATGATATCATCAAGCTATCGAAACGTGCATGGTGTTCCCCAGTGGTGTTGGTACCCAAGGATGATGGCACTATTCTATTTTCTATAGATTTCAGACAGATCAATAGTATCTAAAAATGTGACACATATCCCATGCCTAAAATGAATGGGTTAATAGAAAAACTAGGAGAAGCTAAATCCATGACAAAGATTGACTTGGCAGAGGGGTTTGGCAGATTCTGCTCATGGAGGAGGCAAAGGAGAAAACCGCCTTTGCTACTCCGTAAGGACTCTACTAATATTAAGTGCTACCTTTTGAACTACATGGGGCCCTGGTCACATTTCAGACACTTATGGACAAAATTGTACGGCCTCATCAAGAGTATGCTGCAGCGTACTTAGATGATATAGTGGTTTTTAGCCCTACTTGGGAGACAATTCTTGGTCATATACGAAGCATTTTGAGGCATTACAAATTACAAGGTTGTAAGCCAATCCCCAAAAAATAAAATTGGCAGCCGGCGACATCAAGTATTTGGCTTGCAGTATAGGATGGGGATAAAACCCCAAGTGAACAAAAATACTAGCAGACCATCCCTTTTCCCACTACAGAGAAAGAAGTACGATCTTTTCTGGGACCTATTGGATATTATAGAAGGTTCATTCTACAATTTTTCCACGATTGAAAATAAATTTTTGGCGATCAAATGGGCAATGGAGACATTTTTTGTTGTTAACTGATCATGGGCCATTGGTTTGGCTTTCTCAGCATACGGTTATGAATCCACATATTATATGACAGTTTTAAGCATTGCAACCCGTTTCTTTTCAGACACAGCACTGAGCAGAGAAACGGCAAACAATTGTGGATTTCTTATCCCGGCATATCGCACTCAAATGATCCAATCGGCCATTCCAGGATAGTGAGATATGTGGCAGGGAACGAGGAAAAGACTCTGGGTTTTAAAAATGGTTGCCATGAATCATCCCAGGAAGGAGGTGGAAGAGGTCTAGATGTCAGAGAAGGGCCCTCGCAGGAGAAGGCAGAGACTTCCTCTCGCCATGAGAAAGAAGGTCCAGGAAAAAACAAATGGGAATGTCGAGAGGTGAGGACGAGAAGACGACAAAGGAACGGCTGCTGGAGGACCCGAGTGTTCCTGGGGAGAATATGCTGGTGTAGGAAGCCGCAGGACGTGGTGATTCAGGAGAGAGAGAGGAAGGAGCACGTGGAAAGAGGGGACAACCGGTCCACGTAACATCACACCCGGCAGCCTGAGTGAAAAAAGCACTGTGGTCCAGTTTGCTCCGGTCCCAGAGAAGGACCCTGGTCTCAGGCATGTGTTGTGTTCTGGCTTGTGTCACTGGGTACTTGGTTGCATAGTGATTAGGGAAATTTTATTGGCACCATATGAAGTGGGCACCTACTGAAGAACCGGGATTTAAACCCAGCGGCGTCAGGGGCACGCCCAAAGTCTTCGGGTTCACCTGTCTTAGAGTACAGAGACACGGGATACTTCTTTTTGGCGTCAAAGATCAAATTTATTAGCTGCAGCCAGTAACAGAGGTCCTAGAAGTACAACACGGTGTATGTTCTCAGGAGACTGCTCAATTTTACAAAGCAGGTCGTCCCTTTTTATACAAAAAATTGTGCTTCAGGCAAACATTCCTTATTTACAGTTGACCAATCCCATGTATACACGATCAAAGCATTGCTTGATGACAAACCCACATTTCAGTTGTCCAGCCCATAATAAATTATTAAACAAACCCAACATTCTTCTTTAGACAAGCCGGACAAAACCCATAATAAAAGGCCCGCAGCCCACATCATAAATAGACCATTCAGGAGGAAACAGAAACAGATAGAAGTAGGATAAGGCATGTCTGCAAGGTAATGGCAAGAATCCGAGAGCTCAGTTAGGGAAGAGTGTTTGCACTGAGACGTATGTTTTTGCGTCCCAGACTTCCCCATCGTTTCTAGCAGCTAAGGGTACCTATTTTGTCTGTTACGATAGAGCGTATACATGGTTGCCCCCTGATTTCTCGGGCACATGTTTTGTCTCGTTCCTGTTGCCTCCTACGTATACAGCTGCGGCAGATTACCACAAGATGAGAGTTGTCAGAGGTGTCTTCAGTAAGGAAGATACTGCAGCACAAGAATTGGGAGATTTTCTGAAGGGTTTTCTGCCGTTTTGGGGACCTATGGTTAACAGCAGGAACATACAGCAATTGACGAGAGTGGTTGAGTCCACCATAGTTGAAACTGCTGGTGCCCTTAGTAACTTGACTGCTGAGCTACAGTCGGATCGCCTTATGACTCTTCAGAACAGAGTTGCGTTAGATGTCATACTTGCAGATAGAGGAGGGGTATGTAAATTGATTCAATCGAGCTGCTGCATTTTCATTCCAGACAACGCTCCGACAGTGTACCAAGCCATTTCCAAGCTACATAAGATCTCAGAGTCTGTGCATGTGGACGAAGGAGATTGGTCGTTGATGGGATGGTTTTGGGAATTGTTATCCACTTGGGGATGGAAGATTCTGATGATCATTGGGATGGTTCTAGCTATCCTTTTCCTGTTCTGTCTTTGCGTACAGTGTGCTCCTGCTATATGTGGCCTTTGTGCTACTTCGTGTTTGAGGAGACCTGTATCGAGAGAGGTACTAAGTACTAGGATGATGCTACAGCAACATCTTGATGATCTGATGAATATAGACCTGGATTCAGATTGACGTGAGTTTAGGTTATTGCCTATGTAAGGGCAAAAGGAGGGTCTGAGGTTCTGTGAATTCTGAACCTGGGTCATAAAGGTCGTGGTTCCGTTACGATTTTGGTAACAGCGAGCTCAGCAAGCATGAGTGTTTTCGCCATCTTACACCGATGGATTCACTGTTTATTTGACGATTTCGTCCTGAACCCTTGGGTTCCATTTTGTGCATGGCAGCCATTTTGTGGATTGCCCTCACATAGGCCTATGACTGTGGCTGAACAAGTCTCTGGGACACATGCACCTTAGTTTGAGTTTGTGTTGACTTCTGTTTGACCTGAGTGAACTGACCCTGTTGCCTGAAGTTGACCGTGCCAAACCATTTCTTGCCCTTTAGCTGATCAAGATTAGGATCAAAGAGCAGGACATTGTTGAGTTTATTGTACACGCACACACCCATTTATCTTGCTTCTCATCTGTTTCTGTTTCCATCTTTATGGTCTATTTATGATGTGGGCTGCGGGCCTTTTTATTATGGGTTTTGTCCAGCTTGTCTAAAGAATGTTTATTTTGGGTTTTGTTTGATGATTAATTATGGGCTGGACAAACTGAAAAATGGGTTTGTCATCATGCAAATGCCTTTGTCGTGGAAACATGTGAGTGGTCAAACTGTAAATAAGGAATGTTTGCCTGAAGCACAATTTTTGGCATAAAAAGGGACGACCTGCTTTGTAAGTTTGAGCAGTCTCCTGAGACCATACACTGTGTTGTACTTCTAGGACCTCTGCTACTGGCTGCAGCTAATAAATTTGATCTTTGACGTCACTATGAAGTATCCCGTGTTTCTGTTTGCCAAGACAGGAGAATCCGAAGACTTTGGGCGTGCCCCTGGCGCCACTGGTTTTAAATCCCGGTTCTTCAGCATAGTGAACTTTCCCCCACCCCACCCCTTGCTTTAGGAACTACAGCAAGGTGAAGTTCTTGATGGGCCTCTTCTGTCTGCAACTCTGTAGACAAAGGCTTTGTCCTGAAGTTTTACACACACCGTCCTGAATTTTCACCTATGCCAGTTGGTCAGGGGAGCGGGAACAAGAGGACGGAAGAGTGGCATAAGTTATGCCACTCTTCCGTCCTCTTGTTCCCGCTCCCCTCTCTTCCCCTCTCTTCCTTCTAATCTCTCGTTCTCTTTTCTTTCCTTCCATCTCTTTCTTTTGCCTCTTCTGGAGGCGAATTTCTCCCCACCTTTCGCAATGCCCACCGACATATGACTAGCTTTGTTGACCTGCCCCCCCGCTTGATAGTTATGGTGGATAAGAATGCATTACTGTTAACGGTTGTATTTCTTTCTTGTGTCCGTGATAGATGTACATGACATTACTGCCATTGTTTTCCTTGGAATCGTTGACATCAATAAAAATAAATACACCCAAAAAAAAAAAGCCAGCAAGCATAGTGCAAAACTGCATTGCACCTCATGAGTGTCTAAGTAAGGGTTAGTAAATACACACCATAGCCTTGTTCATAAATAAATCAAATAGACATTGAACAGCGACAATATGTGTCGAAGCCTCTTCGAAATGTAGGCTGTACTTAACATCTGCAATGTTTAAACTCGATCAAAAAGCACATTCTGAAGTCAAAAGATGGGTAGACAATCCCCTTGAAAAAAGACCTCACCACTCTAATCTCAAGAGTTAAAACTAGGTAGACAAACTGAGGGCAGAAAGCCTTTCTTCATTTATATTTTGTTACTGGCAGACTATCTGGTTACATAATCCAGGTATGTATATTAAAACACTAGTGGTAGAATCAGTATTCCAAGCTGATACGGACAACGTCCTGACAAGACCTCAGTGTGAGTGCACATTTGCTTTGGACGCAGCACTGCAGGAGTGTGGCAGGAAGATGAAGTGGCAGGAAGGGAAAGTGAGAGCGATTCCAGAAGGAGGGCTAGTAAAATAATAGGGAGGAGATGAGGAATTCTGACTAGCAGAACGACGGCCAGGAGAAAGTGACTGGGAATATAAATGGGGGAGCAGGCTGACAAGAGGAAGAGGTAAGGGCAAAGAGAGCCCAAGAAACAGTGATTGGAAACTCACAACGGCAGCGCCCTGCTCTGGTTTCATTCCTTCCTGCGGGATAGGAAGCAGGCTGTGTCCCTTCCCCCGTTTCAATCTGCCTTCTCCCCAGTACCCCATGGGGGTGCCTCAAGGCTCGTCCATCAGCCCTATTTTATTTAACGTCTACCTTAAACCTTTGATCATGTTAATAAAATCCCATAGGCTAAAAGCCATAAACTATGCTGATGATACTCAGCTCATCCTCTCTTGGGAGGGTGAAGAATCGATCCCTCTGGAATCGTTTCACGACTGTCTGAGAGATACAGCTGGTTGGCTGCACAAAAATTCCCTGCAGTTTAACACCTCCAAAACCGAGGTTCTGTTCTGTGCCGGAAGCCGAATCCCACGCCTGTTCCCAGCCGAATTTTGGCCCCCTGAAGCCCCGGAAAAGCCACAGCCGGTTACCACCGTCCGCAATCTGGGTGTCATGATGGACAACACACTCAGCATGGAAACTCAGGTTGCGAAAACAGTATCTACCTGCTCGGCCCTCTTGCGCTCTCTACGCAAGATCATGCCACTTCTCCCCTCACAGGCCCGGGCGTTAATAGTCAGGTGTACTATTCTTAGTCGCCTTGACTATTGCAATGCGCTGCTGCTCGAGGCCCCAGCTGTATTGCTAGACCGACTCCAAAGAGTTCAAACTGCCGCTGCCAAACTGGCCCTCGGCTGGACTAGGAGATCTTCGGCCACTGCGGCTTTGGCCGAGCTTCACTGGCTCCCTATGAAACAGCGAGTGGCTTTTAAATCACTCTGTCTTGTTTTAAAGCACTGCATCGAGTCGGGCCCGGCTCCCTGCAATCCATGTTCACCTGGTACATCCCAACCAGAGCCCTCCGCTCGTCCACAGCCTGTCTTGTCACAGTACCAAGATTCAACAAGGTCAGGACTGGGGGGAGATCTTTTAGAGTTGCAGCCGCAAAACTTTGGAATAGCCTGCCCCTTGATATTCGCCAAACAACTGAACTTCTCCCTTTCAGGAAACGGATCAAAACCTGGCTTTTCCCCAAATGTTAAACCCTGGTTCCCTACTGTTGTTTCCCCCACTGCCTTCCACCTCAGGAGTTATTTCCAGCGCCAGGATACCTGCAAGGTGACAGTCGCGCTATACAAATGTTTTAAATAAATAAATAAATAAAAAAAAGGAAAAGAATACAGGGATGTATGTTGCAAAAAAAAAAAAACCTATGTGAAGCAACAACACAGCAAGACAATGAACCTCGACGAAGAGAGAAGCCCGGTGAAATGAAGGAGGAGGTGGAGGAACGGGGAAATTCACCCACACGTTTATTCTTTAATATTGTCTCCTCATACTGATGAAATTAATATGCTACACACATAGTGACTCTATACTGATGTATATATCTTCTGTACAAGATATGTATTACACCCGGATATTCGACTATGTGCCCCCCAAAAATATTGCTTCATACAAATACCATTTTGCAACTCTACTCTTAACCATGCAAAGAATACATTTCCGCTTTGAGAAAAATGTGACATAAGCATAAATGTTTCCATATACGTTTTAGTTAGGACATTGCTTTCTAGAGACAAATGGCATACAATGATTACAAACAATGCAGATTTCAAATGTGGAATCAGTTACTATTTCCTCATGGTCGAGTGCACGTGATTGTGATTTCCATAGTGTGAATCTTTCGGTAAAAGTAATACTTGCTAGGATTAGTGCAAGTTGGGAAAATGCTAAAGCTCTGGGATATAAAATAGTTCATTATAATATTTGTTTTGCACACTTCAGATTACGTTGCAAACAGACACGGACAGCATTTACCAGCTGGAAAGGGATAAGTTAGTACTTGTTTTCAATTAGGAAGGTCATTAGAGTCAGATGCGTCCTTGGCTGTCATTGCCTAGGGCATGTTTTGAGTTTTGCTCTGTCATGCTTTCACGTGGTTACTAGAACGGCCCAGCTGCGCTTTGGCTGAAATTGACACTCATCGCCATGTGGTCTGGATTTCCATGGCTAGCACCACTGTGTCTGTTAACTGCAAGCAATTACATTCCAAGGCACGTGGACTGACCTCAATTATTAACACTTAGACACTGAGCCATCAGCAGCACGCTGAGCCCTGGGTGATGGGTCCCAGACGGCCCCGCCCGCCGCACGCGGGATCCCCTAAGGAAGCAGTCTGGGCCCAGGTAGGAAGCACATCACAACCAATCTGGCATACTTAATGCATTTACTCACAGCAGCGAGAATAAATGAGAGTGGAGGATAAGTAATGTGGCTAGCCACAGAAGTACCCATGTTTTAAAAGTCTTTGTTTAAAGGCATCAACTATTGGACTCAGTGCATTCTCGTGTTATTACATCTTTATTTCCGATTGGGTGGCCAGAAAGATAATATTACTCAGAATTATGACTATATGAGCAACAATTTATCTCTATTCTGCAAGAAATTCCATCTGTGGATTCTTCCATTGATTCAGCATTTCCTACAGAAACGAATTGATTTTTCCAATCCTATTTAACTCGAAATCCGGCTGCTTGAAAGGTTACAACACTAATGTGAAAGTTGGCTTGATCTGTTCATTTCACCTGTCCTGAAAAGACGATTTGGAAGGGGTGACCAACTTTGTACAGCTCAGACAACCTATATCTTTTGGAGGGGGTGTGGGGGGTGTGGGGAGGTGAGCAGGCGATAGGATTAAAGTAATTGAAGAATGAATATAGAAGGAGATCATGCCAGGCTGTGGCCTAGCTGCCTAGGATAGGGCTGCATTAAACTACAACTCTAAATGGCTGTGACTAAAATCCATCAAATTGGCCCCAAAGGCCGGCCATCCGACTACTGCCCTTGGCCAGGGAATAACTCGGGGAAGGGGGGGGGGGGGGATACGTCCATGGACTTCCCAGTGGTTCCTGACTGTTTTCTTCCTGGGCTGTTATCCTAGCTGTACCTCTGCTCCCCAGTGATAGAGCCTGTTACACACAATTGATATCACAACATGCTGAATTCCCTCACCAATTGCAATGTCATGACTATGAAGCATTTCTGACCACTGGCCATGCAGACAGGGCTAACCCTGTATACTCCTGGCCTGGCTTATTTTTTAGGACCAGAGTGGGACCCCTATTTCATTAATTAGATAGAGGGTTTGGTTACCCTATACTCATGTAATTGAGGATCAATAGTGCCTCCCAAGATTATATGGCTGCATTTATGCTAACACTCTTAACCCAGCGCCACAGGCACTATATAGCTTCCTAGGCTCAACCGAAGGCGGAGGTTGGCAACCCTGTTACACTGCAAAATATACAAATGGCCATCGCGTCCCTCTCTATGGACAAATGCCCAGGCACTGATGGGCTATCCGCTGAGTACTACAGAGCATCTGCTGCAAGACTGGCCCCCCAACCACTGGACCTATACTTGACAGTATACATTTTGGGATGCCTACCAGCTTCCTCGAGAAAAGTCCTGCTAGTCCCACTCCTTAAACCTGACCAAGACGCAGAGGACCCCAGGAACTATTGCCCATTTTCTATCTTGAACCAGATGAACCTCCCCAAACTCATCATTTGATGGCCCTGGATTGCATATTCAGACCCGCACACTAGAGTTAAAACAATCTTGGACCAAATCCCTATCAGCCAAGTGGCGCACCATGGATGCCCATTGTCCTCACTATTATTTGAGCTGGGTATGGACCCACTCGAAGTTAATGGGCCATCAGACATCATTTTGAGTCATTTTCGAGTATCCTGGCTGGGAGCTATGGGGAGGCTCACACCTAAATGCAATGGAAAAGAAACAAAGGGAGACAGCTTATCCTTCACAGGTACCAATGAGGAATGCTTTTGACTTTCAGTCCGTATATATAAGAGATATGCATGCACTTTAATAATGTCAGTTGTGTTGGTCTGTCACAGTATTTCCACAAAATAGCAATTTAAATAACACTATTTTGTTTTATTTCTTTTATAGCACTATAGTGCTACTCCTCTCGTTGAAGGATGTCAGAGTGCTTTACATTACACGTACACATTTTACATTGACAATAAATCACGTGTGTAAATCCATGTACAGGATGTGTTACATAAGACAATACGGTTACGAGGTGCAGGAGTCACATGTCCTTCTTAGCTCACTGTGCTATATTAGAAGGATTACAATGTATGAACTGCAAGTAGCAAAATGATCTCTGTGTTAAAAGCAGTAACTCACTTAGCCATATACATAAAATAGAAATCTGTCATCTGCGTGTTACATAATGTGCTTTGCAGGAGACATATTAACCCTCTACGCTACTTTGATTCAGAACTGGGACCCGACAAAACACAGACCTCTCCAGCAAACAGTTATCTTACCAGTGTTATTATTCTCTGGAATGTATGGGGCACACAGCGATCTCTGCAGCAGGTGCCTTAACCCCGTACGATATTTTAAAATACAGACTTTGCAACCAATTAAGCAGAAGAGATTTACTGCCATGTTTCTCTTTGTTGCCAATATCTTTGTTGCAGGGTATTAAGAAATAAATGTATAAGATGAGGCCCAGATTTAGCATTGTGGTTACATCACTTTTTTGGCATAACTCTAATGCAAAATCTCATTTATTTACGATTGAAAAGCGCTCGATGCACTCATGATAGTCCTGCTAAACATGTGCGAGGACTTAAGATCTGATGACATTTCCTGTGAAGTCAAGGGTTGTGTAGGCACCTCCTGTGATGCCACGTGTGCTGTCACGCGTTGTGATATCATGCACCGTGATGTCACTCACCATGATGTCACTCTTATGCGCTGCAACGATATCCTCATAACTTCTTCGCCATTCTCGAGGGCGAGGCGCGTCCTGAGACACGCCCCCTCGGCTGGCCACGCCCCCTATAGGCATATAAATAAAGCGCCGTCGCTTTACTCCACAGTGACATCGGTCTCCTGAGGCGGAAGCCGGGAGCGCCAAGACTCATTTTTAAAACATTATTACCTGTGATACTCTGTGCTTTTTAACTCACTTTGAAATTGTCTTCGCACCCTTGGCACCTTTGAACAGCGGTAGCGCTGCAACGATATCCTCATAACTTCTTCGCCATTCTCGAGGGCGAGGCGCGTCCTGAGACACGCCCCCTCGGCTGGCCACGCCCCCTATAGGCATATAAATAAAGCGCCGTCGCTTTACTCCACAGTGACATCGGTCTCCTGAGGCGGAAGCCGGGAGCGCCAAGACTCATTTTTAAAACATTATTACCTGTGATACTCTGTGCTTTTTAACTCACTTTGAAATTGTCTTCGCACCCTTGGCACCTTTGAACAGCGGTAGCGCTGCAACGATATCCTCATAACTTCTTCGCCATTCTCGAGGGCGAGGCGCGTCCTGAGACACGCCCCCTCGGCTGGCCACACCCCCTAAACGCCCTGATCCCCTTGCATAAAGCATGTGCCTGGGTAGGAAGCGCAGCGGACGAGCGCAGCGGACGAGCGCAGCGGGAGCGCCGTTTGCGCGCCGAAGGCGCGCCTAAGGCAAGCCCGTCTGTGCCCGTCCGTGCCACGGCCGGGCCCAGGGCCGGACACGCTGCCCAACCGAAGGTACGTACTGATCAACTATCTACCTATACCCGAGCTGATCTGCTTGCTCTAAATCACAACAAAAAAAACTGTCTCAACATCATTAATGCCGAGACATGGTTAGGACCCGTATGCTGTCACCATTGTAGAACTCTCCTCACCCCAGTAAAACAGCTACCAAACGGGAGTAACGCAACTCCGCTTCGTGGAGCCTTGATCAATGCAAGGTCCATGTGCAAGAATAGTGAGCACATTCATGATCTCATCACGGAAAATGACATTGACATGTTCTTCATAACTGAAACATGGCTCAAACCCTGGTGCAACCCGATCATTGCCCAAACGGTCCCCCAAGGATACCTCATTCAGAGGATCGACAGACAAGAACTTAGAGGTGGTGGATTGGCCATCATCCATCGAGACTCGCTGAAATGTAATATCACTGAACTCCCGGACGTAAAAGGGGCAGAAAGCATGGCTTTCTGTATCCAATTAAATGAGGAAAACACCTTTGCGGGAGCTCTCATTTACCGCCCCCCAGGACCCCAAAACGGCTTTTCCGAAAGCTTTGAAGAGAGTCTCAGCATGCTCACTTTAAAATATGCAAACTTCACCGTTTTGGGTGATCTAAATTTCCATCTAGACAAACCCGACGACCCCAACACCATGTGGCTCAACGACCTGACAAATATTTTAGGAATGAAAATACTGACCAAACTGCCCACGCATAAAGCAGGCCACATATTGGACTGCATCTGCACCAATGCCCAAACAATAACCGTCGAAGACCCACTGACCCAAACATGGACCGACCATTGTCTAATCCCTTTTAGTCTAACCACCAATAAGAAAAGGTCTAACACCGCCAACCAAAAAATCGAAGTCCCTATGCAAAAAGACTGGAAAAAGCTTTCAAACTCACCCAATCTTCGGCTCACCGCAGAAAAATCCACACCTTCACTGTCCGGAGATACAGAATCCGACTACAAAATTTTTTGCAATTGGATCTCGAAGTGCTGTGGTACGGCCAACTCAGAGAAAGTTAGGAAAAAGCAGAACAGAAAATCAGCACCCTGGTTTTCCCCCGAAATTAAAGCAAAACGTACAGAGATCAGATCTCTCGAAAAAAAATGGCGTCGTAACTATGATCCAAATGAAGCTCTTGCCTATAAAATCGCGAGGAAAGTATATCACTCTATGATAAAAAACGCCAAAAAAGACCATTTTCTTCAAAGAATTAACCGGTCCAACAACAACCAGAAACAAATTTTTAAGATCGTCGATGAGTTCATGAACCCCAGAATTCTTAGGCAAGAAATACCACCCTCTCTAGCCCTCTGTAATGACATAGCTGACTATTTCGAACAAAAAATACTTAAACTCACCTCAGACTTCCCTGACCCTCCTAAACCCCCCCCCCCTACTATGAAACATTACCAACCAACAACAAACCTCAGTTGAAAAATTTTACCCCCATCAGTCTCGATGAATCTCGACAAGCCATCCTCTCCAGTAAATTTGGTTCCCCGTTCGACCCATGCCCCCCTATGCTGCTCCACTCTCTGGTAGACACGGTAAATCCAACCATAAACTCTATTATAAACTCCTCCCTATCTACTGCAGCCATTCCGGCTGAATGGAAGCTCGCGGCAGTTAAACCTCTGCAGAAGAAACCCCTACCTGACCCCACCACGCTTTCCAACCTTCGCCCCATCTCATTACTCCCTCTACTGTTCAAATTGACTGAAGCTGCAGTCAATAAACAGTTGACAAAGCATCTAGAGGAAAACCACCTTTTCCACCCCAACCAAGCTGGTTTTAGGGCAAAACACTCCACAGAGTCAGCCCTCCTACATACTGTAGAGACCCTCAAGATGGCATTGGACCACGGGAAAAAGGCCGTCCTGATCCTGCTCGACCTGTCGGCGGCCTTCGACACGGTCTCACACGCCGTGTTGATTGGCCGCCTGACAGAGTCAGGATTATCAGGTACCGCCCTCGAATGGCTGAAAAACTTTCTAAACCAGAGGAGACAAGTAACCGTGCTAGGAAACTACTGCTCGGATGAAAAAGCGATAAAAACAGGGGTACCGCAAGGCTCAAGCCTGAGCCCGGTGTTGTTCAACCTCTATATGACCCCCCTGATAGAACTCATCACATCCTTTAACATCAGCACGATATCTTACGCTGACGACACCCAGCTTATCCTAGTATTGGATAATAACTCCTCCAAAGCAGAGGAAAACTTACGAAACTGTCTGACGGCTACATTTGACTGGATGCGATCAAACCACCTCAAATGCAATTCAGGCAAAACTGAAATCCTCCCTTTCGGCCAAAACAACTCCTTTTCCCCCTCAAATTGGTGGCCTCAAGACGCCGAAGTTCCCCCCAATACCATCACGTCGGCCCGTAACCTAGGGATAAGGTTTGATGAAGCACTATCTTTTAAGCAACAAGCAGGTACTGTGGCAGGGTCCTGTTTCAACATCATTAAAAGTCTCAGAAGATTCTTTGATTTCCTTCCCCTAACAGCCAGAAAGACTGTGGCAGTAGCCCTCATCACATCCCGCTTAGACTACTGCAACAGCATCTATGCAGGCACAAACAGAGCTGTTCTGCACAAATTACAGATGGTTCAAAACGCCGCCGCTCGCCTGGTGCTACGGCTACCCAGGAAATCATCTGCCTCAAAAGCACTTAAAACCCTGCACTGGTTACCCATCCATAAAAGAGTGCTTTTTAAAATCCTGCTCATCACTTTCAGAGCCTACCACCAGTCAGGACCTACATACCTGTCCCAAAGGTTTGGAAGATACACTCCCCCACGATCACTCAGATCATCCAACCTCAACCTACTTGCAGTCCCCAAATTCAGACTAACCACAAAAGGCGGAAAATCCATCGGAGTACTGGGAGCCAGGGCCTGGAACAAGCTCCCACCACAGATACGCCTGATACAGTCAGAAAAACTGTTCCGTAAAATGCTCAAAACCTGGATTTTCAATACCGAAGACTCATCCTGCTTAGCGTTAATCTAATTCCATTTCTTCACCTATAGACCAGGCTCTATAATTAGGATCCACCCCAGCAGCTGCCCTATTTTCTTCTCTGTTGAGACAGCGATGTCTAGCGCCAAGATGCTCCCTGGAGTGTAAGCGCGCTTTATAAAAGCCCATTCACATACCGACTAACTTGGCTAGTCACCCTACTTCTATTTTTTTAGGACTTGTGCCCTGCTCTGGAACCTAGATTCCAAACGAGTGGTCCGCACCAGCCCACACAACAGAGGGCACAACGGTATCCCGCACCATGACCTACAATTACATGGGATGGTTTAACACACTACCATACGTGTCCAGGTAGAGCCATTGTCACCACTTTCCTTTACCTCGCCCAGCTACCCAGTTACCGCAACAAGCCTGTACCATTCCACTGACTCAAGTGAGAAGCACTAAGGACTGGGATTGCCTGCGGCACTAATTCCCCCACGGTGCAGGGGGGCAGGGGGTGAGAGCGGCGCCACGGTGCTCGTGACGAGACCAGGCCGTCATGAGTCACAGTGGAGCTGTGCTCATGACGGCCTGGTCTCTTCATGACCCCGCCTACTCATTAATTCTCCCGCACTTGTGGGGAATTCCCCGCATGTGGGCGGAGCAGCGCTGTTATGACGAGACCAGGCCGTCATGAGCACAGCTCACCTGTGACTCATGGCCTGGTCTCGTCATGAGCACACAAGGGGTTAAATGGATGACAACACACTATTGCTAGTCGATTGATTTAACTCTTTTCTATGATGTTAAAAGCAAGTAATGTTATACACTGCTAATAAAAATGCTGTTAGAAAAGGGGTTTCTGGTTGACTAGGGCATGCACTTAAGCCAGGCAGAACCCACCACTCTTGTCAGGGCAAGTAACTTACACACCAAAGATAACCTGTGCTCCCCTTCTGGTAGCTTGGCGCAGAGCAGGCAGGCTTATCATCGGAGGCAATGTGTAAAGCATTTACGTAACACACTCGAACACTATGAATATATCACACAAGAGATGCCACACCAGATTATATAAAAATATATTATATTGTACATAACATAGACCAAAACAACATGAATCATAATTACTGTGCATACTTATGCAAATACTGAGATAGTACTCTTTATCCTGAACCATGCAAGGCAAAATCAACACATATTATAACAGTAGTGCAGGAAATGCAGCAGAAAAGCACATCAATAACAGTAAGTGACCAGTTATCCAGGAACACCTGCACTCCTACTAGCAAGGTTACGCTAATCACTTTGAGCTAACTGGGACGAGTGCATTAGCACAGGGCGCGCGGGCATCTGCAATTTAATTAGGCTCTTTAGTGATGCTTTTCAATTTATCCATCTACTCAGTTAGTCCTCGTTGTCCTGACCAAAACTGACCAGCTGACCAAAACAATACCACAACATTAACACTCATATCAGTACTCTTGGAGACATGTCAAGTTTAACAAATATCCCCTTGAATGTCTAAAATAACCATTGGGTGTAGAAAGCACTTGCGCTGCTATTAGAATTGTTATGGTAGTTTCCTTTGTCATAAAAAAGACAACTTTTAATGGCAAATGTGTAGGCCATTACACGGACCTCGCGGGTCTCACATGCAAGTCGCACTACCTTTTGGAGGGTCGAGACCTCTTGGCAGAACTCCCCCCTCACGCACCGTACTTTGCTGTCGTAGCAGGGAGGTCAGTGGGCCTCAGTAGCCGGGAACCGCTTCTATGGGCTTCCCTGTGGGCAGGCGGGGCAAGGTGATGCTGACGTGTCTCTGTATCCAGTGCAACGTGGTTCTGACATGGTGCGGCTCGGAGTCTCAGTGCACCTGGCCTGGGCAGCACAAGTCTTGGATGGAGCACAGACTTCTTCAGCGAGGGACCAGCTGGTCCCCAAAAGACACCTCAATCCTCGAGCAACTCTTCATTGGACACAGCAGTTCCGGCAGGAGTCACCTTCTGGCGCTGCGGCGAAAGGGCACCATTCAGGGCACTGGGTTCTGATGGCAAAGCTGGCATTCAAACCAGTGCCTCTAGTCCAGGCAACATGTGGGGACCAGGCAAAAGGGGGAACACTTATACTTCAGTCATCCAATATGCACCCGGGCAGGCGACTGGCTCAAAGGTCCCACTGCCAGTTTTAGGTTGGTCTGTGAAATCCCTGTTTTTTAACTCCCTGAGGTTCCAGAAGAATGGGGGCAAGTCAATAAGACCCTGGAGAGCACCAGCAGGGTTACCAGAGCAGAGAGCATGCAGCAGGCCGGCACATAAAATGCAGTTTGCCAAGACAAAGTTCCTCCTGTAGCCCAGCAATAAGAAGGCATCAAGCCAGCACAACAAAGCAGGCAGCCCAAAAGGCGGGGTCTCCTGGCAGTACAGCAGTCCTCTGGCAATGTACAGTCTGTACATCCAGCAGCACCTGGGTACAAGTCCACGCAGTGTCAGAAAAAATGGGGTCAGAGCCCCTATACTTACACTCAAAAATGTTGTTGTTCAAGGGGTGACTTCAAAGGAACCCTTAGAAGTGTGCAACAATTTCTTTCAACCCAGCACTGACTCTGACGAACAGTAGGGGATAAATCAGCTGTTTTTGTGAGGGCAGGGCACAATCTATACAAATGTAAAGGGCAAACAACCTCTATTTGTTTTATTTATGTATTTTATTTTACAAGTTTTATAAACCTCTAGCTTGACCCGTAGGTATCAGAGCGCTTTACATACACACTGTGAAAAACAGGACATTACATTACTTAGTAGGCCGGCAGTAAGAATGCAAACCAAAGATAAAAAAAAAAACAGTATGGGAAATAAATATGCAGTGCAGTGGAGGGGGAGAGAACAATAAAAAGAAAAAGGTGATTAACATAGTCCGGTCACCAACTATCCTTGAATGTCAAGAGAGAGAGGAGTCAACTCAGATATTGAAGTCTAGGTTAGTTGACGTTGGTCAGGAAAGTATTTGTTAAGGAGATGAAGTTTCTGGTCACTTTTGCAACAGTAGCAGGAGGGGTTGCATCTGAGGACTCCAGGGAGAGTGTTCCACATCCTGAGAGAGTTGCCAGAAAACGATCGGTTTTTGGTGATTTTCATTTTCAGTTTTGGAGGAATAAGAAGGAGTGAGTTGGAGCTTCTCAGTGTTCTAGATTGACCTGCTCTTACCAGTTTGTTGTTTAGGTAGTTGGGGGCAGGAGAGTGAAGGGTTTTGTGTGTGATTCAGGCCAGCTGGTAGATACACCTCCCTTCCATGGGAAGCCAATTGAGGGAGTTGAGAGCTGGAGTGATGTGTTCAAATCTTTTTACTCCAGATACGAGTCGAGCGGACATGTTCAGCACTGCCCTTAGAGGGGCTAGGTGAGCTTTTGAAGTCCCTGGAAGGATGGCGTTCCCGTAGTCGATTTTAGAGAGAACTAGGGATTGGACTACTTTCTTGAGGTCATCATGGGGAATAAAAGGTTTCAATTTCTTGAGGTGTTTTAGAGAGAAAAGAGCACTTTTTGAAGAGTTTTTGATGTGGGCCTCCATTGATAAGTTCTTGTCAAGGGTGATGCCTAGAGACTTAACTGAGTCGGATAGGGTGAGGGGGCAGTTTAGGGCTACCAGATTCTTGAGCCACTCTTGGATTGGACGATGGTTGCTTTTTGGAGAGAATAGGATTAGTTCTGTTTTATCTGGGTTGAGCTTTAAGTGGTTAATGTTGAACCAAGTTTGGATCTCGGTTAGAGTGGTATTGAGAAGTTGGATGTCGCTGGGAGGCTTGATTCTGAAATAGATTTGAGTGTCATCCACGTAAAGGTGGTAATTCACTACAGCTTTTTTCAAGCCTTTCCTGTATGGTGCCTGTCTAGAAAGTATGCACCAAGTGCAGCAGTCACCTAGCTCAGATGTGTATTGGAGTCAGGCTGCAAAGCACAGTCATAAGCACAGATAAATGCCGATTTTCAAAAAGTGGCAGTTCTAAAATAGTATCGTCAACTACATCAGTAAGCAGGATTTTTCATCACTATTCTAAACATACCAAACATGGCCATGCCACTCCTTTCTGATCAGTAATTACCACTTAAAAGTATATAAAGGAATTCCAAAGGATAGCCTATGAGGAGAACAGGCCTCACAGCAGTGAAAAATGAAATAGGCTGATTGTCATTACCAGGAAATGCCACACATAAAGGTACCTGTCCTTCCTTTTACTTACATAGCACCCTGCCCATAGGGCTATCCTGGGCCTACTTTAGGGGTGACCTATGTGTAATAAAAGGGTAGTTTAGGGCTTGGCAAGTCGTTTTAAATGCCAAGTCACAGTGGTAGTACACTGCATACATAGGCCCTGCAGTGGCAGGCCTGAGACAAGTTTAAAAGGCTACTTCTGTGGGTGGCACAAGCAGTGCTGCAGGCTCACTAGTAACATTTAATTTGCAGGACCTGGGTATATGAGATACCACTTTACAAGGAACTTAGAAGTAAATCAAATACACCAAACATACATTGTTTAGAGGAGAGAGCAAATGCACTTTAGCACTGGTAAAGTGCCCAGCGTGCAAAAGCCGATAAAATGAAGGTAAAAAAATAGGCAGAGAAAGGCAAACAGTTTGGGAATAACCCAGCCAGGTCCAACAAATGCAAAAAAAGCAATTGAAAAAACATATAAGGAGATCATGCCTTGGAAATCTTAGGGGTCCCCACAAATCTTCGGAGATTTTGGATATGCACATAAGTTCTCAAAGTCAGAGACAAATTTGTGAAGGTCTCTAACATATCATCTTAAAAATTCCACCTGCTTTTGGATTTCCCTTTCTATTAAACAAGTTATACACATTTATGACTGCATCATTTGAAAATGGAATAGGACAAGATAGCAGAGTCTTGCTTTATGCTCAGGAGACAGTATGATGATTCATTCCCTATCTTGAAAGCCCTGCATTGACTCTTGGAGAAAAAAATAATGTATTCACCACCCTCGGCACCAAAAATTAGGTTTTCTATGGAAATTGTCACACTATCTGAAAATGTACAAATCGAACCACTCCTACCAGAGACTTCAGATCAAAACACACAGGCCGAATCTGAAAACAGGAAGTAGGGCAGAAAAAGTGCAGTAGAAGGCCACTACATCTCAAGACACAGAGGCCCTGAAACAAGCAGCCCCAACCCCTCTGGAGTCAAATTGAACTTTAAAAGAATCAGGAAAGAGGTATTTAAACAAGTGCTTTACTCTAAGGGGCTGATTAGGATGGCGGTGGGATCGCCACCAACAGCCCGTCGGTGGCGGTCCCAATGCCATCTGTGACTGTATCACCACCCACCACATTACGATGGCAGGCGGATGTATGGCGGCATGACCGCCACACATCTGACTGGCTCAAGGAGCCCATCAATGCATCAGAGGGAGCCACAATCCCTACAATGGTGGCGGTGCCTGCCAGGTTCCTCAGGAGGGATTATGAGGTCCCTCCCCCTGGTCGTTTCATGGAGGTTTACCCGCCATTAAAAGGCTGGTGGAAAGTGACATTGGGAGCCCGTGTTGGGGTCCCTTTACCTCCTGGCCCTCAGTCATGGAACCTGGGGGGCAGCTGTAGTGCCCCCCTACCTATTCCTGCACCATGTGGCAGGCACTGCATGATGCCTGCCACGTAGTGATGGGATACGTGCAGTGTCCCGTTTTTGCATTGCGGTGTGTGCTGCAGCCAGTAGCCCCCGCTGCAGTGCAAAACATAGGCATTGCGACCGTCGTGGTGACTGTCGCATTCCTAATGCCTATGGTGGGACTGCTGACACCCTGTCGGGCGGTCCAGTCTCCAATAAGAAGGCGGTTGGACTAAAGTCCGACCGCCATCATAATCAGACCCAATTCCTGATTAAATGAACCACCTCATTTAAAGGAGGAAGAGTCCCCAGCAAATTCTCTGAATGACTGGATAGCCTTAAGACCTAAAACACTATGGGCCCGATTCACAGAACTAACTTAAGACAAAATCATAAACTTACTACCATTTTGGTATTCACAGAAGACACGTACTCATTTTGATATTCACAGAAGGCACTTACTAATTTAGGTATTCACAGAAGTTAGGAGTCCTAACTTTAGGACTCCTAAATGCCTTCTGTGAATACCGAAAGTCTTAAAATTAGGATTTTTCTCAACTTTACTACTACTACTAAACTGAGAAAAATCCTAGTTTTAAGACTTTCAGTATTCACAGAAGGCATTTAGGAGTCCTAAAGTTAGGAGTCCTAACTTTACTACTACTAAATTGAGAAACATCCTCATTTTAAGACTTTCGGTATTCACAGAAGGCATTTAGGAGTCCTAAAGTTAGGACTCCTAACTTCTGAGAATACCGAAATAAGTGAGTGTTTTCTGTGAATACCAAAATGAGTAAGTGCCTTCTGTGAATACGAAAATGGTAGTAAGTTTAGGATTTTGTCTTATGTTAGTTCTGTGAATCGGGCCCTATGCGAGCAACCCACATGCTCCCGTGCTACCCAGAATATGAAACCCTTTAGCAGAGCCACCATGCTGAACAGGTAACATGTTGGAACTTGTGTGGACTTCTGACTTGAAAATAAAGATGACACCAGAGCTACGTGGCACTACAGAGACTCACAGGACAAAAAGCACTCTGAAGTGGCTGAAATCTGATTTGCAGAGCACTGTGCGACAACCATGAAAATAAGTAAATGAAATGCATGCATAATTACCTCAGTTATGTATTTGCACAATGTTACACTGTTGTGTAGTCCTTTCTGACTTCTGTTAATAGACATTCCTGAGGCACTTGTGATGCAATGCAATTTCGAGTATTTACCGAGACAAACGTTCTTATGTTGCTCTTGATCTCCTTACCTATCAATCAAATTGTGTCTTATCACCTCCTGCTTCAAACTACACCTCAGATAAAGCTTGCGTCTATGTTGTATGTTAATCCGTATGTATGATCTTGAAACCTTGAATTATCTTTGTACTAGTTAGTGTTTTATTTATTTGGCAAGTGATAGGCATTATACTGAGGTAGTGTACTCTCTTGTACAATAGAACAGTAGTACAAAACGTGGTTGTGTGTTAGAGATACGTATCTTTTTGTTGGAAGCAAGATGGGTGTTGATTGCGGTATGTGGAATACAGGAAAGATAGTCAACAATTAACCATTTATGGTCCACACAACTAAGTAAATGTGCATAGCAAGATACTTATATTGGACAGTAATGGCATGGCATAGAAGTGCAAAAGTGAGTTAGTACAAATGATTTGTGGTCACTTTCAGGCAAGAGAAGATTGATCTTTAAGTGTATTTTGAAAATGAGAAACCTCAGTTAATTTATCTGTATGCTCCAAAGCTCAGATCGCACAATACTCATGAGTAGGAATCCAGGCAGTGCTGGCTTTTATACTTCTGTGGTCAATACAATAAATAGCATATAATGTAGTAATTGTAATAACAGCTACAGCCCTGTATAATCAATCACTAAACTATGGAAGCATGTTTGTAGGAAAATGCGTTTTTGATTGAGGTGGTGGAAACACTCCTCAAGCAACAACCACAATCCTTGTAAGGGTGAACCACAAAGTCAATAAATTAACCTGTACTTAACCCTCTGATAGCTTGGCGCAAAAGCAGTCAGGCTTAACTTAAAGACACTCTGGCAGATGCATCAACAGAAATACCTCCCGGTAAAACAGCGATTCAGTAAAACAGGCCGATACCGAACGCAAAACCAGAAAATGCTATGCGTCAAACAATTAATCGGTAAAAAATAAAGAATCGCTAATAAATCCCCGCAGTAAATTACCGAATCGCTAAACAGACAATCGGATTTACCGAACCCCAAAGCTGACCTCGGTAATACCGAATCGCTAATAACGAATCGCAATGGTATGCATGAAAAGTCGCTAATACCGAAAATCCAAATAATCGCAATTTAGCATGAACAAAATAAGGTGAATAACAATCAGGAGGTAAAGTAAACTGAAGGACAAAAAAATAATTACAACCCCAACAGCAGGTGCTGACAATCAGTAACCCTTCAAAAATGCCCTGGGAAACCCCACATGTCAACCAAAATGGCTGCCCTCTACGTGCTTGCTAGGAGGAGGAGGATCAACGCCCAGGCTCAGCGCAGGAGGATGATCCAGGACAGGATCTTCAGGGTGTGCATCACTTTGCTGGGGCAGACCGAGGAACAGGTGTACGACAAGTATAGACTCAACCGTGCCATGATAATGCGCCTAATAGCAGACCTGGAACCATTACTGCAGCACGAGACCCGTAGGACCAACGCCATACCAGCCCATGTGCAGGTCCTATGCTGCCTGCACCTACTTGCGCCTGGAAGCTTCCAGGGGGTAATAGCTGAGACTGGAGGCGTGTCGCAAAGCGCTTTATCACGCTTCTTCTACCGGTTCCCAGAGGCCATGCTGACATTAATAAATCGCCACATCACCTTCCCCACAACTCCCCAGCAGCTGACCCGCACCAAACGGGAATTCTACCAGGTGGCACAATTCCCCCATGTCATAGGGTGTGTTGACTGCATGCATGTCCCCATCTGTACTCCATCAGCCACCGAATACATTTTCCGCAACCGGAAGTCATATCATTCTATAAATGTGCAGGTGGTGTGCAATGCCAAGTACATCATTACGGACCTTGTAGCCCAATTCCCCGGGAGCACACATGACGCTTACATATTCCGTCACTGTGGCCTCCACAGGCGGCTGATCAACGGTGAATTTGGAGAGGGACCCCTACTAGGTACATATTGATGCATCATCGTACTCTCCACCCACTCCATCCCCACATGTATATTTGCAATCATGCTGATAACCATTCTCTCCCCATCCTGCAGGTGACAGCGCATACGCATTGCGTGAATATCTACTCACTCCCTACCTCAACCCAGCTACACCGCAAGAGCAGCGCTACAACAGAGCACACATCAGCACAAGGAATGTGGTTGAGCGTACATTCGGCATCCTCAAGAGCCGCTTCCGAACACTGCACAAGACTGGAGGTGCCTTGCAGTACGACCCAGTGACCTGCTGCCAGATCATTGCTGTGTGTGCCATCCTGCACAACATCGGCACACGCAGGGGGATACCCATAGAGGTGGACGGAGAGGATGAACTACGTGCACAGCAACCACCCCCCAACACCGACAGGCGCATGTGCCCAACACAGCTGAAGGGCAACGGAGGCGGACATACATCACACGGAATCATTTCTGAGACAGGTAAGAGAGTGACTTGACAACAGGATCTGATTTTCAAGGGTTTAATGGGCATGGACTCCTGACTGGTGCAGATAAACGTAACACAAACATGCTGCTGCTGCAGTTAAAGTCAAACTTAAATTGTCCCTCCTCAGAACGGGTGATGCGTTCGGCACTTAAGTCTGGCCATGGTTATGTCACCAAGGACAGTGTAACTTTGCCACATGTTCACTTCCGTTTGCCGCGTACCCCCAGTCTCTTGTCCTGTGACTCCTCGGCTTCTACACGATGGGAGTCTGTGGCAGTTGCATTACGGCCACTGCGCCTCCTCCCGCTGGTGTTCGACAGGGAGACGCTGCTGACACTGGAGGCTGCCTCACTCCCCTCTTCCGCTCCCAGAATGCTGACACTGGCTGACCCAGGCTGCAGTTGCTCCACTGTAGTGGTCACCCTCTCTAGGGCCTTTGCCACATCCCCACAATAATGACCTAGGTCCACTTGCAGGGACACAGACCTGCGGGACAGCACAGCCGTGCTGTTGCAGAGCTTATTAATGGCCTTGTTGGTTGAAGTCACTGCCAGCATGATCTGCCTGTGACGCTGGCGCTCACTCTGTTGGCCTGCCACTACGGCACGTGTCAGTTCTTGCAGGCAAAGGTTTATTTCATTGTTGCCGGCAGCTACGGCAGTGGTGTGCTCACGCACAGCGTCAGTCATGTTGCCAAGTTTGTTGCATAGCTTGGTCATGGAGAGGTTCATGGAACCCATGTGTCTCCCCTGCAGGCCCTGGACACGCAGCATCCGGGTCTCCACAACTCCGTACCCTTCGAACAGATCGACTGGTCTTGCAGCAGCCCGACCCGGGGGCACAGCCCCCTGCCTGATGCGCTGTCGTAATGAAGTTTGGCTGGTTGGAGTGACGACAGCCTGGCATGGAACATTTGGGGGTACTGAACTGTGATCCGATTCCATCACGGGCAGGGAGGGAACATCTGCTCTGCGGAGTGGCCCGCACTGGTGGTGGTGGTGGTGGTGTCTTGGACCGTGAGGATGATGGTGGTGGTGGTGGTGTCTTGGACCGCAGGGATGGTGGAAATGTTGTCCGCCGTGGTGTTGAAGGGGAGGACATGGCTTCAGCTCCCTGTGAGCACTCTGCTTCTGACAACACTGGTGTCTCAGAGATGACGAGGCGGGCACTGTCGTCAGAATCGATGGGGGATGCATCTGTGTGTGAAACAGTGCATAGTTATTATCATGGTATAGTATGTGGAAATAGCTGTGGCATCTCACAATAAATAACTTTTTCTGTCTGACATTTGGCCCTTTGCTGCTGTATTCATCTCTGGGCTCTGGCATGCACCCATTCATGTATGGACTACAACTCCCATGGTGCAACACAGTGGTGAGGGTATGTGTTTAGGGCAACGCTACATGGGCACTGGGTCTGGCATGGGGGATTGGCCAGGGACTTAGTACACGCTGCATTGTTACGCTGCCATGCTTCTTACCCTGTCCTCCTTCCGCAGCACCAGAGGTGTCCAGACGTGTGACCCCCACAACAGCTTCCGGTTCTATGGTGGACTCCACTAGATCCTCCAGGGCTGTGTTTGGCGTCACATTGGATGTGCCCCCTCCTGTGCCAGCAGCATCCTTGACCCTCTGCGCAATCTTCTCCTTGGCCCTCTTACGCAGGTCATACCACCGTTTTTTTAGGTCGTCGATGCTGCGGTGAGTGACTCCGCAGGCGTTTACCTTGTCCCTGATGCGCAGCCACATCTTGCGTTTTTCTGCCTCTGGCACCTTCAGCGACAACTTGCCAAACAGTTGGTCATTGTTGCTGGTCACACACTCAATTAGGATTTCCAGCTCCTTATCAGAAAACTTCCTTTTTCGCTTTCGGTGTGTGTCCTTTCCCTGCTGGGGGGCCTCCTTCTCCATCTTGTCCTGCTTGCCTTGTCCTGGTTGCTACAGGTTCTGTCTTGGTCCTCAGCTCCTGTGCTCTGCCTCCTCCTCAGTGCTACTCCGAACACAGAATGCAGCGTGGCTGTCCTACTTCCTGGTTGTGATGTCATCGGCCTGCTTCCGAAGCGTCGCGTAATTTTCCCGTTTTCGCTATTACCGAAGTTGCAAACACCGGATTCACTAATACCGAATCGGTATTAGCTAACTCGGTATTTGCTACTCTTGCGGGCGTACTTTCGCAATTTAATAGCGATTTTTACCGATTCAGTAATTTTTACCGAATTGTTTGATGCATCGCGGTTTGCATGTCCTTAATAGCGATTCGTTATTTTTCGCTATTACCGAAGTGTATTACCGAATGTTGATGCATATGCCCCACTGTTACATATTTATGCCACACACAAACAGTAATAATGTGAAAACATAACACAGGAAAAATCCCACACCTATTTAACAAAATATAGAAAAATTTAATAAATAAAATGAGACCAAAACAACAAATATCCAATCAGTAGAACCAGTAATTTTAACAGTTTATGTTAAAATAGCACCAAGAAGCAGATAGTGCTAACTGTGGGTATCTGGTCGCGCTAGACCAGGACAAAATCAGAAGTTCAGGCCGACCGCAATAGTGTATGGGCCGTATATAGGGACCAGGTTAGCTCCGATGAAAAAGTTACCTTTTCAAAGTCTGGGGCGGAGAGTACAAAATGTCAGGAGTTCCCAGTAGGATTTCAACTGATGCCAGCCAAGGGTTGAAGTCCTTGGGAGGCATCTCTTGGTGATCAGGAACTCACTCCAGGAGAGGCCAGCGGGGCTCCAGCAGGTTCTGGAAGGTCCAGTTGCAGGTTCAGGCAGGGCCAGATGCAGCAGGTCAGCTGGCCAGTTGCAAGGAGGCCTCTTGAGCTTGTTGTGTCCCTGTAGCTCAGAGCAGGAGGTCAACCAGCTGACCCTTGGAGTCACTCAGGTTAGCCTGGGATGAAGGGAGAAGGTCCAGACTTCCTTCTCAGGGAGCTGGGCAGGCCCCAGGCAGCAGAACAGTACTCTAAAGAACAAGGCAGGCCCCAAGCAGCAGGATAGTCCTCTGTGGGTATCAGGGCATGCTAGACCAGGATAAAGTCACAGGTTCAGGCTGACTGCGATGGAGTATGGGCCGGATGCAGGGACCAGGATAGCACCTCTAGAAAAGTTACCTTTTTCAAAGTCTGGCACACAAAGTACAAAACTTCATAAGTATACAGGAGGGTCTCAACTGATGCCAGCCAAGGGTGCAAGACCTCAGGAGGTTCTTCTTCGGGATCAGGAACTCAGTCCAGCAGAGGCCAGCATTACTCAGGCAGGTCCAATTATAGGAAGGGCCAGTTGCAGGTTCAGGCCGGGCCAGTTGCGGCATATCAGCTGGGCAGTTGCAGGGAGGCCTCTTGAGCTTAGTGTGGCTCTGTAGCTATGAACAGGAATTCAGACACTGACCCTTGAAGTCACTCAGGTTAGGCTGGGCTGAACGGAGAAGGGTCAGTCTTCCTTCCCAGAGAGCAGGGCAGGCCTCAAGCAGCAAGGCAGTCCAAACATAACATTTCTACCTGTTCCCAAACAAAAGGTAGCACCTATTACATGTAATGAGGTAATTCAAATTTTATCCTATGGGGGTGGTAGACATAACAGTAGTGAAAAGCAAATTTGGCAGTTTTTACTACCAGGGCTGTAAAACTTAAATCCACATGCCCTATCTTTTTACCACAATGTACCCTACCTATGGATAGTTTAGGGTCTACCATAGGGGTATCATATATATTAATAAGAGAGCTTTAGGCCTGGCAAAAGGATTGCAGTGCATTGCATTGATTAGAGTCGGCTCCTATGATGTTTGCAGCTGTTTGGCGAGACTTTGCGTTGATGAAGCTTTCAGCTGTGTGGCATGGGCTTGCAGGGCTTCACACCAGATTTGATGGAACCTTCAGTTAAGTGAGGAGGAGTGCTCCCTAATGCCTGCCAAGGGTACAGTCCCTGGGAAGGCACCTCTTGATGATCAGGGCAGGTCCAGGTGCAGGCCCAAAAAAGTCCAATGCAGCAGGTCAGCTGGGCAGGTGCAGGGAGGCCTCTGTAGCTGGTCCCTTTAGCTCAGAACACTAGGTCAGTCAATTGACCCTTGGCGTCACTCAAGTGTGCCTGGCATGTAGTGAACAGGTCCAGTCTACCTTCTCACAGAGCAGGGCAGGTCTCAAGCAGCAGGGCAGTCCTCTGGGGGAATACTACATCGAGGATGTCAGGTCTAACAGTACTGCTGGTGCTACTAGTGGTAATACTGTTATTGAGATATAGGTGGCGGTGGTACAGGTAAGGAGCAGAGGAGAAGCGATATACATTTTGAACACTTTCTCAACCCCACAGAGGAGGGCCATTCATAGGCATAGGAAATTGGCCTTTTCTGAGCGAGCACCCTGGATTTTTCACATTTTGCTGGACATTATATTTGTGCTAGCTTTAGAACTCTGTGCACTTTACCCTTGCTACCCGGAAGCAAAATGCCAGTGCTACTCCTTTAAACATGATTGAACTGACATATTCCTAATTGCCATTTTAACTTACCCATAAGTACTTAGTATAGGGTACAAAGTGTACCCAGGGCCTGGAAGTTAAATGCTGCTAGTGAACTTCAACACCTATTGAGCCATCTACTATTGTGGATGTTGGGGGTCTTTTGGGGTACCACCCAAGAGGTACAGGGTCACCCTATAGTCCAAGAGTCCGGAATACAAACTGAGACCAACTCTGGAGCACGGAGAGAAAGGATATTTATTACAATCTCATGAGATGGAGACAGCATCAACAACAGACACCCATAGCTGTCTGAGGAGGCAGTCTTCTGAGTGCTTTGGTTCTGCACCTTATATACCCTTCATCCCCACCCTGCCCACCCTGGGCGTGCCAGGTGAACAGCAACAAACACCAATAATTTACAGACAAATAATGATCAGTTCTGATACAATCAGCAGGTGTTGGTGGTTTGGCCCCTGTAGGGCATAGGTGAAAAAGGCATGATTATATGTCAAACAGAGGTTAATCTGATATGCACAGATGGTAGCAGTGAGGCCCCTGCAGGGTGTAGGAAAAAAACATGTAAATACAAATAAGTCCGCAATTGGTAGTTGTTTGGACCCCTGCAGGGCCAAGGCCGGAGGTATGATTACACAGCAAGCAGAGATAAATCTGATAGGCCTGTTGATGGTAGCTGTCGGTTGCCTGCAGGGCATAGTGTGCAGGGTGAGGACGATAAACATCTGGGAAACTCCCTGTCTGACTGGTTGAGCATGGGCTGGTCAGTTTGTGGCAGGCCAAAACACAAACAGGGTGGAGCTCTAGAGTGTTTGTGATACAGAGAGAAGGTCAGTCATGAAGGGTATAGCACAAAATAGTGGAGTGAATGGCAAGATAACAGACCTACTTTTCCACACTTCAGAGGCAGTACAAACATAGCTTCAGGATTACTATCGTAGTCTGGTTACAGAAGTGTAAAAACTCCAATTCGATCTGTCAAAATAAACCCTTGTGACAGGTCAGAGCTTCCCTTTGAAATCTTAATAAGTTACACATATGTAGGTTTTGTAGCCCACAAGGCAGGGATCATGGGAGTTAAAAGTTGGACATGTAGAAATGTAATATTAACATGCCCTTACCGTGACTAGCACCCAAAACCTATTTTCACTGTAGGAAGGCTAGCTGGTCCATAGAGATACTTGTAAATACAAATAGTCTATTATGGGAATGGGACCATTTAGAAAAATAATGAAACAACTATTTTCAATAGTTAATACAACTCCAATTCAATGGTGAATAAATATAAATATTAAGGAAAGGTCACTTTTAAAAGGTTACCTTTCCCGGCCTGAAGTTCCTGGAGGCTAATTTGCATTGGCTCTCCAGTTTTCCCCAGCCAGGTGTGGAAAAAGGTGTGAAATGCCTCCCTGGAGCAAACAACAAGCTGACCTGAATGTGAATTGATGGCTCTTCCGAAATCCGCAGAATATGCAGGGTGGGGGAAGTGTGCATCCCTTTTGGCACTAAAATCCTACTTGACAGGCCGCTGGGTTCACATACAACACTTAGGGCACACTTGAGAGACAGAGAGAACAGGATGCCACAATAATTCTTGTGGATCTATGTCTGGATGTGAATGACCTTGCTTTTGTCGTACCAGACTTTTGTCTCTGCGTGTGCTGGGGGTACTGTACCTGCTCCAAACTGGAGTTTAGTCTTAGATATGAGAGAATTCTAGCATTACCATAGTACATGTACACACCCCATCCCAGTGGTTTGAAGTTTAGGGGGAAGATGCTGAACAGTCCCCGTAGTCTTACACATTCTGCTCACATCAAAGGTGCATTGCAATGGTGTGATATTATTTCTATAGTTCCATGGTGAAATAGAAAATCAAGCTAGATAACCTAAACAATCACACTGTAAATGAAATGAGACTTTTAATAATATGCTGAAAATCCAAAGTATTGTCAGTGCAAAACAAGCATTGGTAAAGCTAATAGGCCTTGCTTTTGGACCTATTGGCTTTTGCCAACAGTTCTAGTCATGCTGTACAGCATCCTGATGCTGTGCAACATGGCTTTTAAAAAAGACAAAAAGGTCTATGACGCGTCCAATAGCATTATTTTGTAGGTGTGCCAATCAAACATGTGTACACCTACAAAATAATAGAAAAACTTTTTTTCTTTTGGTTTGCTGATCTGGGTTGGATCGGTTTACAAAAGGAAAAAAAGCACAGGTGGGGGTGGGGGGACGCAATACGGAAGGCCAGAGGGGGGTAGAAAGACTGAGGGCTGGGAAGTAACAGCAGGGCGATGTTGAGGAACAAAAGGGGAAGGGTGGAGAAGCAAATGGAAAGAGAGGAACGTGTAGGAAGCAAACAGATGATCAACAGCGCGATGTGAAGTGGGGGAAGCACACAGGTTAAAAAGCAATGCTGGGGAATGAGCACACAAGGGCATTATGGAGATGGGAGAGGGAGACACCACAGGCAGTGAAAGAGCAACACGTGTGAGCACAGCAGAGGGGGAGTACACAAGGGAGACAGCTTTAAAACACACACCCTGTCTCAGAGTGCTTAAACAAAAAGAAAAAAGTAGCTGCTGAAAAGGGACACGGGGCAAGACAAAAGTACTGTATACATGCTTTAGAGGATGGAAAAACAAAAGAAGAAGAAGGGAAGCCCACACAGACTAACAAATAAGATGTCCAGAGGTGCACCCATGTAAACTGGTTTGATGCAATTCACACTACATTTATTAGGAGCATTTGGCATGTGCAGTTGAATGTTAACAAGAGGAACCAGGGCATTAAGATGGGTGGAACCTGTGAAGTCTCAGACCCAGGGCTGTACTGGCCGTACCAGGCATCGGATGTTTCCCTGGGAGGCTGGATGTGTGGGCGCCGGTTTTGGAGCGGTGGGGGCTGATTTTGGTACTGGGGCAGTTTTACAGCAGTGCCGCAATATTTGTCCCTAGTAACAAAAGCAGCAGTGCTGGGGGCCGGCTGAGTTAAGCAGCAGTGCTTTACACTTGCACCCTACACCCCCGCTCCTCCCCTGCCGCTTTCTATGGGGGCCGGTCTTATAAAATTGCCTGGGCTGATTTGTGTTCTCAGTACAGCCCTTCTCAAACCTGACAGCAATTAAAAACTGACTGTAAAACAAGTCTCTGCTGGGCACTCTATTAGTCTCCTTAACTTTAACTGCAAACACACACAGGGATTTATTAACAGTAAACACAAAAACAGCTTAGGTAATCCATGTCAGAGATGTAATCCTTGTTTACATTTCATGTTACATTTTCTTGAATTCCTTACTTACTTTCTCAACATGTTGTGTTTCTATATTTTTATTTATGCAGCAAAGGACACTTCATAGTGCATACTGGTAACTGAGCCACATAATGCCATGAGTCTGCGGAGAACGCCATATAATACCAGGAGTCTGCTGAGAGCTTCACATAATGCCATACGTCTGCTGAGAGTGCCGCATAATGCCATGCGCTGCTGAGAGTGCCACATAATGCCATGCGTCTGCTGAGAGTGCCACATAATGCCATGCATCTGCTGAGAGCACTAGAAAATGCCATGCGCCTGCTGGGAGCGCCGCATAATGCCATCCGTCTTCTGAGAGAGCCACATAATGCCATGCGTCTGCTGAGAGCGCTGAATAATGCCACGCTTCTGCTGAGAGCGCCGCATAATGCCATGCGTTTGCTGAGAGCTCCACATATTGCCAACAGCGGAAGTGTGAGCCACAGACGTGTTCCTACACCAGAGATTCGACAGTCAAAGAACTCCCTGAAAAGTGCAACAGTAGATGAATGAACGAAAGAGGAAATGCAGAAAAATATCACATATGACACAGGGTTAAAAAAACAGGACACAGCAAAATGCATTATTAAGTAAAGCAACAGCATCAAGAGGTAGGCTATAGAGAATGTAAAGAAGGTACAGAGAAGCAAAGGTACAAATAAGTGGAAGAGACAAGCAAAGATGTCAGAAACTGATACAATCTGGCCTTTTGGTGTGCAGGGTGTCTGACGACTTTGGCCTAGAAATTAAAACAGTAGGTAGCCAGGTTTGATCATTATTTCGTTTCAGAAGAAAAGGATAGTGGCAAAGTAAGGAGCTAATTCCCCCTTCACCTTCATGGGCTTAATGTTCACATGCTCCTCAGGCCTCTAAACACCTACAAACACCACAGGCTGAATTACAAACGCACTTTGGAACTTTCAGTGACTCCAGATTACAGACGTTTCCTACACAGACAAGCTGCAGAGAAAGAGTAAAATGTGCTCCATGAGGAACTCTGTGCACACTTGATAACGCTGGTCATCAAATCAGTGCCCACCCATACTGTACTACTCAGCTGTCCCATCTTAAATTAGGAGAATCACAGATTTCACTACGAAATATACTCGCCCATTTGTCCGCCCCCTCCTCCCAGCTGCCTCCTCCCTCCCACCTCCCCTTCTTATGTGCGGCCACGCCGCTGGCGCACCTAAGGCAAGCCCGTCTGCGCCCGTCCGCACCTGGACCGCGCACAGTGCCAGAACCCCTGGCCCCCGCGAACGCCACAATGCCCATCTCCACTACGATGCCAAAACCCTCTACACAACACCAGACGAGCGCACACCTGAATCCTGGCCCCCTGAAGTGCACCAAAGGACCCTTCTCCTGCCGGAGCTGCAGCTTCACCAGTCTCCGAGCCGCCAACCCGCCCACCAGGACAGGACACAACCACCTCAGATACATACTCCCCGGATGTCGCCTTCCTTACAGAGACCTTGATGATCGACTCCTCGGCACCAGACATCGCCATAGCCATCCCGGACGGCTACAAGATCACCCGCAGAGACCGCACCAACGGAATAGGAGGGGGAATGCCATAATTCACAAGTCCACCCTCAAGGTCTCCACCAACTCCGACGACATCCTCAGCACCACCGGACACCTGCACTTCCAGATCCACACCGATCCCAACACCACCATCAGAGGAACGCTGATCTACAGACCTACCGGTCCCCGGACCCAGATCAGCGACTCCATCGCCGACTTCATCAGCACACACGCCATGACCTCCACAGACTACATCCTCCTCGGAGACCTGAACTTCCACCTTGAGAACAACAATGACATCAACTCAACCATCCTGATCGACAACCTCGGACTCCAACAGCTCGTCACAACGCCCACCCACTCCGCCAGCCACACGCTTGAGCCCATATTCTCCGCAAGCTCCCACGTCTCCTTCAGCCACACCACCAAACTCCACTAGGCCGACCATCGTTGCATCCACTTCAACTTCCAGAAACCCACCACGCCCAACAGATCCCCGGCCGCTGCTGGAGCAAAATCACCGAGGACCAGCTAAACACAGCCCTAGCCCGGAGCCCACCCGGCGTCCCCACCGGCCCCGACGCCCCCGCCAGCAAACTCAGGCGCTGGATCGACGATTGCGCCAATACCCTTGCCCCGATCAAGAAACCCTCCAACAGACACACCAACAAGAATGCCAGCTGGTTCTCCACAGACATCCAAACAAAACCATCAAAGACTAGAGAAGAAATGGCGCCACGAACAGACACCAAAGAACCACAGAGCCCTCAAGAACACCATACGCCAACACCACCACCTTATCAGATCCGCCAAAAGGACCTCCTTCTAGGATCACCTCGACAACAACACACACAACAGCAAGGAGCTCTTCCACATCGTGAAGGAACTCTCCAACCCCAGCTTCAACACCAACGACATCCCACCATTGCAAGACCTGTGCAACTCCCTGGCCACCTTCTTCCATCGCAAAATCTCAGACATCCACAACAGCTTCAACAACCAGACCACTACGACAGCCAACGACACCCCATATCCCATGACCACCACCCACAACGACCACCTGCTCACCTCGACCAACATCAACAACAACGACACCATAAAAATCATGAACTCCAATCACTTCGGCTCCCAGTCAGACCCATGCCTACACCAGATCTTCAACAAAGCCAGCGCCACCATCGCACCCCAACTCCGCAAGACCATCAACATCTCCATCTAAACCGCAACCTTCCAGGAGAGCTGGGAGCACGCCGAGATCAACGCCTTGCTCAAGAAACCCAAGGCTGATCCGAGATACCTTAAGAACTTCTGGCCCATCTCCCTGCTCCCATTCCCGGCAAAGGTCATCGAGAAAACCATCAACAAGCAGCTAACCCGCTACCTTGAGGAGAACAACATCCTGGACCCTCCCCAGTCCGGGTTCTGCAGCAACCACAGCACCGAAACTGCCCTCATTGCCGCCACCGATGACATCAGGGCCCTGCTGGACAAGGCGAAACCACAGCCCTCATCCTCCTGGACCTCTCAGCCGCCTTCGACACGGTCTGCCACCACACCCTATGCACTCGTCTCCACAACGCAGGGATCTGAGTCAAGGCTTTGGAATGGACCACCTCCTTCTTCTCCAGCAGAACCCAGAGCGTCCTCTTCCCCCGTTCCGCTCCGAGGCCTCCAAGATCATCTGCGGCGTACCCCAAGGATCATCCCTCAGCTCAACACTGTTCAACATCTACATGGCCCGCTTGCCCACGTCACCAGACTGGACAACCTCAACATGATTTCCTACGCTAACGACACACAGCTAGTTTTCTCCCTCACCAAAGACCCCTCACTGCCAAGACCAACCTCCACGAAGAAATGAAAACCGTCGCCAAATGGATGAAGAACAGCCGTCTGAAGCTGAACTCGGACAAGACGGAATTCCTCAACCTCTGCTCCACCCCCTCGGCTTGGGAGCGGCACCAATGCCCACTGACCACGCATGCAACATGGGGTTCGTCCTCGACTCTACACTCTCCATGACCATGCAAGTCAAAGCCGTCTCATCCTCCTGCTTCAACACCCTCCACATGCTCCGCAAGATCTACAGGTGGATCCCCACCGACACAAGAAATTCGGTCATCCAGGCCCTCGTCCGCAGTAGGCTGGACTACGGTAATGCCCTCTATGCGGGAGCCCCGGACAAACTGCTGAAACGACTACAACGCATACAGAACGCCTCGGTCCGCCTGATGCTCGACATCCCTCGACACAGCCACATCACACCCCACCTGAGAGACCTGCACTGGCTGCCCGTCAACAAGAGGATCACCTTCAAGCTCCTCACCCACGCACACAAGGCAGACTTGGATACCTCTAATGTCGCCTCACCTTCTACACCCTGAACCGTCAGCTCCACTCCGCCGACCGCGCCCTCGCCACCATCCCCTGCATCTGAAGAGCAACCACCGGAGGCAGATCGTTCTCCCACCTCGCTGCCAAGACCTGGAACACCCTCTTCATTTTCCTACGGCAGACCAAAGACCTACTAACCTTCAGGAGGCTACTCAAGACCTGGCTGTTCGAGCAGTAGCAGCACCCCTCCACCCCCCAGCGACCTTGAGCCCCTGGTGAGTGAGTAGTGTGCTTTACAAATTCCTTGATTGATTGATTGATCTAGGTAAGATTTCCCAAACTTTCTGAAGCCAGGAAGACTCACATGGTGTCATCTATCCCAAGGGTTACTATCAAATCTGTACCAAAACAAAAAACTAGTTTCAAAGTGGCCACACAGTCTATGGACCCCAAAAAGTGTTAGAGTGGTGCAGTTTGTGTAAACTTCAGAGGCAACTATCTACACTAGGCCAAATGCCCCCCAAAGGAGAAGAGATCCTCTGCTTGTGGGAAGCCATACGATTTCCCCACAGTGTGCCACTTGAAGGGGTCAACACATGCCACAATACCCACTGTTCACTAAGCGGCCAACCATGAAACGTCTGAGTGAGACAGCCAGAACCTGCTAACCATTTCCGAGAATACAAGGACGAAGAATGTGTGGAATAAGCCGTACACTTAGAATGGATGGTGGATGGAACCATACCTCGTCAAAAGCACATCCTGGAGCGCCAAGTCACTATCCATGGTGATAGGTTTTAT
Source organism: Lissotriton vulgaris (assembly GCF_964263255.1). Taxonomy (NCBI): domain Eukaryota; kingdom Metazoa; phylum Chordata; class Amphibia; order Caudata; family Salamandridae; genus Lissotriton; species Lissotriton vulgaris. The sequence goes on along the minus strand of NC_141689.1, from coordinate 1,935,913,895 downwards.
TGACACTGGCTCCATGGCACATATCATGCCAAGGGAATCGGTTTGCACTCGCAGCACACTCTTGAACTCTTCCTCAGCAAAAATGAAGATTCATGTATATGACTAAATGATACCGCTGCTCCTGCAAGGTCTAGTCAAAGGGTACACAGCGAGCGACAATTTACCTTATCAAACAATAAACAGTTACCCTCATCAGCTGCCTCACTACTATACTCTTTATGATAATTACATTTTTGTTTATCAAATAAATTAACTTGAATACATGCTGTAAGACTACAAAAAGCTTCATTGAGCCTATGAGCAAACAGGAGCTTCATGAACAAACTCATGACGTTGCACATAAACAATACCACATCCCGTTCCTCTACTCCATCTGTGCATCGCCTTCTACCGCCTCAAAATAATGAAGGATGAACTTGAGAAGCTAGTAGCATTTGCAATCAATAAAAAGAGTAGAGGAACAAACCCTTTGTGTGTCCCCGCTCTCCCTAATTTGCAACTTGTATATTATTAACTCCAACCCCTAGTATCTGTAATAGACATATGTACTTACTACCATTCTTATGTGGGTTAAGAGTTTATCTGTTTCGTATCTTTTTTGTAATTCATGTACTCTGAAGTCCTTATGTAATGTAACTGGTTCTTTGTAAAGCGTTCTGACATCTTCGGGTAAAGATCGTGCTATATAAAAACACTAGAATCCCGTCCCGACGTTGTCTGGGGATGGCCGATGTTCAGTGTTGCCTTTACTTTTTGTTTGCGTAGTAATGTGTGTTTAATTCATCCGCAGGTTTTCATTGAGCCACACCTAATTTTGTTTTGCTGTCCTTGTTGAGAGTGTTCCCCCTGTGTGCGAATGTTGTTGTTTCCCAAATGTTGTAATTTGCGCCGCAAGTGCAGCAAGTGTTACAGTGGTCGCTCAGATGTTTTTGCCTGAAATTGCTTGTTTGTGAAAGGGTCTTTCCCTGTATACGTTTTCGATCCCTTTACTAATGTTTTTTTTTTTGTTTTCATCAGCGCAAGTACTGGCAGTGTTCCACTGATAACGCAGCGTTTGAAATTCGGAAGTGTTTGTGTAAGTTTTATATTTTGTCCGCAGCATACGTAATTATTTGGAGCCTTGTGAGTAAAGTCTTGTTCATGTTCTGTCGATTGGCTTTCTTGTCTAAGAAATGGGCACCTATTTGTTTACGTTCCTCCCCCTGTGACAACGTTGTCGTTTGTCAAATGGCTAAACATTTGTTATATTTTTGTATCGCAACTCGTGCGTGTGTTAATCATTGTGTGATTAACTACCCAACCTACCCTGCAAAGAAACTGGAACAAAATCACCACGGACCAAATTTCCGCATCGCTCCTTCGAAACACCCCAGCCCTCTCTTCTAACGCTAACGAAGCCGCCGCCAACCTCACCCTATGGTTATCCAACACCGCCGACACCTTAGCACCACTGAAAAAACGTTAAAGCAAACCTGGCAGCAAGAAGGCCTCATGGTTCAACGATGATCTCAAGAAGTCCAAGAAACTCTGCCGCTCCCTTGAAAAGGCCTGGAAAAAAGACCCAACCACCAGCACCAAGGACGCCTTCAAAAGCGCCACCCGCACTCACCACCAACTGATCCGAAAAGCCAAGAAAACAGCATTCAAGGATCGACTTGACAACAACGCCCACAACAGCAAGGAACTTTTCAACATCGTCAAGGAATTTTCCAATCCCTCGGCCAACTCCAACGACATCACCCCCTCTCAAACCCTCTGCGACTCCCTAGCCTCATTTTTCCACAACAAGATTGCAGACATCCACAACAGCTTTGACAACCAACCCGGAAACCAACCCACCCTACCATTTGCTGATCATCTTCCCCCCGTGAACACCCTTAACGACTGGAACCCAATCTCCACTGAGGACACCATCCGCCTGATGAATTCCATCCACTCAGGATCCCCCACAGACCCATGTCCTCACCACATCTTCAACAAAGCAGACTCCGTCATAGCACCGCACCTCCGAGACGTCATCAACTGCTCCTTCAACTCCGCCACCTTCCCGGAAGACTGGAAACACGCTGAACTCACCGCCCTTCTGAAAAAACCAACAGCGGACCCCACCGAACTCAAAAATTACCGCCCCATCTCGCTTCTTCCATTCCCGGCCAAAGTCATCGAGAAAGCTGTCAACAACCAGCTCGCCGCCTTCCTCGAAGCCAACAAATCCCTCGACCCCTCACAATCTGGCTTCCGAGCAAAACACAGCACTGAGACCGCCCTCATCGCAGCAACAGACGACATTCGAACTCTACTGGACAATGGAGACACAGTCGCCCTCATCCTCCTTGACCTCTCTGCAGCTTTCGACACAGTCTGCCACAGCACCCTTTTACAACGCCTCAATAACATCGGAATCCAAGGAAAAGCACTTGAATGGATCACCTCGTTCCTCACCGGAAGAACCCAGAGAGTCCGCCTTCCACCATTCAAGTCCGAGGCCTCTGAAGTCATCTGCGGCGTACCACAAGGATCCTCACTCAGTCCCACCCTCTTCAACGTATACATGAGCCCCCTCGCGGCCATCGCACGCCAACACAACCTCAACATCATCTCTTACGCGGATGACACTCAACTGATCCTTTCTCTCACCAATGACCCCAGCACCGCCAAAACTAACCTACACGAAGGAATGAAAGAAGTTGCCGAATGGATGAAACAAAGCCGTCTGAAACTGAACTCAGACAAAACAGAAGTCCTCATCTTAGGTACATCCCCCTCTGCATGGGACGACTCCTGGTGGCCGGAAGCCCTCGGAAAAGCACCCATCCCGACAGACCACGCACGGAACCTAGGCGTCATCCTGGATTCTTCACTCTCAATGAACAGACAAGTCAGCGCCGTATCCTCTTCCTGCTTCAACATTCTTCGCATGCTCAGAAAAACATTTCGCTGGATCCCCTCCGAATCAAGGAAAACAGTCACCCACGCTCTGGTCACGAGCCGACTGGACTACGGAAACACACTCTACGCAGGTACTACCGCAAAACTCCAGAAGAAACTCCAACGAATCCAAAACGCCTCAGCCAGGCTCATATTAGACATCCCACGCAACGAACACATCTCTGGTCACCTTAAAGACCTCCACTGGCTACCCGTCAATAAGAGGATCACTTTCCGACTGCTTACCCACGCACACAAATCACTCTACGACATCGGACCAGATTGCCTCAACTCACGACTGTCCTTCTACACCCCCTCCCGCCAACTACGTTCTTCCAGCCAAGCCCTCGCCAATGTACCTCGCATCAACAAGACCACCATGGGAGGCAGATCCTTTTCATACCTGGCTGCTAAAACATGGAACTCACTCCCCGCTTACCTTCGCCTTACCCAGAACCACCTAGCATTCAGAAAGCAACTTAAAACGTGGATATTTGACAAGTAATCCTCCTCCCCTTCCTAAGCGCCTTGAAACCCTCTGGGTATGTAGTGCGCTATATAAATTCTATGACTTGACTTGACTTGACTTGATTGGTGGGCTGTGCGAAGCAACGCAAATAATAGGCGGCCCTTTTTGTAAGCCTGCCCCCTGTGGCACTGTATTATTATGGAAGGCGCGCCCCTTTTTGGATGTCATCCCACGAAGGCGTTAATGTTTGAAGGGTAACGCAGACGAATGCGCAAATGTCGATTGTCGAGGCGAGTGATAGGCGGCCCTTTGCAAACGCGCGGGATGCACAGTTAAGTGTGTGCCCTGCACAGTGAAATCATTGAAATCGCATTTGCGCTATGCAAATTGAAGTGTGTGGTGAAGTGTGTGCCTTGCACAGTGAAATCAGTGAAATCGTTTGGCATATGTTTATTGTTTGTACTTTGGGCCATGCCCCTGTAAACGCCCACATCTTTTGTTTGACACACCCCTCTAAACGGCCACATCTTTTCTTTGACACGCTTAAGCCCACAAGGGACTACTTTCCCACTTTTGGCGGTTTTGCTTTTTTAATGTATATGGTGTCCACATCTATAGCCTATGTCCTTCTGCTACATCTCCCCTTTCAAATGGTGTATTGGGTGTAGTGATTGGTGCAGTACTTTTTGAGTTTACCTGGCTCAAAGGTTTGTGTTCTCTCTTTATAATAGTAGTATAGACATACATAAATAGATAAATAGCCAAGAAGCCCAAGCAGCCTGAATTCCTGCATCTATGTGTTGATGTACTCCTCCTGAATCAAACAATCATACCCAAGAAAATCATCACCTTCACAGTGCATGACATAGTAGCAGAGGTCAATGTGTCCAGCTCTTTCTTTCAAAACTGGACTTGAGTTCTGGCTACCCCCAACTGCTGCTCCAAGCTGAGTTAACATACATTAACATACATTTAAACCTGCTCATCCATTTAGGGCTGTGATGTAAACAAGGGCTCTGCTTTGGTGTACCCAGGATTTTCAGAATTTTATTAATGAAGTTCTGCCAGGCGTACTAAAGGTCAGTGATCGCACAGTAGAACATTTCCACATTCACCAGTGAACATAACAATCCCCTTTGAGCAGTGTTTTAAAGACCGCCACAAGCAGAAATAGGCATTCCTTTACATGTATATAGAGTTCTTTGGATACTGGTTTCCCACCAATGCCATGGCAGCACTCAAAAATGGTAACCAATGTGAAGAAGCAGCAGTTCCAGAATTAGTGTCAGAGATGAAAAGCTTATTCGGAGTAATAAGTTACTGCCAGCGAATGATCAGGAACCTGATATTTACCTACACATCCACTAAGTTAACTTCTGAAGTTGAACAAGCTTTGGGCCAGTGTCAAGAACACTATAAGAAGCCCTGTTGAGATCCACAACAATGCAATTACTCCTGACATAGAATTCCTGGAATGAGTAGGTACCTATTACGTACACCAACCAGTGCTTTACACCTAAGAAAAGTGCTATTCACAGAGGGAGAAACTAAGAAGTGATAGTGATGCTCTAGGGGTGGCTGTCACCACATCACCTATACCTGTATGGAGTTTCCTTCCACAAACCAAAAATCCCACTGTTCCAATAAGAGAAAGGTGTATCCTTCCGCTCCAAAAATGTTTTTCTAAGGTGTGTAAAATTGAGGCACGAAACAGACAGACTATTGAGATACCCCACCCAGCGTGTGAACAGGAAGCGGTTCGCGCCCAAGCGATTGATCGATATGTCAGACTCTTGATGCAAGGCTCTAGTCTAGAGTCCTCCCTATCTCTGTAAAAGAAGTACAGGATAAAGCACTACGCGAAGAATGCCTGCAAGCAGTCATTAAAGCCACCAAAAAGGAACGCCTCAAAACAGTGATGCAGGAATGGCTTAAGCGCAGCTCTGGCGCTTGGGCAACCCACATCCCCTAACACCATGTGCAGCAGAGGCTTCCACAGACCATTCATGGTCTCCTGAAAGGAACAAAGTTGGTGCCCTCAATAGCTCTGATACTATGAACATCACAACTAGCCCATGCAGGAGACCATATTGCCATCAAGACAAAGACCCACATCCATGGGAGAGTGTGTTTCCAAACCGAGATTCCCTATACAAAGGTCTGATGCAACACAATTTGAAAATTTTGTTCTGGCGCTTGGAAAGTCGGCAAGCCCCAGGCTCTCTAAGAACAAAGGGGCAGATTTACTAGCCCCTTGCGCCACTTTTGGGTCATTTCTCCCATGTTAAAAATGACGCAAAAGTGGCGCAAGGGGCTTGTAAATCTGCCCCCAAGTTTACATCAAGTGCTTTAGAAGCCTATCCTCTCTCCTGAGAGGACTTTGGAAGGGTAAGATACAGAAGCTGTTCTACCGAGATGCACCATGCCATATCATGTTGTTATGGGAAGAGGGCAAGGCAGCATTACTTTGGTTTCTCTGTCTGCTCAGCACCAAACCCAGGCACCTGCCACACACCCTGCAAATACTTTTCCATTCCTTGCACACATACATGATTCACTATGAAAAGGCGCTCGGGCTCCTGCTCCCTTGCTGAGGCAGAGTGTCATGGAATCGAGGTACTAGCAGATACGTGACACCATAGGAATCTTGCCTTGACTATCTTATTCACTTGCTTCATCAGTGGAGAAAATACTTGAGCACTAGATACTATATATGGTCTTTTGAGGTAGATCCTGGACACTTAAAGCCATACCTAGACATTTGAGGCTCATCTGGACATTTTAGATTGTGTCTAAGCATCCAAGCAGTTGATGATGTATATGGGTAGAAGATGGCAGCAACTGTGAATATGATGTGGTACTTTGTCATTTAATCCAATGCCTGACTGCTTATAGCAAGGTCAAGGCATATGGCGTTTGTCCCTGGGCATTTGAATAAGTGGTTGAGCATTTTAAACTGTACTTAGGCATTTGAGAACATGCTTGAATGTGCTGTCATTTTTTTTTTATTGAAAAACATGCTCAATAGACATTACATTCAGGAGATAGTTACATCAAAACAACAATATTATCGTTTACGTCTTCGATGTTATCTTTGTCTATACAATGGGTATAAATACAAGCCTAAACAGTCCCTACACTAGTCGTTTATAGGCATTTATAGGTCTGAAAAGCACCCAATATCTTCTACCATTTCCTCGAACATCCCCTACTCTTGTATATCGTTTGTTTTGCTTGCCGACACCAATCCAAATCAGATTTCCACTCCCCAATATTGTTGGGACATCAGTTGCCCTCCATTTCCTTGCAAATTCCGCTTTGCAACTCCCAGTGCCAATGCCAGCCGCTGCCTTATGTGTCTCAGCCAGTCTTTTTCCCCAATAATCATACGTGTACACCACTTTGGTGCCATCGGTTTCTCTATTCCCATAACTTCCGCTAGTTCTTCTCCAGCTTTCTGCCAGAATTCTTGAAGCTTTGGGTAGTCCCATAACAAGTGATAGAAAGTATCCTCTAAGCCACACCATCTTTGGCACTGTGTATTTTCACTCCACCCCATTTTATGGAACACTGTTCTAGGATAGTATATCCGGTGAAGGATTTTCAGTTGAATCAACCGGAATCTTGCTTTTATCGCCACTTCTCTCGGGCCCTGCAGTGCCTCCATCCACTCTTCATCGTTCAATGGACCACTTTCTCCCTCCCAAGTTGCTCTTAGTAGACCTAATTTGTCAGGGGCATTGTTAATAATATTTTTATTGAGCAAGGAAATTGCTTTTTCGTGTAGTGGCTCAGTTAATATGCATCTATATTACACTCAAATGTCGATGGAGAACAAGACAACAAATCTACCTCAAAGATAAATCAACCAAAGACCTCCCAAAAATGTTTTTGTATAAAAAAATATCCTAAAGAGTAAGGATATCTACCAGTCACCAACCAGTGCCACCCCTAGTCATCATCTAGGTCTTCTCTTGGCACTTCCATAGTGAAACAGTTGGTGAACTAGGGACCATGGTGGTTATGTCCCACACCCAATTATGAATCACTGGATGACCTCCAGATGTACTCTTATTGTCATTTATGATGGGAACTGTATTGCAGTGCAAGAGCTAAATTATGAAAGTGAGTTAAAATTGGGTAAATGACAGAAACATTATGTTTATTAATATCACTCAATGCCCAAGACTAAAAAACAGTGCAAAAAAGGGCAGTTTTTAACAAATAGCTGCCAGAATGACTATGGGGTCGACATGTTTCAGCAATAATGAGTAAAAAAGTCCTATGCCTTCCTCAGGACCTCAAAGGAATTGCTACTGCAATGTGCACACCAAATAATAAAGAAGTGAAAAGTGTGTTTAAAATAAAGCAACCATGTTACCTGGGATCCTGGGTGTGCATTTAGATCCTCTGCATGTGGACTGATCGGCCACTGTAACAAAAACAACATTTCATTATTCAGACTTATTGGTTTTATATCTATCAGGTAGAAAACTATCAGGTGTTCATAACTATCAACATCCTTACAAGGCTAGATAGCCATCTATTCTGGCACTAGTCAGTTTCAACACCATGTATATCTATACACAGAGATGTATTGTTTCTCCCAGCTTACCTAGTCAGCAGGAGGATTAGACCTCACCTCACCTGGCTGCGGCTCAGGGAGACGAAGCACCGCTCTATAAAAGTCAGAAAAAACACAAAGAACTGTAGTTAACAGTGCCCTGTTCCCTTTCTGATATGCCTATATCTGTTTGAATGTAAACACACCCTGGTAAGTGTTCAAATACTACAAAGATCGTGTTTCTCAGTTATAGCAAGCTTGTTATCATTCTCCGCTATGACCACTTCCGTGTAAAGATAATGTTGTACTCCTCATTCCACATACTACATAGAGTTGCCTGCGCCTGGAAGCATAGCATAGACGCTGCACCTACGTTCTCAAACACTCTCACTACCAGAAAACATGCTGGCTGTAGTTTTTAGCGACCTCATTCCAAGTACTGCTTAAAGTTTTGCCACGCCTGGAGGCACTGCATTGACGCTGCACCTCCATTCCTAAACATGCTGGCTGTAATTTTAAGCGACCCTTTTATATGCTAATAAAATTGCGCTTATACTAAACAAACATTGATTGAATTTACATCCTGAAACCTAACCAAATTCTCTTTATAGAGCCCATTTCAATTCAACAATTCAATTCACCTTTATTCGGCTATAAAATAGCCATAAAAGCACAACATATAATACAGACTTGGTGTAAAAGATGGCAAATACACCATATTTCATAAGCCATAAAATATTAAAATATATAAAACCTAATAAGAAAAAGTCAATCCTCTAACATTGTTGCTCTAGAGGAAACAGCAGCGTGTAGAACCTTTGCTGCACCGCAGCAGGATCCATCATCAGCCACAGCCTATTTCACTGGTCCCAATTCCAAATACCACAGTCGCAGCCTTCCTAATTGTGGGCAATGTAACCAAACTCTCGGTGTCCCCTGGGATGACAAAACTCATACACCAATGGCTCCCCTTTCTACCTCTGATTTACATTCTTCACATGCTTCACTTGCGCTGTTTAAACATTTTTCACAAGCACAATCTGTTCACCTTACACCTGGTACACAACTGAATAAGCATGGTTGATGCTGCTTCTTATCCCATGTAAAGTATAAATCTACGCTTCTCTTCATTTGTTAATATAATTATGTTGAATCTAAAAATTGGGACTATGTTTTTGTGTAATTAATTTACTTTCTTTATTGTACTCCCTGATTTACTCCCATTGAAACATTGTTGTATGATACTATACTTTCCACCTTTCTACCGCGTCACCCCAACATGGACTTGAAAAGCAGAGCAGCCCAACCTTTTATTCCATTTGTAAAATGAGGGTTACATGAGAATAGTGAAACGGAACACGGGACTGGTGTTTGTATGGGTAAAGGCAGGCTACATGTGCTATTTCACAATTTTGAAGAACACAATTTCTTCATTTTCAGATATAGTAAAATCGATCAACATTTTAAAACTGGTGTTTAAGGACAAACCTCCTGGTAACACAAATATGACACACATGGATCCATGAAAGTAGTGAAATCAGAAAACATGTATCATATATTCTGAGCCTGGCTGTGCATTGAGACATTAGCTTAAACACCATAAAGCCATCCCATAGTTTAACCTGACAAAGCACACAATACTGCACATACAAAACAAATACCTGTCTCAATATAGACTGGTGAACTTCTTGTGCAAGTCTACCCACAAATAGTAAATACATTTCACCACCTAAACAGGCTACTATCCCAGAAAATGTGGTGAAGAATTGGTAAGAGTCTCTAAAAAGTATTACTGAAATGTGACTGCTAAAGATGTCAAGGTACATCCTGCACGTATGTAGATCTATGTCTCCGGTAATATGGCGAAGACCTATCCAGACGCGCATGCCACATGTAACCCACATCATATTCTCAGTTAATCAACTGAAAAATTAACTAAAAAGACAGACAGTATAAACAATAAAGATGTGAGCTGCCAACATTTAACTGGGATTTCATGTCTTACAAAGAGTTTCTTTCCTGTCATCACTGGCCTGCTACCAATTGTTGATGATCATTCAGATGGAGTCTGTTGTGTGATTTCCGCTCTTTTGCCCTACTGGGGAGAGAAAAGTTCTAGTACATCTATGATCTTCTACAATGGCTTCACAATATCCCTTTCTGTACTTAGTGTTATGTTATGTTATATTACTTTTATATAACGCAAATCACTGTCAGGTCTCTAAGTGCTTCTAGAGAAGAGTGAGCAAGTCACTGGGGCAGAAATATAATGTCAGCAGCAGTGTCAGAAATTACGTAGTTGTTAACGTCTCTCTCAATAGGAAGGTTTTTAAAAGCTTGCTACAGGTGAGCAGAGCCGTTTCCCTGCTTAGGTACTCCGGCAGATCATTCCAGATCTGCGCGAGGGAAACAGAGCACAATCTACCCCATTTGGATTTAGAGATGTACCTGGGGGAGCTAACCCACAGGCCTCAGATGATCGCAGAATCCGGCCAGGAACATATTTCTCCAAGCAATGTTTTATATACTTGGGTGCCTGACCGTAGATTGCCTTGTGGGCAATACATAGACCCTTGAACTGGGCTCTCTGTTTAATGGGGAGCCAATGTAGTTTATATAGCAGTGGAGTTGCGCGTGTCTTTCTAGGAAGTCTAAAAATTAGCCTAGCTGCATCGTTCTGCACCACCTGCCATCTCCTAATAAGCTTCTGGGGGAGGCCAATGTAAAGGGCATTTCCGTAATCCAGCCTGGAGATGTCAGTGGCGGAGACAATTGACTGTAGGGAAGATGTTGACAAGAGAGGAGCGAGTTTCCGTAGCTGCCTAAGTAAGCCAATACAGGTTCCCACTACAGTGGGAACCTGGCAAGACATAGATAGTTCAGAGTCAATTTTCAGCCCCAGGCTTTTTACAACCGGGACTGGTCCCGGAACTAAACCTAGTTCCGGAGGCCAGAAGAGATCACACCATGGGCTATTACTCGTTGGAATGACGAGCAATTTGGTTGTATCCGGATTTATTTTCAATGAATTGGCTGTCATCCAGTTCACAGTGAACCTGAGCAGCTTTTTGGCCGACTCCTGGGCCTGGTGGGAGTTGTTAGAGAACACATTGATGTTTAGGTTATGCATCAACAACACATGTATGCCATGTACAACACTGTTGATATTCTCAGTCAATGCCCCAAGTGACTTCATGATGTTTATAGGTCAATTTAGCTTTTATGTAATCTAGCATAGTCCCCACAGTGTTCTTTAGACCAGCGGACCTCTAGATGACCTCTAGATGACATTCATTGCAGTTTTTTCCACCAACGCTTTCTTGATTACCATTGAGGTTGCCTCCAAAGCGGCCATGAGGGTTTTCTGGTATTTTGACTGATCTGATCTACTGGAATATTTAAGTGTTCATGTTCTTTTAAATTACTTTCTAGATCAGCATGGATCTTCAACAACAATCTTCAACAACAGTGGCTGCATGACTCTCACAATAGATGATCCTGTTGTCGAAGTGAATGAGATGTTCTTGTGTTTGCATGGACATCCTAACTGGGGTCAATGATGGAGACGTATTACCCAGGAGCTAACTTGAGTGGTGGTTTTTATGTGGGTCTTGGTACCTCGGGTCTGGGTATTTGTTTCTGAGCTCAATTGTGATATATTCTCCAGCAGCGACATCAAAGGGCCAGAATTATTACATTGTGAGGTTCCGTGATTCTGGACTCGTTCAATAAAGGTCGTCGGATAAAGACGATTTTGGTATCAGTGGACGGCAAATCATGAGTGCGGTATGTACGAGTGTTTTTGTAATAATCGATCAATGAGAAACACTACGTAATCAGGGATTTCGTTCGAACCTTCGGGTTCCATTTTGTGTACGGCAGCCATTTTGTGTGGTTGCCCTCACATAGGCCGATGACTACGGCCGAACGAGTCTTTGGGACACGTACACCTTAGCTGACTTTTGTGTGACCTGAACGAACTGACTCCCTTGCCCGAGGCTGACCTCGATGAGCCAGTTCCTTGTTAAGCAGCTGGTCAGATAGAGATCAAAGAGCAGGACATTGCTGAGTTTATGGTACATGCACACACCCTTCTATCTTGCTTGTCATCTGCTCCTGTTCCTTCCTTTATGGCTTAATTACTGATTTGGGTTGAGGTCTTCTATTATGGGTCCGTTTGGCCTGATCAAGCAGGAATGTTGGATTTTGCCTTGTCATTTCTGGTGGGCTGGACAACGGAAAGTGGGATTGTCGTCATGCGATATGTTTGAAATGTCATCCTCCGATTGGTCAGTTTGTATGTAATCGATGCTAGCCATGATTGTGATTTTCAGCATAAAAGACAATGCTCCACTCTATGAATTTGTGCAGCCTCTAGCGAACCACTCGTGTTGTGCTTCGTAGACCTCTGTTCCTGGTTGCAGCCAATAAATTTGGTCTTTGACGTCACCGAGAAGTGTCCCGTGTCTCTGTTTGCCAAGGCAGGGGAACTTGAAGACATCAGGCGTTTTCCCTGGCGACGCTGGGTTCTAAAACCCGGTTCTTCAGTTGGCGCCCAACGTGGGGCGACTTCAGCGGTACCGGTCCAAGCCTGAAGATCGTGAGGAGCTTCGTGTGAAAATTCTGGAGGAAGGCCTGCCACTTCATCGACCCCTGTATGTCGTCGTGGTCCGAAAGTCTTTGCTGCGAGGTTCCCCGCTTTCCGACGGCTACGAAGGACTGCTGCCCTGACTGTCGCCCTGTCTTGGAGCCATTAGACGATTTGTAGAGTGAGACGATAGACGGGTCTTCTGGTGACGCCATCGACATTTCAGTTAAGTATGAGTGGAGCGTCTCCCAGTCCTTAGTTTTGTTTTGGTATCCCATCGGGATTCTTTGATTTGGTACCTGCAGGCCCCAAAGCCGAGGGACTCTTGTATTCGCGAGACTATTGTTTTTGATATTCCCTTGAAGTTTGAAGCTAGACTAGTGAGCGAAGATGCCTGGTGTTAGCAGACTTGGAAAGATATTTTGTTGTGGTTGTAATAGGGATTCCCGATTGGAGGATTCGTGTCCGGTTCCTCCGATTGGAACTCCGACCTATGAGCTCTACGTAAAACATGGTGTGGGCCCCATCGCGTATAATGAAGTATGGATCAAGTATACTAGGAAAGACGGTGTCCTACAGTGGCCCCGTTATGGTAGCTTTTAAATTGAGATTTTAGACAATCTCGAAGTTAAACTGTTCAAGAAGAAAGTCCGGCCGGCGATGTTTGACTCTTTCCGCTTATGGCAAAAGGAAGCCAAACAGAAAGAAATTAAGTTAGCGAAGCGAAATAAAAGAGAACGAGGTATGTCAATGGTGCAAGCTGCTATTCAGTTTAGGGATAACGAAGAAGAACAAGAAAGCGAACAGTTGCTTAGGCAACGTAAATTGGCGGTAGACAAGTGCTATCCAGCTTTGCCACCTCAACAGCAAGAAGAAAAGAAAGATCTTGAAAAAGATCCTTTAATGTTGCATCTATTGAGTTCGCCACCCCCTTATGTGCAGAGTGCTACAGCACCTCCGCCACCTTTAGTTGCACAACCTCTGTTGCTTTGCCACCTGTGGTTCCTCAACAGCCAGCTCCTCTTCTGTTGGCTCCTATTCCTTTGGCGCAGCCTTCTCAAGGGCCGCCGCCTTTGCTACCTCCTTCGTCTGTTACTGCTACGCCTGTATTGTCTACTCCTTCTGTTACTGCTCCTATGCATGTTTCTGCTCATCCTGTTTTTCCTCCTGTTCTTTTGTCAACTTCTTCTTCTGTTCGACAGAGAATGACCGATACTGTTGCTGGTCTCTTTTCTCCGCTTCTTGGTTCATTGGGTATGTCTCCTGTTGCAGAGCGTAAGCAATTGCGTAGCCAACTGCCTGGTCCTGATGAACGGACAGTGTTGGATCACTTAGCGCGTAAATGGGTTACGTACCCTTTGCACTATAATCTCGAGTGTGTTATGGATGTTTTCCGTCAATGGGAAGCACCGAAACAGAGATATGTTTTTGATATGATGTGTTTTTTCCTTCGTGAAGAATGGGAAGATGGTGATTTAGGACAAGCTCCGCCTGAGTTGTTCCGTATACGGTCTGAGTTTGCGAAAGGGACTCTTGTGGGTCTTGAGGTTGAGAAAGCAGTTGCGACGTTGTTGTCGTTTAGGAATGAATCTCCTTCTCAGCGACTGTTTGAGCCTGATTCTTCAGTTAGGAGAAAGGCGCGACAATATCCGATGCGAGAGGTTCCCCCAGTTTGGAGACCTGGTGATGCGCAAGCTAATCCACCTGTTCAGCCACACTTTCAGAGAGTTTGGGTACATGTTCCATGGAAGCGTGCTGAAGTTTTAGCCCTTAAGCAGACTTTGCCTGATCCACGTAAAAATCCTGCAGGGTACTATAAGGAATTATCTCAAACTGCGTATTCATGTATTATGAATCTAGCGGATATAGACATGTTGTTTGGGAATGTTGTTCCACAGCCTATATGGGGATTGATTCCTCATACGGATCATGCGCAGGAATTGGGTGATACATGGAATAATCTTAGAGCCGCAGATGCTAGACAAGTAGGTGGTGCTAAACCTGAGGACGTGATTACTGACCTCCCTGGTAGGATTATTGATTACATGAAGGCTATGCGTGTTAATTGGGACAAGTTGTCTGCGTGTAAGCAGAAGAAAGACGAAAGTGTGTCCGACTTTTTCACTAGATTCGAAGAGACGTTTGTCGACCACAGTGGTCAGGATATGAGTACGGAAGGTGGTCAACGGTTGTTCGTTGACAAGTTTGTGCATAATTTGCTTCCCGAATTGTGCACTAAGTTGAAGGATTCTGATAGTGCTTAGGCTGTTTCTACGTCAGCGCAGATTTTGGCTACTGCCCAGTACTACGAGAATAGAAATAAAGAATAAGATAGAGAAAGCGGATAGGAAGACTAAGGAATTGAAGACTAAAGTTCTTCTACAGCAAGCTTATCCGCCTCGTAATAATCAGCGCGATTATCAACAACATCAGCAATATCAGAGAAACTCGCAAAGGTTTGAGTCTTCTCAACAGCGTTTTCCTATAGGTCCTAATCAGTGTGCGTATTGCAAAGAAGAGGGTAATTTCAAGAGTAGTTGTCCTGTCCTGTTACAGTGCACAAATGGTGCTTCTGGTGTGAGAGGTCGAGGTGTTCAGCAAGCTCCCAGAGGTAGAGGTCGTGGTCAAAATTCGCGTCCTTTGCCTCCACAGAACTCTATGAATAGCTTGGATCAGCAGAATGGTGCGTCTGGTAGGATGGCACAGTACTATGCGGACGATTACTACGTCGAAGGTGAGAATGTGGATGGTAATGATTGCTAGGACAGCCATAGACAAAGAGAGGGAGTTGTTTCAGTTCCAGTAGATCACAGTGGACCTTATGTTGAAGTGATTGCATCAGGTGTGTCAGAGCCTTTTCTGTTGGATACTGGTGCTGCGAAGAGTTCTATTATGCACTCTAAACTCCCTGGCGCACCTTTGTCTGGCTTAATGAATGTTTCAGTAGGTTATTCTGGCGCCCCGGTTAAGAATCCGATTTCTAGTCCGTTGTCTATTTCTGTTGGACCTTGTGAATTCGAAGCACCCCTTATTTTGACGACAGGTTGTGGTGAGAACTTGTTGGGATTGGACTTGTTGAAGAGATTGTATGCGACACTACATTGTTCTCCGTCAGGAGTACATCTTACATTAGGTAAGAGAGTGATCTCTCCGATGTATTTATCTAAAAATCGACTTCCACCTGAATTGTCTTCTCTCCCTGATTCTCTTTGGGCTACTGGTCCTAATGATGTGGGTCTCTTAGAGATTCCACCATATGTTGTGACGTTGAAAGCGAATGCTAGATTGCCACGTATTCCGCCATATCGAATTTCCAGTGATGGTGAAAGGGCACTTCTGGCGATCATCTATGATCTGATTGAGAAAGATGTGATTGAGGAAACGAGAGGTAATGTGTGCAATAGTACGGTTTTGCCTGTTCTGAAAAGAACTGATTCTTCACAGCCTCCTGTATATAGGTTTGTGATCGATTACCGCGAGGTGAATAAGACTGTAGTTCCGCAATTTCCTGTTGTGCCTGATATCACCGCTTTATTGACTTTGATCCCGGCTACAGCCACGTGGTTTTCGGTGATTGACTTGAAGAATGCTTTCTTCAGCATCCCGATTGCCGTGGAGAGTAGAGATGTTTTTGGCTTCTCTTTAGGAGGACGAAACCTCCGGTTTAAGCGGGCTCCTCAAGGTTACTGTGAGAGTCCATCGATCTATAGTCAGGCTTTGAAAACACAACTTGATTTGCTTGTTTTACCTGATGGTGCTGCTCTCATTCAGTACGTTGACGATCTCTTAGTTGCTGCTGACAATGAAGAGATTTGTAGAGAGGCTACTTTGTCGTTGTTACGTCATTTGTCTGATTTCCATCGCAAGGTTTCTCTTTCGAAGTTGCAATATTGCCGACAAGAAGTTACCTACTTAGGTCACCTCTTATCGAAGGAGGGAAGGAAACTGACCCCAGAAAGAATTCAAGCAATTGCAAAAATGAGTGTGCCTACGACACAGAGAGAAGTACATGCTTTTCTAGGTATTACGTCGTATTGTAGACAGTGGATCCCTAATTTTTCATTACTTGCGAAACCTTTGATAGCTCTTACTGTTAAGGATACTCCAAATCCTATTCCTTGGACTGACGAATGTCAGAAGAGCTTTTCAGAATTGCGTGATGCGTTGTGTTCGGCTCCTGTGCTGGGTGCCCCCGACTACAGTAAGCCGTTTACATTGTATGTCCACGAGAGAGAGGGATGTGCATTGTCAGTTTTGACTCAACAGTTTGGAGATAAGCAGCGTCCATGTGCTTATTTTTCATCGATTTTGGATCTAGTAGCTAGAGCTTTGCCGAGTTGTTTGACAGCTACAGCAGCAGCGGCTGTTTCGATTCGACAGTCTGCTGGTTTGGTGATGGACAATACATTGACTGTGATGGTTTCACATGCGGTGGATACCTTGTTGAACCGCACCAAGACACAGCACTTAACTAGTGCTCGGTTGTCGGGTTACGAATTGACACTGTTAGCGAGTCATGTGCATATAAAGAGATGCAACACGTTGAATCCAGCTACGTTGTTGCCGATTTCAGTTGAGACAGATGTTGTTGAACAGCATGATTGCTTCCTTAGGACAGAGGAAGAAACGAAAGGAAGGATAGACCTTAGGGATACTCCTCTTCCAGAATATGATGGTACCTTATATGTTGATGGTTCGTGCTTCAAGCTTCCGAATGGTGATACGACTGTGGCATATGCTGTTACGACTTTGCATACAATTGTTGAAGCTGCACGTATCCCACATAATTCAGCACAAGCAGCAGAGTTGATTGCATTGACGAGAGCGTGTGTGTTGTCGAAAGGAAAACGAGTGACTGTGTATACCGATAGCCAGTATGCGTTTGGTGTGGCTCATAGTTTTGGACGTTTGTGGAAAGAGCGTGGGTTCCTGACTTCGCATAGAACTAAGATTCAGCATGGTCAGTTGGTGAATGAACTTCTTGAATCTCTTACCTTGCCGTTGCAAGTTGTGATCGTGAAATGCAGTGCGCATAAGAAAGTCACTGATGATGTTGGTCGTGGTAATGCGTTAGCAGATGAGGTCCACGAAAGAAACTGCGAGAGATGTGATGAGTCGAATGTATGTTGCGGGTCCGGCGAGATGGGTTCCGGATAGAAGTATGTGTGAAGATACGATTGAGAGTGTGAAAGCCATCCAAGCTGAAGCTACAGAGAAAGAGTTGAATGAATGGAGAGAATGCAAGGGTAAATTGGATTCGAATGGTTCTTGGATTGAATTGTCAGAGCATCAGAGATGGTTGTTACCCAATGCATATGTACTTCCAGTGGTTGCGATGGCTCATGGATTGGCTCATATCAGCGTGAAAGGGATTTGCAAGTTGTTAGCTCCAGTATGACAGAATGTTGGTATTCCTAAGTGTGCAGAGAATCTGGTTAAGAATTGTATGGTGTGTTTGATGTACAATCCTGGTAAGGGAACTCCAACTCCAGCTGGTCATTTTGCTCCTCCAACGTATCCATTCGAGGCTTTGCAGCTAGATTTCATCCACATGGAGAGGTGCAACAACCTGAAGTATGTATTAGTAGTTGTTTGCTCTTTTTCGAGATGGGTGGAAGCTTACCCTTTGAAAGATAACACTGCCTTGTCCACAGCGAAAGTCCATATTACGGAATTTTTCCCTAGGTTTGGTTTGCCGAGAATGATCTGGAGTGACAATGGGAGTGAATTTGTGGGTCAAGTGATGAAGAGAGTATGTGATGGATTAGGAATTAGGCAGAAGTTTCACGCTGCAAATCATCCCCAATCAGCTGGCCTAGTTGAGTGCTATAATGGCACTGAAATTAGCCAAGATTCAAGCGAGCTCTTGTTTACAATGGCCAGACGCCTTGCCATTAGCTCTTCTGTCCACTAGAATGACTGTGCATTCACGAATGGGACTTAGTCCGTACGAGGTAGTGTTTGGTCGCCCGGCAAATGTTTGGGAAGTGCCGCGGCCGACGAAATTTAGTGAAATAGAACATCCTGAATTGCTTGACTACCTGTACGAATTGACGGCTAAATTGCATGTTTTGCATCAGGTTCATGATACACTGCCACAAGCTTTTGAAGATCCAGGACACGCCATAGAACCTGGCACCTGGGTGTTGGTGAAGAATTTCCAGCGGACCAAGAACGAGCAGCCCTGCTGGATAGGCCCCTACTTAGTTCTTTTGGCCACCCGTTCCGCAGTACGAGTAAAAAGAACTGGATCCACGGTGTACATTGTAAGAGAGCCCCTTTGCCTCTGCCGTACGACCGGTGGGTCCAGAAAGGACTTCCTGATTCTGAAACTGAGACCGTGCCTCGTTTTCTGCCTTTTAGCGATGCCCGTCTGATTGGGACGAACACTGAACGAGAAAGTGACGATCTTCTTCAAGAAGCTGTGCCTCCGTTGAACCGTTTGGACACTGTTGAACCTGAGTTATTATTCCGTGAACAGACATTGCCTGACAAAGAGCGTTATTATTTGCGACCGAGAGTCGCTGGACTAATAAAGAAATACAATTCTTTCTTTTACTGATTTTTGAAGGTTAGCTCTCCTCCGAGGAACTATTTTGATTTTTGTTTTTTGAACCACCATCCGGATTCAGCTGTAGGGTCGCGGTGTCAAGTCTTTGGAGTGCAAGCCAAAGACATTAGGTCGACGTTCTGGTTGGTCTGAGGGAGTTTCCCTGGACTGACAGACGCGTTCCTTAGCACAGAACACCCTACCGCCGCGAGCAGAAATTAGAGAGGATGGAGTTTTTCGAGATGGAGAGACCTGTTGAAAGAATAAGCTTTAAGAGCAAAATATGTAAATTAATGAGCAGAAAACGTTTTTTAATATTGTGTTTGCTTATGTTGTTTAGCTTAATGATGTTTTTAATTAGATATGTGACATTCTCTTTTCAAGTGACGTTTGTGCCTACTATGCAACCTATGCCTTCCCCTACTGTTTCTTCACATTCTTTTCACCCTCTGCCCGAACATGAAACTGTTAGAAGATTGGAATTTGCTAACAATTCCTTTGTTCAGCTCCTGCATCAACACCAGCTAGTAATGAATACAACAAATTGTTGGGTTTGTGGCCTCATGCCCCATACTACCGATAAAGGTATTCCCTATCTGGTTTTGCCTTTTAGCTATAATGGTTCTATTCGGGCATACAGAACGATGTTCATTTATGCTCATGGCGTCTATCCCCAACGTTCTGTGAAAGATAGTCCGAAGACTAGTGCTCTGGTCAAGGGTATAGTCGACATGATTAGAGGAATTAGTTCATATGAGACTATCCCGAGAGATGAGACACAAGCATACATTGGATGGAACGTTACTGGATACGGAGTTAGTCTGAGTGTTAACCAGCGAGCGAAGAAATCCCCACCGATTTGGATAGTGCCCCATCAGGGTCATTATTGTCTGCAAGGTAATGGCAAGAATCCGAGAGCTCAGTTAGGGAAGAGTGTTTGCTCTGAGACTTTTGTATTTGCGTCTCAGACTTCCCCAGTGTTCCTAGCAGCTAAGGGTACCTATTTCATCTGTTACGATAAAACATACACAGGGTTGCCCCTGACTTTTCGGGCACATGTTTTGTTTCGTTCCTGTTGCCTCCCACATTTACAGCTGCGGCATATTACCATAAGACAAGAGTTGCTAGAGGTGTCTTCAGTAAGGAAGATACTGCAGGACAAGAATTGGGAGATTTCTTTAAGGGTTTTCTGCCGTTCTGGGGACCCATGGCTAATAGCAGGAACATTCGACAGTTGACAAGAGTGGTTGAGTCCACCATAGTCGAAACTGCCGGTGCCCTTAGTAATTTGACTGCTGAGCTCCAGTCGGATCGCCTTATGACTCTTCAGAACAGAGTTGCGCTAGATGTCATACTTGCGGATAGAGGTGGGGTGTGTAAATTGAATCAATCGAGCTGCTGCGTTTTCATTCCAGACAACGCTCCGACAGTTTTCCAGGCCATTTCCAGACTACATAAGATCTCCGAGTCTGTACATATAGACGAGGGAGATTGGTCATTGATGGGATGGTTTTGGGGATTGTTATCCACGTGGGGATGGAAGATTCTGATGGTCATTGGGATGATCTTAGCTATCCTTTTCCTGTTCTGTCTTTGAGTACAGTGTGCTCCTGCTATATGTGGCCTGTGTGCTACTTCGTGTGCGAGGAGACCTGTCCAGAGAGAGTTGCTAAGTACTAGGATGATGCTACAGCAACATCTTGATGATCTGATGAATATAGACCTAGATTCAGACTGATATGGGTTTGGGTTTATTGCCTATGTAAGGGCAAAAGGAGGGTCTGAGGTTCCGTGATTCTTAACCCGTTCAATAAAGGTCGTCAGATAAAGACGATTTTGGTATCAGCGGACTGCAAATGATGAGTGCGGTATGTACGAGTGTTTTCGTAATAATCGATCAATGAAAAACACTACGTATTCAGGGATTTCGTTCGAACCTTTGGGTTCCATTTTGTGTACGGCAGCCATTTTGTGTGGTTGCCCTCACATAGGCCGATGACTACGGCCGAACAAGTCTTTGGGACAGGTACACCTTAGCTGACTTTTGTGTGACCTGAACGAACTGACTCCCTTGCCCGAGGCTGACCTCGTTGAGCCAGTTCCTTGTTAAGCAGCTGGTCAGATAGAGATCAAAGAGCAGGACATTGCTGAGTTTATGGTACATGCACACACCCTTCTATCTTGCTTGTCATCTGCTCCTGTTCCTTCCTTTATGGCTTAATTACTGATTTGGGTTGAGGTCTTCTATTATGGGTCCGTCCGGCCTGATCGAGCAGGAATGTTGGATTTTGCCTTGTCATTTCTGGTGTGCTGGACAACAGAAAGTGGGATTGTCGTCATGCGATATGTTTGAAATGTCATCCTCTGATTGGTCAGTATGTATGTAATCGAAGCTAGCCAGGGATGTGATTTTTAGCATAAAAGACGATGCTCCGCTCTATGAATTTGTGCAGTCTCTAGCGAACCACCCGTGTTGTGCTTCGTAGACCTCTGTTCCTTAGTTGCAGCCAATAAAATTTGTCTTTCACGTCACCGAGAAGTGTCCCGTGTCTCTGTTTGCCAAGGCAGGGGAACTCGAAGACATCGGGCGTTTTCCATGGCGCCGCTGGGTTCTAAAACCCGGTTCTTCAGTTGATCAATCACTGACGACGTACTCAGTAAGTTGTGTGCCATCATCTGCTGCACTGGGCGCTCCTACATGGGAGGGCGACACTCGCTGCCGAGAATTCCAACTACATTTCAAACAAGAAAAATCCATTAACCGATAGTGTTATATTTTTGATACACGTTGCATGTATCTCTGCTCAAATACTGAAGAAGCCACATTAAATATAATAAGTAAGGGGCGTGGCTTGGATTCCGAGGAGGTAGGCAGCGTGAGCCCGGAGCTCCGCGCCCGATCCCGAATATCATCCTGATTATCCGAGCGAATTCCAGTAAAACTGGGATAATTCATAATCTGAAGTCATCGCGGAAGATACGGCGTTCAGAGTGGACGACCTGGAGCTGTTCCTTGTCCTGAAATTTGACTTTGAAGACCAGCACCGGGTGTGATGTCGTCGATCTAAGATGGCGCCCTGAGGCCTGGACAAAGCAACGACGGGAGCGCGAGGCCGGATTCTCCTGCTGCTCTATTACTGGCAGTGTTTATTGGACTGGATGGCCCCTCTTGACCTTCTCAGCGGGCACGGGTGAACTTTCCTCACGCTGGTGCGAGTTGTTGGGAATCGCGACCACAATTACGTTCGCCGACGAAGCCCTAAAATGGCGGCGTCTTTGTGACGACGGTCCCGATTATCCGAGCACAAACTGGCACCTTGAGGCTCAGCGGCAGCAGTGGACCCCCGGGTACTGCACCATCTAGTGCGATCGGAGCAGAGTCCACAGCCCTGAGGACATCCTGGGTCTCTGGTCCTATTGCCCGGGGAGTTCTCCAGTGGCGGAGCTCTGCAGTACGGAGACAGTGAGGAGGACAAGGGGACCCTAGAGGCCGCTACCAGCTGCAGTCGAGATGGTGAAACCAAAAGGGAAGGGGGACGGAGCGACTGACACGGAGGCGACGGATGGAGCGGATCGCGACCAGTCTGCTCTCCAGCGCATGCAGGACCGCATATTGGAGGCCATCGCGACCACGAAAGATGCCCTACAGCAGGACATCGCCCAGGTGGCGACGGGCTTGGGTCTCCTGAAAGCAGATCATGATAAACTTAAGGACAGAGTCAAGTCTATGGAGATCACGGTTCAGGAACTGGCCCCGGACCACGCAGCTGTGAAAGCGCAGATGGCGGATGCTCTAGATAGGCTGAAGGTGTTGGAGAGGAGGGCCGAGGATGCGGAAAACAGGAGTAGGCGCAATCATGTTCGTCTCGTGGGCCTACCGGAAAAAATTGAGGGCGACCATATGGTGTGCTACCTCGACAACTGGCTACGCACTGAGGTGGCACCAGAGGGACTATCTCCTTTCTTCTCCCTGGAACGGGCCCACAGGGTTCCGGCTCGGCCTCCGGCCCCGGGCCTGCCGCCTCGCCCGGTGGTGTTCAAGTTGCTCCATTACAGGGACCGGGACTGGCTACTACAGAGGGTGAGGGAAGCGGGACCCTTTCAAGTTGACAACAACAGAGTCACCATGTTCCCGGACTACACTTTTGAGACCCAAAGACTCAGGGACAACTTCTTGTCCCTCAAGCGTGAGCTCCGTGGAGAGGGCATAAAATACTCCCTGCTCTTCCCAGCGAAGCTGAGAGTTGTGGTGGATGAAAAGTCGCTCTTTTTCACGACCTCGGCGGATGCTTGGGCCTGGTGGGACACCTATAAAGCTGGAACGGACGGAGCTAAGGCCAGGGCGGAGGAGGCTAGAGAGACACAGCCGATCAGGAAGTCGCAACGGATTCGTAAAAATCGCTGGAGAACTGGAAAACCATCCGTGTCACAAGCAGAGACAGAGAGGAAGGCGGCCCTACAGGCGGTTGTGGACCTATCTAGCACGGCCAGAAGCCAGTCCGGGAAGGGTACGGACTCTGATGAGCAGGGCACGGGGTCGGTGACGGGGCTCTCGGAATTTGGTGGAGCCAAAGGCCCTGTAGTGACACCGCAGACATCTGGGGAGATAGTCGAGGCGTGAACCGCTGGACTGGAGGAGCGGCCTACTGGTCAGACACTGGGGCGCTGTGCCCGTGAGCGCAGTTTACTGTTGTATGGGATTTCGTGAATCTATTATGGGGGGATCATGGGGCGGGATATGCGGGATTGATTTGCTTTAACGAACCCTCTCGACATCGGTCCGCGCCCTACTGGCCCTTATGGTCATCGCAGTGGAGACTGCGAATAATAGTGCCTTCCTTTGAGGGATAGTTGGTTGTGATAGTTTGGATGGGTTTGCTTCCAATTGTGGGGGGGGCCTGTCCTGGGGGGGTTGGAACCGAGAGTAGTTGGGGACGCTCAGGTTGTTATTGGGGGGGGGTTCACTTGTTTGGAGTGGGAGGGAGGGGCAGCACGTTGTTGGCAAAAGCGCATGGTCGATGGCTATTATTGTTCTGTCTGTATGTGCAAGAGGACATGGCTAGTACGGGGGCTCTGAAATGTGTGACCTGGAATGTGCGGGGTCTCCATACTATGGTGCGCAGACACAAGGTTCACGCGTATCTAAAGTGTAGGGGCGTGCATATAGCTTTCCTACAAGAAACGCATCGCACCAAGCAGGAGGGAAGGTGGAGGGAGAAGCTGTTTAACACGACATATTCGGCCTTTGCGAGGGGGACATTGATTTGGATACGGGCGGGGGTCCCTTTCCAGGTCACCAAGACGGTGGTGGACCCAGAGGGTAGGTTTGTGGCGGTGGAGGGGAGACTCAGGGGCCGGGTGGTATCTCTCTGCAGCGTGTATGCCCCAAATGTAGATTTGCCCGCTTTTCTAACGACACTCTCGGGCAAACTGGCGAGTTATTTGGCAGGGTCGATGCTCATGGGGGGGATTTTAACTCGGTGGTGGATATTGATTTGGATAGATCTCATCCCCAACTGCACGCATCCCCAGTACACAGGGTAGCGAAGCGCAGACTGGAATGGCAGGAGAGTTGGGACCTGGGGGACGCCTGGAGAACACTGCACCCCACCACGAGGGACTATTCCTTTCATTCACATTTACATGACCTGCATGTTAGACTGGATGCGTTTCTGTGCTCATCACTATGCTCTCAACAGTGGGTAGCGCGGAGTATTTGGCTCGCACGATGTCGGACCACAACCCTTTATTGTTGTCCCTGAACTGGATGGTGGAAATCAATTGTGTACCAACATGGCGGCTGCAACCTGATACCTTAGATGACTTGCTCTTTAGGGAGGCCTTGGGGGAGCGAATAGCTCGCTACTTTGAGGAGAATAGTGGCTCCGCCTCCACTAGAGCTGTGGAGTGGGACGCGTTTAAGGTGGTGGTCAGGGGACACTGTATTGGGAACACTGCAGGGGCTCGTACAACTTTGCTAGATGATCTTGAGAAGGCGGAGAAACGATTGAGGGAGAAGGAGAGGGAACGCCCAAATCACCCCGAGCTTCAAGAAGGGATTAGTGATGCCAGGGAAGCGCTAGCGGTGGAATTGGAGCGGCTGCGTAGCTTCGACCACAAGGCGTATATGACGAAGGCGCATGCGGAAGGTGATAAGGCGGGGTCGATGCTGGCGTGGCTTGCCAACCCGATCAGGCGGGGCGCGCCGATCATGGCGATTCAGGCGGAGGGGGAGGGGCTTTGCCACACCCAAGCCGGGATTCTGGATAGGTTCAGGACGTACTACGAGGGTTTGTATGAGAGCGGACAGACGGGCGGGGCGGATGAGCTGGGCACCTTTCTAGAAGGGTTGCAGCTACCACGATTGGAGGACTCAGAAGCAGAGGAGTTGGGTCGGCCTATAACGATTGGGGAGATAGGGAGTGCAGTGAAGCAGATGGCTAGGAATAAGACTCCGGGGCTTGACGGTCTCCCGATAGAGTTTTATAGCAAATACTTGGAGTATCTAGCTCCGCAACTGCAATTGGTTTATCATGAAGCGCAATCACGAGGTAGACTCCCGAGCTCCATGTGCGAGGCCCTTATGATCCCATTGTTAAAGCCTGGCAGGGAGGGCGCTGCCCTTTCATCCTACCGTCCATTGTCTATGCTCACGACTGATTACAAGATCCTGAGCAAAATCCTGGCAAATAGATTATTGACCCACATGACCGGTCTGATACATAAGGATCAATGCGGCTTTATCCCGACACTTAACACTACCCATAATATCCGCAGGCTTACAAGGCTGATGGGGGCCCAATGGTCGGAAGCCACTACTCCATTTGTACTCTCTATAGATATCGAGAAGGCCTTCGATAGTCTTGGGTGGGACTATCTGTACGAGGTGATGAGGCGTTTCGGGCTGGGGGACGGGTATATCAACTGGACCAAAGTCCTATATACGGAAGCCACAGCTAGAGTCAGAGTGGGCTCATTGATCTCGAAGCAATACCCGGTACGACGAGGCACTAGGCAGGGGTGCTCCCTTTCTCCCCTCCTGTTCGCTTTGGCAATGGAACCGTTTGCAGCGGAAGCCAGGTCTGGCCGCCATTATACGGGGCTGGTATACAGGGACAGACCGCATGTCATCTCATTGTATGCGGATGACCTACTGATGTTCTTGGCTGATGCGGAAGCAGAGTTACGGGGGGCGAGGCGTCTGTTGGAGCTGTTTGGGCGGCTGTCGGGCTTGAGGGTCAATTGGCCCAAATCTTGTCTATACCCTCTGAGACAGGGAGAGCCGTGCCCTCTCACGGCGCAGGAACTCCGGTGGGAACCGCATTGTCTGCACTATCTTGGCGTATACATCTACCATACCCCAACGGATATGCTGGATGGCAATATTAATCGCTGTATTACTGCCCTGAGAGGGTGTATGGATTTCTGGTCCACTCTTCCACTTTCACTGGCTGGTCGGGTCTCCCTACTTAAGATGGTGGCTCTGCCCAGGCTGTTGTATTACTTTAGGACTCTTCCGGTATGGATTCCGGGCTCCGTATTTCGACGCCTGAGATCATTGACCATAGCGTTTCTCTGGGGCGCGGGCAGGTGACGAATCGCGCTGGATACCCTCTTGCGGCCCAAGGATGAGGGAGGCATGGCGGTGCCCGATTGCGAAGGTTATTATCTGGCGGCTCAGCTGCAGACTTTCACTCAGGAGGTCGCGAGGGTGTATCGAGGCCCGGAGCATTCTAGGGATGAGGGCACCCCGCGGCATGTGCTGGCATACATCACTCTGCATCAGAAGCTCTTGGTTAGGGATTTGACAGTGGAGGAACAGACGTTCCGACTTTGTTGGAATCGGGCGCGCAAACGAGCAGGGGTCCGCCTTATGTATGCTCCAGAGATTCCGCTGGGGATGGTTACAGCCCTGCCTCATGGAGGGGACTGGTCGCGATTACTAGGCTGGGAGGAGGCTGGGGTTCAAATGCTGGGCGACTTGTATGAGGATGGGGCGTTGCTTCCGTTTCAGGAGTTGCAGGAGCGGTTCGACCTCCCTCAAGGTGATTACTTGTTACATGCGGCGGTAACAGGCGCCATGCAAGACCACTGGGGAGAGGGTTTGCAGGGACTGGCGACATCCATGGCGTGCCAATATACGATGATGGCGGCCGGGACCTTTAAAGCGGTAACCTGCATGTACTCCAGAATGTTGCGGGAGTCCTTGCAGCCGCTCGCAGCTTTGAAAGCTAAATGGGAGTTGGACCTCCAAATGGAGATCCCTGATACAACTCGGGGACAGTTGCTACGAAGGGCGCGGAAAAGCTCAAGGAACGCTAGGTTCCAGCTCATACACTTTTATATTATTCATCGGGCATACCTCACGCCTGGGAAAATACGGCAATACTTTGGGGTGGAACAGGCGGCCTGTCCCAGATGTAACACAGTTGGGGCGGATCTGGGTCACATGCTGTGGGACTGCCCTACCTTGGGGAAATACTGGCAGGAAGTTGGGAGGGCCCTGAATAATGCTACAGATAGGGAAATACAGTACACCAAGGCAGTGGGGGTCCTACATTGGTTTCCACACATGTCTAAAAATAAAAATACCAGCCGATTTATAGATTTGGGGCTGATCCTTGCAAAGAGGGAAATAACGAGGAATTGGAAGTCAAAAGTGGGACCCACGTATAAACGGTGGTATGGTGAATGTCTGCGGTGGGCAGCCTGTGAAAGTACTTTGAGGTACCAGATGGCTAGGAGGACGGATGATGAGAAAGTCATGGAGAGGGCAACAGCGTGGGAAATGATGGTGCAGGCGCTCCGGGATGATAATGATGAGGAGGAAGGAGAGGAGGAGGACTCGGTAGCAGCTGACCCCACCAACACACCTAGGAACACACCTTAGTGAATGTATAGGACATTCTTGCACACACCAGACCTTACTTTGACTAGGATTTTCACATAGCGCTGCCACGGGGGGGGGGGGGAGTTCGGGACTGTAAGACGGCGGGGGGAGGGGGGTTGATGGGGTGGGGGAGGGGCGAAAATTACTCAGCACGATGGCAGCTTGGTCTTCTTTCTGGAGACGTGCCTGGTATGGTGGGGGAAGAGAATTGATAATGTGCCTTCTTGCTATGTTTTAATGGCTATACCATAACGATATTGTCTGTACAATTATTTTGGTGCTGCAATAAAAACGATGTTACAAAAAAAAAATTAAATATAATAAGTAACATGTTGCAGTCAATGTATCACAACGAGGCTTTTTGTAGTCAAACTATTTATGGACGATGCATTGCTACAGTCAATGGCCTAAAAGCAGCAGTGTAATATTCCATGAAGGGGTACAATGTCTCAAACATTGCACACATCATCACTTCTGAAGCGGATGTGCTTCTACTTCCTGTCATCACAATACACAGTGCCTATGTGCAACTGGAAATAAGGCACAATTATTGATGTGTGCCTCAGAATTATATTAAGTCTCATTTAAACTGTATGGTCCATAACCTCTCAGTGCCATAAATGTCATTTTAAGCAAGTACAGAGCTGTGAGTTCGCCTGTCGATGCAATAGCCACGCTAACAGGTCTCCACATGTACTAAACTCATCCCTTGTGTGTAAGTCCTTGTATCCCATTGCACATCATTTTGGATTTTGTGACATATTACACTTTCCTGCCTGGTGAAGGTTTCATGTCCATGCTAGTAGTAATTGTGCCAATGCTTCCTACTACCAGGTGCAATTATGGCGGCCAACTGTTCCTCATTGCTGCGAGTCATTCTTGGCCCCACCTCGTGCTATTTTTCTGTTTTAGACCAACTACTTTTTGTTCTGTGTTTCACGCCATGTCATTTTCCTTCGTGTTTTTTGACGGTCCTTTTGGTGGGTGCAGCCTATTATCCTGGTGCAGTTTTGGAATTGACGAGGAGTTTGCTCTTGTGTTTCTTCTCCTCTGTAATACGGATTTACAGCTGCACAAGTGGATCACACCTTTCTGGCTCTACCTACCAGACAGGGCCACGTTTGGTCCCCACTGACTCCTGCAGGTGTTGTCTCTTTGTGCAGGCACTCACTTCTTTGGAAGTTTCGAGATTGTGCTGCGATGCAATGTAATATTGTGTTTGAGGGTGTACCACATTGTTTTTGTGCCTATGCACTTAGACATCTCAGTAACATGGCATTTTGTAGGTCTGGCACAATGCAATGTTATTTTGGTGGCAAAATGCTAGGCAGAAGTTTTTATGCTGCATTGCCCAGCTCAGATGTTAGCAAGTCCAGGCATGAATCCGTCGAGTTCTGAAACCACTGAGTGCTTCAAGGTGCTTCATTAGTTACTTTTTTATTTAAAATTACCAGCCGTTAGATTTTTGTGCTTTATATTCCCGTCTCATGCTAGATGGGTTTTTGTTTCCCTATTTTAATACAATGTCTATGCCCGATCTCACAGTCTCTAAAGGGTTAAGCCAGTCATATGAAGAACGTTAGTAAAGCCTCCTCTTAATACGACCCCTCTGTTCTTCACCAGCCTGTTTCTTTTAAAACCCTATTAAGTGGGCATTAAGACATATTTCGGCCTGCCAAGGCGCACACGCATTAGCAGAGTGCGCGTGAAGGCTCTGTTCTGCTGTGGAATTGGCTTATGCGCCATTGGCAAAAACTTTCAGTTGAAACCCTTTTTTTGCAAGAGTTCACGGCAGGGTTAGAAACGATTAAATTGCTTTGAAAGTATGCACTGTGTGAGGAAGCCAAAAGCTGTCTAAAAGAACAAGACGAAATATTATTATGCCAATATTCGAACAGACTGTGAGAAACGTGCACTTTTAATGACACAAATGAGAAACCGGCTGCAAGGTATACCAGGTCCTTGTCATGCTCTCACATGAACATAAACAAACTAAACAATTAATTCCCATGATATAAATTAAATGAACCAAACACCCAGCACCAAACTGTCACTGTCGTGGTAATGATGGTGTTTAATGGGTTTCACACTTTTTACCAAACTTGGGACAGGTTATTGATTCTTTGCCAATTTCCTTTCACACATCCTGCATGAGCAGCTAAAGATGCAAGGGGATGATGGGCAGCTGGAAACCAGGTGCCTCCTCTGCATCATCTTCCTAGATGAAATGTAGAGCCCTCCGAGGGTGAGGCATTCTGAGCCCACTGGGAAGGGAATCAGTTAAAATACTGTGGGGATACATGGGGATTCTCTGTAGGATTCCATACCCTGGTCTGTAATTCATATGGAGAGGGATTCCATATGGCCAGACTGGTTGATAACAGGTGGAAGCCACAGCGCAAAGGAAAATGAGCAGTCAGACTTAGATCTTGGTGGCAACTACAACGGGCCACCTGCTGGGTTGAAGATACAAGGTGTGTAGAGGCCCCTAACAAATATGGAATCCAGTGGTCTCTGGAGCTAATCGCGAGAGGGCGCAACATGTGATGATGTTTGTTGTACTGAAAGGCCTGCCCGTTCATGGTCTTCCCTTCACACAAATGGATGAGCTACTCATAGTGGCCTTTTAAAGGCTTTTCATCCACTTTAGGGCCAGATCATCTCTCCTCATCTGAGGCCCACTAGCAGAACTGGAGGGATACTAGGTCCTGCTCTCACAGTTTCCTTCACCCTTGAGTTCACCGACTATCAGGGGCAGTTACAAACTGCATCTAGTTGAGGTCGGTGCATTGCACACTTGCCCTTCTAAAATAGTCTTAGAAAAGACCAGGAAGCTATCAGATCACCTCACCCACATTCTGCAATATTGGAAAGGCAGGTAATCTTCATTTCAGTTTCAGCGTTTAGTTAGTTCCTGGGGCCCCGCTGTCAACTGGGCCTCCAAAAAGCTACGGTCTTACCTACTCAGAGAGTGACCCTACTGGCAAAGGTGCTCCTGGACTACAAACACATCCCAGACAGCTCCTAGATTGCATGGCTCCGTCTCCTGCAGCAAGGACAGCCCTCCAAACTCCTCATTAGCATGCCTTAAGCAGGAGAATACGGAAGTTTAATGTCAGCCTGAATCTCATCTGGAGCAAAGGCCTGTAGATGTACCTGAAGCAGCACTGCATTGACTTATCTGCACTTAGAACAGGAGTACCCTTTAATGTTGTTGCATTCATAATACCTATAGTGTTGTTGGATACATAATACCTGTAATCTTGTTAGATACATAATACCTGTACATAATTGACAGATTTATAGCTTTAATAAGGCTGCCTACTCCTAAGTGTTCTGTATTCTAGATGAAAAGGGTTAGAATGTGTGTCTAGAATTATATATATACTAGTAGGAAGTTATAGTTAGGATGTAGTTTCCTTTGGAAGAGCGTTTTTTCATTTGCCAATAACTTTGCCGTCATTTGATGAATTCTCGCGAACCTTTCAAAACTAGTTTGC
The DNA here is from genome assembly GCF_964263255.1 of Lissotriton vulgaris. Taxonomy (NCBI): domain Eukaryota; kingdom Metazoa; phylum Chordata; class Amphibia; order Caudata; family Salamandridae; genus Lissotriton; species Lissotriton vulgaris. The sequence continues at coordinate 1,935,882,406 of NC_141689.1, read as the reverse complement.
CACTGACTTCAGCTGATGTCTTGAAAGTTTCGGGGTGATCCATCAAGTGGGGGCCAAGAAAAAGGGGGTCCCAAAACACATTTACCCATGTTAATTTCGATCGGAACTTTAGAAACGCTACAGCCTGAACTGCTGAACGGAATTACATCAAATTTGGCAGTGAGGTAGCTGCTGGCCCAGAAAGCAACCTTTTTGTGAATTGTTGTAAATCCATTCAGTAGTTGCAGAATTATTTAAAGAAATTTCCAATTGTATATATAGGGACGCAAAGGATCTGTGACCCCTCCCGATCTCGTGCTGAGATCTGATTGGCTGCCAACACTTCAAAACTTGAGCCGAGTCCCAGAAACAACGTTAAAAATAAAGAAATGGAAAGAAATACACTGACTCCCTAAGCCCAGGTTCTGGGGGCATTTGCAAAAAATAGGAGCGGGCGCATGCCCCTGGGCTTATTAATCGCCTTTGGACCACCACATCCACTCCAGGGAAGGTACCCACTGGCTCAAGAAACTGTGGGGAGTCGGAGGGGTGTAACACGGGAACCGTAGAGAAGCGCTGTACTGCCGGAAATTGGCAGCCCAGGCCACCCTTACCACAGCAGCAAAATGGCGTCCACCGCTACCGAGAGCGGCTTCTAAACGACTGCAGCCAGCAGCGCGGCCTGGGGTGCTCTTAGCGGACTACAGCGACCAGGGCAGAGACGTCTCAGGCACGAAAGAGGCGGGGAAGCTGCAGGTTGTTCCGTGTGCAGCCCCGCGATCCTGTGGTTCACGGCGTCCAATCGACTGCAGCCGGCAGTCCGGTCTGGGGCGCTCCTGGTGGTCTACAGCCGAGAGGGACATAGACGTCTCAGGCGCAACAGAGGCGGGGAAGATACAACTCGCTCCGTGTGCGATCCTGAGATCCTGGGGCTCGCGGTGTCCGCCGGGCATCGCAGAGTGAAGAACGCCACTGAGCACCAGGGAGGGCAGCGCGAAAGGGCATAGCTGAAGCATTGCGCATTAAGAGCATAGGCCTGTAGGCCCGTTGCAGCGAGGACCCACTGGACTGCTAGGGGCTTGCCCGGCGGCCACCGGAGCCCCGATGGTCATTGGCGCTCTCCCCCCAACAAACACTGCGTGAGCGGGGCGCTCTGAATCGATGGGGCCCTGAAGGTAACAAGTCCGGCTTGAACAGGTGAAGCGGCTGTCCCTGGGGGTGTGCTGGAGGTCCGGCGGAGTGCGTGGCAGAGCAGGATCGTGGCGGAACAGTGAGAGGACCCTCAAGTAATAGATGATCTATAGCTGGCAATCCCCCCAGTACGACCGGGCCCTTCACTTCGGATCAAGTGAGAGGGAAGCAGGAGCTCCTTGGGCCTACCTCACGCGCATAGCCAGCTGTCCAGTGATAGTCCAAACACGGAGCCTGATGCGATGCGGCCGGACTGAGCCTCATCGGAGCCCTGAAGCAAGGGTGAACGGCGGAGCAGCACTCTAAAATAACCAGACTGGACTGAACTGAGCCCCAGGTAGCCTCGTCACACCGGAGACTCCGCCTGCTTACAGAAGGCTCCGGTAGGCCTCACGGGAACGCAGTAGCTCCACAAAAGGTCCACCACACAAACTCGTACGCCGGGATGACGTCCTTGGTCATGGGCCGTAACAGACTGCAAGCACAAGTCCAATCAAACCACATAGACAAATACACAGTGACTATGGGAAGGGAGGATGGTCACCAAGGGGGGAGCCAGCAGTGTGAAGCAGTGGGCGACAGTCCCGACTCATCACTCAGAGACATTATGATGGCTATAAAGGAGATGCACGGAACCATAGAACCTAAGCTGGATTCAGAATTAACCCCGGGAACCACCACCTCCCAGGGGCTAATTCATTGTGATGGCAACCCCCAGCCCTGGGGCTCACCCCCCGCAAGGTCCATGATCAATTTGGTTCTAGGGACGTTATAGTTATAGTTAGTTGGACATTTCACTCATACGAAACAATAGAAATTCCACTGACCATGTCATGAATGATGTAATATGCATTGCCGGGCGTGAGTTATAGTTAGCTCAACTAACTATAACAGCGGAATTTCTATCGTTTTGTATGAGTGAAATGTCCAACTAACTATAACGTCCCTAAAACCTATGTTTTTTTCAGTGAATTTCTAAGGTTTTTCAAATGCTAATCCCCAACTTTAACATCTGCAAAACCTATGGTTTTTTCAGTGAATTTCTAAGGTTTTTTAAAGGCTAATTTCTAATTATAATGTTTATTAAACCAATCTTTTTTTCTGTGTTTTTTAATTATCATCCCATTTTCAACCTGGAGAAAACTGCAAATCTCACCACTCTTCCATCGATACCTTACGCCAACAAAATCGCCACAAACGAGAGCCACAACTAACGCTAATGACATGCAAAGTAGGCGTTCTCGTGCAAAAAAAATACAAAAACACCCATATTTTCAACAACCAGCCAAATCTGCAATACGAGCCAAAAAGCAGGCGATAAGCTGAGTAAGCAGTAACAAATTAACATCAACCTTTAACTGGTCTACTATCTACTGCGTGAATTAGACCCCACTCACAGCCACATCTAAAGATCAACATGTGATAGAGCTACTTTTCATGCGGCTCCGATCCCCAACAAGGCCACAACACCCAGCGCCACCACCACCAGAACCTCCCCCCGGGCCATCCCCCAGCTACTATCACCGAGGCAGGGAAAAACAGGACAACGGACCTTCCCAAAATGCCATGTCCCCTCAGCCACACAATAGCTGAATGTTGGGAGATGTGGCAACCAACTATGTATGAAGCAGACAAGTCACCCATCAATAATAATGCACACAATGCCAAGTGTAACGCTGATGTGCTGCACAGACCTCACTATGCAAAGCACAAACCTCTCCATGTGGAAATATGCTATTGATACTTGTAGTGTAGTGCACAGTGGACACAACCATGTTACCTCAAGCAGTGTGGAAGATCTCGGTCATGTAGCTGTGTTGTTCCCCCCTGGAAGCGGAGTGGGATGGTCCAACGTATGCCACTCCAGCGTAGGAGTATGAATAAATAGGCCAGGCCCTGGGCGTGGTTCACTTGCGGGAAGACCAACGAGTCTGCAGAGCGATGGCCCTCACCCTGGCACATGGCTACCACCATGACTGCAGGCCTCCACCACACAAGTCCTGTGCGAACCCAGCGGCACAGCACCACACACTTATGTCTGTACCGACTACTGCCTATCTACACTGTGGACAGCAGGACTCACAATTCAGATGCATTGGCGATTGCAGATGACGCACTCCAGTACGCAAGACATGTTGCTCCCTGTGCGGGCTGCACAGACCACGCATGATCGCAAGCTGCACACACGCTGAGTGCTTCAGGTGCTACTCACTCACTGTGCCATAAGTCATCATCATGTGGCCTTATCAAGACAGAATTCATTAGACAAAAGACATTGCTCCCAGTGCTTCCCTCCTGGACCACGTATCATTGCAGGGTGCTCACACGCTGGGTGCTCCAGGTACCACTAACTGCGCAGCTCAACTCAATTCCACGTGGCTGTGCGCCCACCCTTAGCGCTGCATCTGCCCTACACTGGGGTTACACGGTTCACAATTCAAGATTAGTAGCAACGCAAATTGTGTAAGAGACTATAATGGGTTAAGAAGACCAAATACTCCCAATCTGTGCAACTCAAGTCAACGTCACCTGCCTGTGGGCCTTTGCTGACCACTGCCTCCGGCCTATACTGTAGAAGAACGACGACACCTGGTTCCAACTAACCCTGTTCGACACGAGCCGATCCCACATGTGTAACTGGTTCCTGAGTCTTGAATGGCAGCGACCCCAACTTCATGGCAGCGACCACAGCACCAGACTCCCTTCAATCAGTGAATGATATTTGCATATGCAAGGCCAGTGACACATGGTGCCACTGAACCTGTACTACGCAGGGCGGTGGGGCCACCAACATATGCACATAGCTATCTGCCCTTGCTCACCGCTACCTCTGACCTACACTATGGTAGACCGGCAACACATGGTACCACTAACCGTCTTTAACACAAGCTGGTCCCTGATGTGTAACTGTGTCCTGAGTCTTCAATGGCAGTCACCCCAAATCCATGAGACAACCACAGCAGCAGGCTCTCTTCAATCAGTGAAGCATTTCCATATGCAACGGCGGAGACACGTGGTGCCACTAACCAGCTTTAACACAAGCCGATCCCACATGTGTAACTGTGTCCTGAGTCCTGAATAGCAGTGACCCCAAGTCTGTGGCAGTGACTACAGCACCAGACTCCATTCGATCAGTGAGACTTATTTTGATATGCAAGATCGGCAACACGTGGTGCCACTAACTCTGTTCAACTGAAGCCAATCCCACACATGTAACTGTGTCCAGACTCCTGAATGGCAGTGACCCAAAGTCCGTGGCAGCAACCACAGCACCAGACTCCCTTCGATCAGTGAGGCATATTTCCATATTCCGGATTCCACATGACGAAGTCCAGCAGGGCAAGACACATTGCTCTCAGTGCGACCCGTCCACACCAAGCATCATCACAGGTTCATACAGTCTCAATGCTTCTGGTACCACTAACCCCATTTAACACAAACCAATCCCACATGTGTAACTGTGTCCTGAGTCCTGACTGGCAGTAACCCCAACTTCGTGGCAGCGACCACAGCACCAGACTCCCTTCAGTCTTATTTGTTGTCTTTTTCTTTAAGTTTTATATGTAAATCTATACATGACTAAGATTCTTATTTGTCCAACTGCATATGGTCACTTCCAGGCCAAAAAAAGTTGTTGGGGGTATTTTGCTAATGTGGGAAGAGGGTGCGTTACCTGCTAATGTGGGTATAGGGAGAGTCAAAGGGGTATCTCTCACAGAAAGAACTCTGATACGTTTTCACAAATGCCTCGGACAGATGCCAGCTGATGGATTGAATCACAAAATGATTTTTCAATACTTATGTAGTGTGAGTTATGAACAGTAGGCACCCAGGCTCGCAGAGGGACAGCTGTGGCCCTTCTGCTCGACTCACAGATGCAGTACTTCGAGCCATCCGCGTCATTGTGTCTATCCCTGCCCTGTTCCGTCGTACGCAACTCCACACCACTCCGATTACGTTCCAACGTTGGCCCCAGATAGCTACCTGTCGCAGGCGTACTCCCTGTTGGTGTGCAGGTCAGTGGTCTAGTTCTCAACATCTCACAGCCACTCCCTGAGGGCAGGTTTGCACACACAAACCCCACCCATCCGGCACATGCATCACTAGCCATGTGACCATGAGAATATAATAGATCGACAACGTCACATCCTTTATTGCCAGTGCTGACTAGCTGGCGAACGCTCCATGGTTCTCAACCATAAAGACTCCATGAAAAGTTGTGCAAAAGGTTAGTCGCACCCTCAGCTGTATGGCCGTCAACGGCCTACCATCCCCTTGGTGCGGACGTCATATGCATAGGGTTAGTGTCATCCCAAACTCATGAGGCCATCAGGGGCCTACCACCACGTGGCACGGACTTGAGTTCCACAGGCTTAGCGGCACCAAACACTGAGGTGGTCTCCGCCATTAACAACTCAGGACTCAGCGACATGTGTGAGATCTGCCGGGCCACGGAGAAGCTGATGTGGTCTCCACCATTAAGGACTCACCGACATCTGTCAGATCCACGAATAAGCTAATGTGGTCTCCGCCATTCAGGACTCAGGGACATCTGTAAGATCCGCACAAAATCTAATGTGGTCTCCGCCATTCATGACTCTGGACTCAGCAACACCTCTGAGATCGGCTTGGTTTTGACGGCCACGTGGACTCCACCCACTGCTGCACACTCCGCTGGCACCAGGTAATTATTTGCTCATGGATCCGCAGAGGCGACAGTCTCTCTCTCCCTCTCTCTCACTCTCTCTCACTGACCTCTCTTCACTCTCTCTCTCATTCTCTTCATTCCTTTCCTTCTATCTCTCTCCCGCTTCTCCCTTTCTCACTCCCTTTCTATCCTTCCCTTCTATCTCTCTGTCCCTTCTCCCTTTCTCACTCCCTTTCTTTCCTTCCCTCTCTTTTTCTCTGGCTTGTTTTTCCTTCTACGTTTCTCTCTCTCAGTCCTTTGATATGCGCATTACACACGTCCTTATTTTGTGCTTTATTTTGTAGGCTCTGTCGTCGACATCCATGGTCCCCACAGGAGTCTTCCACGTGGTTGTTTTCTATTATTCTTGTTAAAATTTGTTTATTGGTGTATTTTTTATACATATATATATATTAATAAAAAATAAAATTAGAAAATTGTTTATATATGTTTATAAAAATATAAGTTTAACAAAAAAAAAATTAACCTTTTTGGTTGTTTTCTTAACTGCTGTGTGACTCTTTCTTGTTCCTATTACTGTTATTTGCTGGTATCCTCCATGGTGTTAAATTCTGGGGCACTTATCGCGGGAATACTGGTGTTATCTGAAGTTTCCACCAACTTCTGAATACTGTGTTAGATTTATTTCAACTTTAGTTGCATTAAAGTGCTGATAATGAAATACAGAGTAGCCGTTCCATACAAAACGATACGAGGTGCACCTTTGAGATTTATTCTAAATACTAAAATTCTGTATTGAATTGCACTGAGGTATGCCTGCACTTACAGTGTACTCACAAAATCAATGAGGAAATCTCATTGTATTTATATTGATTTGGAATAGTGTGTCAGGTGCTGGATCTTGACGGGATACACTGCCCAGATCGTATATTGTTCTGCACACGAAAAAATCACATCACGACTTTCACAACAACTGCAATGCAACCGAAATTCCGGCGATAACCCACGTTACCATCAGGGATTTTATACCTGCTTTCTGCTGGTGTTAAGCATGATGAATACCTGCAGCATGAAAGGAAACACAGCGAAGAGCCACACCAGAACACACACAGGTGCCATAGTGTCAATGACCACGATACAGGGATACCCATGATGGGCACAAGACTCATCGCAACAACCCCAGGACCATTAACAGCCCCCAAACCCCCATCTGAACAAGTGTGTCCGTGTGGTCATTGTGTTAGCATGATAGGCACGGGCCCTGCAACATCACAGTGTGCTGTCTTCAGCAGATGTTACCATGTCACCTCAGCATTGGCAGTGACCCTGGACATGTAGCTACGCATGCATCCTCCTACATGCACAACAGATGTGTGCTGGTCGGGCGTATACAGGTCAGCACAGGGGTGTGCCTATATGGCAAGGGAAACGGGGTTCTCAGACATGTTCGTGTGCAGGAAGTGCTGTAAGTGTGTCTCTGTGTTCTGGTGTGGCCTGCCACAAGGGTTGCAGTAGACGATGTTGTAAAGTAACATGCACCACCACCAAACGGCACTCTCATGGTGTAGTTAGGATGCCGCAGGACATGCCTGAATAGGCATTACAATGCTGTGCCGTACGAGTGCAATGGATACAACTGCGTACCGTACAAAAGTGTGGGGGCTCGTGGGAGGAACGAGCAGCTGTTTGGCAACATAACACACAGTGAACCCGCCCATGTGCCACATGCTGGGCATCTCATCCAGGATGACCAAGGTTGCACACATTCCACAACACCCACGACCGGCCTTTGTGCACATCCTGTATGATTGCAACGTGGTTTTCACTTCTATGCTCGTTCAGTGGTGTGATGTTGCCGGGTTGTGTCACTTATGCTCCTTGTTGGAGTGTTTAATTTTGGCCATTGTTTATCTATACTTGTGCTGTACTTGATTGTGCAGGTGTGCCATTGTGCCCATCTCCCCCCGTCCCCCCACTCCCTGCTTCTTCCTCTTCCTGGTGCTGTTGTTTCTATAATTTTGTTCCTCCACACATAAATATATGTAAAGAACAAATTAGAATACTTCCTTGATTCTTTTACGTTTGAAAACTTCTCTCTATTAGTTTTTTTAAAATTTTCCATATAAACAGGTTTTTTCATATTCAACGACACATAGAAGTCAGCAGTGCAACGTATTCTATCAACAAACTTTCTAGAACATTCTACAACATATGCAGGTTAAAAGGTCATCAATTTTTTTAAACCTAACGATTTCTTTTTGCAACATTTTCTCAAACATTTAACGGCACGTGCAGGTTAAAGGTTCACAATTGTTTTAAGTTCGAACAGGGCCTTCCAAATGCAAGTAGCAGGTATGGTAGTTGAGCAAATGTTATCCTATAATATGTACTCTATATTCAAACTGCTTTTTTTTAAACAATCACAAAGATGCTTTTCCACAAAACGAATGTGCACCCTATTTTTAAAAAACAATGCTTTTCACCTCCCAATCATGTATCGTTTTGTATATAAAAAAAAGTAGTTCCCCATCTTTAAACATATCTCTTATTCTACGAAGGAACAGCAAGAGCTACAGACATCTTTCTATACCTTCCAGCCATACCTTCAAAATGCTAGTGTGGATCGTAGGACATAGCTATGTTTTCTGGTGTAAGAGGTATGCAGAACAGGGACGTATTGACTTAGACCTAGGTTTACAAAATGTGGACATTAAATGGTTTGCACAGAGAGGATTGAAGTGGCACCAATTGTTGCCTTTGGTTAAAATCTGTTTGCATCTCCAACAACTTGACCTCATGATTGTGCACTGTGGTGGAAACGACCTAGGCACATTGGCTGGGATAGGTTTGGAAATGCTTATGAAGGACACCTTTGGACAATTGATGTTACTTTTGCCTCAAACTGTCTTTGTATATTCCAATATATGCCAAAGACAGAAGTGGAAATGGTCAAAACAATTTTGTTCTCAGATTGAAAAATCTAGGAAGAAAGTCAACAAAGCTGTGTCTGCATACCTCAGAGACCACAAAATGGGGTCCATCTACAACAACAACATACGTTTTGATATGACTGATATCTACAGAAGTGATGGAGTACACTTCACGGATCAGGGAAATCGAGTTTTCCTGAATAACCTGAAGCTGGGCATCTGCACTTATATGTAGCTCCAACTAATGAACACAAGGGTTCTTTTTAGAGCCACCCTATAACTTACAACTTAGGCCCGCTATTTTAGGGCCAGGTAACGTCAACTCCTGGACCCTCGATAAAATCTATTTTCCACACAGCTGTGGCGCAGCTGCCAGACCAACTGACTTTGCAGCACAGAGCTCTCGCTTTGACCACCGGCTATACTCACCCATAGGGGTGAGTAGTTTGCGCTTTACAAATACCGTATTGATTTACCTTCGCACTCCCTGTACAATACCACCTAAGCACTAAATACAAGTTGGACAGGTGTGGCACAGCGCCCAGAGCACATGACTTCACAGCATAACACACACAGTTTGTCCTCACGGTTTCATCCCCAACTCCAGCAGCAGCTCAATTTAGCAGCATGACACTCTAGGCAACACCACACTTAATTTCCGTACCCAGCACTTTCAGTCCGTTAGGGGTCAATAGTTCAGCGACTTTACCCCAACTCCGGCAGCAGCTCAGCTTACGCCCCCAGCTCCACAAAAGTTCCTCCAAGTAGGTATAACTACATGCTCACACTACTTGGACAGATGTGGCACAGCGGCCAGAGCACAGGACTTCACAGCATATGACACACAGTTTGGGCTCACGCTTTCATCCCGAGTCCGGCAGCAGTTCAGCTTAGAATCATGAGACATTAGACAATACCTCACATCCGTAGTTTGTCCTAGTAGGTATAAACACATGCTGACACTACATTCACAGGTGCAGCGGCAACGGCACATGACTTCACAGCATAAGACACACAATTTGCACCAGCTCACCTTAGCAGCATCGCACTTTAGGCAATACCTCACTTACTTTCCGTAGCCCACCACTTTCACACCGGTAGGGGTGAATACTTCGCTTCGCACCCCCTCTATAGCACACCCTAAACACCCAACAGAGGTAACAGTGCTCCTACCCTCCTTGTTCCCACTTTCTTCGCCCTTTTTTCCCCCTACTCGCTTCAATGCAATCACAAAACGCCGGCCAACACTTCCTAGTTGCAACCGCTTGCAGCGCTTGTAACCAATAGGCAGCAAGCTCGTGCTCGTAACGCCTCAGCCAATCAGATGGCAGAATTCCCAAATATCGATATCTGTAAATTTCAATATTTCTCAAAAACTACTGAACAGATTTACACAAAATAAACAGAAGCGTGCTTTCCAGACCAAGACCCTTCTCCCTGCCAAATTTGGGGTAATTCCGTTCACCCGTTCGACCTGTAGCCTTGTCTAAAGTTTCCTATGGAAATTAACATTGAGAAAACATGTTTCGGGACCCCCCTTTTTTCTTGATCCCCCCTTGACGAATCACACCCAAACCTTCAACATAGGAGCTGATATGAACAAAGAATTTGTTTGGAAAACTTCATGAAGATTCATTAAACAACGCCAAAGTTATAAGCAAAACAGAAAATGCTCTTCCTATGGAAACTTGGTCCAAACTATAACTACCTACTGGCGACTGCCAGTAGGTAATATATATATATCAGAGAGTTGAAATTGAAAAAAGTGTTCACCATCAAAGGCAATAAGGATCTTACGCAACCATCTTCAAGCACAACAGCCTCTTCCGCTAGTGTTAGTAATGTATTAGCATCGGATGTAGCACTGTTGGTGGATTTGCATGATTTAGGTAATGATGGCAACAACATAATAGAGGAGGAAGAAACTACATCCTTGAAAGAAAAACTGGCCAACATCACTACTATTCATCCTAGTGCGGGCAAGAGTCCTTTCAAAGGAAAGTCAACTTTCATACCCATGATGCTGAAAGATGCAGTGGACATATTCCATGAAAGGGTCACAGAGGATCTTAAGAAACTTTACTGGAAGGTATGTGACACAAAAAAGAGTTTAAAACACCATGAGATCATGTATAGGAACCTTATGTCAAAGCTCAAAACCAATCATGAAATTATTGTTTGCCAATCAGATAAGTGGGGGAACATTGTTATTTGGCCACACACGAAAGGAGTATGTAATGGAAGCTAAAAGACAATTAAAAGATTCTTCATGCTATCAAATGGCAAATATGTTGGATTTAAAAAAAAGCTAAGGAGTCCCTAAAAAATCCCTGTAGGATTATAAGAGGCAAGGGCTAATATCCAAACAGGAATATCTGTTTTTACATAATGAGTTCCCAATTACTCCATATTTATACCTTATTCTGAAGATTCACAAACAAGTCAATCCCACTCCGGGTTGCCCAATTATTTCGGCAATAGGGGGGGTCAGTGAGAACATTAGCAGATATGTGGACTTCTACCTTCAACCCTTAGTACAAGGTCTTCCTTCATACTTAAAAGACACTGGGGACTTTCTTAACAAACTAAAAGTCACAAAATGGAAACAAAGGCAACTTTTAATTACACTCGACATCGAAGCGCTGTATACCAGCATAGACCATCAAATTGGCCTAGCAGTGGTCAAACATTTTTTGGACACAAGACCGTTGAATTTTTATCCCCATAACCTTATGCTTTTAGAACTGATTAAATGGTGTCTTTTCAACAATTATTTTAATTTTGGTAAAGAGCTATTTTTACTGAAACGAGGAGTGGCCATGGGTTTCTGCTTCTCACCAAGCTACGCATGTTTACATGTTAGCTTGTGGGAGGAGCAGGTTCTCAGAGGCACGCATGGTCTAATTTTTAACACCAATGTGATCAAATGGTATAGATACATTGATGATGTGTTTTTAATCTGGGATGGCAATATTGAAAGTGCCCAGGAATTCATCAATGTTTTAAATGAAAATGTTTTGAATTTAAAATTCACATCGCAAATCAGTGAATCCAGTGTAGAGTTCCTTGATACCACAGTCTATGTTGAGGGTAACACCATTCAAACTACACTGCACAGAAAAATAACGGCAGGCAACACAACCCTCCATGCCACCAGTAGCCACCCCAAACACGTCATAAACAACATCCCCTACGGTGAACTACTTAGGGTGAAGAGAATTTGAAGTACAACTGGGGAATGTGAGAAATGGTCGGCTGACCTAATTGACAGATTTAAAAAGAGGGGGTATAGTGAGAAAGTTCTCAATAAGGCAGAAAGTAAGGCGAAAATCAAGTCCCGTGAGTCTCTGTTGCATGTAAACAATAGTTCCAAAGAGACAATATCTGTATCCTGCAGCACACCTATTGTCCAATCAGCCCCCAGATTCATTATGACTTTTAATGAACAGCATAAACAGATCAGGGGATCATGAATAAAAATTGGCCAATTTTACAAACAGATGGTGTGTTTGCCCCCACATTAGCTAATAGGCCGGCCATGGCTTTCAGAAAGGCTAAATCAATGAAAATGGATCTTAAGTCAGACCGTGCTTTTGAGTTGGACTAGAGGACCTGGCTCAAACCCAGGAATGGGTTTTTTAAATGTTCCACGTGTAGAGCCTGCAAGTTTGGGGTGAACAAAACAAAGTATAAAGTTCCGTTCAGCCCTAATGAGAGACCAATCACAGGACACTTTACATGTTGCACAGAATTTGTGATATATGTCTTAACTTGAACATGTGGTCTCTCATACATTGGTAGCACAAAATTGCAGGCACATGCCCTTATTTTACAGCATCTTCGGGCCATTGTCAACAGTGACTCTAGCTATCCGGTAGCACGACATTTTAAAAAGACAAATGCCAATGATCTTTAGTGTCTCAATTATTTTGTCATTGATGCCATCCCCTCTCTGCATAGAGAAAAACGTCTTAGGCAGCTAGAGTCAACATACATTTTGGAATTCGACAGCAAGGCCCCGAATGGTCTCAACAATACAGAAGACCTACATAACTTTTATAAGACACATGTAGTTTAATGCATCAGCTTTTAATCAATGAATGTCCTGTCTTTCTCAATGTAGCATTTTTTAGGCCTACCATATATGTTTTTGTTTCCATCCACAGGGGTTTTGTATACATTTTAACCTTCTTCTTTTATTCAAATTTTACCTACCCATTTGATTAGTGAATATGTCCATGTATAATCTTAGATACATAATACGTTATACATATATATTTCTTACTTTCTTGTAGATATGATGTTCACCCTATGGATGCTGTCTCTGAATTATATGAAATATATCTTCAGACAGAAACTTCTTTGACTTATAGGAGTTGCATCTCAGAACAGCCTACCTGACCTCCCACCGTTCCAATTACATGGAATTTTTGTTAATATAGTAACTATTTGCCCTTTATATCACAAATAATTATTATTCTTTTTTTTTAACCTCTCTACCTCTATTTTTTTTTTATTATTGAGAAAAAAGAGAGAACAATACACAAGGCAATAGTACAATATACACGGACATGTGTTCACAAAGGAAGGACCTCTGAGTACAGTGTTATTCAGCATATAACTAATACAGAGAGTAGGGGGGTCAGCTGGGAAGCAAGTCAATGGTAACATAAAGTGAAAGATACATGGAATGTCAAATCAGGGGGAGAGGGAGACATCTAGGATCTCAACGAAAGGGTGCGTGCATATATTTCCACTGTAGGCATTCCACTGGTTCCAGATTTTATTCCATTTCCTAGGTCTACCCCTAGCCACATATACAGTCTTCTCTCTAAACATACACCAAGCCATGCTTTCCTTTCATACCGATACACCAATCCATGCTTTCCTTTCATACCGATACCGTGGGCGGCCGCTGGGAACCCCACAACTGTGCAATGTCTCTCTTGGCAATCATGTTCCAAAGCGTTGCCCACTGGGTCTGAGCAACATTTTAATCATTCGGTTCCCACACATGCAACAGGTAGCGCCTGGCTTCAGGCCGTAGTACAACTCCTGTGACCCTCTCCATCACTGCATGCACACGATTCCAGAAGCAACCACCTCCGGACACTCCCAAATTATGTGAAGGAAGGTTCCAACCATTCCACAGCCACGCTTACATAACCCGTCGGGAGAATAGCCCATACGAACCAAGCGCGGACCAGTAGCATACACACAATGGAGGATTTTAAGCTGGACAAGGCGGAGACGGGCAGGAATAGCCACCTCCTTAGGCGAAGATAACGCGGATTGCCAGTCCTCATCATCAGGCTCCAAACCGTCACCAGTCCAGACCTCCCTGAGATGTACAAGTAAATCCGCCAAATTGTTGATCAACTTCTTGTATATTAATGAAATCGTGCTATCGGGCACATGACCATCAAGCACACGATCTTCGAGCGGGGAGGACTCAGGGATGTCGGTGCCAACAGTGAAAACCGAGGTCAAAGCATGGTGAATCTGTACATATCTGAAAAATTCCCTGTCACTCAACTCATATTCTATCTTTAATGCCTCAAAGGTCTTAATTTTGCCCTTGGCCCAAAGGTCGCCCACCCTGCTAATACCAATCATGTCCCATTTCTCAAAACCTTTCGTTTTCCCAATCTTTCAGACGCATATAACGGAGTTGCACCGGTCAGTCGATCTCTCCATCCCAAAGCCACATTTGTATCATGCCAGACTCGTACAGCAATCTTGGTAGGTCCAGATAATTTCTTCCCCACTACCTTAGAATAGAGAGCCCTATTGTAGTTCCCGCCCGGCAACAAGTACTTGTTCATCTCGAATGCCGGGTTAGGACCAGGTGCGTACGTTGCATGGTTAATCGCACTCAGCTGAGAGGCCCAATAATAACGCCTGATATCCGGAAGCGCTGTACCTCCGTCGTACCAGGGGAGCGTTAGCTTAGCAAGGGCGAAACGCGCACGTCCGTCCCAGACTAGCCGCCTCTGTAACTTTCCACCTCTCGAAAATAGCTCGCCGGAATAATATCGAACGTATTCTGGAGCGAGTACAAAAATCGTGGCAGGGACATCATTTTGAAAAGCGCCGCGCGCCCGAGCGGTGACAATGGCAACCTACGACAGCGCATAACATCGAGTTTCAGCCTCTGAAGAGGGGGGAGCAGATTGCGCTCGTAGCGGACAGCGGGGTCTAAAGATATGAAGATCTCTAAATATTTGAATCCCGTCTGCGAGACCTGGATAGGAAATCTACGAGGCAAAGGAGGGAGACCACCCGAAAGCACATAAACATAGGATTTAGTCCAATTGATAACTAGACCTGAGTTCTTTCCAAACGAAGTATGCACGTCAAACAACACATTAAACGATTTTCGGGGGGACGTGTGGTACAACAAGATATCATCTGCGTAAAGCGATACTCGATGCTCAAAATCCGGGGTCCATTGGATACCCTTTATCGAAGGCTCCCATCGCAGCCAGGCAGCCAGTGGTTCCAGAGCGAGGGCGAAAAGTAGGGGGGACAACGGGCAGCCCTGCCGTGTGCCCCTCCTGAGGGTAAAGGAGTCTGATACTCGGCCATTAACAACCACCTGAGCCAGCGGTTTCTCGTATAAAAGTTTCACCCACCCGATGAACCCGGAACCGAAACCAAATTTCGCGAGGGCGGCCCAGAGATACGGCCATTCTATTGTATCGAAGCCCATTGTGGCGTCTAAGGACGTCAAAATGGCCGGCTCATGAAGAGATGCCGCCTTCGCGAGGACGCCATGTAAGCGCCGCAGGTTAAGTGCAGTGTTGCGATGCGGGATAAAACCCGACTGATCCGGGTGGATCAGGTCACTTGATCAGTCGGTTGGCTAACAATTTGGCTAGAATTTTGGGTTCGGCATTTAAAAGCGAAATGGGCCTATAAGAAGCACAGTGAGCCACAAAGGGGAATGGTCTGATATGCCCCGGGCAAGGTGTCTAATTTCTCTATTAGAGGAGGATTGTGCCGCCGGCATCAGAACGTAGTCAAGTCTGGAGAGACTTCCGTGGGCCCCAGAATGGAAAGTGTATTGTATCTACTCGGGATGCATAAACCTGCAACAGTCTATTAGACCAAAAGTCTCCAAAAACCCACTCAGCCATGATTGAGACTTGGTAAGATCTCTGGGGGGATAGCGATCTACGCTGCCAGAGACAACCGAATTAAAATCTCCACTCATAACCAGGATACCATCAGGAAGCCCCAGCACTACACGCCCAATGTCGGCGAAAGTAGAGGTCTGTAGACCCGGCGGGACGTATACGGTAATCAGTGAAATAGTCCTTCCCTCCCATCTGCCAGTGAGAGCGGCGTAGCGCCCCCTATCGTCAAGGATTACATCATCTATCTCCAAGGGGAGAGAGGACCGGAAAAGGATGCCCACGCCCCTAGAACCAGAAGTAAATCCCGAGTGTGCAGCAAGACGATACCCCCGTCTGTTCATGGCGGGACACATATTCCCTAATCAAATGTGTTTCCTGTAGGAGAACAACATTGGGGGAGAGGCGTCGCAAGAATTGTAGCACCACTCCCCGTTTTATCCTATCACCCAACCCATTGACATTCCAAGACATTTGCCTCAACCCACTACCCCCCATCCCGGCAAGGAATGCAGAATCCACCCCACAAAGAACACAATGACCGGATCAAAGAAGAGAACAATACGTTGCCTTGCGAGAAAATAACAAACACACAAACTCCCCCCTCCACCCCCCAACTTGAACCCGTTGCAACACCCCCCACCCTGCACCCCTGCGTTAGACTCAGAAGCCACCCCAACTTGCAGTGTGCCTGTCGCCCTGACACTAAACTAATCTACAGAAAGAAACCCAGAGGAGGAAAGAGTCTTGTTTCCCCCGCCACCCTCGGGCATACAACAGTGAAACACAATAGTATTAGAATCATCGAACCCAGCTGTGTGATAAGTCAAATGTTCAGAAGTCGGGAACCACAGTATCACTCTTGCTCCGGCACACCACCCTCGGCGCCACCAGGGTGCTCAGTTCAATCGTTCTGCGTAGGTCGAGCATCCAGCCAGTCACTAACACTTTCAAGACGGTCAAAGAAAAACGTCCGGTCCTCGTACTCGACACGAAGCCTGGTTGGAAATAGCATCGCATATTTCAGGCCCACGTCTTGCAGTCTTCGCTTCACTCCCTGAAATCCCATCCTTTGCCTTTGAACAAGCTGGGTGAAATCCGGGTAAAAGCTCACTGATGTGTTTTCGAACTTTACAGGGCCGCTCACCCTCGAGGCCTGCAGGATAGCGTCTCTGTCTCTGAAATGAAAAAGCCTGGCAATGATAGGCCTCGTAGGGGCCTTCGGCTTCGGTTTACCGCGTTAAAAAAGAACTATTTTAACTTTGATGGAGAATTCTACTTCCAAGTCGGAGGCGTGGCAATGGGATGCCCATTTGCCCCTGAACTAGCTGTGTTATTCATGGCAAGATACGAGGAGGCATTCGTCTATAACAATAACCCATACACACAATGGATAACCCATTGGTAACGTTATATAGACAATATTTTTTTCATATGGTCTGGACCAATAGAGGAACTTGAAAGATTCCATGATTGGATCAATAATAGGACACCGACTATAAAATTCAGCATGGAACATTCATCAGAAAAAATGCCATTTTTAGACGTAGAAGTGTACCCCTACGAAGGTGAATTAATAACAACACTCCATAAAAAACCCACCGATCGGAACAGGGCACTGCACTACCGCAGCAATCATCCGCGCAGTCTAAAAGATAACCTCCCATATGGGCAATATTTATGTCTAAGACGTAATTGCCAATGCAAGGAAGAATACTGGAAGCACGCAGACAAACTCACAGCAAATTTACTGACACGGGGCTACCCGAAAAAACTACTAAAGAAATCAGCCAAAAGAGCGTGGTGGACTCCACGGGAGACCCTCTTGGAAAGAAGAGCAAAAAAAGACACAGACAGGTTGGTTTTTGTTTCTACGTTTTGCCCCAATTCAAATGCTTTGAAAAAAGTAGTGAAACAAAACTGGCATCTGCTACGCAATTTGGATCAAACCTTCAATAAAGAGCCACTTTTTGCTTTCAAAAAGAATTACAGTGTCGCTAACCAACTAATTAGAGCTGCCTTGCCCAAAAAGACAAATCCAGACTTAAGGACCATGCTAAATTTTCCGCCAATCCAGGGACATCATAAATGTGGAACATGCACATGTTGTGATACCACGGTAGAAGGAACTGTTTTCACATATAATCAAATTAGTTGGAAACATGAAAAGTTCTCAAACTGCAAATCACGCTACGTGGTGTATGGAATCGTATGCCCTTGTAAACTGGCATACATTGGAAAAACCAACCAAGAAGTCCGTCTCCGAATACAACAACATAAATCAAGAATTCGGAATAATGTGGCCACAGCTCCTCTAGTAAATCACTGGAATGAAAAACAACATAAAGACACAGATCTAATCTGGACAGTTATTGCTAAGGTTGAAAGTGATGCCAGAGGTGGAAACCTAGATGCCAAATTAACAAAAATGGAAGCGATGTTAATTGTCAAATTCAATACAGCATTCTATGGGCTAAACGAAATGTCAGAAATGTTCAAACTCTGAGACATTATCTACATTATCAAAGGACACCAGTCATAATTCTTTGGGGATATCCTTCTACACATCTAAATTCGAACTATGGACACAACCACACCTGTTCATATCTTTGCTGTCAACTTTAAGAAGTCAACCAACAGTGATAGACACTGGCAATATGGGTTGCCACCCGATGTCTTGGTCACCACAAATCAGCACAAGTTCACCTTAGAGGACCTCCCACCGGACATTTCATGCAATCACCGCAAGTCACGGATTGACAACTGTAATCGGCTCCTTGAAATTTCATGAGCCTCCACCATCTTTGACCGTCTCAAACAGAGCACTACAACTCCCAGAACCCATCGCACGCTTTAACGAGCCAAATCTTTACTGCTCGCTCGCTGCTCCTGATACTACTCAGGCCCACTAAAATCTTACTTAATAATAATAATAATAATAATACCGATATTTATATAGCGCGAACAGCTACCTCGCAAGGAGGTGTCCCGGCGCTGAGTGATCATTTTTCCAGGCAGAAAGGGCGGAAAAAGGGGAGGGAGTGCTTAGTTATTCTGGGAAAAGAGCCAAGTCTTTAGCTGCCTCTTAAAGCTGGCTTCCGTTGGAGCCAATTGGATGTTGGCCGGTAAGGCGTTCCAGAGTGTCGCCGTGCAGGCAGAGAAGGCTCTGCCTCCAAGTCTGGCTCTCCTGGCGCGGGGGATAGAAAGCAGGTGTCGTGAATTAGAGCGCAAGCATCTCTCCTGATAGTATCTGGGGAGTCTGAGCTTTAAATAGTAGGGACAGGTCCCCTTTTGAGCTCTAAACGCCAGAGTTAGAGCTTTAAACTTGATTCTGCAGGCTACAGGGAGCCAATGCAGATCGCGCAGGTGCGGAGAGACATGCTGTTTAAAAGGGATGTTTTTTAGCAGTCTCGCAGCCGCATTTTGCACGATCTGCAATCGTTGCACCAGATATTTGGGTAGGCCAAGGTAGAGGCCGTTTGCGTAATCCAGTCTGGAAGTGACTGTAGCATGGACCACCGTCTTGCGACAGTCTTCAGGCAGAAGGGACAGAAATTTGCGTAGGTTTCTTAGTTTATGGAGACAGCACGCAGAGACCTGCTGTATATGTGAAGAGAAGGAAAGACTCTCATCCCACCATACTCCCAGATTTTTCGCATTGGTGCTGGGTAGAGGAGGGGAACCCATTTCGGAGGGCCACCACAGGCTTGGGGGGGGCCGAGTATGTTTGCCAAAGAAGACGACCTCCGTCTTACTCGCATTCAGTTTGAGTTTGTTTGCATTCATCCAATTGGCAACATCTCGCAAGCATCCCTTCATATTGCTGAAGGCTGCCTCTGAAACATCCGAGAAGGGAAAAATTAGTTGCGTGTCATCGGCGTATGAAATCGCCTTGACGCCCCATTTAGCAATAAGAGAAAAGAGTGGGGCCAGATAAATATTAAAAAGTAATGGACTGAGGGCCGAGCCCTGAGGGACACCACACCAGAGGGGTTTGGGTTTTGAGGAAAGGGGGCCCAAGGCTACTTTCTGGGTACGATCAGTGAGATAAGACTGTAGCCAGCCCAAAGCCTTATCTGCCAGGCCTGTGTTTTTTAGCCTTAACAGTAGCCTCCCATGATCCACAGTATCGAAAGCGGCAGATAGATCCAGGAGCATCAACATAGCCGATGCTCCTGAATCTAAGGACCACCTGATCGACTCAGCCACTTCTATCAGAGCGGTCTCGGTGCTAAAGCCCGCCCTGAAACCTGACTGGGTTTCATGCAGTATGTCTCTTTCTTCTATGAACCTGTTTAGTTGGCGTTGTATCAGTTTTTCGAGCATTTTGCCGGGGGCTGCCAACAGGGAGATTGGGCGGAGATTGCTAAGATCATCCGGGGCACCGTTTGGTTTCTTTTTTAAAGGCAGGAGTGTGGCATGTTTCCAACATTCGGGGAATAGACCTGTTGCAATGGATGTGTTCCAGATATGTAACAGTGAGGTGGTAATTGAGTCCGACATCATTTTCCAGAGCTTGGGCGGGCATGGGTCGTCAGGAGCCCCTGATTTACATTTTTGTAGTTCCCTTTTGGCCTCGGCGAGGGAAATAAGATGGAATTGAGCTAAGACGGGGAGGGGTGCCACATTATCATTTGTGTCGGACATGATAGTGGGCTCGGGACTGGTGAAGGTGTCGTAGACTTTCTCGATCTTTTTATCAAAAAAGACCGAGATGTCCTCGCAGAGTTTCTCCGACGGAGTCACTTCAGTTTCAATTGCCCGAGGTTTAAAGAAGGATTGAACAATTTTAAAAACTTCTTTGCTAGATTGCTCAGCTTGCTGAATGGAGGACACAAAGAACAATTGTTTTGCTTTTTTTATGGATTTGTGGAAAACACGCAGGGCTTCTTTATAGCAAATTTTTGCTGATATGGAATAGTTTATCCGCCAGAGACGCTCTAGTTTTTTGCAATGACTTTTTTCAGCCAGTAGCTCAGTCGAGAACCATGGGGCCGAAGGGGATTCTCTGCGTGATGTAGCGATTTTTGCAGGCGCGATGGTATCCAACGTATTACCTATCCAAAGATTTAGAGCTACAGCGTCCGTGTTCACATCTAGTGACAGAGCTGGAGTAGTAGCTGAGAGAGCAGGGCAGAGAGTCTCTGCTGATATATTAGCCCAGTTTCTGCGGACATAGGATCGTCTCCCTTTTGTCTGGAGGTGGGAGGGGAGGGAGAGAGAAAAAGGGATTAAAAAGTGATCCGTCCAAAGCAATGGTTGTGCGGTTTTAGCTGACCAGTCTGGAATATTGGAAAATATCAGGTCCAACGTGTGGCCTGCCTTGTGCGTTGGTTGCGAGATAATTTGGAATAGGTTCGCAGCTTCCAGTGTAGAAATAAGTTGGGTGGCTAGGGGGCAGTCTGGACTGTCAACGTGAACATTAAAATCGCCAACTGCAATAAAATGGGGGTGAACTATTGAGCTTTGGACTATAAGGTCCATTAGTTCGGAGGTATAGTTGGTATGGCAGTCCGGAGGCCGATAGATAATCAGGCCGGCTAGGGACAAATGGGGGTTTATTTGAAAGCAGAAATGAAGCCCCTCAATGCCTGGGATGGTAGTAGGCGTTGAGGATGACAGCGTATATTTGTCCTTAAAAATAATCGCTACCCCACCGCCCTTTTTTTCATTTTCTCTGTTTGAGAAGCTCATTTTGTAGCCTGGTGGGACAGCCAGTGAGATAGAAGCTACACTATCCACAGACAGCCATGTTTCTGTAAGAAATAGGGCGTCCCAATCGGAGTCCTCCAGTAGCAGCCAGATATCATCCGCATGCCTAGGGAGGGATCTGCAATTAAGTAGGGCGGCTTTAATAGTGATATCAGGGTGGTTGATCGGGGAGCCTGTTTTGGAATTTAAAAATGCTGTTTTAGGGGGTGGAGCGTCGCGAAGTGTCTTGTAGCACACCGGACATGATCGCGGTGGTGTATCGTTGGCCAGGTCATACCTGAGCGCATGACAGTGATTGTCTGAATTCAGAGCTAATAATGCAGACCTAGACCAAACGATCCGCGTAGCGTCCCTACTCTTACCTGCAGCGTGGCTGGCGCTGGTCGCGGTCCCGTCGCGGACGGGCGCAGACGGGCTTGCCTTAGGCGTGCCTTCGGCACGCAAACGGCGCTCCCGCTGCGCCCGTCCGCTGCGCCTCCGGAATATGCACATAATGTATAGTGGCGGGAGATGTAGTGAAGGGGGCGTGGCCTCACAAAAGGGGCGTGGCCTCAATCAACGCCAGGAATGGCGGCAGCGCTAAACTCCGCTGTGCACCTCTCGACGAGGAGTTGAGGACCCTGAACTAAAGTGCCACGAGGAGATAAGTGGTGAACACAAAGTAAATGTGACTCTCAAATAGTTTTAAAAGGTTTAAGAATAGTCTTAAAAACACCCTCCCGGCTTCCGCCTCAGGAGACCTAGAAAAGTAATTGACCGGCGCTTGTAGTCAGCGACCTTATATAAGCTCTGAGGTTGTTGTTTTGCTTCGGTAAGGGGGCGTGGCCTCACAAAAGGGGCGTGGCCCCAATCGACGCCAGGAATGGCGGCAGCGCTAAACTCCGCTGTGCACCTCTCGACGAGGAGTTGAGGACCCTGAACTAAAGTGCCACGAGGAGATAAGTGGTGAACACAAAGTAAATGTGACTCTCAAATAGTTTTAAAAGGTTTAAGAATATTCTTAAAAACACCCTCCCGGCTTCCGCCTCAGGAGACCTTGAAAAGTAACACAACTGAGGACATGTAGACTCATCCATTAGTCGTCTGTTAATCTCATTTCCCGATTGCCCAAAGGACATTTCTCGGGCCCTTAAAGATATTTAAAGCGCTGCATATCGCGCATCGAACTCATCTCCCAGGATCCTTTGCGGACCCGGAAGCATTGCGCACTGAGGACGACTGGCAGAGACAACTGAATCCTGCTCCGTATTGACGTTACCTCCTCGAGGTAAGATTCGTCTCTTTAGGTTGCATATAGACAATTCACAACAGCTAAGTCGTTAAACATATCTTGACAGGACTGTTCTGTCCCCTTTTTCAGATATACTCCAACGCTTACGGATACCTCGGCCATCAAGACTCATTCACTGGTGTCGGCCATTGAGACTCATTCACTGTTGTCAGGTGAGCACACACCCATCCCCCGGCGATACACCGCCTCTGAATCCCCATCGCAACATATTGACAAGCCCCTTCTTCCCCACAGATATTCGGCGCCCGCCAAACAGCCCTCTTGGTCAACTGCGGAGCCCGGACCCGCCCTTTGACTATGTAAGCACAATGTGAGAAGTGAATGCTTGCCTGTGGTTGACAAGTAATTAGGTGTTAGTAGATAATGGTGTCATACATTTTCTTATGACAGATGGTTTTGTGTCCCGGAATCCCAACACGTTATTCTGGTCTCCAATTGACTGAGAGGTAAGAGACATGAGCTGGTAGTAGGGAAAGGCAGTGTGGTACCACAGTTAAAACAGCATACCAATAAGTTTCCCCTTTTTCTCTTTTACAGACCTTGGTCCTGACGAGAACTCAATTATTTATTTGAGTTCGAAACGCGTAGACTTTTCAAGCCTAAAATTTAAAAAAACCGTGATATAAACTCCTAAATGGTTTCTGAATAAACACAAATGTTTTTGGCTTCTTTGTAAATCTAAGTGATTACATTGTTGAAATAATTCATATGTTTTCTTTTCTGTTGTGTTTGTATATAATATGTAAATAGCGTGGTTTGTGAGTTCTATGACTGATTGTATGTTATATATGTTGTCTAAAAGGTTCTAATCGTTCTACTTGAAAAAATTGTTCATTTTGAATATATGTTGTTTGGTGTTGTACATAAGGTCTTAAATTATTCACTTGAAAAAATCTTAATTTCTTTACAGATCTAAATAAAATAATTTTCCTTCAAAATAAAATAAATAAATGACATTTTTGGTCAATACAAACATTTGTTTAATTGTCAGATGTTTAAACTGAAAATAAGAGAGCGAAGTTGTTAGCAGCACATGCAATTCTTGTTGTTGGTTATTAGCTTGTGGCAAGCGGTGCTGTTGGGAGCCCAAACCCAGTAGTTTTTGTTGATTGTCCTATTTGCAGACAGTGGTCTGTGTGGTCCCTAATCTCTTAAAATAGGAGAGGTATAAAGTGGGATTTTGTCCTTTATTGTTTTGTACCACTGAGCAGATAGTTATGCTTGCTGTGTGTGGTAGCCTATGTGGTAGATTGACCTTGTGTGTAGTTTATTGTTAGGAGTATGAGTGAAAATTAAACTTTTGCGTATACTGAAGAACATATAACAAATCTACTCGCTGACCCACCCCTCTTCGCTTCTGCTTCTCTGAGCGTCTCGGCCCAGAACCAGAATGAAATAGACAAACTAACACGCTTAAAGAAAAAACAAATCCGTACCGACCTGCATGGTCATTTTTTGCTTCAGCATCTGAGAGGAGGCACAATTCCTGCAGGATTGCAGATCAAAAACGTACCTGTAATATTCACAGAAGATCCTATATACAAAAAGGGATATAGTTACATCAAGACGAAATGCAGCCGTGACTTAATGGTGTTAACAATCGAAACCGCCCAAAGACTTTCAAAAACACAATTGGAGGAAATTGAGGCACTGGAAACAGCTATCTCCACAAATCAACTAATCACAGACTCAAAATCATTGTTAGAGAAACTACAAAAAGAAATCGGGGAATTCAAAGACTATACAATAAACCAAAAAATGGTGCAATTCGAAAAAGATAAGAAAAATTTCAACTTGGAAAAAGTATATCCGTATCTACAATCGGACTTTTATACCAAACCTGATTCTAGAAAACATCTACAAGAATATCAGGGGAGATCATTCAATAAATTCACAACCTTTTCGGACAC
This sequence comes from Lissotriton vulgaris, assembly GCF_964263255.1. NCBI lineage: Eukaryota > Metazoa > Chordata > Amphibia > Caudata > Salamandridae > Lissotriton > Lissotriton vulgaris. The sequence goes on along the minus strand of NC_141689.1, from coordinate 1,935,857,609 downwards.
TTCGTCAACTGGAAGTGGGAGCGAAGGAGACGACCCCACTCCAAGGAGAAATAACAACAGGAGAGGAGGATTCCAACAAAACCAAGGATTCCAACAGCAACAACAAGGTCCTTTTTTAGGCAGGGGCCAAACCAAACCACGCGGGAAAACTCGTTTTGCCCCCCAAACATGGGAGATGTCAACAAGACGACACAATTACAAAAACTAGTACCTTCACCAATATTTAATTTGTCTAACAAAATCTTGACACCTGGAGAAGAAAATATTTTAACAAAAGGTTTAAAATTTGCCCCTACTAAATACACAGACTTCGTGAAACTCAAGACAGAGGTCATTGAATTTTGTCAAAAAATAAGATTAAAAACATTCTTTTTAGAACAGCCCTACCAACCTAGGCTTGAAATAACAGGACTAAGGAATAAATCATCGTTTTGCTCGCTTACAAATAAAATACCGTGGAGGTTATTACCTTTGAACGGACCTTACTGTCAGCAGTCATGGAAATGGAGAAAAAGAAAAAGCACATAAAATTCAATTTATCGAAAGCTGAGTCACAAGCCTTAAACAATCTAAAAACAGATACATCGGTCATTATAAAGCAGGCCGACAAAGGTGGCTCAATCGTCATCTGGGACAAAGAACTGTACACAATGGAAGTCAAAAGACAATTAAATGATGAGACATGCTATCGGAAGGTGAACAAAGATCCAACCTTTGAACTGAAAAATGAACTACACAAAATCATTGATGTCGGCTTCGAACAGGGATTCTTAGGCAAAAAAGAGTATGAATACCTAAAAATAAAACACCCCAGGACTCCTCTATTTTACGTATTGCCTAAAATACATAAAAATGAAAAAACGCCCCCAGGACGCCCAATAGTGTCCGGCGGTGACTCTTTATTGGAACCCATTTCTAAGTTCGTTGATTTCTTTCTTAAACCTTTTTTACTGAAAGTCAAATCTCACATACAAGATACTACGGATTTTATCAATAAGCTGATGACAATCAAGTTTGATAAAAACTCCCAACTAATGGTCACAATGGACATAACCTCAGTTTATACTTCAATCCCGCAAGATGAAGGCATTTATGTCCTTGAAGCATTTTTGGAGGAAAGATCAAGACCTCACCCAATACCAACTGATTTCATTTTGAAACTTTCAGAATTCGTGTTAAAAAAGAACTATTTTAATTTTGATGGAGAATTCTACTTCCAAGTCGGTGGCGTGGCAATGGGATGCCCATTTGCCCCTGAACTAGCTGTGTTATTCATGGCAAGATACGAGGAGGCATTCGTCTATAACAATAACCCATACACACAATGGATAACCCATTGGTATCATTATATAGACGATATTTTTTTCATATGGTCTGGACCAATAGAGGAACTTGAAAGATTCCATGATTAGATCAATAATAGGACACCGACTATAAAATTCAGCATGGAACATTCATCAGAAAAAATGCCATTATTAGACGTAGAAGTGTACCCCTACGAAGGTGAATTAATAACAACACTCCATAAAAAAGCCACCAATCGGAACAGGGCACTGCACTACCACAGCAATCATCCGCGCAGTCTAAAAGATAACCTCCCATATGGGCAATATTTACGTCTAAGACGTAATTGCCAATGCAAGGAAGAATACTGGAAGCACGCAGACAAACTCACAGCAAATTTACTGACACGGGGCTACCCGAAAAAAGTACTAAAGAAATCAGCCAAAAGAGCGTGGTGGACTCCACGGGAGACCCTCTTGGAAAGAAGAGCAAAAAAAGACACAGACAGGTTGGTTTTTGTTTCTACGTTTTGCCCCAATTCAAATGCTTTGAAAAAAGTAGTGAAACAAAACTGGCATCTGCTACGCAATTTGGATCAAACCTTCAATAAAGAGCCACTTTTTGCTTTCAAAAAGAATTACAGTGTCGCTAACCAACTAATTCGAGCTGCCTTGCCCAAAAAGACAAATCCAGACTTAAGGACCATGCTAAATTTTCCGCCAATCCAGGGACATCATAAATGTGGAACATGCACATGTTGTGATACCACGGTAGAAGGAACTGTTTTCACATATAATCAAATTAGTTGGAAACATGAAAAGTTCTCAAACTGCAAATCACGCTACGTGGTGTATGGAATCGTATGCCCTTGTAAACTGGCATACATTGGAAAAACCAACCAAGAAGTCCGTCTCCGAATACAACAACATAAATCAAGAATTCGGAATAATGTGGCCACAGCTCCTCTAGTAAATCACTGGAATGAAAAACAACATAAAGACACAGATCTAATCTGGACAGTTATTGCTAAGGTTGAAAGTGATGCCAGAGGTGGAAACCTAGATGCCAAATTAACAAAAATGGAAGCGATGTTAATTGTCAAATTCAATACAGCATTCTATGGGCTAAACGAAATGTCAGAAATGTTCAAACTCTGAGACATTATCTACATTATCAAAGGACACCAGTCATAATTCTTTGGGGATATCCATCTACACATCTAAATTCGAACTATGGACACAACCACACCTGTTCATATCTTTGCTGTCAACTTTAAGAAGTCAACCAACAGTGATAGTCACTGGCAATATGCGTTGCCACCCGATGTCTTGGTCACCACAAATCAGCACAAGTTCACCTTAGAGGACCTCCCACCGGACATTTCATGCAATCACCGCAAGTCACGGATTGACAACTGTAATCGGCTCCTTGAAATTTCATGAGCCTCCACCATCTTTGACCGTCTCAAACAGAGCACTACAACTCCCAGAACCCATCGCACGCTATAACGGTGTGACAAATGCAATCGGCTCCCTGAAATTTTCATGAGCCTCCACCATCTTTTGCCTTCTCCAACAGAGCACTACAACTCCCAGAACCCATCGCACGCTATAACGAGCCAAATCTTTACTGCTCGCTCGCTGCTCCTGATACTACTCAGGCCCACTAAAATCTTACTTAACACAACTGAGGACATGTGGACTCATCCATTAGTCGTCTGTTAATCTCATTTCCCGATTGCCCAAAGGACATTTCTCGGGCCCTTTAAGATATTTAAAGCGCTGCATATCGCGCATCGAACTCAGCTCCCAGGATCCTTTGCGTACCCGGAAGCATTGCGCACTGAGGACGACTGGCAGAGACAACTGAATCCTGCTCCGTATTGACGTTACCTCCTCGAGGTAAGATTCGTCTCTTTAGGTTGCATATAGACAATTCACAACAGCTAAGTCGTTAAACATATCTTGACAGGACTGTTCTGTCCCCTTTTTCAGATACACTCCAACGCTTACGGATACCTCGGCCATCAAGACTCATTCACTGGTGTCGGCCATTGAGACTCATTCACTGTTGTCAGGTGAGCACACACCCATCCCCCGGTGATACACCGCCTCTGAATCCCCATCGCAACATATTGACAAGCCCCTTCTTCCCCACAGATATTCGGCGCCCGCCAAACAGCCCTCTTGGTCAACTGCGGAGCCCGGACCCGCCCTTTGACTATGTAAGCACAATGTGAGAAGTGAATGCTTGCCTGTGGTTGACAAGTAATTAGGTGTTAGTAGATAATGGTGTCATACATTTTTTTATGACAGATGGTTTTGTGTCCCGGAATCCCAACACGTTATTCTGGTCTCCAATTGACTGAGAGGTAAGAGACATGAGCTGGTAGTAGGGAAAGGCAGTGTGGTACCACAGTTAAAACAGCATACCAATAAGTTTCCCCTTTTTCTCTTTTACAGACCTTGGTCCTGACGAGAACTCAATTATTTATTTGAGTTCGAAACGCGTAGACTTTTCAAGCCTAAAATTTTAAAAAAACGTGATATAAACTCCTAAATGGTTTCTGAATAAACACAAATGTTTTTGGCTTCTTTGTAAATCTAAGTGATTACATTGTTGAAATAATTCATATGTTTTCTTTTCTGTTGTGTTTGTACATAATATGTAAATAGCGTGGTTTGTGAGTTGTATGACTGATTGTATGTTATATATGTTGTCTAAAAGGTTCTAATCGTTCTACTTGAAAAAATTGTTCATTTTGAATATATGCTGTTTGGTGTTGTACATAAGGTCTTAAATTATTCACTTGAAAAAATCTTAATTCCTTTACAGATCTAAATAAAATAATTTTCCTTCAAAATAAAATAAATAAATGACATTTTTGGTCAATACAAACATTTGTTTCATTGTCAGATGTTTAAACTGAAAATAAGAGAGCGAAGTTGTTAGCAGCACATGCAATTCTTGTTGTTGGTTATCGGTTTACCACCCGGCACACGATGGGCACGCTCCACGGCGAAAAATTTGTCAGACCTGTAGGGGCAAGGTGATTTAGGACGAGGTCTTCCACCAGGAGATCTGTTGCGGAATTTTCGGGGTTTTCAGGGACACCAATGATGCGTATGTTGTTACGTCGGGCCCTGTTTTCAAAGTCCTCCAGTCAGTGAGACATGAGGTCGTTGGAGGATCACAGATTACCGATTTCAGTCTGTAGATCTGACACATCGGTCGTGAGGCTAGAGGTCTTTAAATTCAGCGACTTGACCCTATCATTGGTCTTAGACAAATCAGCTCTGATCAGGGTAGCATCGATGGCTACCGTGTCGATTTTAAGAGCGAGAGCTTCATATTGTTGGCAAATGGAAGCCTTCATGCTGGCAATGGTGCCCATGACATCCTGGAGAGTCAATTCGGTTGGCGCAGTCGGGTCCTCCTTGGCTTCTTCCAGAGTACTGCTGGTACCACCGGGGGACCCTTTAGGATGGGTATGGCGGTTCATGACGTTAGTTTGGATCGGTCCCCCGCGTAAAGGCGTCTTGGTTTTCCGCTTCTCGTTGTCGGCCCTGTTAGCCATCTTGGAAAATGTGCCCCGAAGGGGCCCACGAGACATGGTGAAAATGGCCGTTCGCAGGCAGATCACCAGAGTCTACAAAAGTGGGCTCAAGTTGCAGGGGTAACAACGTAGCTCAATACAAAAGCGCTCACGACCGCAGGCACACGATGAAGAGGCAGAGCCAGGCTGGACTTCGGGCAAACCGGAAATGTCTTGCGTTCTGATAGTGCCAGGACCCAAAAATGAAACTGAAAGTTGGTTCAAGGTTGCTGGGGGGAGCCCCTCAGCCGCTGTTGTTCAACTACTTCCCGGCGTCCTAGCTTATCAAGCCCCTGGCTTCGCCATGGGGTGGGCCTCAAAAGTTCAGATCAACGTAGCTGCGGTTCCCAAAGTCCAAATTACATTTTTAAAAGAGCAAAGTGTCAGCCGAAGTTCATCTCCAATAACCCGTATTCAGAATCAGGATATCTTCAGGATATGTGCGAAGGGCGGCGAGGGTCTCGGGAGCCCTGTGCTCACGCGGCCATCTCGGCTGCTACCGTAGCTCCTCCCCCACAAATAATTTTTAACATGGTTTTTATGGACTGATAGTTTTTATGTGTACTGTAATTTCCGTCATGACTCTGAACTAAGGCCCCAAGTGTAGGTGGCAAACTCAGGATTGAGTATTTTGCACACAACATATTTTGCACTGGTTAAACAGTATTTTGCACTGAAAATCAACATTTAGCATTTTAAGCTAAAAATTGGGGTAATATCACACTATGCCCTTTGTTTGCGCATTTTGCACAGTTTCGCTAATTTTGCACATAAGATATGAGTTCTGGAAGTATTGGTTTATCCAGAGTCTGACGGATAACAAAATCTAGGCACATTTGCAGTATTTTGTACTGGGTATACTGAATTTCTCTTACAACTATTAATTAGGATGTTGTAGGCATTTTTAGACATATAGCATATTTATTTAAATTGTTTGCCATAAAATGAAATTTCAAACATATATATATATATATATATATATATATATATATATATATATATATATATATATATATCCATCATTACCAGTTCCCAAAAGTGAAGGGACCACCAGGAAGATTCTTGAGAAAACACTGGTTTATTAACAGCATGCTCGTGGCAAGGAACAGGTAACCAATCCTGCAAAGTTTTGGCAGCCAGACGCGTTTCGGGAGGAACCAACTCCCTTCTTCTGTGGCTAGAAAATGCTTGTCAAGTGAACCTGCTGGTTAAGTTGTTTGCTACCCACCACGCCCCTGGGCGGGGACGCGACCGCTCCTGCGGCATTGTGGGTGTTGTAGTTTTATGCACTATGAATCCCAAGTGGGTGCAGGGTTCAATTGCTTGTGGCACAAATGTTTGTCCCAAGTGGGTAGAGGGGGTGACCTGCTTCATGTCACGCTGCTTTGTCGCTGTCAAAAAGTGTCCACGTGAGCACTTACTGGAATCGTGCTCGCACGTCTCCCATTCGATGACGTCAGACATCCAGGTGGAGCTGACCGAATCCAGAGGCTGGGGGGTCACCTTCGCGACCAGGGCGGCCGCTAACATCCATCATTACCAGTTCCCAAAAGTGAAGGGACCACCAGGAAGATTCTTGAGAAAACACTGGTTTATTAACAGCATGCTCGTGGCAAGGAACAGGTAACCAATCCTGCAAAGTTCTGGCAGCCAGACGCGTTTCGGGAGGAACCAACTCCCTTCTTCTGTGGCTAGAAAATGCTTGTCAAGTGAACCTGCTGGTTAAGTTGTTTGCTACCCACCACGCCCCTGGGCGTGAACGCGACCGCTCCTGCGGCATTGTGGGTGTTGTAGTTTTATGCACTATGAATCCCAAGTGGGTGCAGGGTTCAATTGCTTGTGGCACAAATGTTTGTCCCAAGTGGGTAGAGGGGGTGACCTGCTTCATGTCACGCTGCTTTGTCGCTGTCAAAAAGTGTCCACGTGAGCACTTACTGGAATCGTGCTCGCACGTCTCCCATTCGATGACGTCAGACATCCAGGTGGAGCTGACCGAATCCAGAGGCTGGGGGGTCACCTTCGCGACTATGCACTATGAATCCCAAGTGGGTGCAGGGTTCAATTGCTAAAGCCAAAGCAGCGTGACATGAAGCAGGTCTTGCAATAAAATAATACACAAGGACTGAAGTTGCTGGAGTGTTGCTTCTCTCCTCGGTGAAGGAGGGGTTTGTTGATGTAATTACGGCGTGGTTCTGCCGAAAGCATGCACCGCCAGTGAGTGTGCCGGTCCCCGCCCGAAAGCGAACCTGTGTGATGAATGCGGAAACGAAGGGCGGCGGCACTGCCGAAGACTAACCTCGGCATGGTTCTTTGTCAGCTCCAAAAGCGGGCTGACTATGAGACGCAACGGACCTTTGATAAAAACAATGCAAATTAATCAAATGGGGACAACAGCCATTGGAGGCTTGAAAAGCTATTGGAAGCTAGAAAAGGATGTCGGTCAGAGAACCACAAGCACCAGAATGCATTCCGAAATTAAGCGGACGCCCATTAGGGGGCGAATAAAAGACAATGCTTGTCATAACTCACTTGATTGGTTCTCCTACCCGGCACGGATGTCCCCATCGGCGCACCTCTGAAGAAGGTCAATGGTGACCGAAATATATTAGGACTGCCGTTTTGCAATAAAATAATACACAAGGACTGAAGTTGCTGGAGTGTTGCTTCTCTCCTCGGTGAAGGAGGGGTTTGTTGATATATATATATATATATATATATATATATATATATATATATTACCTACTGGCGGTCGCCAGTAGGTAGTTATAGTTAGGATAATTTTCAATGTTAAATCTCAACATTCTATTTTGAATAACTTTGGCGCCGGTTGACGAATCTGCCTGAAATTTTCAGGAAAATGGTCTCATGGCGGTCCGGTCCTTCCCTGAAAGTTTGGGGGGGATTCGTCAAGCGGGGGCCGAGATAAAAGGGGGGTCCCAAAACGCGTTTTCCCCATGTTAATTTCCATAGGGCGGTCGATTTCACTTTTAGCCCGAACGGCTGAATGGATTTCCACCAAACTTGGCAAAATTGTAGGGACTGGTAGCCCGATGTGCCTTTGCTATGTCTCAAGATATGTGCTCCAGTGGATTTTGAGTAATTTAGGTTCAAAAAAATATATATATCTATAGCCGCGCTCCCGTGCGCGCACGGGAGTGCGCTCCAGGCGCGACACGCGACTTGCGCGCAGGAAGCTGATTGGATCTCAGTTGTCTGTAAACATTCTAAACAGTGCGGAGCGGCCGCCATCTTGTGTCTCGGTAAAATCGAGACACAAGGGGTTTGAAAAAAAAAGGGGCAAATGACCATAAGGGGGAAGAGTAGACCCCCTCTGACCCCCTAGGTTTGATGTAGGGACTAAAATAGGGTCCTGCAGGGCATTAACATTTTTTTTTCGTTTTGCGCGGGGATATGCGCTCTCCCGTGCGCGCACGGGAGTGCGCTCCAGGCGCGACACGCGACTTGCGCGCAGGAAGCTGATTGGATCATAAGGGGGAAGAGTAGACCCCCTCTGACCCCCTAAATCCAGGACTATATTTATGAAGGCCTTGCGCTGTTAGTTTTGCGCTTCCTGTGCGTCAATTTTTGTGACGCATCAGCGGTGTAAAAAAATGCGCATTGTTATGCAATATTTAAAAAGTGACGCATCTATCTAGATGCGTCACTTTTTAAATATAGTGCAACGAGGTACATTTTATTACACTGCTGGTGTTATGCGTCACTTTTCTGTGCGCACTCCTTATGACGTTCCAGATGTGTCATATTTAATGTATGACGAATCATGTTGCAGATACAATATGGCGCAGAGTTTTAAAAAGTGACCCATGTACCTAGATGCGTCACTTTTTAAAAATAGCGTCAGGTATAATGTATGCAGAGGGGGTGTTCTCCCGCAAAAAGCTTTGTAATAGCGACGCAGTGAAATCTTTGAGATTTCACTGCGTCAGTTTTAGGATGCTGTTGCGTCAAAATCTTGTGCCTGCTTTACAGCAGGTGTTAGACTGAGGCAAGACCTTTCATATGCTGCTTTCCCCATTTGAAAGGACACATTACTGGAGTTGCGTCACTTTTGTGACGCACTCCAGCAATGCGTTACTTGGAATGTCATAAGGAGTGCGCACAGAAAAGTGACGCATTGCACCAGTAGTGTAAAAAAATGTGTTGCGTTGCGTTATATTTAAAAAGTGAGGTATCTAGGTAGATGGGTCACTTTTTAAAATCAAGCGCCACATTATATCTGCGTGAGGTATAATGCATGCAGAGGGGGTGTTCCCCCACAAAAAGCTTTGTAATAGCGACGCAGTGAAATGTTTGAGATTTCACTGCGTCACTTTTAGGATGCTGTTGCATCCTTTAAATATAGTGCAACGAGGCACATTTTATTACACTGCTGGTGTGATGCGTCACTTTTCTGTACACAGTCCTTATGACATTCCAGATGTGTCATATTTAATGTATGACGAATCATGTTGCAAGGAGTTACAGATACGTCAGTATTTCTGACATATGTGTAAACATAAAAGTGATGCGAGGCCGGCGCAAAATTTTGACGCAATAGCATCCTAAAAGTGACGCAGGGAAATCTCATAGATTTCAGTACGTTGTTATTACCAAGCTTTTTGCGAGGGATTGCCCCCTCTGCATACATTATACCTGATGCAGATACAATATGGCGCAGAGTTTTAAAAAGTGACCCATGTACCTAGATGCGTCACTTTTTAAAAAATAGTGTCAGGTATAATGCATGCAGAGGGGGTGTTCCTTGCAAAAAGCTTGGTAATAATGACGCAGTGCGTCACTTTTAGGATGCAGTTGCGCCAAAATCTTGCGCCTGCTTCACAGCAAACCTTTCACATGGTGCTTTTTCCATGTGAAAGGACACATTACTGGAGTTGCGTCACTTTTGTGACGCACTCCTGCAATGCGTTACTTTTGTGTTTAGAGATATGTCAGAAATACTGACATATCTGTAACTCCTTGCGAATTGATTAGTCATATATTAAATATGACATATGTGGAATGTCATAAGGAGTGCGTCCAGATAAGTGACGCATCGCTATTTTCACGTAGCGATGCGTCACTTTTCAGAAATGAGGCCTCCAGTTTATTCACTGTGTCATAAATTTCTTTTCTAACACTCACCTTCTTTCAGTCCTCCTACTTCACTTCCTTTCACCTCTCATACCTTTCTGTTCTTTCTTACTCATTCTCCTTTCAATTATCAATGCACTATATTTCACTTACTCTTCATTTTTTAAGATTATAGCTCTTTGATGAGAATTGGAGGTAGTTCTGAAAAGAACTTTTGGTTTTCTTCTTTTAACTGAAGAGGAACAAAAACAGGGAATAGAAACTGCTCAACAGGAGCAAAAAGAAAAGAAAAAAATTAGGGGTGGGAAGGGCAGTGATGGTTCTCTAATGCCCGAACCATGAGCAGGACACTTTGCTCCCCATAGGTGAGGAGTTGATTGCAGTATCTGCATCTGACGACCCCATGGTTGAATGCAGGTTGGATGTTTGCTACCTGCCCCTGAGATTGTTCTCTTCCAGAAGAAGTTGCTCCTCCTGTTGATGTAGAGGCCCCACCTCTGGGAACCTCCTGTGCCAGAGCCCTGACACTTTCTCGGGCAAAATTCTGGGGGTGCCTGGTCTCCACATGGCGAATCATGGTGAAGTTGCCAAAAGAGTATTTTTTTTGGGGGTTACCCCGTGACAGGACCTTTTTGCAGATCCTGCACTCTACTTTTGGTGCATTCACCTTCTTCTGGTCTGCTGGAAATTTAAAGAATTTCCAGATGAAATGTCCCTTCACCTTTGGGGTAGGTGGCTCTTCATCAATGAAGTCATCTTCACTGCTGGATGATCTGGCAGCCATGATGAATCCAGGAATATGGAGCAGCAAAAAAGGCAGGTCTTTCAGTCACAAAAGTGAAAGAAGAAGTGAAGGAAATGGGTGGGGATTTCATTCATTGTAAAAAAAAACTGTTAGCAACCAATGAAAAGTGTTATTTTAGGGTCACATGACCTGACGCGCTTACGATGCGCGCTCGGGTGCACTTCCGGGTGCGTTTACGCAGCGCGATCGTAGGCGCTTCCGGGGCGCACACGTGGCGCGATCGTAGGCGCTTTTGCGTGCGTTTAGGCGCCGCGCACGTATGCGCTTCCGAGGGCACGTACGTTGCGCGCCGAAGTGACGTCATCAATCTTTAATAGAAATGCATAATCATTTTCCATATTAAAAAAAACAAATTTTATTTGTATGGTACGAAATGTTTTGCATTATTATTAACTTTTCATTCATATTTTTTTTTCACGAACGACAGTTGCGCTCTGGGTGCGCTTTCAGATGAGCTCTCGGAGAAGCTTACAGGAGAGCTTAGCTGAAAGCTTCCCGGAGCGCGCACCCAGAGCGCAAAAAAAAAAAATTATAAAAAAAATGAATACTTAAAAAAACAGCAAATTGTAAAAAAAAAAAAGGTTAGAAACTCGATATACAAAGGAATTAGCATTTAAAAAACCTATGAAATACAATGAAAAAACCATAGGTTTCACACCAGTTATAGTTAGGAATTAGCATTTAAAAAACCTTTGAAATTCACTGAAAAAACCATAGGTTTCACACCAGTTATAGTTAGGAATTAGCATTTAAAAAACCTATTAAATTCACTGAAAAAACCATAGGTTTCACACCAGTTATAGTTAGCTGGAAATTTTACTGATATAAAACCATTGAAATTCCCACGTTATAGTTAGTCGGACTCACTATAACTTGCGCGTGCAATGCACTGCTGATGACGTCACATATTACATCACTCATGACATGGTCAGTGACATCACTCATGACATCACTGATGACACCATCCAGTGAATATGTGTCTTTCTGAAAAATAAATATTAGTGAGTTATGTTTAAATATTTAAATACATATATTAGTGTTTCACTTTGTGTATAAGTGGCTACATGTGTTGATAAGTAGCTACATGCGTATGTATATGGGTTATTTGATATTTTTATTAGTATTAGTATGAGTGTCTATATGGTTTGGTGGAGGTATTACTTAGCACATAGATGCATGAGTGACTGACTCTTTGTTTGTATGTGTTTTGAAGACAGCATATGTACAGGACTGTATGGGTGGATGAGTGTCTATATGTGTTTGTTAGTGAGTGAATGACTGTCTCACTAGTGTCTTTATCAGTAACTACATATGTTTTAATCTAGTATATATGAATATTGATGTATATAAGTGAGTATATGTGAGAGTAAGAGATTGTAAGATTTCCTGTTTAAATAAGTATGTGTTTCTATAAGTGATTGTTTAAGAGAATAAATATGTGTAATTTTCAATAGAAGTAAGGTGGAAGTGTGTGTATAACTCTATTTTCAAATAAATGGTTGTTCAATAGTTTATTTGCACGTGTGAATATGTGTGTGAGTAACTTTTGGATGAATGTCGGTGTGTAACAGAATGTATAGGTGTATCTCTTCATATGATGAGTGAGTATATGTATGAGTGACTATATAGAACTGTTGGTGAATGAGTGGATGAGTATATAGATAGTGGAAGTACAGAATTGCTTGTTGTAACTGATATAGGTATGTCCATTTTTTAAAAATTTCAGTTTCTATTTTTGAATATGTGTCTCAAGGGTTACTTTACACTGAGAGGAGGTCTGTCACTGTGTCACAAGGATGGTGTCATCAGTGATGTCATGAGTGATGTCACTGACCATGTCATGAGTGATGTAATATGTGACGTCATCAGCAGTGCATTGCACGCGCAAGTTATAGTGAGTCCGACTAACTATAACGTGGGAATTTCAATGGTTTTATATCAGTAAAATTTCCAGCTAACTATAACTGGTGTGAAACCTATGGTTTTTTCAGTGAATTTAATAGGTTTTTTAAATGCTAATTCCTAACTATAACTGGTGTGAAACCTATGGTTTTTTCAGTGAATATATATATATATATATATATATATATATATATATATATATATGTATATATATATCTGGGCCAGCAGCCGATTGAACTGTTGGAACATAACAAAATGTTGTTATCTATGACCAGTTTTTGCCTGAACCATAACTTTTTCATGTTCCTCAACCAATACTACCAGCAGGTCAGGGGTGCCGCCATGGGGCCTGTTTCTCTCCCAGTTATGCCTGTTTGCACATGGGCTACTGGGAGAGACAGGTCCTCTGTGGTGATCACCGTGACATCTGTAATAGCCACATCATACAATGGTACAGGTACATCGATGATATCCTGTTGATTTGGCGAGGTTCACATGAAGAGGCAGTTAATTTCGTTGAAACCCTGAATTGCAATGTCTTTAACTTGGCGTTTACATCACACATCAGTCAGTCTCAGGCACATTTTTTGGACATCACGATCGAAATCAATCGGGACAGGTTGGAAACAAAATTGTACAGAAAGCCCACTGCGGGCAACACTGTACTACATGCTGATAGCCATCATCCCACGCATCTGATTAGAAGCATCCCCTACGGAGAAATACTCAGGATCAGGCGGATTTGCAGCACAAATGATCAGTGCAAACTAGCACAGACAGTGAGTAAAAAGAGGTTCCTGGCTAGAGGGTATAAAGAGAACATAATAGATACAGCTATCAATAAGGCAAATGCTTTGTCCCGTGATGACGCTCTGGTCCATAAGAAAGCTCAGAGATCCACAGATACCAAGACACATCAACCAACCAGACTCATTTGGGCCTACAATAGGCAACATGGGGCACTAAGAAAGATAGTGAACAAACACTGGAATTTAATCGGGTTTGATCCAGTGATTGGTGAACATATGCCTAGCGATCACATTCAGGAAGGCTTATTCCATGCAGGATGCCTTAGTGAAATCGAGTCCTGAGGTGATCTCCCCTACAAACTGGATGGCTATCAGTAAGGGATTTAGAAAATGTTCCAGCTGCAAGGCATGTGTGCATGGATTCAGTAAAACTGAATTCTTGACAGCATGTTCCCCGGTGCCCCGTAAAATCAAAAAACAACTCATGTGCAAGAGTGAGTACGTGGTCCATGTGCTGGAGTGTCCGTGTGGCCTGCAATATATTGGAAGTACCAAATTGCAGGTCCACAAAAGGATACTCCAGCAAATAAGGGCAATCAACACCAACGATGCCACGTACCCAGTTGCCAGGCATTTTAAGGAGTGCCACAATAACAACAGTGGACTCCTTAGGTACTATGCCATCGATACTGTGGGTCCTTTAAGAAGAGCAGGTAATAGGGAGGGTATCTTAAGAGCGTTGGAGACAAGATATATTTTATAAATGGATAGTAAGACCCCACGTGGCCTTAATTCCACAGAAGATTTCTATACTTGTCTTCAACAGCCAGGATTGTCTTCTATCTAATTGTGCCGTTATCCATTAGAGAGATATTCTGACAGTTGTTTAATATACATATATATTAATTTTTCCACTGCACCAACTCTATATGCAGCTAGGTTGGCCAGTGGGGTAGAGTAAAAGAAGACACCTGAGAGGTTTCTGTGTTTCGTGTATCACCTTGAGTATTTGCTGTAGATTATGAGTAACCTACATGAAAGATCTTGCATTACTCGTTTTTTATCATTATATGAAATTTTGGAAATAAATGTAATTTTTGTTTTTTCTCACATATTCACAAATAATTGGCTGTCCTTGAAAAAGCTGGACGTTAAATACAGGCTTAATGGTACTGCTGTTGTAAAACTATAGCAGAGCAAAAAATGACTAAAAAGGACAAGGTTGAAAGGGATTGAGGTTTTTTCCGATCTATATGTCATTCACTCAAATTATAAAATCAAATAGCAACAGACTGTGTATTTAAACACAACACTTTATGTCTGTTTTAGAATAATCCTAAATAATTTTGTAATAAAAATTATTTATTAGCTTTTATCCAAGTATTTTACATTAATTGTATCGGATAATTATTGTGGCTTTTATCAGAATAATTTATGTATTTATACAGTAAATGTTTAAAATTCTCGGGGATTACCCCACCATGGCTTTCAAATCAATGTGTTTTCTATGTCTATTAATTTAAACGACTGCCTTAATGTTGTGACAGCCAATCAAATGCACTGTTTTCTTTGCACTAGCACTTTAAATACTGCTTGCTTCTCTCATGGCGTCATGTGACCAAGGCCTCTTGGCAGGCCGAAACGTTATGCTGACGAGGTGTGCCAAATAAAAAACTCACCTGCACCCTGGGTCTTCTGTTCCTTCTTCTTTGTCGCGTTTCCTGACTTGAGGGCGTGCTGTCGGTTGGAACTAACAGGTATATATATATATATATATATATATATATATATATATATATATATATATATATATTTATTTATTTATTTTTTATGGAATTAGAACATGCATATTGTCTTATAGTATTTTTTCCATCTCCATATGTAAAACCATGTGACACTAATGGGTGTGTGTACTTATATGTCTGATCTCGCGTGGAACTTACATGTGATCAAGGCCAGCTTGGCTGGCCGAAACGCGTAATGGCAGGTTGCCGGAGCACTGCATACAAAAATGAAAAATAAAAAATAACCTGGAATCACAGGAAGTGGTGTTCGTGTGTCTCTTCATCGCCGAAAGGAGGTTGAGGATGTCATTGGATTTAATATATATATATATAAAAGTTCATTATTGCCCTAATTAAGTGCACAAATCATGAATAAAGAATTAAGCTTGGGTAAACATCAGCATGTTTAAATCTATCTATGAATTGCTTGTTGTAGGTATTAAATTGAGCGCATTGATGCAATGATAGACTTTGTTTTTAACCTAAACAGTTAATTTTCAGTCTAAAAACAAATATTGAAAAATTAAATTATGTTGAAATTTCAATTTGACCTCACGTTTTGCACATTATGTTTTGCACATATATACATATCACATGATAAATGTTCAACCAATAAGAAAATAGAGGTTGGTTTAAAAACGATTTTTTTTTTAAAGTGATGACCTACATAAAAGAGATGCTATTTGTAGTAGGGCATCATGTGATCATGTCCCCGTAGTAGGGACGATACGCGTCATGGCTGCCAGCATTTTACCTGTAACTGAAGGCAAATAAACTGAAGGCACTTTTAAGCTTGGTGGTTCGTGCTCTTTCTGTTCTGCGGCCTGCAATGGTATGAAGCAGCTGTAAGGAGTTTTTGGCGATAAAGATGACAGGTTCTGACTCCTCCTGTCTCTACACAAACTCCCGCGCATAACGGGCTCACTTGTCGCAAAGGAGTTTCCTGCTCGGTAACGAGCGAAGATTATACAATCCAGAAAGGATTTTCGGCATACGAGACCCTCCAATGAAGTAAAAACGGTATATGGCTGTGGACTACTGATCCGGTCAGGCACGACGGCGAGCGGGAGGCGTGTCGGAGGACGCGACTGGCACGGAACTGGTGTTCCGGTAAGAAGCAATTCAGCTTTACCCGAAATTTAAGTAATCGTTGGGTGCGTGGCTAGCGTACCGGTGTAAATTTGAGGTATTAGGCAGCCTGTTGTGGCCACTTAACGGAGACTCCTCCATCGAGCCCAAAAGCACACCGGCAGCCTTCTAAAGCAATTACATTCATAGCATACTCAGTACTCACAGGTAGAAATGTCGGCAGACGATGCCAGAAGGGAAAGGGAGGAGGCGGCAGCAACAATGTTTAATGACGACATGGTACTAGAGGTGGACTGTGGCTCCCAGAATGCAGCAGCAGCCTCCACTTCAAATACTGGGATTAAGGAAAAGTGCAGGCAACTGGAAAAACTATGGAGAACTGAACAAAAAAGATGGTGGGAGGCCAAATCCCTAAATCGGTACATCGAAGTGAGGAGAGTTCCACGAGGGTTGAGAATCCTTATTGCCCCTAGCTATGAGACACTGGATCGCGACATGATGCGCGAATGGGCAGAAACCAATTTGGAATCCTCGCAGAAATTATTATTCATACTAGTGAAATATGCGGAAAAGGATTGCGTAAAATTAGGGGAGGAAATTGACACTCTCACTAAAGAACTTGATGCTATGGAGAATCAGGATGAAATTACCAAGTTGAAAAATGAAATGAAAAAACGCCTCAAAAAGGAAGAAGATGTGATCAGAGAGTGTAAAACATTTAAGTTCCATCGTGATCGCTGCGATTACGAACAAGACAGAATTTTCACCTTTGCTCGGAAATTCGATGCTTTAAAAGCTGAGAGTAAAAAAGCGTCCAGCCAAGGAGCAGCAAATACTAATCAACTTTCTGAACTGACGTCTGCATCAGAAGACAGCTCAGTAACGGGAAGTGGCTTGGAGGCCGATACATGGAGTAAGAACAAATAACCCAGGGGATGTGAACTCTCTCTCACTGAGGAGGTGTATTTTTTATGCTGGGAGCGCCTCCAAACTTTAAGACCAAGAAAGCCACAACCAGGCGACAGCAAAGGAGGAACCAAAACAGGCGGGAGAGAAGAAAAGCCTGCAGAAGAAGAATTGCCCAGCAAAAATCAACAACAAAAGACAAAAAGAAAGACATTTTGGAAAAAATAATATCACCAAATGTCCAGGAGAGTAGGGCCAGAACTGTCATCAATTTAACTGATATGGTACTTAATACAGCAGAAACACAATTGTTGGCCCTGGGTCTTTCATTCTGCCCCGAAAGCAGTTTTAATTATACAAAATCTAGGGTGGATGTTTACAAGAATGTTAGGAAATTAAAACTACGTAAATTCCATGAGCAAACAAACAAAAAAGCTTTGTGTGGGACACTAACTGAGAATTTGAATATACCAATATCGGTCTCAGAAACAAGTTACAATGATCGATCCTCCATTGCACAAGAATTATCGGAAACAGGTAGCACAAGTCAAATTCCCAATACTCAGCAAATGGTGGACATATTATTTGAAATGGGACATGGATTGAATCCGCCTAATGAAGAACTAGGATCTAACCCTCAACAATTGAAAGTCCATAATGTTACACCGTTCAAACCACCATCAAAATTCTACCCATTAATGGTTAAAGACAATATTGATATGTTCCAGGAGCAGGTTATCATCAATTTGAAAAATCTCCTAAAAGCGACTATCAAAACATTACCAAGGAGAAAAAATAATAAGGCACTACAAAATCACCAACTTATGAAGAAAATTAACAATAATAAAGAAATTGTAGTGTGTAATGCAGACAAGGGCGGGAATGTCGTCCTGTGGAAGAGGCAAGATTACCTGTTGGAAGGTTTGAAACAACTAGGCGATGAAGCCTGCTATGGTAAAAGTAACAAAACAATTTGGAACAATATCCAAGCAACATACAGAGTGAAATTGATGGCATGGCTGGAACAAGGCATGCTAACTAGTGATGAGTACAAATTTCTATGGAAACCAAATCCCACCATTCCAATCCTGTACTTTATCCCTAAGGTACATAAGGACAGAATGAAACCACCTGGAAGGCCGATAATTTTGGCAAGGAACAGTATTTTTGAAAATACATCCATTTATGTGGACTTTTTTCTTCAGGAGTTCGTTCAAAACCTGGATTCCTACATTAGAGACACTGGTGATATTTTAACTAAGATGAAAGATTTTGTGTGGGACAATGAATACCTACTTATTGCATTAGATGTAACCTCACTGTATACATCAATCAATCAAACACAGTGATGGATTGAGGGCAATCAAATACTACTTGGCGAGAAAAGGACATTTGTATAATGAGCACAACAAAATGCTCATTAACATGATTGAATTGTGTCTAACCAACAATATTTTTATGTTTCAGGATGCCATATACCAACAGCTCAGGGGTGTAGCATAGGGGCCAGCTTCTCCCCCAGCTATGCCTGCTTACATATTGGCTGGTGGGAGGAGCAGGTCCTCATGGCAAAACACGCAGAGACATTAGCGAAACATGTAAAAAGTTGGTCTGGCAGGGAAGTGAACTGGAAGGAAAAGCTTTTATTACAACTTTGAACCAGAATGAAATAAATCTAAACTTCACTGCAACTGTCAATCCCAAGTCAATAACATTTCTTGATGTGGAAGTTTACATTGACCAAGGGAAATTAGAGACAAGATTATATCGCAAGCCCACTGCAGGCAATGCGATACTCCATGCCGGTAGTGCCCATCCGATGCATCTGGTACAGAGCATCCCCTATGGAGAATTATTGCGGATAAAACGAATCTGCAGTAATGATGAGATGGCAAAAATAGCTCAGGGAGAATGCTTGACCAGATTCAAGGAAAGGGGATATAATGACACATGTCTAAAAAAAGCCCTCATCAAATGTAATCAGGTGGATAGAGAAACCTTGGTCTCAACTAGAAAGAAAGTTATAACTAAAAGTGAGACACCAAATACTTTCAGGTTCATCCTAGATTACAATAAAGAACATCTAGCAGTCAGAAAGAGCATCAGAAAAAACTGGCATCTCATCAAACAGGATCCGATAATTGGTATGACTGTCCCCAAAAATCCGGTGATTACCTACATAAGAGGGGTATCAATGAAGGACACCCTTATGGTCAATGACCCATGTAGGCCGCGAACCAAGGGCTCTTGGTTTGCTCAGAGAAAAGGATTTTACAAGTGTAAGGTTTGTGAAGCCTGCCAACAGGGAGTAAATATGACTGAATTTTCTACAATATTTGGAGGTCCCAACAAAGAGATCACCAAGAGTCTTAACTGTAAAACTGATCAAGTGGTATATATGTTGGAGTGCCCCTGTGGGTTAAATAAAAATATAGGCAGTACCATCTTGCCTGGACACAAGAGGGTACTCCAACACATAAGGGCCATTAAGAATCACGATCAGGCATATCCAGTGGCCAGACACTTTCATGAGTGTCATGAGGGTAATTCTAAGGACCTCAAATATTATCTTATTGACTCTGTCCCTAAAAATAAACGAGAAGGAGACAGGGAGAGGAACCTTGGAATTTTAGAAATGAATTATATTCTCAGCCTTGATAGTAAACAACCAAATGGGCTTAATAGTTTGGAAGAACTCCATGCCAGTCTACTATGATTAATCAATAACTGAGGGCAGACCAATTGAGGTTGATGTTATAACTAGTCTGAGAAAACAAAATCTTAAAACCTTAAAAGTGGCACAATACGGATAAATAGAGAATCTGGCAAAATGAATTTGATCCAAATTAATTTCTGTACCTTTGTCCCAATCTAACATAAGTTGAATTAATATTACTAATTGTTGTAAATATATTGAATTTGTACTTCTCCCCCTCCCAGTACCCAAACTTTTCCTTTCAATTTTACTACTTTTTTAAGTCACTTTGCAGTGATAGGCACAGTTCACTTTTTTCAAAATCAGCATTAGCAAGCGTATTGCGTATTTAGCGTGATTCACTTCCTGGTGATAGACAGTGAAAACAGACTTTACAAAACCGCGTGATATGGTAACAGGAGCTAGACAGACTTTGAATGAATTTACATCAAGTCATATTTCAATCACTGAAATGTTATCATGAATAACGGAGAATAAATCATAACAATTCTGTTTAATGTATTTGCATTGGTGAATTAGCATTTCAATAAAACTTTATTGTTCACTCATATGCTTGGCCATTCAATATGTAATCGTTGTTTTCTTACGTATGTGAGCACTTTCACACCTTGCTTACAACACAACAGTACCCCAGTTATTATTTGGTCCACGTAGGCTGAGGCAGTCAGCCCCACTGGGGCTAAATATTTGATAGGTGCAGTTGACAATTAATTAAGCGCTTATACATTTAACAGAATTGTTATGATTTATTCTCCTTTTTCAAGATAAGATTTCAGTGATTGAAATATGACTTGATGTAAATTCATTCAAAGTCTGTCTAGCTCCTGTTACCATATCACGCCATTGTGTAAAGTCTGTTTTCACTGTCTATCACCAGGAAGTGAATCACGCTAAATGTATAAACACGTACCAAGGGAGTTCATCTCCGAAACGCGTCGAGTGATTTGGGCCTTTTTCCAACTTTAATAAACACGCTGTATGCAGGATTCTGTGGCATCGTTTTTGTCCCAAAAGGAGTGAGGAACGATTGAACTGAATATATATATATACCTAAAAAAGTTTTTTGCCTTAAAAAAAAAAAGACAAAACAACTAGCGAGAACTATGACCTCAATGACCAAACCTTTGCTTTAGCAGCTGCTGATATACCAACTTTATTGACAATACATGATTTCATTGCAACTGAAGTTCAAACCACAGACGAAGATATCAATGAAGCCACTCAAATCAGGCTACAGAAAATAAACTTAAAACAGAAGGGTGCTGGAATCAGCCCTTTCAAAGCCAAGTCAATCTTCATTCCTATGATTCCAAGGGATGCGGTTGATATTTTTCATGACTGTGTCATAGAAGATATCAAAAAACTATACTTACAAGTGAACAATAGTAAAAATACTAAGAAGAAGAAACAAAGGCAACACAAAAAACGTAAATATGCCAGTCTAATGAAGAAACTAGAAACCAACAACGAGATCATCATCAAGAAATCCGACAAGGGTGGGAATTTAGTCATTTGGCCAAACGACTATATTAAAGAAGCCCAAAGACAACTCAACGATACTAACTGTTATGAAACAGCTACCCACAAAGAATATTTAAAAGCTGCTGAGCTATTGAAAAAACTGCTTTCACAATGGCGCAAAGAAGGACTAATTTAACAAGATGAATACAAATTCATGATCAATGAATGGCCAGTCCTACCTGTTATGTATCTAATACCTAAAATACATAAAGCTATTGTGCCAGTACCTGAAAGACCTATTTTTTCAGCCATGTTGCGGAACAGGTTGGGCAATATATAGATTTCTTCTCACAAGTTCTGGTAAAAAACCTGCTTTTAACAAAAATCATAAATTTATCTTGGTCTGAAGGTATGTTGATGATAGCGTTGGACATTGAATTGCTATACACTAGCATAGATCACAAGGCGGGCGTAGCGGCAGTCAAGTATTTTTTAGATCAGAGACCCAGCGAATTTTACCAGCACAACAAAGCAATCATTAGCTTAATTGAATGGTGTTTGAACAACTATTTTTTTCTATTTGGGAAGGACCTGTTCAAACAGATCAGGTGCATGGCGATAGGAGCCTGAATAGGAGCCTGAATAGGATCTGCCCCAGCTATGCGTGCTTACACGTTGGCTGGTGGGAGGAAGAGGTCCTCAAAAAGAATCACAGTGTGTGCTTCATTAACAACATAGAATGTTTCTTCAGGTACATTGACGACATCTTTCTTTTGTGGAAGGGTAGCCAACTAGAAGCGTTAGATTTTGTTAATAATATCAACAATAACCAATTAAACCTCCACTTCACAGCACATATAGATAACAACAGTATGGAATTTTTAGATGTCAAATTGTCATCAGTGACAATAAAATTGAAACAACTTTATTTAGGAAGCCTACCGCTGGGAACATGACATTACATGCCTCGAGTTCGCATCAGAAACATCTCATCGCCAGTATCCATTATGGGGAAATTTTACGGCTAAAAATAATTTGCAGTGTAGGTACAGACTTAGACAAATGTGCTATTGAATTAATGGCAAGATTCAAAACACGTGGATACTCAGACAAAATACTATAGGCCGCCATGACTAAAGCTAGATTGAGACCAAGGGATAGCCTGCTACCCAACATCACTATGAGTAACGTGGAGTCTGGAGGACGAGTAGTCCAGGGAGAAGAGCAAACAGAAAATCAAGGGCCCAAACTTATCACTACATTTAGTGATGAAGAACGCAAAATTAGATCCATAGTAAAGAAAAACTGGGGTATAGTGCTTACTGATCCAGTACTACGCTCAAGTTTACCTTCCATTCCCACTATCACATTCAGCAGAGCAAGAAATATGGGTTCAATATTAGACAAGAGCAGTCCAGAAATCAAACAGAATTCCACCTGGTTGAAACCAATCCCTGGGTTTCGGAAATGCTCATCATGTAGAGTGTGCAAATTTGGCGTGAATACAACACACTACCAAACGTCTTTTAGCACCAGTGAAACTGCCATAGTAGGCAGTTTCAATTGCAGGACCGAATTCGCTGTATATGGCCTCACGTGCACCTGTGGCCTAAATTACATCGGCAGTACAAAACTACAGGTGCACATGAGGATTTTGTAACATCTTAGAGCCATTCTACACAGCGACCCCAAATATCCGGTGGCACGCCACTTTAAAAGAGTACACAATAATGATGTAAATTGCCTACAATACTTCGTCGTGGCATCTGTATCAAAACAACGCAGAGGAGGTAATAGAGAGCTTTTGCTTAGACAATTCGAAACTAAATTAACCCCTTGCATGCTGATGACGGCCACATCCGTCATGCACTACGGCGCTTGTGTGCTGATGGCGGCTGGGGGCCGCCATAAACCCGCCCACTTGCGATTTTGCCGCACAGGCGCAGAATCGTGGCCGCATGCAAGGGGTTAATTCTAGAATTTGACATCAAAAGCCCTAATGGGCTGAACAATGCGGAAGATATGTACAACTTTCTTTAAACATTGTCAGCCAACTCTGAGTAAATGGATACAGAAATAATGTAGGGAGCAGTTCCAGTTGTCATCATTATTATGATATTAGGGGTACCTTTCTGTGGCAACTTTAAGACACTTAAGAACAGGAATTCCAATGAGGTCTAGCTCTATTCTGGTCTAACTGAAGAGTGTTTAAGTTGGACTTGCTGGGTGTAGAGACACTAAAAAACTATGATAAGGCGGTTTAAACATTACCTCGTATGTTTGATCTAGCGAATCAATGCCTGAATTTAAATCACGAATGCACTTTGTAAATAGGATGTATGTCATGAATAGGATCTTAACAAATATGAAAACTCAGTTTTTCTGATGTGTTATCTATATTTAATGGTACATATCTCCGCGTACTTTTTGCACTTTATTTCCAAGCAGGGAACATATTGCCACGTTTTTGCACATTTATATCTTGATTTTACTGCTTTGCACTGTTTTGGACAACCCGAATAGCCCAACTTACCATCTCCATTCAAATTGGTCGAATTAATTATTCATGTATTAGCATTGAAAGTAAAGTGGGAAAAACGTTTGCAAAAGGATTTAACCTGATATTGATATATGACTCCTATGACACTACATTGCCGGAATTTGCTAAATATGTTAATTAAAGAATTTTTTGGGGAGGTTATGCAATTTATGAGTCATCATACTACAAAGCCAATGATGTTGGATTGTAACAATTTTTGAATCAAACATTCCCAGCTTTTATTGTACACAATGTATTTAAACAGTGATATTTCTGAAAGACCAATTTTATTAATTATGGATTTTAATTCTAAATAACTTACATTTAACATATATTGCAATTGGAAACAATGCACGTAATGAATTGTTCTGCAGTCTGATGTTTAGTTCCATTATCAGGTGACTGGAGCATGTGATCGGGGCGGGATTGTAGCAACGTTTAAAAATAATTGGCATTTGCACAGTCTTCATGTGAACAAGGGCTCTTGAGCCCGAAATGCGTCATACCTTCATGCTGAAGAAACTGGGTTAAATAAAACACCTTGCCTGTATGCAGAGGTCCGTCTCCTTCTTCGTCGTGTGGGAAGTGGCAGGAGTTTGCGTATTGTGAATATATATATATATATATATATATATATATATATATATATATATATATATATATATATATATATATATATATATATATATATATATATATATCCTTGCTCGCTGCTCCAAGGTACGTGGCACTCTTCACGGCGGGTTCAGTCCAAGCGCGTCGGAGCCTCGCGCTTCCAATACAAAAGCTCTACCCCTCCCGGTCCCGGATGGGAAATAAGACTGCACACACGGGAATCTTCAATTCAAAGCAACTTTTTACTCGCACAGACGCGTTTCGGAAGCCACGCTTCCTTTCTCAATGTTGTCACATCGCAACGCGCAGAAAAAAACAACAAAAGAGTGTCCCTTTTATAGGAGGGATGGGAATATGCACGGAGCACAAGGAATCAACAAAAGCCCATTTGGTTTGTTTTTAAAGCCCTCACTCACCGACCTGGTCGTGACTTGCTTCATCATCGGGCCCCACCGGGTGTGACCGAATGCCACCCCGGTGTGCTGCGACGCCAGAATTACTGCGGAGCTGGTCTTGTGAGGAAGGAGGGGCTATGTGATAGGTAACGTGAATAGTGTCAAAAGTGGTGGTTTAAAATTGCCTTGGATGTATCAAAAATTATTTAATAGGTGATCATCAAGGACAAGGTTTTAAAAAATGTGATGGTGAACAAGGCCAACTAATTGGATGGTCTTGTACCAATAACATTAAGTGAAAGTGTAGTTGGTCAACATGTTTCAGCCGGTGTGGTATATTAACCTGGCATTCGTCAGGACCTAGAGTGTAAACCCCGGCGGTCTAGGCACGCTAAGGCCCATCCGACCGTGGGCCGTGAAAGTGAAAAATTGTGTCTGTGAAGTAAAAACGAGAGGAGGGCTCCACCAGCCAAGGGCGGGGAGCAAACAACCTCAAGTCTCTGAATTTCAGAGACAAAAAATTAAAACCTGTGGGGATAAAAGTACAGACAAACATACAAAGAGACAAACGAGGAAATTAAAATCATTTGTCAAATGGCTCATAATATTACAGCCTGTGACTTGTGCTCAGAGTGCCAGGGGGTGTATAAATCATACAAACTAGCAGAGGTGCGTGACTCTGCCTGTGGTCAAGACTCAGAGGACTATAACTAAGCCTTTAGTAGTGACTGAACAGTCTCACGTGTGGACTATTAGACTGGCTAACAGTGCTAGTGAGCATCAGGGGTTGTGAAGGTGATGGAGTAGGCGACTAGCAGTGTGATAGACATACACACGCAACTCAGTCACACGGGCGATCAATGGGCCAAGGGCCGGTGACCACTCAACAAAGAACTTTAAAGGTGAGAAAGGAAGGTTCTCACTTCACAGGGGGTGGTATTACACCCCATAGACCTCGGGAGGGGGGGACAGCGCTTTTTGGCACATCCTAAAGTAAGAGAAGACAAGGGGTAGAACAAGGGACAAACACAGTCAATGTGTTGCGAAGAGTACTTAGCTCGTTTCATCTGTTGCGGTCGCGGTGTTACTCACGCCCACTACGCCAGTCTCCCGCCGATAAACCTGGTCGGCCCTCGGAACCGGGTCTCGCCGATCCAGGGTCGGGGAGTATGAGGCGTTTTTATTAGACAAGGTAGTTTACGCTGTGATTGCTCTTCCGGGTAGGCTGCCTTGAGTGGTGCGCATGCGCCATATTCGGAGGACTAGAACGTACACCTGACTACGGGGCAGCGCACCCACTTCCGGGTTTGAAAGTTTGTTGTGCGCATGCGTATGAATCAGGTTCGTGACACACTGAAGTAAACAGACTCGGATAAGCAGAGACATAGGGTCATGGAATGCGGCAATGCAAAGGTGGTTTTAAATGAAGGGTATGGGGAATTCAGTCTACGTTTGTTTGTAGACCGCGCTCCCGCATTGCGAGGCGAGTGTCATGCCCTTTCGTCATAGGTGGTACGAAATCAGACTGGAAATGAGTTAACTGCCTTAGATTGTGATCGAGTGTGATGCCCTTTCGTCATAGGTGGTACGAAATCAGACTGGAAATGAGTTAGCTGACTCAGATCAATATAGGTTCATAGAAGGTCTGTAGAGCTGAGTCTGGATTAATTTATAGACAGCGCGAGAGGGAGTGGTGCCCTTTTGCTAAGAGTGGTACAAACTCAGACTGGAACAAGGGAGTTAACTGACTCAGATCGATATAGGTTCTTGTGGTAGGGAGGCAATGCATAGGTAGTACTTAATGAAAGGTATGGGGAACTCGGTTTATTTCAGGACGGAGGCCCAAGGTATGTCGTCATTGAGGCCATTTGTATGAGTCCCCAAGCGGTATACCCACCGCTGTTCCTTTTCGAACAGTCTGTCTGTGATATTAGAACCTCCAGTAATTTGTTCAATCACAGTCCATCTAAGATCGTTCGTGGTGTGATTGTTCAATAAGAAGTGATCGCTCATTTTGGTAGTTACTTTCTTGCACCTGATATTGCTCCTGTGCTCGCATATCCTCTGTTTCACTTTTCTGGTTGTCATTCCAACATACCGAAGAGAACATGGGCATGTAACAAGGTAAACAACATTTGTGGAGTTGCAGTTGGTATGTGCTTTTTGGTACCAAGTTTTACCCGGTTCCAGGTCTAGAGATTTGGAGGAGGTGGTCAGGTGACAGACAGAGCAGTTGGCGCACGGAAAGTGGCCAGTAACTTTAGGGAGATTCCAGGCATCAGTGATGCTTCTTATTGGGGGGATTGTCAATTGTCTAGGTCTCGTGTGTACGAGAGCGTCTTTCAGGCTGTGTCCCTTTTTGAATGAAAATAGAGGTTTTTGCCAATCTTTCTTCGTGCTTGTGATGATTTTCCAGTTTTTATTTATGGATTTCTTCATCAAGTTGGATAAAGCACTATAGGTGGTCACACACGTCAGTGGAACTTCCATCGTGGTTTTTGTGACCGGTTCAAGGAGGGCTTCTCGGGGTTGGTTTCGAGCTCGTTTAAGACCCTTTTGGAGAATATGATTGGGGTAGCCTCTCTGTGTGAGCTTGGTTGTCAGATCGGATGATTGGGTCTTGAAATCATCTAGACTACTACAATTCCGTCGGATTCTTAAATATTGTCCATAGGGTAGATTCTCCCTCAATGGGCGAGGATGGAAACTGGCGAACTGCAATAAATTGTTTTTGGCAGTGGCCTTGTAATGAGTTTTTGTAGTCAGTGTGGTACCACTGTTTGAAATTACCACATCAAGAAAGACCACCTCCGTGGTACTCACTGTGTGGGTAAATTTCAGATACCTACTGATGGTGTTGATCCACCCCAGAAATTCCAACAGTCGTTCCATGCTGCCTTTCCAAATTAGCAGCACGTCGTCTATGTATCGTCTCCAAAAAGTAATGTTTCTTGCAAACGGATTATTAATGGACTGGATGTTTTGGGCCTCAAAGTCTGATACATACAGCCCCGCCACGCTGGGCGCAAACGTGCTGCCCATCGAGGTCCCAGAGCACTGTAGGAATAGCTGTCCTTTGTACGCAAAGAAATTTTCTTTGAGAGCGATGGTAGCACATTCTAATACGAATTCCTTGGGGGTGTTGTATTCCCATGTGACTGAGTTGAGAGCTGTTCCGAGTACCTTTATTGTTTCGTCTTGGGGGATACTGGTGTACAAGCTCTCTATATCTAGAGTAGCTAGAATGATGGTATTCGGCTCAAACGTAATAGTCTGTAATTCGTATAGAAGGTTTTTTGTGTCCTTTAAGTAGGTAGGGGTGTTCTGGACAATTGGTTTTAAGAACTGGTCACAGAAGGTGGATAACGGTTCTAGTAGAGAACCAATCCCTGACACTATAGGGCGGCCCGGTGGTGGCAGCCTGTTCTTGTGAGTCTTTGGAAGTGTATAAAAATATGGGATGACCTTCTTACTGGTTGATAAATAATCCGCCTCATTCTTGGATAGGTGGCCATTCCCTTCAGCTTCCTTAACCAGGTTGGTGATACGGTTTTGTAGATCAGAGGAAGGGTCTACAGTAAGTGGGGTATAATTATTGGTATCATTCAGTAATCCCTCACATACTTTATCGTAATCCGTGGTGTTTTGGATGACGATACCACCGCCTTTGTCGGCAGGTTTGATAGTAATCGCATTGTTGTTTTTTAATTTCTCCAATGCCTGGTATTCCTTGGCGCTGAAGTTCCCATAGGTCTCTGGTTCAGAAATGGTTTCCAAATCCTGGAACACTGCTTGTTCAAAAGCTGTGATGGCAGCAGGTACCGAGTGTGGTGGGGGTACAAATGTTGATTTTAATCTCAATCCTGTGTCCCCTTTTCGTAGGTCTGCGTCTGGATCCTCTTTACCTTCGAAAAATGCCTTGAGTTTTAATTTGCGGAAGAAGTCAGTTAATTCGCAGTGTAGTCTAAACTTGTCTGGGCGGGCAGTAGGCACAAATCCAAGTCCCTTCTCTAGTACTGTTAGTTCAGTAGTAGTAAGTTGATAATCAGAGAGGTTGGTTACTAGGCTTGTTGGTTGCTTGTTCCTGCTTGGGGTGTCTTGCTCCTGGTGTGATTGCCGACTGCGTCGTCTGTTTGCCAGGAGACTTGGTTGGGGGTTCTTCTGTTCCTGCCTCTTCCTCTCCGGCCCCTCTCTAAAAAAGGCTGCTGGTATTGGTTTGGTGGGGGCGGTTGATGCCAGCCTGGATTCCATCCCGTCATCGGGAATTGTGGGTGTGGAAAGGAGAAGGGGGTAGGCCCAAAGCCAGCGTGTGGTGCCATTGTCCAATGACCAATGATGTGAGGAAATATAAATTTTTGGTCAAGTTATGTTCCCTATCGTGTACCCCACCGTCTCCATGTACGAGTTAAAGTGCATGTAACTTCCCTCCTGTGCCAGCTATGAAGACGCAAATACATTTGCGTCCAACGTTAACATGTCCTCTTTCAGACCCACCCTGAATGGGTTGAATAGTCCGTTCCTAAGTATGCCATGCCAACGTCTTTTTGTAGTGTACGTTACATGTTTTTCAGCTCTGGCAAAGTAGGCCCTGAATTTCTGCCATCGAGCCTTTTTCTGCCTTCTGACTCTGAAAGCCTCAGCCCAGGCTGCCCCCGTACCTGTGAACTCTGCCTTACTTCCAGCGCGGCCCACCACGCTCAGCTCAGCCTGCTGCCTGCCAAGACTGACTACAACCTTCGAGTTATCTGTTCCGCTCCTCGAAAATACATTCCTGCCTACTAGTTTCAGTAAACATCCCCCAGCTGCAGAGCCGAAGGGCCAGCCTGTCTCCGTGCAAGTAATTCATAGCCTCTGTTACCATGCTCCCATGGAAGGCCCATGCCCCCACGCTTCTCATGCAGACACTCAGGCGCTTATACACGCACTCACAGTCAGTATAGAATAGCTTCTGCCCCAGAGACCTTTCCGCTCAGATAGCTCAGTTCCTAAACATCAGATATCAGATATGATAGAAGCACAAGTTGATCTGACATGCCAGACTTCTGTCTCTTTCCGTCAGTGTAAATGTCAAGCCCCCTGCACCCTCCAGTTTCACGCCAATCACACGTCATGCAGCTGCGCGCGCATCCAAGCTTCCGATTTCTGCTGACATTGCAACATTTCTGTTTAGTGCCACCCACATGTGACACCTACCTGTGACGTTTCTAGAACACACCTCCAGTTACGCCTAGTCCACGCCTCTGATTACGTACTAGTAACACGTGGATGCTGTTATCTTGTCTTCTCTCAGCTGTTACGCCTACTATATTGCTTTCTATGATGTAAATTAAGTATATAAGCTATGTACTGTCAATAAAATATGGCTCTATCCCTTCCTGAACCCTGTGGGGTTGCAGGAACCCGATACCCAGTTCCGGAACGATTCCTTTTTAAGGAATAAAACCCCTAAGAACTCTAACACCACGGACTCTGTTTTCTTTCTTTCCGATTGAGTTATTATTGATTAAGTACTTACCTGCATAGAAATTAAGATGGTAAATTAAATATTTACGACATTTTGGCACCCGAATAGGGACCCCTCCCCCACCTCACGCGCCGGTTGGTGCGTTGCAAGCTCTGTCCCCTGCCATCAGTTAGAAGGAAACTACGCGTACCGGCAGGATTTCCTGTATCTCCCTCTGGCCCACGGAGGTGACGAAGATTGCGATCAGTACCCAGACGAGGCGGTGAGGAGTGCGGAGGATCCCGACCAGAGCCTAGCCGAAAGAAGCAAAGTCCGAGGTGTCAAGAGGCCCACCAGTTTTCCGAAGTATCCACGTGTCGAGTCGAGTCCGGTCCAGTCCAGTCCAGTCGAGTTTTCCGAGGCCTTCTGTTTTCCGTGCTTCCCGGTGAGTACCATTGCTGGGACGTATCTAGACGGGTTTGGGTACACAAGTCCGGTCTGCACTGTTTTAGACAGTGTATCTGTACTGTTTAGCAGTATATCTGATGATTCAAGTTCTTGCACTGTTCTCAGCAGTGTATCTGTGCTGTTTAGCAGTACATCCGATATAGGGGGTAGTCATATATGTTGCAAATGTCTTTTTATGTGATTAATGTCGTGGTATGAGTGTGACTGTTTTATGTGCATTATTGTGTTCTTGTACAACTAGCTGTATCCAGTAATAAGTAGTAAGGATTGAACGTTCAGTACTAAGTAAGCAAGATGCAGTTTTTCAACAAGTTAAAACAGATAGGAACTAGGAAAGGGATACTAGAGGAAGAAATTCCTATCCCCCCTAGGGACACTCCTGGAAATTTTATGTACCATAAGCATGGCATAGATGCCATAGTGTATCTAGATTTATGGGCCGATTATACTAAGCATCTAGACGAGAGACACAGATGGCCCGTTACTGGAACATGGGATGCCGAGTGCATCATGAAGGTAGAAGAAGCATTATGGAAAAAGAAAGCCAGACAATCTCAGAAAGACGCCATAGAGTTTTGGCGTAAGGAATCACATAAGCGTGCTGAAAAAGAACTACGTAGAGAGGACAGACTTAAAGAATCAGATAAAGCCCAAGAAAACGAATTAATTACTGAAGGGATCCGAGTAAAATCAGAGCAAGTAGACCGTGCACGAAATAACCTCGTAAACGGTATGTATCTCGCGGCCGAGGGTTCGCCTGAGGCCATTTCAGAAATACCGAAAAATCTGCCGTCACCATTGGTTCCGACGAAAGTAACTCACAGGACCACTAAAGACATATTCCTGAATTCCTATCTAGAGGATGTAGCACCCGCTTACACCAATCTGCCTGTCCGCGCCCTGCCTAACGACAGGGACGGGGGTGGTAACCCGCCCCAAGATCATATTCCGCCAGTACCACAACAGATTCCCCCTGTTCCACCACCTCCACCACTTCCCACACCTAAAGTTAATCTACCGAAGCCACGTCTACCTGACCCTACTAAAAGACAAATTCAAGTACAGATACAGACTCCACAGAGAGATAATGTCCAAGCTTCCGCCTCAGGAGGTGCGACGGGGGGTCTACAGACCCCGCCATTGATGCGCAGGTCACAGCTCGGGGACTTGCAGAGTCCCTTCACGTTCAAATCACCCCGTCTCGACATACTCAAAGGACAACTTACAGTTTGCAGATATGATCCAGTACCCGGCAAAGACGATAGAATGATGATGGCATCACTACGGTTACGATCTGCTACTGATTTCCTGCTGATGTTTTCAGGAATGAAAGAATACCTAGATAGAATATATCAGTTTGTACAAACCGGGAAAGACCCTGATAGTATTAAGGATGCCATGGAGCATCAGAAAGTTGACGTTCAAGGACAGATACTACGTTTTTTCATAAATTGCCTAATAAGAGAACGAGACAGGCCCGAGACAGATCAGGGTGAAGTCTTACACAAAGAAGAGAAAGAGAAGGCTTCCTCCGAGGGGGAAGAAGTACCTGAAGACCCAGAAAAGACTACAGACACTATAGCGTATGTAGGTAAGGGAACTTACCTTAGGAAAAGCATCCGTCCAGAAAGCAAGAGAGTTTTTCTCTCTGCCTTAACAAACCCGAATTCTGCTGAACATCAGTTCCAGGAGACTGATAAAAGGCTTCGAGACCGAATGGGGTACCATGTACTCAATTCTATGGATGAACAAGAACTAGCCCGGTCAGCCATATTATGGACTGACAATCCGGATATATACAATGATGACACCGTAGCACAGACATTCCTGAACCTTTCCCCAGACGAGCAGAAATTAGCAGGTGTATACATGATTCAGCACCTCCTCACGAAATACAGAAATCAACATTCTGATCCAGGTCCCTTACATGATACATTAGAAGAACTACTCATGGATAGATGGAGAGGTTTAAGCACCAAATTAATTCAAATAATTCTAGAACAACGCCACAGATATAACACTTTCATAAGCTCCGAATATGTTCCCGCCCCGCCCCCAGAAAGAAAAATGTATCATATGGAACGTCTGCATGGCATTGAAAGTCAGAACCCCTTACGAGAAGTGCATCCAGTTATGGGTGACGATCATAACTTGAAACGCGTGTATGTACACACGCCTCTGACTAAGTTAGAACTGTTAGAAATGAAGAAACTAGTCCCGTGCCATGATAAAGACCCTGCAGGTTTTCATAGAGAGCTTAAAGACATGTTACTGATGGGGGATTATACGTACGAAGATATCACGAAAATGTTAAAGGTACTGCTGCCCACGGGCATTTACGAGAAACT
Source organism: Lissotriton vulgaris (assembly GCF_964263255.1). NCBI lineage: Eukaryota > Metazoa > Chordata > Amphibia > Caudata > Salamandridae > Lissotriton > Lissotriton vulgaris. Next base: position 1,935,824,419 of record NC_141689.1, on the reverse strand, counting down.
AAAGGAAAAGGAATGGGAGGTGGGAGAGAAAAAGATTGTATGGGCAGAAATAGAAGACGAAGAGAACAAACGTGTCCCAGGGGTAGGCCTTGGGGAGAAAACTAAAGCATTACCAGGTTTGATAGTACAGGTTCTGCCAAGATTATTGACAACTAGAAAGGAAGACTGGGATGCAATCTCAGCATGTAAACAGAAACCCGACGAAGATACTAGTGACTTCTATTCAAGATTCGAGAAATGTTTCATTATTAATAGTGGTCTTAAACCAAGTAGCGAGTCATACCCGCATCTTTTTGTATCAAAGTTAGTCGAGAATTCCCTGTTAGCAGTTAAAAACTGTGTATACAAGGTCGAGAGTACATGGCAAGCCAATACGCCATCACAGATGTTACAAATGTTACAATACCATCAGAACAGAATTAGAGAAGAGCAGGATCAGGAACAGAAACGTATGAAAGACACGAAAATGAAAATGCTAGTAGCCCAGTCGGTCCCAACCGACGGCCACAGGAAGGGTACGACCCAGACAGGTCACGCCGCAGCTCCCGTTAAAGGGACATGCAACTATTGCAAGCAGCCAGGTCACTACGTACACGAATGCCCAGTTCTGAAACATAACATAGCGACAGGTAAAACTAAAGAAAGACCGCATCCGCCTAGACAAGACCATAACCAGCATCAGTCTTCGCAGAATATACAGCCCATGCAGAATACACAGCCTACGCATGCTTCATCACATACAGCACAGACAGTAGCGGTACCACAGCCGCAGCCCATTGCCGCAACTCAGCAAGTTTCACAACAGATGTACCAGTATGCCCAGTCCGCTTACCCCGATTATCCACGATATACATGAAACAGCCTAGAGAGGGAGGTTGGCTTGCCTCTTATTGAGATTCCTGTAGATCAAGAGGGTCCTTATGTACATAGTCAAGTATTGGGAAAAGACAGAAAGTTTTTGATTGACACAGGGGCAAGTCGCACCACAATCAGTCATGATGAAGTTCCAGGGGCACCCCTCTCAGGCTCACAGAATGTTTCCCTTGGTTTTTCAGGACAGCCCATTGTAAATGAGGTATCAGAACCAGTTCCCCTGGCTGTGGGTCCATTATCACGTGTTACAGATTTGTTACTTACGAAATCATGTCCAGAAAATCTGTTAGGAATAAAAACATTGAAGGCTCTAGGAGCCGTGATCTGCTGTTCCCCGGAGGGAGTCAGACTCTTTCTGCGGGATTTCAAGGGTCATTATATGTTACGTGAGTTTGACGTCAGATTGAAAAATGTACCAGATCACTTGTGGGCAAAAGGCCCAACTGATGTAGGTTGTATGCACATTACACCATACCGTGTTACACTCAAACAAGGTGTAGTTTTACCCAGAATTAGACAATACAAGTTACCACCTGATGCTGTAGTGGCTTTACTGGAAATCATTGAAGAGCTCATTGCCCAGGGAGTGGTCGTAGAGACCGACTCCAATATCTGTAATTCACCCATCATTCCAATTCTTAAACGTACTGACCCCAATGCACCGCCAGTATATCGGCTGGTGATAGATTTAAGAGAACTGAATAAATGCATTATTCCACAGTACCCTGTGGTTCCCGACATCTCATCCTTATTGACTGTTATTGATTCAGAAGCAGCGTTCTTTACTGTAATTGACCTCAAGAACGCCTTCTTCAGTGTACCTATTGATCCAGAGAGCCAATATCTCTTCGGATTCAGTTTAAATGGACGAAGTTTCAAATTTTCGCGCGCACCTCAAGGATTTACAGAAAGCCCCAGCATCTATAGCCAAGCACTGAAAAGACAACTTGATTGTATCACAATGCCAGTTAACACCGCTTTACTGCAATACGTCGATGATCTGCTGATCACCGCACGAAGTGAGTCCGAATGTGAACAAGCATCACTGACAGTTTTACATTTTCTGGCCGACAAGGGACACAAGGTGTCTCCTTCGAAGCTACAATTCTGTGTTCAGCAAGTTGTGTACTTGGGTCACTTGCTGTCCAAAGTGGGGAGACAGCTCACTCCCGATCGCATTCAGTTAATTGTAAATATGCCACAACCCCAGACACAAAAGGAAGTGCGGGCCTTCATAGGCCTCACCTCGTACTGCAGACAATGGATTCCCCAGTATGCATTTCTAGCCAAACCACTCATTCAGTTAACAACACAGGAGGCAGCGACTTCGACTGTCCTTCCCTGGACTCAGGAACATACACAGGCTTTTGAAGAATTAAAGAAAGCTTTATGCCAAGCACCAGTTCTAGCGACACCATGTTACAGCAAACCTTTTACACTTTTTGTTACAGAACGTGAGGGTACAGCATTGTCTGTCCTCACTCAAGACCAAGCAGGTTCATATAAGCCTTGCGCTTATTTTTCAAGTACATTGGATTCAGTAGCTCAGGCACTCCCTGCGTGCTTGAAGTCAGTAGCAGCAACAGCACTAGCAATCAGACAGAGCGATTCAATTGTTTTAGGACATCCATTAACAGTTCAAGTTCCACATTCAGTAGAGGTTCTTTTAAACAGAACCCAGACTCAACACTTGACTATAGCACGACTGACAGGTTATGAATTGACACTATTCCAGCCACACATAGAAATCAGACGCTGTAGCATTCTGAACCCCGCAACACTGTTACCTACAATTCTGACAGATCCAACACCGCATGATTGCATAGAAATCATTAATACAGTAACAAAACCTCGACGAGACCTAACAGATGTTCCACTGACAAATCCAGACCTGACACTTTATGTGGACGGTTCATGCATGAGAACAAGCACAGGAGAATTAGTGGCCGCGTATGCAGTGACCACTGAAACTGAAGTTAAAGAAACACACCGTATTGACACACTGTCTGCTCAAGCGGCGGAGCTCATCGCTCTGACCCGAGCTTGTATTCTAGCCAAGAACAGAAACGTTAACATATACACTGATTCCCGCTATGCGTTCGGAGTCGTACACGACTTCGGCATGTTATGGCAAGAAAGAGGTTTCTTGACCTCTCATGGTGCCAAGATCCGACACGGTCCCCCTCATTCAAGCACTATTAGAAGCAATACATTTGCCCTCGGGCATATCAGTCATGAAGTGTAAAGCACATACTAAGGTTACAGATTCTGTTTCCCAGGGTAACGACCTGGCAGACCAACCAGCAAAACATACAGCATTGACTCACACCCAGACTACTGATGTGACAAAGACAATAGTACCAACTCAGTGTATGTCAGTCAGGGATCCCACCCTAGACGTAATCGATATTCAGACACATGCTACTCCAGATGAAATAAAGAAATGGACTGAACTAGGAGGGATCCAGACAGATCAAGGATGGGTCACAAAGGGAAAAACTACATGGTTCCTCCCCGACTCAATGGTTCAAATCATGATAAATACAGCACATAGTCCTGCACATCTAGGAGAGAAAGCTATGTTAGACAGTTTACAGAATCTCTGGTACAACAAACACTTACGAGCAGCAGCAAAACAGAAAGTGCGTACTTGCATGATCTGTTGTCAGTTCAATCCAGGTAAAAGCGTTCCTGTAGAGCAAGGTGGATTTCATCCTCCCGATCACCCTTTTGAAGTCCTCCAGATGGATTATATCCAGATGGACCGTTGTCGAGGATTCAAATATGTCCTCGTAGTTGTTTGTGCACTTTCTCGTTGGACCGAAGCATACCCAGTCTCAGATTACACTGCCCCGACCACTGCCAAGCAGCTGGTCCGAGAATTCTTCCCACGATACGGCCTGCCTCGTGTCGTGTACTCAGATAACGGACAGCCGTTCTCATCCGAACTCATGAAGCATGTCTCCCTTTTGCTAGGATATCAGTGGAGATTCCATTGTGTCCGACATCCCGAAGCCGCAGGCCTTGTAGAGAGGCATAACCAGACACTTAAGATCCGCCTTGCCAAAATATGCCAGGAGAAAGGGGTCGACTGGATAGTCGCCCTGCCAGTTGCACTGTTCTATATGAGAATGGTTGCACATTCGAGATCAGGACTATCCCCGTACGAAGTGGTCTTTGGCAGACCACCGAATATGTGGGGGACGCCCATTCCTAAGAAAATTACCGATGTTGATTGTAACATGTTGACAGATTACCTTGCCTCCTTGATGTCTGCACTCCAATCATGTCGTTCACAGGTGGCCGCAGCTTTTCCTGACAACACTGATGTAAAGCCGCACGATGTCCGTCCTGGCGATCTGGTCCTAGTGAGGAACTTCGACAGGAAAAGCCCGCTGGAGCCCCGCTGGAAAGCGCCGAAGACCGTCCTTCTTACTACAAGGACCGCAGTGAAGTTGGAGGGCAGAAAGGGGTGGGTCCATACGAGTCATATTAAACTATGCAACGAACTGAAACCAGACCCTGACTCGTCCACCCCCACCAAAGACTGTATTAAACCTAGTGACTTTAAAATACCCGAACGAGAGAAAACTCCCCAAGAGGAGTATCGATTGAAGCTTCGATCTAGCAAGTCAGACAGTTTAATTGTTTAAGTCCTCCCCTAGGTGAATCGGTTAAATAGTTTCTGACATGTATCCCCTAGATCGAGATAGAAAGAGAGAGAGACAATTCAAGAAACGTACATACTGCAAATCACTGCGTAGTCACTGTATAGTGACATTATTAATTATGTTTTTTCTAAGTCTTCTGATTATTGTTGCAAGTATACTTCTTCCTATCTATTGCCCTATTTTCAAGCGTGAACAATCTGCTTACAATGTTTCTGCTGAACATTCTTTTAGTGAGTTACCTCCACATGAACTCTCTTACAGACTTGCGCTGCGCAACAACACATTCATCAGTATGCTACATCACTCCCATCAGACTAATAACGCTACAAACTGCTGGATATGTGGCCGACTCCCTCCCTACCAGAATTACAAGGGAGCTCTGCCCCTCTTTCCGTACCCGTTCACTCACAACGGCTCCTGTGGTGCATGGTTTAAAATAATTAATTCCTTAGATCCTGATATTGCTGTTTTCGACGGGAGCTGGGTTTGGGGAAACCTGAACTTAGTCCTGCTCGACGTCTGTTACCCTGATAAGGAGGGACTCCCCATTAGAATAGGAACTGATCTAGAAAATGAAGTATATGGATTAAGTAATTACACAATTAACCTTATGATTCTTACTGTTGAATCCGAAGCTGCACCAGTTCTGCCCGCTATGTCAGTACTACCAGTCACTGGTGAATTATGTGTCAGGAAGAAAGGTTCAGTACACTTAGGTCATAGTAAATGTACTACTGTGGTCGAATTCAGTGATCATGGTAAATCGTCCTTTAAAGCTACCCGTCATTCTTATTTTGTTTGTGGTCATACCGCATACATACGTTTACCTCCAGATTGGGATGGTACCTGTTATATTGCATTCCTTCTGCCACCTGTTTTTCTAGCCCCTCCTGATTATCACAGAAACACACATTATTTATTTATTTTTATTTATTTATTTATTTTTAACATTTCTAAAGCGCTGCTTATACCCGTGGGCGTCTTGGCGCTGTAAACCAATTATTTGTAAATTTGTAAATGCCTCTGAGCTAATTGACTATTGAGTGAACAGCCAGGTTTTCAAAAGCTTACGGAATTGAAGGAGGGTGGGACTTCGCTTGATGTTAAGAGGCAGAGTATTCCAAAGCCTGGGGGCGGCCACCACAAAGCGGCGATCGCCCCAGGTGACAGTTTTGGTACGTGGGGTAACTAATTGGTTTAGGGTGGCTGACCTTAAGGCTCTGGAAGGTTTGTGCAATTGAAGTTGGTCTCTTAGAAACTGGGGGCCTTGGTTGTTAAGTGCCTTGAACACAATGCATAAAGCTTTAAATTGGATTCTTTTCTGCACAGTGAGCCAGTGAAGGTCTTTAATGCTATTGGAGATGGATTCAAATTTGGTTTTGCCAGCAAGCAAGCGTGCAGCGGCGTTTTGAATGGTCTGCAATTTGGTAATGACTCTGGCTTGGGCATTTAGGAAGAGACCATTACAGTAGTCCAGGGAGGACAAAACAAGAGATGTGACCAGTGTCTTAATGGCTGATTCAGGTAGAAAAGGGTGTATATCTAGTAAAGAATAGACTCCGAAGAGATCTCCCGCTTGTCGACTATACAGAAACGGCATGGGAACAATACACCGATTTTAATAAAGGATTCTTTTTCTTTTTAGGCCCCGTCCAAAATAGTAAATTAATACGTAGATTAACTAGAACACTTGAAGCCGTAGTACATGAAACTGCCTCCGCCTTAGGTAACCTAACAGAGGAGCAATCCGCCATGCGGGTTGTTGTCCTTCAGAATCGTCTTGTTATTGACGTCATCTTGGCAGATAGAGGTGGAGCCTGTAAGGTCATCGGGTCAAGTTGCTGTGTTTTCATCCCAGAAAACGCGCCATCTGTATACAAAGCTATTACACGTCTTCACAAAATTGCAAGTTTAATACATCAGAATCCAGGCACCTGGACTTGGTCCGGTTGGTTCTGGACAACGTTGTCCGCTTGGGGATGGAAGATCCTATCCTTCCTAGGCATTGGCCTTGTCATAGTATTCAGTTGCTGCCTGTGCCTACAGTGTGGGCCGGCGATATGTGGACTGTGTGCCACATCATGCATTGAACATTCCAGTTTTCTCTCAAACCGACAACGGAAGAGAGACGAGCAAATTATGTTACAAGAACAGACTGATCAATTCATGATGATCGAGATATCATGAAGGGTCCGTAGGGAACAAGGAGGGAATGAGGAAATATAAATTTTTGGTCAAGTTATGTTCCCTATCGTGTACCCCACCGTCTCCATGTACGAGTTAAAGTGCATGTAACTTCCCTCCTGTGCCAGCTATGAAGACGCAAATACATTTGCGTCCAACGTTAACATGTCCTCTTTCAGACCCACCCTGAATGGGTTGAATAGTCCGTTCCTAAGTATGCCATGCCAACGTCTTTTTGTAGTGTACGTTACATGTTTTTCAGCTCTGGCAAAGTAGGCCCTGAATTTCTGCCATCGAGCCTTTTTCTGCCTTCTGACTCTGAAAGCCACAGCCCAGGCTGCCCCCGTACCTGTGAACTCTGCCTTACTTCCAGCGCGGCCCACCACGCTCAGCTCAGCCTGCTGCCTGCCAAGACTGACTACAACCTTCGAGTTATCTGTTCCGCTCCTCGAAAATACATTCCTGCCTACTAGTTTCAGTAAACATCCCCCAGCTGCAGAGCCGAAGGGCCAGCCTGTCTCCGTGCAAGTAATTCATAGCCTCTGTTACCATGCTCCCATGGAAGGCCCATGCCCCCACGCTTCTCATGCAGACACTCAGGCGCTTATACACGCACTCACAGTCAGTATAGAATAGCTTCTGCCCCAGAGACCTTTCCGCTCAGATAGCTCAGTTCCTAAACATCAGATATCAGATATGATAGAAGCACAAGTTGATCTGACATGCCAGACTTCTGTCTCTTTCCGTCAGTGTAAATGTCAAGCCCCCTGCACCCTCCAGTTTCACGCCAATCACACGTCATGCAGCTGCGCGCGCATCCAAGCTTCCGATTTCTGCTGACATTGCAACATTTCTGTTTAGTGCCACCCACATGTGACACCTACCTGTGACGTTTCTAGAACACACCTCCAGTTACGCCTAGTCCACGCCTCTGATTACGTACTAGTAACACGTGGATGCTGTTATCTTGTCATCTCTCAGCTGTTACGCCTACTATATTGCTTTCTATGATGTAAATTAAGTATATAAGCTATGTACTGTCAATAAAATATGGCTCTATCCCTTCCTGAACCCTGTGGGGTTGCAGGAACCCGATACCCAGTTCCGGAACGATTCCTTTTTAAGGAATAAAACCCCTAAGAACTCTAACACCACGGACTCTGTTTTCTTTCTTTCCGATTGAGTTATTATTGATTAAGTACTTACCTGCATAGAAATTAAGATGGTAAATGAAATATTTACGACAGGTACATGATTGTGTTGGTATCGCTGGTTGCCTCTGTTACCTCTATTGCCACGCCAAAGCGCCATTTTATTTCAAATGCACACATGGGTTTAGATGTGGGACATAGAGAGAGGACTGACGCGTGAGCGCCATGTTGCTAGTACATGTCATTAAACATTAACATAGCAGTAAATAAACATTCTCCACACAATTTCTATGGCAGTATTTAGAATAGGAGCGAACCTTGAAAATTAAAAAGTTACTCACAATGAGATATAGCCGTGGATCGGCATGGAACCTCTCAATTGACTTTACAAAGGGGCATGGAATAAGATCTCGCCGTGGATCGGCATGTGGCAACCAACAAGGTTGCCTCTATAATCTCCAAAGCCCAATACACTTAATTGTCCCAAAACTTCCCTGTGTTGTAAATTGCATATTGTTATAAAGTTGCTATATGCTTAACAAAATCCTGCGAATACCAAGAAATCTGCATTAATCAATCTCAACATTCATTTGATTAATGGTTCTCATCAGTTCATTCAACAATAAAAAACACAAAATACCATCTGTAACCGAAGGAAATTCATAGCAGGTAACAACCCCATATCGCTTGTTCTATGTACATGTATGGCCAACACAGGATTGATCGCTGCATTATCACTACTGCTCTATCGTTTAGCTTCCTAGGTGTACTGTTAATTCTTCCCCACAGTTCAGTCCTAAAGGGGCCTTTGTCTGGCAGTCTATAATATATCGAGATTCTAACCTACGAAGTTTTTGTAGTCTGTCTCCTCCCCTGATGTTATCGGCAATTGCGTCAAGGCAATAATATTGTAACAGACTTCTATCGATCTTATGTTTGATGGAAAAGTGTCTTGCGACAGGATATGTGAAGTCTCTGTTAGCTATGGCCCGCATGTGTTCCAAAATGCGCAATTTTACAGGGTTTATAGTGCTGCCTATGTACTTAAGCCCACAAGGGCATTGGAGGCAATAAACTGCACATGGCGAAGTACAGGTAAGGAATTGGTTGATTTTCTTTTTCATTTTACACCCTATGATCTCATATGAGTAAACCCTTTTACTACTGGCACAGGCCTTACAACGGCCACAAGGGAAAAAAACCCTTCACATCCTTCAGCTTGCCTGTTTTTGTGGGAATAGGTGACAAATGACTATGTACCAGAGTATCCCTCAAAGATCGGGCCCTCTTAAAAGTGATTAAGGGGTTGTCAGGTATATCACTCCCTATGATGTTATCGCTTTTCAGAATGTGCCAATACCTTTTCAAGATTTTTCTAAGTTGTTGACAGTCCTGAGAAAACGGGGTGATCATTCTGAATTTGTCTGTATTAGTTTAAGGTTTGTTCTTTTTAATGAATAGGGTCTGTCTCGGTGGTATCCTCACCCTGTCTAGAGTGTTCTGTAGTAGTTGCTTGCTATACCCCCTGGCCTCGAATCTTTCATTGCTCACCTTTGCCGCAAGCTCAAAGTCTTCATTGGTAGAACTATTACGTTTCAACCTTAGAAGCTCGCCATACGGTATACTTTTGATTAGTTTTTGGGGATGGTTGCTCGACGCATGTAGCATACTATTTCCTGCCGTTGGCTTTCTGTAGATGGAAGTTTTAATCTTGTTATCCATCACCTCCACTTTTAAATCTAGGTACACTGCCTCACTTGTGCTGGCCTGGCCAGTGAAAATCAGATTACAATCATTCTCATTTAACACTTTGATATATTGCCAAGCTGTCTCAACTGAACCATTCCACACTATGCACAAATCGTCTATATAACGATACCATGAGACGATGCAATTGGACCACTGCTCTTTCTCAGGGGCCCAGGCTTCCTGCTCCTCCCACCAGCCCACGAATAAATTTGCGTAGCTGGGGGCGAAGCAGGAACCCATGGCTGTACCGGAGAGCTGTCTGAATAGGGCATCTTGAAATAAAAAGATGTTAATATGGAGACAAAATGCAATTAACTCCATCAACATGCTGTTGTGCTGAGAATATTTCAAGGGTCTTTTCCCTAAAAAATAGTCAATCGCCTTCAACCCTTGGGCATGCTCAATGCTCGTATAGAGGCTGGTGATATCAAGTGTCAGTAGGGCGTACCCTGGATGCCAATCAATTGATTCAATCTTTTCGATAAAATCGACAGTGTCTCGAATGTAAGACTTCAGTCCCAAAACCATTTCAAATAAAAAATGATCTAAGAATTTCGAGAGATTCTTGGTGAGGCTGCCCATGGATGAAATAATAGGGCGCCCTGGTGGTTTGTCCATCCTCTTATGTACTTTGGGCAAGTAATAAAAGGTGTGGGTGACTGGATTTGTTGTTTTCAGAAAAAAATATTCTTCAGTCTCAAGCATCTGTTTGTCATGCCATTTTTTGAGTAATCCATGTAGCTCTTCAATGCTGGATTGGTATCTTTGTTTCGTAGTTGGTTCATAGCAGGCTTCGTCTTGCAATTGTCGCATGGCTTCTTGGACGTATTCCTCTCGTGACAGAATGACCACGTTACCGCCTTTATCTGAAGGCTTACAGACTATGGATTTGTTGTCGGCCAATGTTTTCAATGCTGTCCGCTGTTTTTCAGTCAGGTTATTCCTACGTCCAAATGGTTTTTTATGCATGCGCAGTTTTCTTAGATCCTTGATCACTAGTTCTGAGAAAGTGTCTATTATGTCTGTTTGTGTTGGAGGCACAAATTTAGACTTTAGTTTAAGACCGCTGTTTGGAGCCTCCTGTTCTATATCCACCGCCCTTAGTCTCTGAGTCAGGGTTTCTGTCGGTGATGGCGTTGTCACTGCTACCTTCTCCAGTCGTAGTTCTTCGAGCAGTTCCAAGGAGTCAGATCACTTACTTTCAAAAGATCAGTGTCTTTAAAACGTGATCGGATCAATTTCGCTTCATCTGTAGTTGGTTTGGTTTTGAAGTATTTATGCAGACGGAGCCTTCTAATGAATTGGAATAAATCAATTCTGGTCTGAGTGTACTCAAGATTGTTGTCAGGGCAGAAGGTTAATCCCAGTTTGAGTATAGATTCTTCTTCAGGCGAAAGCGTTCTTGCGGAAAGGTTGATAATTGTAAGATGGTCTGTGTTTTCTTCAAGTCCTACCATCTTGATCCTCTTTTGGCTCTTGTCTTGCGCACTGGAGCCTCCGCATTCGCCGCTTTCCCTCTTCCCCTTCCTCTTCCGACCACCCCTTCTGGTTTTTCTCCGTCTTCTGGGGGTTTGTTCTTCCCTCCCCTCAGCCAGTTCATTCGGATCACTTGAAACTCCTGTTGAAAAGGGGTATCCTCGGTGTGTTTCGGGGTTCTGGTTTCGTCTTCAGATTGTTCTCCCTCTGTGACCTCGGACTCAGATGTTTCCACGTGTGCTGGTGCAGCCGCACCAGCAGCCTTGTTCCTGCTGATCAGATCCTTCCGCGTTTGATCATATTTTTTAGAGAACGTGAGGACTCGACCCATAACATAGTCCCTTTCGTCTCTATCGAACTTTTCTTGTTTTCGTGTACGAATCTTCAACTCATACATTTCCAGTCGTTTCTTCATCTGGGCTCTTAACTGATCCTGCTGTGCTTTATCCTCATTTAATGCTAGCTCCGTTTCCATAGTTTCAATCTCCTTGAGGACCTTGTCTCTGTCACTCCAAGCGAATTGTACCAGGATTTCTAGCATCCCTTCACAGGATTTAGCAATGTGTGTTGCCCCGGTTTCAAGAAGCAGTGGGTCCGGGTTCTCATAGACGGGGATTGTAAATATCCGCAGACTTCTGGGCACTCTTTTTACTTCTATATATCCTTGAAGTGATGTGCCTTCCCACCACTTGCGAAGCTCACGCTCATATAATTTCTCCAGTTTTCCATATTGCGTAACTAGTGGACTGGGAGCTTCAGTTGTTTTCGTCACTGATTGGGTGGTAACGTCAGGATTTTTGTTTTTAAACATTCCAGTCGCCAAATCGCGACATTGCGAGATGTTAAACATGCTTGTATTTTGTCATCGAGCCCCCCGCTCCCGGGTTGCCCTAGTTGTTGCTGTAATTTGAATTAATTTGAATTCCCTTCGCCAAAGCCAGACACTCGTGTTGCGTGGAGCCCACTGTAAAGTTCGATCAGCCAAACACGAGCAGAATATATCTCCGCTTACCCAGTTTCTGTCGGGTTGCGCCGAGTGCTTTCTGTCCGGGTTGCAATTGCGGGAACTTCAGGTTTATGCGCTCCTCACTCGATTTCACCCATCGGGTGTTGGCGGTGCTCTACGTGAATTAAATCCTTGCTCGCTGCTCCAAGGTACGTGGCACTCTTCACGGTGGGTGCAGTCCAAGCGCGTCGGAGCCTCGTGCTTCCAATACAAAAGCTCTACCCCTCCCGGTCCCGGGTGGGAAATCAGACTGCACACACGGGAATCTTCAATTCAAAGCAACTTATTACTCGCACAGATGCGTTTCGGAAGCCACGCTTGCTTTCTCGCAACGCGCGCCAAAGCGCCATTTTATTTCAAATGCACACATGGGTTTAGATGTGGGACATAGAGAGAGGACTGACGCGTGAGCGCCATGTTGCTAGTACATGTCATTAAACATTAACATAGCAGTAAATAAACATTCTCCACACAATTTCTATGGCAGTATTTAGAATAGGAGCGAACCTTGAAAATTAAAAAGTTACTCACAATGAGATATAGCCGTGGATCGGCATGGAACCTCTTAATTGACTTTACAAAGGGGCATGATGTTGGGGTTATTAAAGGGTCCCGTGGGGAAAATAAAAATAAATTGATTTTTCACGGTAGAAGCGCTTCCCGGGCCGCGAACTGGGCCGCAAACTGGTAGCGAAACAGGAATTCGCCATTTTGTGTTTCGTTTTAATTAAATTACTAGGTATAAGGGGGTGCGGGAGACGTATCCTGATCCCTTATGTTTTCTGAGGGTGGCTGAGGAGGCTCATATATGTTGATATATGTCTTCCAGCGGCTGTGCGTGCGCCATCTTATCTCTCGGTAGGATCGAGAGAGAAGAAGAGGTGAAAAACGAAGGGGGAATTTAATGAAAGGGGGCAAGGTAGACCCTTCTTGACCCCCTAGGAATGATGTTGGGGTTATTAAAGGGTCCCGTGGGGAAAATAAAAAAAAAATGATTTTTCACGGTAGAAGCTCTTCTCGGGCCGCGAACTGGGCCGCAAACTGGTAGCGAAACGGGAATTCGCCATTTTGTGTTTCGTTTTAATTAAATTACTAGGTATAAGGGGGTGCGGGAGACGTATCCTGATCCCTTATGTTTTCTGAGGGTGGCTGAGGAGGCTCATATATGTTGATACATGTCTTCCAGCGGCTGTGCGTGAGCGTTTTTTTTTTTTTTTGCTGCGTGACGTCTGTTAACGTTCGATTCGATGGAAATCAGGAAGTGTTGACCGCCAATTTGTCACTGCGATAAAATATTTTGTTATAAATGAATCCTTATTGATAAACATTGTATGCGCCATCTTGCCTTTTTTCCAATGGCACAATTTTGTCGTGCACGGCAGCCATTTTAGATGCCTTGACCAGACCCACTCTCTGCACGCCGTCGATCCTCAGCACGGCTCCCCACCCTCGCAAGCATCTCCCCCACGCACTGGTCACCCCCGCTCTCTCTCTCATGCTTGGGCTATAAACTTCCCCCCATCTGCGCTGCTCTTCCCTGAGAATCACACCCTGTGCCCGCCCGACACCTCCCTTTCACCCTATTCACTACCGCACCCTCTGACACTCCTCTTCCTCTGTGTCCGATTGTCCAGGCCGGTCCCAGGCTATCACCTAGCCCTGCGGATGTAGTTTATGGCCCCAGCTGCAGAGAATCCAGACATGCCAACCCTCCCGATTCAGGCGTGAGACTACCGATTTCAGTGCTAGTCTCCCGCCTCCCGATTCCTGCAAGCAAAAACCCGATTCCTCGGGGGTTTCAGCTGACAGGGCTTGGTATTGTGTTACGTGCTAATTCTTCCAGGAAACGTCAGAGGGCCGATGCAGGGGCTCTAGAAGGGCTGATAAACCATTTAAGCCTCATTAACAAGCGCATGGTCTTTTAAAGATATGTGAAGTACTAGGGGCGGCGGTGTGTGTGTGCCCTCTTTCAGGAGCGGGCGGGGGGGTGGCACTGCCAGCAACTTGCCAGGCCAGGCAGTGTTCAACACTTGCATCACCCTTTCTCTGCCTGCTATTGCGCTCCATGCTTCGGAAAGGTAAGAAAAAGAACGTGCATTTGAGTTTGAAATGTCCGATCCTGTAGCAGCACACTTCCAAAGCCCACACATGACAATAACCCGATTCAAGGCCCCATTCACCCGATTTTTTAAAAATATATAGTACTCCAACAAAGTAGGATTATAAAACTTTATTAACTTTATAAATATAACGAACGTAACAAAAACTGTAAATACATTTAAACATTTTTTTGCAAAAAGAAGCAACAATGGTCAGTAGCTGTCTTTTGTGCGAATAGTCCCAAGGCAGCACAACGTGCTGAGTTCTGGACGGCACCCAGGTGATGTCACCTGGGTGCCGCACTGGTTTTTGGTTTCCTACAATGCAGCTCAGAAAAACAGCGTGGGGCGTCCCGGGTGGTGCGGGGGGAGGCCTTGTCAGTAGCGGTCTGTTGTGCGAATAGTCCCAAGGCAGCAGAACGCGCTGAGATGTGGATGGCACCCAGGTGATGTCCAGTAACTTGCCGCACTGGTTTTGGCATCCTACAATGCTGCTCCGAAAAACGGCGTGGGGCGCCCCGGGGGGGGGGGCGTGGGGGAGGCGGCGTGAACGGGCCTCCCCAGGTGGAGGCTCGTCTGCTGTACTGGGGCGCCCCTTTACCGTTTCAGTTGCCATTCCGCCCGCTTTTGCTACACTGTGCCTCATCCTCCATTCAGCTGTTTATCGCCTGCTCTTGCGGCTACAGCGTCTCGCTCACCATGTAGTTGAGTTGCGCCCACTCTTGTGGTGCAGCGATAGGCGGCTGCCATTGGATTCTTAAAATGGCGGACGGCTCTTCGGATTTGGGCCTGGTCCACTAAAATGGCCCTGGGACACCTTGGAACTCGGACGCTTGCCTGCTAGGGCTTGGGCTCCATTCTCGAAAGCGTCCCCTCAGCCGTGAAGATTCTACAAAAGTCTTGGGGGCCCTCGACTCCTGCAGGCTTCCGGTGGGGAGCGGCTGCCATGATTGCTCGCGGAATGACCACGACGGAGCCACGAGATGGTGGTGCTCTCATGCTGACGCCAGCTTCAGTCTGAAACATCCAGAAACAAGGTGGGGCTTTCATCGTTTGGGAAAAAAAATGTTCTAAACCAATGAAAAGTGTTATTTTTAGGTCATATGACCAAGCCTTCCATCATTAGGAAACCAAAAGTAAAATGAACCAATGAAAAGTTTTATAAACAAGTCACATGACCTGTTATGCGGCATAGGGCTTCAAAAAGCGTAGAAAATCCGTTGGCATGTGAGGCGGCGCCAGTAGCGGACCGATGTGCGAATAGGCCGAAGGCAGCACAACGCGCCGAGATCCGGATGGCACCGAGTTGTTGTCCAGCAAGTTGCTGCACTGGTGTGGCTATCCTACAATGCTGCGCCGAAAGTCGGCGTGGGGCGCCCCGTTGGCCTGTAAGGTCGCGTCAGTCAGTGGGGGCTGTGCGTCTCCCCCAAGATGGAGGCTCCTCGGCTGCAGTGCGGCGCCCCTTAGCGTTTCACTCGCCGTCCAACTGAGTTGCGTTCGCACTTGCGGCTACAGTAGGCCGAAGGCAGCACAGCGCGCCGAGATCCAGATGGCACCGAGGTGGTGTCCAGCAAGTTGCCGCACTGGTGTGGCCATCCTACAATGCTGCGCCGAAAGACGGCGTGTCCAGCTGAGTTCCGGTCACTCTTGCGGTACAGTGACTCGAACGCGCCGAGATCCGGATGGCACCGAGGTGGTGTCCAGCAAATTGCCGCACTGGTGTGGCCATCCTACAATGCTGCGCCGAAAGACGGCGTGTCCAGCTGAGTTCCGGTCACTCTTGCGGTACAGTGACTCGAACGCGCCGAGATCCGGATGGCACCGAGGTGGTGTCCAGCAAGTTGCCGCACTGGTGTGGCCATCCTACAATGCTGCGCCGAAAGTCGGCGTGGGGTGCCCCGTTGGCTTATGAGGTGATGTCAGTAGTGGACCGATGTGTGAATAGGTCGGAACCAGCACAAGGCGCCAAGATCCGAATGGCAAGTCCTGGATGTTGAGTGCCATAGTTGAGAGTTCTGAGCAGTGCTTGTAAGACTGTCTGAAGCTTATTTGCACCTGCTGCAGCTTCACTATTGCCCTGGGGTGGCCAAAGATCGCACATGACATAGGCGGCTGGCTCCCGAGGTCCGGCGGAACTTTTTTCCTTTTCCTTTTTGCTTCTTGTCCCACAATCCGTTTCACCTGAAGACACGACCAGGTCCCTGAATGTGTGCAGGGGGACGTTATTGATTGAATCAAAATGGCGGCTTCACACAAAGCTGACTCAAGCGTTGCTGTTGATGCTATACAGACAAAAATTGGTTTTCAGTTTGTACATTCTTCAGGATTTTTTTTTCCATCCAAGGCTGATTGAGAGTTTGTAGAAAAATGGCTTCAGATTTTCCACATACTACTCTTCAACATTCTTCCTAAATGTAACAATGTGAGACTCACTAGGAGAACGGCTGTTTATCTTTCCTTTCAAAATGCTGCCAACAATATTTTCTGAATGGAAGACACCATCTTGTAGCATAAAGGGCCGAAATGGGTTCTGGTCTGGCCGATGGTTGGTGGAGACATTTTGACTATATCTTGCACCTGCCCGGCCTCGCCCAAAATGGCGCCGGTATAAATGGGACTCGTAACTCCTTGTTGTGTACTGGTTGAACAACCTTGATATCACGAGATATGAATGCAGTTTTGATGCTCATGGCGGGCGGGGGCGAGAATTGATTGAATATTTTGACATCCCTATTGATATTAAGTTCTGATGTGTTATTGATTACTGTACTATTGAAAGTTCGAATTAACGTCACCCATGGTACTTGCCCGCAAATGTATATCTAGATGATTTTTTTGTAAGTGGCCCTGTCGTAATTTAATTACAAAATGTACGTCCACCGATTCCGCAACTGTTAGACACCTTAGTTCTTGCAACCTAATGGCCCGCTCGTTACGTTCCTCTATAATGTAAATGTCTCCTCATCATATACGATTTCAGTTTGCTCCGTGGCCGGCCCACGTGGTTATAGGCCCGTATTTGTATACTGGCATTTTCACAATAAAGGTTTTTAAAACAAAACATGGTAGTAGTATTTACATTGGTAAAGTTTTTACTTTTAGTCACTGTTTTCGAATCAGTAAAAGGCAAGTGAAATAAAGCAGTCCAATTACATGACGGATAAAAGGTATAATACGTAGGAACGCAGTAAAGATAAATGGTCAAGGGCAGTTGTGTTTTCCACTCCTGCAACATAAAGTGATCGATAAGAATCTGATAATCAGGCGTATCGGCGACTAAGACAGCAGGCCGAGTCTCTTTTACTCAACGGCCCCGTCATGGAACGAAGAAACGCCCTTTTTCTCGAAAAAGGAATATATTTTACTTGCAGGACAGTTGTAAATTTTCCGGGAAAGTACATTAGCCTGGAATATTATAACATATATGTTTAAAAAAAAAAGTTCGAAATCAATAAAAAGCGTATTTTTTAGGTCATATGACCAAGCTTTTCATTATTAAAATAACAAAAGTAAAATGAACCAATAAAAAGTTTTATTAACAAGTCACATGACCTGTTATGCTTACGTTACGCGCTGCGCGCCGCGCCCCGGATCACTTCCGGGTGCGCTAACGCGGCGTGTCATATAACGCATTACGCGACAACGTAGGTCAAGAATATAGTCAAAATGTCTCCACCAACCAGCGTTCGGAACACAACCCCTTTCAGCAGTCCAAAAAGTTCTGTTAAATGACAACAGAGGGGACAGGCAACAAGAACCATCAGTCAAAGAGGGGAGGGCAAGTTCTTCTCTACCGGGTCATGTTGGGGCGCTACCGGAACTGATCGAATTGGTAGTCTACAGTGTTTCTGGATGTTTCAGACTAAAGCTGGCGTCAGCATGAGAGCACTACCATCTCGTAGGTCCGTCGTGGCCATTCCACGAGCAAACATGGCAGCCGCTCCCCACCAGAAGCCTGCGGGAGTCGGGGGCCCCCAAGACTTTTGTAGAATCTTCATGGCTGAGGGGACGCTTTCGAGAATGGGACCCAAGCCCTATCAGGGAAGCGTCCGAGTTCCAAGGTGTCCCAGGGCCATTTTAGTGGACCACGCCCAAATCTGAAGAGCCGGCCGCCATTTTGAGAGTCCTGTGGCAGTCGCTTATCGTTGCATCGCAAGAGCGGGAGCAACTCAACTACATGGTGAGCGAGACGCTGTAGTCGCAAGAGCAGGCGGTAAACAGCTGAATGGCGGAAGAGGCACAGTGTAGCAAAAGCGGGCGGAATGGCAACTAAAACGGTAAAGGGGCGCCCCACTACAGCGTGTCTTCAGGTCAAACGGATTGTGGGACAAGGTCCAGAATAGAAGAGTCATCAAAAGGCAAAAAGTTCCGCCGGACCCCGGGAGCCGGCCGCCTATGTCGGGGGCGATCTCAGGCTAAACCGGTGCTATAAGACTTGGGGAGGGGGTCGGAGCCAAGCGTCTTCTCCGAGTCCGTGCCATCACACCGCCCCTCGGGGGCCTCCGTCAAGCGGTTTAGGGAGGTACCATATCACATTGTTTTCAAATGCAGTCAGGTCCACAAACGACCCTCACTTACTTTGAGAATAGTGAAGCTGCAGTAGGTGGAAATAAGCTTCAGACAGTGTTACAAGCGCTGCTCAGAACTCTGAACTATGGCACCCAACATCCAGAACTTATGCCATTTGAGAATGGCAGTGACATCGAAGCAACTCAGGGACCAAAACCATTAACGTACTTTCACGTATGAAAATCTTACTTGGGGAGGGGGCAGGAGCGAAGCGTCCCCTCCCAGTCCGCGCCACCACACCGTATGTTGAAAATCTGAAGCCATCGTTCTACAAACTCAACCAACCTTGGATGGAAAAATCTAGAAAAATGTACAAACTGAAAACCAGTTTTGGTCTGCATAGCATCAGTAGCAACGCTTGCTATCAGAGTGCATGAGTTTCATGCTCGATCGATTGAGCTAGCCGGATCGGGCAATAAAAAGTATAAAATAGTTATGTAAATAGTTATTTAATAAAATGTTTTACCCTGTTTCTTTGCTGGTGTGTTGTATATATTTTTAATATTTGCATAGGGTTTGTCGTTATTTTGGGCGGGGTGGGTGACGGAGCCGAGCTGTCTTGCAGCCCTCATGGTGTGGAGCTCAGTTCATCTCACTATTTTCGTATTTCTCATGAAGGGTTGTTCCTAATATTTCTATTTTAGCGAGGTCAAAAAGAGATCCAATTAGTGGCCTACTGATTTTGCTCGATTAATTTTATTTTTTTACACGATTTTTCACGATTTTTCACTATCTGCAAAGACTAAACAGAGTATTGCGACTTTGTGCTTGTTTGTAAATAGAGAATCAACCAAAGAGAATCAATTGTAAAACAGTAAATGCTTGGATAACAATCAATCAAATGGAGAGACAAGCAGGCACGACGGATTACAACGGGGGTAAAGGCCTGCGTTAACTACTCTTCACTATCCTGCAAAGAGAGAGTACTACTAAGAGAAAAGAGGGGAGGGGGGGGCAGCGTTCAAAGCACATCAGCGTGCATAAACACGAAAAAGTTTTTACCTATCACGTACTTGACATTTGACAGCTTTTGATATTTGCTATTAAAAAACCATTGAAATTCACAGAAAGAACCATAGGTTTTAGGCCATATATAGTTAGGAATTTGCATTTACAAAACCTTGAAAATTCACTGAAAAAACCATTGGTTATAGACCATATATAGTTAGGGATTAGCCTTTTCAAAACCTTATTTTACTCACACAAAACCATTGAAATTTCATATATAGTTAGTTGCACTAACTATATATCGCGCACCCGCAATCCACTGCTGATGATGTCACATATTACATCATTCATGACATGGTTAGTGACATCACTGATGACATCACTGATGACATCTCAAATGACATCACTGATGACATCTCAAATGACATCACTGATGACATCTCAAATGACATCACTGATAAAATCACTGATAACATCTCATTTGACATGACTGATCACATCACTGATGATATCATTCATGTGATAATACCATGAACCTCTTCAGACTCTAATATAACCTTAGATACAATCAGTGTAAACAGACAGTCACAGACTGTCACTCATCCATGGAGTTACTCACACACCTAGTCAGTTATGCAAAAAATCAATCACACCTCCATTTTCTCAACTATACAGTTATACACACCTTACGTATTCAAACATATACTAACACATATTTACTCTCTTATACAATCCCTGATACATGTTCACAATGATCCATACAGCCACTCACACATTCACTGGCTCTTATGCACAGTTATTTATATATGTCAACTCTCACATGTACTGTGTTTTACATATGTACTTACTTTGACATGTAGCACTGAGATATCCATTCACTCACTAATACACTCATGCACAGTCAACCGCCCAAACAGCTGTTTCCACATGCACTTTTGAACCCATACATATAGTGAATCAACTACTCACACATCTATGTACAGAGTCACACACCTCCCAGCCACCCATACACACACACTCAGTTTCCCATACAAATACTTGGACAACCAATGAATAACCCATACAGTTACTCATATAGCTACTGATCAACATATGCAGCAGTTTGTAGAACAACAGATATAATGATGCACAAATTAAGACAGTTTAGTCACTAACCCATACACTCAGTGAGACACATTTAATCACTCACTCATACAGTCAGTCATGCACCTACTAAATCCTTCATCCAGACACTTATACATCCACTCATTCTTCAATATGTAAGACATATTTTAACTTTACAGAAACATACAGTCACTGGATGTTGTCATCAGTGATGTCATCAGTGATGTCATTTGAGATGTCATCAGTGATGTCATTTGAGATGTCATCAGTGATGTCATTTGAGATGTCATGAGTGATGTCATCAGTGATGTCACTAACCATGTCATGAATGATGTAATATGTGACATCATCAGCAGTGGATTGCGGGTGCGGGATATATAGTTAGTGCAACTAACTATATATGAAATTTCAATGGTTTTGTGTGAGTAAAATAAGGTTTTGAAAAGGCTAATCCCTAACTATATATGGTCTATAACCAATGGTTTTTTCAGTGAATATATATATATATATATATATATATATATATATATATATATATATATATATATATATATATATATATATGTAGTAGCAATCTGAATGTTTACACTTCTCAAATTAAGTAGGCACAGACTCCTTCAAGGTGCGTTGGAAATATTTTTATTGTTGTTTTAGACCATTAAATTATACTGTGCACAGAGTATTATCCATGATGCGTTTTGACTGTATTCACACAGCTTTGATCATCACACACACACCCACATATATATATTTATATATATATATATATATATATATATATATATATACATATATATGTATATGTGTATATATATGTATATATATATATATATATATATCTATACACACAATGCTTATGTTCGTGACGCTCAGTAGGGCGGGGCTTGTTATTCATTAAAAACAGTTGTTCCCATCAGCCCGCTTTTCCTCCTCATTGTAGCCAGTGAACAAGAGCATGCAGATGCTCGAAACGCGTATGGCAAGTTTGGAAGGCTTGTGGCATGCTGATCAACCCTGCTACCTAAGCATGGGCGGAAAATCCGTTTCGCTCGCGGATTTTGCGGATTTTCGGTAAATTCGCAATCCGCGAGATTCGCGAATCTCCCGCAAAATCCGCAAATCCGCGAGCAGCGGATTTTATGGCTTGCTCGCACTGTTCACGTGAGTTCGCGGCTTCCCAGTACAACTTCGCGCCCCGCGAATAAGCGCTAAATTGCAGAAATACGATCTTAGCAAAACTGAAACTACTTACCAGGTTCAAAAGTTCAGGCTCATCATTAGTAGCCATTTCCTGTAGTGCTTCCTGAGGGGCCCCTCCAGAGTTCAGTTGCCAGTTGCAACTATTATGTGACCCTGCTCTGAACCTCAGAATAGTTACACATATGCCACAAAGGTCCTGAATTACAGCTAAGGGAGACAAGCAGGAGCCAGGCTGGAAGTTCAAATCCATTAATCAGCCCCTAATTCATTATTGTCAGTTGGGGCAGGTCAGGTGTTGTAACTAATTTTGCAACAATGAAAGCACTTAGCAAGTGCAAAAGATCACTAATCAGGAAGAACTAAGGAAGCAGGTGCCAGCTAAAAAAATATTCTGTGACACATTAATCAGCCCCAAATTAATTCAGGTCACTTGAGGCAGGGAAGGTGTGCTTTGCTTTGCCACAATAATGTACACTGACTGGACAACCAGAGGGTGCTGTGATGAAACAGAGGGTGGCATGGGTGGGCCAGAGGGTGGCATGAGTAGTCAGAGAGTGGCAGTGGTGACAGAGAGTGGCAAACACAAAAAAAAAAAATTCGCGAGAATTCGCGGATTTTGCGGATTGCGAGTTCGCAAATCCGCAAAATTCGCGAACGCGAGATTCGCAAAATTCGCCCATGCTTACTGCTACCTGTGGCAATTTGTGTTTATACTCCTCTGTGTGTGGCGACTTTCAAGGGCAACCTTTCTGTGTGTGATTTAATGCGGCTGGTCCGGTCGCTAAGTCGCTCCGCCGCTGCTTGGGCGGATCCTGTGTGTCTGCAACACGGACACCGATGGGAACAGAGGGGGCCTCAGCCACAGGTATATATTGGCAAGATGGCAGCAGAGCGGACAATGCTTTTCACCCAACCGGGTTTTGACATTTAACGGTGATGGAGGTAGCGGAGCCCATTTGGATTGATGGCGTGAGCTTAAACAAACTACTTTGACCACAATGCTTATGTTCGTGACGCCCACTAGGGCGGGGCATGTTATTCATTAAAAACAGTTGTTCCCATCAGCCCGCTTTTCCTCCTCATTGCAGCCAGTGAACAAGAGCATGCAGATGCTCGAAACGCGTATGGCACGTTTGGAAGGCTTGTGGCATGCTGATCAACCCTGCTACCTGTGGCAATTTGTGTTTATACTCCTCTGTGTGTGGTGACTTTCAAGGGCAACCTTTCTGTGTGTGATATATATATATATATATATATATATATATATATATATATATATATATATATATATATATATATATATATATATATATATATATATATATATATATATATATATATATATATATATATATATATATTTATATACCTTTACTGAAAAAACGAATAATCACGCTCTCAGGAAAGTAAAGCCACAGCAAGAATGGAGTTGGAAAACGTTGTTTACTTCACAACGCGTTTCGCCACACGAAGTGGCTTGATCACGTGAAATAACAACAGGCACTCCCATCATTACATTTGTATCATGTCGACAATCATCATAGACATAGGACTGACATTACCTCATTCAAAGTATTGTCTAAAAACTACAAATATGTCACATTGTGTAACCATAAATCAATGATCAAGCAATAGTACATACATGTTATGAATTGTTATTTCTCAAAAGTTTGTGTTTAAATAAACACATTTTTAAATGGACATCGACCTGGAGATGCCTGTAACTAAACCTGTAATTAAAAATGTAAATTCAGCTTGACTTTTTATGTAGTCCCAAGTTGCATGACCGAAATACGGAGACAAAATTATAAAGAAAACAGTGAAAACTCTCCGTTCCATACAGCAGCTTCACGTGACGATACGTGCACGCACTGACGTCTCCCAGTGAAGAAACACGCAAATAGCGTATGCGCTATTGACGGGATTGAATAAAGTTAAGATGTTCAAAACAGGCTTACAATAGGGCTCAAAATTACTCTAATTAGATGCTGCGAGATACATATAAGGGGAGCAAGTGAAGGCTCCAAACCACTAACAATACTAGGCAAGTGCCTTTGTATACTCAATAAACCCTATACAAAATAACCGCACAGTGGCACTGGTAGCTTCCAACCACTAATACTAGGCAAGTGCCTGTTTGTCCATATGCTTTGTGGGGGTGCATGAAAACAGCTATGACCACTGACAATCTCACAGTTCTTGATGAATTGCCCATGGTAACGGACGTGGTGAGAGAGTGCAGCAAACCCAAGTGCTCATGAACGGAATAGAGAAGAGGGAGAACTGCCCGTGCAGAGTGAGTGAAGATCCCTTGGGCCCCTCTTAGCCTTTCCTAAAAATAATAAACAAAACACAAAGTTATATTAAAACTAACAACTTACCACTTACAAGCTGATACGCTGTTGTATCAAAATATACATCACAGGGTCAATAAACAACAAGGGCTCATGTTCAGACTATTAAAGAAGAAGATGTGAACATCTAGGTAAAAAACACATAGGTAAAAAACACATTATTCTTTCAAATGTACTGACAATTCCTCGTCTTGATTGAGCCCCCCGGGATCTTTACTAGAGAACTTAATGATCAATTTGGATTCTCTCTGCCTTAGTAACAGGACCCTGTTGCCCCCCCTCCAGTTTTTGACAAACTGTTCAAGGATAATATAGCTTAAATCTTTCAGATTAGAAAAATGGCTGTTCCTGAAATGACGTGCTACTGGGTATTTGGGGTCGAAGTTGGAAATGGCCCTGGTGTGTTCAAGAATACGTTTCTTGGCCATGCAAGTAGTACTGCCAATGTACCACTTGTTACATGTGCAAACAATGGCATATACCACAAAGGTGGAACTACATGACAAGAATTGAGTAAATTTCTTGGTTATTCCATTATACCTCACTTCACTGTGGCTTTTGCTGTTAGCACAGGCTTTGCAGTGACCTCAAGGGAAAAAACCCCTGAGGCCCTGCGCAGTGGTGATAGGATAGGTGGTAATATCATTACGTACCAGCATGTCTCTCATGTTGTGACTGCGACGGTACGTGATGCTAGGCCTATCTGAGATGATGTTACAGATAACGTTGTCAGACTTCAGGATCTCCCAGTTCTTTACCAAGATTTTTTTAATCGCCTGGGCATCCGAACTGTACGTTAGTATCAACCTGGTGGTATCTTCTTTCGATTCTCTAACCGGAGTATTTTCACTCAGGGTTTGTTGTCTTTCAACTTTTTTAGCTCTGTTGAGGGCTGCTTTCAGTACCCAGTTGGGATAGCCTCTTTTCCTAAACCTGTCCACAATAACCTCACTTTCCAGTTTATAGGCATACTCAGTGTTGCAGTTGTGTTTAGCCCTCAGCAGTTCACCATAGGGAATGGACCATTTAAGGTTATCCGGATGACTGCTGAGGGCATGTAGGATGCTGTTCCCTGCTGTGGCTTTGCGGTGTAGGACAGTATGTACTTTGTTGTCAATGATTTCCACTTTGACATCAAGATACTCGATTTCCGTATTGCTCATAGTTCCACTCAATACAATGTTGCAATCATTTTTGTTCAACTTGTCGATAAAGATGGTAGCCTCATCAACAGAACCCTTCCAGACAATAAACAGGTTGTCAATGTAACGTAGCCACATCGATACATTGACAAAATCTTTCTGCAAATTGGGATCAGACCGAATGCTTTCCTCCCATTTCCCCAAAAACAGATTGGCAAAACTAGGCGAGAAACACGAGCCCATCGCTGAGCCTTTCACCTGTCGGTATAATATTCCATTGAACAGAAAGATATTATTTCTCAAACAATACTCCATCATCTGCAGAAGCATCTGTGTGTGTTCACGGAATCTGATGTGTCTGCTGGCAAGATAGTATTTGCATGCTTCTAACCCGTGTTTGTGGTCAATTATGGTATAGAGGCTCTGCACATCTTATGTCATCAGAATGTAATCTTTTTGCCATACCAAGTCTTCGATTTTGTTAAGAAAATCTTTGGTGTCACGGACATAGCTCGCCAAGTTTACAACTGCGTCTCACAAAAAATGGTCAATGTACTCAGACACAAGTTCGGAAACACTGCCACGAGAGGAAACTATAGGTCTCCCTGGTGGTCTTGTGGCATGTTTATCAACTTTCGGAAGGAGATACAAAACTGGGAGTACCGGATAGTCACATTTAAGATAACAGTATTCCTCCCATGTGAGGATACCCCTATCCTTCCAATCACACAGTTGTTCCCAGATGACGGTAATACTCTGATTGTATTGCTCAAAACTCACCAATTCATAAAACATTTTATCAGACAACTGTCTATCTGCTTCTTCCAAATATAGTTCCCTGTCTAGAATCACCACGTTACCCCCTTTATCTGCAGGGCGGACCACAATACTATTGTCGTCCATAAGGGACTTCAGAGTCTGTCTTTGTTTTATAGTGAGGTTGGAAGAGCCCTTATATTTGTATTTCTGTTGTTTTTGTCTGTGTTCAATGAGATTTTGTTTACACATTCATGAAAAGTATTGATACTGTCATGAGGTAGTACAGGAGTAAATGTATATTTTGGTCTAAACATAGTGTTAACAGAGGTATCAGTAGTGATGTCACGATCAGAAAGTAATTGTGTGTCGGAAATAGCAATATCCAACTCATCATTCCCTAAGTCTACCACAGTCGCCAATACTTCAATGTCATTGATGCTGAAATTATACGAATTTTGTCCTGTAGACACCGAATTGGGGCACAACTTATTAGTATCACCTTTGAGTTTATACCATTTTTTCAGTTTCAATTTGCGGATGTACCTAAATAAATCAATCCTATAGGATTGATTTATTTAGGTACATCCGCATTATATGTATTTAGATAAACTGGATGGACAAAAAGATAAACCAAGGCATAAGGTCCTTTTGTCATGGATATCAATACTTCTCTTAGAAAGATTTATAATGGTTTTGTTCACCATGTCATCCTCTATCAGTAGCCTCTTCTGGTGCGTCTGTTTGTTCCCACTGCGCCACGGCCCCTGCCTCTTTTGCCACCGCTGTCTGATTCTTTTCTTTCTGTTTGGTCGCTTCCTCTTCCGCTGCCCCTTCCTCGTCCCCTCTGTCCCTTTGTTTTGGGTATCGGTGTCTCCCTCGTCGTTAGACGTCCCCTCCTTAGAGTCTGATACTCGTCTAAAAAAGACACCTGTTTCTTGCTGGTAGAGGGTAAAGTTTCACTGAGTAAAGATGCATCCGATTCACTTCCACTGGTTAATGTTGTATCTCGATTCACACTAGCCATTGAAGTATTCAAGTTGGTAAGGAGTCTTCACCAGAATACAAATAGTCATACTTATGACTGAAAGTCAAGATGCGCCCACTGTCATAATCTCCTTAGTCACGTTTTAATTTTCTCTCCTTGTGCGCTTTTATATCTTCCTCATGCTTGACTAATCTCTCTCTAATGTCGGCTAGGGCTTTCTCAAGACTGTCTTTGTCCAGGCCTGACTTCAATTCATCCATTAACTTGTTGATTTCTTTAATGATACTCTCTCGATCCAACCACGCACATTTTATTAGAATTTCAAGCATTCTCCTGGAACTGACTGCTGAGTAAGTAGACCATTCTTCTGACATCAACGGATTCGGTTTCTCGTAGGTAGGAGTGGTAAAGATCCTAAGCCCTCTGGGCACCATGTTTTGATCCACATAATGTTGCAGAGAAGTTGCCTCCCACCACTTTCTTGTTTCAGTTTTTTTCAATTTCTCATATACCTTGAGTTTATCATCCATAGGTTGGGTCTGACTTTTATTCTCATTGGGTTTCACCCCGGGGTTTGTTTTTCTCATGAACAGGCTCTTGGCTACCTGTGGTCGTTCATCATCTTCTTCAATAGTTGCCCCACTCTTACACACAACTCCAAAATGCTGTAGCCAAATCCCCCCAGTAAATACTGGGTTCTCTTTGCCTCAATGAAAAAATCGTTGGAACAGGAGATATTGCTTGCACAATAGTTATAATACGAATGATGGTCCCTTAAATTCTGGATCATCAAATCGGGTGTATATACAAGTTCATCCACACCGGTCTGCGCAATGCTATACGGTTCCGCGGCTACCCTTAGTCCCGCTGCCTCGGAGTGAGTGAGTTCCAGCGCCCAACCACCGTCGAGCACCCCACTCCCCACCCCTAAGTACGGAAACACCGGTTACCGCTTACCTGTGTCAGCAGAAAAGCGCTTCTAGATGAGCTTACACTCCCTTCTGTTCCTTGATTGCAGATTGTATGGCCGGTCCTGCCAATGAGGTCCTTGTAATAAATCCAAAGTAGAAGATGCCCCTTCCGTACCTCGTGGGACCCGTGAAAAGTGGCGTGAACGCTGGCGGAGCGCACCGGCACACTGAATACCTTTACTGAAAAAACGAATAATCACGCTCTCAGGAAAGTAAAGCCACAGCAAGAATTGAGTTGGAAAAGGTTGTTTACTTCACAACGCGTTTCGCCACACGAAGTGGCTTGATCACGTGAAATAACAGGCACTCCCACCATTACATTTGTATCATGTCGACAATCATCATAGGCATATGACTAACATTACCTCATTCAAAGTATTGTCTAAAAACTACAATTATGTCACATTGTGTAACCATAAATCAATGATTAAGCAATAGTACATTCATGTTATGAATTGTTATGTCTCAAAAGTTTGCGTTTAAATAAACACATTTTTAAATGGACATCGACCTGTAGATGCCTGTAACTAAACCTGTATTTAAACATGTAAATTCAGTGTGACTTTTTATGTAGTCCCAAGATGCATGACCGAAATACGGAGACGAAATTATAAAGAAAACAGTGAAAACTCTCCGTTCCATACAGCAGCTTCGCGTGACTATAGGTGCACGCACTGACGTCTCCCAGTGAAGAAACACGCAAATAGCGTATGCGCTATTGACGGGATTGAATAAAGTTACGATGTTCAAAACAGGCTTACAATAGGGCTCAAAATTACTCTAATTAGATGCTGCGAGATACATATAAGGGGAGCAAGTGAAGGCTCCAAACCACTAACAATACTAGGCAAGTGCCTGTGTATACTCAATAAACCCCATACAAAATAACCGCACAATGGCATATATATATATATATATATATATATATATATATATATATATATATATATATATATATTTATTGTTGCGTGCTTATCTAGGATCCTGATCGATACTGTGACCTTATGCCCCTATTCGGCTATAAATCCATTTATTCCCTTTATTGGCATAACCGTTCAAGTGCGATATTCAGAAAGTCATCTCTGGCCTCACACGAACAGAGCCACATTCCAGAATAGTTCTCTGCCACTTCCTCTGCAACCAATTAGTGCAATGACAGAGCAGAAGTCACTATCTGAAGATTCCTAGATTAACACTCCGAGTTCTTCAATAAGATAAAAACTCAGCAAACCTGGAAATCCCCGCTTGCTGTGTTTTGATTAGTAATGGAACTCTAATGAGCAACTGATAGCTATCACTTCCTAGTGACATCTTTAATTGACGTCTTATGTCCAGCAAACTTACGTCAAACCAGGCACCTGTCAGGTATAAATATTACCAACGTTGCCTTAAGCAATTGCTGTTGTCGCCTGCCTGTTGCTAGCTGTCTGCAGTACGCTGATGCTACTGCTGTCCCGAAGCTGCTGATACCATTATCGCTGCTAAAGCGCGAACGATGGTGTGGTGTAACTAGGAGCTGAACAGCCGTCCCTCTGCGAAGAAGCCCAGCAGATGCCAGCTGCCCGCGGACGCTGTCCCCCCTCCTCCTCCTCGACGCGCTGAAGAGAGACGCTGCCTTTCTCCTGCAGAGAAATCCAGCTCCAGCGTTTCTGGTCTGCCCTCGCGGGTGACTGGGATACCGAGTTCCCCCTGAAGGAGATACCAGACCTCCATCATTCTATTCAGAGGTATGGTGTTGACTAAACCCTTAGTGAGAATTCTTGAAGCAAACCTTGGCAAAACCAACTTAAACTGAAGCTACTTACTTACTCCCCTCCCAAGTATTAGGCTTAGGTCAGGTACACTGGGGTAGGCGTAGTTAGAAGCACCAGTTGAGTATTTTAGCCTAATGTATATATGAATGTATATATGTTTTATTACTTTTAAACCATTGTATGGCTAAGAAACCATATCAATGCTTTTACAGTATTATCTTGCAATACTTATCTTACTGTACGTACTTTTTATAATAACAAGTCTTTCAATTGTGGCAATACATTTCTCTTGTACGAGAAGAAAGACTGTTCAATAAATGTTAACCCTTTATTGACAAACGCCCGTCTCTCTATTCTCTACATATCGTGAAAGTAAACTGCACTAACCTGACTGAGTAAAATAACTGTCTATTGTTTCACACGACCCTAGAGATTGACTCTTGATCTGAGGAGCAAAGTTGTCATGTTGCACGGTTGTTGGAAAACTGAATCCCTTCTTGTCTGTGCCAGGGAAACTGATCACTTCCTATGCAGAGAAGAAAGTTTCCAGTGACCTCTGAGCTAGTTGGTAACAAACCCAATTAAGTTTAGCATAGCCAGTAGAGGCCTGGAAGATCCGCACTTCTACGTCGATACTACTGTTTATGTTATTCCAATCCGCAGGGCCTAGTGGGAAACTAGGAACTACACTACATGGCGCCCAAACGTTTGGTAAGGCGATAAACTAACGCAAGACGTTAGAGTAACTCAGTCGTGCATATTTCACACAGACCCCTTTCTCCCGTAAATACTCCAATAGACGTCTGGAGTGGGTGAAAGGTTAAAATCCGCCCGAACTCAGTAGGAAGAGATTCCTATGTAAAGCTCTGGTTTATTCAACGTTGAAGGATACAGTGTTCCAAAATATTGTGCACCTAATCTTTGTCTCCTTGGAGACCAACTCTGCAAAATCTGCATTTATATAATGTCAGACAGTGAAGAAGAAAGGGAAGCAGCTAGGCTGGCAGCCCTACTAATAGAGGAAGACACGAGTCTCCTACAGATAGACCCGGATGCTATTATCATCCCGGTCCACTTAAGGAAATCTATAACTTTAAAACTTATAGAGAACGGACTGACACCACAAGGTGGTACAGTAATTTTCGTGATAGAGGCTCACGAATATCGGCAGACAGAGGTATTCTATTCATGGATAAACTTTCCAGCGGCAAACGCTACAACAAAAGAGTTTCACTATTTCAAAATAGAGGAACCTCCGGAAGAGTACGCTCCTTTCGAGGAGACTGAAATCCCACTAAAATTCCAAGAGCACCTGCTCTGGTTTAATGGCGCCCTAAAACATAATGATCATATTACCAGGCTCGGTCCACTAGGTAGACCAGGAGCAACATGGCCGGTTCTAGCCAGCTACACACCACATCCTGACATTGCAAAAATGTCTAGAGAAGAGCTGTTAGTACAGCTAAAAACACTTATAAAAATACATAGGCAATTAGTCCAATATGTAATGCGGACTGCAACAGTCCAACCAGCTGTTAATGTACCACAGCTGACCCCTCAACAGGGGAACACTAATAAAATCACACCACAGAACATACAGTCATGTCTTGGTAAAACACCCGTAAAACGGGAACAAATTCCTTTCTGGTTAGCACAGAAAATCACTCAAATAGAGGCAGTATTTCCTGATACTACCCCTATAGAGAAACACAGAATCTTGACCATCTGCCTTCCTATGGGAATCGCACCACACGTGGAGGACTGTGACACTTGGGGTACAGTCTTTGCTTCCATTTACACAAAAACACACGGTGTTCCGTCTATGGCGGTAATACCAGAAGTGCTAGAACAGATTCAAAATGAATACGGTCCAGAGCCCGCTTTAAATCTAGGTATGAAATTACTGAAAGACTTCAAGCAGGTCTCGGCTATATTATTAGCCAATATAAAGGGAGAAGCAGCATCTGTGGCGATCCGCCAGAAGTTGAAGGAAACAGATATAAAAGATCCAATTGAGCTTGCCAAAATCATAGAAAAATGCTATGAAGAATTAGGTAGAGACAGCTTGGGTGGGAAACCAGTAAAGCCCCAACTGCTCGAAAATCCTGAAAAATTATTTATTAAAAATAATTCAAACACTCCTAAAAAGAGCTGGGATGGAAATAAACAATCCACTTCCAAGGAAAAAGTTTTCCAGTCCAGAGGAAGGTCTCCTCGACGGAGGGAAAGAACTCCGACTCGAGAACACCAGTCTCCCCAGAGGGAGCACTCTGAGAAAAGATATAACCTTAGAAATAGGGATAATCTGAAAAAACCTGATAGATATCAAAGTATTGATACACGTCCCTCTCGATCTTTTTCGCAGAAATCGGAAAGAAGAGGACGGTCAGACCCAGGAGAGCACACCAAGTCCAAATACAAGGAACCTGCTCAGAGTAAAAAATCTCAATTTCAAAAAAAGAAGGTAGCCAGTATTAGGGTAATCAACCATGCCGAGAATACTGAGGACACAGTTGAAAAACGGGGAGTGGGCATTGACAATGTTGGACAGTGCAGCAGAAATCAGTATAGCGCGCAAGATCTTGATGAGTCATCTGGAGACAGTGGACACGAATGAATACATTCAGGTTGAAACTGCCGACACCAGACTTAGCGAGCCCATAAAATATACGAAATAGCATTGCGTATAGAGGGTGATAAGACTAGGAAAATAAGAGGTCTATTTTGGGATAAGCTCTCAAAAGGCTATGATATTCTGTTAGCTGAAAAAGATTGGCCCCCAGAGTTTGTCAGGGAGTGCCCTCGTGGCGAAGAAGTGATTATGCCTGCCTTCTCAAATCACATTCCGATTCACAAAAAATATACATATGCAAGGAAATGGGCAGTAGCCCAGGCACCAGCATTATATAAAAATCATGTAGGATGGGATGAGGACTCTCCTCCCCACAAAATCCAGTTAAAAAGTAAACCAACTGCCCAACGGCAGTATCCCATTAAGCAAGAAGCTAAAAAACAAGTCAGGGAGATCTTAGATCAACTTGAATACCAGGGGGTGATTGAAACATGCACCTCTCAAATGAACAATCCTTTGTTTCCTGTCTCCAAGCCAGACAATTCATATCGTCTAGTTTTGGACTACAGACACCTTAATACATGTTGTAAAACATTTGCAGTACAAAACTCGCATAGTGCAGCCCTAATGAATAACATAGTTAGGAAAAAATATAAAACGACATTAGACATATCTAATGGTTTCTTTTGTCAAAACATTGCACCGGAAAGCAGATATTTGACCGCTTTCTCTGCATTTGGGTCGCAGAAAAAATTCTGTCGACTCCCACAGGGGTACAAGAACAGCCCAGGACTATTCTCAGCTAGGGTAACAGAGTTACTACAAATATATGATGATGAGGCATTATCTTACGTAGATGATATCTATCTCACAGACGACGACTTGGATACTCACTTGAAAAGAGTGAACACCATTATACTTGGGTTCGCAGCAGAGGGTTACAAATTCAACTTTAAAAAGTCTCGAATTGTCCATCTGACAGTACTATTTTTAGGGTACGAATTATCAAGTGAAGGGAAAAGCCTAGCGGACAACTTCTTAGAGAAGTGCGCTGTACTCCAAGCTCCAAAAACGCTGAAGAATTTACAATCCATTCTAGGTTTTCTGAATTTGGAAGAACTTACATTCTAAATTACGCAGAGAGGGTTAAACCTCTCTACAAACTAATTAAACCTGATTTTAAACAAATCAATTGGACTCAAAAACACACAGAAATTTTGAGATCACTGCAAACAGACATGTTAGCAAAACCAAAATTAGATACACGTGACAACACACGCGATCTTGTAATCCGAGTCATCCCAGGAAGATGCAGATTCACGTACCTAACCTCTAATGAGGGAGAAAAGGTACCAATTTCAATTAAATCTCACTTGTACACACAAGCAGAAAAAACATTCAGTCACACAGAAAGAACTGTGAAAGCAGTGCAGATTGCATTAGCAAATGAAAGAGAACTAGCACACGGCAGAAGGATTAATATCCTCACAGCGGAATCCGCCTTCGAGGCGCTATTCAGCCCAGTAAACCTGCCTACAGTGTCACTGGATCCGAAATGGATACAGTGTGCAGATTCTCTAGGAGCGGAAGATGTGAAATACTATTTCGCCCCGCAATTCGAAGAACTGACTGATTTAGAATATGAAGAAGAATATGCTTTGCCAATCGAACTTCTGCCTCTCCCACAATTCGCCTGTATAATCTATACAGATAGATTTGTACAGCATTTCAACGTAGAGAGTAAATTCTACGATGCAGCATGTGCGATTATTAAAGGTCGTTGGCTGTGCTGTAAATTCAGACCGAAAGTAACAAAAACTGAATCTGTAAGAAACTGTTCGGTTCAGAGAACTGAAATCAGATGTTTAAAGATGGCGGTCGAAAATGCAGAACGTGAATTCCCGACACTTATCGTGTGCGATTCTCATTTTTGCGTCAACTCTTACAACAATAAACTGCAGAGGTGGATTGAAAACGATTACAAAGATGACACAGGTGCCACAATAAAGCATAAATTGCTCTGGAAACAGGTAGCTCTTTTACACAAAGAACTACAAAAGACTCACGTGATTCACGCACAGAGTCTTCAACGTGATGGCGTTCACGTTGCAGGGAATTCATTGGCTAATACAGCCACAGCGGAAGCAACTAACCCGGCTACCGTAGCCACAAAAAAGCGTACAGAAAAATACATAGACGGGGAAACCATGCTGGCAGTAAAAACGACCGTAAAAGGCGACTGTGCAGCACTACCCGTGAACTATCCACTCAATTATGCATACGTAATCGATGCAAACTCCGTTCCTTTTGCTCGAATCCCTGGAGTGGGGGACAGAGTAATTCCAAACACGAACCGGAGAATATTTTTAATAGCAGACGCACACATGGGTTTGGGTCCTAGGCACAGAGAGATCAAGGAATCACTGACTGAATTACAATCAGTATACTGGTGGCCGGGAATGAGAGTAGAACACCAAATATATGCAAACAACTGTGAAAACTGCAATAGGGATCGCAGTAGTGAACCATGCTACCGGCTACCGATCAGAAACAACGTAACGCTGCCTACACCCCATCCTGCGTCCTATTAATAGTTAAGGCTAAACACACTTAAAAATGTGGCCTCCAGCGCTCGGCTGACGCTAGAACTGTTATAAGAAAGATCTGCGAGTCCATATCGGCATATACGCAATTACCACGTTCCATTCTGACCAGGGTCCTGCTTTCAGCTCTCGAGCTTATAAGGAGGCCATGGCCAGCATGGGAATTGGGTTGCGGTATTCTTGTCCGTCGCACCCCGAAGGGAATAGTGTGGTTGAAAGAAAAAACCGGGACATAAAGCGATCTATAACAGCGAAGGTATTAGGTTCAGGCGCTGGGTGGGTCAACCATCTAATAAGTGTCCAGACTAGTCTTAATAACTTGCCAAGAAATTCTCTAAAAGGTTTCAGCCCATACGAACTATTGTTCGGAATTAGAATGAACATTCAGGACCTCGATAGTCAGATGTCAGTGGTACAAGAAAAAACAACAGACTTTGACATCAAAGATCGTTTGGCTGTTTTACAGGAACTGAATGAAACAAGAAAATCCTTAAGCAACATAAAGTTAAAATAACAGCCATCTACCACTGACGAGGCACCACAAGCAACAGCCCCAGCAAGGCCTGTCTGGATTCCAAAGATTGGGGATCTAGTCAGAGAAAAGATCGCAGTGAAGAAGGAATTTGGGCCTTCTTACAGAAAAGCAGTACCTGTCTTGGCAGTCACCGGAACAAGATCAGTTGTACTACCGCCCCTTGCTGGTAAAAAGGAGAACAGAGTTGTGTCCATCGACCTGGTAAAACCACAAGCATGTGACCTATAATCAACACTAGGCCCAGTGGACTCCCAAGAAACAACAGAATACCCAAACTTGCAACAATCCAAGAGGTTCAAACTGAAAGACTAATCACATTCGATCAGCCTGCAGTGCACAGAGAAGGACTATGCAATAATGCCATGGAACTCGTGCCTCTTGAGACACAGATTGAAACGGTTCGTCAAGAAACATCAGTCTACAATAATGTGGCATCAGAAAGTGCTACCGAGAGACAGATTGAACGAACAATCCCAACAATTGACAGAACTGCCTCTGGTTATTTCATCAACTTCGACAACTTCTCTGAAGATCAAAACGAACCCGAAGTGATGCCAGAAACAAAAAAGACTTTTAAAGAAAAAGCAACGGAACTCTTTAATCAACTGAAGGAAATCTACCTTATTTCACCTTGGTTAGAGTTCTGGTTCGGTCTAGGTGTATTTTTCCTCCTGCTTTGGCTCATCATGGTACTTTGTTTGGGAAAATTCATTGAGGGAAAATATAGTACAATGGACACAGCAAGTCAGAACATCAACCTAGTCCTCAAACCACACAGATCATCCCACGTGAAGAAAAGAGAACTGTCAACAGTAAATGTCACAGCAATTCCAATACCTTTTGGGGGATTTATGGGAGAAAACAGACTATGAGATCTATGGTCCGGTCGAAATCCTGAAGTATCCTCATCAACTGAAGGTTTCCTTAAGTGACTTTGTAAAACCTAGTACATTCTCTGATGATTGGGACTTTAACAGTATTAATGACATGATGTCTGATTTAGTAATGTCAGCTAGATTCACAGAACATGATTATTTACAAGGTTCATCTAGTTATGAGCAATTATTCTGCTACACACATTATGGTGATCATTACTTGCATAAATCTGCACAGTCTAGAAATGTTTTTATGTATAATCAATGGGAACATTGTGCTACACCACCTAAAAGCAGTTCTAAAGCATTTTTTGAGAAATTCAAGTACTTCTCAGGGTTTAACACCAGTAATGCAGAAACGTTTTATTACAAACTGTTAGATAAAACAGGAATGAAAACAATGCTGACAAATTCTAAATTGATATATTCAGAAGCATTCTATGAAAAAATGATGACATTTGGTTTTGATTATTGGAAAAATAACATTGAAACGAAAACAATTTGGGGTACAAAAGATTGGCAGGTACAAGGCCTTGAAGCACTATTTAGAACCTGCATGATACCAGAACAAATGATGTTTTTAAATGACACAATACACCAAACATCCTGTCTTGGCCTAGCTAAGATCAAAGACCTTAAAACACCGTCTATTCCAAAGCCAATACCTGAAAATGCAACTGCAGATATTGAGTTAGACGTGTCACAAATTTTACATTTTAACTGAACACATCCTGATTGGAAAAAGTGGTTAATCTGGCCTATTGACACAAACAACTGTCAAGATTGATTCCTGAACAAAACACAGGGGTTAAAAATGACCAGACTAGACCCTAGATACTCCCAGAGACAACATCCAGGGATAATAACAACATACAGTGTAGGGAAACTCTGCCTTGAGTGGCTAACATCATCCACACTGGCTGAAATTAAGCAACACTTGTCTTTACTAAAAGATGGTGCTGATTTGCGCGATTTCATTCTTGGACCACGCAAACAGCGTCAAAAGCGTTTCATAGCGACCAGTATCTATGCTGCTTACAACGAGGCTTGGAAAGTCAAACAAATTGATACAGCTGAAAAAATACGAGAAATTGATCGTATTAATTTGGAGAAATCACTTTCTGTAGTGGACAATGGGTTAATGACTCTGTCCTCCAGAATATATTCGTTGGACAATATTGTATCCTCTGCCTTTGATGTGATAGACAGAGACTTGCTAATGTTACAACATGGCCAATCTCAATTACGTTCTATTATACAATTAGGCTGGACGCTGCAAAATCTTCGTTCAGGCTATGTGCCTTGGCGTTTAATCAACACAACGTCATTATTTTCCATTTTTAACCTTACTGATAAACAGATCAGTTTGGCACAGAAAGGAGCAGACTATACAATCCTGAGCATCGAAAAACTTGAGAGATTACCATTGACAATGTCAGAGAGTCCTGTCATTGAATGGATAATACACGGAATTATCACAATTCCGGTAACAACTTTCCGATTTAAAAAGTGCCTTGAGTACATACCTGCTGGCCAGTATGAACAATTGGGTAAAGGATATGTAAAATCAGAATGGAAATTACCATACACACATTCATGCTATAGTGACAGCGACAAAAATGTATTTCTTAGTGGTGAAAATTGTAAACATTCACTAAGCGGTATACTTTTGTGTCAGGGTATTAATTTACACGGAGCTTGTGATGGAAATTCTAACAACCTTTCATGCCACCAGCTTGTCACACCTGCAACTCAGATAGAGCCCTTCTTTATGCAACTCGCAAACGGGAGTTACATTCTTAGAACGGATCACAGATATTGTGGCCTTGTGCCAGGGAAAAGCTATCTAGTAAGTGTAACATCCATGGTCAAATGCTGTATGCAGGCATTGTTCCCGAGTGAGCCTGCAGACACAGTGACTCCCATCTGGCCTCGTCTGAATCTCTATTCTATACGAATTGATACTTTAAGCAAAATGAAGTCTGTGCTTTTACAGACAACAGTGCCCATAACGTCATCAAAAGAGACGTATGATCTTCTAGTTGCAAGGACAGCTACTGAAGTTCATGAACTTTTATCAACAAATTGCCCCGTGCATTTCGTAGAAATGCTTAGCCAACTCCTTAACATGTCTAGTGCCACAGGCATCCCAGGCATATTTAAGACGATTTTTACGGGACTGCTAACACCTTTTCAAGCAATTTTGGGAATCGTTCCTAATTTTATCCACTCTGTTTTTGGTGGCATACCCTTATTTTTGGGACTTGTAGCAGGGATTTTATTTTTGACCGTCCTGCTTCGTTATGGCAAGCCGAAACTCAGACATAGCTCCCATGGGAATGGAAGAGACAATCCTAGCAATGCGCTACTGGGACAGGATAACTAACGTCCTTGGATTGGCCAGGCTGAGAGATCTAAACATGACCTGGTTCTTTTCATTCAGACCTATATGGCAGAACTGTATCTTACCGGTACTTCGATGTATGCTATGCGGAGATGAGTGCGTGTTGGACATCTGTCTTTCACTTCCATCAGCAGTACCAATGGACGTCGATACTTTGCTCAGTCCGATAACGGCTCACGCATTGTGTTGTCCCCAGCGGCTACCAATCCTGATGACGGCATTCGTTGAGACTCCTGTGCTTCGACTAGGTGGTAACAGTGGAGCGAGTGACAAAAGCAACATCACCCAGGTACGACCTTCTGTGAGCATTGCTGATCCCGACTATGATGACAGCAATCATTCTCACACCTGCCAAGTTACAGCACTATCGAATTTGGTTGAACTGTCACCTGATTTTGTAGACCAATTCTTTGAGAGCCTGTCTGATATGATGTTCTCACCCGAACAGAAATAATAACTTTGGAGAAGCTTTCCGACACACAGCTTTCCCATGAACTCTGAATTTGGCCTTCAGTTTTGAACAACAAAAACTGCTAAAAGCGTTGGAACTCTATTTCCCAGTTCAAGCATTAATTCTTTTGAATTGAACACTTTTTAATATTGACCTTTTTTTTTTGGCACGAACAATTCTTTGCTTAAAGTAAAAACTATTCTTAGAGAACAGAAGCTTCAACTTCTATTTCTAAACACATCTAGAGACATAACAACCTTACACCAGCCTCTAGCACGCATTTATTGCAATGCATTTATATGTGATGATTTATCTCGCCCTTCTTCTGTTTCAGAGATATTTCATGTGTAATTCTTTTTGCATAATCGTTCATTGATTTTATATGCTATAATTTTTTAATGATTTCTATGCTTCAAAAAACGTACAGTACCTAAAATTTCACGTATTACATTATACGCCTATTTCAAATGCATATATATATTTTGGGGTGGGCAATGTTACACATGCATCTTATTGCTCTAGTTTTAGTAATTTGATGGACATGAACCCGTGGAGTGGGTGTTGCGTGCTTATCTAGGATCCTGATCGATACTGTGACCTTATGCCCCTATTCGGCTATAAATCCATTTATTCCCTATATTGGCATAACCGTTCAAGTGCGATATTCAGAAAGTCATCTCTGGCCTCACACGAACAGAGGCACATTCCAGAATAGTTCTCTGCCACTTCCTTTGCAACCAATTAGTGCAATGACAGAGCAGAAGTCACTATCTGAAGATTCCTAGATTAACACTCCGAGTTCTTCAACAAGATAAAAACTCAGCAAACCTGGAAATCCCCGCTTGCTGTGTTTTGATTAGTAATGGAACTCTAATGAGCAACTGATAGCTATCACTTCCTAGTGACATCTTTAATTGACGTCTTATGTCCAGCAAACTTACGTCAAACCAGGTACCTGTCAGGTATAAATATTACCAACGTTGCCTTAAGCAATTGCTGTTGTCGCCTGCCTGTTGCTAGCTGTCTGCAGTACGCTGATGCTACTGCTGTCCCAAAGCTGCTGATACCATTATCGCTGCTAAAGCGCGAACGATGGTGTGGTGTAACTAGGAGCTGAACAGCCGTCCCTCTGCGAAGAAGCCCAGCAGATGCCAGCTGCCCGCGGACGCTGTCCCCCCTCCTCCTCCTCGACGCGCTGAAGAGAGACGTTGCCTTTCTCCTGCAGAGAAATCCAGCTCCAGTGTTTCTGGTCTGCCCTCGCGGGTGACTGGGATACTGAGTTCCCCCTGAAGGAGATACCAGACCTCCATCATTCTACTCAGAGGTATGGTGTTGACTAAACCCTTAGTGAGAATTCTTGAAGCAAACCTTGGCAAAACCAACTTAAACTGAAGCTACTTACTTACTCCCCTCCCAAGTATTAGGCTTAGGTCAGGTACACTGGGGTAGGCGTAGTTAGAAGCACCAGTTGAGTATTTTAGCCTAATGTATATATGAATGTATATATGTTTTATTACTTTTAAACCATTGTATGGCTAAGAAACCATATCAATGCTTTTACAGTATTATCTTGCAATACTTATCTTACTGTACGTACTTTTTATAATAACAAGTCTTGCAATTGTGGCAATACATTTCTCTTGTACGAGAAGAAAGACTGTTCAATAAATGTTAACCCTTTATTGACAAACGCCCGTCTCTCTATTCTCTACATATCGTGAAAGTAAACTGCACTAACCTGACTGAGTAAAATAACTGTCTAGTGTTTCACATGACCCTAGAGATTGACTCTTGATCTGAGGAGCAAAGTTGTCATGTTGCACAGTTGTTGGAAAACTGAATCCCTTCTTGTCTGGGAAACTGATCACTTCCTATGCAGAGAAGAAAGTTTCCAGTGACCTCTGAGCTAGTTGGTAACAAACCCAATTAAGTTTAGCATAGTCAGTAGAGGCCTGGAAGATCCGCACTTCTACGTCGATACTACTGTTTATGTTATTCCAATGCGCAGGGCCTAGTGGGAAACTAGGAACTACACTACAATATATATATATATATATATATATATATATATATATATATATATATATATATATATATATATATCACGGTCAGATGATGATAAGTTGATAAGAGAACTACGAGGGTTACCAGGCTCACCTGCACGCCAAACCAGTTGTCCCTGGGTGCCTGACGCTGTTGGGCTCCCTGCCGCCCCCACTAACATCCCGCGGCCGCATAGGGGGAGACCACAGCTCCCAGGCTGCACACGGACTGCCCCGCCCACTGCCACGCATTTCGCCTGCCCAGAGGCACTTAAACAGCGGAGGCTCCTGCTAAGGAGCGGGGGAGAACTACAAGGGTTACCAGGCTTACCTGCACGCCGCACCAGTCGTCCCTGGGTCCCTGACGCTGTTTGGCTCCCTGCCACTGCCAGTAACATCCCGCGGCCACAGAGCGGGAGACCACAGCTCCCAGGCTGCATACCAACTGCCCCGCCCACTGGCACGCATTTCACGCGCCCGGAGGTGCTTAAACAGCGGAGGCTCCTCCCGCATTGCGGGACGCGCGCGGGCGAGCCGGGCAAAGGGCGGGCCGTCTGTGGCCCTCCGGGGCTGGTGGAGGTCGGGCCGGGCCACCCCCCCTTGGTCTTCCTGTAAAAAGAGGTACAGAGAACTAACTTACACCTTGAGACTACCTGCATGTGCACTTTGGCTCTTCCTAAGGGACTTTACATTGGCTTTTAAGCTACACGCTCCAGGTGTTTGTTGTGGTTATATATGCTGTGCTAAATATATAAAAGCTAGCCACACTATGTCTTGTAAAGGGATTCCTAAAAACACTATATCTCAGGGGGGTTCTCTTAAGGGAACAGCTGACCACTACCTGACCAGGGCAACAACGGTAATTGATCAAGAAATAGAGAGAGCAGAACGACGTCTCTCTATAGAAATTACATCTAGCAAACGATCTCCTTTGGTGCCAGACGACGTAGTACAACATTTTTCTTTACTGGGGGAATTAAATGAGATATGTAACACCAGGTACGCTCCTGTGGAACAGGGAAACGCGCAAAGTGGTGTTTCTACCTGCTCTACGGGAAATATAAGTCCCCAGCCTAGCATACCATCTCAATTAAACAAAAGTCTCCTGAGTAATCCCCTTTCACCATCAGTTAAAGATAATACGCAATCGATAGTGCACCCTCAGGCCCCTTCTGTTAAAAGAAAGCGAAAGGGTGCTAAACAGATGGGGAGACTAGCGAAACAACATAAACTGCATTCAAGCCCCCCACTGGATAAAACCACCACCCCTAAAGCATCTAAGGTATGTCCAATACTAGAATTTCCTGTATCTTCTCCACAGGCTACTCTATTGGCGCAGATCGAACATTTGGTTAAATCGTTAATATCCCTGCTGATAGAAAGAATGAAGAGTATAGGGGAAACGCTCACGGGTGTTGAGGAATCCACCAACGC
Organism: Lissotriton vulgaris; assembly: GCF_964263255.1. Classification (NCBI taxonomy): domain Eukaryota; kingdom Metazoa; phylum Chordata; class Amphibia; order Caudata; family Salamandridae; genus Lissotriton; species Lissotriton vulgaris. Next base: position 1,935,781,508 of record NC_141689.1, on the reverse strand, counting down.
AGATGCGCTACTTATTAAAAAGAATAGTAGGATATAAGCACTCACAGATTTTAGCTGCTACTGATGCACCCAAAACTACTGCTCAAAATATTACTGCCCAAAATCAACCAGTAATCCCAAAAATGCCAGCCTCAAATATTCAGAAAGTAACCCTAAAACCTGCAATAGTACAGAGTCCCGCTCCTAGAGTAAGGCCGAACAAAGAAGCCACGAGCCCCAATGGGATAGTCGATAACCAATGTATGATTCCAAGAAAAATTAACAACATACACCTACCACTGGAGGCCGCACCATTTGTGTGCGTCCTGTCTGGAGTGCCTGTGCTTACAAAGAAAAAAACTGAAGGACAACAGGAACTAAAAAACAAGGTATCATTCTGGTTAACTAAAAATAGACCCCTTCCACCTAACATCAATGGAAGAATATTAAATGTTAGACGGGTGGGCTGGTTAGGATCCCTGCCAAAGGATATAGCTGGAGACCTGGTAATAGTAAACTTCAGGGATAACCATGTTGTCCCTTATCTTCAAAGTTGGCAGCCACAAACAGGAGACGGCCCTATAGTAACTTAGGAACTAGGTGACTTCTACCCTAGAACAGCATATCTCCCACCTGCAAGAACGAATGCAGAAAATAACTACTTGGTGGGTAGTGGAGCCCTCGTATTGAGCAGCTATAACATACCCACTTACAATCGATTTGACTTATTTTTTGGGTTACATCTGGTGGATTGTTTGGATGCGGACACTACTTCGTAGGAAATTTTTTATTCTTTTATTCCGTCCCTAACAGGTAATGAATTATAACCGATGTAATCCAGTGTTTCCTAGAACTATAGAGATTGGATACAATTTTATCTGTTGTAACAGTTCCATCATTTTTAAAATATGTTTTTATATTGCGAAAATCGATCAGTTTGGATGATTTGTAATTTTCTCATCACAAGGAAAATATGCTCTATATACGAAACTTTGTCTAAATCTTCAATGTAAATGACATTTTATGTCGTATGCTTTTATGGTTATACTTTTTAACCGAATAAAGTACTTTTTTGGTTTGGTTGGTTAAGTTGATAAGAAAAACCTATCTTTCTTCTGCTACCATTGTTGTCAACACATTGGAAGCTGCATCAGCAGGTGGCGATTTAACAGTTTCTGGACAGAAGCTCTGCACATGCGACTAATTTCTGACATTGAACTACAATTTGGGGTAGGAACTCACTGTTGCTAGTTGGCCATTGTCTTAGCTGTTAAAGCTTGTGCCCTCCTGCAATGTCTTTATTGGTTCTGATCACAGTCAATAGTGGTTCTATCGCTAGCAAGAAAAGAGCTGGGGTGAGTGGGCACCCTTGTCTGGTTCCCCTGCCTAGGTGAAGTATTTCTGATGTTCCTCCGTTTACAACCACCCGTGCTTTGGGGTCGTTGTAGAGTGCCATTACCATCTTCCTAAAGTTGGCTCCCAGCCCAAATTTCCCCAGGCATTGATCCAGGTATGGCCATGACACCCTATCAAAGGCTTTCTCCGCGTCTAGGGCAATCATAACAGCTGCGTTGCTGCTTTTGGAGGAGTGGTTTATTATGTGGCATAGTAATCTTGTGTTGTCGTGGGACATCCGGTTTTTGAGGTAGCCTACATGGGAGTTGTATATAAGCTTCGGTAGGTAAGCATTCAGTCTGGTTGCCAGTATTTTTGCGTAGATTTTACAGTCTACGTTTATGAGAGAGATTGGTCTAAAATTCTTTGCCTCGTTAGTGTCCTTGCCCTCCTTTAGTATGACTATTATGTTTGCTTCTGCCATTGACTGTGTTATGTGTCCGTTCTGGACACATCTCGTGAATACTTCTTGCATGGTCGGTTTGAGAATGTGTAGGTACTGCTTGTAGAAGCCGGCCGTAAAGCCGTCTGGCCCCGGTGCCTTGTTTTCTTTCAGGCTAGCCGTGGCTTTCCCTATTTCATCCTCAGTTATAGCTAGGTCGAGTATATCTTGTTCCTTTTTTGATAGGGTTGGAGTAGATATGCCCCTTAGTAGTTCTTTCCCTCCATCAACTTTTAGTGTGTCGTCTCTTGTGTATAGTCTCTCGTAGAAGTCTCTAAAGACTTCCAGAATGTCTTTGTTTGTAGTCTGTGATTTGTTGTGTCTATTTTTAATGGCCCCAATCGTGTGCTGTTTCTGTCTCCCCTTCAGGTAGGATGCTAGGTTTTTCCCTGCTTTGTTTGCAGTTCACAAGTTGACTGATTTGTATTTATTGACCCAGGTCCCTGCTCTCTCGCTCAGGATTCTGTTAAGTTCGTACTTTCGCTTAGTTAGGCATGAGAGGGTGTTCTTATCCTCTATGTTAGCTTTGTGGCCGTTCTCTAGATTTTTAATTTCTTTTTCTAGGTCTGAAATTTTTTTATTCCTTTCTTTGTTCATCCTGCCCTTAATTGTCATGACAGTCCCTCTTATGGTGGCTTTCAGAGCGTCCCATAGCATTCCTCTGTCTGTCTCTGGGATATCGTTTATTGTTATGTACTCTTTTATAGCTGCCTCAATCTCCGCTTTCGCAGAGGTGTTGTTGAGCAGACTGTCGTCAAAGCGCCATCTTCTGTTTGGTTTTTCATTGTGCTTCCCTGATAGGGTCAGGCTTTTGTGCGAGTGGTCTGAAATAGTCCTAGGGCCAATTTCAGTGTGGTCTATGAGGTGGGTGTGTGTTTCTGACATGAGAATGTAATCAATTCGGCTGTAGGAGTTGTGGGGGTTGGAGTAAAAGGTGTATTCTCGGGCGTCTGGGTTGCTTAGACGCCTCGGGTCCTTCAGGCTGAGCTTAGAGCATAAGTTCCTTAGGATGTTGCCGCTGTGTGTGGCTGAGCTTGGTCTGTGGGGGTTTTTGTCGATTGCTGGGTCTAGGACCTGGTTCATATCTCCAGCAACCACGAGGAGGTCATCTAGTGGCAGGGTGTGTAGTTGCGCTCCTACTCCTTCCCAGAAGGGTTTGTCGTCAGTGTTTGGGCCATATATATTGGCCACGTGTATTGTCTCTCCCGCTCTCCTTAGGCTGGTCACAAGAGTTCTTCCCTGGGTGTCTGCCTGTGTGTCCACTACTGTTAGGTTTGACTTCTTACTGATTATTGTCACCACCCCATTTTTCTTGTTCTGTGCTGGTGACCCTACAACATCGCCTATCCAGCTTGCTCTGAGGTGCTTTATGTCCTCGGCTTCTAGTCTTGTCTCTTGTAGAACAAATATGTCGCCCTTAAGCTTCCTGAAGTATTCGAGCACTTTTCTCCTTTTCACCGGGCTGTTAAGACCTTTGACGTTCAGTGATACTATCTTAACGTCTGCTGAGATGTTTGTCTGAGTGTTGTGCGTCATTTGTGTGGTTTCAAGCTTTGCGGTCTGTGTGGCCTTACCCTGTAATTTTTTCTGTGGCCCCCTTTTCTTGGTGCATGTGTCGCCTGTTGGTGTCTGTGCTTAAGCCTTCCCTTGCTGCTCCTCGATGTGGATGTAGAAGTAGAAGTAGAAGAAAAGAAAGAGTAGTGTAGAAGATAGTGAAGAAAAGTAGCCCCATGCATGTGCTCCCCGCCCCCCCTCCCTCCCCGGCCTTCCCGTTCCCCCCTCCCGTCCCACCCTCCTCCCCCCATACTTGCTGAGTGAGTGTGCGACGACAAAGTTCCTTTGCACCGCAGCATCCCTGAGGTAAAGTTTGTGTTCTTTGTTTGGCCGGGCCTTGAAATTTGGCAGAGTGCGCAATCTGTCCTGGTAGATCTCACTTGGCCCACTGTTCCGGTATTAGACTTCCCTGTCGTAGTCCTTCCCAGTCCTGAGATATGATACCGCGTGTTCGCAAGCATGGTAAACGCCATCTGCTTCCTCGTACCGCGCTTCGTCGGCTTGCCTTTCTTGTCATGTTCGAGGTAGATTTTACCTGGCCTGAGATGCTGGCCCTTTTAACAGGTTGTGGTGCTGCCGGTTCAAAATGCGCTTGGTCATTGAGGTAGACATGTTGTCCTGTTGCTTGTTGCGTGTGGGGTGCCCTACTCCGATTGTCCCGTCACGTCGGGAGAGGCGCTCCTTTTCGCTCCCCCGGGGTTTTTCGTTTCTTCCATCTCCTCTGCTGGTGGGCCCTGCAGGTACCGTCTTAGGTCTCCTGGGTTCTCAAACACCATTGTTTTCCACTTGTCTATAACTTTGAAACGGGCCAGACCAACAAAGCTGAAGCTGGCGCCTCTTTTTCGCAGTGTCTCCCTTAGGGCCAGAAACCCCTTCCTGATCTCGACCATTGGCCGTGAATAGTCTTGAGTTAGCACGATCTTGGAGCCTGACCATGTTAGGTTTTGATTTTTCCTTGCGAAAGCAAAAATGGCATCAGTCTGGCACGCTCTCAGTGGGTGGGTCAAGAGCTCCAAGAAGAACTGCCGAGCCCTCGAGAATGTCTGGAGAAAGGAACCCACACCGGACAACAGGACCACCCTCAAGCTCGCCACCCGGAAACACCACCAACTGATCCGCACCGCCAAGAAAACGGCTTTCAAGAACCGACTGGACAACAACGCACACAACTGCAAGGAACTCTTCAACATCGTGAAAGAGCTCCCCAACCCCAACGCCGGAAACAACGACATCACCCCATCGCAAGACCTCTGCAACTCCCTCGCCTCCTACTTCCACAACAAGATCGCGGACATACACAACAGCTTCAGCACCCATCCGACCCACGCCACGACCACAGCAACGCCGCCCACCACCACCCTCCGAGCCTGGACCCCGATCAGCACCGAAGACACCGTCCGCATGATGAACTCCGTCCACTCCGGATCTCCGACCGACCCCTGCCCTCACCACGTCTTCAACAAAGCCGACGCTGTCATCGCACCCCACCTGCGGGACATTATCAACACCTCATTCGACACCGCCACCTTCCCCGAGAGCTGGAAGCACGCCGAACTCAGCGCTCTACTCAAGAAACCTACGGCAGACCCCACCGAACTCAAGAATTACCGCCCCATCTCACTACTCCCGTTTCCAGCCAAAGTCATCGAGAAGACCGTCAACAAACAGCTGGCCGCCTTCCTCGAGACGAATGGATCCCTCGACCCCTCGCAGTCCGGCTTCTGTGCCAACCACAGCACCGAGACCGCCCTCATCGCCGCCACCGACGACATCCGAGCCCTGATGGACAACGGAGAAACAGCTGCCCTCATCCTCCTAGACCTCTCCGCGGCTTTCGACACGGTCTGCCACCGCACCCTAGTGCAGTGCCTCAGCAACGTCGGAATCCAGGAGAAGGCACTGGAATGGATCGTCTCCTTCCTCGACGGAAGAACACAGAGAGTCCGCCTACCACCGTACAAGTCAGAGGCCACCGAAGTCATCTGCGGCGTCCCTCAAGGATCCTCGCTGAGCCCTACCCTCTTCAACGTCTACATGAACCCCCTCGCGGCCATCGCACGCCAACACAACCTCAACATAATCTCCTACGCCGACGACACCCAGCTGATCCTCTCCCTGACCAACGACCCCGCCGCCGCCAGAGCCAACCTGCACGAAGGGATGAAAGAGGTAGCCGAGTGGATGACGACGAGCCGCCTGAAACTGAACTCAGACAAGACGGAGGTCCTCATCCTGGGCTCCTCGCCCTCCGCCTGGGACGACTCCTGGTGGCCCCCCGCCCTGGGCACCGCACCCAAACCGACGAACCACGCACGCAACCTGGGCTTCATCCTGGACTCCTCCCTCTCCATGACCAGGCAAGTCAACGCCGTCTCCTCGTCGTGCTTCAACATCCTGCGCATGCTTCGGAAGATCTTCTGGTGGATCCCCACGGAGACCAGGAAGACCGTCACCCAGGCCCTCGTCACCAGCCGACTGGACTACGGCAACGCACTCTACGCCGGAACCACCGCCAAGCTCCAGAAGAGACTCCAGCGGATCCAGAACGCCTCAGCCAGACTCATCCTTGACATCCCACGGAACAGCCACATCTCCGGACACCTGAGAGACCTGCACTGGCTCCCCGTCAACAAAAGAATCACCTTCCGGCTCCTCACCCACGCACACAAAGCCCTACATGATCAAGGCCCGAGCTACCTCAACAACCGAATCAACTTCTACGCTCCCAAACGCCACCTCCGATCTGCCAGCCACGCCCTCGCCGCCGTTCCACGCATCCGCAGAGCCACAACAGGAGGAAGGTCCTTCTCCTACCTGGCCGCCAAGACCTGGAACTCCCTCCCGGCCGACCTGCGCCTGACCCAAGACCACCTCTCCTTCAGGAAGAAGCTCAAGACCTGGCTGTTCGAGCAGTAACGGCATCCCCCTCCCCCTAAGCGCCTTGAGACCCTACGGGTAGGTAGTGCGCTCTATAAATGTCATTGATTGATTGATTGATTGATTGATTGATTGATTGATTGATTGATACATATGATCGGTCTTGGACCTTTGCCTGTCGTTGGCTTCCCTGTCGGCACCCACCTGCTCCCTCCGGCTCTCCTCCTTGTCCTTTCCCTATCTCCTCTCTCCCAGGGCGAGGGTCCAAAGATGTAAACCAAGCATAACGAAGGGGTGGTAGACGACATCGGAAGTCTGAACTCGGAAGACCGGCAATCGGACTAACGTCAATAAGACTGGCAGCTGACAGCTATCTTTCTCCCCCCCCAGCGCTTTTTCTCTCTTCCTTTTCTTTCTTCCTCTCTTTCATCCATGTATACTGTATGCTCCATGTAAATATATATTTTTCTAAAATAAAAAACTACAGAAATAAAAAAAAAGCTTGTGCCCTCCTTGAGCCCAACTGTTATTTATCCCGATGATGCAAGGAAAGCAACGCGTGCAGCAACCCAGCTTCACAGTATGAAGTCAGGAGAGTCAGTGTGTGAGCTCTGTGATGCTGTCAGTGAGGAAATTCTTGGATTACAAGCTGGTTCACAGTATTTGAACTTACGCTGTGGCCCACTTGAAGGCCCCGTGTCAATTGAAGGTGAGACATTGACTTGCACACAGGCTTCAAAGACACTGAAGCTACAGCAAATGTCTCAGGTGAAGAGCGAGCTGCAGAAATAGTCATTACTCATAAGTACTTGTGTTGTGTGAGGAAATAAAAAACATTTTTGAAAAAACAGTCTAACTTACATAAGCATCCTGTTGTATAGGAAGTCTTGTTCGTTGATGCTGCAGATGATCCTAGAACCATGACTCTTCAGATGAAAAAGAACATACTTTTGCACACTTTGGATTCTGAGGGCTTAATATTGAACAAGCAAATACTTAAGAAGGGTAGGTAAGGGTACAGGAATGTTTTGAATGATGCTTTAACAGACCTACATGCTTATTACACACATATGGTGTATATTGGGATCAGTAGGTACAACATTTTCCACAGATAACAGATGAAGGCTCAATCTGCTGATGACGCACAATTGATGGACGAATTGCAGAACAAATCAAAACATTCACTCCCCCGTCAAGAGATCTGGGTTAAATCTATCATTCTTTTGCTCACCATGCCACCCCAGTTTAGACCTGGCCATATGCAAATCAGTCTTGAGCCCTGTGCCTCATGCGAACTGCCAAGTCAGCTCCTCCCTGGACCAAAACAAGCATCCTAGGACCGGTATCGGTCCAGATCTCTGTACTGGGGTGAATGTATGACATTGTTCTGCATTCTTTTCATCAATTGTTCTTCTTGCATTTGTCACCCAGAGTGGGACGGGTATGCTCAGACGTGGGTCCTGTGCTCTCCTTGCCACTGGAGTCAAGCTATCCTGGCTGATGAGGCCTGAAATCCCAAAACCAGTCCTAGGATGCTTGTTTCCAGTCCAGGGAGCACCTGGCCTGGCAGTTCGGGCTGGACTGTTCCCATTGGGGCAGGGTCAAGACTGATTTGCATATGGCTGGGTCCAAACTGGAATGGCATGGTAAGCAAAAAAAAATGGATTTCGGCCCAGATCTCTGTATTGGGGTGAATGTATGACATTGTTCTGCATCCTGTCCATCAATTGTTCTTTTTGCATTTGTCACTCCGAGTGGGACGGGTATGCTCAGATGTGGGTCCCGTGCTCTCAATGCCACTGGAGTCAAGCTATCCTGGCTGATGAGGGCTGAAAGCCTGAGACCAGTCCTAGGATGCGTGTTTCCAATCTAGGGAGGACCTGGCCTGGCAGTTCAGGCTGGACTGTTCCCATTGGGCGCAGGGTCAAGACTGATTTACATATGGCTGGGTCCAATCTGGAATGGCATGGTGAGCAAAAAACGATGGATTTAGGCCCAGATATCTGTATGGGGTGAATGTATGACATTGTTCTGCATTCTGTCCATCAATTGTTCTTTTTGCATTCATCACCCCGAGTGGGACAGATATGCTCAGAAGTGGGTCCCGTGCTCTCCATGCCACTGGAGTCAAGCTATCCTGGCTGATGGGGGCTGAAAGCCCGAAACCGGTTCTAGGATGCTGGTTTCCAGTCCAGGGAGGACCTGGCCTGGCAGTTCGGGCAGGACTGTTCACATTGGGTGCAGGGTCAAGACTGATTTGTATATGGCTGGGTCCGCACTGGAATGGTATGGTGAGCAAAAAAACGATGGATTTAGGCCCAGATGTCTGTACTGACCTGAATGTATGACATTGTTCGGCATTCTGTTTATCAATTGTTCTTTTTGCATTTGTCACCCCGAGTGGGACAGGTATGCTCAGACGTTGGTCCTGTGCTCTCCATGCCATTGGAGTCAAGCTATCCTGGCTGATTTGGGCTGAAAGCCCGAAACTGGTCCTAGGATGCTTGTTTCCAGTCCAGGGAGGACCTGGCCTGGAAGTTCGGGCTGGACTGTTCCCATTGGGTGCAGGGTCAAGACTGATTTGCATATGGCTGGGTCCAAACTGGAATGGCATGGTGAGCAAAAATGATGGATTTAGGCCCAGATCTCTGTACTGAGGTGAATGTATGACATTGTTCTGCATTCTGTCCATCAATTGTTCTTTTTGCATCAATCTGCTGATGAACGTGTAAATGCTTTGAAATTCTGTCAATGGATTGAATGCAGGTTTGGGATGCTTCACAATGAATCGATCAGATATTTATCCATGCACGCACTCCTGTAATCTAAGGGAGACTGTAGATCAACTGAGCTGAAGAATTAAAGGAAGTTATCACATCAGGAGAGCTGAAGTTTCAGGCTGGTGTGTAAAAGCTGTTAAGAAGGACGTAGAGAGAATGAAGCAGGTTGGAGATGCGAAGGTGAATTTTAAGAAGCAGCTAAGAAATGCTTCTTAACATATTTACATATTACATATTTACATAGCGTTTGTAAATATGGCAAAATAGTGCACTGGAAAAAGTATGATAGCGCTAATCATTTAGCATACAGTAGTGGTGAAAAGTAGGTCATTATGTAAGGGCGTGTTGAAAAATTAGGTAACTCTATCGGAAAATACAAATACTCAATGGAAAGGAGATCATATCAAGTGGCGAGCAGTCCCTAAACAGTACAGCTATCTTGAACATAAAAAACAGTTGTGTTGACCATTTTGGATATATGTTTGCTTAATACCATAGGTGAACTCAAAATTCCAGTAGTGGTGGACTTAGAGCGCTAGGAGCTTTGGGGACCCATCTTAGGGCTGACTTAAAAGTTTTAAAAAGGAAGTTTTAGGTCACCCAAACTGTTTATTTTGTCAGGTTGAAATGGGAGTTGAAAAATGCCCCACAGGCTGCAATGGCAGGTCTGAGATGTGTTGTTTGGTTGAAATATATTTTATTGAGTTTCAATAGCCTTCCATTAGAACACCAGTACAATGTGCCCGAATGTGCCCCCCCCCCAACACTGTTGCTGTAGTGCGTGGCAGAGGATACAACACAGTTAAACATACCCTAGACATCCTCTGAATCCACCCACCTGCACTAACTCAAAAAAAGTACTTATGCCGTTTATGTAGCCAGCATTTCAACACTATGACTTTGGTACCTCCTCATATGTTTTATCAGCAGGTTCTGTTCATCGCAGCAGGCATAGTTATCTAGGGCTATCAGTTAATACAATTCAGCTGGAAGTAACAAACTGAATAGCTGCCAGAACTCTCTGTAAGTTTCCAGTGGTGAGTGCAAGAAACAAGCGTTTCATACCCAGTATATGCCATATGCTATAAAGCCATGTTGTGCGTGTTGGCAGCCTTCCAGTTCCGATTCAACAACATAGCTAAGCAAACAGTGATTTTTTTCACACTGTTCTACACTTTTTTTAATCTGACGTCCTGGTGAATATCAATAAAGAATTTTTTTTGCCTCGAACGTCATTTTAAACATCACTTATTCACCTTTTTGTTTGCACTGCACTTTACCAGCACCACTCAGTGGCATGGACACTTCCACTGTATGAACCAGAATTGTGTGTTGTCTGGCCAATTCATCTGGGCCTGGACACACCACCCTGGTTCTAGACGTCCTACATGACGAGGCTACGCCAAGTGGGTGGTCTGATAGGATATCTCTATTATACATCTAGTATCGCGTGACCACTTGGTCTGGTCCAGTGCAATCCAACAGTGTGGTTTCTCAATAAGGACCTTACAGGCTCAGCCTTTTGTCTCACAGACCCTCCAACTCTTCTTGTTTGTTCGTAGCCTTCCAGTTCCCCAACCAGTGAGTATTGCCTCGAGCACTGCTCCCAGTGCTAGGTCAATGAGTCCTACCCCTATGCGATTTAAGTGGGAAGATCAGGGGGTTAGGGAGCCCCAAAACAATATATGCTGGGACCACATTTCAGCCTGTTCTTGCCGTTCCTGCATTCCTGTGGATAATTGCTGAATTCTACTCCACGCCTCACGGTACCCGCTGCGCGGGTCCCGCATCGTAGAGAGGCACTTTCTTTCATCTGGGAGCTGCTGCTGGGGTGTACCAGGGGCTGAGGGCTGCGAGCACAAGGGCTGGGACTCCATCTCCCAGGAGTCTCAGGTCATCCCGCGCCCGCTCCACCTGGGCCGCTCTCCCTCATCGCCCCGCCCCCAACAGAACTGAACTCGGAATAAATTCCGGACTGCTCATGGCTTCGTGGGACCACATTTCAGCCTGTTCTTGCCGTTCCTGCATTCCTGTGGATAATTGCTGAATTCTACTCCACGCCTCGCGGTACCCGCTGCGCGGGTCCCGCATCGTAGAGAGGCACTTTCTTTCATCTGGGAGCTGCTGCTGGGGTGTACCAGGGGCTGAGGGCTGCGAGTACAAGGGCTGGGATTCCATCTCCCAGGAGTCTCAGGTCATCCCGCGCCCGCTCCACCTGGGCCGCTCTCCCTCATCGCCCCGCCCCCAACACAACTGAACTCGGAATAAATTCCGGACTGCTCATTGCTTCGTGGGACCACATTTCAGCCTGTTCTTGCCGTTCCTGCATTCCTGTGGATAATTGCTGAATTCTACTCCACGCCTCGCGGTACCCGCTGCGCGGGTCCCGCATCGTAGAGAGGCACTTTCTTTCATCTGGGAGCTGCTGCTGGGGTGTACCAGGGGCTGAGGGCTGCGAGCACAAGGGCTGGGACTCCATCTCCCAGGAGTCTCAGGTCATCCCGCGCCCGCTCCACATGGGCCGCTCTCCCTCATCGCCCCGCCCCCAACAGAACTGAACTCGGAATAAATTCCGGACTGCTCATTGCTTCGTGGGACCACATTTCAGCCTGTTCTTGCCGTTCCTGCATTCCTGTGGATAATTGCTGAATTCTACTCCACGACTCGCGGTACCCGCTGCGCGGGTCCCGCATCGTAGAGAGGCACTTTCTTTCATCTGGGAGCTGCTGCTGGGGTGTACCAGGAGCTGAGGGCTGCGAGCACAAGGGCTGGGACTCCATCTCCCAGGAGTCTCAGGTCATCCCGCGCCCGCTCCACCTGGGCCGCTCTCCCTCATCGCCCCGCCCCCAACAGAACTGAACTCGGAATAAATTCCGGACTGCTCATTGCTTCGTGGGACCACATTTCAGCCTGTTCTTGCCGTTCCTGCATTCCTGTGGATAATTGCTGAATTCTACTCCACGCCTCGCGGTACCCGCTGCGCGGGTCCCGCATCGTAGAGAGGCACTTTCTTTCATCTGGGAGCTGCTGCTGGGGTGTACCAGGGGCTGAGGGCTGCGAGTACAAGGGCTGGGATTCCATCTCCCAGGAGTCTCAGGTCATCCCGCGCCCGCTCCACCTGGGCCGCTCTCCCTCATCGCCCCGCCCCCAACACAACTGAACTCGGAATAAATTCCGGACTGCTCATTGCTTCGTGGGACCACATTTCAGCCTGTTCTTGCCGTTCCTGCATTCCTGTGGATAATTGCTGAATTCTACTCCACGCCTCGCGGTACCCGCTGCGCGGGTCCCGCATCGTAGAGAGGCACTTTCTTTCATCTGGGTGCTGCTGCTGGGGTGTACCAGGGGCTGAGGGCTGCGAGCACAAGGGCTGGGACTCCATCTCCCAGGAGTCTCAGGTCATCCCGCGCCCGCTCCACCTGGGCCGCTCTCCCTCATCGCCCCGCCCCCAACAGAACTGAACTCGGAATAAATTCCGGACTGCTCATTGCTTTGTGGGACCACATTTCAGCCTGTTCTTGCCGTTCCTGCATTCCTGTGGATAATTGCTGAATTCTACTCCACGCCTCGCGGCACCCGCTGCGCGGGTCCCGCATCGTAGAGAGGCACTTTCTTTCATCTGGGAGCTGCTGCTGGGGTGTACCAGGGGCTGAGGGCTGCGAGCACAAGGGCTGGGACTCCATCTCCCAGGAGTCTCAGGTCATCCCGCGCCCGCTCCACCTGGGCCGCTCTCCCTCATCGCCCCGCCCCCAACAGAACTGAACTCGGAATAAATTCCGGACTGCTCATTGCTTCGTGGGACCACATTTCAGCCTGTTCTTGCCGTTCCTGCATTCCTGTGGATAATTGCTGAATTCTACTCCACGCCTCGCGGTACCTGCTGCGCGGGTCCCGCATCGTAGAGAGGCACTATCTTTCATCTGGGAGCTGCTGCTGGGGTGTACCAGGGGCTGAGGGCTGCGAGCACAAGGGCTGGGACTCCATCTCCCAGGAGTCTCAGGTCATCCCGCGCCCGCTCCACCTGGGCCGCTCTCCCTCATCGCCCCGCCCCCAACAATCCTCCCACCTTCGCTACAGCCATAAACGAGATTGCGACTTCCGCTGCGCGGGAGCGCGCGGGAGCTCGCCGGGAGAAGCCCGGGACAAGGGCGGGATCGTCTGTGGCCGTCCGGGGCCGTAGGAGGCCGGGCTGGGCCAGGTTACTGTTATTGTTAATTGTATCTGTATTTTCTTTTGTTGTCCACCGTTCTGCACTCTGTTAGTAGTATTTTAAGTGTATAATTTGGGTTAGATAGCATAGCTTGTCCTATCTGGATATGAGTCATTCAGCTCCCCCAGGTGTGGGCATCTCTGTACTTGGCCCACTCGATAAATTCTTTTAAAAATCTACCAAGGAAGTAGATATGGATCTACTCCTTGCTGAGAGAAGAGCTGAGCGACGACGCTCAATTGAGCAACTAAAGAAAATTCCACTGCCCACCCTATCAGACCCAAACTTCACCCAAGAAACGGCTGCTCAAGGGTTGAGCTCCATTGAGGATGATGTCACTGATATTAATCAAATCCCCAGTATTTTTAGGTTTCCAATTATTTCCCCGCCGTGTGCTAGTGCTACCAGCGGAAGCCATTTAGATTGTCCTCCTAATGATCATTCTAGCTTTGTTGATATAAACATCCCCGATATCCAAATCACGGATTCCGAATCTCGTCCTACGCTGCCCAACCAGTCATTGGTTTGCATAGATCCTGACGAGAATCTACATCCAATGAGTGTGTGTGACGCTGGAACCAAGCCTGACAAGGCAAAGAGGGTTGTGCGTTCTCCACCTAGGAAAAAAAGGAGAAAGGGCGGGGTAAAAAGGAAAGGCCAAAGTTGTCAGTCACCTCCCCAGTCTCTACCCAAACCAAACTCTGAGTTATTGATCCCACCCAATGCAGAGTTACCGTCGCCTGACACACACGATTTGGTTACCCCTGAGACAGTCATCGATGGGTTTAATGAGGTGTTCTATGCCATTATAGAGAAGCTTATTAAATCATACATGTTACCCCTGCTGGAGCGTGTTAGGACAATGGGTGATAAACTGGATCGCCTACTGGCGACCATTGAGCCAACACATCCCTCTAGCTCTGATAAGGACATGGGTCCATCCATTAAAGCACATGGTACAACCCACGTTGCTGGCAATATAAATACTACCTCTAGCCTACAACCCAAAAGTACAACTAATGTAGCTACTATCTCAAATAAAGCATCGGTTTTGGCTGTTAAACCTCCCAGAGCAGCCAGCACTGCTAAAGCGAATCCCAGGGTGGTCGTTAACAAACCACCTACTAAGGGAATAGTGCCACAGGCAAAGAATGGGGTGGGTAAACCCACAAACTCTAACAGTAAATCTCACAAATCCCTATCACGGAGGAACAATGTAGACTTGCCCCCGGATTCCATGAACTATGTTATTGTAATGACGGGTGTGCCACCAGTTTCGGAAGGGGATCGGGAAAATAACGAAAGCCTAAAAAACAAAGTCATATTCTGGCTGAAAACAAATAGACCCCTTCCTGTTCATCTTAACGGGGATATTGTTTCGGTCAGAAGATGTCAGTGGGTGGGGGTACGCCCCAAGGATATAGAGGGGGATATAGTGATCATCAACTTTAGGGACCACAGAGTAGTATCCCATCTCTCAGATTGGTATGTGGGAAAAAATGAGGGAGGGATCTCCACGAGGAACCTTAGTTATTTCTATCCTGAGACCCTGATTAATCCAACAGATCAACCTCCTGTCAAAAACACTAAAAGTTCCCTCAAATGGTCCAAGGCACCTAGTTTTCGTGGACCCCAATTTAACCCTGAGGCACGGTACCGCTCCTACACACAATCTAGCTACAACTGTTCCCTTCAAACACCGGGTTGGGCTAAGATTAAGCCCCAGCCTCTTGGTCCCCCAGCCTTATTGGATCTTCCACTCTATAATAAGTCTCTGTATTCCTTGGTACCCACCACCCCTGTTTTCCCACAGATTCAACAGCCCCCAAGTTTCCACCCAGCTTATCATTATCCAAATAGGTTCACTCAGCCCAATGAGTATTGGAATATCCCGCTGAGAAACCTTTATGACCCACTATCAGGGCTGTCGACTAACGATTGACCAGTTTTTTTGACAAGGGATGATGAGCCTAATTCCGATTGTATGGGTGTTGGAGATGTCCTGAGTAACCCACTAAGCATTGTTGAAAGTTTTGAAGACCAACCTCGTTGTTGTGTGGAAGGGTGCATGGTTTACTCAGGAGAGCCAGATTTATTGGCTATGGTACCCATCTCATTGTCCTCCATGGATGTCACCACTGTGGGCGTAAACCCAGAGCCAATTACCCAGGCTGGGTCAATATGTATGCTAATGGAAGGTACGAATACAGTTGCCCCAGTGCTTGAAGAACCCCTTCCCCAGTCCAACGAATCCCACCCTCTAGACATAACTAAATTGTGTGATCGAGTATGTAAAAAGGGTACTATTATGGGCTGTTGGAATGTTGCGGGAATTGAATCTCGTATGTGCATTCCTGATTGGGTTGATTTCATTTGTCAAGGCGATGTTTGGTCCTTTCAGGAGACCTGGGCAACCTCACCAGTGTTTCTTCCAGGTTTCTTGAACTTTAACAAATTAGCCATTAGAGGTCATAGAGGCCGGGCCATGGGTGGCCTCACAATCTGGGTTCGCCAATCTGCAGGTGTATCTGTTAAGGAAATCTTTATTGACTGTCCAGATATATTGATAGTTAGTATTAAAACAAAAAGTGGTTGGATATACTGCTGTTCAATGTATACGCTAGAGGAATCACGGGTGGCAGAGTTTCAACCACCCTTACTTGTTTGGATGATTTCCTAAGTTCTACCTTAAAAGCTGGTCATGTGGTTGTTATGGGTGACCTTAATACTTGTTTTGAACCACTAAGCAAAGATGATGGTTTATTAACTGAAGCAGAGGATCAGACCTGGGGGATTCCCCAACTTGATATACCCCCGATCAATAAGTGGTCCCAAGCAGCCACATATATTAAAGGTCTCTGCCTGAACTGGGGGTTACGTGCCCTTAACGAACGAGTAAGCTCGGACAGGATGGGTAATCACACATTTTTCAATGGCAGACATAGCAGTCGCATTGACTACATCCTAGTAGATATCAAAATGTGGCCTGTGGTATCGGATATGATAGTTAAGCCACGTCCAGAAAGTGACCACGAACCTCTGATAGCGGAACTGAAGGATTTTAGCTTTGCAGGGCCGGTTGAACGACAGCCTAATCCTGTACAGGAGGCGGTCGTACTCACAAACGACATGAGGAGGGTTCGCTGGCCAAAGGTTTCTGTAGATGTGGAAGCACGTAAAAAGGTCAGAGCCCTGGTCTCCAACTCATTGATAGAAATTGATGAGTGTGAAAACCAGGAAATGATGATCACAAATATCACAGACATTCATGCTAGCCTGTTTTTGTCCTTAAAATCACTGTTTGTTAAGTTTGTTGCCAATAAGGGCAGAGGGAAGGTTAGGAAACCCGCTAATTGGTATAACGATGTTTGCCGAGAGACCCATGCAGATCTGTTTAAAGCTTTAAAATCAAAGAACCCAGCCCTAATTAAAGCAAGTAGGAAGGCCTTTAATGAAGCCAAACGCCATGCCAAAGCAGCTTGGGATGACGAGCGTTGGACATCATTAGCTGAGGCCTGTGGCTCTAGGAACCTACAGCAGTTTTGGCACCTTCTCAGGTGGGGTCAGTCACAGGATGATAGCCCAAGCCCCGCAACGGTTGAACATCAGAAATGGGTGTCCCACTTTGAGGAACAATTTAGATGCCGCAATAACATGCAAGATTCCATCAGCTGGCCACTATCGCTAGATACACTTGTGTTCTCGGCTAAGGAAGTCGAAGCAGTCCTGAAAGCCATTCCTAGGGGAAAAGCGCCTGGTCCTGACTGTATTCCAGCGGACATATTTCAACAGGACCTTGATCTATGGGTACCATACCTAGTGCGATTGGTAAATGCACTGGCCATGGGTGCTAGGGTACCTGATTCCTGGGCTGGTGCAGAAATATTGCCTATTTTTAAGAAGGGTGATCGGTCGGTTCCATCCAACTACCGGCCGATCAGTCTAATTGACGCGGTACAGAAGATCATAACCCGTCTTGTTCTTTCCAGGATTCAGGCATGGATAGAGGAGCATGACATCCTTACTCCTCTTCAAGCTGGGTTTAGACCCCACGTGAGTACCCTAGATCAGGCATTCCGGTTCATGCTTTTGCATTGGAAGACGGTCACCTTGGGCAAAGGCAACCTATACGCGGCCTTCGTGGATCTAAGGTCAGCATTTGACCTTGTCCCGAGGGCCGGGTTATGGAAATGCCTACTAGATATGGGCATGCCCCCCATTTTGGTACGACTCATAGAGAACCTACATGCACAAACCTTTGCTTTTGTGCGATGGGGTAAACCAGGTGAGGTGACAGAGAATTTTCCAGTGGCTAAAGGTGTCAGGCAAGGTTGTGTGCTGGCACCCACCTTGTTTTCTATATATATTAATGGAGTTACCAAGTATTATGACAATTTTTCCACGGATGCCCCAAGTTTGGCTGGAATGAAAATCCCCCTGCTCATGTTCGCTGACAATACTCTCTTGATTTCACGAACCAGGCAGGGTTTACAGAAAGCACTGTCGAGGTTCGAGAGTTTCTGCAGCGAACATGAGCTGGAGGTGAACGTGTCCAAAACCAAATTTATGGTTTTAAGAGGGCACAAACAAATAAATGCCAGGGTTTCCATGGGGGATATCCACCTGGAGGAGACAAAGCATTTCACCTACCTGGGAGTTACCTTTAGTGAGACCTTGAGCTGGACCCATCAGATTGAGCTCATGACCATGAAGCATCAGCAGTTGGGTGGGGCACTGATTAAGGAACATAAAGGGTCATTTACAAGGCCAATGTCCCCGCTTATTAAGATCTATGGCGGTAAGGTTCTATCAGCAGTCCTATATGGAGCAGAACTTTGGGGTGGTAGCAACTTGGACCCGCTAAGACATGCCCAAAATACATTTTTAAGAATGGCAACAGGTCTGCCACAGTCAACACCACTAATTCCCCTTCTTTACGACCTAGGGTGCCAACCGGTGGAGGACCAAGCAAGACTTTGCCCTCTAACATTCTGGCGTCATCTTTGGACAACGCCGGAACTCCATCATTATGCAAAAGCCTGTTTGGAGGTTAGAAACAGCTTTGGTGCCACAAACATTGGCTGGTTCAGAGACTTAAAGGCCACCCTAATAGCTCTGGGGTATGGTGACCTGTGGTCCTCCCCCGAATCAGCCAACTTCCCTTCAAAAAAGGACCTCAAACAATGTTATTGGGAATGGGTGTCACATAACAGGTATTCCAAAATGAGCTCGAGTAGCCTTACTGGTCTGTTTATTGTATACAAGGATACGCCCAAGTTGGAAAGGTATTGGGATATTATAACCGCAAATTATTTTTTCAATTCAGATGCGGTTCACTTCCCCTCGGGGATTTTACCAAAAAGTGGGGAGCCGAAAGGACGGGGCTCTGTCCCAAGTGCCAAGGTACTGGGGAAAGCTTGAATCACTTTTTGTATGTGTGTCCACTATACTCTGCCCCAAGAGCCAAATGGCTTAGGCCGGTATGCAGAAATCTAGGTACCAGATCGGCTGGGGAAGCAAGTTTAAAGACCAACTTGGACCCTTTTATTGTTGTGGGGGTTGCTAAATTTTTGGGGTGGGCCTGGTTGCTTAGAAGCAGGCTCATTAAAAGTAATCTAACGGGGACTTAAATGATGTGATTGTTTTACATCTAGGCCTGTATCCTGCTGAATTATGGTTGCACTTGTGCGTCTCTGTAAATTTTTGTAAAATTGTACAAGAAGCTGATTAGCTTGTCAATGATTTAATATTTGTTTTAACTGTTTTTATATGTATAAACTGTATTTTATGTCTTTTATGATGAACTAATCGAATAAAGACTTCTTGACTGAGTATATGCTGGCAATCGTGTGTCAAGATATTTATCAACAGCCAATAGTGCTTACCAACAGCACATGAGTTTGGGGCAATACCAGAGGTGGTGAAGCAGCGTCCTGGGATCCCCAAACGTCTCCAGCACTCTGCACTATGCTCATGGTTACCTCTGTGGAGTCAGACGGGGGTGAGGTAAAAGTAGGTTACAATTTTAACAGCAGTTTCTTTTGAGCTGTTCAAAGTGGAGGGGACCAGTAACATCAAACATATGTCCCTCCGAGCGGCAGGTGGCTGTTCCCCATACCAGGATGGCGGCAGGGTGCAGCCCTTGAGTAAAGTCTGTGTTATCCAACATTGGTGTTAGTGGTGAAGGGAACGAAGACAATCCGTTTTGGATAGCCATGGGGTTTCATACTTGCAGTGTGGCTCTGGTCACTTGAAAGGAGTTCAAACCCCAAGCCCTTTGTCTCCTACACAAGAAGGGGTCCTTCCAGAGATGTTTTTTTGCTATAGTTCTGTCGATGAAACACCAATGCTTTTCAGACTGCTTGTGGGTCCATTCCATGAAAATCATAGTTGTGCCGCTTGGTAAAAGCACTGAAGATTGGGGATGCCCAGACCCCTCTATCAAATAGGGCGGCAGGGCTGTTTATGACATATATGGGACCTTTGACCACCCCAAACAAATTGGTTGATTTTTTTCTCCATGGTTTACCGCATACCAACTGGAGGCGCCAGAGGTAAAGCCTGAAAAAAAAAGACTCCATGGCAAAATGGTATTTTTTCAGCTCTGCCATCTGCCCTAGTCGATAGATTTTCCATTGGGCCAGATCGGCACAGATCTGTCACAGTAGAATGTGATAGTTGAGGGCCGCTGTGTCACACCACCAGATAGGGCAACGCAGTGGTCACCCAACCAATCAGTTACTGGGCAGCCAGCTGGGTCTGTACAGCTCGTGGCGTTGAAAGGTTGAGGGCTATTGTGTTCTGAAAATTAATGCAAAAGCTGGTGGCTGCCCCAAATTCTCCCAGCTCCTCTATAAAGGCCAGCAAGGCCTGGCGGGGATCTTCAAATGCCACCATACATCATCTGCATAAAAGCAGATGATGCGTTCTTCACCCCCAAAGTGTACCCCAGTCATGCAAGGATTGTGTCACACTCTCTGTGCCAGTGGTTCCATATAGAGCGCAAATAAGAGGATTGATAAAGAGCAGCTCTGCCTCTACTGATAGCGCTGAGCAAGAGGCCCTTCCATGTGCACCATCACCTGTGGGGCTCCATAATCGCTACTAATACACACACTGAATCTGTCTCCCGTGCCCAAATGTGTCAGCGTTGCTTCTAGGTAAGGCAAATGGACTTGATCAAATGCTTTTCAGCGTCAGTAGCAAGAAGCATGATTGCCCTCTGTGCTCGTGTGGCCTTGTCGACTATGTGAAGGATACGTTTAGTGTTATTGCTGCATTGATGGTGCAGTACAGATCCTGCCTGATTGGGATCCACAAGAACTGGCATATAAGGTCCCAGTCTCGCTGCTAGAATGCTAAAGAACAATTTAGCATTTACATTTATAAGAGAAATGGGCCTGTAAGAGCCACATTGTCTATTACCTTTCCCCGCTTTGGTATCACGGTAATGGAAGCCTCAAGCATGGAGGGTGGAAAGGTGCCAGTTTCAGCTAGGGAGTTGAAGAGCCGAGTACGGAGAGGGGCAATGCCTTGCAGAATGTTTTGTAAAGCAGGATAGGGAACCCATCCGGGCCCGGTGACTTCAAAAGTTTCTGGTAAGCAAACGCCATTATCACCTCCTCACTGCATATGCGCTGGTCCAATAACTCAGCCTGCTGGGATGTAAGCCGAGGTTTATGTGCATTGCAGAGGTAGTCTCTTAAGAGTGCAGATGGCAAGGCCTGTGTTGTGTATAGGGACATGTACTAATCCCGAAATGCAGCCGTTATAAGTGCATCTTTGGTGATTTCAGTGACATCAGTCCTCAGGCTAGTCTCCACACTCTCTGCCTGCCTCTTAGTCCTCAATCTGTCAGCTAATAGCCTGACACGTTTGTCCTCCCCTATACAGGAGTGTTGCAAGTGGACCACAGTATTTTCGGCCCTATCCAGGTCTAAGCTACTGTCTGAGCATGGGCCGCTTCTTCTTGATTCCAGATCCGGGGAGCCCCTGTCCTCTTATGAATACTTTCTGGCTCCATCACTTTCCCCTCCAGCTCCAGCCATTTCTCTTTGTATTCTTTATTGTCGACAGACAGCAGAGATAGCAATGAACTCTCCTCACACCACTGCTTTCAATGTCTCTGATAAGTGGGAATTGGGTTTCCTCGTGGCCATTTATTGCTAAAAAATCTTCAATCCCCCGGGAGATGCATCAGACTGTTTCAGGGCGATGGAGGAGACTTTCTCTCAGCTGTCACGGGCAGGAGCCCCAGCTTTGAGAGTCACACTGATGGTAACATGGCCAGAGAGACCCCGAAGCTTGTTGAATACCACTACGACCTGGGATGTATACCCTTGGAACCCAGGAAGTATTCAAGGCGTGCCTAGGCTCTATACACATGCTAATCTCTAGTGTGTGGGTTTGTGTCTCGGCATAAGACGTTCAAGCTGACTTCTCGTAACCAGTTCATCCCTTCCCAGGAAAGGGCCCCAGGCTGCCCATTGTGCTGCCTCCACCTATCCATGTATTTGCTCATCACTCGGTTAAGATCCCTCCCAAGCAGTATCTGGTCAGGGGACATCAGCACCTTAGAAATAGCCAGAGTGAGGAACTGCTCCTGGTTATAATTAGGAGCGTATGTAGAAGCCAGCATAATGGAACAGTCCCCAAAGTTTACCTGAGTTGCTCCTTCAGCTCCGCAAGCTTGCAGCCCACCTTACCCCTAAAGGAACATGCAAAGAGTATGGCAATGCCCCCAGTCTTGGTAGTGTTAGAAGAGAAGTATTGTCGTGGGAAGAGCAGGGACCTCATTCGGTGCCAATCTCCAGCTAACAAGTGTCTCTGGCAAGAAGCAGGCATCACCCCCCAGAATGTTCCAGGTATGACACGACTGTCCTGTGCTTAATTGGGCCGTTAAGCCCTTTCACGTTATGACTTTAAAACTGAGTGGGGTGGTGGGAACTTAATCGTAGGGGTGTTAGTGTAGCATATTCTGTGCGTTGAAGGGTAGGTGGTGCACGTCAGGTGTATAAAAAGGAGTCCATTAGTACAGGCCTAGATATCAAGAACGGAGTGAGTACCCCTCCATAAGTTCCCCAACAAGCCTCGATGTAAACCAAAACGAACACATGACCAAAAAAATAATGAGTTGCACTGGTATTCACCTGCAAAGTCCCATAGGGGTACCTGGGTGAATGTCCCTATAGTCATCACTAAAATCTTTGGACAAAAGTACCTGCCCCCACCTCTGCCTCTCTTCACGACCTAACTATAGTCACATCATTGCCTCCAAGAGGCCACTTTGGCCCAGACTCCAGGGGCTCTCAAGTCTAGTTTTGCAGCTCTGAGTCACCGGTCAGGCTGTCGAGAACAGCCTGCTGCTTCATGGCCCTGGTTGTTGGATCCAGCCCAAAGGTCCCTGTCAGGCCCGGTACTGTACTCCACTGGTTACGGCGTCTCAGCTTGCGGTGTGTGGGTCGATGGGGTGGTTCCTCAGGCCCCCTCTCCGGATTATTCAGGAGGCAGCGGGCCTCTTTCAGAGACGTAATCTGATGGAGTTTGTCCTCCCAGCTGAAAATGAGGCAGAACATGTAACCACAGCTGTA
Organism: Lissotriton vulgaris; assembly: GCF_964263255.1. Lineage (NCBI taxonomy): Eukaryota > Metazoa > Chordata > Amphibia > Caudata > Salamandridae > Lissotriton > Lissotriton vulgaris. The sequence goes on along the minus strand of NC_141689.1, from coordinate 1,935,758,681 downwards.
GGAAACTCCCTTGTTGCGGAGGAAGATGGTGATAAGTTGTAGAGTCCCTTCTTTTTTGTAGCGACCCAGCGGCTAAGTCTTGGTACAGAGTTAGGGTATGGCACCTAAATTGTACAGGGTGGGCATCCCATGTTTTGAGTAATATACTATTCTTTAATTGGGAGTCATGGACACAGGCAAAGATGTCTGGCGAGCAGGTGCCCTCTGTAATGACGTCCACAGTGACCACAGTAGCCAGGCACTAGGACATGCCCGAGGTGGGACGAGGGCGGGCGGAAAGGGAGGAACTGGGCCTAGGGACAGCAGTTAGCCGTTATCCCAGGAAGGAGAAGGACGTTAATAAAGAAGGCTATATTCATTCACTCGGTTTCCGTGTGCTTATATACCACGACGGACACTACAACTGGCGACGAAGGTGCCTTGAACTCGCATGTATGTGAGGACGGCTAACTCGGTGCACGTCCCCAGAGAAGAGGCGTCCACCAGTGGGGAGAGAGACCCATTTCCCTCCTGCCCTTCCTCTCCAAGATCCTGGAGGCTCATGTTTCCAGCTGTATCTCTAATTTTATGGAGACTTCGAACTACCTGGAACCTAACCAAGCAGGTTTCCGTCCGGGCCACTCAACTGAGGCGGTGATTTTAGGGGTGCAGGACACACTCAGGGCCAATGCAGATGCAGACGTCCAGCAGGCTCTGATACTGCTCGACCTGTCGGCCGCGTACGACACGGTTGATTATAACATCTTACTCAACCGTGTCGAGCAGGCCGGCCTTAGGGGCTCTGCTCTGAGGTGGATCGCATCTTTTATTGATGGCCGAACCCAAGCAGTACAACTGGGAACATTCACGGCTACCAGACATCACTCCATTTGTGGGGTCCCGCAGGGCTCATCACTCTCCCCCCTGCTATTTAACTTGTATCTCCGTCCCCTTTTATTTTCTCTCAAAAAATTCAAAGTCACAGCGTACAATTACGCTGATGACTTACAACTGGTATTCACTCTCAATACACCTGATGCGGTGACTGAATTTCAGAAGACCATGAGGCATATCCAAGGCTGGATGAATGATAACCACCTTAAGCTGAACCCGGGCAAGACGGAACTACTCTTGCCCGGGAAAAGCGTACCCAGCTGGGGCCCCCATTTCTGGCCCACCGATATGGGAACTCCTCCTGTCAGCTCCGCCTCAGTAAAAAGCTTGGGGGTCACTTTAAGATCAGATCTGTCGCTGCACTCTCAGGTAGGCGCAGTGGTGTCAGCAAGTTTTTTTCAACTCCGTAAAATAAAAAAAATTGCTCAGTTTCTCACACATTCTGCCCTCATTCAAGTCACTATAGCCCTGGTGCTGTCCCGTCTAGATTTTTCAAACAGCATTTATTTAGGCTTACCATTGGGACTCTTGAGAAGACTCCAATTGGTCCAGAACCAAGCAGCCAGACTCATAACTAAACAACCCAGGAGGCACTCAATTAAATCAGGCATGAAGGAGCTACACTGGTTACCTGTGGCCCAGAGAATAGCTTTTAAAACCTGCTGTATAAGCTTCAGAGCCTTAAACAACTGTGGACCAATTTTTATTAAAAACCTAGTGACAAAATATGTCCCCACACGACACCTCCGATCTGCCCAGAAAACACTCGTGGTGGTGTCTCGATTCAAAAGGAAACGACAAGGGGGCAGCTGCTTTCATCACCTCGCTGCCACCCTTTGGAATTCGTTACCTCTACCACTGAGACATAGTAAAGATCTGCTCACGTTTAGACATGCCTTAAAGACCTGGCTGTTTGAGCAAGCCTATTTATAGTAGTTTTCACAGCAACATGTATCATCTCTTCCTCCCGACAGCGCCGTGAAGCCCACGGGCGTACGAGCGCTTTAAAAATTGCATATAACATAACATAACATAACATAACAGAGACCGCGTGGTCACCAGGCACAAACGCGAGCGTCCTCGCGAGCTGGGAGCCCAGCCCAGCCACCCGGCGGTGATCGACCCGCCCGGAGCTCGCCCCACGTTTGGGGGTTGGAGCGCGCTGCTGTGTCTGCCCACCGGGAGCCCACCCCGGCGGCGGAGCAATCGGAGCTTGCCCCGCGTGCGGAGGCTAGAGAGCATCGCCTGAACTGCCCACTGGGAGCTCACCCCGGCGGAAGAACTACAGAACCAGTGGTGCTCGCTCCGCATGAGGAGGCTGGAGCATTCCATGTAAAGTGCACACCGGGAGCCCACTCCGGCGGCAAAAGACAGAAACAACAAAAGAAGCACGTAGAAAAAGCTGCCCTACCTGATGCGGTGACTCCGGAGATGAATTGTAGCTGCAATCGACAAGCGGTGAGTGGAGAGTGAAAGCGCTAAGAAATAGAGCAGCTCCGGTGAAAAGAAAGGAAAAAACGGCAGAAATCTCGTTCAACACGAGATTCACGCGCAGCCATTTTGGAGTCAGGCAGCATTGTCCAATCCCCTGCGAGAGACCATCGGCGGCCAATTTGAAATCAGGCAGAGGACCTGAACCACAAACAAACATTGGCGAGTGCAAGAGGGCCAACAAACAAGCATTGGTGAGTGCAATAAATATAGCAAACAAGCACTGGCGAGTGCAACAAAGACAACACACAAGCATTGGCGAGTGCAACGAATACAGTAAACAAGCACTGGTGAGTGCAACTAAGATAGTAAACAAGCACTGGCGAGTGCAACGAACACAATAAACAAGCACTGGCGAGTGTAACGAAGATACTAAACAAGCACTAGCGAGCGTAACAAACACTAAGAAAGAGACTGTAAGAGCAGTCAAGAACAGCAGAGTCAGACAATGGCTGACCCAGCTCCCGTAAGTATGTTTGGGACCTCATTTCTGCTACGTCCAGAGCCCCTCGCTCTTGAATATGGCGGGGGTATGGGTTTACGATGGCAAGAGTGGATAGAAGACTTCACGGTCTACATGAAGGGGTCGAAAGTAACAGACACCGAAGAACAACTACTAGCTCTCAAGAACCTGGTCAGCAAAGAAGTTGAACAAATAATAAAAGAGCTACCCACTGAGTCTGCTGGGTCCTATGAGGCAGTCTGTGAAACACTCAACCGCAAGTTCCTACACAAAAGGAACGTTGACTTTGAGCGGTACACATTCAATCTGGCCACCCAAGAGAGCGGTGAACAAATGGGTGTATTTGTCACACGCCTGAGACGGTTGGCGAGATACTGTGAGTTTGATACATTTTCCACCGAAGATGCTCTTCGACTAAGAATCATAGAAGGCTGCATCTCAGAACCACTGAGACGGAAACTGCTCAAGAAAAGCTACTCGCTAAAAGAAATCTAAGAAATGACAAGAGTAGAGGAGCAAGCAGATGAACATGCAAAAAAAATGGAAGCCGGGAGAGGTGATAAACAAGAAAGAGCATTCAGGACGCAGCCCCGACAAACGCATGGACGATCGCCACCTCAAGTACGCTCCTCCAGATCAAAGAAACAACGTCACCAGTCACACAATGGATGCCACAGCACAAGACACACCACAAGACGATCCGACAAGCAACTGAAGTGCTACAGATGCGGCTATGACTTCCCACATGCAGATGCATGCCCAGCACTAGGGCAACGATGCCGGAAGTGCGGCCGAGACAATCACTTCGAAAGCATGTGTGGGACACTGCACAAGAGCGATCAACGGAGACAACACCGGCAACATCATCACTCAGACAGTCGTCACCATGTCAGAGCAGTCCAGGACAGACGAGACTCGTCCACTGGGTCGTCACAATCTAGCTGCCACTCTTGCCGGACACATCAATCTTGACGGTCATCATCAAGAGAATCTAGATCCCTCTCACCCATCTCACAAGACCGCAACGAGTACATCTACTTCGTAGCTGACCCTGATTGGCTGAAGGAATTTCCACGGCTGGACATCAGAGTTGGTTCTCATTCTACCAAATTCGTGCTGGACAGTGGGGCATTGTTAAACTACCTACCAGTAGCGGAATATCAACGAATGAGACCGCCCCCAAAACTGGTCAACGCCCACATACAAGTATACACGTGGATGTTGAAGAAACCACTAACATGTCTTGGGATGTTTGCAACCGATCTGTCTTACAAAGATCGCAAGATAGAAGCCTACATACATGTCATCGAGGGGCCCGAGGCAGACTGCCTTCTAAGTTTGGCCACAGCTGAACGACTGAAACTGATTGACCTATTGTACAAAGTGGATGACAAACCGGACGTCATCCAAAAGTTCCCCAAGCTCTTCCAAGGCCTTGGAAAAATGAAGAACTGCCACGTAAGACTGCATATCAATGAACAAATCACAACGTGGGCACAACACCACCGGAAGATCCCATTTCACCTACAAGAAGCCGTCAAAAAAGAACTACAAGAGCTATTAGACCCCGACATCATAGAAAGAACGGATGGACCAACATCATGGGTCTCCCCGGTTGTAGTGGAGAAGTGTGGCTCACTGGTTAGTGGAGAAGTGTGGCTCACTGGTTAGAGCAGGCAGACCATGAAGCAGAGGTCAGACCCGGGACCAGGGTTCGATTCCCGACACGGCAGGGTGTTGAGCTCATATGTCCACGGACTCGATAATTCTCACTTTGGTGCCTGACCTAATCATGGGTTCACACTCTGCAACTCTGGGCATTAAGCTTGCTTAATCTCCACAACGGCCCCCCCGCGGCGGGATGCCTGGCTTTACCTTGGGGATGCCCTGTAGGGGCTATCTCACAGGGAAAAACCAGGACGGGTTCCCAAGGCAAGCGCGGAGATACCCCTTCGGGGGTCGATTCTGGCGCTATATAAGAAATGTAATAATAATAATAATAATAATATGTAGTAGTCCCAAAGAAAGGAGAAGCCGGCCGAGTCCGACTATGTGTGGACATGAGAGCGCCCAACATGGCAATAGAAAGAGAGAGACATCCAGGTCCACACATTAGCGACATGATAACGTCACTCAACGGAACAAAAATATTTTCGAAATTAGACCTCAACAAAGGATACCACCAACTAGAACTGCATGAGCGATCAAGATATATCACAGCTTTTTCGACACATCTGGGGTTGTTCAGGTACAAAAGACTACGTTTTGGGGTGTCCTTAGCAGCAGAAATATTCCAAGAAGTTATCAGGAGAACAATTCATCATATCCCACATGCACTAAACTACAGTGACGATATCCTAGTATACGGAGCAACCACTCAAGAACACGACAAGGCGCTAGAGCGAGTCTGCCATGCATTAACGGAAGCCAACCTCACACTCAACAAGACCAAATGTGATTTTCACAAACCAACATTGACATTTTTTGGCCACATATTTTCTGGAGATGGCATGAAACCAGACCCCGAAAAGGTAACAGCGCTAAACGACACACCAAGCCCAGATGACGCTGGGGATGTACGATCATTCCTAGGCATGGCCAGCTACTGCCACAATAAGTCACCCGCTGAGAGTACTGCCCAAACAAGGACAACAATTTCAGTGGTCCACCCAATGTGAAGGGGCGTTTAGAGAAATAAAGAAAGCTGTGGAGTCAGCTAAAAACTTGGCTTACTTCAATCCAAAAAAGAAAACGTAAATAACAGTAGATGCTAGTCCCGTAGGACTGGGAGCCATCCTAGCTCAATACGACAGAGAAGGAGACCTTCGACCCATAGTGGCATATGCCAGCAGGAGTCTAACAGACACAGAGAGAGCGTACTCCCAGCCAGAAAAAGAAAGCCTGGCTGTTGTATGGGCGTGTGAACATTTCCACATATTCATTTTTGGAAAACACTTCACTTTAGTTACTGACCATCAAGCACTGACCACGATTTTTTGAAACCCTCAAGCAAAAATGCCACCACGGATAGAACTATGGGGCCTCAGGTTGCAAGAATACACATATACCATCATACACAAACCAGGAAAAGCTGCAAACCCCGCAGACTACATGTCCAGACACCCCACCAGATCCAGCAAATCAGAAAAATCAATTGCGGACGAACATATTCATTTTGTAGTAGACCAAGCAAGACCTCCGGCCGTTTCGCTGGAAGCAATTTGTGAAGCGACACAAGCTGACGCCACCCTACAAGAAGTGAAACGTAGAATCCAAACCAACAGATGGAGGCATTCACAGACCAGTGAACAAAGCGACCAAGAGATGGCGGCATTCAAACATGTCCACGACGAATTGTCAATAGCAGCAAATGGTCTCATCCTAAGAGACACAAGAATAGTGGTCCCACGACAGCTTAGACAAGGGATCATCAACCTAGCGCATGAAGGACATCGGGGCATAGTAGCAACAAAAAGAGCACTCCGCGAAAGAGTCTGGTTTCCAACACTAGACCTGATGGTAGAGACAACTCTGAAATTTTGCCCGCAATGTCAACTGGTGAGCCGTCCAGATCCACCCGCACCACTACAAATGTCTCCACTACCGGAGGGTGTCTGGCAACACATTGCCATTGACTTCTTTAGGCCAGTCAAGTTGGGCCAATATGTCCTAGTCATCAATGACGAATACTCCCGATTCCCCTTCCCACAACTATGCACATCCACGAAAGCGTCTAGCACCATACCAATCTTAGAAGAGGTTTTTGCTGCGTGGGGCATTCCTCAAGTGGTGAAGTCAGACAACGAGCCTCCATTCAACAGCCATGACTTTGCTGATTTTGCTCAACACCTCAACTTCAAGCATCGGAAGATCACGCCTCTATGGCCTCAGGTGAACGGAATGGTCGAACGCTTCATGACCACGATCAAGAGAGCCATTTAGCAAGCAGAACTCACCAGGAAGAACATTCAGACAGCACTGAACGAAGTACTACGAGCTTACCGAAACACGCCACACTCCACCACAGGCAAGTGTCCTGCCACCACCATGTTAGGCGACCAGGCTGCCAATGATGAGTCCCGCGGCGAGTGAACAATATCCAGACTCTGACCATGAGGAGATGGTGGCCAGGGATAAGATAAAGAAAGAAAAGATGAAGGACTATGCGGATGAACGCCGACATGCCGCTCCCTTTGAAATTCACGAAGGAGACTGGGTGCTGGCGCGGCAAGAACAACACAGAAAGACTGACTGCCAATATCATGAGGTGCCTCTGAAAGTGATACAACAAAACGGAACTATGATCACTGCGGAGGCCAACGGAAGACGCATTACCCGTAACATGACGTACTTTAAGAAGTGCAGCCCCAATGTCAAGGAACTACTGTCTGAACCAAGAGTAGAGAATAGAGAACTAGAGACATTACCAAGTCGCAGTCAGGTGCTGATGGAAATCACTGACGAGCGCGAGCATGACAGTCCTGACCTCCAGGCGCGCCCCAGACGGGTCATCACAAAACCGTCTCGCCTGATTGAGGATTTATAAACAGAAACAGTTGACGACTAGAAAGAAGAGGGTGCAAACTGTTTGCTGTGTTGTGTTTTGTTTGATTTTGTTTTTCTTTTTTTGTGTTTGTTTACAGAGGAGGGAGATGTAATGACGTCCACAGTGACCACAGTAGCCAGGCACTAGGACATGCCCGAGGTGGGACGAGTGCGGGCGGAATGGGAGGAGCTGGGGCTAGGGACGGCAGTTAGCCGTTAGCCCAGGAAGGAGAAGGACGTTAATAAAGAAGGCTATATTCATTCACTCGGTGTCCGTGTGCTTCTATACCACGACGGACACTACACCCTCCAGTCGCAGGAGGCACACTCTATGAACCCTGTCCAACTGCACTTCACAATCATCTTGTGATCCCAGTATTTGTAGGAAGAGTTGTGATGTCTGAGCCCTCCACCTTGGTTGGCCCTCCTCGGATGCAAATGTTCCTCCAGGAACGATTTCCAAGATCTTCTGTGTGGGCATAGAGAGCAGTTTGTTGCTCTTGCAGGCGTAGCACCTCTTGTTGCAGGGGTTCCATCTCTGTGTCTCGGCCAGACTCATTCCACTCTAATGTAGATACCCTATCTCCCACATCTGTCATCTTACATCTGAACTACTTATGGTCCTGGCCCAGTGCTCTCCGTACTGTTTGGATGTCTTCCCACAGAGAAACGAAAAGCGCCTCCATAAAGGATCTCACTAAAGGGGGCTCTGTCTGCCCCCTCTCAGGCACTGCAGTTGACTTTGACTGCTGCACATTTTCATTGGCCGAAAAACAAGTCGACTATATGTGCATGTCTTTGAACGAACGCTCCTTCTTTCCCACTGTCACTGTTGTCTGTCCTCACTGGTTGGGGCCCTCAGGCAGGCAAATGGTTTTGCAATGCATGGTGTCACGCCGTCTCGCAGTGTAGCCCAGCACCAGCTTCTAGGCTCGCATGTGGAGGGCCAGAGGGGTACCAGAGAGTCCCCTCACTGTGCAGCTTAGGGGTGAGTGTTCCTCTGCCAAGCTGGTCATGTTGGAATTGTGTGGTACGATGGCAGGGGAGGGGCACTTGAGGCCCATGCAGCGCACAGGATTGACGAGCTACCACAACCTGGCAGTGTTGCACAGGGTCTATCTCACAACTACTGGCTAACCCAGTCAAAGCTATGACACCCCCTTGGGCTGAGCTGGCCCAATGTAGCATGCCAGGCACCTCCATCTGAGTCGCTCTCTGCCACATGCATCACCCCTTGCATTTCATACCTCTGGGCCTCCATCGGTGCAGGCTCTACATTTGGAACCCTCCATCGTCGATTGCTGTGCAGGCTTTCATTGGTGAGCTTGCTCCCCAACTGTGAAGCAAAGGACGGCAGCACACAAGCAGGGCCCGTCCCCAGGTCCAGAAGGGAAGTTCCCTGAAACAACCCGCAGGCTCTGCAGACCAGCATCGCACAAGCTCCATCAGCTGCAGTGGGCTGTGCGTGTCTCATTGTGGCCGGCCAACCAGTCTCCCTCCTATGGCTGCCCCCTGTTGAAGATGCGGTGAGGGCCCCAGTCCATGGGCCAGCCTCCAGGCCCCTAACCGTTGCTCCCTTCACCCCGCCCGCACCTCTGGGCTGATTATAAAGGCGCACGCCCCCCTGGACCGCTGTGTGGCCAATGGCGACCCACAAAAGTGGGTTTTTTGCACAGCCGCTGCTCAACATCTGAGCCTTACTGCATGGGCAGCAAAACCGCTGCTCCTCCTAGACATCAGTCTCCCCTGGCTCAGCAATGGTCATAGAGCCCTCTCTCCGGGGTCACAGGGCTGTGGTAGATGCTCCTAAGGCGGCGGTCAGAGGGAGATGCAGTATGGCGTGTCCTAATGGTCCGCCATCTTGGACACGCCCCCCTGAGATGTGTTTTAAAGTGTCACTTGAGTGAGTGGCACAATGAGTGCTGCAGGCCCACGAGTAACATTTCATTTACAAATCCTGGGCACACCTAGTATACCATTTACGAGGCAATAACATGTAAATTAAATGTGGCAATTTGGTGTAAACAAATTTGACCATATTTGAGGGAGAAAGCACTTAGCACTGGTTAGAGGTGGAAAAAGTTCATAAAGGAAGAAAGCCAACAAACACAAATTCAGTAAATCAGGAGGGGTGAAGGCAAAAGATTTGCGGGACCACCACCCAAGTGTGTTGGGTCTAACAGCAGTCTATTGGGAAACTGGGACAGTTGGACCAGAGAAGTTTGCATATAGTTTTTGATCGGTATAGTAAGGAGTGGGTCCTGATTGTTAATGAGAAGGAACTTACAAGTTTCGCAATGGCTTCAGTATGGAAATTGGCAAGCTTCCAAGGTTTGAGCATAGAATTGTACAAAAGGAGGATGCAGTACCGAAAAGCACAAGGTAAGGAGTATTTCCATATTACTCACAGATTAATTCTCTGCTCAACTTGAGAAGCTTGTAAGGGATGATTGATTGAATATACAGTCATTCAACTGGTTGTCCTACCTCAAAAATTCATCTCTGTGTGGGCCTTTGGGGGCACACAGACACCAAGGCAAGAAGTTTTGTTTAGCTGTCTGCCCCTCCCTCAGTTTCACAACACAGGAGACTCCTTGCCATACACTTAAGTTGAACATTTCAACTGTCGGAATTAACCATTCCAGTGCGGTTGTCTTTTCACAAAAATTGTCAGATTCACAAACGTACTTATCTGGGTTTTTTTAACCTCATCGACGCTCATGACGAGCTCAGCTCGTCTTGAGCCACGGTGCTCGTGTGCTCATGACGAGCTGAGCTCGTCTTGACCGTTGGAATGCTTGCATGCTGGGATAATTCCCCTGCTGTGCGAGCGTTCTACAGGAACGGGTGTGGTCATGACGAGCTCTGCTCGCCTTGAGCACACGACCACCGTGGCTCATGACGAGCTCGGCTCGTCATGAGCACGGGGGTGCTGTGCGCCCCCGCCTCCCCTCAGCAAAGCGGGGCAATCAGCCCCGCATGCAAGGGGTTAAACATACTTTATTTAAAAACCTTATCAGCATAAATGTAGGATCATTTTGATAAATAAGGTATTTTGTTTTTTGTTGTTTCCAACTTATACATAATACATATTTGTCCATGATATAACTTCTGGTTACAAATGTAGTTCGTCAGTCGTCCGCCTTTGCGGTATGAGAAGTATGTTCATATAAGCGGCCAATATTATTACATTGAGATCAGTAATACCAAACATGTTTATGTTTAGACTAACTTCCTAATTGGTCCCCACCCACCTCCTGTTCTCTCCCCTCGTCCTGGTCTACAGTTTCCGAGTCATATGGTCGACTGATAGGGTTATTAACGTGGTACTGTGTGTCCCACTCTGTCTGTAATCTGTGGTATGTAGACTGGGGTCCGTGTGGGTCTGGCTATGTTTTCATAAGGGGTGACAGTAGATTATTGTGTGGGAGTGTTTTGTACAGGGATTAGATCTAATTGTTTGAAGTCCTCTAACATAATGTCCCATTCCACAGAGATAGGCTGTTTCTGTAACCCCCTCACCTCCTCTCTTCTAAGCGCCGTGCTCTCAGCAGCACCCCATTGTATCATATCATCTTGCCAACTAGACAATGTCGGGCATCTAGGGTATTTCCATCTCATAGTGAGGGCCCTAATGGCTAGTAGAAGGGCAAGGTCCAGAAAACGTTGTTGAACTTTCTGTTCTTTGGTACGTCTACGAAGCCCAATAAGACACTCTAGGGCATTGTCCTGAACTGTTATATGTGTGGATTCTACCAGGGAATGTCGAACCACATTCCAATAATCTAGTATGTGCGGGCAAGTCCATAGCATATGGATAAATTCCGCCTCGTCGCCTTTGCAGCGAGGGCAGCAGTGTGGGGCCTCCAGGAACATCCAATGAATTCTCTGTGGGGTGAGGTTGGAGCTATGCAGGACCATTGTTTGGATAAATTTCAGTTTAACGTTGCGGGATACCTTCTTGGGGTGTTCTAGCATGCTCGCCCAGTCTTTTTCGGTAAGTTCTAAGCCAGCGTCCTCTGCCCATTTTGTCCTAAGATTTGTGAGTCTGATGCCAGCTTGCGCCCTGATACTGGTTTACAACCATTTGATGAGATGTCCTCCAGTCCCCATATAATATAGTAAATGGACCAGGTCACATTGCGGGGGTTCTCTGCATTGTGGTGCCCAAGTGTTCCTGATATAATGTGATACGATTGCATGTAGTAGATACTGGCAGTCCGATGCCCCAGTAGTCTGTACGAATGTGTCGTGGTCAAGGAGGTTACCATCGCCAGAGAAAGCACCAACCTCCTCCACACCTGTCTCTGTCCAGGTGCGTATTCTAGCCTTTGTGAGCTTGCCCCCGGGGGTGGGACTACCCCGTACTGGGACATTGGCAGAATAAGGGGTTACGTCTGATGTATACAGCAGAGCTTTCTTCCAGCATTGTAGTGCAGCCTTCAGCCATGTGGGTCCCTCCAGATGAATTTTAGCTTTGGGCAGGTTCAAGGAATGTTACATACCCGGTCAATATCCCTTGACGTAAACCCGATTTCTTGTAGGTTCCTCCCCGCTGTCCAATAGGACCGCCACTGGATTTGACAAGCATAGTAGTATGTCTTGAAACCTCCCTTGTAAGATTCCAGTTGTAGTTTCTGAAGGCTCACTCTTCTGCGACCCGCACCCCAGATGAGCTCCACCAAGATAGTGTTCAACATGCGGAATATGAATTGAGGAACCACTATGGGCAGGTTCACGAAAAAATATAATAACCGAAGGAGTACTACCAGCTTAGAGATGGCAATTCGTCCCATCACCAAATTCGGCAGGGATGTCCAAAAGGCCACACTCGAGCGTAGTGCCGTGACGGCCTTCAAGAGTTTACCCTCCAGCAGATCTGCCTGTAATCTGTATACCTGTATTCCTAAATATTTGAATGTGGTGTGGGTTACGGGTAGAGTATAGGTATCGAATTGCACCTCATCTGGGCAGGGCCCCTCCCGAAAGAAAAAGGCATGTGATTTCCTTGAATTAATAACTAGGCCTGAGATCTTTCCAAAGTCGGAAAGAATAGTGGGGAGGGGTGGGGCTTCGGCAGACAAATCACGAATATACAAAAGGATATAATCTGCGTATATGGAGGTCAGGTGGGCCGTGCCATCGATTGGTATTCCTAGCTGTTCCGCTGACTGTCTCAGGGCTATTGCTAAGGGTTCCAACGCAAGTACAAACAATAGGGGGGACAGAGGGCATCCCTGCCGGGTACCTCTGTCGATCGTGTACTCACAAGAGATATGCTGCTGTCCAGTGCGAGCTTTTGCCGTGGGATAGGTGCAGAGTAGGCGCACCCATTTGAGATATTCATCAGGGAAACCAAAGCGCTGTAGGGTAGTAAACATGTAGTCCCAGGTTATGGAATCGTAGGCCTGACTAAGGTCTAATGCCAGACAACCCGCGGCCGGATAGGCGGCCGGGGTAGCTTTCATAACATAGTGTAATCATCTAGTATTAAGGGACGTGCTGCGATTCGGTAGAAATCCGCATTGGTCACTGTGTATGAGGGTATTGAGATATGGTTGTATATGGTTTGCGAGTGCTTTGCTCAAAATTTTATATTCGGTTTCTAGTAGGGATAGAAGCCTATAATTAGTATTGTCTGTGCTATCATGGCCCGGCTTGAGTATGAAAGTGACCAGGGCTTGCATGGTGTATTGTTGTAGGTGGCCGGCCTCTAGAGCTGCCTTATATACTTCTTCCAATTTAGGGACCAGGGCATCTGAATAGATTTGATAAAATTCTATGGGCAGACCATCTAGGCCAGGCGCCTTATTACTATTTAGGCCTTTAATCGCGATACGTATTTTTTTGTTGGGTTATAGGGCCTGCTATTTCTTCCTGTATGTCTGTCGGTAATGAGTGGATTGTTAAATCTCGTAGAAAGTCATCTATAGAGGTGTCAGTGTCATGTGCTGGGGCTGCGTAAAGATTACTGAGATAAGTGCAAAAGGCTTAGTTTCTTTCTTGTTGCGTGTAGGCTGATCTGCCGGATGGTGTATGAATAGAAGTAATAATTGGTGGTTCAGGTCTGTCCCGTACTATTCAGGCTAATAATGTCCCAGCTCTATCTGCTTCCGAGTGTTTCCGTTGCATAAAGGCTCTATGGTCTATATCCCGCAACGTTTCAAGTGTTTTAGCATGACTAATGCGAGCACTCTGTAATGCATCCCTTTTGTCTGGGTCTGTCACCGCTTCCTGCTCTAAGGTGGTCAAATAATTCTGAAGTATTTCCTGTCTGGCCCCCACCATCTGTCCGATTGCAGCCCCTCTCACCACCACCTTGAGTGCGTCCCACTCAATTAGGTTGGAGGAAGCTGTGTTTCAGTTTAATAATTAGTGATGGTATTGGATACAGTGGTGCGAAACGGGGCATCCTCCAGTAACTGTGGCCCCAATTTCCAGGTATGCACTGGGTCGGAACTCTACTCAAGGCAAGTGTAAGCTCAAGGGGGTTGTGATCTGAGAAGGTTTTTGCTAAGTAAGTGGATTGGTGGATCTGCGTGGCTATGGTATTGGAGCAGAGGAATCTGTCTATCCTTGTGTGGAGCTGGTGGACTGGTGATTAAAAGGAGTATTCCTTATGTATAGGGTGCAAACGGCGCCACACGTCCAATAAAACCCATCCCTCTAGCCAGGTGTTCAGCATCTCTGCTAGCTTGCAGGCAATAGTGCCATGTAATGGGGGTGTGACCTATCCAAATCCATATCTAGCACCACATAGCAGTCCCCTCCTGGGATCCCTGGGATTGTATCCCACCCGACTAATGCTGTGCTCAACCGCTGAAAGAAATTGTCCTGGTCAAAGTTCGGGGCATATATGCTCCCCAGGACCACGGTTATGCAATCCAGGTGTCGCAGGGATTCAGTGCTCAGACAGAACTGTGCATAGAGGCTTGGAACCTCAGTGAATTAGGGTGTGCCAAAACTCACCTTAGTACCCAAATATCCCCTACCAGACTAGCAATCAGTGTCTCATTGGTCATCATAAACTCCCAATGCTTAGACAAACCAGAACATGGACTTAGTACACCTCAGGTAACGTGGAACACATGAACACTTTTTCATTATACAATAATTTCAATCCAGAACAAGGAGTAAAAGAGGACACGTGCATATTTGAAATGTTTATTCACTAATGCAGTGTTCTCAAACGCAGTATCTTAGCTAATACAAGCAAACATATTATAAGAAACAAAGTAATCAGCATAGTCACTAGTCCATAGAACACAAACGGTGAAAGCATAATATTATGCTAAAATGAATAGGGTTTAACAAAACCTAATTCTCACCCTCCCTAGCTAGTATATTATATTTTATCTAAGAAGGTCTCTTTTGGGTTTTAGCAGAGCAGCCCCATACCTCAAGATTCTAGTGGTAAGGGATCACATCATCAGCAACCAGCTCTTCTGCATGTGAAGCACCATCAAGTGTGTTTGTATGCTATCGTGCAAAGCAATATTAAACGCGCCTAAAGCCAGAACTTGACTGCAGCTGCATGTATGTTATGTCTAGGAACGTGCGAAGATCAGTGCTCACAACAACCACTGTGTTGAGATATCCTTGAAGGTTTCAGCACTCACTGTACAGACACAGCTCGCCAAGCAAGGCTGATATCAGTGTAACAACATATTATTCTCGTATGAATCAAAACATTCTACTAGGTTAAAAGCTAAAGCAAAAATTATGTGTCATGTGCAAAAGCAGCAGAAAGGTAAAATGGCGTTTAAACTCCTAAAAAGCTCATGCTAACTTAACACAGCATACAGGCTATATATATCTATATATCACCCTCCCTTGATCCGAGCACGTATCAGATAAGATAAGATAAGATAAGATAAGAAAAGGGACTCAATCGTTGAAAGCAGAGTTCAATAAAACGTTCAGTTCGAAATCGAGTAGGTGAGGAAAAAAATAATTTAGTCCGCCCAAAAATCCAAAATCTCACCAGCATGACATTATAATGTCCGCTGTTGGTAAAGCCAATAGGTCTGATTACAAAAATAATATCCATCATAATTCAAAAAAAAAATTGTTTGAGAGAAAGAAAAAAACACAACATCAAAGGCCTCAATAGGAGTCAGCCTAAAACTGAGTATGCGAAATAAGCAGCAACCGCTTCCAAAAGGAAGTCACTGTTATCATCCGAAAATAACTCAGCCATCCAATTTAATAGTGAGAAAGAACATACATGCTCTTCAATAACCGGAGCCTCTAGTAACATCAGAGGACAACTCAGTGGGTTCTCAATGAAGCTGTGTGCCAAGAAATCTTGCGCCGCTGCGAATATATTCCAACGACCAGGAACTCCATGCATCGCTGCAAAGGCCATAATCCCTTCATCAGAACAAAGCAATTCATGAGTAACTAAGGGACTCATGAGATGATCATAATCCACTTCAGGAGGCACCAAATTGCAGAGACACAAATCCAGGGCCCAATCGAAATCACAGCTCAGGCAATGAAACACAGGCTGGACACAGGTGAAATAGGAAAATCGAAACGATAATCCATACGATGCACTTAAGGTGGCGAGTGGCAGCACACCATAGTATTCAAGCATCCTGTTGCGAAATAGTGCTAACTGCTCCCATTTGTTTGCGAACACAGGACGGGCATCCATTTAGAATTAAACAAAATAGCAACAAAAAGCCAGCAGCCAGCGCCAGTAAAACAGGAAATCCATCAAATAGGCTGGAAAAGATCGAATGGAAGAAAGCAGGAATGACTCCAAATATCTTTTGGAAAGAAGTCACTAGACCACTGCTCACTACTTTAAAAAAATGAGCCAGCCCGAAGTGGAGGACGCGTTAAAGATTGTATGAATCAGCTCACCAAAATGTAAAGGAAGGTCCGTATTTAATAAGGCATGCACTTCTGTGCAGGTGTTAGCTATGTGAAGGACAAATGTTTCGCGAGCAGATGTCAGGGCAACTTCTTTTTGTGACAATAAGGCTCTTATTCTGCTCATTTTATTGAACTCTGACTTCAAGGTCGGAATTCTCGGCCATATGGAAACATCCAGGTTCCCATGCGGGGGTGGATACAGCACATTTTTACAGCAAACCACACGCTCACTGACTGTCCCGGGCCCTTTATGAAATCATTCAAGTCAACCTCGTCACTCAGTTTAGAATTTTACTGACGCTAATGTAGAGTGTTTGAGACAATTCTGACATAATTTGCCTACAGAATAAGTGGTAACTGAATGGTTACTCTCAAAACGGAGATCTACTCTGACTTGTGTAAAACCCTCAGCCAGGCCCAAAAAACGATGCTGGCACAAATCTGCACTTCTGTGCCACATCAACCAACCCTTGGGATCCAAACTGGATATGTTAAAGGATGAATTTAGCAAAAGGGTCTGCAACTCTAATTGAAAATTTAGTTGAATTTTCCCAACCCGAATATTCTTCCAAATCTGGGAAGGAAGGAGAATTTAATTTTTTAGAAGTAGCCAATCCAAAGCATGTTGTCTGTGAGATAGTAGAATTCAAAAACAACATATGATTTGGGATGAGACATGCACGGTGCAAAGCCTCAGTGCCTTGTACCTGCCAACTTTTAGAACCCCAAACTGATTTAAGTTCAATAGTTTCCTTCCACAACTCGTAGCCACCAACAGCCAGCTGGTCTAGAAAGGACTTCAAATACAATAACTTAGTATCGGTAAGTCTAACTTTGGACATGGATTTATCTATTATTCTAAAATAAAAGGAAGCGCATTTGGACTGATTAAAGTCAGTAAAATAAGTGTACTTTTTCAAAAATGTATTCGAGCTGCCTCTTAAAGGAGCCGGGCAATGTTCCCACTGGGTATAATTCACAGTACCTCTCCTAGAATTAGTTTATGCAGGAAGTGATGGACAAAATGTTGGAAGCAAAACAAATCACCATAATTAGCAGATTCTAAATATAAATCTTCAGCATCAAAGGCAGCATAATACTTCAAATCAGCAAACAAAGCCTCTACGGCCCGAACATCCCAATCATCAGAACGTATGTTTTGTTGAACCACATCCCCCACGTTAACTCTAAGCACATTAGGAACATTAATAACTTCAGTCGGGCCATAGATTTGAAATTTAACTGCATGCTATACTATTCCATCCAGGACAGGCCACGCGGTGATGTTAACAAAGGCCAAGTCTCTTTTCAATCTGTGGGCTGAATGTGATGAGGAGTGGGGAGCCAATGTTCCATTCAGATGTCTAATGCATATTCTCTCCTCGACATAATGTTCATTGATCAATTGGAAAAAATAAAAAACAAAACCAATTGACATAAAAAGATAGAGAGCAAAAAACCCCAGCCAAATGTAAGTCCAAGGGGGAATCAAAAAATGCTTCTTAAACAAAGTTGCATAGGCTCTCAGCCTTGTGGGCTTCCCTGAAGTATGTGAAATAGTGTCAAATGAAAATCTGGATTCTGTGGCTAAACGAGTTTGCAAATCAGGCATCGATAAGTCAGTTGGGTAGGTGTAATCTGTATCATCAAGGCGAGTAACAGGCAAAGCACTCAATAAAGGACTTGAAACTGCAGGCATCTCAAGGGCCACCTCCGGTGCATGATCCGAAGCAGTGGCCAAAACAGAATTTCTCACTATCGAAGGACATGAGACTGCCGGTGTCATGCTAAGAAGAATCGGCCACTCTGTGTATTTTGACATTGTCAATGGAGATATACCTGTTCTCTTTACGACCTGGAAGTGGTGGTAAAATGACTGTTCTTGTGCCCTTCACTCCAAGCACGGGAACCGGAGCACGGTATGAGGGACCAAATTCCTTTTTGTTATCGATCTTCTCCCGAACCAGTTCTCAAACTTGGGGTAGCCAGCCAACTACCGGGATCTGCAACGCATCATCCGAGGTGGAGGGCATATGTTCCTTTGCAAGACTGTCTCTGGTCTCTTGTAGAGTCTGTAAAACATTGCAATGTTCATCTGCGTCAAAGGAGGCAGCCGAACCGACGTGTCTAGGCGGTCAAGGTCCGGGACATACATCTTGATACCAAAGAGCATTTCGTATGGGGTGCCCCCACCCAGAGACCTTCTAGGGAGATTATTAAGAGCACGCTGCACGCCATGAGGATGGGCCAGACAGTTTCTTCCAGTGCCTATAACTCGAGCTGTCAGTGATTGCTTTAAATCACGGTTCATTCGTTCCACAACACTATTACCCTCAGGTCGGTATGGAGACGAAAACTTGACTTGGACCCCCATCGAAGCCATGGCATCCTTATACGCCTTGGAGGCGAAAGCAGGACCCTGATCCGAATGGAAGGTACCACAGGCAAAAATCCCTACAAAGACACGCAAATCCCTGATGACAGTCCGTGAATCAGCGCTGCGATGAGGCCAGATCCAAACAAAGCGTGTGCATGAATCAACTGCTACTAAGATGTATTAAACGCAGTATCAGATGAAAAAGGACCGCAGTGATCTAAATAAACACAACCAAATGGTTTATTAGAAATGAACAACTGTGTTTGGGGCGGACGCGTAGCAGTTGAAGTCTTAATCTGCTGGCAAATGTCACATTGAAGGACATAGTCACGCGTCTGTTTGTACAGTCCCCGCCAGCCAAAAACGTTGTTGCAACTGAGACACAGTAGCTGAAACGCCCGCATGCGCAGACGCAACCCCTTCATGGGCTGCTGTGATCAGTGAATGTCTGCGATCTGAGTTGGGAATCAACCTATCCCCAACTTCAGGTATTTTCACATAAGGAACCTTATCGGGACTTAAGTCGTATGTGTACTTCGAAGGGAACCCCGTAGTATATTTATCTCCCTTCTCAGTGGCAGCAACAGCCCCCAAGATATCATCATCAATCTTACTTTTGGACCGTGTGACTGCTGCAACTAAATATGTATATACCGCTGATTTCGATGCTTCATCTGCAAGCGAGTTGCGGACAGCGTGGACTCCAACGTGCTGGTGACCGAGCGTATGAATTACAAACATGAGTGGCAACTGCTCTTTAAGCTCAGCCACTCGGACCCAGACCATTTTATGTTTTATTGTGCTACCCTTCGAATCACGAAAATCATTCTGAATCCAAAAGAACAAGTTCTCTTTGTAAGACTGGACACAGTAGTAAGAATCACTTACGATAAGTGTTGTCACACTAGGATCAGCGTACTCCAATGCAAGCATCAGAGCACGAAGCTCTGCCAATTGTGCGGTGCAGTCCCCTAGAGTCTGCGTGTGCACGACCCTGGACTTGAACTCATCGTTCACCATGGCACCTACCACAATGGCGCAAGCGGAAACGTAGGCGTGTTTAGAACCATGCGCAACCTGCGCCGAACCATCAGTGTATATGATGCAATGGAAATCCTCCAAAGGCGGCATAACCAAGGGTGCAGGATGAACAAACTCATATTGCAAAAACTCCTGCAACCGTAAGGAGGCATGAAAAATGAATGTGACATCCGGAGACGTCAATGATGCAGCCCATTGTATCCACCGAGGGTGCAAAGCTTTAGAATTCGGTACACTGGCTTTCGTAACTGTCTCCAAAGCAGGACACGGGGTAACAACCAACATGCGTTTTCCCTGTGACAGAGCGCGATCCTTTAGAATCGACATCTGTAGAGCCGTCAAAACTTTCTCCACAGTGGAAAATTGCATTTCAGCCGAGGTGTACAAGTGTGACTTGTAAGCAATAGGTATCTCCTTCGTTAAAAGTAAGGTATGTGAAACCCACCGTCCCAGGGATGATTCTTATCACCAGGTTGGTGTGATTATCAAGAGTCAATAAGTATTTAGAAGCGAGCAGATCAGCCTGCAAAGATTGCAGTATAGCCGAGTGCTCAGGCAGCCAGTTCGATTTTGTAAAATTTGGTTGTATCAAAGCATACAAGGGCTTTATACGCTGGGCATATTCAGGAATGTATGTCCTCCCGAAATTTAAAAAGCCCAGCAAAGACTGTAATTTTTTTAGAGTTGTTGGAGCGCGCAACTGTGCGCATTTCTCCAAGAAGTGAGGAGCAAATCCTCGACCTTCATTGTTGAGCTCGTAGCCCAAGAACAACACTGTGTATTCTGCAATGTGCGATTTTGCAAAGTTAAATTTGTAACCGAAGTCCGCAAAGCTACAAATTAAGCGGTCAACGCAACACAGATGCTCCCACAGTTCATCATCCGTGAGATAAATGTCATCCACATATGAACAAGCATCTGGGTCAACCCTCTCTAAGAGAGAGACTATGCGGGCAGCAAACACTCCAGGACTATTGTTGTAGCCCATCGGTAAATGTTCGAAATGTTCATGGACACCGCCGCAAGTAAAGGAGGTCCATTGGGAACTAAGACCATCGAAATGGTGGGCATAAAAACCGTTGGAAATGTCAAGCGTAGTTTTAAACCGCTTACGCACGAGACTATCCACTAAAGCAGAGCTGTGTGTATTCTGTACTGCACAGGTACGGAAATGCGAGTTTAAATGCCGGTAATCCAATACCAAACGATATGAACCTCAGGCTTGGTTACAGTAAAAAGAGGGTTATTCATTGGTGGCACACAAGTTTCAATAACACCCTGATATTCTAATTGTTGGAGGATTTCCGCAACGGAAGCCTTCGCTTTGCGCTTTATGGGATATTGAGGTTGAGGCTGAGACATAGACCGCAAAGGAATCTCGTGGTGAGGGGAAAATGTATCCCATCCACAGTGAGTACGGTACAGAGCCGGTGCAAGGGCCTTAGCCCACTCTTCTGCAAAATTCAGCGCATGCTCCTTCGAGACCGTGTGCACGAAACTAGGGAGGATTACCTCCTCCCCTCTCGGAGCTACGAGCACAAAAGGTGGGGGCCAGTCAGCCTCCGCCGACAAAATGTCATAGGTAGTCGTAAGATTCTCCCAAAATACCCCTTCTATGGTACGTTGAATGTCACCCTCAATGAATAAGACTATTTCATAGAGTCTGTCAGGGGGAGCTACTCTAGTGTCAGTTGTCTCCACAACAACATAACGGTCAGTCGCTGTCACCTTCAGTAGTTGACGCAGGGCCTCTCGCACTATGGTAATCTCCGCCGCGCTGTCCAGCAAGGTCAGAGCCCATGTCTGATTCCGAAGCTGGGTTCTCACTATCTGTGGCATATCTGTGTGCTGTTAAAGCAGCGACTTTCTTTTTCTGAAACTGGGGTCTCTTCGGTGTAGAATCGTCCTGCTTGCCTTTGCCGTCTTTCGGGCGGGGCTGGTTGCGTCCTTGCTGGCCGCCCCGACCCATGCCACCTCCTCCACCACCGGAAGAAAAAGCCGATGACTCCTGAAAAGAACGAGGAGAGCGCTGATCAGAAACCTGAAAACGATCAGGTGATTTTATCATCGCTCGATCGCGCAAGTCATAAACACGTTCTGTGGGCGCAGGCAATGGAGACGCAGGACGAGACTTCTGTTGTTGTTGGTGCTATCCCTGTTTTTGTTTTTTAGGCCAATTTTGTTTTCTGGTCTTGGGCTGGTCGTCGGTTTCCGACTTCTGCCCTTGGGGTTGTTTTTTCTCTTTAGTAGAAAAAGGCTTGAGACCCCTACTATTGGGGCCCACGGTTTTATAAGCCGCCACAATAATCCTCGCCAACTGTCGGGGTTTTTCGGCATCGGGAATCGCCTGCAAAGCATTGGCAACCTGAAAGTTCACTGCATCCCCCTTGACATTAGCAAGTATGAGATCGGAAACCACATCAAAGGTGCCACCGAGACGCATACCCAATTCAACCGCAGTCTCCGGTCCGTGTTCATCCTGAACACGTTTAAGGACCGTCATAGGACCGTCATAGACGGAGTGCCTTAACACCTCACGTAGACCACCGCAAACGTTTTTCCCCAGGTCTCACAGTCACCGATTTCGGGGGTCAAATCCTTCGGTAAGCTAATTGTCAGAATCCTGTGTTTTTCACCAGGAGACGTGTTAGGAAATACTGCTTCCAATTGGTCAAAACTTTCGGCAAGCCAAAAAGGAAATTTATCCTGTTCTTGGGGACGCTTGCCCATCACAGCGTTGACCATAACGGGACTGAGCTTCATTCCGCCCTGCCCGGCAGGAAGCGCCGCACCACCCGGGGTCCCGCCAGGGAGACTGCGGGTAATGTATTGCACTAACGACCTAATCACGCTAATAGCGACTACATGCAGTCATCTTAACTCAGCTACGTTACATGCTCCGTGCAGAGGATGAGGCGTAAAATCCAGCCAAAACAGGCCAAGTTGCGCCTGGAATGGACAAAAGACCTAACCTCGGAGGTGCTAATGTATGGGGCAGGGCGCCATTAAACAAAACTCAATGCTGCCAAGTATCAATAGGAATCTCATGTGCCCTATATGGTGCATATTCTGCTGGCACAGCCGTAGGAGTGTACGTGTCTAACACACGAGTATTTGCATTCATTGCAATCTCATATGGGTAAGCCACCTCTGCACTCACTACCATGATCACGGCCATACCATCTTTGGGGACATTATAAATCTGCAAATGATTGCGCACCGCAATGCGGCAATGTTGCGCAATGTCCACCGCAGCCATAGAAAGAAAAAAGGTACGGTGTGGAGAAGTGTGGCTCAGGGGTTAGAGGCGGCAGACCCGGAAGCTGAGATCGGCCCTGGACCAGGGTTCAATTCCCCGCCTCGGCGGGTCTTGGGCTAAAAATTCCACGGACTCGATAATTCTCGCTCCGGTGCCTTCTCGACTCACGGGTTCACACTCTGCGACTCTGGGCAATAGCTTGCTTAATCTCCACAACGGCCCCTCGCGGGGGGATGCCTGGCTTTCACCTTGTGGATACCCTGCCGGGGTTATCTCACAGGGGAATACCAGGACGGGTTCCCTAAGCAAGCGCCGGGAAACCCACTGCGGGTAGCTGTGGGCTATATAAGCTCAAATACATTTACATTTACATTTACAAAGGAAACTTTGTAGCACAACTGTGTGGTAACTCAATGAAACCGTTTTAGAAAGATTCAAGCTTGAAAAGACCCGTACGCATACAGGTAGGTTTGTCCGACACCACTGTTAACCGGAAACAATAGTGAAGGTGTTAAGGACTGAATGATGTACTACTCAAGTATCATGCAATAAGACCACCAACGATTGGGCGCCATGTCGCAGGGATTCCGTGCTCAGACAGAACTGTGCATAGAGGCTTGGAACCTCAGTGAATTAGGGTGTGCCAAAACTCACCTTAGTACCCAAAAATCCCCTACCAGACTAGCAATCAGTGTCCCATTGGTCATCATAAACTCCCAATGCTTAGACAAACCAGAACATGGACTTAGTACACCTCAGGTAACGTGGAACACATGAACACTCTTTTGTTATACAATCATTTCAATCCAGAACGAGGAGTAAAAGAGGACATGTGCATATTTGAAATGTTTATTCACCAATGCAGTGTTCTCAAATGCAGTATCTTAGCTAATACAAGCAAACATATTATAAGAAACAAAGTAATCAGCATAGTCACTAGTCCATAGAACACAAACGGTGAAAGCATGTTATTATGCTAAAATGAATAGGGGTTAACAAAACCTAATTCTCGCCCTCCCTAGCTAGTATATTATATTATATCTAAGAAGGACTCTTTTGGGTTTTAGCAGAGCGGCCCCATACCTCAAGATCCTAGTGGTAAGGGTTCACATCATCAGCAACCAGCTCTTCTGCATGCGAAGCACCATCAAGTGTGTTTGTATGCTATCGTGCAAAGCAATATAAAACGTGCCTAAAGCCAGAACTTGGCTGCAGCTGCATGTATGTTATGTCTTGGAACGTGCGAAGATCAGTGCTCACAACAACCACTGTGTTGAGATATCCTTGAAGGTTTCAGCACTCACTGTACAGACACAGCTCGCCAAGCAAGGCTGATATCAGTGTAACAACATATTATTCTCGTATGAATCAAAAACATTCTACTAGGGTCGTGTGCAAAAGCAGCAGAAAGGTGAAATGGCATTTAAACTCCTAAAAAGCTCATGCTAACTTAACACAGCATTCAGGCTATATATATCTATATATCACAGGGTTCCCTTCAACAGGATGTACCTCCCTTGGTCATCTATGCGACGATCCAGTTCTGTGAACGGGACCCCATGCCAGATGGTCGCTCCTCTAGCGAATGCTAAGTAGTTAGTGGAATAAATATGGCCCGCCATTTTTTGCTGGTCTTCTGGGCCTCAGAGTCAGTAAGATGTAACTCTTGTCGGAAGACTATATGGACTTTGTGCCTAAGGAGATATGCGTGGACACTGTGCCTTTTCTGTATTGCTCCTAGGCCCCGCACATTCCAGGTTAGTAGATTGTAGGAGCCTACAGTGGAGCAATCTGTAGGCATAAGACTCTTTGGTAGATGAAGCTCCCTATATTGCGGAGCCTGTGAACTATTGTAGACCAGGAGTTCCCCATTACCTTAAAACGAATAATACTTGGCTCAGCTCCCAAATTACACTGGGCCCAACAACTAATTCCAACATACAATTTACACATAACGGTGCATACACTCAGTGGGGGTTCACTTCCACCATTCACACTGCACATTTTGTAAACGCGGAGTCCTGGCGGCTCGACGGAGCACGGGGGGGAATATGAACATAACGTAGTTAATTATTTGACTATCACCACTTGGTTACATGTGAGACTCAAACAGAATAAATTGTGCATGAACTCTGGTAGACGTACAGAATCAGATAATCGGACTGGGTATAGCTATACATGGAAAAGATAAACACGTAACATATTCATACAATTCCGGGCAGCTTAACCTCTGTTGTCTTATTGCGATAAAATCGGGTACAGTTACAACTCATAGGTCAGTAGTATTTCCTACATCATGGGAGCATTTTACACACCAGACCTTTCATGGAAGTGTGACCATTATATAGGGGTTTAGTGTTTCAGTTATCTACTAAATCATTTATAGTCTGAGGTGTAACAGAGGGGAACAGGGTGATGCTGTGATCAGAGTCCGAGTGTAGTGTGCTGTCCTCAGAGTCTGTAGAGATCTTGTGGCTGCCATCCCTGAACAATTCGGCCACAGTCAGAACCTCCTCCCTGTCTATTTGCTGATGTTCCCGGGTCGGGCCGGTGCTGTCTTTACTCTGATTGTTCTTCTGCGGTCGGCGGTATTCATGTCTCTGTGATTTGTTGCAGCTCTGGGTTAGCAAATCTGATTGGCCACTCTGGCTCAAGTCAAAGTTCATTATCTCCAGCCATTCCTCTGCATCATTTGGGCTGTCAAAAAAGTAATTTTTTTGTCATGGATGATCTTTAACCTGGCTGGGAACAGTAACGCGTATTTAAGTTGAGCCACCCACAATTTTTTTTTTCTTGACAGCTTGATAAGAGGATCTTTGCCATTGTACTAGTATAGTGTAGTTTGGGTACAAGGAGATACAGTGATTTTTGTACTGGATCTGTATTTTTTCCCTTGCTTTTTGCAGGAGGACGTCGCGGTCTCTGTAGTTTAAATTTTTTACGATTAGTGGTCTTGGGGGCGCACCTGCCTTTGGTGCTTCTGTTGGTATCCGATGGGCTCTTTCTACACAAAAGTATGGTGAGAGTCCATCCTGAGCCACATGGTCTTTGAACCAGGTTTTCAAAAGTCCGCCGCTCTGGAGCCTTCGCTGCTGTTTTCGGGGAGGCCAATTACGTGTATATTACTGCATCTATTTCTGCCTTCGGCGTCCTCCACCCAATCCTGGAGACTATTGACCTGTTGTTGTAGGTGTTGTATTTGCGTTGGATTTGCAGTGATTTGGGGTTCCAAGTCTTTCAGAGCTAGGTCATGCTCCTTAACCGTCCCAGCCAGCTTTTCATGGTCAGCTTTGAGCAGCATAAGGCCAGAAGTGAGAGCCCTGATTTGTTGCTCGAGTGCCGACCGAGATTCACTGATTTCTTTTATGATCAAGTCCAGTTTGTCTGAAGTGATCTCCACGGTATCCGAAGATGAGGCACCTGGTGACGGGGGCCTACTGGAGGTCCCAGATGTGTAAGTGGCCACTTACACTGGAGTGGCCATCCAGTATTTTCCCTTTAAGTCTGCCCATGTTGTACACTGGTTGTGGTGGATGGTGGTGCTCACTCACAAATACGCACGGAGGAAGAGGGTCTCCACTCCAGCTCGCACGTCGAGCGCAACGTGGCATGCTACCCAGTACTTTACCCTCGAGCTGCACCTTGAGAGGAGAGTAGGCTCCCGGTCATCGCAGGTACAGTCAGGTGCTAAGGGCCATAGCCGGGCTGGTGTGTTGCGACAGAGAGCTGGCGACTGATAGGAGCACACGTTGTTTTTCCTGGGCAGCGAACCGAGTTGCAGGAGGAGTGTGTTTGCCACACGTGGTCAGATCTGCAGCACCATGCCGCAGGACTCAGTACTATTCTCCGCAGACCAGCAGGCCCCCATGGTCGATATGTGGCATCAGGAAGGTGGACACTAAGCTCGTACTCTCTGGGCCTCCGATCTGTGATGTTGTACACTGCCGAATTATCCTTCAAGCTCGGCCAGGCCAGGTGTCAGCGGGTGGCTTATGGTAATGGCAGCCGTACCCTTAGCACACTTAATGAATATGAAAACCGGGACCGGGCAGGTCCACACCCGGCCCGTAAATGTAGTGGTGTTGTTATCGCAGGTAGGGGGGATTTTCAGCAAGGGGGGCACCGGATCAGGTCCCGAGCACTGGTTTAGTGTAGAAGGCTCTGAATGGGCGCCCCCACTCCCCACATGATTATGGTCTGGTGTTGATCGCGTGCGTATTAGTGCTGAAGCACGGAGGCGAATGGACGGGCCCACAGCCTAGTCGGGCCCGCCCGATTTGCCGCACTCACCGCCCAACCAACGGTATGAAGTAGCTCTGTTCCAACTCGGGGTCTCCTCGAGTATTGCGGGGGCGCCAGGATGCCCGTAGGGTTGCAGCGCACTTTAAAAATGGCATAAATAAATAAATAAATAAATAAGGTGAAGCTCAGAAAAAACTGACCTAATGAGGTCTTGGTAAGATAACTCCATCGTGCCCCATGAGCTGGCAAACGAAGGGTTATCCACGCGGTAAAGTTGCAGCTTGTGAAAGTAATGCCTTAATCGTACCCTTGTGCCGCTCAGAGGAGCGGCACAAGGGTACGATTAAGGCTACTTGGTTTTAGGACTTTAGGTAGACTATTAAAAATTCAAAATTGAGTCCTTTTTTAGTAGGGACCATCAGAGGTCCTGTTGAGTAAGCAGTAGGGGACTGCCTACGAAACATGTTGACCAGGTAGCAAGCATACTACGCTCTACCCACAAACCCCTTTTTAACGTTACCAGCTAGAGAAGTTAATAAATATTTTTTTCTACCAGCCAGGGAATTTTTAACTTTGTATTCACATAAATAGGTCCCTACACTTCACTGATATCACTTCACACTGCACTACACATAGCCTACTGTCACAATATCTAGTGCTCCCGCGTAGCCCGTAGGTCGCAGCATGCCCCACCCCGTAGAGGGACGGGAAGACCCCATGATGAAGCATGGCACTAAGGGATTCTTAGTGTGTGAGGGGTATTTTAAAAGTACATAGTGCCCTCGTCTTACCATCACAAGAGAGAGCCTTGTCTCACTTATTACACAGCAGCGCATCTCAGACAGGCCTCAACCGCCGGCAGACTCCCACACCTCCCCGTCGCTGCGGACATCGGGATCAGCTACCTCTGCAGTCTGCGTTGGAGTTACTCACTGGTACATGCCGGTAATTATGGCGAGTGAGAGTCCATTTTGGGCGGTTTAATTAGAGTTTCCCCCAGGGGGTTCGGAGCCTCACCACGACACGTCTGCCATTTTAGGAGGCAAGCCACGCCCGAGTCCCCACACTTGTGGCGGAGTCTCCGCACTTGTGGTGGAATCTCCTCTACTGAGGTGGAATCTCCGCACGGCACACTCTCTGCAATGTGTAGTGCAGAGATTCCACCTGAGTGCCCCTTTCCCTGTCTTCTGGCTTAGGTCCTTACATATGGGTAAGCTTTAGGTTTTATAATTTTCCCCTACCAATTACCACTTAATTAAAGGGGTAATAGGTTAGGAAAAATTATATATAGTTTCTACATATTTTTTTTAAATGTCACAGAGTACTGCGATACTTCCAAGGAGGTACCACAGTACTTAAAAAAATGTAAAAAAATGTATGTTGAAAATTAAAAACAGTGTATCTTTAATTCTTTTAGATATATCACTCTTTGTAAAAAGAAAGTCCACAAAGTACCGTGGATATCCCAAGAAATTACCATGCAACTTAAAAACAATAAAAAAGTGTTTACATTGCTTAAAATTAGTACTTCCTATGTGGTAGTATGGTACATCGTAAACTTTTTAAAAGATTATATAGAAAAATATAAATTAATTTCCCTTTCTATTAACACCTTGATAAAGTGGTAATAGGTAGGGAATAATAATAAAATCTAAAACTTTCCTATAATTAAGCCCTAACCCACAACCCAGTTACAATTATTCATAAAATATGCCCGCCTTTTCGTTTTGTGAAGACAGCTATTACCTAATAATATACCGACTTGTCATTAGCATGTACTGCGGTATACCACGAATTTACTGTGGTATAATATAGCGCAATATATAACTAAGGGCCAGATTAATTATTGTGTTGTGTTACCCTTGTGTCACGCATGTGTCACATGGATAACACAATAATTAAGTTATATTTACAAAGCAACACAATGCCACCATGCTTGGCCCTGCATTGCTTGATATATCTGGAGAAACGCAAGGAAGCTCTAATTGCTGTCTTGCGTTAATCTGCACACCATATTGTACATTCCTGACAAATTAAATGTACATTTGTGTGCCACTCCTCTGTGCACCACACCACTCAATGACACTCCACTGTACACCACTCCACTCAATAGCACTCCACTGTACGCCACTTCACTCTAAGTTACTCCACTGTACGCAACTCCACTGTACGGCACTTCACTCTACACTAGTCCATTGTATGCTACTCCACTCTGTGCACTACATTCTACATGACCCGTCACTGTACGCCACTCCACTCTACACCACTCCATTCTACATTATTCTACTGTACACAATTACATTGTATGGTCCTGCGCTGCAGCCTGGGTCTCGCAGTCCCAGCCCTTGCTTTCGAGCAGCCTCACAAGCGCTTCCAATCTCCTCCTAGGTTGGCAAACAAGCAAGGAAGCAGCAAGTTCACCATAGTCACTGAGCAAGGTAAAGCTACGAGCGGCACCCGCAAAGCGGGGGCCGCGAGCAGTTGACGATTTCAGCAGCCAATCACAGGCCGCTCTGGAGCAAACAGCCAATCAGTGAGGAGCAGGGGCGGGAAGAGACTCCAGGTGCGCTCTGTTGGTCCTGCGCTGCAGCCTGGGTCTCGCAGTCCCAGCCCTTGCTTTCGAGCAGCCTCACAAGCGCTTCCAATCTCCTCCTAGGTTGGCAAACAAGCAAGGAAGCAGCAAGTTCACCAAAGTCACTGAGCAAGGTAAAGCTACGAGCGGCACCCGCGAAGCGGGGGCCGCGAGCAGTTGACGATTTCAGCAGCCAATCACAGGCCGCTCTGGAGCAAACAGCCAATCAGTGAGGAGCAGGGGCGGGAAGAGACTCCAGGTGCGCTCTGTTGGTCCTGCGCTGCAGCCTGGGTCTCGCAGTCCCAGCCCTTGCTTTCGAGCAGCCTCACAAGCGCTTCCAATCTCCTCCTAGGTTGGCAAACAAGCAAGGAAGCAGCAAGTTCACCATAGTCACTGAGCAAGGTAAAGCTACGAGCTATTCCAGTGTATCCCAGTCAACTCTACGCCACTCCACTGTATGCCACTCGACTCTATGTTGCTACACTGTACGCCACTCCATTGTACATCACTCCACTGTACGCCACTCCACTCTATGCCATCCCACTGTACCCCATGGTACACTAATACACCGTGCAAAAATCCACTCTACGCTATTCCACTGTATGCAATTACACTTCATACCACTCCACTGTATGCCACTCCAGTGTATGCCACTCCACTGCACGCTAACCCACTCTAAGCTATTCCACTCTATGCCACTCCACTGTACTGCACTCTATGGTATTCCACTGTATGACACTCCACTCTACGCCACTCCACGTTGCATTATTCTACTGTATGCCACTCCACTCTTCCTCACTGTACTGGATTCTATTCCACTCTACCCCATTCCATTGTACACCACTCCACTTTAGGCCACTTCACTATACACCACTGCATTCCCACTACACTGTTCGCTACTCAAATTTACTCTATTCCACTCTACGCCATTCCACTGCATGCCCTGCATGCAATTCCACTGTATGCCAATACACTCTACTCAACTCTATGCTATTCCACTGTGCACTACTCCAGTTTATGCCACTCCATAGTATGCCACTCCACTGTTCGCCACTCCACTATACACCACTCTGCTGTACGCTATTCCACTGTATGCAACTATATTGTACATCACTCCACTGTATGCTATTCCACTCTACCCCACTTTACTGTATGCCAATCCACTCTATGCTACTCCACTAGAAGGTATTCCACTGTATGCCACTCCACTGTACACTACTCCACTCTATGCCAATCTGCTCTATGCAATTCCACTGCATGCAACTCCACTCTCTGCCTCTCCACTCTCTATTTCACTCTACTCCACTCTACTGTATGCCACTCCGATGTTGGCCACTACTCTCTACGAATTTCACTGTATGCTACTCCACTCTACACTATTCCAATCTACGCCACTGTGCTGTATGCCACTCCAATCTATGCTATTTCACTGTATGCCACTCCACTCTACATCATCCACTGTACGCTCTTTCACTTCATGACACTCCACTGCATACTAGTGCACTGTACCCCCTCCACTGTACACCACTCCAATCTAAGAAACTTCAACTCTACTTTATTCCACTATAAGACACTCCACTCTACACCTCTCCACAGTACACGATTCCACTACATGTAACTCCACTATATGGTACACCACCCTACGCCAATCCAATGTATGCCACTCTACTGTATGCTATTCCATTGGATGCCACGCCACTCTATATTATTCCACTGTATGTCATTTCATTCTACATTGCTCGACTGTCTGCCACTCCACTATGCGCTATTTCAGTGAACACCACTCCCCTCTACGCCACTCCAGTTTACATCACTCTACTGTATGCCACGACACACTACGGCATACCACTCTACACTATGACACAACAATGTACAAAACTTCAGTTCATGCCACTCAAGTCTACTCCGCTCTACGGACATCTGTCCCACAGTACGACACTCTGCGCCTCTCCACTCTACCAAACACTACTCTTTTCTATAATACCCCCTGTAAAATCTTTACTCAACACTATGTCACCACATATAACTTACATTTATAATTTACGCGCCATCTTCAATTTACTATAAGTCGTGCACTTCGGTACACACATTACCAGTAACTCATGCTTTCTCCATGCACCGGCTATACCCTTGCATATTATATTACTTATAGCATGTGAAATCATAGCAATACACTCAAAACAACACTTATTACATCTTAAATGACATCGTTTGTGAGAACACAGTGCATGGTATAGTGGCAAGTTATAGTTAACTATAACATCTTTTTAACCTTTGTTTTTTTCAGTTTAATATAGAAAGGCACCAGCACACTTGAATGGGATAAGTGACAGTTTTATTTGTACTCTGTGCTGAGAAAGAATCTCAACGTGTTTTGGCTAGTCTGTAGCCTTGAACAGGATAACCAGTGCTATGTTGAGTTTCTCTTAAATACACAATGTGATCATTAAAAAAAAACATAAAAGGAATACTGCCATCTTTCAACAATGTTTAACACAGTAGTCCATCATCAAATAAAATTACATCTCATTCCCATTATCGAGAAACATAAACCTGAATCATATGTCAAAGGTCTCAATGACTTCGATATGTATTCTGACAAGCTATCTGAGTTGAGTAATTTTCTGAAAAAAGCGTTCATTGTCACTTAATATCATTCCCGTGTGGACGATCGCATAATACATTTGTAGGAACTCCCATTACTAAATGATCAATTGAATTTAGGCAATTTTCACGATAAAAATCAATGATACAAAAGCGTAAGTTTTTGTTACAATTATGCCCATGTGGGCACAATAAATTTAATTTGTAAAGTTAAAAATAAAAAAAACATAAAACAATTAATGGAACATTGTGCTTATATGTCTTAGTTAGAACTTCAGTCATACATACCTTCTTTCATATGGTATGTGTTTCTTTGGTATCCCCTCGATGTCAGCTTGAAAACGGAAACCAAAATTATTTTAAAAACAATTAATTTGGATCACAATATTATTATCGCAAATTCTATCGAGAGGGGCAGAATTAATTAATACACAATTTATAAATGTACAAATAACTTCATCTGCATTCCATCCATTCGGCTTCTGAGGATCAAATTCTAAAATGTATCTGTTTTTTATAATCTTCTGATGGCCTTCTATCTATCATCCAATCTCATAGTGAGTGGAATCCCAGCAATAACTATATTTCAACAACAATTTCTTGCCCTCATGCATTAACTAAAAATGTTTAGCAAAAGGATATGTATAATACTGATTTCCAATTGCTCAGAGATGTTGCAACATCCTTTTGTATGTAGGTAATGCTGTGCTACCAATGTACATTTGCTGGCAAGGACATATCAAAACATATATCACACGATCATCCCTGCTAGTGTAATGTTTATTACGTACTTTCTTACTTCCTGTCATGGAATTTTCCAACACTTTGATGTTTTGACCGTACTTTGCTCTTTGTACACTTGAAAAAGATCTAGCCATTTCGAAGCTACCTCCTCGCTGTCTCAGTCTTAAGGTCGCTGTGCACTAACCTATATTTCATGGACGTGGATTTTCTAAATGTTAACATTGGTTTATTTCAATCTTGTTTCCTATGACAAGATCGTTTTTCAATATGCCCAGTATTTTCGGTGAATACATATGATGGATTTGTGTTGTATGTTATAAGTAATTATCATCCTACGTGCATCATACTGACTTTCTGTGTCCCCTTGTTGCTTGGGTGATGCTAACAGACTATCCTCTAGATTCTTATTCTTTTCTCTCTCTACTGCTTTAATGAAGGTTTATTCTTGGTATCCCTGTTCCCTGACTCTCTCTAAAGTGTCATCCCTCGCTGTAATATATGCTTACTCCTTACTACTATTTCCTTTATTTCATAGTAATTCCCCATATGGGACAATTTCCTTCAGAAGGATAGGATGGAAGTTCTTAAAATGTAACATACTGTTTTCTGTAAGTATGACTGCATATTTTATTGTCAATAATCAATACTTGTATGTCAAGGAAAATCACAGTTTCTTCACTGAGTGTACTATTAAAATGGAGATTCAGATCATTAACAATTATTCGATCCATAAACGCCCGCTGCTCGCGGTTAAAGCCCTTCCACACTATAAAGAGATCATCCATATATCTCAGCCATAAAATAATATGTAGTAAAGAGAGGCATGGGTACATTTAGGGTTTAGGGATGAGTAGTGATAAAGTAAGGTTAAGAGTAAATAAAAACGTTTTTTATAGGGGTTTTAGTTACCTTAAATATACTTGCCATGCGTGGTAAAGGTGTGTGCGAGGTAAAGGCATGCATGGTGGAAGCCTCCCTTGTAATGTCATACATTCATTTCCATGCAATGTTCATGGAAGAATATGAGTATGCATGGAAAACAACAACTGGTGTAGATTCCCAGACATATACTAGCGATCTTTGTGACTCACGCGAGAGATGTATCAATCTGTAAATGCATTCACTCCCACTATTCCATAAAACGTTTGAGTAACAAATCACTAGCCACCTTAGGGCTGCTCCATCCCGCTGCATGACTACATTACACATTGTGTATTGCATTACAAACATAACCATAGTTCAAATTGGCAGAAAACTGATGAAAGATTTTAAAAGTAAATGTGTCCAAAACAAAAGATTCCCCTGCATCAGAGCTTGAGATCCTCTTGGTCGTGCAAGAGTTAGTTTCCTTGGGTTTATTTTTAGACTCTGTATCCAGCAGAGAGCATTCAAAAAACAATAGTACCACAGACATTACTGTGCGGCAACCAAACTCACATTAAAGTCCAAATTAATTCAGCACAATTAATCATGTCAGTCCTAAGGGAAATCAAAGATAATTTGTTTTGCGTGGGCTGGAAACCATAATTATCTTGTGAAAAATTGGTCATTAATATCAGATCACTGTTAGTCCAAAATGAGGCGACATGCAGAACAATGCTATCCAAAGAGTAATGCAATGACACTATCTGTACGTAATGTAATGTATAAATAATTTGCGCACTGATAGGTTAAATGCTAATTCTTAGTACTGAGGTGGGATCTGTGGCAAGGGGCAGAAGTGCCATCTTTGTAAGCCCTAGGGGCGAAATGATATCAGCTCGCCTCAGCACTGTCCTCCGAGCACCTGACTATGAAGAGAAAGAAATGATTGTGCGTGAACCTCTCTTCCTCCCCTCCCACTTTTCATTGTTAAAAAAAACCCAGAGGAAGGACTCACAAAACGAACGATCACTGTGGATACATGAATGAATGTCTTTTCTTATCTTTGGGTGTACACGCCTTTTTGTTTTCTTTTTGGGAAAGTAACAAATTGTCATCCTTTTGAAAGTTAACAATGCCTATTGGCTTACCTTTGACTGCTCAAAGTGCACATTCTGGGGTTGCTGGGTGCCTGTTCTAGTACCACTGGTTTGAGTCTCCTGCAGCCCACAAGCCATTTCCCTGGTATACATTAATTAATGTTTTCATTCACCCAGGGTTCCAATCAGGGGTGATAATCTCTGTCCCACTGCAGTGCTATGCCACTATGGCTGTAGCTCTCTTCTGTTTAGTTATGCTAGAATCGGCTACGGTGCAAGTCCACCGTTCGTATCTTGCTAAAAGGTCAGACGGCACACTGGCCTGGGTTAACTGCACAGTTCTGAGGCATTATAGTCTTTCGGACGCATCCTCCTGGTATCTGTCTAGGAGACGCCAATCAACTGGACGAAATTAGAGGTCGTCTTGGCTTTTGAAGTTGTGTCCTCTGAGCCATCAGGGAAATCCTCGGCTGCAGCGGCAATGACGCCTGGACACACAGCTTACCAGCAGCAGCAAGCAAATCCCTCAGGTTACGTCAGATATGCCGGATGACACACTTATAATGAAGGTTAATGTTGTTTCACATAGTTCACCAAATGAACCATGCAGGGAAGATGGGGGACTTGGAGGTAGGCATCGGGTGCACTCCCACATTCAAGTTGGCTACTAGTCATCCTTTTCTGGATGTTCCTTGCTCTGGGAACATGTCTCGGTATCTCCTCCTCAAAGGCCATTTTCCTGCTGGGCTAAGCACTTTCCATACCTCTCCAAGAAGACGTGCAGGCTTCTAGTTGCTACGCAGCCCCAAAGTTTCTCCATAAAGCTGTGCAGACTTCAGATGATGTCCCCTTATCTCCTGGAGACTGGCTGTCAGGTGTACACCAACCCTGGTCACACAGCAGCTATTTGAGAACTCTCCAGAGCACCTCATTCCAAGGTCAAGAAGTACTTGTAACTGGAACAACAATCATGTACAATGCGATAGGTCTTGGGTTAATTAAGCTTGAGCTATTGGCATTGCTAAATATTGCAACACCAACTGCAACAAAAGTGTATACATTGCAGGCCAAAAAAATGTGTATTTATTTTTGTAGCAATGGTGGCATGTTGCGCTTTAGATGAATATGTTTAAATGTAAAGTGTGCCATACTGTGATTGCTGCAATAGTTAATTGTGGATGCGTTAACAATTGATGTGTGCACTGATGGCTGGTGGTGTGTGGGCCTGTAGAAATAGTGCACTTATGGCTGGTGGTGTGTGTGCCTGGTGGAAGTGTGCACTGATGGCTGGTGGTGTGTGTGCCTGGTGAAAGCGTGCACTGACGGCTGGTGGTATGTGTCTGATGAAAGCGTGCACTGACAGCTGGTGGTGTGTGTGTGCCTGGTGAAAGCATGCACTGATGTCTGGTGGTGTGCGCCTGGTGAAAGTGTGCACTGACGGTGAGGTTGTGTGTGTGGTTGTATGTGTGGTTGTATGTGTAGTTGTGATTGTATGTGTAGTTGTGATTGTGTGTGGTTGTGTGTGTGGTTGTGTGTAGTTGTGTGTGGTTGTGTGTGTGGTTGTGTGTGTGGATGTGTGTGTGGTTGTGTGTGTGGTTGGATGTGTGTGTCGTGTGTGTGGTTGTGTGTGGTGGTTGTGTGTGGTTTTGTGTGGGTGTCTCTGTGTGTGTGTGTGGGTGGAGTTGGGAAGGGATAGTGAATAGATGAGTGAAATCATGGATGGGTGAGTGAAAGGATAAATGGATGAGTGGGTGGAAGGGAGGTGGATTAGTGAAAGGGTGGATGGATTGAGTAAAAGGGTGAATGGATGGATGGGTAAAAGGATGGATGAGTAAAAGGGTGGATAGTGAGATGGACACGTGAAATGGTGGATGTATGTATGGATAGATGGATGGATGGATAGGTTTAATGGATAGGTTGGTGATGGATGGATATGTTTGGATATGGATGGGCGGACAGAGGAATGGTAAAAGAAAAAGATGGATGAAAGAATGGATGACAGGATGCAAAGCTAAAATTATAGATAAGTGGGTGAAAGGATGAATGTACAGGTGCTTGGATGAAAGAAATACGAGTGCTCTTCTGGGGAGGGTCGTGATGACTTGCTTCGTTTGCTTGGTGTCATAAGAAGTTTGGTTAGAAGTGGGGGGGCATTTTCATTTTCTAGCTAAATCCTTGTTCTCACTAATTTAATACGTCTGTATTACATTGCTCTTCTTGAAATGCACACTTTTATTTTGACCCACAGAGTATTTAATAGAAATATCGCTGCTGCAACGCGAATTAGAATTCGCACTAATTGAGCCGTCAGAACTTGTTAGCTACCTTCGATCCCAAGGTTGGGACCGTGGAGTCCCCCTGTGTGTGCCGACCTGTGGGAGCAGGCCAGAGGAGCCGGGGGTCCCTGCAGTCTGTGCTCCCCTGGGAGGATGGCGCTGAAGCTGGCAGCATCCATTCTCAGACAAGCAGGCAGGCAGCCCATGGCAGTGCCGAGCGGTGAGTGGCGGGGGTTGGGTGAGGGGCGAGCATTGCTCAAACTCCCGTGACACGGTGGGCAAACTCCGGGCTGGGGCAGAAAGGAAGGGGGCTGTGGCTAGGGATGGTGAGGGGATAAAACCCATGCTCAACCTTGACTGAGTTACAGCTGCTCCCCACATTAGCATGAACGCCTGGTTAATGTCCGCCATGGGAAAGCGTCACTTACGTCTTTCCTCAATTCGGTGGCCAGGATTTCTTTAGTAACCCGTCGCTTTCCAAACACCTGCGTCAGAGGTGCACGGGCCCATTAAGTAAGTCATCTGGCAAAGAAAGTCCCATGTGAAGCTGTGTCTTGTTCCACCCCTCTCAAATTTTGGATTATTCCCAACAGCTTGGAGTGCAGGCTGGGGTAGGCGGAACAGGCACCGCTTGAGACCTGAGTGCATGCATCGACCCTTCCAACTGTCAAAACGGGGAGACGACCCTAAGTTCAAGCGTGGGCGAGGCCTGATGTGATGTGACTGACACTGCCCCAACCCTTCAGTTTCGAGCTTGCTAGGAAGTGTCTCCATAGTGGCGCGGAAATTTGGCCTCCGACTTCACCACCTTGAATTTGTGGTGCAAGTACGCGCTAGTTGCATCTATAGGATACTTTCAGGAGGAGGTCGCGCACAAATATCACGTCCTTTGTAATGCTTTATGTTGCTCCCACTACCCGTACTTCAACAGAAACAAAAAAAATTTGCGAGACGATCCAGGGCTGTAAGATCCTTCTGGGTGGCGAGAAAAACTTTGACAGTGAGTTCTGGTCCTTTCGCTATCCCCCTTTCAAGGAAGCCATGTAGCAGCACCTCCCTGCTAAACATGGAATTGTTACTAAGGTTCTCCAAACACACACCTACAATGGAATCATCTCTGAAAAGCAGCAGTGATCGAATCTGTACATGCAGGTGACGGATAATGGAAGCAGGCTCGCACAGAAACTAATATGAAGGTGGAAATGCCACGTTGAAACCAAAACGGATTTCGTGAAATTGTAGCTTATGTAATGGAAATGCTATGTTTAAATTAAATATTAAAAGGAAAGAAAAAAAGTATAATAAACACAAGGCGGCAGGGCTGGTGGCTGGGCGACACAGGAATTACAAATACACATGGCAGAGCCAAGCCATGAACCATGACTATGGAGGACTAAGATGTATAGATGTGGCTGGGAGTGTTTACTAATTCACGTTAGGATTAATTTGACTATTGCTCATGCGACTATTGGGGGATCGCATTTCCGTCTAATCTGCGAACGTTTAGACATATGTTAGAAACTGGGCATTTAAAAACTTACAAAGGTACTATATTTGGCATCAAATACAAGCCGGGTACCTCACTTAATATGACACTCTCACAATGTCCAACAAGGAGGAGTTAACAACTGAAGAGGGAGAGGCTGAAGGTGGGAGGGCGGGTGAGAGAAGAGGCAGCCAGCTTGTTTAGAAGCGCCGCGCGCCCCTCTGCAGACTCCCCCTGCATTCTAGAGAGGCGCTCAACACGATCCGGTCTGCCCTGCAATGCTGTGGAGACAAGACCTGGCCGCATGCACAACGTTATCCTATGGGGAAACGCTGCGCGCGGCCAGGTCTTGTCTCACTTCGGTGTTCTCAGACTGCTGAGACGCCGACCATAGTTCTCTGGCGAGAACGCGCTTTCAGCGCGTTACTAGCCGAGACCTAAAAAGAGTTAATACGGATCCCATCGTTATGCGCATTCTCCACACTGGGATGTGAATCCACCTGCTCAACCGGTTTGGGTGAATTCCTTTCAAAATAGAATTTTCTGGTTGCAGTGTAGACACAGTCTTTGTGCAGTATGTTGGCTCTCACAACAGGTAGTGATGATGCTGGGTTATGGTAGCAGTATCCAAAACAAGGGCACAATGTGGTGTGAGATCTCTGCACATGGCTGTCGTTAGCCTTTCTTGAATTAGTATTCAGGGACATACCGTCCCTCACCTTTACCGGCAGAATCTGCTAATTCACCCCTTCTAAGCCCTTAACATCCACCACATGGCAGTGTTAAGGAACGCCAGTCAACAATCCCATGTTAAAAGTTACTCATAGAATTTCTAAGGATAGCCCCATCTCCACACTTCCTCCTTCAGTGTCTGAATCCCCAATCACCAGTCGCAGGAATGCAGGCAACACACTTCCAATGTCAGCGAAGTTGCTTGCACCCTTCAACTTCTGCCATGTTATACCAGGGAATATCAAAATGGATCCCACTGGTTACAGTTGTATAACACGTCTCCTACCATGCACGCACATACTCAACACTCATTAGTTCCAGGGTTAGGTACTCACAGCAGAACTTTACACAAGTGAGTTAGCGGGCTGCACGCATCTGAGTAAGACAACAAAGGCTACACCCAGTACTATGAATCCTCAGATATCGGTATACTAACAACACCACTGTAAGTCAACAACCCAATACATGGACAGTAGCCCCATGTCGATACACAGAGTCACTTGGTGCATTCTCCTAGATCACTGAACTGGTTGAGGCCCTTTGCTTTACTATGGACAGGCCTGGGACAGAGCACACACACTAGATTAGAGTGCTGGCTAGGCTATAATAAAAATCAGGATACCAGTTTCACATGCAGTTGGGCCCTCAGGGCAGGTGTATACATTCCTATCCCAAGATATCTAATTTAAAGTTTCAACTGCATTTTAAATAATGAGTTCTTTGGCGTTGCTTTTGGAAAGATTAGCTTTGGTGGACAAAAGGTTTTCAATTTTATTCTCTGCCTAACATAGGGCAGTTTTATCATATGCATACTTGGTTGGGCTACTGCCTCCAGGATGAAACAGCAACATAAAAATAGGGAAATGAACAGAAACAGGTTGAGGTTAAGGTCTACAGATCTAAGATCTTATAGGATCACTCACCATTTTGGGCAAATCTATCAGCAAGTTTTAAACTCAGAACAGCACCAAGGTGCCATCGGAGAGGGTGAATGATGATATATAAGAACTGTGTATTACATTCGCCCAGTGCTCTACCACTTCGTTGGCTACCATTTGCCTACCCCACTTGGCCTTAATCTCCCTCAGAACCTCTACTTTGGTCTCCTCTATAATAGTGTTTCACAACCTAGTTACTAATGTCTCTGTAATATTCTATTTCTTTCTCTGCTCTGGTTCAGAGTGAGTACCTATTTTTGTTTCATTGAGGTAGTAAATAGTTCCTATTGGACACATTTGATTCGTATGCATACAACATCACTTATGTATGACTATGTTGAATGTTTTAATGCTATTACCATTCAAGGTTTGGAAGAAGTAATGATACCCCACCCTGCATTTATTTTTAGGTCGAGCCTGAGCCAGCACACATGCGCTGTTCTTGCGATCTGCTGTAGTGGAGTAGGGAATAGAAGCCCCGCCCACTCTCCGCCCATATTTGCCATTGGCTTGCGTCATTGTCCGTCCTAAATGCTGGCAACTGATTCGTGAATAGGCTTGTTAGGCCCTTCTTATTACCGCCTTCTCTTCATTTGATACCTCCGATGGCGACTGACCCCTTTACTTTGATTGTTACAAGGTGAAATCTGATTCTCCTGATGACCCTGTAAAACCTGGCATCTTTAGGAAGTTCCAAGACTGCATCCTGACAGAGGGGAGGGCACTGATTAGTAGATCACTTCAGTCAGCAGTGCTTCACAAATCTTGGAAACATGCCAAGGTTGTCCCAATTCTGAAAAAGCCCTCACTGGATGCATCTGCCCCAGAGAATTTCCGCCCTATCTCATTGCTCCTTTACTTGGCTAAGGTCATGGAATCCCATGTTAACACCATCCTAACCAAGTACTTGGAAGAAAATGAGATTTTGGACAGGTCACAAAACGGGTTCCGGACTAAACATAGCACAGAATCCACTTTGTTGGCAGTCACAGAGCAGTTGAGGGCAGCACTGGATGAGGGCAGCACCACAGCACTGGTGCTGCTTGATCTGAGTGTGGCCTTCGACACAGTCTCCCATAAGATTTTGCTCCAACAACTCAGGGAGATCCGCGTCAGCGGCACAGCCTGGGCCTCGTTTGCATATTTTCTATCTGATAGCTCTTTCCAGATCCACTCCCCCCCCATACCAGTCCAGTATTTACCCTCTCTGCTGGCGTCCCTCAAGGCTCTGCGCTGAGCCCCACACTCTTTAATGTGTACGTCCGCCCTTTGGCCCTCCTGCCCAAAGCCCGGGAGATCAATATGATATCCTATGCGGACGACACGCAGCTGCTAGCCACCTTCTCCAACAACCCTGGCCTTGATCAACTGAGGTTCCAGAAGGATGGCTTTGCAATCTCAGAATGGATGGCGGAAAACTAACTCCAACTTAATTCCTCTAAAACTGAGGTGCTTCTGGTTGGAAGAGACTCTCACAAATGGGACTACCAGTGGTGGCCCGCTGCACTGGGCCCTTCTCCCCAGCCGAAAAGCACAGTAAAGAACTTAGGGGTCCTGATGGACAACTTCCTCTCCTTCGAATTGCATGCCAAAAAAGTGGCAGGTACTTGCTTCAGCCACTTACGTGGGTTGAAACCCATTTTAGGGTTCTTTGCTGCACCCATCCACCAAGTGATCATTCAATCAGTGGCCTTGTCTCGTCTTGATTACTGCAACAGACTTTTATTGGGTGCAAACAAAACGGTCACAAAGAGATTACAATGGGCTCAGAATGCTGCTGCCCGCACTCTCTTTACCCTCCCTAAACACTGCCACACCTCCCATCTCTTGCACCGCCTACACTGGCTTCCGATTGAACGGAAAATTCACTTTAAAACTCTTTGCACCATCCATAAGATTCTGTACAATCAGGGCCCCCAGATTCTGGAGGGGCTCTGTTCACTGTATGTGCCGACACGAGCACTGCACTCTGCAGACTTGCACCTGGCTTGTACTCCCAGGGTGCGCA
This sequence comes from Lissotriton vulgaris, assembly GCF_964263255.1. Taxonomy (NCBI): domain Eukaryota; kingdom Metazoa; phylum Chordata; class Amphibia; order Caudata; family Salamandridae; genus Lissotriton; species Lissotriton vulgaris. Next base: position 1,935,716,186 of record NC_141689.1, on the reverse strand, counting down.
GGAGCAGAGTGGGGGGCACTCACTCAGGTCCCTGGCTCCTGCCCTTTGGAACTCTATCCCAATCTCGGCTCGCCACACCCAAAATCACTTGGCTTTCAGGAAACAGATTAAAACCTGGCTATTCTCTTTCATCTAGCCGGGGACGCCTGTGTTGGGCACTTCTGTCCCGTGGCGTCCACATTTTAGGCATTTCAGGGCTGCCCTCCTTCTAGCCTTTCACCTCCCATCTTTGCTTCCTGCTCCGCTAGCGCTGGGATGCCCCGTTGCTGGGGTAGCCATGCGCTATACAAGTATTACTAACATAACATAACATAGACTGTGAGCACTATCTTCTTCATCCAGTTTCTCTTACTACAGGCACCACATGCTTTGCTGCCTTATTTACAACCCTGCCCTCCCTCCCATTGTCTGCGCCTTCTCTCCCCACTCCCTCTCTCCCTCCCTCCCGTTTTCTGTGATGCCTACCATTTGCAATAGGTCTCGCAATTACGAGAGTATAAGCTATTGGCATTGTAAATGACAATGCCTTTTATTTATGTTTTGGCTTTTAAAACAAATAAAATGCATTGTCATTTACAATGCCAATAGCTTAAACTCGCGTAAAAGCGAGACTTATTGCATTGCAAATGCTTGTTATAGTGTCTTGGGTTGCAACACCTTCGTCTTTCTTTCCGGTATGTGGGTCATTTAGACCCACCAGCTTTAATATGTCAGGTTTCTTCTTTTATTGATTCAACTTAGTAATGCTTTTGATATTGTGATCTTTTGTGCTGACATAAGCAATAGGATTGGGTAAAAATGGTTCCTTTACATATTGATCCAAGGCTTAAAAGGACTTTGTTGATGGCATCTCTATCTTTCTCACACAGGCGTACTTGAAAGTCTTGCTAATTGGTTCTATGGAGACGGGAGCAAGATTCATCCAAGTTATCTTTGCCTTAGTGAAACTAATTATTTCTTAGAGCACTCGGAATTTGATGACATTTGCATTGTTTTCACATTCATACTGGTGTTGTTATAACAAGTATAATTGCAAAGGCGATTAGTAACAGATACCTGGCATTACAAAATGGATAATTTATTGTAAGTTTGTATGGTCTACGAAACAGTAAAGAAGGCAATTACCCAGAAACCCGTGACCTCAACCACATTACCAAGTAACCATTAACACAATTATTTTATCACATGTGCCATATTCCTTTTTTTTTAGGTCTCGCCTACGCAGCGCGCGCTGCCAAGGCAAAAAGACCTTTAGCGATCGCTTTAGCTTTTCAGCCAAAAAAGTGCACGTGTTCCATTGCCTTCAATGGCAACGCGTGCACGTGTGGTGATTTATTTGCGGGAGCGCCATATGGTAGCAATTATCGCTCCTGGCGCTGCTCGCTTTTGAGAGTGAAATGATTTCACTCACCCCCACCTCTCGCCCCTCCCCCTGCTGCCTCCTTTTAGCACGAGGAACGCACTTGTTATTCCATATGAACAGCTCACAATTTGTTAGTGGGAATGCCAGAGGTTCTTGAAAAACTACTTCTGTTCCATGACGGCGTGTGCTAAAGAACAAACTAGTAGGCCATCAGCTATGACATAGCTCACCCGAATAAACATGAGCATAATTTAACAGTTTGTTAATGTAATACGACGCCATTGCAAGATGGCTGCAGCTATCTGCATGATCAGGGTGACAGCAGCAAAGAGCAGCCATCAACTGACATTGTCCGTTTGGACAGAGTGGTGGCCATTTTATTGGGCCGGGCCCATGCACTTTGTGTATTCATGTTGATCTCCCTCTGTCTTCCAGTTGTGTCTTTAGATGTTATGCACTCTCTTTCTGAGAGACTGGAGAGTTGATGACTTTGCTACTATTGGTAAGGTTCCTGCGCACCGCCCGGCACGAGTGCTTGCTCAAAGCAAGATACGACATTTCCCTATTGGCTGTGTAAACTGAGCGGAAACTATTAACAAATGTGATGAGCATTGCCACCAACCAACCAGAGAGTTGTTCAAAGAGCGAAACCGATTGATGTGGCATGTGGGCAGGCTTAGACTATTCTCACAGTGTTGAGGGTCCGTGTTCGAGGTTTCGATCGGTGACAACGACTTCAGTTTGTGTGAGTGGGGTTTGAAAGCAGGGTGGCTGTTAAAGGCGGCGGTGTGGGAGGCTGTTTATGAAGAAAATAGATGGTATGGTACACTACTTCAACAAAGGTCGACAACTTACCTGTTCTCTTTACTGGTATTTTGATTGGATATGGCACCATTGTAAAATCTCCAGCTAATCTTCACGCGCTGTCTTGTTTACGATTTTCTAGTTTTGTACAATAATTTGTGGTTCTGAGTCTTCGATGCTAAGTTACTCGCAAAGTCCCCAAATGGTTTTTGATCCTGCTGAGCTATGCACAGATGTTAAATATTAAAATCAATAGTGTTGTAACAAAGTTGAGATAAGCAGTGACCGTGTGAGGTGTGTTTTACAAAAAAAAATTCTGAGACAGAGGTTGGGCTTGCGAAGATGGGGCACACCTCACTAAGTCATTACTCCAGTTATACCTCTCGGTATTCAGCTGCTTCTTCAAACTTTGCCTTGGGTGCCCCACGAATATAACGTGTTTTTAATTTTTCTCAGGGACTTTCCAATGTCACTGTTCCAAGGCATTTAATAAGGTGCAGAAAACGACCTTGTGGCAGACTTCCAAATGTCTATTCAGGATGGGCTTTACATTTTGCGAAGTATTGATCAATGTGACTGACCCCAAATGTTTTGAAATGTTCAATTTTTCCATCACAGAGCCACTGGAACTTTACACTATATTAGTTACTTGGAACCCCATTCTAGTTCAAACATTCATTGCAAGTGTTTTGTTTTAATTAAGCATTAGGACAGTAACCAGCGCTTGAAATGGAAAAATTGAAAGCAGGTACGCTGCACCAGAGTACCTGCTTGTTTCTGAAAAGTGCTGGTACTCTCCAATTAGAAGTATTCTGTTTCTCTTGAGAAGTGCCGGTACTGTCCCTCTCAAAATAAACAAGCATTGGCATAGCCAATAGGTCTCGCCTTTGGGACCTTATAAGTGTTTAGCCAAGCAACAGTTGTTGTTGCACCAAGGATATTGTGCTGCATAACTAAATACTTATAAGGTCCCAAAAGCGAGACCTATTGGCTATGCCAATGCTTGTTTTATTTCTGAGGGGATGCTCTACATCACCCAGTATCTCACCTCTCTCCACACATACCTGTTTTGCCGATTCACCTCCACCCCCGAACTTCGTGATGATGGTTTTATTTGTACTTTTTTGAAGACTAAGATTTTCTTATGGTTATGGAATAGACATTTTTACATATTGTGCTCTAAAGAGTGCATCAGTAGGGGTGGCCGAATTACCCTTCAAATCTTTACTGTCTCAATGAAGCAGGCATCATTAGGAGGTGAAAACGGTTCTTTTCTGAACCACTTTGCTTCGAACACAATTCATATTCTGTTATAATTTATCATTACCGTTTAATGTGTTTTCAATTTAAAAAAATAGGGGCCAGATTTACCAAGCATTCTTCTGATCGCAAACGGCTTGATTCGCAGTATTTGGCCGACTGAAACTGGAAAAATTATTTTTCTAGCGAACAAAATGTAAAATGCAATTTGTTAACTTGTTACTGAATTGCAATTTGCATGTGTGATTCAGTATTTGGAATGGGCATGTTTTGGGCATCCCTTCCAAGTTCTGAATAGTTATGGTTATGTATTACAGTTTTGCAACCAAATTCCAGTAATAATTTACCACCATTTTAAAAGTGGTGATAACCCATTCGCAAATGGGACCCTTTTTCCTTTTGAGAATGTTGAAGAAATATTTCTTAAGAGCAGGCAGTGGTCCAAGAGCCCACTGCTTAATATGGCGTGGAGAGAGAGAGTGGAGAGAGAGCGTGGAAAGAGAGAGTGGAGAGAGAGAGAGTGGAGAGAGGGTTAGAGTGGAGGGAGAGTGAGAGTGGAGAGAGAGTGAGAGTGAGAGTGGAGAGAGAGTGAGAGTGGAGAGAGAGTGAGAGTGGAGAGAGAGTGGTGAGAAGGGAGAGAGTAGAGAGAGAGAGTAGAGAGAGAGAGAGAGAGTAGAGAGAGAAGGGAGAGAGAGTGGAGAGAGAGTAGAGAGAGAGTGGAGAGAGAGTAGAGAGAGAGTGGAGAGAGAGGGGAGAGACAGTGGAGAGACAGTGGAGAGGGAGTGGAGGGAGATAGTGGAGAGTGGAGAGAGAGACAGTGGAGGGAGAGACAGTGGAAAGAGAGTGAAGAGAGAGACAGTGGAGATAGAGTGGACAGAGTTGAGTGGAGAGAGAGTGGCGACTGATTGACTCAGAGACTGAATACTGACTGACAGAGAGACTGACTGGCTGAGAAACTGACAGAGAGAGAGACTGACAGAGAGAGAGAGCGAGACCGACCGACTGACTGACTGACTGACTGAGACTGAATGACAGAGAGAGAGAGAGACTGATTGACTGACAGACAGAGAGAGAGAGAGAGAGAGAGAGAGACTGTGATGGAATTGGGGTCAAAGTGTGTATGAAGCTATGCAATGCCTCTTAAGATTGCTATTGTCTACTAATAAAAATGTATTATCAAAATGTGCTCTTTGTAGTTACATCTGCTTTTGAAATACTGCATTGTCGCATTGTCTAATGTTTTAAAACGGAAAGGAGAAGGAGCAGTGGATGCGCTTTTGTCAAAACTGAACGATGAGTGGGCCCGATGTTGTATATCATGACAGGAGCCTGCATCAGGAAACCCACCTAAAATTGGGCAAACTTCCCCGGCGTACTGATGGCAGGGACCCTGTAATGAATGGACCACCACTTATGATAGCCTACTGGCAGACTACGCCCAACCTTTAACTCCACCATCCAGTGTTACTGATAACAGCTGTATGGTGACAGTGGCGTAACAATAGCCCCCATCCTCTGCAGTATGGCGGGTCGCTGGCCTGAGTGCTCTAGACTGACACAAGTACATAAATGTTCAAGTTCATAAATTTGTATAGCGCACTACTCACTCAGAGGGTCTCAAGGCGCTTGGGGGGGTACTTACTTATCGAATATCCAAGTTTTAAGTTGCTTTCTGAAGGAGAGGTTGTTCTGTGTAAGGCAGAGGTGGGTGGGTAGGGGGGCCCCCTCCATGTAGTTTGCAGGGGGGCCCCCTCAAGTTTCGTTACGCCACTGAACCAATAACTCAAAGGACTACATTCCCCATGAGTCTTTTAAACTTAAACATCAATATCCACCAATAGCATTGCTCTATTCTGTATACAGTCCTCATCAAAGAAAGGCATTTCCTCTTTCTTGGTGTGAAGTGTTATGCCATATACTGCTAATCAAAATTCTGGCTTCTGCTCGTATCCTAGTGAGAGAAAAACAAAGCTTCCAGCAATTGGTCCACACTGGTTCCGACTCCCACTTTGGTAGTATTTAGGGGCACCCCCTAACCTTGCCTCTTCAGACAAGAAACGACCAAGAAGAAAAGAAGAAGAAGGAACGAACAGCTGTGCAGAAGCTAAGAAGACTTGGCCCACTGACTTGGCCCCAGCTCTACCAGCCTGTCCCCACCTTGAACCTGTAGAAGCGAACCTCCAGTGTGTCCAGCAGACAGCAACCTCAAGAGCCCCAAGCACCTGCCCTGCCTTCTAAAGAAAAGACTTTGTTTCCTTTGAACACCGGATTTGTTCACCCACAGACTCTGGCTCCAGCAAAATTCTCGAGTCTGCACCACTCTGCGCCCGTCGCCCACGGCCCAAGTTTGAGTGGCCAACGCCCTGGTGATTCTGACTCAAGATCTGGTGATCTCTGACCTGACTCGAATCTCCCGGCAAATTCTGCAGCCTCTTTCTGGAGACTCCCCTCGACTATGACTGAAGTTGGTAAGAGAAACCCGATGCCTAAAGACACCCCTGCACCCAAAAGCCCCATGGCCTTGGGTGACCCAACCAACTGTGCCCCAGCATCTTCAGGCATTCCAACTTACCTCTCCAACCAGTGGTCACCTCCAGAATATCTTCGTCCCCAAGCCTGCAGTCTATATGGAAATCAACAGGGCACCCAATGCCAAACCAGCACCCTGTACCAGCCCTGCCAAGTATCATGTATCAGGAGTGACACTAATGTATTTCAGTGTGGTGGTCCCGCATCACCGCACTGAAATGCAAAGTCATGCATTTATAGCGCCTCCTGGGCTGTGAAGCGCCCAGAACGCTGGCTGCTAACCCACCATTTTTTAATGTGAAGAAAGTGCAGAACGACAGCGATTGTTGTGGGCTGTTCCCGACAAGCTTGGGGGCTGCCTGAGCTCAAGGGAAGCTGCTACTACTTACAATGTAACAGACCTCATTACTAGGATTGGGTTCCCGTGCGGCCGCGGCATTACCATTTTACTGACGTGGGAGGAGTCGGCGAGCGCCCAGTGTGATAGGCGGTGGGTCCTGCTGCAGCTGCCGGCACGACGCAGTTGAATGCGAATTTGCCTAGCCTTGGTGCTGGTAAGTTCCAATTCTATTAAGGACTCGGAGGCGAGGATTATGCCATTCTTTCATCGCTTTATTCTCTACAGCAGCAAGAAAAATATATAACAACTACTTTTGCCATGAACATTTGGGGGAAAGAATAAAGTCAAACATGAGTCCTATTACAGTGTCCATGTACAGGTGTCTCCCATCATGCTCCACTGTACTTGTCCCTCCTCTTTCTTTGCGCGAAGCCAGAACATCCGTCCACTCACGCATCCTGTTTAGAATTATCTGCTCCTGCAAAAGAACACACCATCAGATCCATCCTATATCAATAGAACCTCAGCGATAAAACAGGAAGAGCAGTACACCGCAGAGCCATAAGCGCACATTCGAAAAAGAACATAAACGCTTTACTTACATTGCATACGGGGAGGGTACACTTCCATGAAGTCACTGGGGGGGATAATCCTCGCCTCCGAGTCCTTAATAGAATTGGAACTTACCAGCACCAAGGCTAGGCAAATTCGCATTCTATGTCAGGACCGGAGGCTTCGGATTATGCCAGTTCAAAGCTTATCGACCACCAATCTGGCCACATCAATAACTGACTTGAAATAGAACCTCTTAAACGTGGAGTCTGAGGACCAATCGGCCGCTCTCATCAGATCTTCCAACCGAGCCCCAAGGGCAAAAGCTTTAGACGCCATGGCACCTCGCGTAGAGTGCGCTCCAAACTGTTTAGTATCAATCCCCGCCTCCTGCATGATCCAACGCACCCAACGGGCGATCGTCGGTGAAGTCACTGCCTTATACGGTTTACGCAGGGCAATAAGCAACTGTCGCTCACCCGGAGGGCGAGTATCCTCTGTCATATCCTCATAAGCACGGAGGCACTGCACTACGCACAGCTTAGGGGAGTCCTGAAAAGCCGGGTACGAAATGACCCTAGTATGCGTTTTGGTCCGTCTGCTGAGGGTAAAGGAAACTCCTTCAGGAGAAAAAACCCTGGCCGTAATATCCAACGCTCGCACATCCGAGACACGCCTGCAGGACACCAGGCACAACAACATGGCCAACTTAGCCGTCAACTCCTTACGCGTTAGAAACCTGTTCGGTTGCCAGGAAAGGAACAAATTCAGCACCCTGTTCACATCCCACAGGGCGGAATACCGAGTCTCCGGCGGCAAGGCAAGCCGTATACCCCGCAAGAGCCTACAGACTAAGGGGTGTTCGCCAACCGGGGACCCTTGAACCAGGTCGTGTCCCGCAGACACCGCCGACCGGAACGTGTTGATCGATCGATAGGCCAGGCCCTGATCAGACAGTTCCACCAAGAAATTCAAGACACGCACTACAGGTGCCCCCACGGGATCCAAACCCCGTCGCACACACCAACGGCTCCACCGGAGCCAAGCCGGTCTGTAGCGTTTGGTCGTGCTGTCGGCCCAAGCCTTGGAGAGCAAGTCCTCTGCCGATCTCGAAAGGCCAGGCAACGTCCAGCGTCGCCGGAAAGCCTCCACGCCATCAGGCGCAACGAGCCCTCCAGAACCAACCTGTGGGGCGCTCCTTCCGGATTCAGTAGAATGTGGGGAGACTGGGGGAGTAGGATCGGAAAATCCCAAGAAAGTTCCAGAAGAACCGGAAACCAAACTTGCGACCTCCACCACGGAGTGATCAGCACTACCTGTGCCGACTGGCGGTGTAACAACGCTGACACCCTCGTTATCATTGAGAACGGTGGAAACGCATAGCCCTGTAGTCCCGACCAGTCCTGGAGGAACGCATTCGTCGCCTCCGCCAGAGGGTCGGGGCGCCAGCTGAAATACCGCGGGAGCTGGTGGTCCAAGCGGGATGCGAACAGGTCCACCTAAAATGGGCCCCAAAGATCCGAGAGCTCCGCAAACAGGGTAGGGTCCAGCTTCCAAACGCTGGCGTCCAGAATATTCCTCGAGTGCCAATCGGCCACCTCGTTCTGACGACCCGGCAAATATTCTGCCGTAACCGACACCTGGTGGTCCAGACAAAAGTGCCAGAAATCCCTGGCCAGGTCCGCTAACATCTTGGACCTGGTACCGTCCAGGTGGTTGATATAACGGACCGCCGACACGTTGTCCATCCTCAGAAGGACGCAGGATTGCACCCTGTCCTTGGTCCAACATTGCACCGCGAAGGAGCCCGCTAGCAACTCCAAGCAGTTGATATGCAAGGACTGTTCGAGAGCAGACCAGGCGCCGCCTGTGGAGAAATCTCCGCACCTCGCCCCCCAGCCGGAACGGCTGGCGTCCGACTCTATCACGATATCTGGGGCGGAACCGAAAATCCTACGGCCATTCCGGGCTTCCATGTGCGTAAGCCACCACTGCATTTCGTCCCTCACGTCCTCCGACAAAGGAATCAGTTGAGAGTACGTCAGGCCCCTCCGCAGGTGGAATGCCTTCAAGCGCTGCATGGCGCGGTAATGAAGGGGCCCCGGGAAGATAGCCTGGATCGAAGAGGACAACAGGCCCACTAGTCTCGCCAGGTGGCGCAAGGAAATCATCCGCTTCGCTAGGGTTTGTCTCAACTCGTGTCGGATCCGCGCCATCTTCCTGGCCGGCAGGCTCAAGGTGGCCGCCACGAGTCTATGGTGAAACCGAGGAATGTAACGCATTGCATGGGAACCAAGAGAGACTTCTTCTCGTTGATCACGAACCCCAGGCCCTGCACAAGGTTGACCGCAGACTGCAACTGTGACCGCAGTCTCTCGGGGCACTGATCCATGAGCAGCATGTCGTCTAGGTAGACTATCATCCAGACCCCCTGAGCTCGCAAGGCCTCCACCACCGGCCGCAACACCTTTGTGAAGCACCACAGTGCTGAGGAGAGCCCGAAAGGAAGAGTAGTAAACTCGTAAACCTGGCCGTCCCACCTGAACTGGAGGAAACGCCGATGAGGCGGAAAAATGGGAATCGTTAGATAAGCGTCTTTCAAGTCCAGCCTGACCATCCAGTCGGACTGTCGCAAGACGTCGTGCAGCAGATGTATCCCTTCCATTTTGAAGTGCTGATACACCAACCACTCGTTGAACTCCTTTAGATTGATCACGGGGCGACTGCCCCCATCCACCTTGTCTACTAAGAAAAGATTGCTTATAAAACCTGAGGGGTGCTCGCAAGCGCAACATATCGCCCCTTTTTGGAGGAGGGCAGCGACCTCTTCGCTCACCAAAGCCGCATCGCGCTGGGAAAAGGTAATGGGGCGAGGACGCTGTAGCTGACAAGGACGGCCATGGAACTCCATTTGGAAGCCCTGAACCGTCTGCAGCACCCAAGCATCGCTGGTAAGGGAGGCCCATGCAGGAAGAAACTGCGCCAAGCGCCCCCCCACTTTCAAACTCGCGGAAGGCAGAACACTCACCTCGGCCACCGCCTTGCTGTTGGCCACGCTGACCACCACGACCTCCGAACTTCTGCCCTCTCGTGGGGTAGAAATTATTGAACTTGGCCCTGTCCTGGTACTGGCCACGTCCGGAGCCTTGACCTCGGTCCGAGCTGGCGCCCCGGCCGAACGAGCGGCCCCTGCCTCGTCCGGCCTTGTCGAAAACCCGGGGCGCGAAAACCTTTTTGATATTGGACTGGGCACGATCCAGGGACGTGAAGGTCGCCACAAACTTCCCCAGTTCTTTGATGAACGGGTCACCAAACAAGCCCCCCTGTGCTACAGCACCCGCCTCCGACGAGGCGAGGTCGCCCAGCTTGGGATCCACCTTGATAAGCAGGGAGCGCCTCCGCTCCGTAGAGAGGGCGCAGTTGGCGTTGCCAAGGAAAATAATGGCCCTCTGGGCCCAGTTGGAAAGAACCTCCGGGGAAATTGCGTCACCCGACACCTTGGCCTCCTCCGCCATATCCAGGATCTTGGTAAGGGGCCCAACAGCATCCAGAAGCTTGTCCTGGCAAGTGCGCCAGGATCTGTCGATACCCTTCCTCGGGTCCTTGACAAATTTCTGTAGGAAGCCGGTGGACAAGGATGCTAGGAGCCGCCTGCGCGCGGAGTGTCCCCGGCCGTCGTTGGATGGCAAGGTGGCCATGACCACCTTGCCATCCAACGACGGCCGGGGACACTCCGCGCGCAGGCGGCTCCTAGCATCCTTGTCCACCGGCTTCCGTAGCCTATTAGCGACGTACTGGGCCACCTTGTCACACGGGACCCACTCTGAGGAACGGGGATGGACGATATTGTCCGGGTCCAGCATGTCCGACGGACCTGCGGAGGATGAGGGCTGAGAAGGGAGCCACGACCCAGAAGAACAGGCCTCCTCCTCCGAGTCCAGGGAGTCGTCGTCATCGCGCTGCGGGTCCGGAGACATCGCAGGTGGAGAAAGCGGCGGAGCCTCCGAAGGAAGAGGAGCAGGAGCTTGTGCGTCCTCCAGGGCCTTGAAGGCACTCTTTACCCTGGCGAAAGCCACCGAATCAACCCCCTCAGTGCAAGGCTTCTTGGGAGGAGGTGGGGTAGGGGACGAATTGCCGGAAGCAAGGCGGCAAACTTGGCATAGGCCTCGTCCAGGCGCGCCGAAAGACGTTGTTCCAGGGGGACCATAGCCTGGTCGACCACGCGGTAGATGGACTCGTCGACCGCCTGGTAAAAGTCATCGTCCAACGGGACATAGTTCAGGGGTTCCTCCTCCGGATAGTTGTCCGCGTTCCCCTGCATAGCGAGTTAAATTAGGCTCTAGCAACGGGAACGTCAGACAAGACCAACGACCCTCCTCAGGGTGCTCTATAGTCTGAGGAGTCCCAGCGATATGGGTGGCCAGAGGCACACAATGAACGGGCAAAGCCCTGGGAACGCTGCAGCCCACAGAGTCTCGGGGCGCCTCCCGGCAAAGCGGTCCCACAGCACACTTACGACCCCATAGGGTGTTCGCCAAAAGTACAACCCAAAGGGCGTTCAGAAGCAAAGGGAAAACCTAATTGCGACCCCGCAGGGTGTCAGAGCCTGGAGGCTAGGCACGGGTCCGCTGGTGACAGGAGCGCGCCAGAACACTCTAGAAGCTTCTGGAAGCGCCCCTTCAGCAAACGAGACACTGGCCCCTGGTGGCCGCGCCACCACACCGCACACTACTGGGCAAAGATCGCGTAAGGAGCGCACTAGGCGTCCCGCGACCAAGCAAGGGAATCTGTGGGGAAAAAACAGAAACCCGACACCCGGCCCAAAGGCCAAAGGAACCACACAGAAACCCAAACCCAGGAGAGAAGGAAAAAACCAACTTAACTTGCTGCGAGCAGCGAAGAAAGAGGAGGGGACAAGTACAGTGGAACATGATGGGAGACACCTGTACATGGACACTGTAATAGGACTCATGTTTGACTTTATTCTTTCCCCCAAATGTTCATGGGAAAAGTAGTTGTTATATATTTTTCTTGCTGCTGTAGAGAATAAAGCGATGAAAGAATGGCATAATCCGAAGCCTCCGGTCCTGACATAGAATTAGAAGTTTGCATCCTAAACTGGCAGCAAACATTTAGGCTGCTGATTGAACCACGACCCGGAGTGGTTTGTAGCTTCACAGAAAACTTTCCTGACTCACTGTGCAGCTATGTAGCAGAGCTGTGACCCTCAATCATGCTCGGCGGCCGGCATTGCTCAATGCAGCGGGCGGGGTCCAAGTTGGGTTGCTGGAGGCCGGCCTGCACTGCCTCCCACTGGCCCTCAATGTAGGAAGTGCCCAGCGTAACCAGGTATAATGATTTCAAAGTTTTACGGTTGAAGGTGCTAGCACGCAGTCAGATACATTCCTCTTTAAGTAAAGGCCTGTTTCACAGCTGATTATTACATAGGCACACTACGCGCCTGCTTGCTTGCAGATAATTCAGTTAATTATAGGCAAAGATTGGCGTTTCTTATGGCGATGCTGCACTGCTGTGTTTTTTTTCTTTTTTACGTGACGATTTGGAGCAAGCAGAGCGAAAAAGGCAGCCAGCGCTGCTGTGACTCTCACTGGCAGGGCCCGGTACCACACAAGGCAGTGAAGCGAGGGAGCCCCACTGTACTCCGCACTCACAGTCTGGGTCCAAAAAGGAAGGGAAGGCGGTTTAGGCCAAGCAGGGGCTCGCAACAACTCGCCAGCCCAACTGGGACACAGTCTCCTGCATTGCTCAGTTTCCAGAGGGCAGGCTGTTGGCCTCTCAGGGAAACTTTGTGGCAGTCTGGACTGTGAACAAACCCAGGGGGAAGAAGCCATCACTCACCTACCGAGACGGGGTGCCAGCTTCCACCTAATGGGCCTCTCTCTCCTCACCCCGCATGAGGGGAGTCTGGGGCAAAGGTCTGCAGGCCTCATTCAAGTGCTTTCAGCTGGAAAAGCATTGTATTCTTAGTAGAACATGGATTTTCTAAGCACACTGACACATTTCTTTGTCAGAGAGGAATGTAAAACTACAGCCTTTTAGAGTAGCTGTCAACTTACATGACCCACGCATGTTTGCAAAACTGTACTTTTTTCACGAAGATTAGCTACGAGTAACTGCTTTTTACTAGGTTAGTGCCTTTCCATTTCTGTACCTGTACAACAGTTTTAAGATATTAGAGTGTCTCGTTCCTCAAAAGGGTGTAATTTCTGATATTTAAATGTTTCCCTCATATTCATCGCTTGATTTTGTGTGAGAAAATGTCACTCATAATTACACTGAAATTATGAAAAGGTCACACATGGCAATCTGAAACCTTGGCAGCTATGCTGCACCCAGCCGTCCCCGCGCCGCTGCTGGTGTACTTTGTCTGCTAAACAGGATCCTCCTTTGCCCTGAGCCTAACACCAGGAGCTTTGCTCCCACAACCCAGTGGCCAGCCCGTAAGCAGCCACAAACCGGAGGCACCCTAGCCCCCATTGGATAACATTGGGCCTCAGCACTCTGCACCCAGCCGCCCCTGTGCCGCTGAGGAAATAACAAGAGTGCATCCTAAACTCTGGGGGAACCCTTGTTCTAACCCCAGATACTCAACCACAAAGACTGAGTACTTACCTGGTAACCTATTAAATCATTTATCTCCATAGGCATCCATTGACTGTTTCTCTCTGAAGAAATTTCTGTGTGGAGTTGATTAGTATGGAAACCAGAAAAATTACAATTGCACAAAACTAAAAAGTAATCTGTACAGTAATTTCAATACCTTGACTTACCTGTATTTCAAGCAACTGCATTTGAACTTGCATTGACTTGTAAACATTGCATAATAGTTTGCAAATCATTTATTTCACTTACCTGTGCCAGGCTTGGTTCTAGAAATAAAATAACTTAATATGTTTATACAAACAAAATTGGTCTGATTTCAGTCTTTGAGTGTGTGACATCATTTGCTGATTGAGAGGGTGAAACAAATGCTTAACACTACCTTCTGATAAAGCCTTACGGCTCACACTCACTACCACAAATAAAGAGTAAGGTGCTATCTACTTTTACCTCTGCTTACTGCCAGGGGCGGATTGGCAATGCGGGCATTCGGGCATCGGCCGAAGGGCTGGTGTCTCTGTGCCCTCTGTGGGCCGTTTTTTTTCCTCCCCTTTCCCAGCCACACAGTGAAGCTGCATTCATTTCTCTGTCTCTGTCTCCGTGCCCTCTGTGGACTAGGAAAGGGGAGGAAAAAAAAAACGGCCCACAGAGGGCACGGAGACAGAGAGAGAGAAATGAATGCAGCTTCACTGTGCGGCTGCAGCGATTATCCGCTGTTGCCTCTCCTTCACCCTCTGCCCTGCAAAGCAATCACGCTAGGGTGGCTGGGGAGGGGGTGATTGTTTGCAAAAATCGGCCTCCCTGGGGGCCAGGTGTTGTTCAGGCCTTTGAGCCATTTTCACCTCGGCCCCCCTGGGGCCCACGCAACACATAAACAGTGTTAGTTTTAACACCTCGCCCACAGCCCTTCACATTCAGGGCATAGTGGGCGAGGAAGAATGGGTCTCGCTGTGGGGGCCAGGTGATCTTTGCAACTTGCACCATCTTCACCTCAGCCTCCCCTTGGCTACCATGGATGACCCAGCAGCTGTGTTTTGTGCTCCCATGCCAGAACATTGCCCTGAGGCCTGGAGGGCTGATTATTTACTAATTGCAGGGGCCTTACAGCTATTCATGTGCTCCTGAGCTGAAGGTCTGGGGAGGGCTGAGTAGGTTAGTAAAAGCAGAGCCTTCGCTGCTTATTAGGTGCTCCTTCCCTGGAGGGCTCGAATAATTTTGTGACAGATAGGGGCCTTGCTGTTTTTTTAGTTGCTTAGCATGTAGGCCATTGTCAGCTTGGCCCTGTGTCCTGTGCAAGAACAGTATCCTCTCACTTTCATTCCTTGTCTGAGCCAAACATCTAAAGGATTTTGGGGGCCCTGGGCCAAACATATTTTTGGGCCCCTGTTCGGAACAGATTTGAATTTATAATCCAATTCCTGCTCTTAGTTGCCCTCTTTCAGCTGGTCACTGGACAGTGCACTACCATACTTGTCCAAATTCTTAATGTATTTACATCTGATATTCATGGACATTTACGTGTGTTTTCAATATTACAACACAGTAACAGCTAAAATTACTGAAAATAATCTCAGTGACATCCTCCCATTTCTCATATGTGATGGCCTGTTTGATCTTAAAGACATTTTTTATGGATGTTGCATGAAACAAAAACATTTTTCTGCAAAATCTCTGTGATAGGTTCTTACTCATCGCCCATATTAAAAATACATTTGAAAAAATGGTATTTAAAACAATCTGTTTAAGGAGTATGCATGGTCATTAGGGCAAGATTCTTGAGTAATCCTCAGTCTCCCCATGGCCAAGACTTAAAGGCAGCAACAGATATGAATAAAACTGTGTTTTTTGTATATGGACATTACCTGCTGGCTGTGAAATAAATTTATGACTGGATTGTACAGATACATTTTTCAGTATTCTTTACACCCCAGACTGCCTTTTCCTCGTTTGTGAATTCTTACTTTTGTTATTACATGTTCTATTCCCAGAGATTCCAGTCTTACCCTTTCTCCTTGACTTTGTGCTAGATTTCTGATTTATGTGATGATTAGAGTCTAGGACATAGCTGGTTGGGAAAGAGTATCTAACGGCATAGTGCAGGGCGTTAAGACTGCAAGTAAGTATACAGGGCCCGATGTAGGTAATTCTAATTTACCACTTCTTAAATACCGAATCATACCGATTCGGTATTTAAGAAGTGGTAAATTAGAGGGGGGGGGGAAATGTAGGTAATTCAGAATCGGTAAATACCGAATCGGTAAGATTCGGTATTTACCGATTCTGTAAATACCGAATCGGTATCCCCCATTGATTCCTATGGGCCTTGAAGCCCATAGGAATCAATGTGGAATACCGAATCGGTATTTACCGATTCGGTAAATTCCGATTGTAGCAAGGGTGCAGGGGGTGTCACTTTGACACCCTCTAGCACCCCAATTCCGGACTTGTGTGCCATGTGGCACACAGACATGCCCTAAGGGCATGTCTGTGTGTCACATTGCACAGGTGTGCATGCACAGATGTGCATGCACACCTGTATTCGGTATTTAACCACCTAATAGGATTGGGTGGTAAAATACCGATTCTTAAAGCCCTGTGGCACTCTGACATGTCGAGCAAAGATAGACTAGGCTGTTCCTACAAATTAGAAGTTAAGAAAAGTTAGATGAGATTAAGGTATGGTCACAAGGAGGGTAAGGGTAGTGCTCTGTGGAGGACTACTCTGGGTATCCAATATGTTGGTAATAATGGCCTCACACACCCTTGCGAGTGTCATGCTTCATCATTGGCGTTTGCTCCTCGTTGGGCAGGCGGTGCAATACCC
This sequence comes from Lissotriton vulgaris, assembly GCF_964263255.1. Classification (NCBI taxonomy): domain Eukaryota; kingdom Metazoa; phylum Chordata; class Amphibia; order Caudata; family Salamandridae; genus Lissotriton; species Lissotriton vulgaris. Next base: position 1,935,699,893 of record NC_141689.1, on the reverse strand, counting down.
AACGGGCTCACCTCAGAGAGGGGCTCTTTGGCGGAGATCTTTTTACCAACTGCCTAAGGGTGAAGTGTGGGTGAGGGGCCAGAAAGGAAAGGATAGTGTAAATACGTGAATTAAAATGTGGCACAAGGTACCGGAGACCAATTTATTCTGGTGGTCCCTTGCCACATGTAAAAACAGTGGGTAGCCTATGATTGCTGGAAATTATGATTCCTTATCACGATCTAGGACTACAAGACTTATCGTGAGGTCAACATGTTTCTCGCCTATGCACACTGGCTGCGATTCTTCAGGACCTAGTGGTTACATCTATCTCTAATATAACGTGACCTAGACTAGTGTCAGTTAAAAATAGTGTGTACTACCTGAATGGGACAGCTCTTGCCTACGGTCAAGGTGTCTAGGTGTCAACAGTACCCGGTAGGTTTTACATCAAGGGAAAAGAACCATAGGGGTTTAAGGTTCAAGAAGCCTTGGTAAAAGCACGATTTGCCTACCCATCTCTACCGGACCCCGGTAGAGATGGGTAGGCAAATCGTGCTTTTACCAAGGCTTCTTGAACCTTAAACCCCTATGGTTCTTTTCCCTTGATGTAAAACCTACCGGGTACTGTTGACACCTAGACACCTTGACCGTAGGCAAGAGCTGTCCCATTCAGGTAGTACACACTATTTTTAACTGACACTAGTCTAGGTCACGTTATATTAGAGATAGATGTAACCACTAGGTCCTGAAGAATCGCAGCCAGTGTGCATAGGCGAGAAACATGTTGACCTCACGATAAGTCTTGTAGTCCTAGATCGTGATAAGGAATCATAATTTCCAGCAATCATAGGCTACCCACTGTTTTTACATGTGGCAAGGGACCACCAGAATAAATTGGTCTCCGGTACCTTGTGCCACATTTTAATTCACGTATTTACACTATCCTTTCCTTTCTGGCCCCTCACCCACACTTCACCCTTAGGCAGTTGGTAAAAAGATCTCCGCCAAAGAGCCCCTCTCTGAGGTGAGCCCGTTGGGTATTGCACCGCCTGCCCAACGAGGAGCAAACGCCAATGATGAAGCATGACACTCGCAAGGGTGTGTGAGGCCATTATTACCAACATATTGGATACCCAGAGTAGTCCTCCACAGAGCACTACCCTTACCCTCCTTGTGACCATACCTTAATCTCATCTAACTTTTCTTAACTTCTAATTTGTAGGAACAGCCTAGTCTATCTTTGCTCGACATTGTCCTTAGGGCTCTGACTGTGGCTGGACCTTCCATTCTGAGAAATTCCCGAATGGTAATTTGAGCCCTTGGATCTGGATTTGATCCACTTCCCCTCCTTTTGATATATATGCACTCTGACATGTGTCAGCTACTTCTGCATTTACAGAATCTGTATTTTACCGAGTCTGTATTTACCGATTCGGTAATTTTACCGAATCGGTAAATACAGAATCGGTAAAATACCGATTCTGTAAATGCATGCCCAACATCTGGAAAACGTAATACCGGTTGGAAACGTCCGAATTCGGCCGTTTCCGACCGGTATTAGGGCACCTACATCGGGCCTTAGTTTTCAGAACTGCAGTGCTCCTAGTCTTTACCAATGTTACTTGCGCTGTAAGCTTTAAAAGGCTTAATTTAATAAATATTTCTCTACAAATTAGACCTCAAAGAGTAACCAAATGGTGTTTCATGAAAGGGCATGCCCCTTGATTGTGGGCCACGCCCCTTAATTGTGAACCACGCCCCTTGAATGTGGGCCACTTTTTTCGTCAGTTCCCGGGCCAAATTGTGATCCCAATCCGACCCTGCTTACTGCACACTATACCTAATTTTGGTATAATATATACAGAGCCAGCTTCCTTCAATATAGCATTGAGAAAGGCGTCATCGCCGAAACGCGTCTGCCACAATTAATATTGAAGTTTGCAAACCTATGAGTGCTCCGAAACTTCCTGGTGTGGAAATTGGTGAACAATATGTTTCCTGAGGCCACAGTCGCGACTGAGGCACCCGCCCGCAAGTTGTTCAGCAGCAAATTGTTGAAGTTGGTGAAGGACAATCCTGCTAAACTCAGGTTTCATCCACCAAACGGTGTCGGTGCCAAGCAGTGGATGGAAAGCCCGCTAAACATCAAAGTAAAGCTGTGTCGAGTCCTTAGCAACACAGTTGTTTGCGCTCCGTGATGTGTGTGAAAAATAATTTTTATTTGGCAATGCGTTTTGACCTTGCGGTCTTTGTCACAGCCCAAAACTAGCACCCGCGTCCCTACATGCAGGACAATCACCGGACCGATCCTGGTTATTCCTTTCATAGAGGATGTCTGCACATTCTCGACAGCCTGCTTAGCTTCACCAGCTCTACCACGTTGTCAGCGCGGCCACTGTGCCTCACTCCTGGCCGAGGACTCTGTAATCCGGCATACCTCCTGCATGATTACGGTCTTGCCTTTGACAGTTGATTTCTATGTATAGTGGCCATTGATTGTTCCAGTGATTTTAGGCTATATGTTTTGAGTTTGCTTTAATTGTTTCACCTCGCACTGGTTCATTGCATCATGGCTTCAATTCCTTCCAGTGCAGATCGATTGGTTGGTTGATTCAGAATGTCCTGCTGATGATCGTTTAATTCAATATGGATCGAAACGTCATTGGTTGGTTCTTTTACCTTAAAGTGACTTCTTGTGATTATTGTGTATTACATCTCAGACATGATTCAGAATGTCCTGCTGATGATCCTTTCATTCAATATGGATCAAAATATCATCGACTTTGACACACTGACCCTATTTGATTTGTATAATTCATTCTAGGAGCAGAAGTGTCTTGTGGGTACTTTTGTGACTTATTATTCTTGCAATTTCCATCACAGTTTTACAACTGAGTCACTTCCCATCACCTATTTTTAGTGTGGGTTCTACCCACTCAAAGTATTTTAACGTTATTTATGAATAAATAATTATTTTTTGTTTCCCCAGTACATGAGTTACTATCAGATAGATTCATGAAGCATTTTTGCGGGCGCAAACGGTGCGAATCGCAGAATTTGGCTGTTTGCGCCCGCGAAAATGGCATTTGAAATTCATCATTGGGTCATGTACACGCAATTTGCGAAATCGCAAAAAATATGCGATTTTTCAAATTGCGATCACATTTAAGGAATCTCAATTTGAGATTCCTTAAATGCTATTCATGACCCAATGAAAAATTGCGAATTCGCTATTTTTTGCCGCTATTTACCACGAAGTCAGACTTCGTGGTAAATAGCGAAAACAGAGAAAAATTCACTTTTTTGCATTTTTCTCAGTTGTATGTTACACACACACATGTCCTTTGGACATGTGTGTGCGCAACATAAGTCAAAATTTACATTTCAGGGGTGCTACAGGGTGTCCTGTGGACACCCCTAGCACCCTTGAAATCGCATCCTTATTTGCGATTAGCAAATTGCGAATCGCAAATAAGGAATAACTCCCCATTCATTCCTATGGGCCTAAAGGCCCATAGGAATGAATGGGAAGTTATTCCTTATTTGCGATTCGCAATTTGCTAATCGCAAATAAGGAATGTGTAGGAATCGCAATTTTTTTTGCGAATCCTACATGAATCCCGTTTTCCGAGTCTGTAATAGCGATTCCTTATGAATCGCTATTAGAGACTCGCAAAACGGGTCTTTGATGAATCTACCTGTTAGTGACCTTTCTAGGGACCCTTGTTTCTCATAAAAAGTAGCTACCCCATGTCCCTTGATACCCGTGGGATTCCCTTGTTTTCTCATAACAAAATCACTGATTACTGTAAACATATCTGTGAACAAAATTACGGAGTTATTCAACGTTGTTAAGTCAAATTACCATATTACAGTGAACAAATCATCACCCAACAGTTAATATGAAGCATTGTGTCATCTATTATCAATATGATGCCACTCTTACTACAAATATTTATCCCAAGTGGGTTGAACTTCCCTGTTACACCGCCATGACGCTTCAATAATGAACATTATAAATTAATTTCAAATAATAAATTTAAAGACTGGTGATGTGTAATACTGTGTAACTCCTCCAATAATCAAAAATGAGGCCCAAGTGAGCTACCTCCTCAGTTAGTGACGCATACTCATGGTTGTGCTCAAGGGTCGAAAAACCATACTATTCGGCTTGAGTGCTCTAGACATTCCCCCCCCCAATCATATCAAACTACTGCATGGAAAGTTCTACCTATAAGCAGTGCTATTCAATGAGAGGACATCTAACTAAATTCTTTCAAATTGGAAATTGTGATAAAAAATAATCGTCCTATAAAGTCAAGCCCAAGTGGGCAAATATTTCAACAGTGCTGGTCCGAAATAAACAGTAACATTTATGCAGGATATCCTCTAATTTTAAACACATATCTTAACACAAACAAAGATATATCTTTGCTCTCTTGCATCCCTTCTCAACTGGAGCATCCAAACGGTACCTGTATGAAAACACATATATGAAAATTGGTTAAAAATAAGAAGTGAGTATCACTTTTCACTTTTAGAAAAACACAAAAACTTAAAAGCAATACAATCTAATTCCTAATAACCATTGTAATGACATTGAATTTGTGTCTCTGAATACCATAATCAAAATTGCATAGCAGATTACAATGCAACCTAACCCAAATGTACAGATAACTCTTCATCAAGGTTAAGAACTGTAGGGTTCAGAGTACTGAAATTAATGATGAATTTGGACTCCAATTTTCATAATTCGAGAACTCTTTTGCCACCCCTCTCATTCAGTGGTATCCTGTTTAGTACACAAATTTGTAACTGACTAACATCACTCAACTGGAAAGCCTTGAAATGCCTGCCCATTTGGTAATGCTTATCTTGTTTGTTGATGGCCCTCATATGTTTGAGTATTCCCTTTTTGGCTTTGTGGATGGTACAGCCAATATACTATTTGTTGCATGTATACTTCAAACTGTAAACACAGAAATTAGAATTACAAAACAAGTGTTTATGAATTTGAAATCCCTTCTTTATAGTGGGGAGCTTGACTTCCTTTGGGTTTTCACTAGTTTTGCATGCTTTGAAGTTAGCATATCTATAAAATCGGTGCATTGCATTTTGCATAGTATTTTTAGTGAGTATATTATGACACAATATGTCTCACAACAATCTGCTTTGTTTGTAAGTTGTCCTTGGGTGGCTATCTAGATGTTTCGAGAATATCTCATCAGTGTGTAAGACATGCCAATATTTATGAAGGACCTGTCTTTCATTAGAAGCCTTTTTAATATGTGTTGTGATAAAATGTACCATCGATCTAAACCATGGTTCTCACCCCAGCTTAAATTACAGAAACAGCATTGTAAAAGGCTGAAAGAAAATGGAGACAGAACTATAGCTTAGAGGCCAAGACAAAATTCAAAATAACCCAAAAATCCTGTTATGCAGCTATTGTATCAGCTGAGCGCTCCTACTATGCAGATCGTATCGCCTTATCTGGTAACAATGTTAAAGAACTGTTTAACATTGTTAAAAGCTATTTGACCCCCAAAGCAATGAACGATGCCCACGCCCCTTCTCTCTCCTGGTGCTAAGAGCTTTCTAACTTTTTTATCAATAAGGTTAGGGCGCTACAACGGCTTTTTAGCAACCAGGATGCCCAGCCCACTCTGGTGCTCTCTGGCCAACTAGCTTCCTCTGCCAAAGTCACTTTCTCCTTGTTTGACGCTATATCGTTAATGGACTCCCGAGCTGCTCTGTGCTCTCTTAAATCTGGCTCCCATAACGATCCCTGTCCTGTCAAACGTATGGCTAGCGCAGCTGTTGCTACCTATCCGCTCTTGAACCAGCTGATCAACGCTTCACTGACTCTGGCCTCTGTTCCTACTGACTGGAAGCAGACTCTGCGGGTCCCTCTTATTAAAAAGTCGATTCTGGATCCCCACCTTCCGTCCAGTTAACACCCTATTGCTCTACTTCCGGCTATTGCCAAAGTATGTGAGAAAATGGTTAACAAGCAGCTGACCTCTTTCATCAAACAGCAGGGTCTTTTGCATCCAGCCCAATCGGGATTCAGAGTTTCATACAGCACTGAGTCTGCCCTGGTGGAAATCACGGAGGCTATCCGTGAGACCTTAGATGCTTGGGGCAGGGCAGTTTTGGTCCTGTTGGACCTTTCTGCCACTTTTGATACTGTCCCCACTCTCTCCTTCTGGCCCATTTGCAGAAGTTGGTTATCATTGGTGCTGCCTGGGAGGGGTAAAATCCTTTCTAGAAGGTAGAACCCAACAAGTATGGATTCCCCCTTTCGTGTCAACCACTCAAGCCCTCCAGACCGGGGTCCCGCAGGGCATGAGACCGCTACTACCTATGTTAGAGCTCGCTTGTCTGCCGTGTTCAATTGGCTCACGTCTGCACAGCTGAAATGTAATGTAGACAAAACAGGGATCCTATTCTTCGGGGAATTCCCTCTGCTGTTTTGGCACAATTTCTGGCCTAATGAATCCCCTAGTCCCTCTCCATCGGGACACCCAGTAAAGAATTGTGGCATCTGGTTCGATGAAAAACGTAGCTTTTGCAACCAGATTAGCAAATTGACTGGCACCTGCTTCGGCATCCTGAAGTTTCTCAGAAAATATCTGCCTCTGCTGCCCCTTTCTGCTAAAGAAATGATCATTCGTGCTTTGGTTACCTCCTGCATTGATTATGCAAATGCATTGTATGTTGGACTACCCGGCTACCTTATGGATAAGCTGCAGGTGATCCAGAATGCCGCTGCTCGGCTGCTGTTGGACCTACCCAAACATACCTGTGTTAGGCAGCATTTGCGCAATTTACATGGGTTGCCAGTAAAAGCTAGGATCCTGTTCCAGGTTCTGTTACAGCCCATGCCGCCCTCTCTGAATATGGCCCGCCTATCTTAAGAAACGATTTCTGTTTTATATCCCTGGCCGACTCGAATATGCACCTGGCTACGATCCCCAGAATTTGTCTGAAAAGAGAGGGGGGCAGCTCCCTGGCTTATTTAGCTGCAAAATCCTGGTACTCTCTCCCTCTTGATCTGTATAGCCTTCAGGATCCCACTAAGTTTAGGAAAAAACTCAAAACCTTCTTATTCAACTGAGTTGGTTCTACTGGTTCCACCGTCTCTTTCCCTGTTTTGCTTCTCTTGGGCTCGCGCTGGGGCATTCTTCTGAGTAGCTGTACACGTTACAAATCGTTGATAACATAACCTAACATTTTCTTCTTTCTCCTTCTTTTTGCTTAACAAAAAATCTTCCCTTGTAACCAGATCGACTCGCTCCAGAGCCTTATTTATAGAATGTTTCATTAACAGGATAAACAGATCCATTGTAAGCTTCAGGTATACATTCAAAATGACAATTATGGATATGTTAAACATGTTTGTAAGATAAGTATCAACAAATCCGCTTGTTCATTTCCATTACATTGTCAGCATTAATCACATTAGCTGTGGTCTGTGGGCTGGATGTTCCTATATCTAATCCAGTAAAATGCTGTGAGCAGTGGCAGTCATCATATTCAGGCCAACCCCCCATGCTGCAAGTGAAGCATTAGTCTCAAGTTCCTGAACTCTATTTATAATTACTTTGGTTTGCTTTAAAAAAAGTGTCTTGTGTACTACAATTTCTCTTCACTCTAAGTAATTCCCCGTAAGGAAAACTGTGAATCAGATTCTGGGGGTGATTGCTTGAGGCATACAATAAACATTTGCCAGTTGTTCTCTTTCTATAAAGCTTAGTATCCAGTTTATTGTTGCTAACTTCAACCTTTAGGTCTAGAAACTCTATGCTACAATCATCCATGTGACTGGAAAAGTTCAAATTTAACATGCTCTTATTTAATATCTCAGCAGATTCTTCAGACCACTTCTCTAGATCCATTCCAAATACAAAAAATATCATATGTGTACCTCACCCAGAGAACCACGTGGTCATCAAAATAATCTAATAAGGCTACTCACTACCTGTTCCTCTGATCAGCTCAGGTATAGACCCGCGTAGCTTTGAGCGAAACAGATGCCCATTGCAGTTCACTGGGTATGGCGATAGATTTCTTTATAGATAAGGAAAACCTTGTTAGTAAGACAGTACCACATCATGTCAATCTGCATTTCGGTATATACCACGGACAGTGACCTGAACCAAAAGAAGTGTCTACAAGCTTGTATCCCCAATTTATGGGGAATACGTGGATAGGGACTGTTGACATCTAGACTCATAAGGAGATCATTTTCTTCCCATGATGTTCCCTCAATTATGCTTCAAAAATATCCACTGTCCTTTGTGTATGAAGATAAAGTGTCAACTAACAGCTTTAAAAAGACACCACTGAAATGCATTACAAAACTAAATTTGTGGAACATACTGGCACGCTAGATGAGAACGTGTACTGACCTTATACTTGTATTGATTATTTGCACAAATTAGCTGATGAATTAATGACAAAGTGCATTGTTTTATGTGTTCTCTATTCCTTATTTGTGATTTGGAATTTCAATTATGGTGTAATGATGTTTTAAGACCAATGTTTTTATCAATTTGATCATGTGTAGGAATTGCACTTTATACATCTGAATTATTAGATTTTTATGGATGACAAGTGTGAAGAAATATATATATTTTTATTAAACATTTAACATTGTCAATCAGCCTGTGGCACTATATCTAATTGTGTGGGTTGTATATGTGAGATTGTATTTTGAAATCCTGCTGTATCCCATAACACAGACACATTTTCCAACTACTCGAGGGCCCCATATTAGCTCTAGAGATCATCAGTAGGAAGGGTATGCCCAGATGTGGGTCCCTTGCTCTCAACGCCACTGGAGTCAAGCTATCCTGGCTAATGAAAGCCCGAAACCGGTCCTAAGATGCTTGTTTCCAGTCCAGGGAGGACCTGGCCTGGCAGTTCAGTCTGGACTGTTCCCATTGGGCGCAGGGTCATGACTGATTTGCATATGGCTGGGTCCAAACTGGAATGGCATGGTGAGCAAAAAAACAATGGATTTAGGCCCAGATCCCTGTACAGGGGTAAATGTTTGTGGACTACCAGTGCAGATATCTCTACCTTTTTATGCCAACCAAACACATTTTTGTAGTGCTAACTGAAAAGATATATATTTTTTAATAACTTTGGAGCCGTTAATCGAATCAACAAGAAATGGTCTAAAATAAAGTACTTCCCATTTGCATTCAGCAAGGCACGTTTTGTGCAGATCCATCAAAAGGGAGGTGGGGGCCAAAACAAGGGGTATGTCAAAATAGTAACTATTCCTATTGTAAACATCCATAGGAAACTTCCGCCTACAGAAAAAAAACATTGAAAGGAAGTACACTGAATTTAGCATGAAAGTAGAACTTATGGGTGGCGTGAGCAGCTGGTAATGGGGTGAGACTCACTCTGCTGAGCTCTACCAGCCAGCCGAGGCTCCCGTTGGTGCTTGGGGTCTGCCTTTTCCCCCTTGCAGCGATCTGGGGATCACAGTAGGGGCCCATGAGCTCAGAACAGACCGAAAAGCACCACTGCCAACCTGGGACTGCTCCGCCATCACTCCAAGTTATTCAAGATGGCGGCGGCCACCTGAGTGCAGAAGAGCTACAAGGCCTTGGCAGCAAGTGCACGATGGAGAGGGGGCTTGGAGCCTATACCTCTGTGGTCGAGGGGAGCTGCAGATCCTGTGCCCCAGTCAGAACCCAAGGTAGGGGGCCATCTGAGAGAGGTGAGGACTCCCTTCCCCGCATTTGCTATTTGCTGCAGGAACTTACAAGGAGCCAAGTAGGTGGTATGCTAGGCATTTGCCTTGGAGTAAAAAGTAGGACGATGGTCCGACCTTGGGGTGTTTTGTATACATGTTGTGCTACAGGAGTTAATAGAGTTTCCTCCAACATCCTGCCTTATTTTTAATCTGTCTATGGTGCCTTATGAATAAAGGAGTTTCGAGTACACATAAAGGCTGTTTTAATTTTTCAAAATCAGACCCCTTTCAAGACCTTAGGACTACTATCAAAGTGCTCCCTCCATTAGTGGGGTTGAGCCCACCTGGCAACAGTAGCTGTGCTGTACAGAGGACTCGATGATAAAGCATGCCACACATTTGTGGTTCTTTCCAAACTACACGGTAATGGTCAGTACAAACGAGGCTCCTTCTTTGAAATAAAGAAAGTTAATCAAGACGCAGGACTCTGTTACAAATTGCTCTTTCCTGCCAAGTTAAAGATCCTGTTGGATGAAACATCGACTTCCTTTAATGAACCAGTGCAAGTGGGGGACTGGCTGGAGATGCAACATTCTGGGAAAGGAGGGGCCAGATCGTCCTGTTGTACACCACAATGAAAGAGAAGGCATGGCAGCCAGCCAGGTGGGAGTGAACCTAAGTGACCTACTCAATCACAAGTATGAGCAGAGAGAACTGGTTGCCATGATCTGACAAGAAGGGATTGCGGATAGTGTTGGATTCTCTACGGGTGGTACCCCCAAAGAGGGGTTACATTCTGAGCTCTCTCGTGATATCTCCGAACTTCCTGACCCGACACCCCGAACAGCTGACGATTTGTGGATATAGGTTAACTTTGTCCATTGGCAATATCCTTTTGGTGCTGCGGTTGACTTATTTCCTTGGGGCAAATATGAGTATCCCCTTCTGTGGATTGTTGCGTCAACACATAATATTTTGATTCATTTGCGATTCTGGCTTTGTCTGGGGGGATAGCTCTTGGCTGGCCAGTTGAGTGAAAATTAAAGAACACAGCATAGCCTACCCCCTGCCCTAACTGTCTTTCTTGTGGCATGCCTGCAGGAGGTCCGTGTGTTTATGCTATGTTTGTTTGCATGGTTTGGAGGGACCTGCCTCAGTCGAGGGAAAGGAGAGTTGGAATATATCTTTTTAATCTTAGTGATTCCTTAGTGTGACAACAGGTCTGTACTGGAGAACGTGGGGTGGCGAGAGGTTGTGCATCCTTCACCTGCAAAAATAGGATGTTTTAAAGGACACCCTAGTGGTCAATTATCTGACTGATGATTACGCTAAACAACTACCCTTTCTTATCTTGCAATATTAGTGGTATCCATTTTCAAAAGATACAAAATATACAATTCTCTGAAACTCAGTGGCATGGATGAAACATTTCTACACAAGAAGCACCGGACCGCTGCCGATATAGCTAAATTACGACTCAGATGGAGGTGGCAATTCTTTGCTATGCACTTCTTGCTTTTTGCTAGGGAAACATAAACTTGGTTTCAGTCTGGTGTCCAATTGACCACTCTCCAGGTGGAAGTTGATGAGCACGGTAGATATGTAATAATTCACAGAGGAACAGATGGATTAGATGTGATATTGTTCATCCTATGTGTTCCTAATGTTAATCGACTGCTTTTTTTATAGCATTTCCACATACCTGCAACATTAGACACAAATTACTGTTATCTTTGGTGGGAACATTAATTCAATTTTAGACACCGATCTTGACAGATCATCTACCCTCCACCCCCCCATCTCCGCCCCCCCACCCCCACCACCACCACCACCACCACCAGACACTCCATCTGTAAGAATAGCAAAGGGCTTTGCGGCTTGGCTTAAAAACTGGGGACTTCCTGATATTTGGAGACAAATACATGTCACACACAGAGACTACTCATTTTACACACCAGTTCATGATCTCCGTGTCTGCTGGGACAGGTTTATGTGTTCTCCTGGGTGTCCAATGCAGAATATTTAGGGAGGATCCTGTAAGACCACAGCCCTTTATTGATGAGAAGCAAATGGGGCAGACAAGTGATGGAGCGTGATCATTTAAGAATGATTTTGCTCAGTTAAAACCTGCTCATTGTGTGTCAATTACTAAAACATGCTTAAAAAAACATGACAAACATTGTGTCTCGTTGAACACAGAGAATTTGTAAAACTGCATCGTAAAAGCATGCAGAAGGGTCGCAAACTGGTGAAACTGAGAGATTTATGAATGAGAGAGAAAAACCACTGTTATGATAATGTGAAAAATAATAATGTCGTTGGTAAAATTCTAGCAAAATATGATTTGAAAGAATTGCTCTATTGAACTGTGTTTTTGCTGTTTTCTCAAAACGTAAATCTGAAACTGGAAAGAGAAACTGTCTGTTTATTAATGAAATATGATTAGACTATGCTTATTAAAATAGTGAAATGGTAAATATATAAAAGACTCTCATGTGTTTACGTTTTCTTCAAGTGTTTTAAAGTTAGAATGTTTTTGGGTTCTCCATGTAGGCTTTAAAATGTATTATGTCTTTTTATTGTAGGCCTTAGAGAAATGTATTTTGTCCTTCATTATGTCCTTCAAAATAGAATAAAATGCTGACTTGATTGCTCTAGTTACAAGTATTATCACTGACGTTTATTTTCTTACAGTCTGAATGTTGTCTCTCTATAAATAGATGTGTCAACTATGTTGCAAGCTAACTCGGAAGCCAGTGCATGGACATGTTGAGTTACAAGTGTGCTTCCTAATTCATAGGTGAAAATAAATATTGTACATTCTTTGAAAACTATAGATATAGAACATAGGTATTATGTGTAGGTTCTAGGCGATTTGGTTTGAAGAATGATCATTTCACGATCACACCATGGATCTCAACCAATAGAATCATGTAAAATTGTGCAAGAAGCTACATTTGAAGCTGCAATTGTAAACATTTTGAGGTATAAAAACGTTGTGGGAAAAAGTATGTGTGCGGCTATTTTCCTTGCAATTCTTGGGCGTGACATGCTGTCAGTCCAAACTCTGACTATCCTGAACTGAAATCTCCTGATTTTCCCCTGTCCTTCCTTGGTTGGTGAAGTTGAGCAGGCTAAACCTTTCGGTTAAAGGGTTCATTATTCCAGACTATTGAGAGCTTTGCAATTAGTCCACCTTGCGTCTCATTTCTGATAATCTACGACTGAATTTTGGTCGGTATTAGTTCTGAAATTGAATACTTAATTCGCCATACATGTTTATTATTTCTCTTTTTCTCTCCTCACACCAGTTATTTGATTTATGATGAATTTTGCCTTAAACTGTGATTGTATTGTGATTTTACCTGTATTCAATTAAGAAACCATGTACTAAAAATTCTAATGTGTATTGACCATTCATTTTTGAAGATTAGATAAAAAGCCTTGATAACTATACTGAGTTTTGTTTTACTTATTGATTAATATTATTGACAAGTTACGGTTATTGATTATTGTTGTTAGCTAGGCATTTCTTTATTACAGGTCCTCATGAAGGAATGGCTTCCGGTTCTAATTAGCTGAGTCTCTATTGGCTCTTACAAAGATCTATTGGACCTCATGTTTTGTAAGTGGATGTAGTGTTTCCATGGGCACACACTGTGTGTTATTGTGAATTATAATACTGAGATTAAAGTTTATGGTGTGGTGGGTAACCTGTGTCTGTGCCCACAATTGTACACTGCTTCTGCTGGATCACAAGCCTCACTGATATCAATATGGACGTTACCGAATGTAGCAATGATTACTCAAAGGGGTGAACCAGAGGCCTGAGTCGGATGAAATGGTTGAAGGGGCGTTCTTCAAGGCTGTGGTGAAGAGACACTGTGGGCCCGATTCACAGAATGAACTTAAGACTCAATCCTAAACTACTGTTTTGGTATTCACAGATTGCACTTACTACTTTTGGTATTCACAGAATGAACTTACTACTTTTGGCATTCACAGAATGCACTTACTACTTTTGGTATTCACAGAATGAACTTACTCATTTCGGTATTCACAGAAGTTAGGACTCCTAACTTTAGGACTCCTCAATGCCTTCTGTGAATACCAAAAGTCTTAAAATTAGGATTTTTCTCAATTTAGTAGTAGTAAAGTTAGGACTCCTAACTTTAGGACTCCTAAATGCCTTCTGTGAATATCGAAAGTCCTAAAATTACGATGTCACCCTGCCATGTTGACTTGGCAAGTGTACCCACTTGCCAGGACCTAAGCTTCCCTTTTCTTACATGTCAGTCACCACTAAGGTACGCCAAAGGTACCCCTGTGGGCAGGTTGCAGTATATGTGAAAGGTAGGACATGCCCTGGTGTGTGTGGTAAGACCTGATAGCAAACTACTGTTAATTTCGTTATTCACAGAAGGCATTCAGGAGTCCTAAAGTTAGGAGTCCTAACTTTATTACTACTAAATTGAGAAAAATCCTAATTTTAAGACTTTCGGTATTCACAAAAGGCATTTAGGAGTCCTAAAGTTAGTAGTCCTAACTTTACTACTACTAAATTGAGAAAAATCGTAATTTTAGGACTTTCGGTATTCACAGAAGGCATTTAGGAGTCCTAAGGTTAGGAGTCCTAACTTTACTACTACTAAGCTGAGAAAAATCCTAATTTTAAGACTTTCGGTATTCACAGAAGGCATTTAGGAGTCCTAAAGTTAGGAGTCCTAACTTCTGTGAATACCGAAATGAGTAAATTCATTCTGTGAATACCAAAAGTAGTAAGTGCATTCTGTGAATGCCAAAAGTAGTTAGTTCATTCTGTGAATACCAAAAGTAGTAGGTGCAATCTGTGAATACCAAAACAGTAGTAAGTTTAGGATTGAGTCTTAAGTTCATTCTGTGAATCGGGCCCTGTATTTCTTCACTTTTGGGCAAAATCCATGACTATATAATATATAATCCATGACTATAAATCTCCTCAATATGGATATCTCCTTGTACACTTTGGAATGGGCAGTGAGATTATCCCTTGCTAACAAACATGACCTGGTGGAGAGATGGAGCTGCCTTGATGATTTTAGGCGTTACTTAACTTGCATGCATTCTGAAGCTTGCGGAGATGTGGTCATACTGGCTTGGCTGGCAAGTCAGACACTAGAAACAAACCTATTGTTCAGATACAATTTGCTGTGGATTACATTTTCCGAGATCAAAATGGCATTAACTGAGCATTTGACTATTGTCAAGGCCTTTATAAAACCCAGGATTTAATCTGTGCAACAGATATAACAGATTAGTTGGATAGTCTAACATTGCCTTGGCGGAAGTGGCTGAGCAACTAGGCACCACTTTCTATGTGGAGGAAATCCATCAGGTGCTTGAGGTGCCCCCCAAGGAAAATACTTCTGCTAGGTCCGGGTTACTGTCTGGATTTTTCTTAGCACTTACACTGATCTGCTGATACCTCCCCTACTCAAGGTGTAATCTATGGCTTGGGAGGCTGGTGTACTTCCACCTACTTCCAGAGAGGCTCTGGTGATCCCTAGCCCTAAAAACACTGCAACCCTAGTTATAGAACTTCCTAGAGGCCTCTCTCCATAACAGCCTTTGACTATAAAATACTTATTAAGGTACTAGCCATGCACCTTAATGCCCACGTGACGATAGCATTTTTCACAGAATTTCGGAGAACTAGAAAATAGAGCGTGGAATTTCTTTAAAGGGTGGAATACCAGTCAAAAGTCACTTTATTCGATTAATTCAAAGTAAACAAAAACGTTCATATATACATCACATAGATAAAATATAACACCCATAAAATACATGTTATTTAACTTTATACAGATGACATGCTTTTGTACTTGAAGATTACAGAGGTTGAAAGTGCACCTACGATTGAGTATCTACATGAATATGCTAGACTGAGGTTTGCAAGCTAAGTGGTCAAAAACAATATTCTTCCCAGTAGACAGAAGTATGCAGCTGGACCAAGATTTTTAAACTTGCTTGGGTGCAATCGGTGCTACAATATCTTGGGGTTTGATTTGATCATGACTTTGATTTGGCTGAGAGCAACCTAGGCCACAGCCAATTTATTTATTTACACATGACAGCTTTAACTTTTTCAAAGGCTCCACTGAAGATCATTGCCCTAGATGTGACCAAACTGATGCAGATTTGTTTCACATGGTATGGTTGTGCAATTCTGTCTAATTGTCCTGGCATAAAGTGACAGGATTTTTCAAATGTTTACTTAATAGGAAGGCCTTACATGTATCTAAGGCCTGCCTGCTAGGCGATTTCCTGAGGCCTAATCCTAGGAGAACTGGTAATAGGTTAATAGATTTGGCTTTGGTTCTTCTTAAAATATGTGTTGCTATGCATTGGAAATCTAAATTCTATGTCAGGACCGGAGGCTTCAGATTATGCTATATCTTCCTTCGCTTTATTAACAGAAAGACTCCACAGCAGCTTAGGAAAAGATATATAATAGTAACAAAAATGCTTTCAGACATAAAGCATAGATGGAACGTTCAACAAATCAAACAACAACTCCCGAGAGTCTCTCTGTATAACGACAGTCCATAGTCCTTCCACACTGTCCATCACCGCTATAAATCCGGTCTTCTCTTCCTCTTCCTCCTCTTTCTTCGCTGCTCCCGCAGCCAGATAAGTGCTTTTCATGTTTTTTTCCTTCAATGTTTACTTGATTGTATTGTGTGTACGATCGTTGGGGGACTCATTGCATGGTTTATTCCCTTACAGAGTCCCCGGTCGCGGGAACGCTCTATCGTTCCTACGCGATCTTCTTTCCCACTTGTGTGCGGTGCGTAAGTAGGCCGCCAGGGGGCGCCCTGACGTCTCGCCGGCCCTCCGACGCGCCTCCGCAGAAGCAGGGGCCGCGCCGTGGAGTCTGCTTGCGCAGGAGCCAGCCCTCGCGTACCCCTCTGACACCTGGTGCTCCGGGTCTGTACATCCCTACTCCTGACGCCCTGTTGGGGTCTGTATTGCGGCTCCGACCGCGTGAAACACCTCCGGGTGAACTTTGTGCACCTTTTTTGGATAAGAAGTGTGGCTTAGCGCGCTTGAGGGGTGCGGAGACCCGGTCCCGGTGAGGAGGGTCGACGCGCTGGGGGATTGGTGCAACCCACCTGCCAGTCCAGTTGGCACAGAAAAGTGATCGCAGCCGGTTGGCCTGCCCATATCCGAGATTTATCTCGCTTGCCGCCCTACAGGGTGCCCGGTTTTACCCCTGTACTTCGTGATGGAAGGGGAGTACGAGGAGGAACCCTACCCCTACCTGCAGGACGACGAGTTCTACCAGGCGGTGGACACTTCCATTTACCGCTGCGTGACGGAGGTGGTAGGCCCTATGGAGGATCGCCTCTCCGCCCGCATCGTGGAAGAGTGCGCGAAGCTGGCATCGGCGCACGTGCCTCCGAGCCCCGACCTCCCGGGGACGTCCGGCGGGTTGCCACCCGCCCCGAAGAGGCCTTGTAAGGAAGGGCCGTCGTCGGAGGCCCAAGGAGTGGACAGGGGCGCGTTTGAGCGCCTTTGGGATGCCTTCCTGGCAAAAGCGACAGCGGTGCCCACTACCCCCTTGGCGGATCCTGGGGCCTCGGGAGACGTGTCGACAGCCCCTGCTTCCCCCGTGTACGACTCTCCAGACACCGACGACGACGGGGAGTCGACCCGATCTTGGCTTTGGCGTCCTCTGCCAAGGAGATGCCGAAGGATGAGTCGGGCATGCTGGATCCGGACGAGATCGTCCACCCCCGCTCCGCGGCTTGGACGCCAGGAGAGACGGTGGCTAAATTCGTGGCGGGCAGGCTGCGCTGAAAGGAGGCGCGGGGTTGCCTGCGTGGGGAGTGGGGAGTGCCCTAGGCCAACCCTGGACGGCAAGGTGGCCATGACGCCGGAACTGGATCCCAAGATGGCCACCTTCCTGGCAAAGTTTATGAAGGATCCCAGGAAAGGCATCGATCGCTCCTGGCGGGCCTGCCAGGATAAGCTGCTGGATGCGGTTGGACCTGCCACAAAGATCCTCGATATGGCGGAGGAGGCGAAGGCGAATGGCACCGTCATTTCCCCTGAGGTGCTTTCGAATTGGGCCCAGAGGGTGATAGTGTTCCTGGGCAACGCCAACTGCGCACTTTCTACGGAGAGGCGGCGCTCACTCCTGATCAAATTGGACCCGAAATTGGGAGACCTGGCCTCGTCGGAGGCGGGTGCGGTGGCCCAAGGAGGCCTTTTTGGCGAACCCTTCATCAGGGAACTGGGCAAGTTCGTGAACACGTTCACGTCGCTGGATAAGGCCCAATCCAGCATGAAGCGGGTGTTCCACCAGCGTTTCTCCGGAGGGGCTGGTCGCGGTAGGGGCCGCGCGATCGGCCGTGGCCAGCAGACCACCAATAAGGGACAAGGCTCCGGAAGAGGACAATACCAGACCTCTGCCAACTATAACAACTTCTACCCCACAAGAGGGCAGCGCTTCGGCGGCAGAGGGTTCAGAAAGAACTCCGGTCAAGGGAATGCCCCCGGTAAGTGTACTTTGTTTGGATCAAGTTCCAATTGGGGGGAGGCTGGCAAACTTTTACGGGGAGTGGGAATTGCTCACTGCCGACGCTTGGGTATTGCAAACTGTACGTGGTTTCCACATAGAGTTCTACGACCAGCCCACGCAAGCGGTGCCCCCGCGCCCTATGGTCTTTTCGGAGTCCGACGCGCGGTTGATAGACGGGGAGGTCTCGGACTTGCTCCGCAAAGGGGCCATCCGCCTATCAACGCGCCACCCACACGGGTTCCTCAGCAACGTCTTCTTGGTGGACAAGACCGATGGGGGCAAGAGACCTGTGATCAATCTCAGGGAATTCAATGGGTGGTTGGTCTACTGACATTTCAAGATGGAGGGTATACACCTCCTTCGAGACGTACTTCTCCCCCGGGACTGGATGGTGAGACTGGATCTCAAGGATGCCTATTTAGTCGTCCCCATCCATCCCCCGCATCGTCGTTTTCTTCAGTTTCTGTGGAACGGCAGGGTGTTCGAGTTCACCGCGCTGCCGTTCGGTCTATCATCGGCCCCATGGTGCTTCACGAAAGTTCTCCATCCGGTAGTGGAGTTCCTCAGAAGTCAGGGGGTCAGAATGTTGGTGTACTTAGACGACATCCTCCTCATGGGGCAGTGCCCGGAGGTGTTGGCGGGCCAGCTTCGGCAGGCCGTAAACCTTCTCCAGCGGCTGAGGTTCGTGATCAACGGCTCCAAGTCGGTTTTGGTTCCTACTCAGAAGATCACCTTCTTGGGTTTCGTGGTGGACTCGGTGCAGGCGGTCTTGAGCCTGCCGGGTCGGAAAGTGGCGAAAATTCGACACCTGCTTCGGCAGACGATCGCAAAAGATCGCACTTCCTTGCGCCATATAGCCAAGGTGGTAGGCCTCCTGTCGTCCTCCATCCAAGCGATTTTCCCGGGCCCCCTGCATTACAGGGCGCTCCAGCACCTGAAGGCGCAACACTTGCATCGTGGGATGAGTTACGATCAGTGGGTTCCCCTCACGAACGAAGTGAAGGAGGAAAAGTCCTGGTGGCTGTCTCACATGGAGGCATGGAATGGTCGGGCGA
This sequence comes from Lissotriton vulgaris, assembly GCF_964263255.1. NCBI lineage: Eukaryota > Metazoa > Chordata > Amphibia > Caudata > Salamandridae > Lissotriton > Lissotriton vulgaris. The sequence goes on along the minus strand of NC_141689.1, from coordinate 1,935,680,578 downwards.
TCTTCGGTTTGGCTCCGGACCTGGTCATAGAGTCCGACGCCAGCAGGTCGGGCTGGGGCGCCCGGTGCGGGGATTTTTCCACCGGCGGCGCCTGGTCTTCAGACGAACAACGGTTGCATATCAATTGTTTGGAGCTCTTGGCGGGCTCCTTCGCAGTCCGTTGTTGGACCAAGGATTCGGTCAAGGCCTGTGTCCTTTTACGGATGGACAACATTTCGGCGGTTCGCTATGTGAACCATTTAGGGGGTCCACGGTCCCGCGCTCTAGCGGACTTGGCAAAGGACTTCTGGGACTATTGCCTGTCGCGTCACATTGCGGTGACGGCGGAATACCTACCGGGCCAGTCCAACCAAGTGGCAGATTGGCACTCCCGGCACCTCAGGGACGCCAGCCAGTGGAAGCTGGATCCGGAGGTCCAAACTCTCTGGGGTCCCTTTTCAGTGGACCTGTTTGCATCCCGTCTCAACCACCAGCTGCCGCGTTTTTTCAGCTGGAGGCCGGACCCTCTGGCGGAGGCCACGGACGCTTTTCTGCAGGATTGGAGTCGGGGACGGCCGTTTGCGTTTCCCCCGTTCTCCATGATAATGCGAGCGGCGGCCCAAATACGCCGCCAGGGAGCGGAGTTGGTGTTGGTTACACCGCTCTGGAGGTCTCAAGTGTGGTTTCCGGTTCTTCTGGAACTTTCTTGGGATTTTCCAATCCTACTCCCCCTGTTTCCTCTGCTCCTGACAAATCCGGATCGGGAACCGCATCCTCTCATCACGCAGGGCTCTCTCCGCCTCGTGGCATGGAGGCTCTCAGGAGACGCTGGTCGCTCCCAGGCCTTTCGGGGTCTGCTGAGCACTTGCTCTCCAAAGCATGGGCCGATAGTACGACGAAGCGCTACAGATCCGCTTGGCTTAAGTGGATGCGTTGGTGTCTTCGAAGGGATTTGGATCCCTTGGTCGCAGGCCTCGTTCCCGTGCTGAATTTCCTAGCTCACTTAGCCGATAAAGGCTTGGCCTATAGGACGATCAATGCTATTCGATCGGCGGTTTCGGCAGGCCACGATAACATCGATGGTCACCCGGTAGGGGAACATCCTTTAGTTTGTCGGCTTCTGCGGGCTATTCGCCTCTCGCTGCCCCCTGAGCCCAGGTACTCCGTCCTTTGGGACGTCAATTTGGTTCTGAACTTGTTCTTGTCCTGGCCGGCCAACTCTTATCTGTCTCTTAAGGAGCTGTCGGCGAAGTTGGCCATGTTGCTATGTTTGGTTTCTTGCAGGCGCGTCTCTGATGTGCGCGCGCTGGATGTCTCTGCACGCATTTTTTCCCCGGATGGGGTTACCTTTACCGTGGGCCGACGCACTAAGACGTCGTCCCGATCCATTTCCTATCCAGCTTTTCTTGACACTCCTAAGTTGTGTGTTGTGCAATGCCTCAAAGCATATGAAGATATGACCTTGGAGTTGCGCCCTCCGGGCGAGCGTCAATTGCTGATTGCCCTGCAAAAGCCACACAAAGCTGTCTCCTCTCCCACTATTGCTCGGTGGGTGCGGTGGGTCATGCAGGAAGCGGGCATCAATACTTCTCTCTTTGGAGCACACTCCGCCAGGGGGGCCATGGCCTCTAAGGCATTCTCTGTGGGTGCTCGCTTGGAGGACCTAATGCGTGCGGCGGATTGGTCCTCGGATTCCACCTTTAAGAGGTTTTATTTTAAGCCGGTGGTGGATTTGGCCCAGTTGGTGGTAAGTAAGCTTTGAACTAGCATAATCTGAAGCCTCCGGTCCTGACATAGAATCGAAATTTGCCTAACTTACGTAACGGTAAGTTTCAATTCTATTAAGGACACGGAGGCGAGGATTATCCCACCCAGGCTACAGTGGTGTCTCTACCCACCCGTATCGTATGGCAGTAAGTAAAGCGTTTTCCTTTACATTGTCGGTACTGTACTAGTCAGTGAATGCTCCTCGCCTTATTGTTGCATTCCTGGGCCACCTCGCTGATGCTGTTCTTTTTTTTTGACAGGCAACGAGGGTGCTAAACAGGATCAATGAGGTTCAAGCGTGATCTGCGCGAAGAAAGAGGAGGAAGAGGAAGAGAAGACCGGATTTATAGCGGTGATGGACAGTGTGGAAGGACTATGGACTGTCGTTATACAGAGAGACTCTCGGGAGTTGTTGTTTGATTTGTTGAACGTTCCATCTATGCTTTATGTCTGAAAGCATTTTTGTTACTATTATATATCTTTTCCTAAGCTGCTGTGGAGTCTTTATGTTAATAAAGCGAAGGAAGATATAGCATAATCCTCGCCTCCGTGTCCTTAATAGAATTGAAACTTACCGTTACGTAAGTTAGGCAAATTTCGATTCTCCCCTCTTGCTGACAAATTATGCCACTAAAGGAGCTTCTGAGCTAAATGTGAGAGTCTTGTATTGGATGTGGAGGAAGGGCGTAAGTATCGATATAAATGCCCTGTTGCGTCACTCTTGGATGAGATGTTGTTTACTTTCAATAACCCTAAGAGTGAGCAAATGGAAGTGTTGCAAAGCGAGAATGATCATTAGCTCTCTATTTTGTCTGTCCCCACCCCCAAATCACTCATTGCTTGTGGGATTTGTCAAGAACTTGGTTTAAAATATGTCTGTCTATCCTTTGTTTAAGGAACCACTGCAAAATGTCTGACTGTTTGGTTTGCTTACTTTAGTTTTTTGTTCCAATTAAGATTCATTATGGTGCTGTTGCTCTAACTCCTCTTAATATGATCCAGTACTAGGCCCTTGGATAACAATGCTGTCTTTTCTTCCTATTTGATTATGCTGTCAGTATTAACACAAGTTACTGTTATCCCAAGAACTTTGACTCCATTAGAAAGCTAGTCATGTTTTGTAAATACGGCATACATTTCTATTTTGTCAGAATGTTGATATTAAAATTCAATAAACATATATTTTTTTAAGGGTAGGGCCTATTCTTGGTTTAGTGTAAATCAGTTTGGTAACTTACGAAGTTAGTGTTTAAACAATGTTTTGGGGTTAGCTTAAAAGAGTTATAAAATGTTAGATATGGGTGGTAATGCTAATTGGAATGGTAATTATATGGTTTCTTCTTTAACCCCTTCGCTGCCAGGCCTTCCCGCCGTGCCATGACCTTTTTTTTTCTATTTGGGGTTTTTCACGCTTAGGCCTGCATACCTTTTTGTCCTCATAAGGTATCAATGCCAAATTTGCGTCTTTTTCTTCCAACATCCTGAGGATTCTAAAAGAACCCATGGGTAGTGGAGACCCCTAAAGGGAGCCGAGAAATTAGGCAAAATACAGCTAAATGTTGGGTTTTGGGGGGAAAAATGGGGAAAAAAGTGTGGCAGAAGAGAGTGTATGTTATTTTCCCTGCAAACGGTTTTAGCAAAGGGGTTGTGGTGCTGCAATCACCATCTTCGCAGCTTTCAGGGACAGGCAGACTTTTTTCAGAAAACCAAACTTTTCTACACAGTTTTGGCATTTTACTGGGACATAGGGTATTTTTCCTCTTTTTTGTGCTTTCAACCTCCTTCCAGTTAGTGGTAGAAATGGGTGTGAAACCAATAATGGATCCCAGATGGTTATACATTTCTGAAAAGAAGACATAATTCTGAATTCAGCAAGGGGTTATTTGTGTAGATCCTTTAAGGTTTTCCCCTAGAAAATAACAGTTCAAATAAAAATATATTGAAAATAAGTTTAAAAAACTAGCAATTTGTGCCTACATTTTCACCTGTAACTTCTACTAACTTTGCTAGACTTTTGAAAGCAATATTTACATCAGCGGGACCCTTCTGGTTGTGAGGATATATTGGGCTTGTAGGTTCACTGTTAGACTTGGCATCTTTTGGCGTGTTTTCCCTGAGTTTTTGGTTTCTGACCTCCCGATTTTGTCTCTGTTTTTGCTGGCTTAGTGTCTCTGCACAATTTCTCACTGCTGATCAGTGTTAAAGTGCAAGTGCCCCCTTTATAAATTGTGTTATGGATTGGTGTTTCCATGATTGGCCTATTTGATATATGTGTCAGTCCCTAGTAAAGTGCACTGAGTGTGCCAGGGCCTGTGAATCAAATGCTGTTAGTGGGCTACAGCACTGAATTGTGCCACCCACACAAACAGCCTGTAAATGTAACTCTGGCCTGCCATTGCAAAGCCTGTGTGCAGTCTGGAACTGCCATGTTGACTTGGCAAGTGTACCCACTAGCCAGGACCTAAGCTTCCCTTTTCTTACATGTCAGTCACCACTAAGGTACGCCAAAGGTACCCCTGTGGGCAGGTTGCAGTACATGTGAAAGGTTGGACATGCCCTGGTGTGTGTGGTAAGACCTGATAGCAAACTACTGCCAATTTCGTTTTTCACTATTGAAAGACTATCTGGCCCATAGGAAAGCATGGGAGTTAATTTATAACATCTTATAAATATTACTTCCCATTAGGACCAGATAGGAAAATAAAGTTTAGTATGCCTTAACTCAGAATCTAAAGATACATCTTTTAGTAAATAGGATTTTTACATTCTGTGTTTGAAAATACCACTTTTAGAAAGTAGGTATTTTCTTGCCTAGCCATCCTGTGTGCCTCTGCCAGGATGTGTATTGACTGTCTGGCTTTGGGGTGACAGGGGTTGGGGAGGAACAGTGGCTCCAGAGAGCCTAGATGGGTCAGGGATGGGCTGAAATAGACCTGGGCTGCATTCAGAGTAGTGGGAGGAGTTGTCACTAGCACCTGAATACAGGGGCGTAGCTAGAGCTTGTGGCGCCCGGAGCTATCCCTCAGATTGCCGCCCCTGGAGGGGGGGGGGGGGGGGGGGGGTAATGGAGAAGAAAAACAACGAGCACTTGAAAGAGGTCCGAGAGACATGTAGTATCGCCGCTAATAGTTAGCTCGATCATGCAAGTTAAATGCACATACATGACACGGTCCAAGGCTTCACAGTTGAATACACCGGTGACAGGCAGTACAAAAGAGAACACACAGACTGCATGATCTATCTAGCGACTCAGAAAAACCGCATGTGACATCCATCAGAGAGCAGCGTGAACAATTAATTGCTGAGAGGAACTGACAGCTGGCTGGGAAACTCTGGTCTTCGTTTTCGAAGAGTAGCGGGCTACTCTGCAATATCATGACCTGATTGATCACCATTAAGGCCCCCAGGTAACTGTTCGGTCTCGTGCTCCTTAAAACCACTAGAATAGTCAGCTGCCTGGCAAGTGGTTTGGAATGTGCCTGCTGATGAGCATTTCTGAAAATTAAAAGCATTTTTTTTTCACTGGCACATTAAAGCATTGTGTCAGCTGAATTTATAATTCTGCTATATAAGTTGCAGAGAGATGGAGGAAGGGAGACACTGGCATAGTAAAGAGTGGGCAGAAAGAAAGGTTTGGAAAGAGGAGAGAAAGGCAAGAGGAAGGAGGGGGAAGAGAAGAGGGAGAAAGGAAAGAGAAGGAAGTCGTGAAAGGAAACAGACTGAGGCAAGAAAAAGAAAGTAGAGAGAAAGAGGATGTGTGTCCCTAAAAAGACCAGATGTAAAAATTATTAGGGACAAGAGGGGAAGAGGACAAAAAATATAAGAGAGAGAGAGAGAGAGAATGGAGAGGCTTGATGAAAACCAGGGTTTCATTCAAGTTTTCAACCTATGATGCCAGCTCTGTCCCAACTACCAGTGATAAATGAGCTGAGGATGGAACCGCCTTCCCCCCACAGTGAAATTATCTTTTAATAATGTTATCATATCATAAATCGCTTTCTTCGAGCTGCTGCCTCTCTCTTAAAGGGGCATCATCTGAAGAAAAAGCAACAGGCCTCTCCTGCACCACTAACGGGCACCACCAGTAAGCATTCCAGAATGCTGTTTATTTGATGACTGCAACGTCTGCTTGGATATTGATACCTATTGTGACTTCATTCACTAGATGGCCCTTTAATGAACTGTATTGGGTAGCACACACAGTATGATTCAGACAGTCTTGTTGCACAAATGGGTGCAATGTCTGATATTTATATGTTTCCCTCAGCTTCGTTCCTTGATTTTGCTCGCCAGAAGGAGTGCAGAAAGCATTGGACAAGTTTGGGGAGGGGGTGATGGGATGGAGCAACAAGGAGTTAGTGTAAATGAAGCAGTGTTTAGGAGGGAAGCAGCACACATGGGAGTGAGCTAAAAATGTGCATTCTAATGGAGTCCTGAAAGGAAAAGTTTGAAAAAAGTTCCCTGAATGGGAACATTGGAAGGATACGAGTGAGCCAATCAAAATGATGATAAAGACATATGCCCCCTGGGAGGGCCAAACACAAGAAGAAGAAGAAAAGCCATAGAGTAAGAAGCAAGCGACTGTGAGTGGTCATGTGGCTCAGTGGACTAATGCACCCACTGCAGGGGCCTGTGTTCGACCTCATGGTCACAGGTTCAAATCCCAGCAGGTCCACTAAACCTTTCATCCATCTGAGGTCGATAAAATGAGTACCATTGCGTTGGGTAACAATAAACATCTGATATTCAGCGCCAAGATGCCTACTGTCTGTGTGCTTATCCCGTGTTCTTTTTTTGCCTTAGAGCTTCTCCCCCACCCCCAAGTTGTGCCCTCTTTTGTTGGTTTCTTCTCCCATCGTTATTTCTCTCTCCGGTAGGCCTCCTTTTTTCCGTAGCCACTCATCCTGTTACTTCCTCCTCTCGGTGTTGCCCCCTGATCCTTGCTTCTTCTTCCCCCTGTATTGCTTCACCTAACAGCACCACTGGTTACTTACCCCTCCCCCTCACAGTGTCTCTTCACCCAACCAGCTTATCCCATAAGGTAGCTGCCAAAGACCAGTCAGTCAGTCAGTTACATAATAGGGTCAGGTCTTCATAGGGTTTTCTCTCACACTCCCTCTGCCACCAAATACTAACTGCTAAACAGTGTTTAATTAAGATGCAAAAAGCATATTTGCAAATATATTGACACTCAATCAGTGAAAAAAATAAAATATACATGTTGACAAAGAAGCAGCCAAGGAGTTCACAACGCGTGCCGTCAAAATCTGTTCCACCAGCAGGCCACTGGTTTGAATCCTGGGAGGGCCGCCCAGTTCATCATGCTTGTGATGTCGATAAATATGTACATTTGAGTGGGGGGTGTTCTTTTTTTTTCTTTTTGTCCTCATTAGCCATATAGTCGATCCAGGGGCGCTTCAACCATGAGACCCAATCTCCCCTGTGACACCAAGGGACCAGTGGTTGGTCTCCTAGAACCCAGAAAGGCAGACCAAATATCTCAGGCCATGAAGAACCCTGCACGAACAATCTCCATTCAAGCCATTTAATGGCAAGTGGTCCAACAGCAGTGTGGCTTGGGGTGCCTCCCTTTGGACACAGAGATACTGGCCTAATCATCGGACCCGAGGGGGAAAAAAACAAAAAAAACAAAAAAAATCTGGGTTGACTAATTATACCTTCTCCAGTCAATCAGAAGATCCCAAAATTTCACCGACCGGGGGCTACATGTTCTAGATAGACTGACCTTCGATGTTGCATATAGTGAAGACAGCCACTCTGCATGTGTCGGGGAGTTTGTGTTGACCCAGTTCTTACAAATTTCTCTTCTTGCTAGTAGAATAGCATAGTATAGGAATTCTCTTTCTGATCCCTTGATGTTCTCGTTCAGGCCAAAGATGATTAAAGACCATGTCAATGGGATAGGCATTCTGAGAATAGATTCAAGTGATAACTTAATTTCTTGCCAGTAAGTAGCAATATTTGGGCACTCACAAAACATATGTAAGTCTGAGGCTGCTGGGAGAGAGCATTTACTGCAGCATTTCCCAGGTTGAAATTTCGAGAGTCTCTTTGGGGAGTAGTACGCCTGATGTAGCGTGAAAAAATGGTTGCGCCTCACCCATGCTGGCTCAATGATTTTGTAGAGGAGGGTAAAAGAATCCTACCATATGTCCTCCACATGGAGTTCTCCCTCTCCTCCCCATAGTTTTACCGGAAGGTTAAGGTCGCCCTCTCCGTCCTCTATGATATTCCAATAATAAAGTGCTACTTTCTTTCTTCCCGGGGGTTTCTCCACTAAGTTGTTTTCTAAGAGGCTATATTCACCCATTGCTGCTTTTTTCTTTGATTGGGTTCGAAGCCAGCTGGACAGTTGTATATATACTAGCCAGGAGAGTGATGATGTTACCCTGAGCTTGAATATTTCCCATTTTATAAAGGATCCTTCTGCCACTAGTTCTCCCCACCGTGTTATGCCAGCGTCCGATAGGACCCTTTTAACTGTGCTAGCATGTTGTGGTGAAAGCCCAGCTAATTCCCAAATCGGAGCGTGATTAGAGAGATGCCCTATCCCAGTCTTAGATTTGATTTGGGTCCATTCTTTTATAGTGCCCAGTAGTGACTTTAGTCTGAGTTTTTAAAAAAAATTCTGGTGGCCGAACTTAAATAAGAAGCCATTCAGTGGAAGGTCAGAGCCCAATAGCATTGCCTTAAACATTTTGCCATTTGCATTGTCCACAGGGATCTTATGTAGCATCCTGAGTGAGTCAAATGAAAAGCCCAAGCGTAGCATTCCAAGTCTGGCAAGGCGAGCCCCCCCTTTTCTCTTCTTCTTCTCAATTTCCTCTACGCCAGTCTGCTAGATTTGTATTCCCAAATGAATGAGTTAATGTCTTGTTGGCATTTAGCAAGTTGTTTAGTTTCAAAAGTTAGTGGGATGGTATTGAAAATAAATGTATATTTGAGGAGAATACTCATTTTTATCAGACTGGTTCTCCCGAAGATAGTAAGCGGGAGAAAGGACCAGGATTTCATCAGGATTTTGGATTCGCGGGAGATCCAGGCCAAGTTATTTTGAGCCAAAAGGTCCAAGTCATTGGTTATTGTTATTCCTAAGTATCTCATTGAGGATTTTACCGGGAGTTGGAGGTTAGGAATATTCCAGGCCATTATTTCCGTCTTCCCGGCATTTATTTCATACCCGGAGAATGTTCCAAATTCCTCCGCCTTCGTGATGACCATTGGAAATGCTAGAGCAGGGTTCGTAGTGTAGATGAGTATGTCGTCGGCATATAGCCCGACTTTCTTTTCCCATCCAAAAAAGGAGAAGTGCGGGATATTAATATTCTCTCTTATGGACTGCGCGAATGGCTCTACGTACAAGTTAAAAAGGAGAGGAGAGAGAGGGCATCCCTGCCTTGTTCCTCTACTGATTTTAAAGGGAGTTGTTCGCGTGCCATTTACTAATAGACAGGCTCTGGGGTTGTTATATAATAAGCCGATGACTCTAGAAAAATTGGGACCAAGTTGAAATTTATCCATTGTTGTTTTTAAATATGCCCAGTTTACCCTGTTGAACGCTTTTGTAGCGTCAATTGTCATAGTTGCCAGGGGTAAGGAAAAAGTTGAGGCGATGTCAGCAGCTCCCACTAGGTCATATGTTAAATCAGCCAGTTGTCGGCCTCTGATAAACCCCTTTTGATCAAGATGGATAATTGATCCAATCTCGCTTCCCAATCGTGCAGCCAATATTGACGCAAAGATTTTATAATCATTGTTGAGAAGCGAGAATGGACGATATGATCCACACTCAACTGGGTCTTTGCCTGTTTTTAAAATTAAAGCTATATTTGCTTCACCCCAGGAACTAGGTGGTGTCTCACCTCTACTTAAGATGTTATTAAATAAAATCGTCAGGACCGGGGTCAGAGTAGAGTTAAGTACCCAAAATAGTTCTCCTGGGAGATCATCCGGTCCCGCAGCCTTCCCCTGCTTTAGTTGTTTGATAACATTTCCAACTTCTGTTTCTGTTATTTCTTTATCTAGATTTTCTCTTTGAGACCTACTTAGGTTTGTAAGAGTTACCTTATCCAGCCATTCAGCACTTTCATCAGCATTAGCGTTAATCTCTTCTGCATAAATGTTTCGAAAAAAGTCGCTGAAAGCTTCCCCGATGTCAATATCCGTTGTCCTATTGACCATTTCCCCAGCCACTCTCACTTCTTTACTGTGATTTCTAGTTTGGTCAGCTTTTATTTTCCAGGCTAGCAATTTTCCAGCAGATTCACCGTATTCAAAGTGTGAGAGTTTGCTGGCCTGCCATCGTTTGTTCAATCTATCTTGCAATAGCGCATCTAATTTATCTTTTAATTCCGTTTTCTCCTCTTGGTTATCTGAGGGGGCTTGATCTACCGACTCCAGGCGGGTCAAGTCTTGTTCTATTGTTAATATCGCCTCTCCGTATTTCTTTTTCCTATAGGAAGCTCTGTTAGTAATGCAGCCCCTTATATAAGCTTTCCAGGCCTCCCATACATTTACCAAAGAAGCGGAGCCTGTATTCCACTCAAAAAAGGAGGCGGTTTCACATGTAAGATAATCTCTCTCCTCTTCCTCTAATAGTATTGTTCGGTCAAAAGACCATGATGCATGAGTAGGTTCCTGCTCTAGTTTTTGCGAAAAAAAGATAGCAGAGTGGTCTGATAGATGCAGAGGCAAATCAGATAACTTTTTAATCTGATCTTTAAGAGATAGGCTAAATAGGGCATAGTCAATTCGTGATTTATGCTTGTACTTATAGTTATGAAAGGAGACTCCCATAGTTTCCCCCGCTCTTTGTCTCCAAAGATCGTTTAACCCTAAGTTTGACATGAAGCTCCGGAGCGTGTCCCTCATGTTGCTTTGTACTATAGCTCTGGAGCTGGGGGATTTATCTAGTTTTGGATCTAGTACTAGATTGAAATCGCCCATCCATATTATGGGGTCTGAGCAGGTAATCAGGTGGTTTTGTAAAATATTTAGGTAAGAGGAATCATCCTGATTAGGGCCATAATAGCTAACAATAGTAAGGCACCTTGAGTTCATTTGGACATTGGCTATCAGCCATCTGCCGCTCGCATCTGTTTTCCAATCCGTGATCTGTGCCCTTGCACCTTTTTTGAAAATAATGGCAGTCCCGCGAATACTGGCATTATGGTCCGTGGTTACGAATTTATCTACCCATTTCAACTTTTTCAGTATATCAGTAATCTCCTGTTTGTTTAGATGTGTCTCCTGAATCGCCATGATCTGCGCGGGTGAGTCTCTGAGGTACTGTATAATTTTGTGTCTTTTTGCACTTACTCGCAGACCATTGACGTTCCAGGATAAGAATTTAATATCTGCCATCCATTTTATCATCCCACATCTCTGGTGCCTCATTGCCGCTTGTCTGCCTGCCATTTCCAATTCCTGTATTAACCAAACAGTGGTTACATTGCGCCATATTTTTTAAGATTATGAGATTCAGCTTATGAGAACTTTTTTTTTGTGCCTTCCACCCCCTCCCATCCCTGGAAAGCCCCCCCCTGGAAACCCCCTCCAACTTACTCTGGCTGGATGTCTTGCCAGATTGTCGTCCCCGACGTGCTCCTGTCTGTTGCCCTCTTTTTCTACTTTATCGGTCGATATACTCAATATACTCAATATTTTATAGACAAGAATGGTAAGAGTAGTAAGAGTGGTAAGAGTACAATTTAATTATATTAAGTAATTAGCTATGTTAAATACATTGTAATTATGAAAGACCCTCGGGCTTCAAAGATGTTATTAGCAGTGAACCCTAGAAAGGATTGGTCTAGCACGGGACTTCTTCTTCTCAAGATTAGCTTTACGGGAGGTGGTAGTCTATGGTGAGATTTGTGTGGTTTTTTTTCCCCTCCATTCTTCGCTCCCTTTTTTTAAAAAAAAATGTTCCCCTTTTTCCTCCCTTATCCCTTCCATCCACTTTTTTTTTTTATCCATTTTCCCTTCCACAAATTTTTATTTTTTATTTTTATTATTTCCACCTTCTCATTATTATTATTTATTTTTTTCCTCTTTTTTTTTTAAACTGTTATTTCCCCCTTTTTTTCCCCCAAGTGCACATTAATTCTTCCCCCTATTTATTATTTTCTTTTTTCTTTTTTTTTGCCTTGATGTTCATATCTTCCCCTTTTTTAGTTTTATTCATGTTTCTAACTCTTATATTTTCCTTTTGTAAATTACTGGCTATTACAAGGGGGCTTTTGCAAATTCACTGATAGAAACTAATAGCTCATCTGCTTCGAGCGGAGACTTAATATTGTACATTTTATTATTGTACATTATCCTTAAGAAGGCGGGGAATCGCATCTGGACGGTGGCTCCGAGACCTCTAAACTTCTCCATCCGCTGGCCTAATTCCCATTGCCTGTCCAATGTGGTTTTAGATAAGTCAGATCTAACTTCGAAAGGGAAGTCTGAGGTTTTCAGGGTCTTGGTTTTGAGTGCTAGGTTCAGAATCTTTTCTTTCAATGAATATGTTGGGAAGTTCACTAGGACCTTTCTTGGTTTGGTTCTGCTGGGGTTAAGGCGGAAGGGGTCACGATGAACTCTCTGTATATCGGACTGGAGTTCAGATACAGATTCTTCCAGATTGAGGGAGTCTTTAAGTATAGTTGCAACAAAGTTCTTTATCTCCCCCCTCTTTCCCCTCCGGGATTTTTAGCAGCCTCAGATTGTTCCTTCTAGAAAAAATTTCAAGGGACTCCACCCTTTCTTTAACTACCCCACCCTCTCTTCGTAGAGTCTGAATCTTGGTTTCTGCATGCTCCAGTTTTGCTTTAAGTTCTCCGACGGTATCCTCCAGGCTCCGAGTTCTCAAAAATAGCCTGTCTACTTTGGTCTCCAGATTTTCACACATTGTGCGAATCTCTGACTGATTTTGCCTCGATTCCACAAAGCATTTTTTCGACTCCTCGAAACCATTCCTAATCTCCTTCCTCATACTAAGTAGTATGAATTGAATGGTATCATTGCCATCAGTTTCTTCGTTCCCCCCAGCACCTAGATCTGGGTCTTTAGCCAGCCCATCTGTCTCTACCAGACTAGCGGCTTGACGGTCTACAGAGGGCGTCGTATTTGTAACCTGCTCTGATGGATCCCCCATCTTTGCGCCGCCAAACTGCGCCTGCTCCTCTGTCTCCGTTAACTCCTCCGCTACTTCCCCAAGGGTACTAAGTACAAGTACAGGTGCAGAGTCAGAGGCTTCAGCTGAGGTAAGTGCGTTTTGCGTATTGACCAGTCTCTGGGGGTCTTGATTTATGTTGAGAATCTGAGGCAGGACCCTAAAATAAGACTTTAATGAGGGTGTAATCCGGGAGACTTTAGTAGTTTTTTTTTTGGAGTTGTCCTTGTTCTGACTCTCCTTATGGGTTAATTCCTTCAGGCCGGTATATAGTAGCTGATGTCTCTTGCCCCTCCTTGGCACCCTTTGGGCCAGGGGTTGTGCTGGCTCAGTCACAGCTTCTGACTCTGACTCTGTGGCTATTTGTTCCCCATAGCTTCTTTCGGGTTCTTGTGCCTGTCTTATACCCCTAGGTCCTGAGGAAGCTCCTGAATCCTTTTCTTTGTTGCTCCCTTTGCCTTTCCCCTTAGCCTTCCGTTTCCCCATGGCTCCAGTGGTCTTTCTGCCTACAGTCTCTCCCAGAGGCAATATATCACTGTTTGTCAAGGCGGAAGCTTGTGAGTTTGCCTTAAAACTGAAGATTTTTAATGCAGGAGCTGAGCTACAGTCCTGTTTGTCTATGGGGCCACAGTTTACAGATGGTTGTGTTTCCCCTTTCAGAAAAATTCTTTCCTGCTGGTCCCCCTTACCGCACCATGTGTTTGCTGCCGGCGTGGCCACTCTGCTTGAGACGCTGTGTGTGTCAGCCCATCGACTTTTCCGCAGCTCCACTGCTGCGTCTCCCCAGCGGTAGGGCACAGGAAGGAGAGCCCGCCCCCCACACATCAGCAGCTCTGTCCGTAATCGGGCCCGGAGCGGTCCGGCGTTCCAACGTGTCCCGGCGTCTCAGGGCCGTTAATCGCGTAACTGCTTGACTCGGCTTGATCTCTGCCCTGCTTGCGATCCGCCCGGCCGTGTCCAGTTCGGCTCCTGACTCCTTTTCTCACCGCCCCTGGTAGCTGCACAGACGTCGATACAGAGAGCTACTCTGTTCCACGACCGAAATGCCTAAACAATACTCAGCTGGGGCATCCCGACAGGAGACTCCATCCATGTATCCGGGGGGTGTTCTTTTTATAGTAGTCTGCATCTGTTGCAGTCTGTTAATATTGATAAATATATGTCTGTATATAACAAAACGTGCAATGTCTGATATTTATATGTTTCCCTCAGCTTCGTTCATTGATTTTGCTCGCCAGAAAGTGTCACTCATTGCCATAGAAATGTCACTCATAATTACACTGAAAAAAATTATTAAAATGTCATTCATTAGAATCTGAAACCTTGCCAGTTATGCATGATGAGCCACTCAGCCGCCCACCCCTCTGAAAATGCTTAGGTAGCTGAGCTACTGTTGCTCCGCTCTTACCTCACTCGCTCCAGGGTCTCTACTCTATGGCAGGCATGGGTGGTTGGTTCGAACTTGAAGTTCGAACTTCATTCACCTAGTCACTTCAAGTTCTGCTGCTCTCTGACTGCAGCAGCCAAACTCCAGAGTGAACAAATCGTCCAGCCACTAATCACCCAGCCACTTACTGCATAGCTGCCAAGGTTTCAGATTGCTATGTGTGACATTTTCATACTTCCAGTGTAATTGTGAGTGACATTTCAACGATTATGAGTGACACTTTCTCAAGAGCAAAATCACGGAAAGAAGACGAGGTAAACATTTAAATATCAGAAATGACACCCATTTGAGCAACAAGAAACTGAGAAGATCTGAAAACTGCTGCAAAGCACCAGAAATGAAAGGGTGACTGCAGTTCTCAGTAACAGAGGGCATAAACTGCAGCTGCTCAGAAGATATTATTAATCTGATCATTCATGACCACACAGTATCCTATGACCACACAGTATCCGAAAAAGCACATTTTATAGCATAGCAAGTGCAGCTAAGCGAATATACTGTCTCTCAGTCTCAAGCACGTAAACTGGCAGGTTTTCTGACTTATGTGTCACATTTTCATGATTTCACTGTACATATGAGTAACATTCAATGGCAACATGTGACAACGTGTAACACATACAGTGACACTTCCACAAGTCAAATCAAGCAATGAAGTGCATTAAAATAGAGATCCGAAATTACACACGTTCAAGTAATGAGAAGTTTCAAAAAGATATTGAAACGACTATAGAATACCTGAAAAGGAAGTTCACTCACCTACTGCCCCTTTCTAAGATGATCGTACTGTCATCTGTCAGGGGTTCAGTGCTGCAGAGAGTGTGGCCTCGAAATGCGGCCTCAATAGGTACTCACTTAGGATTGCCACTGTTTGCCGAAAACATACAAGCCACCATTCCTTTAACAGTTTGCTTAGGCCTTGACTTAATTTTTAAGGGAACTTTATATGAAATTGTTCGTATTAATTTTTGAAATACACTTTCTGTCTTTGTTTAAATTATCAGTCAGGTGTTCTTAGGGCAGCTTGGGAACACAATAATGTTTTTATATCATATGCACGGTTTAAAGTATGTACAAATATGGGTAAAATACCTTTTGTATTTGTCAAGATATTAAAACGCTTACTGTACTGATGTCGGTTTTCTAATGCAGTTTTCTCTGATAATTTAGCTGAATGTTGTTGGTGCTGGCATGATAGTAGATAGACTGAAGCAGTGGTTATCCTTACTGGGGCTCAGTACTGCAGCGTGTTCTGGCATTCATTACACTGGACTGCTTTCCTTTAACTTAGGCATCATGCTGGTGCACACTACACCAGACGCTGAGGCAGGAAATTGACAATCAGACACATGTACTAGTTGGGCATATGTGTTGCTGGGCAGGCGGACCAATAATTAGATCATGATGCCATGTTGTAGCCAACGTATGCCGACAGGGCCCCTTGGCTCCTACCCTGGCATTTGCATTCCGGGGTGACGGTGACTCCACAGCGGCCGAGGCCACTCAGGCGTCATGCTGCTGAGTGATGCTGCCCGCGTCCAACACCAGTAAATATGCGCAGCACCGTCCACACACACTGAGTGAGTTCATGCGCAGGGACGAGGACAGGACAGTTACTCGGTCTGCCCCCGGCGGGCGGCAATCCATCTCCGGTCGAGTTCCCGCTTAAGTTCCTACCAATCCCAACCTCACTTCCTACATCCAGGATGTGAGGTCACAATCCTCCCCCTCCCCGGCGGCACCAGTAGGCAACCACTGCTGAGGGCAGACCCCGCCCGCCGCGAGTTACAGTGTTGGAATAGGCAAAGGCCTGCACTGTACATAACTGGGCCGCGTGCGCAAATAAATTATAAATGTGGCGCGGCCGCAACGGGCTACCAGTGCCACCCCCAAATGTTATGTTATGTTATGGCTTATTTGTATAGCGCCTATCACCGCCAGTCTCTAAGTGCTTAGAAACAGAACAACACAATACACTGTTAACCCAAGTCCCTCAGGCTACCCATCGACTATGCTGGAGTCATCGCCCTTTTAAATAGATGGGTTTTTAATTTCTTTCTGAAGGGCAGTAACTGAGATTCTTCCTTCAAAGTAGTCGGAAGTGCATTCCACAACTGTGGGAGAAGAACAGACAGGGCTCTGCCTCCTCTGGTTTTTAGCTTGAATCTGGGTTGAATCAGATTAGAGGTCTTCCCTGAGCGCAGAGGTCTACCGGGAACGTATCTCATGAGATGTTGTTTTATGTACTCTGGTGCTTTACCAAAGAGAGCCTTGTGGGCCACACAGAAACATTTGAATTGTACTCTATACATGACCGGTAGCCAGTGCAACTTTTGGAGCAGGGGGGTGGCGTGAGAGTTTCTAGGCAGGGAGTGGATCAGCCTTGCGGCATCGTTCTGTACTACCTGCAGCTTCCTCAACTGCTTCTCTGGCAAGCCGAGGTATAGTGCATTGCTGTAATCAAGTCTTGAGATAACTGTGGCAGATACAATCGATTGCAGGGTAGAGGCTGATAAGATGGGTACCAATTTTCGCAATTGCCTCAGTACACCCGTGCAAGAGCCAACCATGGCTGCGACTTGGGAAGCCATCGAGAGGTCTGCATCAATCCTCAGACCCAGACTTTTTACCACCCTACCAGGAGGGGGAGTAGAACCTAGCTCTGGGGGCCAGTATAGGTCACTCCAGGGGTTGCCTAGGTTACTGAGGACCATCACTTCTGTTTTTTCGGCATTCACTTTCAACAGATTGTTGGTCATCCAGTTGACCGTGAAGCTAAGCAGATTGCTCACTGATTCCTGGGCTTCAATGGTGTCTTCCAGCTGAACCAGTAGCTGGGTATCATCTGCGTAGTTAAAAACTTCGCAGTTCCGGCTCATGAGCACCTCAACCAGCGGCTGCAGGAAGATATTGAACAGCAGGGGGGATAGCGCTGACCCCTGGGGCACACCCCATGTTACATCACTAATCCCCGATAGCTGATCACCCAGCTGTACCCTTTGAGTACGACCTGATAGAAAAGACTCCAGCCACTTTAGCACTTGGGCGGACCGCCCCCACCCCCCCGCCCGCCCCTAGCTACGCGGCTGCCTGAATAGGCCCGGGCTGCATTTAGAGTGGTGGGAGGAGATTTCCCTTGCATCTGAATAGCCCCTGTTTGCCTTGGACAATGGTGTCTCTGCCTCGTGATGGGAAGCTGGGCCAGAGAGGACCAAACTGGTTTGGACTAAGCAAAGACACTCTGCCCGAGAGAACAAAGTAATTTTGGGTATAAATATTGGGGCTCAGACCCCAGAACTTCAACCCCTTCCATGCTCATGAAGAGCTCAACTCGTCATGAGCCACGGTTCTCGTGTGCTCATGACGAGCTGAGCTGGTCATGACCGTTGGAACGCTCACACGCGGGGCTAATTCCCCTGCTGTGCTGAGCATTCCATTAAACAGGCGTGGTCGTGACAAGCTCAGCTCGTCATGAGCACACGAGAACCGTGGCTCATGACGAGCTGAGCTCATCATGAGCACCGGGGCGCTGTGCGCACCCTCCCTCCCCCAGCACAGCAGGGGAATGTGCCCCGCAGCCAAGGGGTTAAACCTCTTTTGGACCAAGAAGACTGCCATGAAGAAGAGCTGGAGAAGCTGTGAGGAGGAACTACCACTTTGCTGAGTGCTTTGATGTGTTGGTCTGCAGTGGCTGCTTCTGTCTTGGGCAGTGAAAGGAATGGACTAAACTTTCTGAAACTACTTTCTTTGAGTATCTCCAATGGCGTGAGGTATAGCTTGGCCCCCTGTTCAAGAAGTCTCAGGAACAGCAAAGACTTCAAGTTCTAAAGCCATCAGCAATCGGGACTGTGTATTTTGTCCTGCAACAGAAGAAAAATCACTGACGACGCCATCTGATGCCGCTACTGAGCGGCTGCTCACACCGTGACCTGTGGGCACCGCGCTTCGCACCACCTCGCTTCACGATGCCGCCTTGGTATCCTTGACAACGCCACTCCATGCCGAAATTGATGCAGATGCTTGCACCGTGGTTTGAAGGCACCGCTCGTAAGTTACACGATGCCTTGGCCTACGAACGCCGGTGCCATCGACTCCAGTTCATCAGCCTGCGACAGCGCTTCAGCAACGATGATGGCGCTGTCTGCACCGTGACCTGCCAGCACCGCGACGAGCACTGCATCACTTTGCACCACGGCCCTGGTCTCACCGACAACGCCATCTGACACCATCATCAAGCCGCTGCTTGCACCGCAACCTGAGGGCATCGCACGCCACACAGCTGCATTTCACACAGCTGCACCAGACGCCCGCACTCTTGACTGCAGTCGCGAGGAGTTCGACCTGAAACACGTGTGACTTTGAGGGCCGACGACTCCTGCACCGACCTCCGAAACCAACGCCTGTGGACGCCTTGCTTTGGGAAGCTCAACGAGAGGTCGCCAATGCCCTGCATTCGTAAAGGTACTGTTTTGAGGGTCTTACCGACACCGGAGCTGGCCAGCAATGCTGCAGTCAGCCAGAACTGTTTGGATTTTTTTGTTCATGACATTGTGATAACCCCGAACGGAGCTATCAACTTCAAGAAACTTTTTTTGAAGGTTATTTTGATAACTGAAGATTTCTAAATACTGTATTGTGGATTTGTATCATATTTGGTCTTATTTTAAGTATATAAAAACATTGTATATTTTTTTGAACTGGTGTGGTGTCCTTTTGTAGTGCTTACACTGTATTACTGTTAGATATGGGCAAATGCTTTACACACTGCCTCTAAGATAAGCCTTACTGCTCGCGCCAAGCTACCAAGGGGGTGAGCTGGGGTTATTTTAGGAGTATAACTCTCTTATCCTGACTAGAAGGGAGGGTCCCTACTTGGACAAGGTGCAAACCATTGCCAACTAGAGACTCCTATTTCTAACACTCACCAAGAACCCGAGGTACCCAGAGCCAACAACTGTGCTACACCTTGCAATTGTCTTTCATTGTGTACTGGGTATACAGCAAATAATTTGATAAAATATAAAGAAGGAAAATAGGTATCAAGGAAATCTATGTATTTCCGAAATGGGAACAAGATATGGATTTTAGAAGCAGTGGTTATTTGCACATCTCTGAATTTTTGGGTAGGCATACTAGCATCTGAATTAGGGGGCATTTTTCAAAATGTCTTCATTTTTACTCACTGTCTTACATTTGGGAGGCAGAAATGCATAGAAATACAACTGGTAATACCATTTGTTCTACTATTCTGTGTTCCCCTAAGTCTCCCAATAAAAACGGTACCTCACTTGTGTGGGTAGGACTAGTGCCCTCGTCAGGAAACAGCCCAAAACGCAACTTGGACACATTATAATTTTTGACAGAAAACTGACCTTTTTTTTTGCAATGTGCCTATCTGTGGATTATGAGGCCTAGCTCAGCCAGTACCTAGGGGAACATAGCAAACCTGTCAATTTTTCCAGGCTGGGGTGACTTGTGCGGCTGTCAACAGGTTCTGTTACCCAGAATCCCCTGCCAACCTCAAACTTTGTAAAAAAAAACACATTTCCCTCACATTTCTGTGATGGAAAGTTCTGGTTTCTGCAGAAAGCCACAAACCCACCCAGCAGTCTCCCACATTTTTCTGATAAAAATGGTACAAGTCACAAAACGCAATGTGGACACAATCACATTTTTCAAATGAAAACTGACCCTTTTTTTCGCAATGTGTATAGCTGTGGATTTTGGACCCTGGCTCAGCCGAGATACCTAACAAACCTGTACATTTTTTTAAACTAGACACCAAGGGAATTCAAGGATGGGGTGACTTGTGTGGCTCTCAGTTTGTTCTGTTACTCAGAATCCCTTGCAAACCTCAAACTTTGAAAAAAAAACATTTTCCCCACATTTCTGTGATGGAAAGTTCTGGAATCTGTAGGAAGCCACAAAATTCCAAAAACCAGGCAGTCCCTCAAATTTTCGAATACAAATGGTACATCACTTGTGTGACTTTACTAGTGCCCGTGATAAGAAATGGCCCAAAACGTACTGTGAAGACCTCAAAATTATGGACCACAAAAATACATGGTTTTGCGAGGGAGCTAACTGAGCTTTTGGTTCTGGGCTTCGCGGCCATCTAAGGAAACCTGCCAAACCCATGCATTTCACAAAACTAGATACTCAGGGGAGTCCAGGGAGATGTGGCTTGGGTGGATCCCCCAATGTTTTCTTACTTAGAATCCCCTGCAAACCTCAAATTGTGCTGAAACAAATTACACTTACCTCATATTTCTGTGTGGGATAGTTGTGGGATCACAGGGCTGACAGAAATCTCCTACCACCCAGTGTTACCCCCAGGTCTCCTGATAAAAATGGTACCTCACTTGTATGGGTGGGCCAAGTGCCCGTGACAGGGAATGGCCTAAAACACACTTTGGAGACTTCAAAATTATCGATCATAAAAATACATTAGGCCCGATTCACAAAGGTAAAGTTAGACAGAAATCTAACTCTAGGAATTTCGGTATTCACTAAGGGCATTTACTACTTGTAAATGCCCTTTGTGAATACTGAAAGTCATAAAGTTTGAATTTTGGCATTCACAAAGGGCATTTACATGTACTAAATGCCCTATATGAATACCGAAAGTCGTAAAGTTAGACTTTTGTCTAACTTTACCTTTGTGAATCGGGCCCATGGTTTTGCAAGGGAGTCACCAGCGCTTTTGGTCCCGGGCTTGGTGGCCATCTAAGGAAACATACCAAACCCTTACATTTCTGAAAACTAGACACCCGAGAGAGTCTAAGGAGGTGTTGCTTGCATGGATCCGCCAACTTTTTTTTTTAAGCAGTTGAATCCCCTGCAAACCTCAAATTGAGCTAAAAAATTAAATTTTCCTCTGATTTCTGTGTGGTAAAGTTGTGGGATCACTGAGCCAATACACATTTACTACCACCCAGTATTCCCTCAGGTCTCCAGATAAAAATGGTACCTCACTTGTATGGGTGAGCCAAGTGCCCGCAACAGATATGGGCCCAAAACCTATTGTGGAGATATCAGAAATACCTATCACAAAACAACATGGTTTTGCAAGGGGGGCACCTGCGTTTTTTTCCCAGGCTCAGTGGCCATCTAGGAAAACCTACCAAATTCAGTCATTTTTAAAAACTAGATGCCCAGGGGAGTCCAGTGAGGTGTGGCTTGCATAGATTTAACAGTGTTTTTTTACCCAGAATCCCCTGCAAACCTCAAATTGTGCTAAAAAAAATTACATTTTCCTCAGATTTCTGTGTGGGAAAGTTGTGGGATCACTGGGCAAACACAAATTTCCTATCACCCAGTGTTCCCCCAGTCTGGCTTTGCAGTCAACAGAGATGTTCGTGAGCTAGGCTAGCTCCCTAAAGACCGGACGGCTACCCTTCATCCGCTACACCTACCCGTGACCCAGGCAGCAGGGGGTGAAATCGAAACTGCTGGGGGGAAAGCTGAAGTTGGAGCCAACCTCAGAGACTTTGTGGATCCCGAATTATTGCAGTGAAATACCGGGCCCTCACGGCAGCAGTTGCTGAGGGCTCAGACGTCCTCGCGTAGGGCGTGGTATCGCCATTCGATCGGCCTGAGGCCTGCACGAGAGCACGGATGGGGCCTGGAGCAGACATTGCAGTGGGAGCAGCGGCGGGGGGCAGCCTGGGAAACAGCGGAGGACACTGGTTTCCATCAGCGGAGAAAACAAATTAAAAGCAGACCCCCCCGGCCAGCGTAGGGACGGCGCTGCATGCCCAGAACTCTGTGAGTGGAGGTCACGAGCGAGGCCCAACCACACGGCCGAGATCCCAGACCCCAGGGTAAACAGCCCAGATGATCTCGGGACCCACACACCAGCGGAGAACGATCGAGCACTCAGGGGTGCCCATTGGGGGAACCCCGCTGAACAGGGAGGGTGGGCTGGGTGGTGTTCATTCCCTACCGCATCTGGCACAGCAGGGTGGCTGCCTGGAGCTCGACTCCACTCGCTAGGCATACTTGTGGAGCACCGGGTCACATGGGTATCACCCAAATCAGATAACAAGAGGAAACAGCGTTGGGGGCACCAGAGTGGCAGCCGGACCGAGGCCCTGGGGCCAAGTGCAAAGAGTGACTGAGTGACTGTCCGGGGCAGCGACCACAGACTTAAAACCGCAACAGAGGAAAGTTACGCCTTCTTGGCCCTGCCAATCTACCACCACACATATAGTGGTCTACTTGGACCCGGTAGGAGAGGACCTGCCTGACGGATCAGATCAGATCCGGAGCCAGGGTGTGCAATGGCGGGCACAAAGGGCGCCAAAGCACTCCCGCAATTAAAGCTGGACAAATATGCCTACACCAGATCCTCTGACTCAGATCACCAGAGTAAACCCAAAATGGCGGCTAGCTCGGAGGGAGAAGGCCCGAACCTCATGCTCAATGACATCATGGACACCATAATGGGAGTTCGTACATCCCTTGAACAGAAAATGGACGCTATCACTTCCAAGGTGACACTCAACAGGGCAGACCTCACTAAATTCGGCGAAAAGGTGAAGCAATGGAGATCGTTACATCCAACCTGGTGGGGTACACGTCCCAACTACAACAAGATGTCAAAGACTTACACGCCTTTCGCAAGTTCGCAGAAGACAAGCTTGACGACTATGAGGGCCACACCAGATGTAACAATGTGCAAATTATAAGGGTGCCGCAAAAAGGGGAGGGACCCGCGGCCGACTTATTCGTAAAAGACCTCATACTCAACCACCTGCAACCTAAAGGCCTATCAAAATTCTTCGTACTTGAGAGGGCACACAGGGTCCCTGGGGGGCGACCTCGACCTGGCGCAACCCCCCACCCACCCGATATTGGCAAAATTGTTGAACTTTAGAGACAGAGATGTAATATTACAGAGTGCCTGGGGGCACCGCACCTGAGATATAAAAATGCTGAAATCTCATCCTTTTACCATCCACCTGCAGAAACAGCGTAGCTCTTTCCACGATGTCAAGAAGAAACTACGTGACAAAGGGGTTAAATACGCAATGTTGTTGGAAGCGGAGGGTAAAGCCTGGTTTTTTGACCACCCAGAGGCAGCCGCAGACTGGCTTGAGGGCTGGAGAGGGGCAAAGGAACAAAATGCCAAAATGCCCGGTGAGAGAACATCTGCATGTTGAGGTTCACCGAACTGAGCCAAGTGGGGAAGGAGAACCATAGACTAGTTCTGGTGAATCGAATGAGACCGAGAAGGGATCCACTGACCACAACTGAAGCATGTTAAACTGGTAGTGGACACTTGTACCATTTGGTAATGTATTGTTGTACCCAGACCCCGCTTGGGTGTGTAAACTGTTATTAAATCAAAGGAAGAGTACGGGGCAGAGGAGTTCTTCACCCCCAGTGTTAACTACCTACAGTTCCAAGTTTGGCGACAGGCACTCTGCATATAAATCGATGGGCAGTTCTGAGCCCGGAGTGCAGGGGAGCAGGGTGGGGGGATGTTGGGATGGAGATGAGTTGTTATTGTACTGTTTAGAGAAGGTGACATTGACTTTCTGTAGACACAGCATAGGTCACATGGACAGCATACATCACAATGACTACGCACTGGGACAAAGGCCTAAGACTTCTTAGCTGGAACGTCAATGGGTTGGGGGACAAGCTTAAACGTAGTATGGTTCTATAATACATCAAACGACATTCCCCGGATGTGGTCCTACTCCAGGAGACGCAATTAGTTGGCAACTCCTGTAGAGCCATGAATAGATGGGGTTACCGCCTAGTGGCGCATGCAGGCTTCACCACGGGCTCAAGGGGGGTGGGTATCATGCTAAAAAACTCTTACCCATTCTCGCCGGGGACCACTCGGATTGACAAACTGGGTGATATGCTACAGTCTTGGGACAGCGGGAGGGGAAAAAACTCACATTGATGAATGTTTGCGTCTCACCGGAGCTGCAGGGCCGTACATTCCTGCTCTATCCCATAGGTGGCTGCCAGATTTCCTAGATGCTCTGGGCTTTTTAGATGTCTGGAGGACATTCCACCCTGACGACATACAACACACATTCCACTTGGGGGCACACAACAATCTCTCCTGTATTGACTACCTCCTGGTCACAGCATCCTACCATGAGAATGTTCGAGGAATCACACACATGGCTCGAGGCATCTCAGACCACAAGCCCATATGGATATCAATGGCCCTGGGTGAGCGTAGAGTGGGGAGAGTGGGACCTATTAACCCCTGGTATCTCCGTAATATGGCAGTTAAGGCATCACTCACTCGAGTCATTAACACATACTTTCCCAAAAACACTGGCTCGGTGTCCTCGTCCCAAACTATATGGGAAGAGTTCAAGACTGTGATAAGGGGACAAGCACTGTCGGCTATTGCTGAAGTGTGTAAGGAAAAAAAAGGTTTTGAGCAGATTAGAGCATGAAATCCTGCGGTTGGAAGGGGGCGTGGGAGAAGCGGTGACAGAGGAAAATCTACACATTCTTAAAATCAAGAGAGATGAATATAAATCTACATCTACTGATATGGCTAAAACATTGGGTAGGGACGGCGAGGATAGGATATATGACCTGGGAAATAAAGCCAGTGATTGTGCCAGATCCTTATCTCAACTTTATCGGATCTTAATATTTATAAGGATCTTCTGTCGACTGGACCTTTTTATCTGCTGAGAAGTGTAAAGGGCAGAAAACCATCACAATCACCTTCATCAATAAGACTCATCAATTTAGACTCTGAAAGATCACTGACTCCGACTTATGATTTAAGGTTTTATTAAAGAGCCAAAAATAATTGAACATACAAGCACCTCATAACAAGGTTAAAAAATACATGGGCACCAGTACAAAATTCATTCTACGGATTAACTTAATTCGGTGCAACGTGAAAAGGATAAGCAATTCCAAAAAGACTAAACAAGCAACATTTGATCCAATATCCAAATTAGTCTTCATTAGTTTACAGAAGAGGAAATAAATTGGTTAAATCTGTTCCTACTCTAACACTAAAGTGGCATCCTCAAATAACATCCTTCAGGCAAAGTTGAGTCAGCTTGTGAAGACTTCCTAAGAAGTACATTCACTTTCGAAAGGGTCAGAAATAAACGAAGTCTTCATCCTAGAATCGATCCCTTCTCTTACCCTCCTAATGGCTCTTTGCTCTCCTCAGCCCTCTCTGCCTCGTCTGCCTCTCTTCCCTCATCTTCCTCTCCTCCCTCGGGGCACTGTCCCTAATAAAAATGAACAACTCCTAAAACACGTCCCGACACACCACCTCTGGATACACATCTTCGGCAGGTGATTTTCCACAACTTGTGCTTCATCCAAGAAGGGTTGAGTTGTCCTTGGGTCCCAGGCTCCTCCAGCGAGCTTCCAATTATCAAATTCCACTGCTACATTGTAACAGGTCTCTTCCATACCTAACCCCTAAAACAACAAGCATCAGTCTAGCTAACAAGGAATATGTCCTTGCACCTGCAACGGAAAGCAAATTAACTAATCAACCTTGCACGTACAAATCTGTTGACTACATTCAATTGAGAGTCTTCCAAAGAAAAATACATCTCAGGCCTACTCGATTTTGCAAACATAAGAAACCATGAACAGGCCTTCCATGGCAAAACGTAATTCAGGCCTTTACACAGCAAACCTATCATTTAAAATACTGCAATAAGGCATTACAATTCCCTATTTTAAAGCACAGTTAATTTTGTCTACACGTGCAGACTTTATAGTGCACGTTCAAATGTAGTGCATCACATTACACACAAATGATTCACGAAGAACTTGCAATAAGCAGTTACATTTAAATGTTTACATTTTTCTACTAACACAAACTAACTTTCTTAAAGTACACATACATTATCCGTTATTACATCCACATTTTCTAATGATTACATGCTTAATTCAACCCAGAGTATATATGGGTGCGTACTAATGGTGATTATAATGCACCCCTACAAATTTCAGGATAACATCAATCAATCATTTGTAAAGTGCACTACATACCCGCGAGGGTCTCGAGGCGCTGGGGGGGTGTTACTGATCGAACAACCAGGTCTTGAGTATCCTCCTGAAGGTCAGCAGGTCTTGGGTCTGTCGTAGGTTCAGTGGGAGGGTGTTCCATGTCTTGGCGGCGAGGTGGGAAAAGGATCTCGCACTGGTGGTTGGTCTTCGGATGCGCGGGACGGTGGTGAGTGAGAGGTCGGCATAGCGTAGCTGGGGGTTGGGGATGTAGAAGGAGAGCCGTCTGTTGAGGTAGGCTGGGCCGGTCTTGTGAAGTGCCTTGTGTGCATGAGTGAGGAGCTTGAAGGATATCCTCTTGTTGACGGGGAGCTAGTAAGGGTTTCTCAAATGGGGGGGTGATGTGGCCGTGGCGTGGTACGTCGAGGAACAGTCGTGCCGAGGCATTTTGGATGCGTTGTAGTCGTTTGATGAGCTTGGTCGGGGCTCCCACCTAGAGGGCGTTTTCGTAGTCGAGTCTGCTGCTGACGAGGGCCTGGCTGACTGTCTTTATTGTATCTGTCGGGTTCCATCTGTAGATCTTGCGTAGCATGCAGAGGGTGTTGAAGTATGAGGAGGAGACTGCGTTGACTTGCTTGGTCATTGAGAGCGTTGAGTCGAGGATGATTCCCAGGTTGCGTGCGTGGTCGGTTGGTGTCGGGGATCCCCCCAGTGCCGTCTGCCACCAGGAGTCGTCCCAGGCTGAAGGGTTGGAGCCGAGGATGAGGACCTCCGTCTTGTCCCATGATGCTCTATCAGTTCCCTCCTTTGATGATCAGTGTCATCACCAAAATCACAATCCCTTGGAGAAAGAACTGATCTAAACAGAACTTGTAGCCACTCTTCCCAGCCGGAACTTCTCTAGAATCTTAATATTCTGATATGGACTGCCCTGCAGTCTAGCCATTCGTATCTCATGCTCTCTAAGAGATATCTCAACTTCGTTTGCCCTGTACCACTGGTAAGCTCTGGCAAATCCCCGCAGACAAACCACAGTGATAATGTTAGGCTTCAGAGCATATCCAATGATACCTTTCCCCAAATTTACAAACCAGCTTCCCACCTTTACAAACCCTTTTTCAACCTTTTCCCAAACACCTTCCTCAGTCAAGTCCTTAATCCCATGATGGATTACAGTGATGTTACTTATATATTTCTCCAGATCTTTACTGTTATCTGGTATATAAGTGCAGCACTCTTGAACCTTCAACATTTTACAGACTCCACCCTCTTTTGCCAATAGGACATCTAACACAAGACGGTTCAGCATCACCATCGTCCTTATCAACAAAATCTCTCTATCCACAAGTATCAATGGCTTAGCTGTATTTGTCGACAATCGATCCACAACAGTTGCCAACTTTCTTATTTTCACGTCATTCAAAATCACTCCCAGTCCTGGTATCACTGCTCCAAAAATGTCTGCAATCACTTGTCCTGCACTTGCATCCCTCTTTACTCTTGAATGCTTTTCACCTTCCAACAGCTCCAAATCATCTGTGTGATAGATCTTAGGAACAATCATACCCAAATAGCATGTACTATACAAATTAGCAGGCAGTCGTACATAAGCATTCCTTCCACACACATAATATACTGTTGGCACCATTTGCACTGAACCTTGCAAGAAATCCTTTGTAGAGGTTTCCATCATGAACACATGATAGCACGAGCTCTGTCCTATGTAGATCTTATCATAATATAAGCATGCACTCGTTTCAAACAAAACTTCCCCTTCTGTGATAAATCCAATGCTATAGGGCCATAGCTTCCCATCGCTATATGAGCTCTCTCCTCATCTGTCCAATCTATGGGACTATATCCTGTGTGACGTGATTGTGTTAATTGTCTATACCCATCTTCTATTTGATCTACAAACTTCTTTTCTACATCTGTTAGTGAACAAGTCAAATTATGTCTATGGGCAGAAGAGTTATCTAGAATTGTATCTGGTATGAAGTACTTCCCAATCCTGTCTTCTTCCTTGTAATAAACATACTTATTCAGGTGCCTATAATCTGGTACCTCTGAAAACACTGCATCATAATCCGATAAGAAATGCTCATAATGGCCTCTCCCATAGAATATACTAAGTAATAAACTACATGTAATGCCATAAGTCAGTTGAAGATGGTGATACTTAATACCCTCATCCACGGAGGCAGGCAACTGCATACACACATAACAATCCTTTGCATCCATCGCCTCAACATATTCATATAGCAGCTTGGCATATGCATTAAGCTTAAAATCACCTTTGGACAAATCTACATGCAACCTATGACTATTTTAATCTAGCTTAGCCTTTTCAGCTCCTATGATGCCCTCTTTCTTGGTTGAAGTGCTAGGTGTAGGCGTTCCCCTCACCTCTCCGACTTCTACCTCATGTGAAATAGCAGCTGACACTATGATAACTACGACTATTGAAACTATCACTCCTACTATGAGTGTGCCTATCATACACTTGGACCTACGGTTCGGGTTTCCAGCCTCCATTTTTGCTGTTGATTCTGAGTTCAGGAATCAATCCTTAAAGTCTCTGTTACCACCACAAATTGCGGCTTAACCAGTCCAAACGCCGCTTTTCGATGAGCCGGAAATCCCACCCCGATTCAACAGTTTTTGTTCCTTATTTACACAGTCCACAAAAAACTTCTTTAACCCTCTTTCTTCTACAACTGAAAGCCCCTAATTTTATTCTTCTTCCACTCAGGCCTAGATTATCTTCTTTTGAATTCTTATTTACAAACACAGTTTATTGACAATCAACAATGAGTTCGGATCCTATTGCAGCTAGAACATGTTACAATATTTCAAGGTGGGCGGTTAATAATTCATGAGTTGATGCTTCAATCCAAAGGACCAAAAAACACATCTGTGTAAGATCAGGAGTTGCACCTTACTCAGGATCTGAGGATTTGGAACTGTGATCGTCAGTTCACCTTCGATCTCAAGGCCGGGCACCAGCAGTACTACTTTGAACTTCAGTAGCGGATTCCTGCTGACCACACTCATGGACGTCAGCCTCCCGGAACCCACTACTCCCGGCATCAGTTACTGTGTAAGTCCACTCCAGAGTAGCGTATCTCTGACAAGGCCCCCTCATCCTTTTGGACCTTCTCAGGCCTTGATTCTGCTCTTCGTCGCTCTGCTACGTCTCAGAGACCTTGGACACAGGAGCAAGATCTCTCTCGGAAGCCAGTCAGAGATTCAGCCTTCTCTGCCTCCCAGGCCACGCTTCTTCTGTGCTTTTACCTCTTTTGCTTTCCTCTCGGTCACTCTGTGCACCACTTTCTTCTGCTGAGCCTGACTCTTGACCACGCCAAGAATGGCTTTCTTCCTCAGAGTCAATGTCCGGGTTCTGGACAGCGTAACCATCCTCAGCTCAGCCTGGTGAACAGCTAGCTTCCCCAGCAACCCTCACAGCTTGGCTTGTCCTATCTCGTGGCCCTACAGCCACAGCTGGATTTTCATACGGGAGAGGAGCTGCTTCTTTCAAGGGTGCTGAAACCCTGCGGGTATGAGAAGCATGTAACCAATTTGGCAATCCTCCACACTTCACTGCTATGTTTGTTACCAGTATTACCTGGTAAGGGCCTCTCCACCAAGCTTCCAAGCAGCTCTTCCTCAAGTGCTTTTGGACAAGCACCCAATCCCTTTGACACAGGTCGTGACAAAGGTTGCTTGCAGCCGGAACGGCGGCAGCCTGCACCTGCTGAGACATAGAACAGCCCACATCAGCTAGTCCTTTGCAGTAATCAAGGATTAAATCATCAGTGATGTTTCCCAACACTGTGGCTGGAACCGCTGGCAACTGCATCGCTGTCCCCATTAAGATCTCATGTGTGGAAATACCAGTCCTCCTATCTGGTACACTGCGAAGACTCATAAGCACCAAAGGCAATGCGTCGGGCCACTTCAGGGATGTAGACGAACACACTTTTGCCATCTGTGCTTTCAAAGTTCCATTGATCTGTTCTACTATCCCAGAAGCCTCTGGTCGATAGCTACAATGAAGTCTCTGCTCTACGCCCAAAACAGTGCAAAGCAACTTCATGATCTCGCTGTGGAAGTGTGTTCCTCTGTCCAACTCCAAAGAGGTAGGAAAACCAAACCTAGGAATCAACTGTCTTAATAACAGTTTTGTTACAGTGAAGGTGTTACATATTCGTGTTGGGTAAGTCTCCACCCACTGTAAAAACACACACACTACCACTAAGATGTACCTCAACCCATTGCACTTCGGCATCTCAATAACATCCAACTGCATCCTATTAAACGGTCCTTACGACCTCGCAATGTGACTCAAAGTGACTAGCCTTTTTCCCAGCATTCATTTGTTGACACACCTCTGACACACAGCCTCAGCAACCGCACAAAATCATGGATTGTACCACGTCTGTCTGAACACTCGTACTATCGCATCTCTTCCAAGGTGCACCGCACCATGAATATGCCTTGCCATCGGGCTCAAATGGTCATCTGGTAACACTGCTCGTACATCAGTTGTGACCCAAATGTCAACATCCCCTTTATCACATCCAGACTTGATCCATACATTCCTTTCCTGTTCAGAGACCTCGTCCTGCAGGCGCTTGAGTTCATCCCAAATGTCTGCCATGGCTAACGTCATGTTGAGCTCGGTTCTCTCTAGGCTCTCTCCTGTGTATTCTCCAGTGAAAATGCACCCTTGCTCGGCACAAAAGCATGCAATCTCATCAGCGTACTTATTGCTGAGAGAAACAAAATCTGTTCCCCTCCCATGTGCTGCGCATTTCACAACTGCTATTTCCTTCAGACACTGCAAAGCCTCCAACAGTTGTCTAACATATTCTCCATTCCTGATGGGAGAACCAGATGAAGTCATATAACCTCTTTGAGACCGTAGCTGTCCGAAATCATGAACCACACCAAACCCCTACTAGCTGTCGGTGTAGATGGTGATTCGGATCTGATCGGCTGCCAGGCAGGCGCAAGTCAAGGCAATGATTTCAGCCACCTGTGGGGAATGTACTCCTTCTAGACAAGCAGCCTCAACCACTCCTGAAATAGTACATACAGCAAAAGCTGCTCTCAACTGACCAATATTGTCTCTTAGGCACGAACCATCAACAAAGATTTCATCAGGGTCAGGCAGAGGTTTATCGACAATGTCGCATTTTGGCTTGGTGCAAAGTTCAGTCACATCGAGACAGTCATGGTCTTCAAAATCTTCATCATCAACATTTGGAAAAGACATCAATGTAGCGGGATTCAAAACAGAATGCCTTCTCAGAGTCACATTCTCCGCAGCAAGTATGACCTGTTTGTAGCGTATGAGTCTGTTATTGGTCAGGTGCTGTGTCTTAGTCCTTGTCATCAACAATTCGACAGAATGCGGAACATGCACAATCAAAGGATGACCCATAACAATACTTTCACACCTCTCAATGCTGACACTGTTGCAGCAATGGATTTATGACATCCGGGCAACGCTGAAACTACTGGATCTAGAGTAACTGAGAAGTAGGCAACTGGTCTACGGACACCTCCATGATTCTGAGCCAGGACTGACAATGCGCAACCTTCCCTCTCACAACAGAACAGTGAAAAAGGCTTGTTGTAATCAGGAAATCCCAGAGCCGGAGTACAACATAAGCTCTCTCTCAGGTCTAAGAATGCCCTCAAACAATCATTGTCCCATGGCACGGGATCGCTGACATCCTTGTGCGCCAGCTTCTGCAGAGGCTTCGCCTTCAGGGGGAAATTAGGAATCCATTGGCGACAGTAGCCAACCATCCCAAGGAACATTCTTACCTCCTTTTGAGTGGTAGGCACAGCCATACTCGTGATTGCCTCAATGCGATCTGGTGACACCTTTCTCTTGCCTTTCTCAATTTGATGACCCAAGTATTGTACCTCACTCAAACAGTACTGCAATTTGTTCGGGGACACCTTGTGTTCATGCTCTGCTAAGTGATTCAATAAGGTAATCGTGTCAATCCTTCAAGCATCCTCCGTCTCGGACGCAACCATGAGGTGGCCAATGTATTGCAGGAGAACAAAGTTCTGCGGCAACACAAGACTCTCAAGGTTCTTCTTCAAGATCTGATTGAAGATCGATGGACTCTCTGTATACTCTTGAGGGATACAACACCATGTTAACACATGATTTTCCAGCTGGAAAGCGGTTAAAAATTGGCTTTCCTCATGCAGGGGTATTGAAAAGAAGGCTTGACACGTCAATTACCGTAAACTACTTGGCCTCACATGGAATCTGAAGTAGTATCACTGCTGGATTCGGTACCACTAGATAACATGGAACAACAATTGTGTTGACCTTTCGAAGGTCTTGCACTATCCCGAACTTCCCACCCGGCTTCTGCAATCCCATAATGGGTGAATTGCATAGAATGCCCATTATCTCCTTCATAATCCCTTGCTTGATCATTGACTCGATTACATGTTTAATTCCTGCAAGTGTCTCTGGTGACAAATTGTACTGAGGCGTTCTTGGGAACTTAACGTTTTGTTTGACCTGGATCTTAACTGGCTCAACACCCTTAATCAGTCCAATCTCTTCTCCTGTGATATCCCACACATCCTGTGAGATCCACTGTCAGTATAGGATACATCTCTACACCCAAGTGTTGAGGTGCAACTTTAAAGGTGGCATCATCATCGTTGGTCTGCAACTCAACTCCCTTAGGGGTGCAATAGATGATTTGGCTTGCACAAAAGTCTCGTCCAAATAGGCAAACGGGACTTGAGTCGCACACCACAAACTTATGTTGATGTCGGAAAGTCCCTATCCTTACAGGAATGAGTTCAGTAAGTGGGTTAACCACTTTCTTGTTAGCTACTCCTACAAATTGGATGGATTGTCCCGAGAGGGGTAGGTTGGGAACTACTGCAGATCTAACAGAAGAACGAGTAGTACCAGTATCAACCAAAAAGGTAGTAGGATGACCGCCAACATCCGCCTCTACAGACGGTCCCCTCTGGTCTACCTCTAAGACTGCCCACAAGTGCAGTCTTCCTCCCCCCTCAGGCACCGTCATAATAACGGGCATCTGTCTGTACGTTTTAACTCCCTGTGGAATCCTCGGAGGTTGCGAAACTTGCACCTGTGGTGCCAGTGTCCTCCCTTGCATGAACCTGGGTCTTGTCACGGTGTTCATGACCTCAGGTACCTGAACCACCTCCTCTTCCTCCTGCTGGACCTGATTTGATGGATTCAATCTATACTTGTGTTCCAATGCCAATTTTGTGACAGAGATGACACGCATTAGTATTTTTCAGTGTTACCACATCCACTCCTGTCTTGGGGTCCACAGGCTTTCCCTTTACTTGGCCCTGGGCATTTTGGGCTCCTCCCTGATTGTTCCCCTGTCTTCTTCCTAGCATTCTTCTATTTGGCTGTATCTGGAGTTCCCTGGCGGCAGTTTGCATTTGGACTAGCATCAGCTTATCTTTAAGCTTTCTGTGCTTTGAGTCCACCTCATCACTGCAATACCTGGCATATCGCAATATTTCATCGACTGACTTATTCTGCCAGCAGATCAGATGATGCTGGATCATGAAACGAATTTCTAGTCTCAAGCCTAAGACGAACTTGGAAACAAACTGTCCCATATCCTTGTGGTCTAAGGTGTCTAGCCCACTGTACTGCTTAAAGGCTTGCAAGAGCCTCTTGTAATACTCATGTACTGTTTCCTTTGGTTCCTGAATAGTGTGATCTATCTTGACCCAATCAATATCCTGTGGCGATATCTTGGATTTTAGCCATGTGATTACTTGCTCAAACATTTTCATGAAGATAGGTGAAGGACCATTCATAACAGGATCCCTATCTGGTTCAGAAGTGGGCCAATCAACTGCAACCTTACAGGCTCCCCACAAATTGCCTGGTACTACAATATCAAACAATGCGTTCAAGTCAACCCACAACACCTTCGAGATCTTAACAAACCGATCAACCTGCTAGCACCATTCGACAGGTTTCTCCTTCAACCGATGAAACTCCTTCGTAAAAGCTACTTGGTCACCTCTACTCCAAGACACATGTACATACCCCCCATTGGATACCTCTTGCAAAAGGGTAATTCTCTACTCCTAGCATTCCCCCTCCTGGAGGCTGTGTTTCTCCTACACTCTTTTTGCCGCTCTTCTTTTTGGACCATCTTTCCTCCCACTTGCCAAGCATACTTCATGCACCTATCCCTATGATCAATTCCTGGATGTGAGCCTTCAACCCTATCACTCTTTTCTCTTCCAACTACTGGTCACTATATTGCAATCTGTGACTTCCCTGCAACATCTTAGTTTTGGACATATCTACCTTGTATCTTTTTGCCAAATCTGTTAACTTCACATGTGCTGACCTTGCCTTGCGAGTCACATCTTTCGCCACATTAACCCATCAGGTTTGTATAAATCCACCCTCTACAAAGGCAAGTTCCCATGTATGATATCATCTACCTCAGCCTTCAACCTCAACACATCCAACATTGTTGCCCTTATGGCAACCTTCAAGGTTCCTCGGCTAGATGCTCCACTTACTTCTTCAATGTAATTACTCTGATCATCACATCTGTTCCTTTCCACAATGTCCCTAAGAGCTGGTCTATTCCCTGCATTTCCGTGATCCCAACCTCCTGTCACTCTGTCATTCTGATTTCTCATGGAAGGTTCCCACATCCTGAGATCAGATCTTGAATAAGCAAGAGATCTTGGCCTCGCTGTACTTTCATCCACTTGTCCCCTTGAGGAGTCCGCAGTGGCTGGCAACAGGGTACTCGATTCTATGGGCCTCTGTAGGTGAGCTATTCCATTTACTGTACCATTTCTTGCTGAGCCATTTCCTTCTCCTGCTACTGACTGTGCTAGACTCCCATTCTTCACCTGGTCTGGAACATACACTGACACTATGGGACCAATGGTAACCGGCACTGTAAGAGCATCCGGTAACCTCGTAACAATTGTAACTCCATGAGTCTCTGATCTTGCAGGGGTCTGCATTCCCATCCCTTCTGTACCCGTTGAAATCTCCCAGCCACTGTCGCACTAGGTTGAGTCTGTGACCCTCCATTTCCCTCTGTTGTTCCTGCCTTTCTGTCTACTGAATCTGGATTGTATGGAGGCAGTCTTTCTGATAATAGTCTCTCTATCAGGCTGTCATTGGTATCACTATCATCCTCCCCAACACACTTATTTTGGGCATCTCCTACCTTTATCAACAATGGGAACAGCCAATCTCCCTCAATAGTTTCGACTCTCTATCTTTTCTCCAATGCGTCCCATCGCGCATCTTGAAATCCCTGATCGACTTTATCACTCTTTCCTGACTTCGATCTTTCTTTTTGTCATGGGCTGCTCTAATCCACGCATGTATCGCCTCAAACTATGTTGGTCTGGGTAGGAGTCATAAGGAAGATATCACTGTTTTCAATTGATACAACACTTCCAACCCAAAAGTACCATAGCGGGGAAAATTCAATTCTTCATTTCCTTCAGTCATTTTATGCCAATTCTTGAGCCAAAATATGATATGCAAATCTACATTCGTGGCCATGTAATGGGCCGGGGTATCTTCGGGCGGAGCTTCTTCTCCTCCTCAAGTAATAACCCTTCTATCTCCTCTACACATATCTCATAAAACTTTAAAACAATTCATGGTGAGATCACTTTTACTCTTTTCACAGCGCTTCTTTTACTTCCTGATGTCAATCAACCAATACCAGCGCGGCTCAACACCATCTGACCTTTCGCAGCGCGGCACTCTCTGACGTCACTCTTCATCCGCTTGCAGCAGTTCCCCTCCTTTACAATTTGTCTCTCACAAACGCATGCGTCTCTTTCATACAATGAAATAACTGTTTGTCCGTGAAACGACTGGTCACTTCTCTGACTGTCTGTCCACCAAATAACAAGATCTATGACTATGGGGACTGAATGACTACCTTCCTCTAGATCTCCCCTTACTCCAGAGATAACCATCCTACTCTGCTACCAACTGATAGCGCTAGATTCTTATCTCAATTTTATCAGATCTTACCATTTAATAAGGATCTTCTGTCGACTGGACCTTTTTATCTGCTGAGAAGTGTAAAGGGGAGTAACCAATACAATCACCTTCACCAATAAGACTCATCAATTTAGACTCTGAAAGATCACTGACTCCGACTTACGAATTAAGGGATTTAATACAGAGCCAAAAATAATTGAACATACAAATGCCTCATTACAAGGTTAAAAAATACATGGGCACCAGCACAAAATTAATTCTACAGATTAACCTAATTCGGTGCAACGTGAAAAGGATAAGCAATTCCAAAAAATTAAACAAGCAACAATTGATCCAATATCCAAATTAATCTTCATCAGATTACAGAAAAGGGAATAAATTGGTTAATTCTGTCCCTACTCTAACACTAAACTGGCATCCTTACATAACATACTTCAGGCAAAGAATCGACCCCTTCTCTTACCCTCCTAATGGCTCTCTGCTCTCATCAGCCCTCTCTGCCTCGTCTGCCTCTCTTCCCTCATCTTCCTCTCCTCCCTCAGGGCACTGTCCCTAATACAAAATGAACAACTCCTAAAACACGCCCGACACACCTCCTCTGTATGCACATCTTCGGCAGGTGATTTTCCACAACTTGTGCTTCATCCAAGAATGGTTGAGCTATCCTTGGGTCCCTGACTACTCCAGCGAGCTTCCAATTATCAAATTCTACTGCTACATTGTAACAGGTCTCCTCTATACCTAACTCCTATTACAAAGAGCATCAGTCTAGCTAATGAGGAAAATGGCCTTGCACCTGCAACGAAAAGCATGTTAACAAATCAACCTTGCACGTAAGAATCCGATGACTACATTCAGTTGAGAGCCTTCCCAAGGAAAAATACATATCAGTTCTTTTCGATTTTGCTAACATAAGAAACTACGAACAGGCCTAGCATGGAAAAACGTAAATTTTCATTTCAGACCTTTACACAACGAATCTACCATTTAAAATACTGCAATTAGGCATTACATTTCTCTATTTTAAGGCACAGTTAATTTTGTCTACACGTGCAGACTTTATAGTGCACATTCAAATCTAATGCATCACATTACACACAAATGATTCACAAAGCACTTGCAATAAGCAGTTACATTTAAATGTTGTTTTTACTAACACAAACTAATTTTCTAACATTACACATATATTATTCGTTATTACATCCACATTTTCTTAATGATTAAATGCTTAATTCAATCCAGAGTATATATGGGTGCGGACTAACGGTGATTATAATGCCCCCCTACAAATTTCAGGATAACATGACGCTCTATCACCGGTAAACTGCTCGCCTGGTTAGATAATAAAGAACTAGCTAGTAGACTCGTCCCAGAACTGATGAACAAATCGGAGGAGACAATAACAGACCCACAGGGAATCACAGATGTATTTGCAGCCTACTACAGGTCAATATATTGCCCCTCTTCCTCCCTGTCAGAGCCAGACTCACAAGCCCTGCTCCTAGACATCCAGCTACCGATTCTGTCAACAGAGGAAAAAGAAGTAATAGCGATCTCATGAATGACGAGGTGGCACAAGCCATTAGAAGTCTACTGGCGGGAAAAGCCTTAGATCCTAATGGGTTGCAATCGAGTTATACAAGTTACAACCAGATAAATTAGCACCACATCTGCGGGCCATGTTTGAGGGGAGTCACGAGGTTGGGCAGCTTCCAACTTCCCATAGATCAAAGAGTGGCAACATTGGTCATGATTCATAAAGATGGTAGACCAAAGTATCAATGTTCATCCTATAGGCCCATCTCCCTGCTTAATGCCGAACCAAAGATTTTAGCCAAACTGTCGGCGAACCGCTTGATCCAGGTAATTTGCAAGCTGGTGCACCCTGATCAATCGAGCTTTATACCCCACCATAACACCGTACTCAACCTGAGCGACTGCACAGTGTACTGGGACGTTTAGATACAATCCAGGAACGAGCAGTGGTGGTTTTGTTAGAAGCTGTAATGGCGTTCGACTCGGTTGAGTGGCCATACCTGTTTGCGGTTCTGACTAAGATGGGATTCGGACCCAACTTTATAGAGTGGGTGAGACTCCTTTATGCATCCCTGTTAGCGCAGGTGGTGGTCAATAACAAAAAAGTCAAAAGTGTTCGAGTTGGGCCGAGGGACGCGCCAGGACTGTCCACTGTCGCCCTTGCTCTTTGCTCTATCCCTGGAGCCCCTGGCAGCATGGATCCGCAGAGATCCCATAATCCCTGGACTAAAGTGGTCTGCTGAATGGGAGGATCGCATCTCCTTATATGCGGACGATATTCTCCTCTACTTGGCCTCTCCCAAAGCGTCGCTCAACAGGGTACTTGACATATTTACTAGCTTTGGAAACTACTATGTGTATAAAAGAAACTGGAGCAAATCCTTGAAGTACGATCACAGCAAGGGTCCACCTTCTCCGCATAAGAGAAGCCTTATCCGGGTGGTGAGAGAGGGCTTTCGCTACTTGGGAGTCACTGCTCACCTGAAAACTCAACACAAACG
Source organism: Lissotriton vulgaris (assembly GCF_964263255.1). NCBI lineage: Eukaryota > Metazoa > Chordata > Amphibia > Caudata > Salamandridae > Lissotriton > Lissotriton vulgaris. The sequence goes on along the minus strand of NC_141689.1, from coordinate 1,935,641,657 downwards.
TAACCTGACGTCCTCCCCCCCGGCCCCCCTCCCCTCCCCTGCAGCGGCTAAGAAGTGACATTGTGAACTGGAAGACACTCCCTCTCTCCATGTTGGGTAGAGAGGCACTCTTTAAAATGATGTGTCTCTCACATTTTTTATATGCATTATGCATTGCAAAACTACCCAGATCAGGTCCCAGCGAAATATTTTAGGAAAATAGAGGGTCTTTCAGAGGGAATTGCTCTGGGACATTAAGAAATACTATTGGGCGGCTGTAATGAATGTGCTTTTCACTAAAAGGACACACCCAAACCCTGCACTCCCACCCTAGAGGCAAATATACTACTGCACCTTTAAATAATACACTTTGAGCAGCACTTCCTAAAGACAAAGAAAGCACACAGTACTCCCTTTAGGCAAGGCAAGAAAACAAATTCAGGTGCTTTTAAAATAACACACACAAGTTTATTATTGTAATGTTTTAAAAGGCAGGCTGAATATATCAGTAAATGCAGATTCCCAAGTATCAATTAACTACAATGAACAATTAGAATAAAATGCAGTATGTACAGATAGCAAAGAGTAGAAAATATATATACAAAATGGTTAGGGACACCTCACCGATTGAATTTGCATCATCCTTGCCAACTCAAGCTGGGGAAGCCCTTCAACAGTCCAGGAAGGAGTTCAATCAGGACTCAAATTCTGTCACCTCCACAGTAATACGTCTAGTCTCTGGTGAATTTCCACCTGGCCCGAAGGCTCACAGCTTTAACACCATTACTCAGTGTGAGGCAAAGCTTCTAGAAAATCTCACCCCCTTCTCATGAGACAGAACCGAACTGGCTGTACCAGTCTGCGTCAGGGCCAAGACGGAGGCTGGCCAAACGGTATTTTGACTAAGCTCCCGTATTTTGACTTCGAGGCAGAGTTGCACATTCAACAGATAATATCCAGTTCACTCTGGTCAGTGAGGAGCGAAAAACAAGTGAAGAGCAGAAACTTACCCTCCCCACTTTGCAGCTACATGCGAGCAGCAAGTCAATAGTAAGCACTTATAATTCTCATAACCCAAACAACTTGCAAGCACTGCTGTGCACGCAGAAGCAAGGCAAAGGCAGAAAACAAGATGACATTTGGCCATGTCAAAGCCAATAATACTGTTCTGCTCCATGATAGCTCCCACTAAAAGACAGCAAGATTACAAGACAGAAGAGAAGCAGGCATATGCAGGACCATCCTACATTAAGGCTAGGGTAAAATAACACACTAACATCAATTAAAATGGTGGTTGTCGAAGTTCATCATAGGGTGTCAAACCACAAGAGTGGCTCTTTCACAACAGCGGCCCAGTTAGCTGCTATTAATCATGGCACATACTGTTGAGCGATGACACAGGCTACAGAATGGACAAATGGTTACTGCCAGGAGGGAATTATAATGAAGCCCTCTATTCCAGACCTAACAAGATCCCATTAACAGGACCAACCAAACACTGTGCAGGTGTGACATGCAGCAAAACGAGGCATGGGGTGGGACCGTAATCTCACACTGGCTACCCCACTATGGGATGCAGAACAGTTGGGCACTTTGCGGACCTCAAAGGGATTCGTCAAATGGGACTTGATTGGAATAGCAAAGATAGGAGACCTATGGAAAAATGGGATGTGGTGACATTTGATTTTCTGAACCAAGAATTCGACCTAGCAAACTCTGAGTATTTCCGATGCCTCCAGGTGCGCCATGCCCTCACAACACACATACCTACGGGAGGACTGACTGTTGGACGGATATCTGCCCACAAAAGTGATATCTCAAACCTACAAAAAACTGATCAACAACACGCCAGATCCCTTTCGGGAGGTCAGGGAGCGTTGGGCCAGCGACGGACTAGAATTAGATAAGAGGAATGGTAGGAGGCAGTCGCGTCCCAGAGGGAGGTCGCGATCTCCTCCAGACTACAGTTGGTCCAGCTAAAGATCCTCCATAGGGCTTATGTATCGTGGTCCCGACTTGTTAGCATGGGAAGAACGGACAAATGACAGTGTAGGAGGGACTGTGGACAGTTGGGCACCTTTATGCATATACTGTGGGAATGCATACATATTCAGAAATACTGGGGGCAAATACACAAATGCATGGGGAAGGTCCTCGATTGCACACTTGACCTTGAGACTAAACGATGTCTGTTAAATGTATGGGAACCCACAGACCTGTCCACAAAATATATTATCTGGGTTACGCTGGTCCTAATGGTGGCCAAAAGGAACATAGCTCAGTTGTGAGGAGAAGGTGCACCGCCTAAAGTAACAGCTTGGAAATTATATATGGATTGGTGCATGGCCAGAGAAAAAATGGTATACGTAGCACAAGGGTGCCCCTAAAAATGGTCCAATACATGGGATAAATGGAACGCCTACAGAGGATTTATATGTGAACCACCTATTGTCCCCCAAATGAAGAACCTGAATTAACATAATGCTGTAACTTGCTGATGTTGTATTATGTGTTTCACAGTCACCACCAATGTTATCTTAAGTCAAATTGAATATCACTTAATTCTCTCGTATTGTACAATGTCAACTCTCTGTTGGTTAATAAAAAGATAAAAAAAATATATATCTATGATTATCATCATCAACTTTACTTAGATAAAAAAGTTTTAAAAAACTACACAGCACATAATAGATAACATACGAAATATAGATAATTGGTTTTGCATAACATAAATACCATAAAATAGTTAAAAACAGGAGGTTAAAACAGATATGATGTTCTGTGTGTCATACAGTGCATTTGGAATGCTTGAGCCACAGCGCATGCCAGCATCTGGAAAGGCCAAAGACCACTACTCTGCATGTATCGGTTGTCGAAATTCTCTGCACCTCAAGGTAGTGCCTGGGCCCACCAGTTTACAAAGCGGAATCATCCATTTTTTTCTCAAAGATTTGTAATATGGACAGAAAAAAAAAGCAAATGCACAATGGAGATCATCATTAAAAGCATCATTGCTCCACTTTCTGCAAAACAGTTTTGTGGGTAAGGTCTTATAGCGGACCTGAAAGAATAACTGACGTGCCAGAGGGGGGACAATTTCAGCAATAGTATCTTCAAAGCGGGCAACAGGTTTAAAATTTCGAAATTCATGAGTCAAACATCCTTCAGTTTTTGCCAAAGCTTGTTCAGATATAGCTTCCCAAAACTTTTTTTCCAGCCTCACCCTTGGCATGATGGCCAGCTTTTCCGGGTTTGACCAAAAACCCTCCTTCCCAAGCCTCCCCAGTAGTTCCCTTAAAGATCTAAACCAGGGGATCATGGTTACCTGTGGGAACTTCAAGAAACCAATCAATGGCTCAAGGTAAGACACAATCGCTTCCACAGACCACAACCTGTGCCAGAACATGAGAAGTTTATAGTTCAATTTATGTACCAGCTGTCTATGGGCGAGGTCCAAGTATGGGGGCATCAGTGGGGTACTAGAAGGTAAGTCTACCAAGGATCTAAGAAAACGATTCTCATCGGTAGACAAACAATTAGTGTTGCCCGTGCCCCAAAGTTCTGCTCCATAGAGGACACCCCCAAAACCTTTGTATTATAAATTTCCAAAGCCGGTGCTAGCTGCCTGGACAGAGTTTTCCTATGAATTTTAGTAATGTGGGTAGTCTGATGGATTAATTGTAGTTTCGTTTTCTCAATGTGGGCAGCCCAGTGAGTTGTCGGGTTCAGGCGAATACCTAAATAATCGAAAGCGTCAACTCGCTTCAGTTTGCTATTGCCAGCTAACTCAGGTCTTTTGGAGGGATTGGCCATTTCTCTCTTAAAAATTATACATTTGGCTTTGGCCTCAGTTAGAACTAAACCCCGCTCATCACAGAACTTGATAAAATCATTCAAAAGCTGTTGTAGTCCATGCAGGGTTTAGAAATTAGGAGTGTGTCGTTGGCAAAAAAAAGGGCAGTGACTCTTCTTTCAATGATTTTTGGGGCATCACCCCCATCTTTGTCTAAAAAGTAAACTATTCCATTAATACAAATTGTAAAAAGTGTGCGGGTTAGCACACAACCCTGTCTTACTCCGTGCTGAACTGTAAAGGTTTCTGTAACTTTAGTGTTCTCTCCACACCTCACCTGTGCTGTGTTGGATGAATGTAATCAGATTAAAACATCTAAAAGATTTCTCTGTATGCCCTGTTCTTTTAAGACTCTCAATGGGCTAGCTCGCGGGACTAGGTTGATAGCAGACCGTAGGTAGAAAAAGACCACATAGAGCTTTCCTCTTGTGACTGCTGTTTCCTTTCAATAAATACAAAGGAGGTGGAAAGCTTGATCCAAGGTGCTTAATTTTGCACAGAATCCGGCTTGAAAATCACTCAGGATTTTAGAATCTAGGATCCAATCCTGGATCTTCCCTAAGATCTGCTTGCAAAATATTTTAGGCCTATAACTGGCTGGATTTGCTCTGCCCCTTATTTTATAGATGGGGACAATTTCTGCAATTTTCCAGGAAAGGGGAATAGGAGTAAATAAATTATGTAGGAGCCCCAGAGTATTATATCTTCTTTATATTAGTCATTAGGGATTCCATCGGGCCGGTGCACGGGCTGGGATGCATGAGCGAATTGCTGCTTGCGTTTCCTCTACAGTGAAATGTATATATCACAAAACAACCTGTTTTTTCACGGGCAGCACCTGTGTTTTTGTTCCTGGGCTCAGTGGCCATCTATGGAAACCTACCAAACCGAGACATTTCTAAAAACTAGACACCCAGGGGAGTCCAGGGAGATGTGGCTTGTGTGGATTCCCCAATGTTTTCTTACCCAGAATTCTCTGCAAACCTCAAATTCTGCTAAGGAAACTTACATTTTCCTCACATTTTTATTCAGGATCACCATGCCGGCAGAAATTTTCTACCGCCCAGTATTCCCCTTGGTCTCCCGATAAAAATGATACCTCACTTGTGTAGGTGTCAAATGCAGAAACAGCCTGAAAACAGATAATAAAAATATATATAGCGCTTAGAGCTTGATGTACTACCCCCTCAAGCTCTACGTGTTTAGCCTTTCCCAGTCACTGGCCCTTGGCCCATCCTCACAAGTGAGGTATCATTTTACTCTGGAGAATTTGATTTTGTAGCTAAATTTCAGGTCTACAGAGGATTCTGGGTAGGAAAACATTGGGGGACCCATGCAAGCCACACATCCTTGAATCCCCCGGGTGTCTAGTTTTCAGAAATGTTTGGGTTTAATAGGTTTCCCTAGATTGCCGCTGAGCCAGGGACCAAAAACGTGGCTGTTGGGGGGACTTGGTCCACCCCCACAAGTGAGGTACCATTTTACGTGATAAGGGGGGCTGAGATAGCCCCAGGAGCACGTAGGCAGTGAAAGTGAAATAAGCTGAACGGCTCATTTCACTTTCAGTTTCAGTGTAATGACGTATGTGCGCCAAACACGCCGATCATCATTACACTGAAAGAAAAAAATGCCTCAGGTAGCTGGGGAAGCACTTCCCCAGCTCCTGAGGCTTAAAGAAAAACAAAGAAATTCCTCTGCTGTCTACAGCAGAGGGATTTCTGACTGCTGTGCCGAGGACGTAATAGTTACCTCCTTGGCACAGCAGCACTGCAGCCAAGGACGTAACCATTAAGTAATCAGCATGCAAGGGGATAAGGAGGACTTGTTTATGTTTGAGATGTTGGTATTCCAATGTTCTATGGCAATATCTGAACTTAGAATGTTAGGTTAACTGGAAGCTGTGAAGAGAGTAGCTGTGTATGCAGCTAGCTACTGAGCTGCATTGGCGTTTCTCCTTTTTAACAAAGAATACTACTGGTTTTGATCATCCTACATTTCCTGAATCATTTTGAAGCCTACTTCACATCTGGGACTAGCTGGAAGATGAAACCTACTTTTACTAAGGAGGTGCTTCAATGTATTATTTATGCCACAGTATTCACCATAAGGTACTGTTTGAAACGTACGTTATTTGTGGGAACCATGACTGGAATTTCCAGTAAACAAGTGCAGTCGGCACGGTAAAAAACAACGCTGCCAGTGATTGTGGATATTTTCACCCTTTCTTTATTCTATCTGGTATCTCTGTGGCAGTGTAACTGTTATGTGTGGCTATGAAATGGCCTATAGAGCTTCATGCTGGCTCGTGAGGTATTTGCTACTTTTCAGTTTAAATTGTACTGGAACTCACGGGAGAGTGGCTTTGAGATCAGTACAGCGCTTCTAAAAAGCTGGTTAATTTGCATCACATCGAACAATTGATTTAATTCTTAGCCCATGAAGTGGGCACCTGGCACTCTACTACGCTGCGTTTGCCTGTATTTGAGTAGGATTGCAGTATGGGCGTTCCCCAATTTGGGGGTTTAATTTTGCTATTAGTGTTTTCTGAGCTGTCAACTTAAAGCTTAAAAGTAAACATCCATGATCACTTGCGCCAACATCCCTGTGTCACCTGTGTCCTGGAAGACACAGATTATTTTTGCTTGTATTTGAATTCTTAGGTAAACATTTTCTGTATACTTATTCATCAAGATGGAAAACATAACACCACCGTCATTTTTTTTAAGGTCGCCAGAAAAACCTATTATGCTCTGAAAATATTTTTTAAAAGTGTTTGTTACTTATTTAAAAGTTGCAGGGCCAAATGGTTCTCCTGAAAAAAACAGCCTATTAGTACATTGCCTGGAGGTGGAGGGCCAAGATGTTCCTGAGAACCTCCTGAACTTGGCTGGGGAAGGTGAAGGCAATGCAGAATTTTATGAATTTGATCTTACTATCAAAACATTAGACAACCACTATTTACCTAAGGTCTCCATAATATTACTGCTGTATTACTTTGGTAAAAGAAAACAAAGGATAGAGAAATCTGTGGAAGAATATTCCACAGCATTGCGTAAATTGGTGTCTTCCTGTAATGTGGGGGGTAGTGTGGACGAAAGGTTTAGGGACCAATTTATGCTGGAATGTAAAATGATCCTCGTCTTGCTGAAGTGGCCTCTATAGCCAAGCAAATTGAGTATTCTATGTTGTGTGTTCGTGAATTACAAAACACCATGGATTCCCTGCCTTCTGTATAAATGGTAATACACTCAAAAAGCTAAATTTTTCCACAACCAAACAAAAGTTGGTTTGCTTTAGATGTGGCAATCCCAATCACATGGCAAACTCAAGGGATTGTCCTCCAATTAAAGTTATATGCAAACGTTTTGGGAAGAAAGGATATTTCGCAAAATGCTGCAAATCTGTTGGATATAAACAGGAAGTATAAGAAGGTAATATAGAGGGCAATGATTTGGTTTTTGCAAATCATCAACAATGTGAATTGTATATCCAATGTGACTAGCTATCTGATGTTGTAACTCTCGATGGTATCAATGTATCAATGTTTCCATGATTATGGACTCTGGGGCAAAACTAACCTTGGTTTCAGAGAAAGATTATAAGAGACTATTTCAGGAGAAGGTTGAGTTATACAAACAAGATGTCACTCTGTACAATTATGGGGCAAACCAATAGAATTGATTGAGTATTTGCAAGCGACAATTCAATTTCAAGGGCAAGTGACCACAGGTAAAGTGTATGTATCTGTCAAGGGGGGCACTGCTTTGATCTGGCCTCACCAGAAACTATTAGGTATTTATTTAGATCCCAGTGCTGTTCCACAGGTGCAAGTAAGAGAGGTGAATACATTACCCAATACGCTGAAAATGTAATTTCCCTAAGTGCTTGTTACCACTGTTGGTTGCATTGAAGGGTATGTCCTTGGCATTGTTTCTAATGAGGGAGCTACTCCAGTTGTATGCAAAGTAAAGAATATTCCTTTAAGTTTACATGAAGCTGTAAAGACAGAACTGCATAGATTCGCCATGGATGGCATTATTGAGCCTATCGAAGCTTTATAGTGGGTTGAGCCAGTTGTAGTAGCTACTAAACCTTCAGGTGACATGAGGTTATATGTTGACCTGAGACACCTAAATAAAGAAGTTATTGTGGATTAGTTTCTATTGCCTCATATACTGGAAATGATCACCTTGCTGGGGAACGCAAAGTACTTCACTGCCTTGGACTTTTGCTTACCAACAGGTTAGATTGTGTGAAGAATCTAAAGATCTCACAAGCTTTATCACACTTTTTGGAATTTATAGATTCAACAGGATGCCATTTGGATAATGCTTGGTAAGGGTCCATTTTCCTAAGGTTAATGACAAACATACTTGGTGGAATAGCTGGTGTTAACTTCTTTCATGACGAATATTCTGATTTTTTGTGAGACCTTCGAAGACCAATTGTCTACTATTAAGAAAGTACTGAAGGTTTTCATGGAGAAGTGTGCCACACTTAAAATGGCAAAATTTAAGTTTAATTGTTCAGAGATCTCATATTTAGGTCACAATATTTCAAAGGATAGAATTCGTCCCAATAATAAATTGGTTAAAACCATCCCTACTTTACCGTCACCCACCAAGAAAGAAGAGGTCCAGGCTTTTCTTAGGATGGCAGAATTCTATACCAGATTTTACCCGAATTTTGCCAGTCACACAGCCACAATTCACACACTGCTGAAAAAATGAATTCCATTTTGTTGGAATGAGGTTTGTCAGAAAGAGTTTATAGACCTCAAATCATTTCTCAACATTGCTTAAAATGTGTTATTCCTGGAGTGGTGGGTAGCAAGGGATGCCAGTGAGAAGGGACTGGATTGCTTTTGTGTCCAGGACTTTGAAGGGCGATGAAGTTAATTATTCTACGATTGAGATAGAGGCCCTGGCCGTGTACTGGGTGATAATGAAGTTTAAGCAGTTCTCGTACGGGGTGAAGTTCGTGGTACAGTCAGACCACAAACCTCTTCAAGAGGTATTTGCAATGTACGGTCTCAAATATATCACCTCTAGAACCTGCAAATGGTTGGTTGTGTTGAAAGGATTTCCATTTTTCAGTGACATACTTACCAGTAGGTGGTTGATGAAAGAAAGTTCAGAGACACAAACTGAGCAAAGTGAATGGTGGAAAGAAGAGGAAATCAAGATGTGTGACATCACCGATGGTTGTGTTACTGAGCAGAAATGGTTAGAAGAATGTGGGAGGGACGATGAGTGGATAAAAGAGAGTAATTGGGTCATGTGTGGTGGTAAGACTACCTATTAGTGGTGTTCAAATCTCAGGATATAAGAAAGTCTTGAATGAGTTGTCAGTGATTAACAATTTGTTAGTGAGGGGAAGCAGACTATTTCCGCCTCAAGGAGTGAGAATTCATCTAGTACGTCTTGCTCATGGGTAACTCCAATGAGTTAATGAAAGCAAAGAGAGACTAATGACAAATTATTGGTGGCCAGAAACAGACATTCAGAATGAAAGGATGATCAGAGAGTGCTATGATTGCGAAATGAGTGACAAATCTGAGGAGCTGAAAACACTCCCTATGGTGTACCAGGACATTCCTGTAGAAGTGTGGGTTGAGGTTGTGTTAGACATTGTGGGACCCCTGAAATATTAAAAATAGACAAAGTACTTGTTGGTATTGATGGACATGTTTTCCTGGTGCCTGAAGGTGAAAGCAGTAAATTATGTCACCACTTCCACAGTAATGAAATTATTGTCTGACATATTTGCCAGAGAAAGGTGTCCCAAAAATATGCTTACTGATAATGGGGTTCAACTGAGTTCAAAAGAAATGGAAAGGTTCTTAAAAGAAAGAGACTTGATTCATAAAAGGTGTGTGTTATACCTCCCAGAATGAAATGGAATGATGGAAAGGTTTAATAGAACCCTTAAGGAGGCAATGCAAATAGCAAACTATAAAGGGGTGAGTTGGATAGATATGATGCACCGTAGATTGGAAGAGTGCAGATTCACGCCCCATTCAACTACAGGTGTAAGTACTTTTGAGCTATCCAAAAAATCTTAAACCTTACACTAAGATAAATCCACCATGAGTTGTGATTATGGCCATGATAAATTTTGTTGGGAAGATCAGATGACTAAAGGTAAGAGAAAGAGACATAATATGTCAAGAGAAAATAAAAATTAGATATGACCAACATAAGGCAGTGAAGGAGGGGAAAATCAAGGTCGGGATGCTGTAACAGTTAAATTACCAAGAGGGCCTAATGAAGGGTCAAAATATAGCACTGTGTACAAAGTGACCAAGGTGTATCCCAATGCTGTGAAGTGTGGACGATTTACAAAAGGGGGGGGGGGGTGGTGATGAACAGAGTGTCTGAATTGAGCAGACCACTCTTACCCAGTCCAAAGATCAGGGCTTGATCCATCACCGTTATTTATCTCACTGCCCCATCCCAGCTCAGAACCTGGCTATATGCAAATCAGTCTGTCCCTGGCCCAGTGCATCATGGGAACAGGGCAGACTAAACTACCAAGCCAATTCTTTACCAGAAAGGAGACAAGCTACCAGGGACCGGTTTCTGGCATTTCAGCCTCTTCGGCCCGGCTTGCTTGAATCCTGATGGAGCAGTGAGAAAGGGACTCATGTCTGAGTATACCCTGCCACACCTATAGTGGCCAAAATCGATTTACAAAAGGGGGTGGTGATGAACAGAGTGTCTGAATTGAGCAGACCACTCTTACCCAGTCCAAAGATCAGGGCTTGATCCATCACCGTTATTTATCTCACTGCCCCATCCCAGCTCAGAACCTGGCTATATGCAAATCAGTCTGTCCCTGGCCCAGTGCATCATGGGAACAGGGCAGACTAAACTACCAAGCCAATTCTTTACCAGAAAGGAGACAAGCTACCAGGGACCGGTTTCTGGCATTTCAGCCTCTTCGGCCCGGCTTGCTTGAATCCTGATGGAGCAGTGAGAAAGGGACTCATGTCTGAGTATACCCTGCCACACCTATAGTGGCCAAAATCGATTTACAAAAGGGGGTGGTGATGAACAGAGTGTCTGAATTGAGCAGACCACTCTTACCCAGTCCAAAGATCAGGGCTTGATCCATCACCGTTATTTATCTCACTGCCCCATCCCAGCTCAGAACCTGGCTATATGCAAATCAGTCTGTCCCTGGCCCAGTGCATCATGGGAACAGGGCAGACTAAACTACCAAGCCAATTCTTTACCAGAAAGGAGACAAGCTACCAGGGACCGGTTTCTGGCATTTCAGCCTCTTCGGCCCGGCTTGCTTGAATCCTGATGGAGCAGTGAGAAAGGGACTCATGTCTGAGTATACCCTGCCACACCTATAGTGGCCAAAATCGATTTACAAAAGGGGGTGGTGATGAACAGAGTGTCTGAATTGAGCAGACCACTCTTACCCAGTCCAAAGATCAGGGCTTGATCCATCACCGTTATTTATCTCACTGCCCCATCCCAGCTCAGAACCTGGCTATATGCAAATCAGTCTGTCCCTGGCCCAGTGCATCATGGGAACAGGGCAGACTAAACTACCAAGCCAATTCTTTACCAGAAAGGAGACAAGCTACCAGGGACCGGTTTCTGGCATTTCAGCCTCTTCGGGCCGGCTTGCTTGAATCCTGATGGAGCAGTGAGAAAGGGACTCATGTCTGAGTATACCCTGCCACACCTATAGTGGCCAAAATCGATTTACAAAAGGGGGTGGTGATGAACAGAGTGTCTGAATTGAGCAGACCACTCTTACCCAGTCCAAAGATCAGGGCTTGATCCATCACCGTTATTTATCTCACTGCCCCATCCCAGCTCAGAACCTGGCTATATGCAAATCAGTCTGTCCCTGGCCCAGTGCATCATGGGAACAGGGCAGACTAAACTACCAAGCCAATTCTTTACCAGAAAGGAGACAAGCTACCAGGGACCGGTTTCTGGCATTTCAGCCTCTTCGGCCCGGCTTGCTTGAATCCTGATGGAGCAGTGAGAAAGGGACTCATGTCTGAGTATACCCTGCCACACCTATAGTGGCCAAAATCGATTTACAAAAGGGGGTGGTGATGAACAGAGTGTCTGAATTGAGCAGACCACTCTTACCCAGTCCAAAGATCAGGGCTTGATCCATCACCGTTATTTATCTCACTGCCCCATCCCAGCTCAGAACCTGGCTATATGCAAATCAGTCTGTCCCTGGCCCAGTGCATCATGGGAACAGGGCAGACTAAACTACCAAGCCAATTCTTTACCAGAAAGGAGACAAGCTACCAGGGACCGGTTTCTGGCATTTCAGCCTCTTCGGCCCGGCTTGCTTGAATCCTGATGGAGCAGTGAGAAAGGGACTCATGTCTGAGTATACCCTGCCACACCTATAGTGGCCAAAATCGATTTACAAAAGGGGGTGGTGATGAACAGAGTGTCTGAATTGAGCAGACCACTCTTACCCAGTCCAAAGATCAGGGCTTGATCCATCACCGTTATTTATCTCACTGCCCCATCCCAGCTCAGAACCTGGCTATATGCAAATCAGTCTGTCCCTGGCCCAGTGCATCATGGGAACAGGGCAGACTAAACTACCAAGCCAATTCTTTACCAGAAAGGAGACAAGCTACCAGGGACCGGTTTCTGGCATTTCAGCCTCTTCGGCCCGGCTTGCTTGAATCCTGATGGAGCAGTGAGAAAGGGACTCATGTCTGAGTATACCCTGCCACACCTATAGTGGCCAAAATCGATTTACAAAAGGGGGTGGTGATGAACAGAGTGTCTGAATTGAGCAGACCACTCTTACCCAGTCCAAAGATCAGGGCTTGATCCATCACCGTTATTTATCTCACTGCCCCATCCCAGCTCAGAACCTGGCTATATGCAAATCAGTCTGTCCCTGGCCCAGTGCATCATGGGAACAGGGCAGACTAAACTACCAAGCCAATTCTTTACCAGAAAGGAGACAAGCTACCAGGGACCGGTTTCTGGCATTTCAGCCTCTTCGGCCCGGCTTGCTTGAATCCTGATGGAGCAGTGAGAAAGGGACTCATGTCTGAGTATACCCTGCCACACCTATAGTGGCCAAAATCGATTTACAAAAGGGGGTGGTGATGAACAGAGTGTCTGAATTGAGCAGACCACTCTTACCCAGTCCAAAGATCAGGGCTTGATCCATCACCGTTATTTATCTCACTGCCCCATCCCAGCTCAGAACCTGGCTATATGCAAATCAGTCTGTCCCTGGCCCAGTGCATCATGGGAACAGGGCAGACTAAACTACCAAGCCAATTCTTTACCAGAAAGGAGACAAGCTACCAGGGACCGGTTTCTGGCATTTCAGCCTCTTCGGCCCGGCTTGCTTGAATCCTGATGGAGCAGTGAGAAAGGGACTCATGTCTGAGTGAGTGAAGTGTGGACAGCATTGGGCTACACTCCACTCCACAAGTGGTCCATTATCTTCTGCATAATCTACAGATTTTAACCATAAAAATTGTATTTAGCTAAAACGGATCAAAAGTTATTAAAACTCTGGCTAGGAGTTGCCACACAATGTAAGGCCCTCTACAAAAGCCTGTCTGGTTTCGTTTTTCTGTTGCTTTTTGCTGTATTTGGAAGGTAAAGTGGTACTAATGAATAATTAGGTGAAACATATACCCAGTTTTAAGGAGTGTAAAAATCAGAAAATAATGAAATAACACTATCACAAAATGTGCCGCATTATGCCACATAATTTGCCTTTTCTTTGATCATAAATTAGTGAACTCTGTTGTTTAGTTCTAATGCCCATGATTAATGGGTACAACTAAGATCAGCCAAAGCGTGGTCACATACTAGAATTACAGCTGCCACTCTAAGTCCACAAATAAAAAAATAATATTAATAATTAAGTTGTTTGGTTTGCAGCAGAGAAATGGTTTTTGTCTATTAAAATGTATGTTTTCAGTCCATTGATCTTGCTGATAAGCCCAACTCCTGCTGTGTATCCTGGTCTACCATTCATACTAGCTCATAATGTGTGATCTGATGTCTAAAAACAGGTCCCTGTACATGGAGCTTCACGCCTTGTTTAATTTTCTTGGCCTCCCTAGTTGCTAGGGTCTCCCAGCTATCAGTCATTACATCTCCAATCTTGCAAATGACATACATTTATCAAATTAAATGCTGCCCAACCAGCCACCAGGTTGCCTTAAAAGAAAATTAGAGGAGTCGACTTGTGCTTGCCCTCCTCTTGCACTGGCATCCTGGCTGGTCCATATGGCACTCCCCTCTGTAGCTTGAGGAGGCATGCATTTTTTTCACCATTCAGGCTGACTCGTTTATTAGGTCGAAGCCTATCAGATAGCACAGCTGTGTGGCTACGAAAATACTTCTTGTGGGCATTCTGAAAGCTTCCCTTAACGGACTTCTTTGGAAAGATCTACAAAGTAAATACAACAGCCCAGCAAGGCTTTTTCTGGAGGATGCAATAAAACAACTGGGGGTGCGACAACTGTGGGATCTACAAGGGAACCTGGCAGGCTTCAAAAAAGCAGTAAACAACATTGTCAGGAAAGAATCTCTCTTACAGGACAAAGCTTCACTGATGGAGCGAGCACACTGTTGGCTAACTGTAAAAACTTACAATAAACTTACACCACAAACATATCTTTTGACCAGCTTCACCAAAAAAACAAAAGAGTCATTCCTAAAATATCGGCTAGGAGTATTGCCCAGCAGACCACATGGCCCCCTGGCTGCGCCCCCCAAAACCAGCAAAGTGCCGCCTGTGCGGGAATGATGAGGAAAACATCTTACACCTCATCACTATCTGCAAGAAGCTGCAGCAAGAACACAGGAACCTGTTGAAACCACTATTTAACAAAAAAGGGATCAGGTCCTGCAGGCAAGCAGTCCTGGCTTGATTTTCAGGTGACGAAGTCCAAATGGCTTATCGAAGCCGCAGAAGTCAGAATCAAAGCAAAGAAAGAATAAACGGATAAAGAAAGCGCATTTTCCACACCCCCAGAGCTAAAATACTCAGCTTACACAGAGGCACAGTTGGCTCACAGGAACAAACATGGACAGACCACCAAAAAGCACGAGCACTTGGGGAAAAGGACGGCCTGCCTCCTATAAGGAATGTGGACTGCAACGCACTCAGAAAGGGAAAGGGGTCAGGTTAACCATAAGAAACCGTCCCCCGAGTAATTGCAGAAATGCTTTAGTGGCGGACGAACATTCCTCCCTAACAATTTTTTAAATTCTAATTTTTAGTACTGTCTAATCAATGTTTTTTTTCCCCTTGTTTTTTTTAACTTATCACAAGTACTATTCCCTAGGCTTCTATAGATATTTTTAACTGCTGTTATTAATGCTGGTTTTTTAAATGGTTTTTATTAACTGTACAATAAAGCATTACTTACTTACTTACTGAAAGCTTCCCTGGGAATGTATTCCACCGAATGATCACCAATGGCTTTATGGTTTGTAGCTCACATTTTCTGCCTTTCGAATTGCTGGCTTTATTTGTTTTAGGCTGTCCAGCATTTCTTCATTTCTCCTGAGGAACAAAGCTTGTTCCTTCTGGCTCCTTGTATTTGTCAACAAGTCCTCGTTTTCTGTAAACAGGCCTTTAAATTTTGTTCGGAACTTTTCACATTTGCTGTGTGTTCAAAAAACAAAGGTCAAATATCAGGCTTCGTCTTTCAAGGGAGCTTGGTGTTTACTTTTCTTTCTCTGACTTCAAAGCAAGAGGATTTATGTTACAATCTTGCAGGGACTGAGAAAGAAAAAAATATTCTACCACACAACAACATTAAAATGTCTGTAAATGAACTGTGCAAATATTTTAAAATATATCCGAATTTGGAAAGCACAAATGAATCACTTTATTTGTAGTCTGGAAGTGTGGTGGAAATAAATATCTTAATGTGATCAATATAAATCAGTACGCTCTGTGATGCCAATTCAACACAAACTATACGTGCAAACGTAATAGTCATTTCAATTCAAAATGTGTTGTCTGTAATGGCTGTGCGCTACCACACCTTGCATACTCCACACTACACCACTCCACTCAGCACCACTCCCCTCCACTCGACACTCCACTCTATGACACTCCACTTTGGAACACTATACTCCACTCTCCCAAGCTCTACCCCACCCCACACTATGACACTTCACTTTACGTCACTCCGCTCTGACACTCTATTTAAGTCCACTCTACGCCACTCCACTCTGTGACACTTTATGGCACTGTACTCTATGACACTCAACACCCCTTAATTCTATGCCCCTCCACTTTACGTCGCTCCGCTCTGACACTCTATTTAAGTCCACTCTACGCCACTCCACTTTGTGACACTCTATGGCACTGCACACTATGACACTCTACTCCACTCTGTGCCACTCCATTCTATGCCACTTTACTTTAGGACATTCTATTCCACTCTATGCTACTTGACCATATGCCACTCCAGTCTACGCCACTCCACTCTATGACTCTACTTTGTGACTCCAAGGCACTCTACTCTATGACACTCTATGGCACTCTACGACACTCCACTCAAAGCCCCTCCACTCTACCCCCACTTTACCCCCTTCCACTCTACGCTCCTCCACTATACTCCACAACACTCCAGTCCATGATACTCCATGACACTCCACTGCACTCTTCACCACTCTACTCACCTCTTTGCCACTCTAATGCACTATTCGCCACTCCACTCTACGCCATTAACTTTTAGTCATGCTGAACAGCAAACACGCTAGTGTACAATTTGGCTAAAACACATTGGCAAAGGCATTAGCTCATGCATAGGCAAGACCTATTGGCTTTGCCAATGCTTGTGCTTAACTGCCCTCATCTCTCTTAGACTGATACAGCTAGAGTGGTGCTGATGCTAAAAGTCCTCACTCAAGCCTACAACGTAGCCAGAAAGTAGCTGTCACACAGATCTATCCATACACCAGTTGTGGACTGCATGTGATACTTACTGATGTAGGATTTCAGAGTCAAACAGCCTGTCTGCGGTAAGCATTCGGAAGCTGAGCTCTAGACTCCTTGAAGGTTTTCACAGAATCTGCTACCAGCAGCATGTGACTCACTTAGCAAATATGTGCAACCACAGAAATCAAGCAGGCACTCTTCTAAAGGCAGTAATGGCGAGGGACGCTGTAGTCGATGGTGTGACCCAAAGCGGATACCTGGCAGTGGGGAATGTTACACTTCGAGCTTGCCTGCCATCTAGAGCAAGCTTTCTATGCCAGGGCACACCGCACAGGTCCAATGGGCACCGGAAGAGGAACCAGTGAGCTCCAACACAAGGAACAAATCCAGGGAACAGGCGGGACCGAGCAAATAGTATCCCCCCGAATCACCAGCCCATTAGTCTTCAACATCTCAAGCACACAGCTCACTAATGAGGAAACGGAAGTCCTGAATAAAGGCGTCTCCTTCGTCCCCACAACCAGACTGGATACCTTCAAGCTACATGTAGAACTAGCCGAGTTCTTCAGGAAGCTAAAACTCAAAGCTTTCTTTGAAAAGAAAGAAAACACAGGCAACAATCACGATGGGACCCCCAATGAGACAGGCCTCAGACTAAAGTCCAATTTCATCCCACCACCAGCCAGCATTCTGGTAGAAATATCTACCTTTGAACCGGCAGTATACACAGATGAAGAAAGACTGCAACACAGGAACACCTTCAATAACCTGTCCCACCGAGAACGCGAAACGATCAAACGCTTACAGAATGACCCATTCCTCATTATCAATCCTGCGGATAAAGGTGGTGGCATAGTCCTGATGGACAGAACGGACTATGATAAAGAGTGCCGCAGACTCCTGAGCGACACCAGGAATTACAAATGCCTCAAAAAAGATCCCACTGAGGAGCTACGCAACACCATCAACGTCCTGGTTAAAAATGCCAGCGATGTAGAACAAATCTCAAAACAAGAAGCTGATTACCTGTGTACCAAAAATGCCAGAACCCCATACTTCTACACAGTCCCCAAGGTGCACAAAGGAATCACTCCCCCACCGGGGGGGCCCATCATGTCAGGGATCCAATCACTCCTAGAACCATTGTCACGATTCTGTGATTTCTTTCTCAACCCCCTGGTTCAAAAGACACCATCATACGTCAAAGATACCAAACACCTCCTCAATATCATTAAGGACACAAGCTTCGACCCGGCAACTCAACTCCTTGTCGGACTTGACATAGAGTGCTTATACACCAGCCTGCCACAAGACGCCACACTGATCGAAAACACCTGGGACTACCAAACCCCCCGTAGCTTTATCATTGACTGCGCCACCCTCGCGCTAAAAGAAAACTACTTTGAATACGAGGGTAAATTCTATCTACAGACCAACGGAACTTCCATGGGCAGTGTTTTTGCCCCAAGCGTGGCAGGACTTTATGTCGCCCACTTCGAACAGACCCACATACAACCTCCAACCAACCCATACTCAACCAACATAAAAACATGGCGTCGATACATCGACAATATCTTCATCATCTGGGAAGGCAACCAGGAGATGCTGGACAATTTTCTACTCTGGATCAACAGTCGGGACAACTACTTTCGATTCACAAGCACTAGCAGCCCAACTGAACTAGCCTTTTTAAACCTTAACATCAAAGCAGACCAAGGCGGCTTAACCACCACCACCTTTTACAAACCCACAGCAAGGAACTCCCTCCTTAGATTTGATAGCTTCCACCCAAGACCCCTGATGGAAAACCTCCCCTATGGGCAATTTTTGCGCCTCAGACGCAAATGCAGTAACATCCATGACTACAAGCAACAATCCACCGCCCTAGTTCACAAACTGGAGGACAGAGGGTACCCCGCCAGGATCATTAGAACCACCTGTAAAAGAGCACAAAATCAAAATAGGGAGGCACTGCTTGAAACCACCGTCAAACCACCTGAGGAACCCACTCACACCTGTGTGACAACATACAATACTGCATCCAACCAGGTTTCCAACATCATCCATAGAAACTGGAGGATCATTAACTCAGGCACCAGAAACTGGGAAAAACCACGGTTTGCATACAAAAGAGCAAAAAACCTTAAAGATCAGCTTGTCAACACAAGGCCCAGGTCCAACCCCGCCCGGCCGACAACACAATCCTCAACGCCTGGGGCCTACCGAAACTCACAGGCCACCAGCCATGTAACAACTGTAGCGTATGCCACTTGACATCTTCATCCAAAACCCTCAATTTGGAACCGGGCAAAACATGGACGCAACGCCAGTTCACAAACTGCAACTCATCCAACCTGGTATACCTGATAACCTGCAGATGTGGCCTAAGGTACATCGGGATGGCTACCTGAAAAGTCAGAACTAGAATGACAGAACACAGGAGCACCATCCGGTGTGGTAAGAACATAAGTAAACTGACGGACCATTTCTTGTCCCACAACCACACCACTAATGACTTCACATGGACTGTCATTGAGCAGTTTGATGTAACAGAAAACAATGAAAAGCACCTCCTCCAGAAAGAACAACACTGGATATACAGACTGTCTACCCACACAGAGGGCTTGAACGACTCAATCCCGTGGAAATCACTAACCCCCTGAGCAATCCACTCTTGTACAGCGTTCCGCTAGACATACCTACGGAGGCCCCCAAATGTGAACACCATGCCATGTGTCCCAACCTACCTTTCTTTTCTCTACTCACAGTGTAACCCAGCATAGCTATTCATAGCTATTCATACCCTCTTGCATAATATCAGCACCTCTATATACAGCATACTATATAAAACACTGTATACACAAAGTTTTTTTGGTATGCCACCGTTCTTTCTAGCAAGCCATCCTTGCTGCCGGCGCTAAACAGTGCTACCTTTTGAGCATTCTCCCCTCAGCCTTGCCAGCAATAGACTTCAAAAACGTCTACGCGCATGCGCAGATCCGGAGGCACCCCTTCACTGCGATGCGCATGTGCGAGAAACGCTGTTAACTCGGGCATGCGCTCCGCGGCAGAATAACGAGGCACCTAGCGCGAGCGCATCCCTCCTTCTATTTCCATACTTACCCAGGTGAAAGCAATAAACGGGGCTAATTAAACACGACCGGCGGGCCTCCACTTCTCATTTCGGGCACCACAGAAGGACGACAGGTCCAAGGAGGATCTAGACCGGCAATTCCGTGAGTAAATCCAGTGCACTACTGCAACAACTGGGGTAAGCTGTTGATACCTTTTTCCCTACAGGTTGGATGTAACCAATACTCTCACAACCTTCCTTCAGGGTCTCTTTCTCTGCCAGGTGACCCAAGGAAGCTTTTTACAGCAAATAGCCTGTGTGAGGATAATGTACTTTACTTACCTGTACCTCACCATGCCAATATCCGCTGTTTTAGCTCACCACCACTACAATCGGTTTTAAGATAAAACCCACGCAGGTTATGTCTCTGACATGACCACACCCTAGCCGAATATAGGTCGAGCACCCACCTTATAAGTCGGCAAATGATGTGGAAATCATCATATCATGCTAATATAACTCTACCATGTACGTCTGTCTATGTCTTATATGTTATGTGTAGTAAAGCAAGAGGGAATCCCCCTCTAACATATAACGCACCTTAGGGAGTGCGACACATAGCAAAAATAACACAATCACTATAATTTAATAATTTTATTTATCTGCACCTTTTTCACATACTCACTTGGTCCTGAGGAAAGCCAGTTTTAAATTAAAAAAGGCCTGGCTGAAACATGTAGACCACACAGGACGCAGGAGGTCATAATTCGCACTCCAACATGTCCATTTGCCTTTTTAGTAGCTAACGGGGGCCAGTAATTAAAGTTTATCTATTTACCCTCGGGTACTGGGACCCACCGTATAGCTTTTTAACCTTCACTTTCTCACTCACTACACTGCACACTCAGCGAACATACCAGCTCCGCAGTAAACTGGCGTCGTAGCACACCCGGGACACACTCGGTGTCACTGTGGTGGGCCCGATGATGAAGCATGCCACCAACTAGGTCGGTGGGTGAGGGCTTCATGAACAAACCAATGGGTTTGCCGGCACGCTTACTTCATTGAGTCTCCCCCCCTCCCCCTAATATAGCTAGTCCTTTTTGATTTTGACAAATGTTAAGCTATGTCTTCTGACAAATTGCTCCTTTTCTGTTTTTAGGTCTCAGCTAGCGTGGCTGCCACATGCGCAGCTTGCTCGGCCAGATTTAATGATTTAGAGTAACTTCTGTAAAGGGCTTTAAGACCCCCCCCTCTTTTCCATTGGCTGGCATCACTTTTTCTGCTAAACGGTGGCCAGCCATTGGAAAAGAGCTTTTTAAGACGTGTACTTTTGGCTTTTTCAGACGGCCCACTTGGACGGGCTCGCCTGCTTTCCTTTTGTCGCAAAAGGTTTCTTATCTTTATGGGGCATGTGTTCAAAACACATAGCCCCATAAAGACAAGAGATCGCACGCAGTAAGGATCCGCTCTCTTTATTGTTTGTTTTCCTTCACTGTTTCCTCCTCTCACCCACACCTCCCTTCATCGTTTTCCCACCGCTCACTTGAGCAGCTTTTCAACTCTTGTCAGCGTCACATTTCAACCTCAGACCTCACTGCCACACATGCTTGTTTAAATGTACCTAGTTTTTGTTTCCATGCATATTCATTTAACCGTGCATAGAACAGACACCATGTTACACCGACAAAGTGATTCCTGGTGGCTTTGCACACGATCAGCGAGAAAACCAGCTAGAGCGCTACAAGGCTATTGACATGGCAGGCGCTATATACTAATACTGTCAGCCAAGAGCATGGTTGTGTGCCATCCTACGACTTGAGGTACGGGTTCTCACTGTGCTGAAGTCCGTTCCTCCAATAGACACTGTAGTCTAATAAACTTGCTGTCTGTTGTTGAAGGAGCGTTTATCAAAACTATGCCCAATAAAGCACCAAGAAGCGACTGTGCTCTTGTTGTTATCCACTACAAATGGATTGCCAACCGGTGGGAGTCCACAACCTGTGCTCGCTGTCGCACCAGTATGCACGGATTTCTTAACATAGTGAAAAATTGCAACTAAGGATTGTAACGTTGAGGTCTTTGTTTATTTTTTTTTATTCAAGTTTAACATGCATCATAGATTTACATGCCTTCATCCAGCCTGTATGTACACTCTGTGCATGAACAGGCACCGCCGCCCGTGCAGTCCTCTTCGGTTACTGGAAGTCCTATTAATTGCCGGGTTTGTGTTCGCGATGAGTCTGCAGTGGGAAGGTTTGAGGTGGGAGGTTTTGTAACCCGATAGGAAGTGTTTGTGGGAGCACAAACGGTGGCCACAACAGCTGACAGTGTTACTCTTTTGTATGAGCAGGTCTCCTGAGGCACTTCATAACAGAGCAACAAAGTGTGACTAAGTGTTGCGTCTGGGCGGGGCAATGCCCTGGTGTACGAGATGGTGATGCTGCAGTCTACAGTGGAGAAAACAACCTAGGCGGAAGTTTTAGATTGCCTACGCAATGGTCACAAGACAAAAACTCAAAAGGACAGTTTCCAAAAAGGAGTTATACTTTTTTGGTACTAAATAAATTTATTATTAAATAAGACAGTATAAAAATGCATGTACCTGAAAACAAATTAAAATTACATTTCGAAAATATAAATCACAATAAAAAACATATATTGATTCCTTTCACAAAATGGAAAAAGATGGTGTGTCAAGTTGTGTGTCGACGCGTTTCGGCGGCCAGCGCCTTTCTCAAGACAGAAGACAACTTTCTAAAAATAAAAACATATTTTAGTACAACATTAAACCAATTTTATAACTACATTTAAATCTACAAGGTTCACTTTTACCTAATTATTATAGTATGCATACTTTTGGTTGAAACAAGGGAAACTGTACAAAAAAGGTTCTTGTCCTGCTATTTAAGGCAATATTAAAGCTCAGAAGATAAGAGCAAGAATCAATAGTAGCCTCTGCTGTAGCTCACATAATTCATATTGTCAGAAGACGATATTTTCCAATGATAAAGGAGTAGAAAGATTACATCAACACATTAATACAGTGCATACAATTCTAATTGATGTTGTAGATGGTCTGAATATACTATTGTTGATAAACAGTAATATCGAATACATAGAAAACTTATATTGCAAATCATTAAATTCATACTTCCAACAAAGACACTGGATATGAACAAGTTCTTTTTGTTTGCAAAAATGCGCATAATTTAAGAATACAGTGCTAATTATGCCTCACTAACTGAAGATAAATAAGACAGTACATTGTATGTATTTACACAGGTGTTAGGCATGCATTTTCTGCTTTCTACCTTGTGACATGAAACTTGTGTGGTTTGGAAATTGGCCAAGATGGAATTATACTCTAAATAGCTGGGGAAAGTGATGGAAATATATAAATTGGTAGGGGGGGCGAAAAAGAAGAGGATAGAATTTGTGATCAGAAAATCTAAACATTGGAACCTTATGTTTATGTCTTTCGTTATAGGTTATTATTTATATATAAAATGGCAGATCTCATTAATTCAAAGAAGAATTCATTGTTCTATTTATCTGTTATTCACATAATGCTTTTATGCCTCGAATCTGTAAATACGGTCATTCAAGACTTGTTTTTGCTTACCTACAGCTGAAAGCAGCCTGCGGAACCGATATGT
This sequence comes from Lissotriton vulgaris, assembly GCF_964263255.1. NCBI lineage: Eukaryota > Metazoa > Chordata > Amphibia > Caudata > Salamandridae > Lissotriton > Lissotriton vulgaris. The sequence continues at coordinate 1,935,618,160 of NC_141689.1, read as the reverse complement.
ATTCGTTTTATTTCAGATCTTTAAGCAATTAGAGGAATCACACAGCAATGGCGACGGACTTCTGTATTTTATATTAATAAAACAAAAGGCTTCATGTAAATCTCTATTTTTATGTTATTCTCCAAAAAATTGCAAAATTGTATTCTGACAGTAACGTACCTAATTTCAACAATATTTTAATTCGTATATGCAGCTGGTATTGATATATATTCAATTCTTTGACTCAGGGCCTGGTAATTGGATAAGCCTATGAGGGATATACAAAAGGGAGAAATACTCTAAGGATAACATGCTACTTTACTATCTCTCAATGTGTGTACTTTTGCCTAGGTATAGGTGTCTAAGTTACCTGATAGTAAAAGCAAAGTTGCGTCGCCTCCACGGGATATGACGGGTTAAAAAACTGCTGCAGTCTAGGCAGGCAAACGTGGGGTCCCCACGGGGGATGAGATCAGGCAATAGTCCGGGACGCATGTAGTGACTTCTTGGAGTAGAGAGTTTATTAATTTTTTATTTTTATTAAAAAGAATGCACATTTTACACAGTTTCTGAATCGAATATTGAGTATATTTGGTTAAGGATAACTGAAGACTCTTATCTGTAGTGACACCATTTATGAGTCATAGGCATTAATTTAAAAACAGTTAATTTTGTGTGCTGTAGTCCCAGATCCCAACTGGCCTAGCGGTACAGATTACAATGCTTTCGAAAATGAAAAACTGGATGGAATATGATCTCGCCATTGGCAGGTAGTACAGGGTGGGCATTGGATTAACGCAATGCATTCAGGAAGCTGTAGTCCGTGGTTCACAGTAAGTGCCAGCTGGATTGAAGTTCAAGTTGACCTTAATTGTCTGAATAAAGAGAACCTCTAATCTAAAGAGATAACTGAGTAAGCACATGTGATCCGGAGAGGTGCGGGTAAGAAGCCAGATTTGGCGATGGAGGGAAGGGGGCATCTGGATTACCCGAAGGCCTTAGCTGTGACTGTGAAATGCCCCCTCGAGTGGGCACACACCATCCAGTGTTGAAATAAAATCCTCTAAATGTACTAATTTGTTTCGGAAAAAGCAGCATGACCTTTTTGACCGGAAATCCACCAAAAAGTCAGTTGTGGTACATCATGTTAGGTAGATATGATGGAATAGAGAAGCAGGAGAAAAGTGAGGTTTACAGCAAAGAAGCTGTTTTGTGACAGGGGGACGGAGGGGGAGGTATACCCTGGAAAGAAAACACAAATCGTACAGTTGTGCAAGGAGTAGTGACCGGATGGGCCGGTTTACACTTCTGGTGCTGTCATTAATTCTTATTTTGTTCCTGACTTGGCAGATGGCTTCTCAGGAAAATCCAGCAGGCTATTGCAATAATCCAATTTAATATGTACTATTGAACCTAGTGACTTGTCAGCAGATCAACAGGTGACCCTGAACTCTGTTTGTGCTCACCATTCAGAGCTGAAAAGGTGATCCCATGTTGCCCATTTCCATCTCGTGCCTGTCAGTGGTATAAAAAATAGATAGCTGTTTCAATTTATTCTCCAATACAGGCAAGTTACAGTATGAATTACAAATTTCCCACAAACCCAAGTTTCATCAGGTTATAGTTAGTTCACTTTTTTCTGCGCTCAACCGTTACATTTGCTTTGTTATGCAGGTTTACTATGGTTTCAGCAGTGACTTTATAACGTGGGGTTTAATTTCCAGCACATTGTCAGTGAATCTCTGTTGGAGCAGCTGATTGTATCAAGTCCTTATCTCACAGTGCTAGCAATTTTTGCGTAAAAGTCCTTGGTATATTCACATATTTTTTTCTTTTTTTACTAAACACTTGTTTGTACTCGTTCTTATGTCACCTTGTGCAAAGAATGGCCCCAGCCCGCAAACCTCACTTCTTGTCCCCCCTGTACAGCTGGTTAATGATGAATGTGAGATTTGCATCCCTCGCCACAGAAAATTTACTAGGTCTCACCTTTGTTTAAGTTAAAGCCATTTCCTTTGCTAATGGTATTGAGAGTTTAAGGGATGTTCCTAACATTATAACTGATGATCCTCTGCAGTTCAGCGCTAAAGAGGTAGAGACAGTGTTAAAGTCTATCCCGAGTGGTAAGGCATAGGGCCTGACTGCATACTGGCTGACTTATTTAAGCAGGATTCTGACCTATGGGTCCCTTATATTACTAATCTAATCAATTCAATAGCTGGGGGAGCTCCAATCCCCGTATCTTGGTTCGGAGCGGAAATCATCGCAATCTACAAGAAGGGTGATCGTTCTGCTCCGGCCAATTATAGACCCATCAGCTTAATTGATGTGGTGCAAAAAATAGCAGCACATGTGATATTGGGTAGGATTCAGGGTTGGATGACTGAAGATGACATCCTAACACCTCTACAGGCGGGGTTCCAGTCTCATATGGGGACCCTGGACCAAGCCTTTAGATTTGTTTTACTCTATTGGAAGGAGGTCCTTTTGGGTAGGGGTATACTTTTTGCTTCCTTCGTGGATTTAAAATCCGCTTTTGACCTCGTCCCAAGAGTAAAACTGTGGGAGGTGTTACTAAGACTAGAGATGCCTAAAGAGTTAGTCTCCTTTGTGGTTAGACTCCACGAATCTACATGGTGCAGTATTTTGACAATCACCCAGCAGACGCGCCTATACTAGCTGGCCAGAAGGTGCCCTTGCTCATGTTTGAGGACGACAAATTGATACTATCCAAGATGAGACAGGGGCTGCAGTTGGCACTGTCTCATTTTGAGGTGTTTTGCCACGAACATGAGCTTGTGGTTAACGTAGGGAAGACTACGTTTATGGTGCTCCTTGGGACCAAGCCCGTTAAGGCACGTGTTTTCATGGGTGGAAATCTCTTGGAGCAGACCGATGTCTTCACCTACTTGGGCGTCACCTTCGGTGATAAGCTGAGCTGGAAACCTCAAGTGAAGATGCTCGTGTTGAAAGATGCCCAATTAGCCGGAGCACTGATTAAAGAATATAGGTTATCATTAACCAAACCTATAGCCCCAGTTGTTAAAATTTACTCAATTAAAATCATTCCTGCTATTTTATGTGGGGCCGAAATACGGGGCTTTTGTAATTTGACCCAACTGTCGCTAGCCCAGAACAAATTTATGAGATCGGCTGTGGGTCTGCCTCAATCTTCCCACCGAATCCCATTGGTCTTTGATCTAGGCTGCCATACAATTGAGGATATTGCTGGCTACAGGCCGCTAGCCTTTTGGAGGCGTCTCTGGATTACTCCAGAGCTCCAACTTTTTGCTAGGGCACTGTCCGAAGTAAGGGGTTTGGATCGTTCCCACAGGATCCCTTGGCTGACTGGCATTAAACACCTACTTATTGATATGGGGATGAGGGATCTATGGGATATCCGAGAGAAGGCGGAATTTCCTTCAAAAGAATCTTATAGAGCAGCATATTGGAAGTTAATTAAAATCCGAAGGTTTTCGTCCCTTACTAGCTCTACATTGTCTAGGGATTTCCTTGAGTTAAAAGATGAACCATGCTTGGAAAGCTATTGAGACCTAATAATGAAGCCCTTAGATCGCAAGATTTACCATCAGTTTAGAGTTGGGACACTACCGCTTGGTAGGTTCACATGTAAATGGCACCTAGGAACTAGTGATAAGTGCCGTTTTTGCCCTGACCACAAAGAAGATTCCGATCACCTTTTATTTTTCGGTCCGGCCTATCAACAACCTAAAAACTTGTGGTTGAAACCAGTATGTCGGACCTTGGGAACTACCTCTGCGATGGTTGCTAAAAGGATATTGAAATCTGGTTATAATGATGTCGCAGTAATTTGAGTAGCTAATATCCTGAGTTGGGCATGGGTACTACGGGTGAAAAATGGTGGGGTCGCAATAGTTAGGTTCAAACTGCTGGGTCACTATAATGACTATATCCTATAATGATCACAATAATTTGCAAATTTTATGATTTTTTATGATGTGTTAAAGTCTTGTGCATTGGACTTATTTAATAACTTCTTAAGTAGGGATTTTAAATTGTAACTATAGGTTTTTTTATTTCATTGACAAAGTTGTAAAGACAGCTCTAAGTTATTCTATTGTATATATTGTGCATCCATTTGTAATTAATTGACTGTCTTGTCTTTTAAGATGAACAATCGCAATAAATACTTTTTTTAATTGAATTGGTATTGTATTCTAGCTTTGTATTATTTAGTGTATATTTGTGATATGTGCATATATTTGCTCTCCCCTCCCCCTTTCGCCTGCCTCATGCTATTGTAATAAGCCCATTATGAAATTAACACACATTCTATTCTTCTATTTATTCACCTACAAAACCTGAAACACTGCTCTTTTCCTACTAACGCTATGCTTTAAACTACTACACATCTAACAAACAATTCTAACTACGTACAACTACAACATATCACAAATAGACACTAAATAATGCAAAGCTAGCATACAATACCATTAGCAAAGCAAATGGCTTTAACTTAATGAAAGGTGAGACCTATTGCATTTTCAATGCTTGTTTAACATGGGGATTGGGGTTTACAAACTTCTTTCACTCTGCGAAAGGACAAGTGAGGTGAATTATGTGACAGTCTTGCTGGGATACAGAGTGTGAAAGGCTGTAGGATGCACATTTTTAGCACACAACACAATGTAAATACTTTTGAATAGTAAACACCTATGCATGCATCTTCTCCTGTGGAAACTTTCTTTCATTGTTTCAGGGTAAAGCTAAAACAAACACGCTGTAAAAGATGTGGAATTACTATTATTATTTCTTTTTAATCCTTTGCTGTGTAATTACCTGCTAACAGAATATGTGCATGCAGGCCACGTGTCCCAGGAAAGTTAATGGGTTTATGGGAACTTTACATAAGAGTTGACAAACAAGAAGTGTCCTGCTGTCCTCTCTGCAAAAGAATGTATGCTTTAGGACAGGATTACAAATGTTGATTTTATAGCCAAGGCAAGAAAGATGTAACAATCTCCGTATTGAAAGGAACATGCAGCATCCCGTGTATTTTTTTCAGTTTGAGCATTACCGCAATAAGTATATGAAACAAACATGATATTAAGAAAAATCTTTAACTGTGCACAAATTTTCCATCGGCAAGGTCAAACGCCAAAGAGGTTTGTTCAGTCTGTCACTATGGAATCCAAAATGCTATTAAATACCCACCAAATTTGCTGGAACCTCTGACAGCAAGGATTTAAGTACACTGTAATTATTACAAGTTGTTACTCTTGAGGACATGGGTGCCACAGGTTTCTTGCCTCGCCCTGCAGTTGTTTTTCAGACACATGGATCGGCTGGACGAGTTGTTGAGAAGCTTCAATATTGCCATTTACCAATATTCAGATTACACGTAACTGTATCTAAAACGGACTATGGAAAAAGGAACCCATTGTCTACATGACTACTTCATACATATTCATAACTGGACTAGCTGAGTCTCAACCAAAGACAAAACAATTTCCTACTCTTCTTGTCCTCCTCTCGTTCTAACATCTGGACCTGGGTAAATGCTTTTTTGGCCCAAGTGCCTTGAATGTTAAATCTCTTGCATTTACTCTGCACAGCAGGTGTAACCTCAACAAACGCATGAAACCATGTTGTGGTTTACTGTTCGCTACAAACTCCTGTTCATCAACATATTTGATTCCATAGCATTGCCTGTGCAGTTCTTCAGGCTTTGGTTCTATCAAGTTTGTCCAATGGCCCCACTCTGCTCACAGGTCCGCTAAAAGTAGTGCAAGATGCAGCTGTTTGACTCATTTTCACAATGTTCTCCCCAGCTTCCCTCACCCCTTTGCTAGCTGCCAGTTGAAGACAGTTTGTTTTCGAATACAGGAGGTCACCAAAGCACAGCCTAACGCCTTGTTGGCGAAAATAAAATATCCCTATATGGAGCTCCACAAAACCTGCAAGCCAAAAGGAAGCTATGTCTGGTAATCCTCATATACAAAAAAATAAAGTAACAGTGCCTACAAGTCCATCTTCGACAACAGTATCTCAAAAATCTGGATTTCCCCTTGCCGAAGCGACCTTGCACCCCTTCATTTACAGAATGTTTGTTGTGCCTTTCTTGTTTCTTATTGTACTTTTCTTGCTTCTTATTCAATGCTCGTAAGTCCTTTGGGCCGCTTTGTATTATATAAAAGTTCAAAAATAAAATGAATGAATGGCGGTGTATTAATACTTTCTTCCCCAGGTGATATCAGTTTATTTCCAATACACCAAGCTCTAAAAAGACCATCGCTGACATATGGAAGAGGTGAAGGCCTCCTCTGGGTGGAGGAGGCTGCTGACTAGAACAATAGCTGAAGATGGCAGCATCTGCATTATCTTTTGTCTTATGAAAAAGCCGGAAGCCCCTTCCTGAACCTGTTTTTAAAACCATAGCACCCAAGTGCCCCATGCCATGCTAGGGGTGACGCCTCACCGACTTGGCTTCTTAACTAGCGGCACTTTGAATGCTGGGGCTTCGAGCAACGATCTGGCTGGCTGTAAACTGAAGACGCTGTGCCCCACCCCTGCTCGTCCTCCAAAGATGGAAAAGGGGTAACAGACTTTTCTGTCCGCAGACCAGGGGCGTAACTTGGTCAGTAAGATTGGCGGCGTGTGAGCTTTACATTTTCCAACAATCTGGTTGGCATAAAATGCTAAACTACATCATACAACAAACAGGGTGCACAAGAGGGGCTAAAGGGCCAGTGGGTGGAAAGGGTGACAAATGTGGATTGGTATGGGTACTAAGTGAGAGAAAAGACAATATTTTGTAAAATAACCTACATTTTTAAGACTTTCAAATCAAAGAGGGGGAGAGTGTGTGCGTTTTTTTCGTGTCAGTGTTTATGTATAAATTCCTGGTGATATCCAACAGATACCTCACCATACCCGACTGAAAGCACCTGTACCAAACTATTTACGATAACATACATTAGGGGCGTGTAACACCCCAAATACATCCCACCCCCAAAGCTACGTCTCTCCCCAGACCGATGCCTTGAAAAGTAATATCCATGGGTTGTAAAATTTCTCACTTTGCACCCTCCCCCTTTAAAATTTCCTTTATATTTTAGGGCTGCAATTTTAGATTTGGCAGCAACTCATCTAATTAAGGATGCTTGGAGATATCTATACCCCAATGTAGCAGGCTACACGTACTACTCTGCCGCACACAAGCTATGCTCACGCATAGATATGGTTTGGGTCTCCGATGTTATCCTTGAAAAGGGCACTATTGCAATTTGCCCTAGAGTCACTTCCGATCATAACCCTATTATGCTGACATTTGAGATAACAACGGAAAGACAAGCTCCCCGTGTGTTCTCTTTCCCTTTATATCTGTTTACAGACACTATCTTTATAGGCCAATTAAAAGAACATATAAAGGAGTTTGTAGAACTCAATATTCACTCTGCAGCACCAAGGATAGGCTGGGATACATGTAAAGCTAGCATCCGTGGGTTTTCCCAGCAGTATATATGGCAACAAAATAAGGAACGTAGGAATCAAGATGAGAAAATGACAACGGATATACTTAATATAGAAAATTTACTGTCTGAAGCGCTTATAAAAGGAGATGACGAGAAGGCATTACGTCTTAAACTGGTTGATCTAAAATCAGTTTTAAAGAAGATTTTTAGGGAAAAAAGCATAATTAAAATCAAGAAGTACCAACTAAGCCAATATGAAGGTGGGGAACAAATAGGGAAAATATTAGCATATAGGGTGGCTGAGAACCGAGCGCAGACGGCCGTTAAAGCAATTAAAGGGGCCAATAATCAAATCTTTCAAGATACAAAGGCTATTTTAAACCAATTTGCACAATACTATCAGGAACTATACACCCCGGAGAATGAGGTGGATAAAGACAAAATTAAGAAATACCTAAACCTAAATAAAGTCTTACCTATTGACCCGGAGCAATGTGTTCAATTAGCTGAGGACATTACATTGACTGAAATTAGAACAGCTATCTACTCTCTGGCATCAGGGAAAGCTACAGGGGAAGACTCGATCCCTACAGAGCTATTTAAAACATGCGCAGAAGAATTTTTTTTTTTTTTTAAACTTTATTTTTGGCGGCGAAGCAAATAAAGAGGCACAAATTATACAAGTGAAAAAGCAGTTAACACTTTCGGACCAATAAGGTCAGATCCAAACAGGAGGAACACAGCCAGGTGCGGCCCACATCCCGGGGGCAGGGCGGCACCTCGTTAAACCTGCAAAACAATGAAGGGAATTGCTCTTGTGCTCCCAGAATCCCCTGGTCAATATCAATACCTTCGCCAATTTTCTTACATGGTGCTATACCAAACCAAACAAAAACATAACCGAAACAAGAACCCCATGAATGGCATTTGTGGCATTGATGCAATCACATAAGGAGAGGTAGGCGAGGGCCTACTACAGAGCGGTCCTCACAGTAGAACGTGGTCAATGGTAATCCCAATGATCAACAAGCGTACGCAACAAGGAACATCGGCATGGCCCAGGGGACTGCTACACCACCTCAGGACACTGCACCCCGGATCCCTCCCCACCATCATCAGACTCCGAGGAAGCGGAGGAAAACAGCTCCGCGCTAGTAGCGTCTGAGTCATCCTCCTCCATCCCCTCGATACACATGGCCCTCCAAGCGAGTAAGTCCTCCTGGAGTTTCCCATCTCTGCGTGTGCTGAGCATATGTGTCTCCTCCGCTAGGGCCCATTCCCTAGCGTCCCGCAACCAACTAGAAATTTCAGGCGCCCTCTGTCCCATCCAAGTAATGGCCACCCGCCTGCGCGCCAGAACCAACAGGAGTTGCAGTAATTTGTAGGACAGACCCTTCTTCCTGGGTTTGGGCACCAGCGCTAGCAAACAGTGAAGCGGTTCCAGTCGGATCGCAAGGTGTGTAATCCGGGTAATATGTGCCACCACCTCCACCCAAAAGTCATGTACTAGGGGGCATTCCCAGGCCAGGTGAAGGAATCCCGCCCGTTCAGCCCTACACCTCGGACAATTATGGCTCCTGTCTGAGGAGATACGGTGGAGGGAGGCAGGTGTGACATATGTGCGATGGAGGAAATTAAAATGTATTAATTTGAAACGCGCATTACAGGAGACTTTTTGAGTTAACATTCCTAATCGCTTCCTCTGAGCTGGATCCAGTTCAGTCCCCAGGTCCGTCTCCCAAGCCCTCCAAGCCGGCATCAATGGGGGAGTCGAGTCCCTGCGCATTGCCGAGTAGAGAAGGGAAATCAGTCTCCTACCTCTGCCACAGGATAAGATGATGTCCAGAGTATTAGTGACCTCGGGCGCCTCTGGGAATTGGGGCCATGTCGTCCTGGCTACATCCCGGAGACATCCATAATGCAGGTACTGGCCCTCACGCAGTCCAAACGAGTCCGCTGCTCTCTCAAACGACACAAACGAGTCATCCGGATAGAGATCCGCAAGTGTCTCGCAACCGCCCACGCGCCACTCTCGGAAGGACATATTCGCCTCCATCTTGAGAATTGGGGCCAGGATCCAAGGGGAGAGCTCCCTATGGAATGGCGCACGTCGCAAAACTCGTTCAACGAATTGTTGCCAAATGCGGGCCGTATGCCTGACGACATAGGGCAAAGCGTCGTCGGCGCCCCTACCCTGCATTAGTGCTTCCTGTAGCACCCTGTCCGAAGCCACTCCCGCCAACATTGCCAACTCCCAGTTCTCAGTGTCAGCAAACCATCTGGCCGCCGGGAGAAGTTGTGCAGCATAGTAATATAAATCAAATCTAGGGGCCTCAAGGCCTCCCGCATCCCAACATTGCGTCACCGTACGCAACGCAACTCTGCTGCGACCACCCGCCCAGAGGAGAGATGTAAGGAGCGAATTCAGTGTGCGGAACACCCGGGGGGGCAACGGGCATAGGGTATTCTGCAGCACATATAGAACTCTAGGGAGCATCACCATTTTGGCAACTGCTAGACGGCCCATAAGGGAGAGAGGGAGCGTATTCCAGAATACAACGGACTTGCGGAGTGCCACAAGTATCCTGTCTATGTTATGGGTTAAAAGAGCCTCATCCGAGGCGGCCACCTGAATGCCCAGGTACCGGAACGCCAGACGTTCACATCGGAGGCCCGCACAGTGAGAATCCGGCGGCGGGACAAGATCATCAGGCGTCAGCGGGAACACCAGGGACTTGTTAACATTTATGCGCAGTCCCGAGGCCGCACCAAAGCGGTCCAAGAGGTGCAACAGAGCGGGGAGGGCCTCCAGCGGAGAGGTCAGGTAGAAAAGCGCATCATCGGCGTAGAGGGAGATGATATTTGTAGTGTCCCCCACCACGATACCCCATTCCTGCAACTCCTTGCGGGCCGATATGGCCAGGGGCTCAATTGCGAGGGCAAATAAGAGGGGGGACAATGGGCAGCCCTGTCTGGTGCCCCTCCCCAGCGTCCACTCCTCAGAGCGGGCCGAACCCAGACGCACCCTGGCCCGGGGCGTCCTATATAATATCCGTATCCACTCTCGAAAGCCAGGACCAAATCCCATCTTAAGAAGTACATGCATCAGGTATCCCCAATGCACTGTATCAAAGGCTTTGGCCAGGTCAACGGAGACCAGTACATGGGGAGTGTCTCGCCCCCGGACCTCGTGCAATACGTGGTTCAGGCGGCGTAGGTTCATCGCCGTATTGCGACCAGGAACAAAGCCACATTGGTCCGGATGGACGAGCTGAGCGACGTGCGGGGCAAGGCGATTGGCCAGCAGTTTGGTCAGGATTTTCGCGTCTGAATTAATCAAGGTGATAGGACGATACGAGGCGGGGTCTGTACTGTCACCGCCCGGTTTCAGGATCATACAAACCTCACCCTGATTCAAGGTGGGTGGGAGGTTACCTGTGCGTAAGGCTTCATGGTAAACCTGCAAAAGGAGGGGGGCCAGGGTGTGCCCGAACGTATGATAAAACTCTGCAGGGAATCCATCCCCGCCAGGGGTTTTGGCTCGTGGGAGGGCGGCAATCGCCGCGGATATTTCACCGAGCGTCAATTTGAGATCAAGGTCTTTTGCCGCTGCCTCTGGGAGGGTCGGCAAGCCAATGTTTTCGAGGTATGAGTGGTAGACCTCCTCAGAGATAGACTGGTCAGATTCATACACAGCCCGCAGGTGGTCCCGCAGAACCGTGAGTACAGCAGCTTCCGAGTGGACCATATCGCCATTGGCCGCCCGCAGGGCTACTATACGCTCAGCCGTGAACTCCCGACGAAGTATCCAGGCCAACAAGCGGCCAGATTTATCCCCCTCTCGATGCAGCCTCTGTCTATATTGCCCCAGCGTAAAGCGATCGAGCCTCGTGAGAATATCATGGATTGATCCAAGGGCCAGGCCCTCCGCGCGCTGATCCGAGATGTCCGGGTCAGGGCGGGCCTGGACACGCAAGAGCTCCGCCTCCGCAGTCTGTAAGTCTGATAGTAGTTGTTTCCTGACTCCGTACGTCAGGCCCATAAATGCACCGCGGACGACCGCCTTTAGTGCCTCCCACTTAGCGGAATAGGACAAGTCACTCCCCGCCCAGTTGAGTTCCAGATAATCGGAGAGGGACGTCGCCACATGGTCCCGGGCCACCTGATCCTGAAGCAGATCAGTCGGCAGTCTCCACGAGCGGGGACGTTCCGTCCGGTCAGGCCATTGCGCCAGGCACGTGACCGGAGCATGATCCGACAGGTATCGAGCCTGGTGCGTGACCGTCAGCGTGAGAGAGGAGGGGAGATTGGCCGCCAATACTCTATCTAGTCTGCTGTGAGTGCCATGGGTCGGGGAGTAACAAGTGTAAAGCTTCTGTGTGGGGTGACACGCGCGCCAGACATCGATCGCCCCTATATTATGCATCACATCTCGCAAACACGCCGTCATACGGGGCTTAGTACCCGCCCGGGGTGGATTACGGTCCAGTTCATGATGTAGGACACAGTTAAAGTCCCCGCACCAAAGGAGGGGCGCGTCCAGGCTAGGAGCCACCAGGTCCTGCATGCGGGAGAAAAAAGCCGGATCATCAATGTTCGGCGCGTACGTGTTAAAGACCAGAAGGACCTTATCGTCCAATCTGAGTTTCGCCAATATGTACCTGCCTTCCACATCCGCATCAACATACTGGACAGCGCATGGAACCCCAGGGGCCACCCAGATTAGGACCCCCCTAGCGTATGTAGAGTATGAGGAGTGAAATAGCTGGCCTCTCCATTTCTTGGCTAGGCGCTGCGCACCATCATCATCCAGGTGGGTCTCCTGTAAACAAGCAACTGAAATCCCATGGCGTTTTAGGAAGGTGAGGACCCTGTGTCTCTTAGTGCACGTACCCAGGCCACGCACATTCCACGTCAAGAATTTAAACCCCATGACCACGATACATGCCCAGCCGGGCAACAGTTTACACACAGCCTAGGCTGTCGCCAGTAGGCCCTCGCCACAAAGAAGTTCAAGAATGCATCGCACAAAGCAAGCTTCCCGCTAAGCAGTAGCAACATGCGCCAAATGCCAGTGTCATCAGTGTCACACCCCAAATCCCGCCCCTCAACAACCCCAACATACGAATTATTAACTAGAACCCCAGAAACCCCACCACCCACGAGCAATAGGATAGCAACAACGAGAAACGCCACCCCGCCCTTCCCCCGCCCGTGCCAGGACGTGCACAGCCACCCCATTCAACACTCTCCACTCGCACACACACACAACAAAACAACCCAACCCACCCCCCCTCCCAGCTCCCCGAAAGACCCAAAGAATCCGGTATACGACCCCGGACACCTCTCCCCCCCTAAGTCAGCAACGTGGAAGGAGCAGCTCACACTCACAACCCCCCCACTCGGTGCACATGCAACCCAGTCGTCAAATGCAGGCACCGATCAGTGGACAACCACCCACTACATCCACTTTGAACGAGCAGAGATTTTAGAACCACTACTGTGCAATAAGGAACCTCATAACAACAGCAATCGCACAACAGAGTGAGTGCAGGCAGGGCCAGGATCATTCCAAGTCCAGAGTCTGTAAGGCAGTTTCCGGGACCACTAGGCCCGCAGACTCCGCGTTCACCGGCGTCACCAGCAGGGTATCCGGGACCAAAATGTCATCAGGTGCAGCCGCACCATGCAACCGTGACTCAGTCTTGTCAGGCGAGTCTTCCATCAATATGGCTCCATCCGGACCCACCGTGGGCCGAGTCTCAGGAGGATCACGAGATCCAGAACGGCGATTCCTCCTGCCACGTCGTCGTTTCTGCGGCCTGGTCCCCCACACTTCACGCGATCCTCCTCTCTCACCCGGGGGCAGATCATCCCCTCTGATCTCGAGCCACTCCCATACCTCCGCCGGCGTCTCAAAGAAGTGTGCCCGGCCCTGGGAGAGCACCTTGAGCTTAGCAGGGTATAAGAGCATATACTGCAGCTGCATGGCGCGTAGCTTCTGCTTGACCCCCAAGTAAGATTTTCTTTGCTCCTGCACCTGCTGGGTATAGTCGGGGTAAATGGAGATGCGACTGTTCTCGATCGTGTGGGGCCCCGACTCCCTCGCCGCCTTGAGGATGCAGTCCCGGTCTTTATAGTTTAGGATTTTTGCAATGAGGGCTCTAGGGGCCTCGCCAGGACGCGGAGGGGGCACCAGGGCTCTGTGGGCCCGCTCCACAATAAAGACACTGGACAAACCGTCCGGACAGAGATGCTCACGGATCCAGGTCTCCAGGAATCGTTCAGGGTTCCCTGCCTCCAGTCGCTCCGGGACCCCCAGGACCCGTATGTTACTTCGGCGCGCCCTACCTTCTGCATCCTCGGCGCGTCTCTCCAAAGCTCGGGTAGTAGAGGCAAGCTGAGAGAGTGACTTCTGTAGGGACGCTACCTCCCCCTGCAGCTGAGTAATGTTGCCCTCTGCGTCCGAGACTTTATCCGCCACCTTGCGAAGGTCAGTCCTCAAAAGGTTCACGTCCACGGACACTGTCTCAATCTGGCGCTCTAGGGCAGTGTGCGAACCCTGTATAGCCTTAAGAAGTTCCGCCCTGGACGGCTCCGGTGACTCCCCATCCCCATCTCCAACGCCCGTTTGGCGCGTGATCCTCTGCGGTGGCAGGCGAGGGGTAGTATACTGTGTGATCGTGTTGGGTTGGGTAGCCTTAGGGCCGCGGCCAGTCCGGCCTGTCATATCTGCAGCCCCAGGGATCAATGTTCTCAGCGGGGCCCTCCGGGAAGGCACCCAATCAGGGCAGAGTGCGCACCACCACAGCGCCGGAAAGAAAATGGGCAAGCAGTGCCCGGGTCCACAAGACCAAGACCGCAGTAGGCAGCGCAGGTCACAGTTCAGATGCCACCAGAGCGCAGTATCCCGGGTTCACCTCCACCAGCTTGCAGGGCAGAGCGGGGCACAGACAGACTCTTCTACCGGTCGCCACCGGTCCCAAGGAGGCCGCCCAAAACCAAGTCCAAGTGGCAGACAGCCGGGGGAGGGGCGCCGTACGTCCACGGGTCCAACAGCCTCCCCGTGAGCCCCCCCGGCGTCCCACGAGTGTCAGGGATCCCGATCTGCCCCAGGGCACAGGATACTAGGCAGCAGGAGGGGACACAGGAGTGGCAGATCCAGAGTGGTCGGGCGCTGAGAGGATCACAGCAGACCAAGGCCCCCACACGCACCTCCGCGCCACAGGGGGGGCCAGGGCAGAATGGTACCACAGCCCCCGCTCCCAGATGAAGGCGCCCCGTCCTCCGGTCGTGCAGCTCCAGCAATCAGGGAGGGGCGGGCCCTCCGCACTTCACCTCGGCAGGGCCTCGTAAGATGGCCGGCACCTCCGTCCCTCTCCCCTCCTTACCGCAACACAGTAGGGCCGCAGTTCTCCGGCACCGCCGCCGCCCGGTCCGGGCCAGGATCTCACAGCGGGCAGCCGGCGGGCATCAATTTACGGGCCCAAGCTGCCCACATCACCCGCTGTCCGGCCCAGCAAGTAGGCCAAAGCCTCGGTGTCGCGTGAAGGAGCACGCCGGCGCCGCCCTCAGGATCAGCCAGGCTGCAGACCGCGGCGGTTTGTCGACCACGGGTCCGGTCCCTCAGGCACAGGAGTTCGGCGGGACTTCCACTGCCTCTCCGACGTGCATTCCCGGAGACGAGAGGGTCCGGGCAGGAGAAATAGCAGGATTTAGACGGTCTTCGGGACGGAGCTGGCGGAGCTCACGTCCTGTCGGCCATGCTGCTTGGCCACGCCCCCCGCGCAGAAGAATTAATACCACTTCTGTCTATAGTGATTCAGGCTATTGGGAAAGGGGATCAAGCACCTAGGTCATGGAACTTAACACAAATTATTTTTTTCCTTAAAAAAGGCAAACCAGCTGTTGAAAGAGGGTCATATAGACCTATATCCCTCATAAATAGCGACGCCAAAATATTCGCCAAAATACGGTCTACTAGGCTAGCACCATTAATGACACAAATGGTATCATCCCAACAACACGGTTTTATCCCTAAAAGGGATACAACGGCGCATATTAATATGGCTATCATGGCTTTTGATGTGGCGCTGATTAAGTCAACCCCACTCGGTATGATATTATTAGATGCAAAAAAAGGCATTTGACCGAGTGGGGTGGGACTTTCTATGGGCCACATTACTTGCTTTTGGTATAAAGGGCCAATTCCTGAACTGGATTCAGGCACTGTACGATAAACCAGCTGGTAAAGTTTCTTATATGGGCAAATGCTCTTCATCTTTTCCGATTAAACGGGGGACCAGACAAGGGTGCCCTTTATCCCCTTTATTATTTGCTCTTATAATGGAACCATTTCTGATCGCACTACAAGGTAGGGATCAGATCTCCCCTTTTTTTAATGGAGCAGAGTCACTTAAATTAACTGTAAATGCGGACGATATAGCGGTTTATTCCAATGATGTCGAAGAAGCGTTAAAGGGTATTATAATAGAAGCGGGGGATTTTGGCTCAGTATCTGGATACAGATTAAATAGTACTAAGACCCAAATTGTCATGAATTATAGTCCATCAAATTCAGTACAAGGGGTATGTGATCTGGCTACATACCTGGGGGTAAAGATTTCATCAGATGTTAATCTAATATTGGCGCTAAACTACGAGCCTCTATTGAAGGAAACAAGTACACTATTCAAGAAATGGCATAAGCTACCATTAAGTATTATAGGCCGAATTAACTTGGTAAAAATGAAAATACTACCCAAGTATTTATATCTTTTTCGCTCAATTCCTTTACGTATAAAGAACTCTTACTTTAATAGATTGGACGGAATTATTAGCAGTTTCATATGGGGGTACAAGAAAGCCCGTCACGCAGTTTCACTCCTTAAACTTCCATTTATCCAAGGAGGACTGGGTCTACCAGATATAAAAGCTTATTATCTGGCTGCTTTCATGACCCGCTTTCAAAGCCTACTAATTCCAGATAAAAGTATGTATTTTTACAAATTTGTGCTAGGAGAGGATGTAAATATGTTCCTCTATAAAATAAACGACCCCAACTACTTTAAACGCGTTAAATTTAAGACTATACGAGATCTGGTCAATATTTGGCGCTCCATTCTGGTTAAATGCAAGACCTCTAATTTTCATCATAAAACCCCATTGTGGTTTAACTCGGGCTTACCTGAAATGTTCCATGATCAATGGGCCTGTAGGTGGTTAGAAGTGGGTATTAAAAGCTTGGGAGATCTGTTTGATTACAATGGACCTTACTCCTTTGAACAATTGAAAGCCTGCTATAACATATCGGAGGCAGCCCGTTTTAAATATTTTCAAATAAGAGACTATCTGGTACAGAAACTAAAACTAGTGAAAATTCAGGATTCAAACTTATGGGATTGTATATACAAAGAAAATGATAAAGCATGGATTAGCTTAGGCTATAAAATCTTTATTAGTCATAGAAATGATGACTCTGTAAAACTTGCTGAAAAATACACTAGGAAACTGGGAATTGCTGTGGCTCCTAATTTAATTACCTCTTCAATAAATAGCCTCCACCGATCTATACACTCCTCTAATTTAAAACTACAACTATTCAAAACTATATGTCAATTATATTACACACCGGAAAGGATTCTTAGATGGGCAAACAATAATAATTTTAATGAGCATACAAAATGTCCAAAGTGCAACATGAGTGCTGCAGATATAACTCACATGTTTTTTTCCTGTCCACAACTAGGTGAATATTGGAATGATGTGATGGAAGTTATATCTATGAAATTAGATCGCTCTATTGATTTGACACCTGTAGACGTGCTTGTTGGCTATTCTGGGGGGGGATAAAACTAACATTGAGTTACTTAATATCGTACTGGCATGCGCAAGATTAGTAATAGCAAGGTCTTGGATACAACAAAACCCGCCGACAGTTATGGAGTGGTGGAGCCTGGTTAAGGAAATTTATCATATGGAATCTGCTTTAGCTACAACACGGGGGATTCAGGCTAAGTTGAAAGTGGAAAGGATCTGGGGATTGATAATGTCATGATACCTCCCTTTTTCTTTCTTTTCTTTTTTCTCTCTCTTTGCTTCTTGTTATTACTGTTATACCTTCATCTTGAAGATACGCTTTACTTTGCGGAGAAATTGATTATGATTGCTTTGCTTTCTTTCTTGGTTGGAAATAATGAATTTACTTTGTTTATTTATTTATTTATTTATTTATTTTTTCTCTTTTTTATTGAGTAATTATGTACTTGCCTCACGAGATGCAAATAAAAATCTTTAAAAAAAAATAATAAAATGTCCTTTATATTTAGCATATACTAAATGTTTGCAGAGACCTGTGTTTTTGCACTTATGACCGTAACAGCTTTCTTGAAGGTTAAAGTGTTAGATTTTGAATATTTGGTGGAGGTGAAATGTGCTTCCTATACACAGAATTTTGAAGGAGAAGAGGGAGGATGAAAATTGTGTAGCTGTGGCAGCAGAGAATGGTTCTGAGCAAATTTGCCACCAGATATTTCCTAGCGCTTCATAACCTGTGAATATATGATGTTAAATGTCAGAGACTTGCAGGGCTTTAAGTGGGGGGGTCTTGCTGGGGTAACCATTTTTACCCTTAGGTGGGAGGGAAAAGACTTACCTCTGCATAGTATATAGTAGCATGAGTCACTGTTTTTGATGTAACTTCAAATTGACATGTTTTTCAGTTTTATATAGCGCAAACTTGGAGCACTTTGCACAAGCACCAGTTACACTACACAAGCACATAGACATTTTTCGAATCACAGGATGTTGAGCCGATGTGAAGCTCTAACATGCTTTCTCAGGCAGGAAAGTCGATAGCTCTAGCCTTACGCCACAACCTCACCTACAAGAACTGAACAATTTTTTATTTTTTTTTTGAAAACCTTTATTGTGCAGATGGAAGCATACATATACGGGCCTACAACCAGTCAGGCCGGCCACGACACATTATGAGAGCACATGAGACAATAATAAGGTTTCCCGGCAGTCACCCTGAGTTGTACAAGCAAGCAATCTAATATTAAAAGGGCTGAATATGACCGCTGGAAACAGGATTAAGGAAGGTTAATTTTATAATATAATAGGAAGTATAGCAGGATCAGTTGCAACTTTTAGCCATCTAAGTTCCCTTGGCGGGCCACATGTCCAACAACAAAACAAAGGGGCATCGATAAAAACAGATAACAGCAGCGGTTAACAGGAATCAACTTATAGACACCCCGGTTCAGAACAGTCCCGCCGTGGCCCATCACGCACCCGTCGACCACCTATATATGTGCTAGTACATAACAGAGGAACCAGAGCAGCAGCTTAGTTGTATTCATCCTCTATACTAACCCAAGTAAATAGAAAAAAAAGGGGGGGGAGGAGGGAGGAAAAAGTATTAGAAGAGGGAGAGAAAGAACGCCGCGCTACTGCACGCACCCCACAGCGATAAAAGCGCGCAAAACTGAGAGATCGGTTATTGGGGTTAGGGCGTGCAAGTCATGATATATGTGCAATCAATACCGTAGAAGCAAGCAAGTCATCCCCCATCCCACCAGCTATCATACCATGGGAAACACGTACAGCCACAGCGTCCCGATAAAGGGATACAAAAGAGCCATAGAACTAAAAGAAAAACGAACAGTAAAGAAACCCCATCCCACCCGCCCCACCCTGCACCCCTGCAGAAGGCTACGGCCTACCCCCCCCCCCCCCCCCCAGCAGCGTGCCTGTCGCTCTAAATAGAAACCCGAAATATAGAGAATTAGAAAGTGAGAAAAGAAACAAAACAGAGAAGAGGGGGAAAAAGAACCAGTGGGAGAGGAGATCTGCAATCGAGTCATTCGGCCCTCACCTCCCGCCTTCACACACATGAAACCACATCCAAGCGAGATCGACACAACCTCAAGTATCAGAGACATTTGAAGGAATCAGCCATATTGGCACGGCTGCGGGCAGTCCTCATCTCCATCCGTTAACCAGTAGTCCGCCCGGTCCAGTCCGGCTCACCCCTGTCCTCTCCTGACCATAGCCATCATGCGCAATAGTTTAGTGGGTAGCAAATAGTTTGAGGTGAAATGGGCACAGGATCGGAACAAATCAGGCCAGGGGTGTAAGCCAGAGGACCCCAGTATCAAACGGCAGAGCAAGCAATGGCTGCGGCAGTCTAGACTTTCCAATAGCAACATCAGGAGCAGCAAGCAGTATGGGTGTAGTCTGCCCGCCCAAGAAAGCTAGGTCTCCCCCGCTAGGTAACAGCGGGGCCACACCAAAGCAGTTCGAATCGAGCATCCACCTCGCTCCCCAGTCATTCGGGCATGAACGGGCCCCGACGTGGGGCCCACGCCCGCACCCGCCACAATCGAAGCTACCTGGAGATTCGGGGCCGCAGGCATACAGTCCTGCAGATGCACAGCGGCAGCACTCCTCACAGCAGCCGAGGGGGGCGAAGGAGCACACATTCGAAGACGAGCCGCGTTTATGAGGGACGGCCCAACAAACATGGCGGCAGACCTGTTATCTTTCACAACGGAGCCGAAGACCATGGCCTCACGTAAAGAATGCAGGGCGCCAAGGACATCACCAATTGTGGGCTCACGATCACAGGACGTGGCCCTCGTGCACTTCAGCGACTCAGGTTCACCGCTCCGAGTAGATCCGTGACTCAGGGCACCGGTCGCCATTTTGTAAATTCAGCCGTGCCTCTCCGCGCCTCAACTTCTGGAGTGGGCTCTCAAGCAAGGCCCACCGCTGGAGTCCCTTCGAGCCACGGAGATGGCAACCTTGGTGCAGAAAGGAGGGCCACCAAAAACGGGGACCGCCAGCGGCACAGTCCCACGGGCACCGCCCGCCGAATCCGGGCGAAGGGCTTCAAGATGGCCGGACAGGGCAACAAAGGGGGGGCATGCCTCCTGCTCGGTCTACCCCCATCCGCGGCGGGCCGCGCCCTACCACAGAGCCCCCAGGCCGCCAGACCGCGCCCGGTCAGTCGCCACCAGCATAACCGCACAACGGCCTCTTCAGCCGACCCCTCTGCTCCACCAGGGGCCGCCGCCGACACCCTCACTCCGGCCGACCGCCATGGCAAGTCCTCGGTCTGCACGCCGCGGAGGCCCCGGACCAAGGAAGGGCATAACTCCAGATCCGCAGCACACAGGAGCCCCCGGGACAAACGGTGAGTGCGAGCATTGTTTCACCTTTCCATTTCTTGCCGAGTGTGTCACCTCGGAGCAGGATGAAGATCAGGATATGCGTTTAGGCAGGAAGGTTGGCGGAGCCGAGCTACAGTGCGGCCATCACGGTCGCGAGCTTGGCTCCTCTGTGTGAACTGAACAATTTTTAATATTATATACAATGCAGTCATAGGTGTTTCTAATTTGTAGGTGTAATGTTACTTGTTGTATTATATATCTGGATGCAATGACAGAAGAAGCATAATACCAGTTGGGTGCAGACTATCCTCACCACAGATTTTTAGTGTGTGTTTTAAGCCATGCCCTTAATTACATTAGCCACGCTCCTATGGGAGACCACTCAGTTTTTTCATCTCTAGGGTATTGCACCGCCCTTTACTGCCATTTGAATGTCCTCACAGCACTGTCTGAGTTCTGGCAACTTTACGCTCTGGTCTGAGGATACTGTCACAGACTTATGGTTATCATTTTTAATGGCTTTTTTCTCACTTTTCTGCCAATTCTCAATGGATATGAAGTGATAGACCAGTGTCTGGAATTAATATGATCCAACAGACATTGATATGTTGCCAAGCAGCTTCCCTGCGATGGAGGCACCGGCCGGGTTTGCAGGAGAACTATTTAAGGATTATATTGGACTGCGCAACTGTTGTCTAAGTGCTTTGATAAAGCACTGTGGGCTCAGCCCGCTGTTATATTTCATATCGGTACCCTGATATAGGTCTAGGGAACATCGTACACTTTCCCTACATCATCTCCCCATCATTTCATATGAACGAGCCTTATAGGGACATAACTCCAAATAAGTATAGACTGCCTTGTATGGACATAACGCCTTATAAGGACTGTAGCCTTTTATGGACTAAACCTTTCACCTAGTTCCATGCTGAGGGTGGGTTTTTCCCAATCAATATTACTAAGACATCATCCTTAGCACATATGAATAATTTATGAGTACACTCTACAGGAGGTCCACTTCACCTCTCCCATCGACGCACAAGGTTTAATTCCCAACGTCATCCTCATACTGAACAATGGGAAACATATGTACATTGACTGTATAAATACAGCACCTCTTGCTATCAGTAAGCAGGAGGGAACAAAGACTTCAAGGCAAACACACTGTTCAGTGACATTGCGGCTCCGGCATGCCATCGCTCCAGCTGACAGTGGTCTGAAGATCCCTTGCGGGGTGTCCAACTCGAGTCCAGGACGAGATCCAACACTCTCATTACTCAGGTATGGGGGTTCAACTAAATCCTAGTGGGATTCTTGGCACTTAGACTAAGGTTCTTAGACTTAGGCTCTTTCGCACATACTCACATGCTAGGTACAATTAGGTACATCTACACAGGCATCTTAGGAGTACGCACTTTATTATATAAATGCATTTCATATTCATGTATGTGTTAATGATTATTGCAAAATGGTAGAACAATACTATTTCTGTATATTCACTGTACTGCTGGTTCTATATCTCTGCTACTGTAGTACAGTTGTAGCAGCGCACTTACTTTACATGGGAAGAACTACGGTACAATAAATTCTTATTGTAAACAGGCTCAACTGTTTCTTCTGTGTATCTCTCTGTGAGCAAAACAAGCAAGCACAAGCGACTGGGTGAAAAGTAGTATATTGTTTCCACGCGTCTGAGGTTATTATGTTCTGAAGTTGCAAAAACTAATCTCTCTGATAACAGGAGATTCTAGTAGCACTGTGAGCTAGCTAATGCGAAAACTTAGGCTGACATATTCGATGAGGGTGTACCGACTCAGTTTGCCACCAAGCCCACAGTATGTTTTCCGTAAACAACGTAGGTCCTGCATGAAAGGGTACTATCGGAACAACACTACACCTCTAACTCCCCTGCCGCACCAGTTCTCCAGTGCTAGCCTCTTAAACATGCGGTTTGATTTCCAAATGACTAAATTGTCACAGAATTCTAAAAAAAAGTGGCATTGGAACTCGCAGGCAGGAGGCCTGTAGGCAGTAACACACACTGAAGAACCGATCTGCATTAGTTTAATCGCAGCACTCGCTGCGCGGCTTTGCTGTTATATCTGGTGTGCAGTGTTTGAAATGGAAAAACAGAAGTGCAAGTACTCTCAGTGCTTAATCTGTAAAGAATTAAGAGCCAGGTCCCTTCTTGGGTAGCCACTGCAGCCTGCACCACGCATACATACCCTGCTTGTGCTGCCATTGGCAGTACCAATATAACACCCAACCATCACACTCCTAAAAGTGTGACAATTCAGGCTATTTCATGCCACACAAAGCTATAATAATGGCATGGAAAGCTAGTATTATTCATTTTCAGTGTATATTGACTTAATAAACACAGTTGTGCACATCTCAAAATTAAAAACAGTGCCACCATGATGCGGACTGTCACTAGAGCCAGTGCTGAACCAGAAACCACTGGCTCAAAATAAGCAGTGGGTACTCTGCAGCACAGAACCTACTTTTTTCTGAAAAGCGCTGGTAACTCTCCAATTAAAACTGCTGGTGTGGTGTTAAAAATACTGGGCCTGGATTTGTTCTCTCCAATTAAAATTGCTAATGTGGTGTCTGGGCCAGGATTTGTTCTCCGGTTTCAGTGAAGGCTGCCAAGTACAGCTAAACGGCACTTGAGGGGAGGGCAAGGTCAGACAGGGACAGATAGCAGGCCCGAGCACCAAATTAAGAGGGCCCAATCACTAAATGTAACAGCTTAAAAAAACAACCATTGTCAAAACTAATAACCATTGCTTTGCAAATGGTTATTAGTCATGAATAAAAATAGTAGCGCCAAAGCAATGTATGTTGTGTGGGGGGGGGGCAGAAAGAAGATTGGGGAGGGAAGAACATGGAGTGGGAGGGTAAGTGAAGGCAACAGTGCCACACAGGAAAACAGTAACAAGCATCTGCAAAGGCAGCTCGACTGGTAGGTGTGCTTTCAATAAGTGGAGAGACCTCCGCAGTGCTTTTCTTGAGCTGGTGTTTGTAGTGGGGCCCGGCAGGACTCAGTTTTGGGGACGGTACTTATTCTTCAGCATTAAAGTTTCACCCGGTGGAAGAGAGAAAAACACAACAGGTGGAAAAGCAAAGAGGAAGAGAAAACCTGTAAAATAGCAGGAAATGGACAAAGTAGAGTTGAAAAAGACGCTGCATGAGTGAGAGAAATGAGCAGGCATGTTTGGTGGTGGAAAAAAGAGGCATGAGGAGTAGTGAAGAACTCAAAGCCTTGGAATTCATAGCCCCCAGATTCGTAGGACCAACAGCAGGCTTCTGAGCAAAACCTTGGGCCCCGGAACGTATGTTTTACAAATGAACCACTAAGCCTGTGAGGTTTGATGCAAACTTTTCTTCCTTTGGTTAGGAGCTTAGCAACAGAGCACACACCACGTCCAGGAATGGGTACTCAGTAGTGCTTAACTTGTGAAAAGAAGTGCAGGGGCCCACGGTTTGTCTTAGGAGACAGCTACCAGAACTGCGCAATGCTGGGGTTGCCAACTGCCTAGACCTGATTCCACATAAAGCCGTTTCTTACTCCGTTTGCCGTTTCCTGACCCTTCATCGCATTCTTTCGGTTGGTGCTTGCCCCTGCTTTTTCTGTTTAACCCTTTTTTCCAGCTTTTCCCTTTTCCTCTTATGCTTGTCTTTTTGTCTATTTTTACCTCTTTTCCCAACAAATGAGTGCTGGTGCCCACCACCGGGCAGAATTAGCCACTAGGCATTCACAATGTAGTGGGTGGCCAAATATATCAAGGCCTAAATTAACTTTGTCTGTAAATCGAGCTATGTAGAAGGACCTTTCCATCACAGGCTTGTCACTCAGGCCAGGACATCATTGATCTATAACAACAACGTAATTGTTTGGATATCACTCACTGTTTAATTTGTTAAAATTGATAGATACATAAATAAGTAAGTAAGTGAGTGCAGGGACCCACATGTTTCTTAGGGACCTGAGGAATGCTGTGGTTGCTCAACAGCAAATGTGCCTCATCTTGGTTTCTTCCTTCTGTCAGATTCTTGTTCATCCTTCCTTTCTTTCTCTATCCCTGATTTCCTCTCTTTCTGCCCATCCTTCTTTCCCCCAGTGCTGCCTTTCTCTCTCTATCAAACTCTGATGATGACATAAATGAGGGTTGTCTATCTCTGGCAACCGCAAGAAAGAATGGCGCAGAGTATCAGAGGCACAGGGGCCACACAGGCCCTGGAGCAGCTACTTCGGGCCTCTAGCCTTCTCCTTACTATGCTTAATCTCAGTGGCAATAAAGGCAGTGACAGGAACAGAAACTAAACAGTGTTTATCTTCTGTAGTTTTGCCTCGTTGTCCTTGTCTTGGCCCATTAACAGCAAAGGGAAGGCTTTTCACGGTATTAGGTAGGATGGCCAAATGTCCGTTTTCCCCAGACGTTCCCGGCTTTTGGAGCAGTGTCCCGGTGTCCCAACACTTTGCTGCAAATGAAAGAAATGTTCTGGTTTTTACGTACTGCCAGGGTTAAACAGATAAAAGGTCCCGCATTTACGCGAGTTTGAGCTATTGGCTTGATAAATTGTAGCGGTCTAGTTGATCACAGCCCAACTCCGCCTAGACCCACACACCGGAAGCATACCCACACTATGTATCACTCTCAGGCCAGGCGTGGCCAGAGGGCTTAAATAAACAGGCCGGGGTCGCTCGGGACTTTCGGCCCATTACGAGTGAGAAAGTGTGGCTGTCAATTATTCATCCAGCAGTGGTGCGCGTACCCGGAGTAACGTGCCGCATGAGTTCGCACTTGTGGGGCCCGACACTGGCGACGAAGGTGGAATCCAGCATCCCAAAGAATACTGAGCCGCTCCTGGCCTGTCGGCCTGCCGAAACATCATCGAAGCTGTGAAGCGTGGCTCGCATGTCATCGTGCACCCCCTCAGACGAAGTGCCGAACTGCGCTCGCCTGGAAGGACATCCGGAAGTCACGGGGCGTGACTAGAGGTACGTGCAAAAGCACCCAGCGCCTACCGGCACAGCTGAGCCCCATCAGCAAGACACGGTGTGCTGGTGCTAACAGCTAAGCCCCGGTCAAACCTGCGCTAAGCTTGGAGGTACGCGCATGCGCAGAAGATTCCCGACACCAACAGGCCAGAAAGCACGAGCTCAAAAACTCACCGTGTGTGCCCTGTAAATGTGCTGCGATACACACCCGGCCACCCACCTCAGCAAGCAACCAGCCACCTCTTGCATGCAGAAGGCTCAACAAGCATTGGCCAAATCAAGTGCACTGCCAAGCAGCAAACTAATAAAGGCTGCATATGAGGAGGACCACTGGGTAAAAACCAATCATGACAGATCAAGCAGCAGCAGCCCAGCAATAAGCACCTCCTGCAGCACCACCACCTCACCTACACTCCCAAGTCACCGCACTTCTCCCGTTCAGTGAATTGATTGATCCTGCCACTGCGTCACCAAGTTGGAATGTGTGGATTGGCCGACTAGATAACTATTTTATAGCCACGAGGGAAACGGATGGCGCCATTAAGATGTCACTGTTGTTACACTTTGCGGGGGACGAAATATACAAATTGTTCGCACACCTGCACAACACAGGAGCGCCCATAGACTACGATGCCGCAGTCAGAGCCCTAAACGCCCATTTCGACCCCAACTCAATCCTGATTACGAACGCTTTAAACTCCGATAAGCTCGTCAGAGAGAGGGGGACTTAATGGATGCTTTTCATGCACGCCTAAGGGAGTTGGCCAGCAAGGGTACCGAAGACGATCAAGCCAAGGAAGTAAGAGCTCAGGCCTTCCAGGGATGCCGCAACAAGACTCTGCGGACCCTCATTGTTTGGCAGCCCGGCATCTCTCTAGAAGACATACTTATCCTAGCACGCTCACATGAACTGTCAGATGCCAGAGCAAAGGCCATGGAAGTCGCGCTAAACCAACCAGCAGAACAATCGGTGACTAATAAAACGGAGCGAGTGGATGCCGCTCGCCCGCAAACTCGTGGTGGGCGAGGGAGATGGCCCAATAGAACCTCATGAAGACCACAGTGCAGATATTGTCGGAAAGAAGAATATCCCCAAGATGAATGCCACGCGAGGGGAAAGACCTGTGCAAAATGCAGTATCCCCAACCATTTTGCACTTGCATACCGTAAGGGCTGCGGAACAAAGGGACTCCCGGACGGAGGCCGCTATCCAAAGTGGTGAGACACCTCCCACTGGAAGAGCCCGCAGCCTTGAAAATGCCAACATCAACACACCACAGACAGTGCCTTGAAGACTCGTCCAGAGACGAGGAAGAGTGTTACCTCATAACCTTCGCAAATGACCTCAAGCAAAGCGTGCGTCCACAACCGACATGTGCGATTGAGATCGCAGGTTCACCCGTCATCTCATTGACACCGGGGCATCCGTAAATGTCATGGGTGCCAACACTACAAGCGGTTGAACCCGAGACCAGCACTCACGCTGTTCAAAGTCACAATCCTCACGTACGGCAGTTAAACACCACTCCCCTTAAAAGGGAAAATGTCCGTCCAAGTGAAATCAGAAAACATTGAGATCACGACAACATTCCATGTAGTCGACAGGGAAGCAGACATATTAGTAGGAAGTCACACCGCTGAAGATATGAACCTGGTGACGTTCGCAAATGCGGTGAAAACACTACAAACAGAGGACATCCTTGAGCTGTTCTCGCAGTTTTTTGAAGTTCTGGGAGTATGTAGGGATCGCCAGTGAAGCTACAAATCGGCACGGCGGTGAAGCCAATTGCCCTATGACATCGACGAATACCATTCCACCTACGACCGTGGACAGAGCAAGAACTACAGATGCTTGAGCAGCAGGGAGTAATAGAAAAAGTGACAGGACCGACTTCCTGGATCTCTCCAATGGTCAAAGTTGAAAAGCTAAAACAGCCTGGAAAAAACAGAATCTGCATCGATATGAGAATGCCCAACCATTCGATAAAAAGAGAGAGGCATCTGACATCGACAGTCGACGACATCCTGGCCGACCTCAAGGGTTCCCAATGGTTTTCCAAACTGGACCTAAACACTGCCTATCATCAGTTGAAACTAGCAAAAGAAAGCAGGTATATCACCACGTTTTCAACACACCTCTGGCTTCGACGCTACAAGAGGTTGAATTTCGGAATATCATCAGCGGTGGAGATTGTATTGCTTTGCCCACTTGCGTAATCTGAACTTACGCACACCACTTACTCACAGAGAAACTCCAACACTCCACTGGAGGTAAAAATGAGCGTTATTAATATTGTAGGCAAAGGCAATGTCACTGCAACTAAGAAAGTCTTAGGCACCGAGTGAAAGGCAATAAACAATGAATACACCACACTATATACATAAATATGAAACTGTGAATACAGGTATATAAACAGTTAATGTACAAAGCACCTCACCAGATTCATTTGCAGCACCGGAGACTTCAACATCCCTAGGCCAAGCACTGAACACCAGGTCGGGAACCCGCAAGACCGGCAGCTCAGGGAGTAATCTCTTCGGGCACCAAAGTTGTCCCGCGAGTGCGTCCACTCCAAGACTGAGTTCCTGAGCTCCACCCCACAGACCCCGCTTTTTATAGCTTAAATCAACCTGTTCGAGAAGCCTCTAGCAGGCGCTCTCGCCCATCTATTCACAAGTGCTGGCCCCATCTCTGCATCAGACCCACCCAGACAGACCTGGCCAGAGTCTGTCTAGGCGGTGTCGAGGCAAAAGACATTCCTTTCCCACTCTCCGGCCTTGGAGACTGGCACGGCCATCCTCCCTCTGTCCTAGCGATAAGTATGGAATGCATGAAAACACTCTGAAGGTACAACGTAACCTCACGAGGCATCCTCACGAGATGCCTCGCACCTGCTTGTACTGGTTTACGTGAATAACATGTTTATGTTACTGCTAAAGTGTAACTCCAGGTCAAGGCAGCTCAAGATGGAAGTGCGGTGCAACAAAATGGAAGATCAGAGCATTGCATGGAATCGAGGTCAACATATGATTTAGCACGTGTAAAATAGCAAATGCAACACAGAGATATTCCAGAATGTGGTGAAAGGAATCTTGTCGGGGTTTCAAGGTGTCCTAAACATCAGTGATGACATTCTAATACATTCGGCAATAGTAGAAGACCATCACCGTCAGCTCGGATGCCACTCTCAAACGCCTCACAGACCATGGAGTGACACTCCACAAGGAGAAGTGCCAGTTCTTCAGAAAGAACATCGAGTTTTTAGGATATGTATTCAGTCTGGAGGGTGTGAAGGTGGACCCCCGGAAATCACAAGCAATTTAGCTCGCTCCTGCCCCCACAATCGCATCAGAAGTCAGAAGCTTCCTAGGCATGGCAACATATTGCAGAAAATGTATTCTGAAACTCGCCACCATTGCAGAGTCGCTACGGAACCTAACAAAGAAGGATACAGTCTGGGGATGGACTCAGGAAGAAGACGAGGCATTCTGCAAAGTGAAGTCAGCGCTGCTGGAGAGTACAACCATGGCCTACTTAAATACAGCGCCACCAACAGATTTGATAGTAGACGCCAGCCCAGTGGGGCTGGGAGCCCTGCTGACACAAGAAACTGAACCAGGGACATGGGTCTCACTAGCATTTGCAAGCAAAGCACTGACTGTGACCGAAACCCGTTACTCCCACATTGAACTGGAAGCACTTGCCATTAAATGGGCATGCAACCACTTTCATCTATACAACAGTGGGCACCCATTTCGAGTGCTAACAGATCACTAGCCGCTGCTTCCGCTGTTCAAGGGTACTGCGCCTCATCCACCACCCAGGAACGAGCAATAGGCGCTCCAACTTTAGTACTATCAGTTAGAGCTAGTATACAGGTCTGGCGCGAAGAACCCAGCCGACTTCCTGTTGCGCCATCCCGCACAGGAAAACTCAGACCAAGAAAAGAGAAGGGACGACTTTGTCAACATGATCTCCCAGTGGTCCTGTCCACGAGCCCTCTCCGTTGAAGAAATCAAGGCCCACATGCGCACTGATATGGTCCTTATTAAGTGATAGATGCTCTGCAGAAAGGATCATGGGAAGGCTTTCTCCACGAAGTCCATGGGTGGAATGAGCTTGACCGGGCCCAGTTGGGAAAAGTCTGGAGAGTCCGAGATGAACTAAGCGCCGTGAAAGTGGCGTAATACGGAGAGGGTCACATATCGTCATTCCACAAACCCTCCAAGAACGGGCAACTTTCCTCGCACACGAAGGCCACCAGGGAACAAGACAAATGAAATCAAGAATGAGGGAAAAGGTGTGGTTTCCTGGATTGGAAGAATCAGTGGATACCATTGTGCAGAATTGTAGAGCCTGTCAGCTGCTCCGTCGCCCTGGTCGTAGGTGAGTCTAGACTTCGGGAGCTTCCCAGATGGGAGAATCACAGCGGTCTTGGTTGACACTAACACAAAATATCTTATAACACTACCGTAGATTGGGGGTCAGAAGGGAAAAAAGTTTATAGACTAATGGGTGTGTATTCCCTTAACATCAACTACATACCACAAAACACACCTGTAGTCTTGTCCATGTGTATTCAATCAGTTTATACAATGTTGCCATTTCTCTCTCAAAACTAAGTAAAGTGATATATATCACATCAAGGGGGAAGACATCCCTTAAGGATAAGACCCCTCACTCACCCTAGGGTGACATGCTTCATCATATGGGTCCTCCTTACCAGTATTGAAAACCTAGTCAACACTGGGAGCTACTACTTCAAGAATTTAAGGAAGGAGCTCAGAGATGTTTTTTAGGAGAAGGATAGTAATCCCATATGTGAGATCATAGGTGTAGTGAGGTTGGCCGCGCTGTGTGAGAAAATAGAAGGTGAATTAAAACTGCCTAAGTAGACTCCACTGTTACTCACTTTATTCTAGTGTGCTACCTGACAGGATTAAACATGAAACAGCACAGTGGTATAGATATATAACCACTGTCGCTTATGTGGTCGACATGTTTCAGCCTATTGATCAAAACCCTTTGTATCAGCGGCTTTCTTCAGGACCAGATGTAATTGTGTAATTGCTGCTGCAAACAGTGAAAAATAATAATAAAATGTATACAACACCGGTATTCCTGTTTTTCTTTCTTTATCAGGTTATACCCAGGTTATCTATGGAAAAGAGAATTCAAGAGAGGAACACTAAGGCAAAAAAACAATAAATGACATGGTTGTATGAACATTGTGCATTAGTCACTATGTCATCCATTTCTTTATACTTTTTATGGTCACATATAAGGACTTACCCTCATCTGTAGGATAGCCCTGCCTCACCTCTACCAGACAGGCTGCTCTGGAGGGAGGCCCCGCTCTGCGGGAAAAAAGGAAAAATAATAAGTAGCGGAAGAGGTGTCAGTATATGTACACCCTTTCCACTACATTCCAAATTACTCTAACGATCAGGAGGTAGGTAAGCACATCTAGGTGTGGCATTTGCAGCGACCCCGCGCCAAAAAATCCATATTGTCTCTATTAGAAGCAAAACAATGGCGAGATATTTTTAAAAGGAAAGTTACCAACTGACTTAAAACTTCTATAGGGGTAATGTTTTCAACTCGCTAGAGAGACGTCCCTCTTACTAAGTAATGCTAGCGGTCAAGTTTACGCTAACCATATATTCCTGCCCAGATCACTCACCTGTCCGTCGGTACCTCGTCACTCGAAAGAGCTCGCCCCGGGAGGTACCGAACGGCAGGGCGAGAGCGTATTTATGTGTACGCTGCATGATTGCTGGCCGCTGTGATGATCTGGGGTCCTTACGCTGTTAGCTGACTGCCCCGCTGCCTGTATTTCCCAACTGCGCATGCGTGACTACTGATGACACTACACTCCACGCATGCGCTTGTTGGTAATGATTAGCTGTTTCTGAATTCTTTATTACCGATTATTGAAGAAATCGGTAACACTGCAGAATTCAAACAATTGTTAAACCCTGTTATGACACTCTATTATGTAGCGCGTCTTGCCCTATTTGAGCCAGAAACGTTGTAATCAGCTTGCCAATTATATTGCGGTGCCTGTGGCATCTAATGAAGAATGCAGCTCGAGTCAGGAGTCGGACCCACAGCAGCAGTGACTCCTCGCGGCCAACCCATAGAGTGTGTCCCTCTGATAGACTACAGTCACTAGCACTCTAAGGTCTGTAATCCATTATTTAACCTTGTTTAAACTATTTTTACTTTAGTCAGAGTTAACCGGGGCGGAGTTTGAAGCAAACACAGAGTACTATAGAGAATAAGAATGTCTCTGCTCTCACGCTGCTCTTGAGCTGGTGAACTGGGCAGTGCTCGGACCGCTCAGCTGATGGACAGTGAAGTCCCATCCGTTGGTAAATTATTAAGTTGCTGAAAATACTGTGACGCAGGTCTGATTGCAACTATAATTGTGCAGGAGAGGCCTACATTATCTATTCATCTTTCTTGCCTCGTCAATAATAAAGAAATGCAGCCCTCTGTATAGCCCCCACTTGAAACATCCTCCTTTTTATTACTTTTTGTTTGTTCTTGGAAGCGTTCAGTCCTTTATTTTGGTTTCTCATAAGTGCTTTGGCCCGTGTGCTTTTTGTATTTCCTATTCTCTTAAGAATGCTTGGGCCCGCAGAGCAGTTATTACCCCACTTTTTACGGCAAATCACTTTCTCCTACAACAGTCGCCTGTAGCTGTTTACAGCGCAAGGCCCCCTACAGTATTTGTTTGAAAAAGGCTAGTAATGTTTTTCCTGGCAGAAGAGGCGGCATTTAAGAGTCATATTTCAGCTGCTTGGGTTTATGTGGCATAGGGTCCTGTGTATACATGCACTCAAATGCCCAATTACAGGAGGCATTGCTGTTGGCAGCTTCAAGTGTCAGCGACACCAGATCGGTTAATCTGTAGATTTACAAATAATTCAGTGCTTACTGCTTCCGGTTCAATGTATCAAAGTACAGTAAAGAGGCAGGTGTTATTTTTACTTTTATACATTAACAAAACAGTGACTCGAGAATATGAGTACATTGCCAGCCCTGGCAAAACCGTAATGTAATGGATATATTGAGTGTAATGTCCGTGGCTTGCACCTTTCACATGCAATACATAACAGTTCGTATTATTTTTATCACATGCGGTACACAGAATCCCTGATAGCATATTCAATTATTGTTTAGTGCCTCTGGCATGTAGCTTCTAAGCGCTTTGTTTATTACTATCAGCATTCTCCTATCGATCTATGCATCATGATAGCTGCAGAGTGCGCACTTTGTTGCTGAGAACTGCAAGTGTCACACATAGCAATCTGAAACCTTGGCAGCTGGGCCAGTGGCCCATCACCCAACTCGCCCCACCCCCGGGCCTCGTCTACGCTCTCCTTCGCCCGCTCCAACGGTGCGCTCCACTCGGCTCCTGCCCTGCCTGAGGTCCGTCTGTCGTCGTGCCCTCATTGGAATTCGGACCGGGCAGGGCGGATATCAGAGGATGCAAAACGGCCCGGGGTTTGAGGTTGGCAACTTGGTATGGAGCCTCGTCGGCGTTTCGGGCGTGTGACGTCAGTACGTTCGCGTCAGCGTCCTAGTCCAAACAGGAAGCAGCAGAAATGGACGCTGCACTGTAGAGAGAGTAAATAAAATATTTAAAGGACCTTGTTTTCGGTGTTGAATGATTGAAAATATTTAGCTTCTCAAGAGAATTGTCTTGCAAACACAAAATCATGCAAGAACTGTGGAGAAAAAGTGTGGGAAAGAGGTAAGCCTGCAGTCCTCATCATTGTTCCTTGCTGCGGTGTGATCCTTCGTCTCTCCTTCGGTGGTGGCAACGTTGTGGCTGGGGGAGTGGTTTCTTCTAGTCAGCGGGCAAGTGTGTCCCGGCCGGGCTACTTGTGTTGTGCTTTCTAGTTTTCTGGAGCAGCTCATGGAGGCAGCACGTATGTGGCTGTGTTAATACCGACACCGGTCGTGATGGGAGGTTCCCCACTGTTCGTGGGCGGTGCTTCCTGTGCCTATCAACTTAAAAGAATTCTGGGCTAGATGTATCAAGCCGTTTGCGATTAGCAAAGGCCGGAATTCGCAGAATTCCGGCGTTTGCGAATCGCAAACGGTCTTTTTGCATGTAACAAAAATTCGCAAAATAAGGAATCGCAAAAATTTACGATTCCTTATTTTGCATAAGCATTGATTCCTTAAATGTTAACGGGCACATGCATCAATATTGCATTTAGCGATTCCTTAATGACGAAAAATAAAGAATCGCAATTAAGGAATTGCAAACTGCAATTCATCAAGAAATATCTATAAAAATAGCGATTTCTTAAAATTCCTTAATTGCGATTCTCTAATTGGGAATCGCAATTAAGGAATACCTCCCCATCCATTCCTATGGGCCTAGAGGCCCATAGGAATGAATTGAAAGACATTCTTAATTTGCAATTCACCATTAGAAATTCGCAAATTAAGAATGCAATTTCAAGGGTGCAGGGGTGTCCAAAGGACACCCTGTTGCACCCCTGAAATCTGCTTAAAAGTACATTTTGCACACTCACGTGCCACAAGGGCATGTGTGTGTGTAAAATGGAACTTTGAAAAATGCACTTTAGTGCATTTTTCAAAGTTTTCGCAAATTACCATGAAGGTCAACTTCATGGTAATTTGCTCCCCTTATTTGCGAATTCGCAAATTTTTAGAGTTTGATGCATTGCATTTAAGGAATCTCAATTTGAGATTCCTTAAATGCAATCGCAATTTTGCGATTTCTTAAGTTGCGAAAATTACAAAAATGTTAATGCATCCCAAAAATGGGAATTGCATTCGCAAACGGACGAATTTTGCGATTCGCACCATTTGCGAATGCAATTTCCTTTGATGCGTGTGCCCCTAAGTATTTACCCCCAGATTCATCAAAGTCCTGTTTTGCGAGTTCTTAATAGCAAATTTTAAGGATTCTCTATTAAAGACTCGCAAAACGGGATGCATGTGGAAATCGCAATAATTTTAGCGATTTCTACAGCTTCCTTATTTGCAATTCGCTAATTGCGAATTGCAAATAAGGATTGGCTTTCCCATTCATTCCTATGGGCCTAAAGGCCCATAGGAATGAATGGGGAGTCATTCCTTATTTGCGATTCGCAATTAGCGAATCGCAAGTAAGGAAGCAATTCCATGGGTGCCAGGGTGTCCAAAGGATACCCTGTTGCACCCCTGAAATGGTAATGTCCACTGGTGTTGCGCACACACATGTCCCAAGGACATGTGTCTGTGTAACACACAACTTAGAAAAATGCACTAAAGTGCATTTTTCTAAGTTTTTGCTATTTACCACGTAGTTAGACTTCGCGGTAAATAGCGGCCCCAGATAGCGATTTCGCAATTTTAAAATGGTTCGTGAATTGCATTTAAGGAATCTCAAATTGAGATTCCTTAAATGCAATTAATTGCAATTTAGCGATTTCTAGATTTGCGATTTTTGCATTTGGGATGATGCATCCCATATGCAAAAATAGCGCTTGCAAAGGGCCAGATTCTTAGAATCTGGCCCTTTGCGAGCCGATTCTGGTGTGATGAATCTGGCTGTTAGCATTTTGGAATTGCGAATTTAGGTTAAGAAATCGCAAATTACCACCAACTTGTAGTTGGTGGTAATTTGCAAATTCTTTTAAAAATGCACAATTTGGCATTTGTGAAGGTGGCATGTGATGCACATTCATGCCCATAGGGCATGTATGTGCGCCATATGCACAAACATGTAAATTTCAGCGGTGCAGCAGGGTGTCCTTGAGACACCCCTGCACCCTTGAAATTATTCTCAGTTGGCGATTAGCAAATTGCGAATTGCAAATTGAGAATTATTTCACAATCATTCCTATGGGCCTCCTGGCCCATAGGAATGAATGGGAAATTATTCTTTAATTGCGAATTTGCAAATTGCGAATTTGCAAATAAGGAAGATTAAGAAATTGCTAAAAAATAGCGATTTTCTACATACATCCCATTTTGCGATTTCTAAATAGCGATTCCTTAAAAATAGCTATTTAGAAATCGCAAAAGGGTATGTTGATACATCTACCCCTCTGTCATCACTGTTAGCAAATTAGGAAAAGTCCAATTACAAATTGGTGAATTATTTCATCCAATATATGTCCTATTCGTTTAGGCATACTTCACTTTTTCCCTTATATAAGAAATACAGTCAATTTTCTACTTGCCTCATAACGCAGGAGAACGGTATTCTTTGCAGGTTCGATGATATTCGATTCCATTTTCTGAGATCGAAGCATGTTGGCACTGTAGTGTATGTAGTGCTTTGGTGCCATATATTAAAGGGACAGAAACCATACACTAAATTTCAGGACTTTAAAAAAGCACCCTGGCAGGGGGACTCATTACAGCAGATTTTTTCATGTCTGGTGATTCCTTGAAAACTGGAAAATCAGGAATAAGTCTTAAGGTTGTAGAAGACTTACTGGATATTTACCCACATTTTTAAAACATGTGAATCTACTTTGGTGGCTTTTGTGGACACGATTTTATTGTTGTATGTCTTGCATTTCAAGAAAATGTGAACTCACTTGGGGCCAGATGAAGGTGGCTAAATACCGGTCGGTAACACCGAATTTCTGAGAATTTCAGCGTTACCGACCGGTATTTAGCCATGTGCGATGTAGGGGACTTTAAACCTACATGCAAAATATGGAATCGCAAAATAGTGATTCCTTAATTTGCTCTTGCATTTAAGGAATCGGAAATACCAATTCCTTAAATACAATGTAGGTAGCACTAAAAACAGTGCACCTCAGCCTTAAGGAATCGCTATTTACCACCAACTTCAAGTTGGTAGTAAGTAGCGATTTCCTTACAAAAAGCACTTTTGTGCTTTTTTTTATGTGCCATGTGGCACACATCCATGCCCTTAGGGCATGGATGTGTGCCACATATGCACACATGCACATTTCAGGGGTGGAACAGGGTGTCCTCTGGACACCCTGGCACCCTTGAAATACCTCCAGCTATTAACGATTCAGTAATACCGAATCACTAATAGTGAATCTCTTCCCATTCATTCCTATGGGCCTCCTCAATTGTTCAGGGCACTGTGCCACCGAGCCGGAAGGACTGCAGGGTGTCCCATCCAGGACATTAAGGTCACCAGGCCATCCGCCGGATTATCCTGATACTCAACCTTAGGGAATCCGTCTTCTCTTATTGAGAGCCATTGTTCGTTGTGTAAGCAACTATTGACCGACCCTGACTACTCGGTTGCCGCAAATGCCCCCGCAACCTCCCTCTGAACAATTGATGTCCTGCACTCCTGTGCGGTCCATACTCTCCACAGGTTACTTATCCACCCGGTCACCAGACCACACCTCCCGTGTTGGCCGCCTTAACTATCGTCAAAACCCTGTTGGTTCACCATTATGTGCACCTGCCACCCTTTTCAGGCTTTGCAAGTTCAGGCAATTAAACTTGAGTCCTGATGATGATCCTCCATTTCATATAGGATCGAAACGCCGTCGACTGTTTGTGTAGTGACACAAAAAATGTTATTTAAATGTGTAAAACTACATGAGGCTAACTAGTTGAATTTTTTGATTTGTTTACTAGCGCCTCCTTCTTGAAATTGCCTGCAAACCCCCTTTTCCCTTGTATTGACATTGTTTTTTTTATATACTGGATACAGGACTGTATCCCACTTTGTAACTGTTTGCTTTATATTTCTTTTTAATCTTGAGCATTGATTAAATTAGTGTCCGGCTGGATACTTGCTTACTTATAGTACAGATTGTTGTCTATAATTGTAATTGTTACTTTAACTGTCTATATTAAGGACCACTGTTGTTTTCTATATACTATACCCCAGGTCCTTGATTACCTTATGGGTTCCCTTGTTCTTTGAAAATACTTTGGGAATCAGTAGCAGCAACATCAAGCATTTAAGACACAAACCAATCGTACAGTATCGTGTCACTATAAATAACAGATTTGTAGGGTGTGGAATGTAGCTGGTAGAGAATTTTTGGAGCACGCTGTCATTGAAATATTACTAAATTATGAGGTAGTAGCGCACTGCTATTTGCAAGTAGTACATTTTCCATTGAAATGGTCGCAATATTTCACATTGAATGCAGTTTTACTGACAAAACTATATAGCGTACAGTCAATGTGTAGAAATCAGATTTCAACAAATATTTATTATTTGCACATCACCAAGTGACGCAATTTGATTTGTTTGTGATCCTATTGAAATAATAATTGAAATGTGCTTTCCTAACTCCTGATATATTTTGAAATATTTGTACTGCTCATTTACCGTGGTATTTAAATGTTTGTGTTGGGGGAACGAACTGATATCCTCCAGCCTTTCATTTCATAGCCCATGTACTCAGTCAGAAAGTTGACTTTACAAACTCTTTGAGCTTTGGTGTTTACTTTTCTTTCTCTGACTACAATATCCAGGATAAAATAAGCAGCAGTTTGTAAGAAGACAAGCTATTATTTGACCTCGGTCTTTGAACGCAAACCAAATATGACAAGATAAAAACAAGATTTAAATGCATCTTCATTGATCATTCACTTTCATAATGAACAGAACACCTGTGCTTTTCCATCTTGACCCTCACCAGAAAGGGCCAATAGGCACTAAAATTATCTTGCACTGATAAAAACTGGCGCCTATAGTAAGTGGGAAAGTACATTTTTTAGGCCTGTTCAGTGCCTACACAGGGAAATGACTCCTCCATCAAAATTCAAATAATTCCAGCACTTTGTCTACCTCCAAACCCTTACATGAGGGCTTAATGCTAAGCAAGGTAGGATGCATCCAAGGTAGTCAACATCTGTACAGACAGTGCATGGAAGTGCAGACTAAGGGTCCGAGCATGGATCTCACAAAGCAGACCTAGTATGACATTCTTATCGCCTGAGTTGGATTGATAAAAAGAAAACATATTGTTGCACAAGCGAGTGGGGGGAAGCCACACAGAGCGGAGGGTTGGAATAAAAACGGCCAAGGTAGCAACAGGAGGCAGAGGAAGCAACATGAGTTAGGCAGAAGCAACACAGGGACATTGGGTGTGATAGAGGCAACACATGGTGTGGGAGGTAAGCAAAAGTAGAGAAAGGAACATGGAGCAGGGAACGGCAAATAGAGGAGAGTGCCCAAGGTGGAACTGCGGAAATTACACATGGGCAAAAAAAAAGTGGAGCGGAGAAGTTTACCAGGATGAATGAACCACAGAGGGATGTGGGGAGAGGCGCATGGGCAGAGAAGGGGGGAGGCACAAGAGGAAACCAGCTGTAAAATATATGCACTCTTGTGGAGTGCTTAAATAAAATGGGACAAATCCATGAAGAGGAAGTAAAGTCCGCACAAGCTAACTAAGTAGAAGCAAGCCAATGAGAGTGAAAATGAAGCCAACTAATGGTAAGCAATGAAGCAACAAGCGGTCACTGATCACACTATAATCTGACAATGTGTCTTACAACAGGCAACACAGGCATGGTATAGTAAGCTAGACCTAACTAGCACATGCTAATAGCATTACCACATATCTGTAAAACACAAACGTTTCTTAATGAAAAAAGAACTGTACCGGTTTCCTTACAAGATTTAGAAGATATCAGACTATGGGATGCACGCCTGTTTATTAAGAACGACTAATAACATGCAAACCACCTTTGGAGGATTTCTTCTGTGAAACAATACTAATCTAGTAAAATATGGTCGTTATTGATTTTGAGGTTTACTACATGCCAATTACAAATGCATTTCATTTACATTTTTCGAGGCAATTTCAAAATATGGTTTCCATGTTTCACTGATTGAGTCATACTCAGTATTAAAGACACAGCAGTTGTCTACAGAATGTTGGTACGTCAGTGAAGTGACAAGGTCTGGGTTACTGAATTTCGCTTTTTTTTATTGAACTGATCCATTCTCTGAGCAGCCACACTGTTACCACTGTAGATAAGTTCATGTTCACAACCTCCTATGTAAACTATATCACTCATGGTACAGTAAGCAATGTTCCAATTAATGTATGTTTGTGTGGCATTCTGAATAAAACTGGTGCATTTTGTTCTTGTACGTACATTTGGAACAGATCAAGCATGATAAAAAAAACTTTTTGATTGAGTAGACAACCAAGATTTTCCGTTTTGGAGATTTAAAGAAATTATCATAGCATCTTCATGAAGTTTGTTTCTTGTTACTGGTGTCTGTGTAGTGGTAAAATATAATAGAGATCAGTTTCGAGTATGTCCTTTTGTTGCTTAATTATATGACTACTATGCTGTGATTAAACATTGGATTTTTTAAAATTAAAAAACTAGGAACATCACATGGTTCAAATCTGGAGGTGAGAAGGGAATGCATTCTTTTATAGAGATTCCATATTTTCTTGTCTCTACATCTGCAGTAGTCACATGCCCCACATGTTCCCAGAATTCAAAGATACTCTGGTATACCTCCTTCTTTTCTGCTGACGAACCTGTGCTGTTTACTCTCACACCAAAGGCTGTTTAAGCTCAGCAGAAGATGTTGGATATTACTTTGGAGTAAACCTTGCTAGGTCAGAAGTGATATTTGTATACTAGAACTAATGATGATGGAAGACACCCAAGTTTATGTTTTAAATCTTTTATTGATTTTATGTCAGGTTAAACAGAATACACCACCTACATCTGATGGCCAGTGGGGAACTATGTTGGATAAGACTATACAATAGGAAGAAGGGAAAGTAAGCTAAAAGGATAGGAAAGGAAATAGTCAGAGGTCTGGGTAGTGTCAGTAGCTCGTTGGTGTGAGTTTCCAGTTGAAGGGAGAGCACTCGCTTTCGTGTGGTTGTGTTCCTCTCTTTTGGGGGTCGTGGTGGGGAATCTGAGGACCAGTAGATACCTTTTGGCTCGTGAGTTCTGGCACCCACATTTATAGCTTCTACTAAAAGTAGCTACTGGGAGGAAGTTAAGGCTTGGCCCTATCTCGGTAGCCCTTACGTGGGAAAACACATAGGCAGCCAGCAGTATAAAGGCAAAGGCAGCTGTAAATGAGGTTGCTGAGTGTGCAAGTAAGCATGGCAGTACTTTGTCTCTTCAGATTGACCACGTTTTATCATTGAAATATGGTGGTACCCTGGCATACATGCTGCAATATAGGGCTTGGACTGCAATACTTCCAAAATAGGAAGTGTGGTTTGGAAAAGAGCAATGCTACTTCCGACAAGTTTTCCTTCAATGGTGTTGGAAGTCTTTACATTCATCCAGACAAGATTTCAGAATAGTTGGTCACAACATGTAGTCTAGTAGATGGTGATGTTTACGGAACACATGGGCGACAAAGCTTGGGCTGAACGCTTGGAATAACCCACCAAATGGTGAAATGCATGAAACACTGGACCTTGGCTTTGTCTTTTGTGTCAAGACTTTTTTATTAAAAGTTAAGAAGACAAACATCACTGTGCAAGGCATATGACAAATAGATGCTAATAGTGCACTGCAGAATATCATACAAAAAGATTAGCAATAGCAGTTTGGAGGTTGGTAAGCACATGCTTAGCCTCGCAGAGACTAAGCCTCGATACTCAAGCATATAAGCAATAATGTGTGCAAACAAAAACTGTGCTTCATGTAACATAATAACTGGTTACGGGAAGGTGAGGGGGAGTGTGGAATACCAGGGAGGATGCCCAGGTGGTCTGCTCAGGGATGGGAAGAGGGAGACTAAGATCCAGGGGTGAGCAGAGAAAGGAGAAGCTAGACAAGCTCCAACACCAACGACATCCCGCCGTCGCAAGCCCTGTGCGACTCCCTCGCCACCTTCTTCCACAGCAAGATAGCAGATATCCACAACAGCTTCAACACCCAGACAGCCCCAACAGATAGCAACACAACAGACCCTCCGTACACCATCGACCACGACCCCCTGCTAGCCTGGGCCAGCGTGAGCATCGATGACACCATCACTATGTGCACAATCCACTTTGGCTCTCCGTCAGACCCATTCCCGCACCACGTCTTCAACAGGGCAAGCAGCTCCATCGCACCCCACCTGCGAAACGTCATCATTCTCTTCCTCGAGACCGCGACCTTCCCAGAGATCTGTAAACACGCCGAGATCAACGCCTTACTCAAAAAACCTAAGGCCGACCCAAGAGACCTCAAGAACTTCCAGCCCATCTCTCTGCTCTCCTTCCCGGCCAAAATCATTGAGAAAACCGTCAACAGACAGCTAACCCGATACCTCGAAGAAAACAAAATCCTGGGCCCTTCCCAGTCAGGGTTCCGCAGCAACCACAGCACCAAGACTGCCTTCATCGCCTCCACCGACGACATCAGGATCCAGCTGGACAATGGCGAGAACGCAGCACTCATCCTCCTAGACCTCTCTGCCGCCTTCGACACCGCCTGCCACCGCACACTACGCGCATGCCTCCACGCCGCAGGGATCCGAGACAAGGCTCTGGATTGGACCACCTCCTTCCTCTCCGGCAGAACGCAGAGCGTCCGCCTCCCCCCATTCCGTTCCAAAGCCTCCGAGATCATCTGCGGCGTACCCCAGGGATCCTCCCTCAGCCAGACGCTGTTCAACATTTACATGGCCCCGTTCGCACACGTAGCCCGACAGCACGACCTCAACATAATCTCCTACGCCGACGACACTCAGCTGATCCTCTCCTTCACAAAGGACCCCATCACTGCCAAAGCCAACCTCCACGAAGGAATGAAGGCTGTCGCCGACTGGATGAAGACCAGCCGTCTGAAGCTGAACTCGGCTCCAACCCTACAGCCTTGGACGATTCCTGGTTGCCGACGGCACTAGGGGCAGCCCCGACACCCACCAATCATTCTCGACTCAACGCTCTTAATGACCAAGCAAGTCAACGCCGTCTCCTCCTCCAGCTTCAACACCCTCCGCATGCTCCGCAAGATCTACAGATGGATCCTGACAGATACACTCAGGCCCTCGTCAGCAGCAGACTCGACTACGGAAACGCCCTCTACGTGGGAGCCCCGACCAAGCTCCTCAAATGACTACAACGCTTCCAAAACGCCTCGGCACGACTGATCCTTGACGTACCACGCCACGGCCTCATCACCCTCCACCTGATAAACCTGCACTGGCTCCCCCTCAACAAGAGGATGTCCTTCAAGCTCCTCACCCACGCACACAAGGCACTCCACAAGACTGGCCCAGCCTACCTCAACAGACCGCTCTCCTACACCCCAACCGCCAGCTACGCTCCGCCGACCTCTCACGCTCCACCGTCCCGCGCATCCGAAGAACAACCACTGGTGGGAGATCCTTCTCCCACCCCGCCGCCAAGACATGGAACATCCTCCCACTGAGCCTACGACAGACCCAAGACCTGCTGACATTCAGGGGGATACTCAAGACCTGGCTGTTCGATCAATAGCGGGCCCCCCAGCGCCTTGAGACTCTTGCGGGTATGTAGTGCGCT
Organism: Lissotriton vulgaris; assembly: GCF_964263255.1. NCBI lineage: Eukaryota > Metazoa > Chordata > Amphibia > Caudata > Salamandridae > Lissotriton > Lissotriton vulgaris. The sequence goes on along the minus strand of NC_141689.1, from coordinate 1,935,575,081 downwards.
TTACAAATGATTGATTGATTGATTGAGAGAGAGAAGTTTGATAGAGGTCGGAGGGGAGGAGGTAAGAGGGGAAGGGATGGCCTGGGAAGGATTTGAAAAGGTCCAGTGCGGAAGCTAGGGGGATAGCTTGTCACTTCTCTTGTGGGGCTGGGCTTTGCGTAATAAGGTTCCCGTATCGCGTGGCTGGAGAGCATCTTCAAAGAGCTGGAGGGCACGAATTCGGAGAGGGGTGTAACGAGAGTACTCCTATTTAGAGAAGTGGTCAATCAATGGTTGCCACGTATGAGTGAATGTGGGGTTGGTATATGTAATGCAGCATGTTAGGAGCTCCATCGCCATGACATGCCAGAGGCGTGTGAACCACGAGGAGATAGGTGGGGTGGAAGGCTTCTTCTAGTGGAGAGCAATGACTTGTTTGGCCACCCCCAGCATGTGTGCAATGAGGCGCCAATTGGCGTGAATCATAGCTGTGAGCTGTTGGGGACTGATGCCCAGGAGAATCACTGAGGGTGAGCCCGGCACAGGGAAGCCTACAGTGTCTTTGATGTGGCTCAGAACTTCCTTCCAGAATATAGTAAGTAGTGGGCAGGACCACCAAATATGAATAAAATCTTCCACCACTGACTGGTAACACCAGCAGTGTGGGGAAACGGCCAGGAACATTCCTGTGACCGCGTCAGTGTATACTACTAGCGTATCATGAGTTTATAAGCAGATTCGCATTCGGGAATTCTCCTGGTTATCTTAGGGATATCTCACTATAGTTCCCAGTGTTCCTGAGGGATTTCGCCTGCGAAGTCTGTGTGCCAGTGCCTTTGGTAAGAATGGGGGTGAATGGTGGAAGAGTGCTGTAAAACCTGATATGTGCGAAAAATCAAGCCGCGCGTGCCGTCGAAGGGGCGCACCAGTGTCTCGAAGGGGGTGAGTGGCCTTGTTGCCCCCTGTATATAAGTTGGCGAAAGTAACCAGTGCCGAAGTTGATGATATTGTAGGCTGAACGTATCTGTGATCGAAAGTTTTGAGCGTGTCCCCCTTAAAAAGATATTGGATGGTTGGAAATTCGCCCACAAGCTTAGAATGATTGGGGCTGCAAAGCTGGAGGAAAGCTAGGATTATGAGCCACTGGGGTGTTGGGAGATGGGAAAGAAGTGAGGCGCCTACGGATTGCTACCTAATCCCAGATGTCGAACTGTCCTCGTCGGAATGGCTATGTATGCACTTCGGGCCGGGTATGTGTGGAGAGCCAGGCCAGGTTCCAAAGAAGTCTACAGGCAGGAGCACGGTCCATGTGAAAACGAGGTTTTCCACTTTCACAGGTCCTTTCTCTTTTAAACATGAGCGATCTGCTCCTTATATTAGGCAGACGTCCACTTAAGAGTAAAGCAGTGCTTTTACCCATACTGCAGACACAACATCTCTATCATAGAAAATATATTTCACAGTTTGAGCTGAAAAAATGAACTTACATATCTTGGGTATTGGATAGCAAGCAACAACCATATTAGCAGTTGCTTGTGAATACACAGCAAAGATGGCTGTTTGCATGGGCAAGGTATAAGTGTGATGCATTAACAAAAACATGTAAAGTTGGAAGTTCTTTTCTGGGGGATGTGTGCAATTGTACCTCAAAACCTTTTCTCATATTTTGCCCACAGTGTAAATCTATTAGAGTAAAGAGCATTTTATTGTGCCAGGGAAGATTGGAGGAGGTTAGAGATACTGCAACACTGAAGCTCCTGCTGCTTGCTGATCAGGATATCTCTATCGTAAGAATGGTAAACATTTTCTGACAGTAGCATGGAAAATTTGTCCAAGACTTCACACTGTCAAATGTCACTAGAACTACTACTGGACAATGCAGGGGATAGTTTTCACTGTGAAGGCGTGTGTGCGTGTGTAAATGAGTGGATTAAACTTCCTTGAGGGGGCTTTCGGAGGGGTGGTCCATTCCAATTTTTGTATTGTCAATTATGCATTTTTCACCTCTATAGTTAAGTGGTTTTATCTTTTTTTAAATTTACACTATATGAGCTGAGCCTATCCTATCGGACTTGGTATTGATAAAAAATGGGGACCATGTAGGGTCTTTGTGTCAAATGTGACAGTCAGTGATTGCATAAAAGGTAGAAGACCAGATGATAATTTTGTTAAGTATACATGCTGCTACTGGGAAGTGGTACTCCTGTTGAAGTATTTCAGCTCTGCTGAAAAGTTCGGGCATGCACTCTTTACAATAAAAGAAGTGTAGGTGCCTAGAGTCAGTTAGTGCTTGCCCATGTAAAGTAGTGAATGGGAGTACAGGCATTCTTGATGGGAATTTTTGGCGGTTTACCTGTGCATACATGCATAGATCATTGAGCATAGAACACTGGCTCTCTAAGTGTGCAAATGTTTTTGGCTTTCTTGAAAATCATAAGGGATTAAACATTGTTTTTAGGAAGAAGCTAATTTCTAGTACAGGTCGGAGTGTATTCACTCATGCTACATCCTGAAGTAGCAACCAGATTCTGATTAAAACATTTTTGGATTGCTTATGTATTGTTTTTTTAAATGTATTTATATATTACATACTTTGGGGAAGCCATACAGTAGATTCCAAGTATTATTATTACATGAATAAACTGTTGTCCTCACAAAAAGATTTGTCTTTATACAGTTAACAGTGAAGGCTACAGTAATCAACAATACTTGTAATTGGTTGATAAAAGACTATGTATTAAAAGGTGGGTGTAAATCAATCCTTCCAGGACTTAAATTACAAAGCTTCAACCACAGAAGTATGCTGCACAGTGTCATGTCTTCAGTTGCCCATCACACGAAAATAGCCTAACACAGCGAGTCACATAATGTAGATCTACTGTACATTATAGAATGCTGGCTCAAGGTGCACTCCCAGTGGAATATAGACTCACCTGTTCCTGCGGGTTTGTCTATCCTAGGGAAGACTAATATCTAAAACAATTTAGAAAGGACTATTGCCTCAGAATCAAAAGGTCCCTAATCGCCACCTTTGAATGCATTAAAGCTTCCTTTTTTATTGGTTCGAGCCTACCAGCCCACATGCGCTGCTCTGTGAGGCTTCGTGTAGCTACTCTGTGTGGGTCTGACTCCTCCCACGCATTGGATTGGCTTTTGTGTGTGTCTTTCTATTATGAACGCACGCAAATGGCTAAAGGTGGGTGCATGTCCCACCTGTTTTGAAATGTTCACTCCCACTGCGTTTTTCCTCGGGAGTGAGCAGCAGTGCGCAGGGCGGCATCGCTTTGACATCATCTTACCCCCCCAAATCATCTGAGATCTAACGCTCCTTCACCCCACCGAGTTACTACATGCCTTGCAGAATATGCCATTATCTTCACTTATCTGACAAACGTCCGGGAAACAAACAATTTTTTTTTTTTTTTTTTAAATTTTTGAAAACCTTTATTGTGCATGATAAAGGAGGACAAATACGGGCCTACAACCGTCAGGCCGGCCACGAAACAGTTGAGCACAAGAGCAAACAATTTAGGCCCCCCCCCAGCGGTATCAGGCAGTACAGCAACAAATAAAGCAATTACACAAAAGTGAATCAAGCCGCCACGGAGGAGGATCAATGAAGGTTAATTTTAAAAATTTTGTAAACATAAATCAATAAAATAAATCAAGGAGAACTGAGTCCATACAGTCCGCGTACCATACACACAGGTAGCAATAAACATGGCAATAGTAATAACACCCAACAGTTTGGCGGCACAATTCCCAACAACAGAAGCATCAGTCCACATCTACACACCACCCACAGCGCTACCCGCTCCTCAGAACCCTCATTACAGACCCAGAACAAGGAAAGGAAAAATCATAAAAAGGACATAAATAGATACCATAGAAATTAACAAAACTAAAACATACCCCCCCACCCTACACACATGCAGAGGCTATGGCCTACCCCCCCCCAGCAGAGTGTCTGTCGCCCCATAAACCCGAAATGTAGTAAGAAGAGAGAAGGGAAGAGAAAAGAGAAGAAAGTAAAGCCAAGATCAGAAAAAAGGCATAGAAGAAAAAAGCGTCTCATTCGACATATAGGGAGGAAGACAAGTGTGCAAACTAGTCGAAAACCCCCCAATAAGGAAAAAGGTGGGGAGGAGCCAACAATAATCAGGCTCGCTAAACTAGCGAGCCGGCAATAATTAATACCCCAAATGGAGCTCCAAGATTAAAAGACCTCACAACAAATATAAACAAATAGCCCATCTCCAGACCCTCGTGCCACCCAGGACCAGGGCCCTAAAAACGAAGACCAACAAAAGGACAGTAGGACTGCGGCCGTGAAAAAAGGAAACCATCGGTGGTGCAACAGTGTTAAGCCGGGGGCAGCAGGAGACTAAGATGGCCGTCCCGGACAAAGGAAGACAAGGAGTTAAAATGGACGCCACCCATTACTGGCAACCCCCCGTCCCAATAATCATTATCGGCAGGTCAGACACCCCAGAAAGCAACAGAGCCGAAGGCTCGCCAGGAATCAGGATAGTCAATAGGGGCACCGATCGCGCCGTGAACCATAATGCAGTATCGCTAAGGAGGCGTCGAGAGCGAGAGCTAAGCGCTACCTAATACTTCCCGGTCAGCTAGAAGATTCAGTGCGTACTGTGCGGGCGGGCCAAACGTTTCCATACAGCAGTTAGATCTCAACCCCCCTCAGATAGGAAAGCAATGCAACCAACAAGCAGGCTAGCCCTGTCCCTATTTCAGATGCCCTCCAGCCCCCAGCATATTACGAACGTGGACCCCCTTATCAGCAAGGGAACCAGATGGAAACAAAGAAGAAGGGGGAGACTCACATGCACAGAATGGATGGCACCGCCTACCCAATAATGCTTAAGTTATATGAAGAGAAGCATCCCCCTCAATGGAGTGAACAAAGTAAACACGTTACAGGTCATGTCATCACCAGGCAATCGGCAAGTCAGTGTGCGGAGGATCCTCAGCCCTGACCAGAGCGTCGAAAAGCAACCAGACACGGCCATTGCCTTGCACTCCCCTTCAGCTGGACAGAGAAGCAAAATGGCCAGACCCAACAGTAAAGGCAAAGAGGAGGAGGAGGTGAACACTCCCAACCATCGACAACAGCAGTATCCAGGTGGAAAGTCGCTCCCCCCGCCACAAGGTGATACATGCTCCGGAGCCTCGGAGAGAAAGTCGCAGAGGCAGGGAGAAGGACCAGCGCCCAGGAAGTCCCTGGGGAGTGCCCCTGTGTCGAAGGAGTAGATACAGTTGCAGGCAGCAGAGCGGATAGCGACTTTGTATCAGTTTCCTCGGCAATATCGGAACAGACGGTTGTACATCCAGGGGCCGGTCGCACATCTTCATGCTCGTGGTGTAAAGCAGTCTCATGGACAGGAATAGGCAGTGGCAGCGGGGGGGCAGTCGAGTGCAGTCCCTTAATATGCGAGGTAGCTCTCACTACCTTTCGCTCCAAGATGTGGGCTTGTTGCCGCCATGTCTCTCGAAGATTGAGCAGGGCAGCCAGGATGGCACCATAGGTCGGCTCCCTCTGTGGTGATTGCTGACTTTCATCACACGAACATTCCCCCGGGGCAACAGCCGAATCCTCCGTAGTGAGGAGACTGCACGGAGAGAACAAAGAAGCCGCCATCTTTCTCCTACGGGGAAGGGGGCGTCTTGGTAGCCCCGGTAAAGAGTTCACGGTGCAGAGGTGGGGGGAATGGCGTCGCCAACGAGCGCAGAGGGAGGGAGAGCCACCAACAAGCCGGCGGCACGTAGGTCCAGGGCAGGGCAGGGTGAAGGATTACTCCCCAGCCATCGGTGCGTAGAGGCAGCGATAGGTCAAACACCTCAAGATGGACTCCAACCCGCCCTGAATCAGCTAGGCGGGCGGAGATCGGCACGACCAGAGTCAAGTGTCTTCCGGAGGCCGGGCGACCCAGCGGGAACCTTACCGCTGTAAAGGGAGACGATGTAGTCCGTAGCTGCACACTGTAGCGCCCCTGCCCCAGCCAGCGCCACTGCGACGTGCTCGGCCGACAGCGCCCAGCCGTGTCCAGTGCCAGGCATACAGCTCCCGGTCCCGGGCTAGAGTCGGGGGCCGGAGAACGGCCCGAATCCACCAAGGAAATGGGCGGCGGAGGTCTCAAAAGAACGCCAACGACATCCGAGCTCAGATGACTCCGTTTGGGCGAGAAATACTCCGGGTTGATGCCAGGAGATCAATGCAGGATAGGACGGCTCGCGGAGCTCGGAGCTTACGCGTCCGACCCGGCCGCCATCTTGGCTCCTCCCCCCGGAAACAAACAATTTTGTCTTCGTTTTGAAGATGCATTATTAATCCCGGTCCTTAAAGATGCCCAGTTGGTACAGTGCATAAGAATTTGCATCTGTTAACATTGTGATTTTTACTTTCCCAAGATGTTTCTCGCTGACCTGACTTGGGCATAAATTTGCAATCCAAAAATATCCTGCAAAGCAATATTGTGAACCCTAAGGCGCTGTCTTGATGTTTATTTTGCAGAATGTTTTTGAGATAGTGCTTTGAGACAGCAGTACTGTGCTTTCGGTATTGCAATATAAAACAAGCATTTGCAATGCAATAGGTCTCTCATTTACACGAGTCTGAGCTATTGACATTGCAAAAAACAATGCCTTTTATTTTTCGTTTTTAAGACATAAATAAAAGGCATTGTCAGTTACAATGCAAACAGCTTAAACCTGCGTAAATGTGAGACCTATTGCATTGGAAATGCTTCTATCTCTTTCATGAATACATTTAATTCACCAGCTCAATAAACTTATCCGCAACCTAATGCTCACTTTCTTCAACGTATTTCTTGTAGATTTCATCCTTAAATGGGGGAAGCCCAAGACCAGACCTACATTGTGAATTTGGTTAATTGCAGGAAAGTATCATTAACTGTTCAGACATGCTGATAAACTAAAACAAAATGCTTAATTTTAACAATCCCCACTTTTGTCTTTGTCCTATTTAGATTTTAGCTTTTGTAAAGATGGCTAACATTTGTGCTGTATTTGGAGGATCCAGAGGTATTGGAAAAGCTGTTGCGCAGTTGCTGGCACTGAAGGGTTATCGCTTGGCAGTACTCGGCAGGGATCTGAGTGTTGCTGAAACAACAGCCAGAAGCCTTGGCGGTAAATATAAACTGTCATACTGCTTTCTTCAGCTGCTAATGCTAATTATGGAACCTGACTTTCTTTTGTTCAGGCTGTTTGGATATAATCCTTTGACACGTAATACGGATAAAAAGACTCAGCCAGATTAAAATTACCGCTGTTAAATGGCATTCAGGAAATGAAACCTTTGAAGTTACAATAGAAGAACACCACTTAACATCAATTAATGTTTTCAGCAGGCCGATCTCGAGAGGAACAATAGTTCTTAACACATCAAAATGTTCCAGCCTAAATAAATGTATTAAAACAGATAGCTTTGTTATTCAAATGTCTATCTATTCATGGATATAAATTTCCAGATGTTATGTTGTGCATTTTTTATATAGTGTCGCGTTTTCCTAGATATGGGAATTAACGCACAATTAAGTTTTGTTTGAGGTAGCACAGTCCCGAAATGTGGGGAAGCAGTACTAAAATCCAAATCCCCTATTTCCATTGCTATTTACATTTATAATACTAAATAAAGTGGTCGTAATTTACTACTTTTTAAGTTCTGCTGAGTAATTTTTGCTACGGATTCAAAGAGGTAAGCCTGCTAGCGGTGGGAAATAGAATGGACAGTTCTTCCACGGCATTATCTTCCTGTTTTCTTTCCTGCTAGCTTCCTAATACAGTTGTTAATATATGTTAGAAACTCCTGGACACATTCAGACATTTAGCGCCTTAATACCACTTTGGCGGTCCTGCAGCGTAGGCGCCAACGTGCCGTCTGCTGTAGGACCACCAAAGCCATGGTGCACTCACCCACCAGATTACAAGTGTAATCCGAGTCGGGCGGGTGGAGATGTGGCGGTGTCACGGCGGAGTCTAAGGCTCATAGGAAAGCCTTAAAACTAAGCATCGCCATGATACTGCCACAGCTCCATTTCCTGCACGGCATAGCATGCACCACGTTGTGCATGCCATACCGTGCAGGAATGGAGGTGCAATATCAAGGGGCATAACATGTGTCCCTTTGCATTCGCCCTTAGGCATGGAGGCACCATTGCCCCACTGCCAACCTACCATGGAAATGGAGGCGTTGAGGTAGCGCATAATATTCTCGGTGGTGCCTCAGCAGCTCTGCCAGCAAATTACTTTGCCTATAAACGCTGCGCCATTGCCACAAGATCCTGGATACTGGCAGATGCGGTGGCCGAATCATTTCAGTCTAAATACTGCAGGTTTTCCCGCAGTGATGGCTGTGGTCGGACTGAAACCTCAACCACAGCTGTCCTTTGGACCGCTGTAGTAGTAATAAGGCCCTTAGTCACTCAGTACAGGTAGGAACTGGCAGCATGTCTCCACTTTGCTTCCAGTCACTTTTCTAGAATATACAATTCTCATTACGAAGGTTAAAAACCGATATATTCCAGACCAGTGTTTCTTAACTTTTTGACTTCTGTAGACACCCCACTTGATCATTACTGGAACCCAGTGACCCCCAGTTAATCATTTTTGGAATCCGGGTTCCCATACCGAGTTATTACTAGAGCTAGCATGAGCATTTTTTGATGATTGGAACCACAAAACAATGCACAACAAATACAAAATCGGGCATTCATCATACAAATAATCACACATTTTAATTAATTTGCAAACAAATATTTAAAAAATCTAAATTTTATTAGGAACGTAGGAGCTTTCCTAAATTCAATTGAGGCCATAAAATATTCAGTTTGATGCAATTATCCCGTGAATCAATCTGAGGATAATTATTAATTTTTTTCCTAGAGTTTCAAATTCCTTTATATTTAAAGAACATTTTAAATGTTTAATTGTACATTTTGCTTCTTTGTTTATATTCACTTTATTAATCTGTTAATATTATTTAATTTTCTAAGCAGTTGCAGACCTCTTGAGAATGTAGGGGGTTGGGAGGTCGCCAAACACAGGTTAACAACCATTGTTCTAGACACTCTGAAAGACTGCCGCTTTCTCTCTGTGCATATCATGGTCAAGTATGTTTTTTATGTCTGGCATTCGAGACCGCTTTAGCTGTCTGGCCAGATTATTGTTTTTACAAAAACAATCAGACAAAGAGAGGCACATGGTTTGTGGGCTTCATTCATTGGTCTGTTAAATTGACTTTCAGATTCTCCTTCCATTCATCACAACCTACAATATTGTTGCAATGGGTCAGCTCATTTCACTTTTTGGCATCCTTCCCTTTAAGTGACTGGAGAAAGCCATTGCACATTGTACACATTAGACTAACATATTTTAGTGTGATGGTCGGCATCGCCACACTAAAATAAATAAGTCACACATTTATAGCGCCTCCTGGCACCACCGGCTCGGACACACTAGACGAAGCGCCACCCTTTAAAAGCACTCAAGCAAGCAGTGTGGGCCAGGGGCTGCTCTGGCAGTGTGTACTGCAGCGACTGCACACTGTACAATCCTGTGCCCGGTACAGTTGTTGACTGAAGTTCATTCATGGCAGTGGGTAGTGTGGGACCGGTGACTCATCTGGTCATTGCTGCTGGCTGCTGAGAATCACTCATCCCGGTCCAGCCGTGGCGACATTACGTGACATGGCGTCACGTTACCACAATTACCTAGTGTGTTCATTTCCCAACAAGAAGTGATGAGGCTGGAGGCAGCTTGTTATTCAGCCATGAGAGGCGGTTATGTTTCTTTGCCACGCCGCTGCCTGTGCCTCAAGTTTGGTGCGTGCCATGCATCATTATGCACGACCCTTAGGAGACCAGAGAGAACGCACAGAGGCAGGAATCATGTTTTCAAAAGATCTGACTGCCTAAGTTACAATGCCATGCTGCAAGACTCGTCTAACGCTCAGGTCTGTATGATTCATCACTGACGTTGATAATTTTAAATCAAGAACATTAGTAAATATATAATTTAATTTTAGCACACTGAGTCTGCAAGAAGATGATTAGCCCAGATGCGTGCCCTATTAGATAGAGTTTTTTTTTCTTTCTCCTTTTTTTCCCCCAAATTTTTTTGATTGGTTTTGATGGTTAGACAATACAAAACAAGACCCCTTGACGGAGGGGACCAACCATGCATTACATATTCTGAGCAATACAGAAAGTTAAAGCAACGTATACAGTTTGTGTATTAGGACTCGACAATTCCTTAAGCAGCTCGACCAGAATCACCCAGGCCTCCCAGAGACCCAGCATATCTGAGACGGCAAACAAATCGCCAATAGGGTCAGTGTAGGCTCTGGCCTTAGTCCCTCCCTCCCCCTTCCCTCCCATCCCAACTTCCAAACATTGAACATGAACCTAAAAAAAAAAGGATAAGGAAATCCAAGAAAAGACTATAGTGTCACGTTAAAACAAAAGAATCATAAGTGGTTGCGGGTAGAGGTCATGTCATGGGTGTGGGGGGGGGGGGGCGGAGGTCACGACACTCTCCGGTAGCCCCTCCAAGGCTAGTCAGAGGGGCCCTCAGGGTATCTATATATGAAAGAGATAAAGGGCCCGCAAGCTTGGCCCACATGCAAACAAGGGTAGTCCCTTTGATAGGTATTCCACTAATGGAGCCCACACGTAATCAACCCCCTTCCTTGAGTCTTCCACAATGTCTGCCATTCTTTCCAGTGCGCGCCATAGCCTGGCATGCCTTTGGGTAAGGGAGGGAGCCTCCACCTTCTTCCATGCTGCCCCCACTGCCATCTTAGCAGCACCAAGGCAGAGCCAGATCACGGATTGATCCCCCGGGTTTGGCGCTTTAGACTGGGATCCCTAATTCCCAGGAGAGTGTGCTCTAGCGTGTCTGGGATCAGGTAACCCAGATTTTTTTTAATTTGGGAGAGTACCTCCTTCCAGACGAGCCTAATGCGCGGGCAATCCCATCAGATGTGCTTGAAATCCCCCAGTAGCCCACAGCCCCTCCAACAGCGATCAGAGGAGTTAGGGAAGATGGAGTGCAGTTTCCGAGGGTACAGGTACCAGTCGTGCATACTTTTGCAGTGTGCTTCCCTTAGAAACAGTGAGTGATTATACTTGGGAATGTGTCTATGCAGGAAGGACCACTGTTTCTTCTCTAAGGGGGTAGCTAACATTGAGTCCTAGAACCCTTGATGCCTAGGGGTGTGGGGTGAACCCAGTGACCTTATGATTGAGTAGAGGAAAGAGATGGTCCCCCTCGAAGAGGCACCAGACTGTGCAAACTTTTCGATTGGGAGTAGCTCTCTAGTGGCAGCCTGTCGTATCTGCAGTTGGAGAGCCCAATGCTGGAGTTGCGTGTTGTGATAAGCTTCCGAGGGTTGGAAGTGGAAGGTTTTGGCACATTCAGCAAAGGACAACATTTTCCCCTGTTCAAACAGGTGAGAGAGCATAAGACACCCCCCTCCCTCTATGTTTCTGTTTACACAGGAGATCCCAGATCGTCCTACCCACTATCTGATGGTCCATGTGCAACCACAACTTATCCGATTCGCGGAGGGACCATTCCGTGATCACCCTGAATTCAGCTGCTCTATAATATCCCAAGAATTCCGGCAGGGCCAGTCCCCCCTCCTCTCTGGACCTGGTGAGTATTCGATTAGAGAGCCGTGCTCTTTACCCTTGCCAAATAAACTTGGTAATCATGGTTTTTAGCTCTGAGAAAAGTGCTCGGTCTACCGGTATGGGGAGGCCCTGAAAGAGGTATAGCAGTCATAACAGGAGGTTCATTTTCACCGCATTTACTCGCCCTATCCTCGAGAGATAGGCAGTTCTCTATCTAGTCAGGTCCGCTTTAAGCTGGCGCAGCAGAGGTGGATAGTTAGCCCCATAGAGCTGTTCTAGCTTGGGGGTGAGTTTAATGCCCAGGTAGGTGATGTCTTTGCGCGCAATTTGGAAGGGGTTGCTCTTTCAATAATCTGCATGTTATCTCTAGATAATGTTTAGGTTGAGCAGGGAGAACTTCGAGAGGTTCACTTTGAAACCCAAATCCTTGTTCGTAAGAGGCCAACTCGGCTTGGATCACTGGAAGGGAGGACTGCGGCTTCGTGACTGGGAGGAGCACGCCATCTGCAAAGAGAGATATCTTATATTCGTCTGTGCCAAACGGGACCCCCCCTATGTCTGGATTAGGCCGAATACGCTCCGCCAGGGGTTCAATGCTGAGCGCAAAAAGTAGGGGGGAAAGCGGACACCCATGTCTAGTCCCCCGGGAGAGGTTAAAAGGCTCTGAAGCTACTCCATTCACCAAGACACTGGAGCGCAGAGCACCGTCATTTGCCTGAATCATGCTGATGAAGGTCTCATTAAAGCCAAATCGCCTTAGTGTACAGTGCAGAAAGGCCCGGTCTACGCAATCAAAGGCCTTCTCCGCGTCTAGCAAGAGAAGGACAGTGGGTATGGCTTTCCTCTTGACTTTCTCTATAATGTGAACCATCCTTCTCAAGTTATCTTGAGTTTGCCTCCCTTTGATGAAGTCTGGCTGTACGAGAACCGGCATGATGTTTTCGATTCGCAACGCTAATATTTTGGTGTATAACTTAGCGTGCAAGTTTAGGAGCGCTATAGACCTATAAGAGGTGCAATTAGTGGGGTCCTTTCCCGGTTTGGGGATGATGGAGACCAGAGCCTGGCCCATTGAAGGGTCACCTCCTGCCTGTCTGCTATATTGTTAAATAGCTGCTCCAGGCAGGGTACCAGTTCCGGCGCATAGGTACGATAGAAGTGGGCGCTGAGGCCGTCCGGGCTCTGCGCTTTTTGGCACTTAAGGGAGTTGATCGCTTTTTGGACCTCTTCTGCAGACACCCGAGGTCTTTGTTTGTAGAGACCGGGACCTGGGGGAGGCTCAAACCCTCAAGGTAGAGCTCTTGAGCACTTGCGTCCAACGAGTCGTCCGTGTATAGGGAACAATAAAATTCCCCAAAGGCCCCCACTTTTCCTGTTTCCTCATAGTGAGAGATCCTCCTGCCATCGATTATGAATTTAATGTATTCCTTATCCTGTTTAGCTCGCAGTTGGTGTGCCAATAGGAAACCTACCTTATTTCCCCCCTCATAGCTGCGGGCTTGCAAGCGGCGCAGGGTCTTTTCCGCCCCATATATGGCCTGGAGCTTCCCCTTGACCTGAGTCATCTTACGTAGGGTTTGAATTGAGGGGTTAGTTTTGTGGACAGATTCGGCCGTACAAAGCTCCCCTTCAAGGAGAAGACGCTCCCCCCTATGTTGTGATTTGAGAGTGGTGTCTAGTTCGATGCACTTTCCCCTAATGACTGCTTAAAGGCATCCCAGTTGTTGGCCAGAGAGGTTTGCACCAGGTCGTTAAGGTAAAAAAACTGTAATCGCATTCCTTAACTCGTTGCGAAGAAGCTGATCTCTACAGAGATAGTTAGGAAAGTACCATCTACCTAGCTTGGATCGCGGGTCGGCCCAATTGAGAACTAGCTCTAGGGGTGCATGGTCCGACAAACAGATCGGAAGAAATTGGGAACCTGTTATTGTGTGGAGAAGGGACGGACTGATAAATGCATGAACGATCCTGGAGTATGTCCTGTGTGAGTGCAAGAAGAAGGAATAGTCCCGGGTTGAAGGATGAACATTCCTCCAAACATCAACAAGCCCCAGCTCCTGTAGCTTGGTTTTAAGGAGTTTGCTGAATGTTCCCCACGCTGCCCCTATGAGGGTGTATAGTGTCCATATCAAGTTAAAATCTCCCAGCAGTAGGATGTCACCCCTTGCGAACCCTTCGAGTGTAGATATGAAAGAGCTGAGAAAGTCGTGTTGCCCTGCATTAGGTGCGTAAAGCATGGCAATAGTGCATGGCCTACCTCAAAGTTGCACGTTGCGGTCTCTCAAGGCTGCCATGATGGGTTGGAACTGTTGGCGCCGGGCAAGGGTGGCTTGGGCCACGTCTTGGTAGAGAGAGCAATCTGCGTTTTGAAAGGACACCTTATCCTGGACTCGAGCTTTGTGAAGGACCTGCTCCTTGATTTTGAAAGAACTGAATTTCGACAAAATATCTCTAGGTTTTCTGGCATCTCCTGGGACTTCGGGGCCCACTCTGTGCACTCTCTCTAATCAGACCTCCGGTTCAGAATCTCCAAGAACTGATGAAAAGAGCCCTACCATAAAGGCCTCCAAGTCAGGGTCCTCACATCCTTCTTCCAGGCCTCTCACCCGAATGTTGTCCCGCCGGGAGCGATTTTCAAGGTCTTCACACCGGAGCACCAGAGCCGTCAGCTGGGCGCGAAGTTCATCTGACTGGGCCTCTAGACGACATACGGGGTCATCCAGCTCTAGATGCTTTTCTTCAAGGTCGAGGTTCCGGGCCCGATGGAGTCTGCAAGGCCACCAACCGGCCTCCCATTTCGGCCTTGAAAGGATCAAAACAGGCCCCAATGTTGGCCTTGATGTCATGCCTGAGTTCTTGCTTAAACTCTCGAAGTGAGGCCTTCAAGTCATCTCGTGCAAGCGCCATACCGTCGTCCGACTGTGTCAGCTTATCGTTAGCAGTTCCTTTGGGGGCAGATTGGAAGAAGCTGGTGACCTTTGTGGGCGATGACTTTTTGGTGGCATAGGGGATGCTCACTCATCGGCAGAGTGGGGATCTCCTCCGTAGGAAGTAGCGCTGTGCACGGGTTGTTGCTTCGGCCCGCCAACTCTGCCCAGGCTAGGTGACCCGGGGGACCTTCCGCTCCAGGTGGGAGGCTCTCCCTGGTGCTGAGGTGGGTTGTCATGGGGATCAGCGCTCAACATGGCTGAGCAGCGTGCGCAGACTGCTTCATCCCAAGTCAGGGCGGTGGCGTCACCATCAGGAGGCTTGCGAGATCCAGGGACCCCCTCTTTGCTGGCAAGATTCTCTGGGAGTGCTTAGGGTGCTTCTCTTTGTTTCATCAGGGCTGCAGCTCTCCCCCCGAGCCCCAGTGAACCCTTGTTGCTTGGTGTCGCAGCCCTTTCCTGCTCTAAGGCTGGAGAGTCTCTCCTGTCTTGGGTCACACCGGTATTGCCATCGCTGGGTGGGTTGTGTGCTGTATTGTGGTCCCCCTAGGAGTGCCAGCTGGTCATTGGGTCTGGGAAGGGAAGCGAGAGCTAAGAGCCTCCAGTCTCGGCCCCCTCATTAGGTGGAAAGCGGGTGCCTGACCGCCGCCATCTTAAGGTCAGGCAAACTGCGGTTTCGCTTTATTCAGTGGGGGCTTCTTAAAAGCCCTGCGAGCCTCCAGCTCCTCACCGCATCAGCCGCATACCCTCCACTGGGTCTCCTGACTCCGCCGCTTTCCCGGGGGTGCTCACCCCGGATTGCGGTGTCAGCGTACAGGTTCCCTCTTGGCCGGTGCTGGTGGATCTGGGTGTTGCCACTGAGCGGGTGCTCTCTGCTCTCGGGGGTAGACGTGTGTATTCCCCGCAATCCTCGTTACACTTAGTGCTCGTGAGGGCTGTTACTGAGCACTCCGCTTAACTTTTTGTTTCCGCGGCCGACCGGAGAGTACGCCCCATTTTGGAGAGCATTGCGGGCTCCGGCGCACCGAGTCCTAGATCCCTCAGAGCATACTGGGAAAGCCGCTCTTACCCCTCTTCCTACACCGCTGCACTCAGGGATCTAGGGCAGGTAGGCCCTCCGAGTTTGAAGCCTTTAAACTCCTCTAAGCTACTATTTAGCTGGGCCTGGCTCGGAGCCAAACGAAATTACGTCCGGTCGGCCATGTTGGTTGGCCACGCCCCTCCTTCTTTCTCCTGTTTAAGGATGGTGTTTGTTATAAACTGTTTAAACGCCAGTGTCGCTGCTTGCAGTTTGAATACTTGAGTAGATGGTTATTTAGTCTTGTTTCATTTATAAATAATAATTATAAAATACTTGGTACTAAAGAATGGCTTGTTATATTAAAAAGCAGCACTACTAAAACGGTCACTTGAGTGAATGATTTTTCGTTTTTATTGCAAGGACTTTTTTTTGGTTAGTGCAAGTTTTGTTATTTTTATTTTTTGTGGTATATGCTTGCGATAAAAAAAGTAACCATTCGCTAGCTTGCCAAGGCCAGATATACTCACTTTTAAAATGCTTCTTTTGTAAAAGTCCTCACATAATCACATTAATCATGGCAACAGAGGTGGCCTTGTAACTGAAATAACTTGTCAACATTTGAAACATGTTTGGGGAACATTCCAGGGGTGTTTCTCTTGCTTCACAGAAGGAAAAGGTCAATGTACATTTTCGATTATTTTTCTCTCACTTTGTCAGGCATATATTGTATAATTGACTTTAGCTGTCTTGCAAGCAGAGTAAAAGCACCATAAAGATGAGGGGCTGGCAGGTTTCCCATGTAGAAGGATACATCTGTCTCCATAGCATAGATGCCTAGGCCACATCCACTGACATTACCGTGCTCATCTTGACACATTGGCAGACTCCATGGTTACTTGCTCAAGCGCTTGGACTGTTGCTGATGGTGTGGGCTCCAATGTTGCCTTTGACCAGCTCTGTGGATGTGTACAGCAATCCACATTCATAGTCACTTTTTTGACTGAGTTGGCATTGCTGGTTCGCACCTTTCCACTTTTTTATTGGACAAGAAGCTCACCTTGTAGCACATCCCTAAAAAAACTTCTAATTTGAATGGCACCTCTCGTTCAGTACCCCCCCACATGCTGAGTTACCCGAGGCACTTAGAGGACAAGATTTGTGCAAAGTAAACTTTAAAAAGGGTAAAAACGTGTTAACTACTCTTTCTTCACCAAAAACCTTCTTGTTAATCCTGCGCCAGTTTAACGAAAGTCCTCTGACTAGTAATGCCAATAAAAGAAAAGGGTGCAAAAAAGAATTGAAAAGATTTGAGTGCTGCTTATAGTAGAAAATATGTATTTTGAACTATCTGGTACAGATGTGGAGTATGTAATTGGAGCCACCTATGTGTTATGCATTGCAAACAGTGCAGATGTAGCTCTTATCTGTCTTTATGCCTGCAGTGGTGGTTATAGGGAGATGATTAGCCAGACCTCGCCATTCAGTCACGGCATCAGGCTGTACAAGTGCTGTGTCACGCCAGTACCCCTTCAGCCAATCCTGCCAACATCTGCCACCACTGCTGTTGCCAGTATTTTGGTGCCCACACTGAGAGGTCACAGTTGGCCAGGCAGATCAGTCTGGGTAACACAACTGGCTTAGTCTACAATGGATGCTCGTCTGCCCCCGGGCCTCTCCCCCAACCTCACCCCAGTTGTGGTACCGCCACATGTAAGAATCCAGTTCGCAGGTCTTTGTCAATGCAGGAGGCAGGCCCAAGGGCACCGTGTCTTGTGGGCCAGTGGGTCACCCATCCGCTATCTTCAGTGAGGTTGCCGGCACCTCCAGGCACACTTCACAGCACACAGTTCCCACGCCAGCACAGTATACGCCCAGGCTCGTCACCGCCCGCATTTAGATCAGGGATGCGCGACACACAGCACAAAAATATGTTCACCTGATTATGGGAAATGTAGAAAATGAGCAGAAATGCCTTCACATTGCAGAGTTAAACAGGCAATTTCATTCTGCTAGAGTCCATTAGTAGACCCCCAATAACTACTATGTAACTTCTGTAGATGTAAACTTGAACACATGTTTCTGCTTAGCTATATTTGCAAATCATAACATAACCAACAGGAGACCGGATAGAGTTTATCTTCCGTTCCTATCTTTGTTGGTGAAATGTGAGTCAGTCTTGCACTGAGTCTAGTAGAATAATTACTGGCTACCACCTTCTACGCAAGTGTGAATGCAGTGCAATTTAAATGCCAGCATTCCAGGTCTTCAGAAACTAAGTTTGTAAGGTTACTGCTTGAAAGACCCAATTGATAATCAGCACTCCCCTATGAAATTTTGTATTGTTTTCTGATGAAGCAAAGTAGCCTGAATTTATTAAAGACCAGGATACCAGTACATAAGGATTATTCCGTTCAAAGTTGGGTCATTCAAATAGTTATGTTTAGAGAAACCGCAGTGTAGGCTTAAATGGCTGCACCAGTATATTAGTTCCCATAAGTAATTAAATGCTCCACTTTTTCATACCCCTTCTGCTATAGAAGTCACACTACACAAGAAGAAAATTCTCTTAGAATAAAGAAACAATGAAAAGGAGCATGTAATCAATCAATCAATCAGAGAACTTTATTCGGATATCCAAGTATCCACAAAAGTACAAATACATAAAAGGCACAACAGTAAAAATAGAAAACATCATAAAAAAAATCCCAAGATACATATAAAAGGGACCAAATTCATGGATCAAACATCGTCTGTCTTGCTCGAACAGCTAGTCGCAAGAAAGTGCCGGTGCGAAAGATAAGTTCATCCTCATCCAAAGATAATAACATTAGATAAGCATTTTCCAAGCTGATAGGCTTACATTTTTTACAATAAGGAGTTAAAAACCTTTTAATATATTTCATATAAAATTTACAAAAAAATAAAAAATGCAAAGCAGATTGTCTGCTTAGGCCATCACACGGACAAGACAAAGAATCGAGTTCATTGTGGTGGCCGAGGGGAAAGCAGAGTGCAAATTTAATCGTACCAGCCCTAAGGCGAAATAATAAGCCTCGCTCCCAGTAACTCACCGGGATTGTCAAATAGTGAGGCATAGGTGAGATCGGAAAATCATGGGTCAAATAAGTAGAGACAGTTATCTTCAGAGATTCCCTGTGTATCTTTCTCGGCTGTATAGTGTGTATAGAGAATATCGTAAGTCGTTTTTATGTGGGAGATCATTTGCAGTATAATTAATGAAGACGCTCCCTTGACTAATACTGCAAAGACTGTTATACACTCCGCAAAGCCAGGGGATCTCCATACATTTGTCACAACTCAGACAGTCAGTGATAATGTCCCTTGTGAGTGATGCCGCCGGGTTCTTCCAAATAGAAAGCCAGAAAAGAGGTGGGCGCGCACAAACAAAATCTTCAATGAAGTTCATGCCCAGTTATTCATGACAGACATATTGTGGGGTGGAAATAGGAACTTCCTAAGAAATCTATTCTCCTCAAGTTGAATGGGTCGGCACTTGGCAATACGCCAGACCTCTGCTCCATATGTGGCAACCAGGATACATTGGGCTTTGTAGATCTTTAAGATTGCCGATAAAGCACCAGTATTTTTGGGGCGCGGTAAGCTGAGGATGGAATTGATGGCCTTTGAGAACCTACCCCTGGAGTGAACAATGTGTTCAGTCCAGGAGTTGTTCGCAGCAAAGACCATCACTAGGTAAGGGAAACTATTGGTGGACCACAGCTTATCAGTGCCCACAAAAACACAGCCTAGCTGTCCTTTCTTGGGGCCACAGTACATGATAAAAGATTTCTTAAAATTGGTTTTGAGGTCAAGGGACTCCATATAATCTACGAACCCCTTGACCAAGGTGCGTAAGGCATTCGGGGTGCAGCCCATAATGACCGCGCCATCCGCGTAAAGTAGAACAGGGAGAGGTTTACCCGTAATTTTGGGGACATCACAAGAGATTTCAGTTAAAATTTTGTGCAGCCCATTAATATAAATAATAAAAAGGAGAGGGGCCAGCATGCATCCCTGTTTTACCCCTCTGTGAACTTTTATAGCTTTTGTTACTTCGCCCCGTCTGACCAATCCTGACACAAGCATTAAGATCTTTGTGCAGATAAGCCAAAAAATTCAAGAGGGCTGACCAAAGTTTCGATCTATTGACAAGATCGAAAGCAGAGGACAGTTCCATAAAGGCGAGATACACTGCTGATCTTCGTGCAATATTGTATTTACCTAGAATTAGGTTTAGATTGAGGCACTGTTCAATGGTTCCAACTTTGTTACGAAAACCTAATTGACAGCGCTCCAGGATACAGTTATCCTCAGTCCAACTCAAAATCTTATTGTATAAAATCCTCCCAAGAATTTTTAAAGTATTATCAATAAGGGAGATGGGTCTGTAACAGCTAGGTTGAGCACGATCTCCCTTCTTAAAAATAGGGACGATAATACTTGATGACCAGGTACAAGGAAGGGGGGCAAGCGTGAGATTATTAAAAACATTTAAGAGAAGTGGTGCCCAAACTTCCAGGTTTAATTTAATAATATCAATTGGTAGGCCATCGGGCCAGGCGCCTTATTCCCTGCACTCTGGGTAACACCGTCTTCTACCTCGGACAGAGTTATATCGACCCTCGGAGGTTGGGAGAAGGACAAAGGAGCCGACCCGAGGGCAGTGCAGCATTGATGTTAGCGAAGTGATTCACCCAGGCTTCGCCTGTAATAGTACAAGTAATCGGGGTCAGGAACTGGCTTGAACATCGCAGGTCCTTAGCAGCAGCCCAGAAGGCATCACCCTTTCTTAGGGCTGCTGCTCTTGCTAGAGCATCCCAACGATCTTCAAGGATCTCATTTTTCCTTCTATTAATTGTTACCCTATAGTTGCGTCTGGCTTCTCTCACTTCAGTGGGGCAGCTAGGTTTCGAGGTCAAAGCCCTGTGCAATTCTCTGTTTGCTGCTGAACACTCAGAATTAAACCATCTCGGGCCTGATTTAGTTTCCCTTTGGGGTGCTGATAATAAAGATTTAGATGCTGAACAAATCTTGACAAAGTCACAGACGGCCTTAGGATAGGGGAAAGTGTCTGACAAACATGAGTTAAAGAGGCATAAATTATCTCTAACTAAGGACACGGAACGTTTCCTTAATGTTAATACCCCGCCATCTGAGTCTAAGATTATCAGTCGTGGGCAATAAGTTCCTGGCACCACATTCCCTTTTGAAGATCGTCCGTGATTCAAGGCTCATAACAACCCTGATAGGGTTGTGGTCCCCTTGGGTCATTGGGATGACAACACCCTCTAGTAAACAATCAGCAAGGCGAGGTGAGACAAAGAAATAGTCAATAATTGAGGAGCACCCCCTGCTGGCAGGAACTGAGCGTTCGATGAAAAGTTGCCAGTAATATCCATAGCATTTTGCAAATTATGAGAACTCAAAAAAGAACGCAGTTTGGCGCCCCTTTGGTGAGAAATGACTTGTTTATTTGTCCGAATGTACGAAGGGGCATCATTGAGCCTGGCGTTAAAATCGCCACCTAACAGAATGCCACCAGATTTGTCGAAATCTTGCATGGATTCCACATCAGTGATACATTTAAATAAATCAATAACATTCCTGTTTGGAATTGTGTTAAAATCATTATTATAAACATTAATCAGGAAAAAAGAAACTTTCCTTTTAAATAGCAGAGCTTGGAAATGTAAGTTATCTGTAGGTATATTCTTAATACTCCCTCCCGCAGTAATATTAATCCATATGGAGAGGCCCCCAGATGGGCGTCCCAAACTGGGTTTAACAGCTAGGATGTTATGACACTGAAACACATTGAAATGCAGCTCCTTAGTGGCCCAGGTCTCCTGAAACATTATAATGTCCTGCTGATTTATTAAGCTGAGCCACTCTGGGTCTTCGAACCTTAACTCTAAGCCAGCTATGTTCCAGGACAGAACATTAAAATCATTATCTACCACTGTGCTAGTGGGTCTAGGTTGTTTGTCATAAATAATAGAAAGGGGTGGGGAAAGAGAATCTCTAGTATTGTCTGCCAGTTGGGAAGATAGAAAAGGAGGATCTCTTTCATTCTCTAACAATTGGGCATGGTAAATTTGTGGGTATGATTGTCAGTCTGGAATATCCAGATCTGACAAAGCAGAGAAGCGGTTTTCTAGAGGTAAGGCTACAGGTGAGTTAGAGTAAGGGCGTGCGGAGGGTTTATAAAAATAACCCAATGGGAGAGCGCAAATGTCAGTATGTGGTGTAAATGTAAGCTCTCTTGAGCGTAAAATATTATGGACCAGCTGAGGCCTGCGAAAATAAATGACAATGCAGTCTCCCGCGATGTTTTTTGAGGATTGACCAACCCACCCCACTCTGCGTACCATTAAAACATTTTGTAGATTGGATAGGTTGAAACCTTTATGTTTCTTAAGCCAGTCCACACACTTATTCCGCAAGTCTACCCATGACTCCTTCACAGTGTTTTTTAAACAAGGAACACCTGCCAGAATCAAAACATAGGGACAGGAGGCTGCGGGGAGATTCAAAACATCAGTTTTGGAATGAACACTAGGGGGCACAGATTTAACATTGACCGATATCTCTTTATGCCCGATAGCATTGGGTAAGTGGTTGCCCAATTCCGAGGACTTATGATGTCTAGATGAGGGCTGCTCAGTGCGGTCCTCCGACCCAGGGCTGGTGGTAACAATAAGCTTTGGAGCAATAAGGTCCTGAATTTTGGAACAAGTTTGGCAGGAGTCAGTCATCGTAATGTGGTTAGTGGGAGGGGGCAGTGGGCGTCCTCCGGATCTCTCAGTGACAGATTCCGAAATAACCAAACGTTCTAATCGTTCCAATTTATCGTGCATGGAGCTAAAATTCTTCTCAAAGAGTGCCTTAGTGTAACTCATCATAGTTCTCATGCTTGACTCCAAGGCGTCCATAATATTATCCTTATTGGGCGTAGATAGGACATCATCAGTCTGATTGCCCATAGAACAAGTGATCACTGCACATGTAGGAAAAACCGCACTTCTTGGAGTTTTAGATGGGTATTTAGATTTCAATTTGGGAGGGGCAGTCCGTTTCCATTTTGCCGCAGGTTCTGATAATTTATTCCGGGCCATAGTTTTAGAGGCTCGCGCCCGAGTTTCAATACTATGGCCATTAGATAAAGTACTAGAGGGAGTATCCATTATTAGCAGCGTCGGCGATGATAGGGGCACATCCTCAGGCAGTATCTGCAGATTCGGTGTTAGGGAAAGACGATGATAGTGGATATCGCCCTGATTTAACACATCCAGGGATGCTCGCCTATCTGCAGTTTGGAGATCCAGGGACAAACGTCTTTCAGTGAGCTCAATTTCATGTGTAAGTAGACTTTCGGCCCTGACTATAAAGGCATCCAGAGTTCCCACTGCTCCCTTGCGCTTAGTCATGATCTATTAGTCCTTTTGGCGCACCCACAAGCAGGCAAATATTGACAGATGCGCTAATAAACGTTTTTAAGGTTAGTGAGCTAGATGTTTATCAACAGTACCTTATAGTAAATGGCCCCCAAATGACAGACAGCAGATGGGTGGCCCAGTCCAGGCTCCTCCGGGCTTTTACGGGCGTGGATGGGCCCACCCTTCGCCCGGGCTTTGCCCGTGCGCGTCCCGCGCTGAGGGAGGTGCTGCCGCAATTTAAGCGCCTCTGGGCGCTTCCGGGTGATGCTGAAGGTGGGCGCCGCTCACGGGGCAGGCTGGGAGTTGTAGTTCCGGGCGCTCGACGGCCCGACTACAGAGCCCCTTCCGTGGGCCAGGGACTCGAGGACAGGCTTCCAGAGACGTTTTCCTGCTGATGGGCAGCAACAGTTAACAAATAAACCCTGCGCTGCGGGAGGTGCTGCCGCGATTTAAGCGCCTCCGGGCGCTTGCGGGTGATGCTGAAGGTGCGCGCCGCTCCCGGGGCAGGCTGGGAGTTGTAGTTCCGGGCGCTCGACGGCCCGGCTGCAGAGCCCCTTCCGTGGGCCAGGAACTCGAGGACAGGCTTCCAGAGACGTTTTCCTGCTGATGGGCAGCAACAGTTAACAAATAAACCCCGCGCTGCGGGAGGTGCTGAAGCGATTTAATCGCCTCCGGGCGCTTGCGGGTGATGCTGAAGGTGCGCACCACTCCCGGGGCAGGCTGGGAGTTGTAGCTATGGGCGCTCGACGGCCCGGCTGCAGAGCTCCTTCCGTGGGCCAGGGACTCAAGGACAGGCTTCCAGAGACGTTTTCCTGCTGATGGGCAGCAACAGTTAATATATCAAATATAGTACATTTATAGATTATAAACAATATCAAGTTAATCGAATTTAAGATGAAATTAAAGTACGGGGAGTCTTGAAATTTCTTCTCTTCATATAATCTTTATTTTCATTTCCAATCAGAAGCATAAAGCCCAGCCAACGTGTTTCGTCCAATAGATGGACTTCATCAGTGTTGTGCATCAGATCACGAAGATCAGCAAAGTAATCTACGAATGTGAAATCTTGAAAGCCAAGAATCTTGTGACGTCTTGTTAATAATATATATCGGAGTTGGGAACAGCTCATGTAAATCACCAAACAAGTTTAGTGATCTATATTAATATGCATTGATATTCCAATCGCACCAATATCTTCTGCATTTTCTAAGGGTTATTGCCTACTAACCATGCCGGGATCACATGAAAAACCTATAAATTTAGGATCACAAATTGATTGCAATCAACGTATGGTCTACTGGCGAAATAAAATGTCAGTGCCCTGAGGATGTTCATGGTGGTGAATGAAACGCTTTGCTATGTATGTAACGTTTGAAATTCTGAAATCATATGACTGTCTTGAAATAAAAATAAAGACACTATGGGACAGTCGACAAAGTGATTGGAGTTTATCTTTACTTTAAAAAAAAAATCTTTTTATTAAAGAAAGGCAAACCAAATAATATCACACACATCAACACATACACGAAAAAGCAGTCATTAGAATATACAATAAGGATGAAATCAAAAGTGGGCAACAAATAGCCATAAACATCACTGAGGGGCACACTATACTGGAGCTTAAATCACAGTTTCCTATTTATGACTGATTTCAAGGAGCACAAGACTACAGTGCTTCGTTATCAAAAGCGAACAGAGAGGTGTCACTAAAGGGGGTGCACAGCCAACCCCTACTCTCGTTCCAGGAGGCCCAAATATGTGTCCACTTAACCGGGCAACCCCTGCCTTCATACACCGCTCTCAGCTTGCATGCACCAACCCATATCGGTCTTCCAATCCGAGCATTTTAACTCAGCCCCACCCTTCCACGTTCTAGCGATGTTACGTTTAGCCACCATGCACCCCAGGGAGACCCACAGTCGCTCAGGTCTAGACCGGTCAGTGGCATCCCAGATATTAAAGAGACATAGTCTCGGAGTACCCTCGACATCCTTACAGCAAACCTGGGATAAAGCAATGATGATCTCACCCCAATGCCTCTGAAGAGTTGGACATTCCCACTATTAATGCAAATAAGTACCTACCTGGCCACAGCCACGTAGACATAATGGAGAATTCAGAAGACCCATTTTAACCAATACGGAGCTCCTGTAGTAGGCCCTATGCAGTAATTTAAGCTGAATTAATTTGAACCGGGATTGAACCACAATCTCACGCGGCGATGCGAGGGCCTCCCTCCAGTCCTCATTGTCATTTTCACCCACATCTGCGCATCATTTTATGCGTACTTTGTCAAGGGGGTCAGGTGAATTGTTAAGGATTTTTCGGTAGGTTAGAGAAATGGCCTTATCTGGAAGATAGTCATCCAAGAGCCTGTGCTCCAAAGGAGAATACACCAGCAGGTTGTCGCCTCTAGAAAGCGCTTTAGTCAGTGCGCTTCGCACCTGAAGGTAACGGAAAGTTTCCTTCTCGTGCAATTGAAATTTCTACTTCAGGTCACTGAAAGGCACTATTCCACCCCCGACCCACAGGTCGCCCACCTTGGACATGCCAATCAAATTCCACTTATCAAACCCAGGCTGTCGCCAAAGCAGACCCAAGAGACAAGAATCGAACAATGGAGTCGCTTGTGTAAGTCTACCCCTCCAGACGAGGGCCGAATTCGCTGAGTGCTAGATGGAGACAGTTGTGGAGGTTGGAGTGAATTTGGGTTCTAGTTTTGATCCTCCATACAGTGCCCTCAAATAAGTGCCAGGCAGCATATTGTGCCTGTCCATTCTATATGCAGGGTCAGTAATGGTTACTTTTTGTTGGCGTACCACTCAAGAATGTGAATCCGTACATATCCAATATTCTACACCAACTTTTACATCCTGGTTCTCCTTTTGTACAAAGTGTGGATGCCCTGAAGAAGTCCTCACATTAAGAAATTTCTGTAGATTATGAAACTGGGGATGAGGTCACAAATCATCATATGGGGAACATAGCATGATGATGAGTGGTACATTTGGGGAATTAACATATTGAGATACTTAAAATGTTGACAGTGTTTATGATTTCAACAATTCTGGGAGTGGAATGGCCTTCCTCTCCACCAATACACTTCAAAAGACACTTCCTATTTGCATATTGACACTGAGCTTCGTGGCTGAAGTCAGCAGGTAAATAAAGTAAGCAGAGGTGAAACTGCATTGTATTTCCTACTGAAATCCAAGTAAGATTCATACATTTTATGAAGCATAGGCAGTCTATAATATTTTAATGGAGAGTATTTATAGTGCATATATCGAAGCCTGGTACCCAATAAAATGTTCCTAGCAGCTGCTGCGATGAGATAACACTACAGTTTTTG
The DNA here is from genome assembly GCF_964263255.1 of Lissotriton vulgaris. Lineage (NCBI taxonomy): Eukaryota > Metazoa > Chordata > Amphibia > Caudata > Salamandridae > Lissotriton > Lissotriton vulgaris. Next base: position 1,935,548,676 of record NC_141689.1, on the reverse strand, counting down.
ACTGTTATGAACTAGCCAGTATTGGAAGCTTAGCAACGTTGTGGCTGGATGTCTGATGCGGTCTGTGGAATATAGGGTGTGTACTCTTTAGTGGAGTCTTGCGTGATATCGTGGGAGATCTCAGAGGATAATCTGGCCACAGTGTCTTCAAGGTAGTTTAACTTCTGTAATATGGTAGCATAGGGGATGGAGAGCTCCTCAGTGCCTATGTTAAAATTTTCCACAAGGATAGAAGGAACCCTTCTACTGAAAGACCTCAATTTCAGTTGTGTTTTATCCACTCCTGCTCTCCTCCTCATTGAGGGTAGGGGTATATGAGGTCATAAAACAGTGCATGACTAATGTAACCAAATGATGTATGATATATATTTGAAATGCCCATTCCCAACACGGAGAAGGGTTTGGTGCATATCATTTTGCACCTGGGCAGTTGTGACCTCCCCCACATTTCACTTTTAGAAATCTGTCTGTAAAAGGAAGTCTGTAGTAGGAGTATTAGCATGACCATAAAATGGTTTGGCAATCAAAAGAGCTGTATCATTTGTTGAATAGTGGAACACTCCTACTTATAAGGGGAAAATATTCCACAGATCGACGCTGATTTCCATTATATCTAGGGCCATTAAAAGGTTATTAGTACGCAGCTTGGGACACAAGTCCCTGAAGTGTATGCCTGAATATATAAACTCCATGTGGGCATCATCCAATGTCAAGTGTGAAATGAGGCAGACTGATGCACATTTAAACAATGAGTCTTCAGCACTGAGACATGCCTAAACACCACTCTGTCTTGGATATTTAACCCCTTCGCTGGGGCGGCCGCGCGGCGGTTCCATGTTTGTGACGGAACCGCTCCGTCACAGCTTGTGGGTGAGCTGTGCTTGTGACGGAACGGTTCCGTCACGAACCCGCACGCCCATTAATTAGTCACCGCAGGTGCGGAATTCGCGCCGCGCAGGCGCGGCGAGCGGGCCGTGACGGAACCGTTCCGTCACAAGCACAGCTCACCCGAGGCTTGTGACGGAACGGTTCTGTCACAAGTATGCAAGGGGTTAAAGGACTATTTAGGGCAGAGTCCGAAGCATATAACAGTATGGCACCAGGACAGACTTATATAATTCCTCAGAGTGGTCCTTTCGTGCCTCGAATCTGCCTAAGCGCCACCGCCTGTGGTTCAACATGCAGGGCATACATAATTGGATCTGGCAGACATCACTGTCTTTTGTAGAGCATTTTGTTGATAACATCCTGTAAGCGAAGACTCTGCAATGAGGAGAGGAGTTTAAGCCTAAAATCATATATACAGTGAATCCTCCATTCATCTTGATTGGTACTGCCGAAATGAAGGTCACCTCCAGAGTCCAATTCCTTCATGGCGTCCTTTAGGGTGGACACCTCATTCATATGGGGATTGATCTGAAACATAACAGAGAACAGACAATGGTGTTTCCAGTGGGTTGAGAAACGTGGGCTGAAGCCCTTTTTAATCACCATGTACTTACTAACATTTGCACATTGTGCATCATTCTTGTCTAGAATCACTTTAGATAAAACACTGTTGTCCTTGGTCAGCAGGGAGGGAGGCCTGTAGAAACCACTCATCTCAGCTTTTTTTTCTGGCTTCAGTAACAAAATTCTAGTGTCATCTCACAAAGTGACCTTAGCATATGTTCTCTATAAACCTAATGTAGGTTGGTGGCTAATAGATCTTAATATGCTGAACAAAACTTTTGGTCAGAGTTTCTAGTTTCAAAACTTCAACATCTCATTTCTCTAGCAATGACTCATATTAGCATAGGAGATTTGAAAACCTGTGTTCATGGTCTCTTCATTATCATTCTTACGGCAAGACAAATCTATCTTTGCAGTACTCCCTGTTAAACAACCTTGCTACTAATGTACTAGGATGTTCTGGTTTCCGGTACCTCCTAGCAACAACGCCTACCCGAAATGTCTAACTTTTCTGTTGTTGTGTTCTGAAAACCTTTGAAGACAGGGTTAAGACAAATGTTTCCCTTCATGCACCTACAAGGCTTCAACAAATGACCATGTTATTAAAAAGAGGTTCCCCCTGCCTAGAGGCGCACACTGCACCAGAATACAGAGCTTTGTGCTATAGATCCACCCCAGCACATAACACTGTTGAGTGGAATTATGAGAGACTTGCATAGATCACAATGTTTGCAAGTTGTGGTTGTGTCCCTCCCAAGACACTACAGGAATTGTGCATCACCCCACTTGCTACTTCCACCTCCATTAGGTGCCATCTTCACTGGCCGTTTCAAGAATAGAGCCACCCAATAATCCCACCGGGACTGGGTAATATCAGATAGATAAGCTAAATGTCCAGGTAGGAATCATTCAAAATAACCACTTTGCATTTATAAGTGTCACCTGAGTGATCACACAAATCAGTAGAGTAACCAAAGGGCTTATATCAAAAATATATTCAGTTTATTTTTGATTCTCAATTTTTAGTTTTTAAATATATGACAGAAATTTCAGAACTGGCAACAGACAGACTAACATAACATGTAAACTGAATGGTAGTCTACATACACCTACAGCATAGTATGTGGCTATGTTCTCTAGACCACATCAAAGTAAGTATTTACACATAAGAATTCACAAATCAATTTATACAGTGAATTATACAGTGTATTGCATGTCAGGTGTTAAGCGTCGACGTTTCGGTCCATGCTGGTCAGGTCGATCCGTCGGACCATCTTCAGGACAAAAGACGTTGCGCAGCAATGTCTAGTACAAACACAATAATAACAATAATAAACCCTGAGGCACACGGAGACCAATATCCAGCTCAACACGAAAACCAACACAAAAAACCAACAAAGTGATAAAAAGGTGAACCGTGAAACCAAATCACGAGTTAGATAATATAAATATCACCGCATGCAACACTCACCGTATGCACCCATAAGTGGGTTCAAAATTAGTGGGGTGATGTATCTCTGTAACTTATACCATAAATCTCACCGCATGCAACAGTAACCGCATGTAACCACAAGTGAACATGTAGGTTCGAAATTAGTGGGCTGATTTATCTACAACTAGTTCCAGAAATTCTCAAGACCAGAATGACTGAGCAATACTCACAAGAAATAAAACGCCACCCAGGTCGTTCTGTCTTTAAATCAAAACAAAACAAAATCACATGAATTCCAAAGGGACATTTCTAAAAACTGCCTACAACTGCGTTACCCTGCACCAATGCACCAAATAGCCAGGGACCAACTTACATGTGAAACTGTCGCCACGGGATCTACAAACAAATTACAAGGGGAACATTAGCGAGTCCGCCTGCACAACCAAGCAAGTAGCAATTCAAAAAGCGGACCTGGCTTCAGAAACGGGGCAGGTGAGTGAAACTTACTGTAACAGCAGCTATGCGCCGGCTCTCAAGAGTCCGTGCTTAGTTCCCGGTGAATACTCGGGACGCCAGGAGATCGCCACCTCTCACGTGGTTAAGTAGAATGACGACATCGCGGCCCGTTAGAGCGGCGGCCATCTTAGCCTAGTCAGCAGAGGCAGTAGGATAGTATATAACTCAGAGTCACAATAATAGCAGATAACGAAAGCGGTCAACTAAGTGCAAAAACCGTGTTCATACTAAGCTTACAACCACTGTGGTGTTTAACAATAGAAAATAATTAAAATTATAATTAGAAGTATAATTATAAATGCCGGAAAAATAGCAACAGCCAACTAGGGCTCCTACATAATTGTACAGAAAGTGAGGGCAAATAGTATCCACAATGACCATTGAGAGACCAATAGTCTTTAATCTTTAAACAGCATATACAGGCATGTACAACAGGCGTGAAACCAGTCAAGTAAGAGTGGCTAAATTATGCCATTCAATAAGGCTATTAAGCCCATTTTCGACCGTATCACACAGCCAAATCAGTTTGTTTTCCCTTTGTGTCAGTAATCTTTCGACATTGGGTCTTCTCCTTGTGCCTCTTACACATTCTATTACATACCATTTCATATCAGTTGGAGCATGAGACATGTTAGTGAAGTGCTCTACTAGTGGTGCTGTCATAACTTTACATCTGATACGGGACTGGTGTTGAGTGATCCGCTTTCTTATTTCTTGCGTTGTTTTACCAATGTAATAGAGGTCACATGGGCAATGGATACAGTAGACCACATTTTTGGTCAGACAGTTAGAATGATGTTTAAACAAAAATGTTTTTCCGTTAATGCAGCAAGTTTTTATAGCCTGGGTGGTGGCGCAAGCAGTGCAGCTACCACAAGGGAAGTGTCCCACAATAGGAGCCAAACCCCAAATGTTTGGGAGGGTGTTAGGTTTAGGCTCAGTGTAAGCCCTAACCAGATGATCCCTTAGGTTTCTTCCCCTTTTGAACGCAAATCTTGGCATAGCCAATTGGGGTTCAACTTTTTTTATCAGATGCCAATTGCTTCTGATAATTTTGGTTATTGCTGTCGATTCTGTACCAAAAGTCAAGACACATGTAGTCTGCTCAGTAATAGGCTCAGAAACTCTCGACTAATTTTTCTGCAGTAGGGCTTGTCGGTCGTAAAACCAGGCACGCTTCATTGCGTGTTTTACCAGCCGATAGGGATATGAACGCATCACCAGTTTCTCTTGAAGTACTTTGGCCTCCCGGAAATAATCCTCCCTTCTGGTACAATTCCTCCGAATCCGGAGGAACTGGCCAAAAGGGAGGTTATCTCGTAAACTACGGGGATGATGACTGCTGTATTTTAGGAGTGTGTTACGAGCCGTCGGTTTGGTATATAAACAGACGGCCAGTGTCCCATCAACATGCATGATATTTAGATCAAGAAAACTGATGCTGTTAGCATCATTTTCCAAGGTAAACTGTAAGTTCGTGTCCTTTGTATTCAGCCATCGATGAAAATCTTTTAATTCAGATTGTGTGCCATCCCAAACTATACAGACATCGTCGATGTACCTTAAGTAGTTTGCCAGATGTGTTACAAAAGGATTGTTGTTAAAAACTACTTGCTCCTCAAAGTTTGCAACAAACAAATTCGCTATTGTGGGGGCAAAAACCGCCCCCAAGGCCACGCCCTTCAGTTGCACAAAAAAATCATTATTGAAAAGGAAATAATTTTCATACAGTGCAATTCTAGCACACTCGGTGATAAACCAGGTAGGTACTTGGTGGGGCCGTGTACGAGTCTCTAAGATGTTGTGAATCATTTCTACTGCTTCTGCCTGTTGTATATTGGTGTATAGACTTTCGATGTCCATTGTAGCCAGGATGTTAGATTCTGGACTATAATGGACACCTTCAAGTGTAATAATAACGTCCCTACTGTCTTGAGTGAATGATCTCGTATTAGGGACAAAGGGCTTCAAAAAATGATCCACATATTCTGCCAGCGGTTGCAGCACCGACTGGCAGCCGGCCACTATAGGTCTTCCAGGCGGATGCTGGCTATTCTTATGGATCTTGGGAAGCGTATAAAACGCTGGGATACTGAAATCATCTTTATTCATGTATTCAAACTCCTTTTTACTGATCCATAATCCCTCATAGCCCTTAGTGGTCAAGGTCAAGATAAGTTTTCTAATTCTGGTAGTAGGGTCACAGGGGAGCTTTTTATAGTGGTCAGGATTGGCAAGTTGTCTCAAAGCCTCTTGATCATATGAGATTTTATCCTGTAAGATGATCCCACCGCCTTTGTCGGCCGGCTTGACCACTAGGTCTTCGCGTTCGGCCAATGTTTTAATGGTAGACATGTCAACCTTAGACAGATTGAACTTCACAAACTTTCTGTTTTGGAAGAGCTGTTCAATTTCCGTCAAAACCACATTCTCAAAAGCGAATATTTCTTTTGGAACCAAATTATTTGCCGGGAAGAATGTTGAAGGACACTTCAGGCCACTGATATTCATAGGCATATTGATGGTAGTTTTGTGAAAGAAGTGTTTTAATCTTAAGGTTCTGAAGAATCTATGTGTCTCAACCAAAATAGAAAAAAGGTCATTCCGATTCGTAGGTACAAATGAAAGGCCATGGCTCAGCACTTCAACTTCTCTAGTACTTAATTGGTACGAGGAAAAATTAAAGATGGGTACAACCTCCTTATTCGAGTGGTTTGTCATGATGGTATTTATATTCGGTGTCGTGCTTACCACTCGTAATAGTTGTTCCGGGTCTGTCTGAACCCCGGAGTATACTGGTTGCGAAACCAGCCTCGTCTGGGGTTCCGAGCCCGTCCTCTGTGTGGCGCCTGACCTCTTCCTAAAAAAGGAGTAGAATTATTACCTCTATTTGGCCTAAAAGAGGACGTAGATCTATTCAAGTTATCCTCAGAATTAGAGGAGCCTGAATCTGAAAAAGTGGTGTGCTTGGGTCCTTGGTACCCTTGATTGTTTGTCTGCTGGAAGAAGTCTTTTTTTAGATAAGGATAAGTACGTTCACGGCTGTAATTTCTCAGATCTTTTTGCAGTTTCTCTGTTTTCTTGAGGATATTAATCCGTTGAAACTCAGCTATAGTAAGATCAAGTTTACTCAAAAAATCATTCGCATCAGTAATTGCAGGGTCTTCACGTATTTGTTTCTCTAAGTCAGCGATTTCAGTCTTAAGTTTATCAATAAGTCGTGTCGCTGTCTCTATACTTAGCACCATCCAACTTATGGAACATTTGTTAGAAACAAAACTGAATCCGGTCTTATATTCCTCGTCTTCTACAAAAATGCAAGGTATATTTCTAACTTGTAAGCCTATAGGGATGATGTTATTTGCGAGGCAGTCTCTTAGAAATTTAGCGTGCAATTCAGTGCGAATTAATTTTTTGTGCAATCTTTCGAAATTATTGCGTAGTGTACTTTGTACCGAGCTAGGGCCACTGGTATTAGGTTGGGGACCCAAAAGAGATGGTCCACCTGCGATTGTTTTGATGTAATCGTCTGTGTAGGTGATGGTTTCAAGTTCCGACATTTAGATGATTGCACCCCAATTTAATGTGTTAAACAAAACAATATATACACTTTACAAGAAAACATACACAAATATAACAAGAAATGTAACAGAACATGTGTGAGCTGACATATATACTCCAACGTAAACGACAAACCACTTGTATAAAGGGCCCTTGCAGACAGCGTCTGCGCTAAGTAACAGTTTCAAGAATAGAGCCACCCAATAATCCCACCGGGACTGGGTAATATCAGATAGATAAGCTAAATGTCCAGGTAGGAATCATTCAAAATAACCACTTTGCATTTATAAGTGTCACCTGAGTGATCACACAAATCAGTAGAGTAACCAAAGGGCTTATATCAAAAATATATTCAGTTTATTTTTGATTCTCAATTTTTAGTTTTTAAATATATGACAGAAATTTCAGAACTGGCAACACACAGACTAACATAACATGTAAACTGAATGGTAGTCTACATACACCTACAGCATAGTATGTGGCTATGTTCTCTAGACCACATCAAAGTAAGTATTTACACATAAGAATTCACAAATCAATTTATACAGTGAATTATACAGTGTATTGCATGTCAGGTGTTAAGCGTCGACGTTTCGGTCCATGCTGGTCAGGTCGATCCGTCGGACCATCTTCAGGACAAAAGACGTTGCGCAGCAATGTCTAGTACAAACACAATAATAACAATAATAAACCCTGAGGCACACGGAGACCAATATCCAGCTCAACACGAAAACCAACACAAAAAACCAACAAAGTGATAAAAAGGTGAACCGTGAAACCAATTCACGAGTTAGATAATATAAATATCACCGCATGCATTTTTTGAGTAAACTTGATCTTACTATAGCTGAGTTTCAACGGATTAATATCCTCAAGAAAACAGAGAAACTGCAAAAAGATCTGAGAAATTACAGCCGTGAACGTACTTATCCTTATCTAAAAAAAGACTTCTTCCAGCAGACAAACAATCAAGGGTACCAAGGACCCAAACACACCACTTTTTCAGATTCAGGCTCCTCTAATTCTGAGGATAACTTGAATAGATCTACGTCCTCTTTTAGGCCAAATAGAGGTAATAATTCTACTCCTTTTTTAGGAAGAGGTCAGGCGCCACACAGAGGACGGGCTCGGAACCCCAGACGAGGCTGGTTTCGCAACCAGTATACTCCGGGGTTCAGACAGACCCGGAACAACTATTACGAGTGGTAAGCACGACACCGAATATAAATACCATCATGACAAACCACTCGAATAAGGAGGTTGTACCCATCTTTAATTTGTCCTCGTACCAATTAAGTACTAGAGAAGTTGAAGTGCTGAGCCATGGCCTTTCATTTGTACCTACGGATCGGAATGACCTTTTTTCTATTTTGGTTGAGACACATAGATTCTTCAGAACCTTAACATTAAAACACTTCTTTCACAAAACTACCATCAATATGCCTATGAATATCAGTGGCCTGAAGTGTCCTTCAACATTCTTCCCGGCAAATAATTTGGTTCCAAAAGAAATAATCACTTTTGAGAATGTGGTTTTGACGGAAATTGAACAGCTCTTCCAAAACAGAAAGTTTGTGAAGTTCAATCTGTCTAAGGATGACATGTCTACCATTAAAACATTGGCCGAACGCGAAGACCTAGTGGTCAAGCCGGCCGACAAAGGCGGTGGGATCATCTTACAGGATAAAATCTCATATGATCAAGAGGCTTTGAGACAACTTGCCAATCCTGACCACTATAAAAAGCTCCCCTGTGACCCTACTACCAGAATTAGAAAACTTATCTTGACCTTGACCACTAAGGGCTATGAGGGATTATGGATCAGTAAAAAGGAGTTTGAATACATGAATAAAGATGATTTCAGTATCCCAGCGTTTTATACGCTTCCCAAGATCCATAAGAATAGCCAGCATCCGCCTGGAAGACCTATAGTGGCCGGCTGCCAGTCGGTGCTGCAACCGCTGGCAGAATATGTGGATCATTTTTTGAAGCCCTTTGTCCCTAATACGAGATCATTCACTCAAGACAGTAGGGACGTTATTATTAAACTTGAAGGTGTCCATTATAGTCCAGAATCTAACATCCTGGCTACAATGGACATCGAAAGTCTATACACCAATATACAACAGGCAGAAGCAGTAGAAATGATTCACAACATCTTAGAGACTCGTACACGGCCCCACCAAGTACCTACCTGGTTTATCACCGAGTGTGCTAGAATTGCACTGTATGAAAATTATTTCCTTTTCAATAATGATTTTTTTGTGCAACTGAAGGGCGTGGCCATGGGGGCGGTTTTTGCCCCCACAATAGCGAATTTGTTTGTTGCAAACTTTGAGGAGCAAGTAGTTTTTAACAACAATCCTTTTGTAACACATCTGGCAAACTACTTAAGGTACATCGACGATGTCTGTATAGCTTGGGATGGCACACAATCTGAATTAAAAGATTTTCATCGATGGCTGAATACAAAGGACACGAACTTACAGTTTACCTTGGAAAATGATGCTAACAGCATCAGTTTTCTTGATCTAAATATCATGCATGTTGATGGGACACTGGCCGTCTGTTTATATACCAAACCGACGGCTCGTAACACACTCCTAAAATACAGCAGCCATCATCCCTGTAGTTTACGAGATAACCTCCCTTTTGGCCAGTTCCTCCGGATTCGGAGGAATTGTACCAGAAGGGAGGATTATTTCCGGGAGGCCAAAGTACTTCAAGAGAAACTGGTGATGCGTGCATATCCCTATCGGCTGGTAAAACACGCAATGAAGCGTGCCTGGTTTTACGACCGACAAGCCCTACTGCAGAAAAATCAGTCGAGAGTTTCTGAGCCTATTACTGAGCAGACTACATGTGTCTTGACTTTTGGTACAGAATCGACAGCAATAACCAAAATTATCAGAAGCAATTGGCATCTGATAAAAAAAGTTGAACCCCAATTGGCTATGCCAAGATTTGCGTTCAAAAGGGGAAGAAACCTAAGGGATCATCTGGTTAGGGCTTACACTGAGCCTAAACCTAACACCCTCCCAAACATTTGGGGTTTGGCTCCTATTGTGGGACACTTCCCTTGTGGTAGCTGCACTGCTTGCGCCACCACCCAGGCTATAAAAACTTGCTGCATTAACGGAAAAACATTTTTGTTTAAACATCATTCTAACTGTCTGACCAAAAATGTGCTCTACTGTATCCATTGCCCATGTGACCTCTATTACATTGGTAAAACAACGCAAGAAATAAGAAAGCGGATCACTCAACACCAGTCCCGTATCAGATGTAAAGTTATGACAGCACCACTAGTAGAGCACTTCACTAACATGTCTCATGCTCCAACTGATATGAAATGGTATGTAATAGAATGTGTAAGAGGCACAAGGAGAAGACCCAATGTCGAAAGATTACTGACACAAAGGGAAAACAAACTGATTTGGCTGTGTGATACGGTCGAAAATGGGCTTAATAGCCTTATTGAATGGCATAATTTAGCCACTCTTACTTGACTGGTTTCACGCCTGTTGTACATGCCTGTATATGCTGTTTAAAGATTAAAGACTATTGGTCTCTCAATGGTCATTGTGGATACTATTTGCCCTCACTTTCTGTACAATTATGTAGGAGCCCTAGTTGGCTGTTGCTATTTTTCCGGCATTTATAATTATACTTCTAATTATAATTTTAATTATTTTCTATTGTTAAACACCACAGTGGTTGTAAGCTTAGTATGAACACGGTTTTTGCACTTAGTTGACCGCTTTCGTTATCTGCTATTATTGTGACTCTGAGTTATATACTATCCTACTGCCTCTGCTGACTAGGCTAAGATGGCCGCCGCTCTAACGGGCCGCGATGTCGTCATTCTACTTAACCACGTGAGAGGTGGCGATCTCCTGGCGTCCCGAGTATTCACCGGGAACTAAGCACGGACTCTTGAGAGCCGGCGCATAGCTGCTGTTACAGTAAGTTTCACTCACCTGCCCCGTTTCTGAAGCCAGGTCCGCTTTTTGAATTGCTACTTGCTTGGTTGTGCAGGCGGACTCGCTAATGTTCCCCTTGTAATTTGTTTGTAGATCCCGTGGCGACAGTTTCACATGTAAGTTGGTCCCTGGCTATTTGGTGCATTGGTGCGGGGTAACGCAGTTGTAGGCAGTTTTTAGAAATGTCCCTTTGGAATTCATGTGATTTTGTTTTTTTTTTATTTAAAGACAGAACGACCTGGGTGGCGTTTTATTTCTTGTGAGTATTGCTCAGTCATTCTGGGCTTGAGAATTTCTGGAACTAGTTGTAGATAAATCAGCCCACTAATTTCGAACCTACATGTTCACTTGTGGTTACATGCGGTTACTGTTGCATGCGGTGAGATTTATGGTATAAGTTACAGAGATACATCACCCCACTAATTTTGAACCCACTTATGGGTGCATACGGTGAGTGTTGCATGCGGTGATATTTATATTATCTAACTCGTGATTTGGTTTCACGGTTCACCTTTTTATCACTTTGTTGGTTTTTTGTGTTGGTTTTCGTGTTGAGCTGGATATTGGTCTCCGTGTGCCTCAGGGTTTATTATTGTTATTATTGTGTTTGTACTAGACATTGCTGCGCAACGTCTTTTGTCCTGAAGATGGTCCGACGGATCGACCTGACCAGCATGGACCGAAACGTCGACGCTTAACACCTGACATGCAATACACTGTATAATTCACTGTATAAATTGATTTGTGAATTCTTATGTGTAAATACTTACTTTGATGTGGTCTAGAGAACATAGCCACATACTATGCTGTAGGTGTATGTAGACTACCATTCAGTTTACATGTTATGTTAGTCTGTCTATTGCCAGTTCTGAAATTTCTGTCATATATTTAAAAACTAAAAATTGAGAATCAAAAATAAACTGAATATATTTTTGATATAAGCCCTTTGGTTACTCTACTGATTTGTGTGATCACTCAGGTGACACTTATAAATGCAAAGTGGTTATTTTGAATGATTCCTACCTGGACATTTAGCTTATCTATCTTCACTGGCCAGCGTTGGAAAATGCGGTTGGCTCTGCTCATGAATTCCCTCAAGTAAACTAAGGAATCAAGATGTCTGGTTTAACGCTTTCTGCACCTGTGCAAAGGGAGAGACTATATTTCTGATGCTGTATTCTAATGATGGCTTTGACTTACCATCAAATAGTAAAAGAGTCAGGGTGGTCTCAAGAACTCTCACGTCAGAGCAACTCCCATGATGTGACACTGCAAAGTTCTCCATCTATTAGGAGGCAGAAACCACCCAACATGGTGGACAGAATTGTTGGCTGTATGAGACACAAAGACCAGGGTAGAGCTTGAGGTGTTACCTTGTAATGGAATCCGCACACAAAAAAATGAATGTACTTGCCCCGTGGTATGATAAATAACCGTACCAGAGTCTGCAGACCAAAAGATTGATCATGATGCAAGAACATAGGCTGCCCTTTGTTAAAATGTGAGGATCTACATAATGGTGACAGTTGATCTCATCTGGTACAAATGAGTCCGAAGAATGTATTGTAATTTCCTAGGTCGGGAAGTAGTTGAAGCAACACCGGTCTCACTTCAAGGGAAAATACATATTCAATGACTGGATGCTATGCTTCTGATAGACACATGACTGTCTGTCACCACATCAGCGACCCGGATTGGTGTCACTACAATGCATGCTTTTACATCGCATGCCTTTACAACGCGGTTTTTACCACGCAGTCCATTACAACGCATAATGCTTTTAGGCGCTGGATAGTGAATTATTTAATTTACTATTCCAACTCCAGTCCCCGTGGATAGCAGGGAAGGTGTTGGATAGTAAATTAAATATATTCCCTATCCTAGAGCGCCCCCCAGCGCAATGCGTTGTAATGGTATGTGTTGTAATGGTTGCGATGTAATGGTAGTGCGTTGTAAAAAATGCGTTGTAAGTGATGTTCCCCCAGCGACCCAGGTCAACAGGTGGAAACTGGAACCATATTGTATGTTCCCCACAAAACATGTTTACTACTACCGAGCCATCCCAATACACCTCTTAAGAACCTTCAAAACAATCATGGATAATGGCGAGACAGAAATCAGTGTGAAAATATTATTTATCCCAGCCAACATGTGCATTCTTTTTAGCTGCTGCAGAACCGAAAGGAGAATAATTTGGAGTGATTATGCTGAAAACTGGGCCATTTACCAGACATTGAAGTGTGGAGTTGGGCTATCCACACAGGATTATCACTTACTCTTGGTAGTAGATCTAATTTATACTCGCCAGGTGTTAAAGAACATTGCATTCTCTCCCCGCAAGTTGGTGCTATTTACAAACTGTTTCAAATAGACAGCACAAACAAAACATTGGTTGTTAATTTTAAGCATCCTATCTTTTAAGTGATGGTATTGATCCAGGTTATGTTTTTTTTAGCTGAATATAATGCAAAGTTCATTGAGATTTTTATGTAGTTATGGTGCCAATGTTTGTTTTTTAATGCAGCAGGTCATCTTGCTCTGAGGTGTGATGTTGCCCAAGAAAAAGATGTTCATAATGCATTTGATGAGATCGAAAACAAGTTGGGCAGCATTAACTATCTGGTAAATGCAGCTGGAACCAATAGGTGAGCATTGACGTTTAGCAAAGCTAACAGGTAACTTAACGTCTAATGATTTACAACTGCCTTCAGAAATTAAGGAGGAAAACCGTCTTCAAACTTAAACATCATGACACTAGTGTGTTTTCTTGCCACTGGACTATTGAAATTACTCACTCCGAATATGTACTCATAATGTGTCAGTGTTTAGTGCAGTTTAGTCTATTACACATTACTAGGCTACCCTGTTTAAGGTTTAAACCTATAATAACTGATAAAACCCCACTGAAAGGGAAATAGCGATCACCAGTCTAAACATATAAACACCTGTGCAGCCACAAACTAAAAAGCATTCAAACAAAGGAAAAGGAAAGTGAAAGAGTCGTTGTTATTTCTTCCTGAAGGGGCCAATACAATGTAACTTTGTTATACAAGGTAGCAGAATTGAAAGACTGGTCTAACAATATTCTGCTTGAGTTTTGTTGTTTAGGGATGTCACTAAAATATTGTTTCCTTTTCCTCGCCATTTTTTTTAACATTTTGTGATCATTGGTCTATAGATGCAGGGATTAGAAGCATGCTTTAGGTCTTATTTAATTATTTTATAAACTGTAGGGAATCAGAAAATATCAAAATCATATTTGATATTTTGGCTACATTTTATTCTTTCACTGATAGGTAAAATGGCTGGTTTCATAAGAATCTTTCCCAGTATGTACCACATTTACCCGTAAACCGAGAATGGGTGAAACCCTTTGATAAATCAGCCCCTTTTTTTCTAGCAAGTCAGTATTAAGTGAGTTGCCAAACACCCCAGGCTTTAAACATTTAATGCAAGGTGTAGTGACAGGTATATGTGAAAAGAGTGCTGTCACCAAGCATCTGGGATAGTGGTGAAAGCATGCCACCAGAGTTTTGGAAAACATAGAATGCAGATCACTTGGAATGCTGCTTCAAAAAGTTCTTACCAAGTTCAACAAAGATTGGAGTGCTATTGTTTGTGTTTACAGTGATTCTGCTACGCATATGAAAAAGTTGTGTTCTGACCTATCAAAGTCGATACCTGAGCTGCAGTGCTTTCTTGTAAGAGAACCCTACCACTTGCTAGAGGGTTGCTGAAAGCATCTTTACAATCATCGGAGTTAATGAAGTCCTTTCTGGTGCACTGTTTCGTTATACTCGGGAATTAAAACACAAATATTTCTCATTTTGTGCTTTGTGTTGCATCAAAGAAAGAGTCATCCCAACTGTGTCCTTTAGCAGGTGGTTCTCAGACCTAGAGACCGCGAATGTTATGTTATTCATGTGGTGACCGTTTACAGAATATTTGCTTAGTGATGATGCCAAAGGCAAGAACTTTGAGGCTCTTCAGTTGCGTATTGATAATGATGTGAAAAAAAGCACACTGTACTGCGTTCGTAGATTTTTACAGGAAAACATGACTGATGTAGTGGACATAATAAAAAAACAAGAGCGTAAAACACCCTTGTCTACCGAGTGTTCTGCGTAATTGGTGTAGATGTGAAACACCTCCTCGAGAGTAGGCTGGGCGACACTTCTAGTGCCTTTGGCTCTGCAACATGTTCCATGTTAGAAGGCTTGCCACTTGGTAATCAAAAAAATGTTGAGCAATTCAGGAGATTTTATTTTACAATGCATGAGAAACGGCTTGTAATAATGCATAATAATGATCCTTCACCAACCATGGCATTTGAAGTCAATGAGGTCTCACTCTACACAAGTTCTAGATCCCTTCCATAAATGTGAATTTTCTCCAGACTTTGAAAAGTACTGCTTCATTTTTGACCGCTTCAAGAACTCTGAGGGCATATGCGCACAGTTCAACGCATATTTTGTAGAACATGTGCCAGAGAATCGCAATCTTCAGGTGCACCAGTATTGGCACGGAAAGCTATGTCAGTGGCTAGAGTTAACAAATTGTGTACTGGCTGTTTTGGCGTTGCCCGTCTCAGGGGCCAATGTTGAGAGGGCCTTTTCACAGATAAAAGTTAACATGGGAAGGAAATAGCTATTGCTCAAGACAAAAGACTGACTGAAGAGGTATTGTATGGTATACTACAGTAAGTTTGATTTGTAAAAATGTATTTGGACCTCATATACACTGTATGTACACTGTCTATATACCATGCACTATCGATGCAGAAAGCAAGCAATTATAAAAGCTAAATGTTCCATAAACGCCAGAAAAACACTGTTTCTGGTTTTATTTGCTTGAAAATGTGTAACAACTGATAGCCACTGTTTTTTAAGGTATCGAAATCACTGGAAAACACTGGGGAAAAAACACCAGAATTTACCGAAAATAGAAACTGAAAACAAAAAAGCTTACATATTACTAGTGCTCTGTTTTGGTGAAGCAAGAAGTGAGGAGTAATGAAACCCTGAATTCTCCCTTTAGATGTGCAAGCCAACTAGCATATATTTACATATATCATAGCAAGGAGAGAGTGCTTCCTAGACACTAAAGAAAGCAGCCATGGTACAGGACCGGACCCTCCTCACAGTTCCTGTAAAAAGAACTGCCCACGTAAATCCACACTAACATCCACCCACTTCTTCTTGTGTGATAATAGATAGCCTTCGTCTCCTTTAGCACCTGACATGATGATCGTTGGCTTGAGAAAGGATGGTTGCTCTGTAGCATCATGATTTTTACACTCTTTTCTATTTTGATTGCATAGGAGGTTTTCTGGCCACCCATAGCTAAACATTTGATCAGATTTAGTGTAGTGTCTTTGAATGTCTGGAAGAGGAAGAAAGGAATTTAACTGTAGATCCCTCCAAACAATCTGGAATATCTTGAATTCGTTGAAATAGATGGCACAATGTTAATTGGCATGATGGGCACTGGTACAAGGCAAGTGATGGTTGACACTTGCGCAATAGCGTAACCAAGATGATTCCTGGAGACTATTATCTGAAGTTTTCAAATACTGGTCGCCAGCGTGTAACTGCTGATAAGTGAAGAGACAAAAGCAGTCCAAGCCGATCTAAAGGGTGACTTAATCTCGGACTGTTTGTTGAGGAACAACATTAGAGGTTACAGTTCATGGAGGTTGTGATCAGGGGAGTACTGGCCCTCTCCAGAGCATCCTCAAAGGAAGGGGCTCCTCTAGGTATGGCACATAGGTATGTTGTGGGGTCTGAGCTGTTTCCCTGTTTTGAAGGGGAGATAGGCAAGCCAGAAGCGGACCAAATTCCAAACCCGGGAGTCCAGCTGTAATTTTAGATGTTGATTGAAACTGAATATCCTGGAAAAGCTGATCTTATCAAAACTCACCCAGAATCTTAAGCTAGAGGCACTGCACCAGAATGCGCTGGCACAAGCTCAAGAACAGGAGGATTGGTGCCCACTCTCCTAAGACCAATGGGAGGTCAGAAAACCTTAAGAGTGTCCCCTACCTACTAACCTAAGGATAGGGGAGACACTTGAGAGGGACGTTTCACTGAACATCTTTCACTGTAAACTTCCAGTGATCCAGTGGAGTCCTCGTACTCCTGGTTGTAGGACTACCTTTTGGCCTCTCAGTGAATAGAAAGAGCAGTCCTGTGAGGGTGACTTTATGAGAAGGAAATCCTGCAAGAAAAGGCTGATTGTTTTTCTAAGGAGGCAGCAGCACTACTAGGTACTATTGTATCAGTGGTTCATCCTAGCCAGAAGGTGAGGAAGTAGGTCAATAAGACGTTTGAGGTGCTTTCTTGGGTGTGGTTATTTATCAAGGACAGTCATAGAAAAGGAGAATATGGGCTCAGGCCCTGGGCCTATCATGTGACTAGAACGATAAACAAGAGGAATTTGGTTCCTTTGGCACTGGATCAACCAGGGATCAGTAATGTAAGTGGCCTGCTGTAGGTTTGGACTGGCTTCACACACCAGTGAGACGGTTTTACATCTTTCTAAGGGAGTTGGGAAGCAAGGTACCTCTAAAATTGGAGATCTTCAACACACACAACTCCGTATACTGCAATCATAGGTAAGTGAGCTTAATTTCCAGACAAATTCTCCATCCAGGAATCTCTCCGTTCTCGAATAGTGTTCTTGTTTATTAGTGGGTACACCTCTGCGAGTTCTGGTTTCCCAAGTCCATTTACTGGATCAAATGCTGAACCTCTCTTTTGTGGTGCCCAGCCAGGCAATGAAACCTTGACTTGACAGAAGAGCCTGAATTGTAAGCCCTTGCAATGTTACTGCTTTGATATATTTTTAAAAGGTTTGGGTTTGCTGTGGGTCAGAAAGCGAGGTAATCCCGGGGATTCTATTGAACTTTCTAGAACAGTTACTCCATCAGATTTCAGAGGTTCTTGTGGGAGGGAATTTGATTTAGGCAGGTCTGCCTGGAGAGTCTAAAGTACCTTAGTGTCAGTTTGACAACGTTTCCACATGTTTAGACTTGTGTCATTAGTCTCCAGACAAGTGCAATACATGGGTATGTATGGTGGTATGGTGGCCACCAACTGAGTCCTGGGGTGACTGGGTTCCTTCAGAGTGACACTCCTTTTAATGTTGATTGCTTCTGTCCTCAGGAACAGCCCATAACTCTGCTTATTGCTATCAGCAGCAGATAATTCCTGCTTTTTTACTTGAACAGCAGTGGGGACACAGTTCTGTCTTGATTTAGTATACTCATTCCCTCTGATCGTTTTTGTAGTATGTATATGGATGTATGTGAGGTGGGGTACCCAGTTAGGATTTTGTCCTGTAAAAGTACAGCCCCAAGGCTAGTAGGATGCTTAAGTGGTTAAGTGGCTGTTGGAGTTTCTCGTCTAATTCTGTAAGTGTTTGGCAATATTAAGTGAAACTGTCTGGCTGCAATACATTAATTTTTTGCAAGATCTGAAATAAGAAGGGCAAATGAATTCAATGCTTTTTCGTGGTCCAAATGGAATAACGCTGAGGGGTCCTGCAGATCTTCAACAGGGGCCATTTCCATCTTTAGCCTCTGTGACATAAAGCTGTTCTGGTCCACGTGGACCTGCAACCCAATCACTGTTGCCAATCTGGTAGGGAGTAGTTTGGCCGATATTTTACCCTCTACATTGAGAAGTGAAATAGATCTTTCGGAAAAGAGGTCTTCTGGTTTTTCGTTTTTTTTGGTTTTAAAATGACAGAGATTAATGCACAAGCTTGGTCGTCTGGGCGGGAACTGGAACTGCCCACAACATTAAAGATGTCAAGGAAATGGGATGTCAGTATCGACGAGACCCACTTAAAAGAAATCAATCAGAAATCCATTTGGACCTGACCCAAGAGGGGGAGGTGGTCACTGCCACCTGGATCTCCTCCAGGATCAGGGGTGCATCTAGAGCAGTGGGCAGTGGCCTTAAACATCTCCCCCCCACCTCATGGAGGAGAAAATCATCTGCACCCCCCCGACATTTTCACAATAATTCTATTAAGTTAGCAATGTTTAAATACGTCTTGACTTATTTAAACATTGCAGTTAAGTTCAGTTCTCATCCAGGGGATACTCATCAATAGTCATAATCTATGAATAATCCCCGCCCATGTGCGGCATCCCGGAGCATATAGAAAATATATATATATATATATACATCAACAAGGTGCCCAGAAGCTCGAGGGAGCACTCAGCAACTCGCTATTCCATCCGGTATTTGTGGTTAAATTGCCTCCATAAAGCCATACTATTTGTGCTTATCTGACGCATATATATATATATATATATATATATATATATATATATATATATATATATATATATATATATATATATATATATATATATATATATATATATATATATATATATATATATATATATATATATATATATATATATATACAGCCTAAAATGTTTCCAAAATGGCAAAGATGCTGAAAATTACATAGGTTTGCATAGTTGCAGCTATACTCTCCCAACCCCTAAGGAAGAAAGAGAGCAGTAAATATTTGCATACAACAATGCTTTATTGCCCTAGAAAAACCTGTAATTAAAGGCATTTGCCAGTAGGCTGCAGTAGAGTATAAAGAAACAAAGA
Source organism: Lissotriton vulgaris (assembly GCF_964263255.1). Taxonomy (NCBI): domain Eukaryota; kingdom Metazoa; phylum Chordata; class Amphibia; order Caudata; family Salamandridae; genus Lissotriton; species Lissotriton vulgaris. Next base: position 1,935,529,096 of record NC_141689.1, on the reverse strand, counting down.
AAGCCTGACACCTTGCCTCTAAGACATTAGAGTAGGGGTACCATGCCTTTAAGATCTGAAGGCGGCCCCCTGCTCCCATGATGCACCACAGGTGGCAGTTAGGCCAGTTCTTTTTTCCGGCTCCTTCTGAGAGGATCCTGGAGCTTGAGCTCTTTAGTTTTTGACTGAAACTGTTTGATGAGAATCTTTTCAGAAAATTCGACTTTTTCTGCTTTATTAAGGCTTCTGCTACTGTTTTTTGTGGAATTCCACTGAAATTTTTCAGTCAGAATGCCAGCTTTATTCAGGAAGTGTCCTTCCTGTGACAAGAAAATGGCACTGGCAGATCCACACTCGGTGTGTATTGTGTGCCTTCCATCTTCACACAATCCTGACCAGTGCCACTATTGTCAGAAGTTCTCCAGGCGGACCTTACGCGACAGAGAACGGATCAAACTCCATGCCATGCTGAAAAAGGACAAGAGTCATCAGGTGGGTGGCTATGGAGGCCCCAGGACATCGTCTTCCAGCAAGCAAGGCCAAAAACGGCGACGTACCACTTCTCCTGACCCCAGGAAGAGGAAGGGGATAAGAGATTCACCGTTGATGTCGAAGTGGCCGTCGAAGAGGCCCAGACACTCTTTAGGAACACCATCGCGACGTCGAGAGTCTCCGCCGCATCCAAGTAAGTCGGCGTCGAGGCACCACACTTCGGGCTCGAAGACTGTGGCTGCTGACAACACCAGGGCCTAGATGTAGGTAATAGCAAATTACCGAATGGTAAATACCGAATTTTACCGATTCGGTATTTACTATTCGGTATTTGCTATGTAGGTAAAAAATTCGGTAAAAATACCGAATCGGTAAGATTCGGTAATTACTGATTGGCCTTGAAGCCCATAGGATTTAATAGCAAATACCGATTCGGTAATTACCGAATCGGTAAAATTACCGATTTTACAAGGGGGACAGGGTGTCACTTTGACACCCTGTTGCACCCCTGTTACTGGCTTGTGTGCCATGTGACACACATACATGCCCTTAGGGCATGTCTGTGTGCCACATGGCACAGGTGTACATGCACAGATGTGCATGTACACTGGAATTCGTTATTTACCATGTAATAGTATTACATGGTAAATAACGAATCGGTAAGGGCCTGTGGCACTGTTTTCTGTGCCACCTACATATTGATTTACCGATTCAGTAAATTTACAGAATCTGTATTTTGCCGAATCGGTAACTTTACCGATTCGGTAAATATACCGATTCTGTACATTTTAAGGCCCCTACATCTCCATTTGTAAATACCGGTCGGTAACGGCCGAAATCGGCCATTACCGACCGGTATTTGCGACCTACATCTGGCCCCAAGTCTCCATCGACGTTGAGGCTTCCGTCGACATCGAGACACTCTTCGCCACCCTCGAGGGGGTCAGCGTCGAGAGGACTGATGGCTGACATATCACCGCCGGCTGGCAGGCCGCCGTCGAGAGGATCGTCAAGCTCCCACCATTCGACGTCGAGGAGATCAACGTCGATACAGTGACAGTGAAGGTCGCCATCGACACGACGTTGAAGAAGATCGTCGTCGACACAACGCCATGCAGGGTCGCCCTCGACACAACGTCGTGGAAGATCGACGTTGAGATCACCAACTCGACGCCTAAGATCGCCGTCAAGGTCACCATGATGTGGACGGCCGACGTTGAGACCATTGAGACCTCGCTCAACGCCAATGGTCACCCAGACATCGTCGACGTCAAAGCACTCGACGTCGAGAGACGAGGTCACAGGCATTGCGTAGTCACCGAGGTGATCAGATCCTGGGTCCAGAGTATCATCAGGGGACCGGTCATCATCTCCTGGGCTACATATTGTGGATATGTCTCCAGAAGTCTCCCCAAATCTGCGGTGTGGAAATCCCGGAGTTTGTCACTTTGCCATCCACAAGGTGCTGTATCTGGCGGTTGCAGTAGTCCGGGCTCGGATTACTCCTGCACATACTCGCCATCTGGTCCAAGGACAAGCACTCCAGCCAGACCATCAAAGTCTCCTCCTCGGAGGCCAAGATCTCCTGCCAGGCCAAGATCTCCTGCCAGGTCAAGAACACCTCCCAGGCCAAGATTGCCTTCTAGACATCGGTCTAGATCCTCGGGGTCGGCACAGCTGTCATCGCGACAGGCACCATAAGAGAAGGTGCACAAGATCTCCTACATGGTCGTCGTCAACGAGATCTACGGTTTGGGACTACTCTCCGACCTTCTCCTCCACATCACCTTCACGGGTTTCACCCATAGACGACATCTCTACTTTTACTGATGTTCTGGGTAGCGGGGCAAAGAAACTTAACCTCTCTCTGCATATCCCAGTGGTTCCCACATCAATCATCTTTGATACCCTGCATCACCGGACCGCTCCCAGACCCTGCTACCTCTGGTGCCCGGATTCCTGGAACCAGCGATGGTCACCTTTCTGACTCCTGCGACAGTTGGCTCTGTACCCTCCAGAATCGCTAAGAAGTATAAGGCTCCTGCGGAGGGCCCCCTGTTCCTCAGGACTGATCCACCAGCTGATTCAGTCATCATGGCAGCAGCCATTAAATCCCACTCTGCTTTCACCTCATCCTCGGTGCCCACGGAAAAGGATAGTAAGTAGATAGACTCGTATGGAAGGAAGATGTGCAACACTTCGGCGTCATTCATGAAGGTTACCAGTGCCTCTGCCCTTCTCGGGAGAATCGACAGATCTCTCTGGGATTCTCTCACTCGTTTCACCGAGAAGCTTCCCAAAGAAGACCGGCAGGATTTCACCGAGATCCTACAGGAGGGAGGGCTCGTAGCCAACCAGGCCATCAGTGCCGCAGCGGATTCTTCTGACCTCGCCGCTCATGGCTACTCCCATGGAATTTACTCCAGACGCTCGGCTTGGCTACGCCTCACAGGCCTCAAGCCTGGTGCTCACAATAAGATACTAAACCTTCCTTTTAATGATACATGTCTGTTTGGGTCTAACGCGGACAACGAGATGACTAAGATGAAGGCGGAGATGGACACGGTTAAAGCTGTGGGTTTGGAGAAACGTAAGGAGTTTAAAAAGCGCTTACGTCAGGGCGACAAGCGGTCGTACCAACAGAGGGTTCAAACCCCTCAGTGGTCCTCCCAAACACAGCAAAGATCACAGTTCCAGCAGAGACGCCCTGGTAGAGCCAGAGGCAATAACAACAAACAACAGTCCACCTCCAAGCAGCCTCCCAAACCTTAAGTCGTTGCTTCCTCCTCAACTGTTCACCACTCCGGTGGGAGGGAGTGTAGCTTGTCACCTGGAAGAGTGGAAATCCATAACAAAGGACAAATGGGTGCTGAGTATTGTGCAGCACGGTTACTTGCTGAGGTTCAAGTCTCCTCCTCATCAAGTGTCTCCTCAACTCAAGCACCTTCCTCGAATTCAAAGTCAGCCGTTGAAGGACGAAGTGTCTTCCCTTCTCAGGAAAAAAAGCCATAGAGGAGGTCCCTCTCATGCGAAGAAATCAAGGAGTATAATCCTGCTACTTTCTCAGTTCAAAAACGAGGACTAGCCAAGTAGTACAGGCCTATCCTCGAACTACGTCTGCTGAACAGGTTTATCAAAAAAGAAAAGTTCTGTATGCTAGCCCTGCACCAGATCTTTCCACACCTTCATCAGGGAGACTGGATGTGTGCCATCGACCTACAGGATGCGTACTTTCATATACCTGTCTCAGTAAAGCATTGGAAATTTCTCAGGTTTCCGGTAGACCATCACCACTACCATTATCGAGTACTACCGTTGGGCTTCAAATCCGCCCCACGCATATTCTTCAAATGCATGGCGGTGGTGGCTGTCTTTCTCCGCAGGCGGAAGATCTTCGTCTATCCCTATCTAGACAACTGGCTTCTAAAAAGCTCCACGCTTGTTCTACTTCAGAGCCATGTATCGTACTGTCTCAACCTGATGCATTCCTTAGGGTTGCAGGTCAACTACAAGAAGTCAGTGCTCAATCCCACCCAACGAATACACTACCTGGGCGCCTCCCTGGACTCCGCAGAGGCAAGCGTGTGTCCTTCGGAGGAGAGGTTGTCATCCATGCTTCTGAAGTCTGGCACCCTGCTACACACTCAAAGTCCCACAGCTAGGCAAGTGTTGTCTCTACTGGGATCGATGGCCTCGTGCATCTACATCATGCCCGCCTTCACATGAGGCCTCTTCAGCAGGCTCTCGAGGACCAATGGTCTCAGAAATCAGGTCACTGGAAAGATCGGGGTTCTCTCCACCAAGTTGCCAGAGACTCCATCAGATGGTTCATCAGTCGCCTCCATCGCAGACAGTGGTCACGGACGCCTCAATGCACGGCTGGGGTGCTCATATGGACCAGCTTCAAGTACAAGGTCTCTGGTCCGAAGTAGAAAGAAGCTACCACATCAACTTCTTGGAGCTCCGGGATGTCGATCTGGCGCTCAAATCCCTCTACCCGTCTTTGAGCACCAACCACATTCAAGTTCCGATGGACAACACAACAACAATGTTCTATCTGAACAAGCAGGGAGGCACAAGGTCACGAGCTCTGTCTCTGGAAGCTCAAGCGCTTGCTTGCGTCTTTCCATCGTGGCGGTTCACCTACCAGGAATCCTGAATGTTCGGGTGGGCGGCCTAAGCAGAGACTTCGTAGAAGCGCACAACTGGATGCTCAATGAAGAGGTCACACAGGAGGTGTTTCAGCAATTGGGTGTACCAGACATAGATCTGTTCGCAGATTCGGCAAACGCAAAATGCACCTTCTTCGCGTCCAGATTCCCCAAACAGGGATCACGGGAATGCACTTTTGATCAGCTGGTCTCAGACATTGCTGTACGCTTTTCCTCCCCTGCCTCTGATCCCGGCGGTGATACAGAAGTTCTACAGGACCAACACCAGGATGATCCTAATAGCACCAGAGTGGCCACGCCAGTGGTGGTACCCGGATCTCCTCCATCGGTCGGAGGTCCCTCACCCGAGACTGCCCTGCCGCCCAGATTTGCTGGCCAAAGATGAGGGGAAGGTGTTTCACCCCAACTTTCCTTCCCTTCGATCGACGGCATGGCTCCTGAGATCATCCAATATGGCCACCTAGACCTTTCAGCAGATTGCATGAACGTTCTTAAGAAGGCAAAGAGACCCTCCACTAGAAAGGCTTATGCTTTCAAGTGGAAGAGATTTTACATTTGGTGTCCAGACAACTCTCTTGATCCTATCCACGATCTGGAGCAGGTGATTTTACCCTACTTATTACATTTGGCAAGGTCAGGCCTGAAGTATCCCTCCACCAGGGTTCTATTAGCGGCAGTCACAGCCTATTGGAAGTCACCTTCTCAGACCTCATTCTTCCTCATGCCTGCTTAAGCCCTCCTCTCCTCCCTGGGAGCTTAACATTGTACTCACCAAATTGATGGGTGCTCCCTTCGAGCCTATCCACACGGCTTCTTTGCAGCACTTGACCTGGAAAGCTGCCTTTTTGGTGGCCATCACCTCTGCCCATAGGGTGAGCGAAATCCAGGCCCTCTGTTGCAAGGAACCGTACACAGTGTTCCATGCCAATAGGGTGGTGCTAAGGACGCATCCAGGCTTCCTGCCAAAGGTGGTCTCAGACTTTCATATTAATCAGACTATCACTCTGCCTACGTTTTTCCTCAACCAACCACTGCCCCGGTGAGGTCTCTACACTCTCTAGATCTCCGGAACATTCTGAAATATTACCTGGCTAAAACTCTTCCACTTAGAAAGTCTGACCGGCTCTTTGTTAATTATGGGTCAACTAATACCGGTCTGTCAGCCTCAGAAAGATCTATTTCAAGATGGATCGTCTCCTGTATAGCGCTGTCTTACCAATTAGCTAACAAGGCTTTACAGGGCAAACCTCATGCACACTCTACTCGAGGTAAAGGTTCTACTACAGCTCTCCTTCGTAACATTCCAATATCTGAGATTTGTAAGGCGGCTACATGGCGTTCAGTACATACCTTTACCTACATACCTTTACCCGCCATAATTGCCTAGATTCAGATGCACATGCCGATGCCCAAGTGGGACAGGCCTCTTTGAGGAATTTGTTTGCATAACTGCATTATAAATGTGATGTTGATTCATGTTTTTGCTGTATACTTGATTGCTCGTCCGCGAGACTTTGGGTATGTGCTTGCTAATCCGTTCATAGATTATGACTATTGATGAGAAGGATTAGTTACTTACCTGGAATCCTAGTACTCATCCAGGGGTATACTCATCAAAGTCATAAGTGACCCATCCACCTCCCCGGACGCGCATTATTGCAAAGTTATGATATGTTACTATCGATCTACTCAGGTGTTTATACACCTACAAAAAGAACTGACCTAACTGCCACCTGCAGTGCATCATGGGAGCAAGGGGGTCGCCTTCAGGTCTTAAAGGCACAGTACCCCTACTCTAATGCCTTAAAGGCAAGGTGTCAGTCTTTCTTTGTTTCTTTATACTCTACTACAGCCTACTGGCAAATGCCTGCAATTACAGGTTTTTCAATGGCAACTAAAGCATTGTTCAATGCAAATGTTTACTGCTCTCTTTCTTCCTTAGAGGTTGGGAGAGTATAGCTGCTACTATGCAAACCTATGTAATTTTCAGCATCTTTGCCATTTTGGAAATATTTTAGGCTGCACGTATATGTTTTCGCATAAGTCTGTCGCCCCGACGGACGGAAACCTGAGCAGCATCGCGGTGAGGTGGTGCAACTCATGTAAGTACGTTGGAAAGGGTGACGCTTCAGCGTGCGGAGATCCTGGACTGAATAGGGTTAGGAGCCGATTACAAACTGAGGAGACGTCCTCAATATCGGCAGAAGTTGTTGTTATTAACATTAAGCACGTAACTATGGCAGCGTTGGATGCCAAACGAAAGGCCACCGCGGACAAACTTTTCTTTATGCAGGGTGGCAGCTTGTCTAATCCAAGTGCGCAAACATCATTCACGATAAACAATGAAGTACAATTACAGGCACTGTTGATCAAATTGGAGAAATTGCAGAAGAAAGAGCTCTCTAAATGGTGGGAGGCGGAGTCTTTACAACTTTATATTGAAGTAGGGAGAGTGCCTCGAGGCCTAAGGATTTTCACCATCCCAACCTTTGAAGATCCAGATCCTGACATGCTCGAGGAGTGGTCTAACAACTCATCCTCCTGCTCTATCTCAATGATGCGCATACTAGTTAAGTATGCTTTGAAAGATAGATGTAAATTACTGGAACAAATATACAAACTTATGAGTGAGATAAGTGCCCTTATGTCAAAAGAAGCCCTTGATGACCATCTAAAACACTTGGAAACGAAAATGTTGAAACTTGAGGAGGAAATCACCATGAGGAAGCAGTGAAAATTTTTGAGAGACTATAAAGATTACCAATCGGGTCGCACTCTGACTTTCCACCGCAAATATGACCATTTATTTGATAACTCTCCTCCGGTGAAAACTACGAATCCTGGCATAGTGGCTCAAGCAGAAGTTGTCGAAAGCGATGTCTTAGAGGGAAGCCTTCCAGATATTTCCCCAGCTGGGCTTAATCAAGTGATCGTAGAAGACCAACAAAAGAAAAAGAATAATTTTTTTATTGCAATTCCAAGTGTTGAATCAAGGACGGACAGATTCACAACAAGATCAGGGGAGCCAAAGGGGAAGAGGCAGCAGAAATCGCGGAAGACCAAGAGGAACAAACAAGCCAAAATCACCCATGGGAGTATTGACGAGGGGCAGCATGGCAAAAATATGATGGAAATTAATCTTTCTCAAAGATCATTAACTGTGCATGAGAATGAAGTGTTGACACTAGGACTTTCTTTTTGCCCTTCTACTAATTTGAACTATGCCCAAACCAGGATTGATTTATTTTATTTTTCAATGAATCTAAAGCTCAAAAAATGGTTTGAAACACACTCTACTAGATTGGCACCTGAGAATAGAGATGTTAATCCCTGTGATTTGGACTTGAATTACATTGAACTTCCGGAGGTGATCTCCTCAGGGACTATTGAACATGATGACTTTCTAATGGATGGGGTTACTAATGTGAATGCCAATCCTGGGAGCCACTTTAAGGTGAAGTCTAGGTTCCTCCCCTACATTGCATGTGAAGCAGTAGAAGTCTTTGAAAAGGGTGTGCTCAGCGATATCAAAAAATTGAGAAATAAGCGAATGCCCAACAATATGAAAAATCTCTCCCTTGAACAGAAGCAGGCCATTGATGATCTCAAGGGCGATAATCAAATCGTAATCCGCAATGCGGATAAAGGGGGGAATGTTGTGGTGCTCGACAAAAATAAATATTTGGCTGAGGGTCTAAGTCAGCTAGAAGATACGTTCTGCTACCTACCATGTACCCAATCTGACATAAGAATTGCCAAGAACATATTTGATGACTTACTACAAGACTAAAGAGACAGATGGCTACTTGAGTGGGAAGAATATAAATTCTTACGGTGTGAGCATCCAAAAATTCCCATTCTGTACCTCCTTCCCAAACTTCACAAAAATGCTGTCTATCCCCCAGGAATAGGCTCCTTGTTGGAGAACAGATCCCAATATATTTATTACTATCTACGGCCATTTGTCATCTCCCTCCCGGCTTATTTAAAAGACACCACCCATTTTCTGAAAATCATTGAAGGCATACACTGGGAACCCTCCTTCACGCTGGTTACTTTGGACGTAAGCAGCCTGTATACATTGAGGTTCCGTGAGAATCGTAATGGCGTTTTTTTGACTTGTTCGAATATGGAAGAGTTTAGTATCTATGAACCGCAAATGACGAGTTTAGTGGGTGTACGCGTTTTCGCTACGCTGCCCTGAACCGTTCGTCTTATTCGTGAGTTTCTCTATCTGAACCCACGGGTTCCATTTTAGATACGGCATCCATTTTGTCTCTTGCCCTCAAGTAGCCAGCGAACGGACACTGTCCGCTTCGTGACCCTGGGATTCCCAAGCTCTTGCGGAAGACACGTGTTTCTTTCGAGGGTGTCTTTATGACGAGGGGGATGACACTGCAAAGGCAGATGGCTCCGCTCGGGGCTCATCTTGCCGTGCCGGTCTATTGTTTCAGTCGTGCATGCATTTGGCACGAATCCTTTGATCCTGCAATCATGCTTCCGATATTGCCCCCTACACACTTTTTCAATCTGTTGTCTGTTTTCTGTCTTCCTTGCACCTGTTTCTGTCTCTTTCCTTAACTCGTTTACAGCCAGAATGGAATGTACCTAATGGTGGGATAACGTACTTTTACAGTTGGGAACCGGCGATGTTACTGTAATTATGTTCCGGGCTTCTGAATACATGAAAGCGACCCTTTTGAAGTTTACTGTGGGAACTGAGTTGTAACCTTTTGTTCGTCATGTTGTGCTATGACTAAAATATGTATAAAAGGAGCATCCACTGTTGCAATTCGAAGCAGACTCTCAGAACCTACACGTGGTTGTACTTCTTGCGATCTCTGTATCCCTGCAGTAAATAAACGCTGAATCTTTGACGCCAAAGGAAGTGTCCCGTGTCTCTGTGATTTGTTCGCCGGAACAGGTAACCCACGAAGGTTTCAGGTGTTGTCCCCTGGCACCGCTGGGCCTTAGAATAGCCCAGTCCTTCAGTTGGCACCCAACGTGGGGCAACATCAGCGGTACCGGTCCAAAGCCCGACGATCATGAGGAACTTCGTGTGAAATCTCAGAGGGAAGGTGCACCCCGCTTCATCGATCCTGTTGTCGAAATAAGTGGTCCGAAGACTTTTCCCGCGAAGATTCCCGCCTCCTGACGGCTGCGACGGACTGATGCCCTGACTGTCGACCTGTTTTGGCGCCTGGCGTAGACCTTTGTACAGCGAGACGATAGACGGGCCTTCCTGGTGACGCCATTGTTCTTTCAGTTAAGTATTTGTGGGTCGCTCCCGGTCCTTGGTTGTTGGTTCCTTTTTTTGGGACATTTGCTTTGTTGTTGAAACTTGGTCGTATGCATGGTTCCATTGCATTTGTGGTTCTTAGTTGTTGGTTCTTAGTTGTTGGGTTTTATTTGACGATTGCAATTGCCAAAAACCGAGGGTCTTGCATTTTTGCGAGGACATCGTAATTCGATAACGCTTGAAGTTTGTAAACTCGGTTAGTGTGCACGATGCCTGGCCGTAGTACTTTGTTTGGTTTCTTTAAATGTTGCGGTTCGGATTCCCGATTGGAGGACTCATGTCCGATACCTCCAGTTAGAACTCCGATCTATGAGCTCTTTAGTCGCCATGGAGTGGGTCCTATCGTATATAATGATTATTGGATCCGCTACACTAAAGATGATGGTGTCCTTAGTTGGCCACCTCATGGTAGTTTAGAAACTGCAATTTTAGATAATCTTGAAGCTAAATTGTTTAAAAAGAAAGCTAGGCCGGCCATGTTTGATTCCTTTCGGCTATGGCGCAAAGAGGCCAAGCAGAAAGAAATCAAACAGATTAAGAAAAATAAGAGGGAAGGTATCATTACGGTGATGAGAAATGCAGAGCAGTTTCAGCGAGACATAGAAGAGAAGGAAAAGGACGTTTTTGCTAGACTGCAACATATGGCGGTGGATAAGTGTTATCCTGTTTTACCGTCGAGTTCTGATAAGAAGGGAGAAGAAGCGGTAGAGGACCCTTTGTTGTCCTAGCTACTGTAATCACCACCTCCATACGCACAGGATACTACGGCTCCTGTGATTCTTCCTGTCCCTCAACCTGTTGTTCCGGCAGCTGCTGGTCAGCCTGCCGTTGGTCCTGTCCTTCCGAATCCTCTTGTCCCTCAAGTTGTCCCTGCTCCCTTACCTGCCCTTCTTCCTACTGCTCCACTGCCTATACCTTCTCAGTCTCTTGTTCCTGCTACTTCTGCTGTCTTGGCTACTCCTACTGCTCCTACTTTCAGTCCTCATGTTGTTGCCCCTGTGCTTCTCTCCTCTTCTCCTTCTGTCCGTAGTCTCATACCTAATGCTGTGGCTAATCTTTACTCTCCGTTGTTCGGACCGATACTTGGGTCCGATGTTTCTGATGTCTCTCAGAGACGGAGTCAAATTCCTGGTGGTAGGGAGAGTGAGACGTTAGTGAAGATGACGCGTAAATGGATTAGGCATCCTGCTAAATATACCCCGCGTATAGTTTTTGAGACGTTCTCTCAGTTTAATGAGCCCACACAACGATTCGTGTTTGAGGAAATGTGTAAATCCCTACGGGAGGAGTGGGATAATGAGGAGGTAGACAATGTACCGTCTGAAATGACTGAACTCCAGAATCAGTTTTCGAACCGTATGATTGTGGGTACTAATGTTCGTCGTGCTTTAGAGCGTCTCTTATCCTTTCGATCTACAGTACAACCTCGAGCATTGTTTAACGACGACACTGAGGAGTGGATGGCACAACCTGGTCAGTATCCTTTGCGGGAAGTTCCTCCAGTTTGGATGCCAGGTGATGCTACTATTAATCCTGCTATTTTGCCACACTTCCAGAGAGTTTGGATACACCTCCCATGGAAGCGATCAGAAGTTTTGCAGGTGAAACAATCTTTACCTGACCCCCGGAAAAATCCGGCAGGTTATTATAAGGAGTTATCCCAACTTGTGGATGCTACTATTATGAACCTCGCCGATATTGACATGTTGTTCGGTAACGTAGTACCTCAACCAATTTGGCCAAAAATCCGTCAAGAGAATCACGTAGCTGAGTTAGGTGGTGATTGGGCTGCTCTTGCGGCGGCCGACGGACGACAAGTTGGTGGGGCTAAGCCTGAACAGCTCATTACGGATCTGCCCCAAAGAATAATTACCCTTATGAAGACACTTATGCCAGCAATGAGAGTTAATTGGGATAAATTGTCTGCGTGCAAGCAAAAGAAAGACGAGAGTGTCTCCGATTTCTTTACTAGATTTGAGGAGGCATTTGTCGATCACAGTGGTCAGGATATGAGCACTGAGGGAGGTCAGCGGCTGTTTGTTGATAAATTTGTGTCGAATTTGTTGCCTGACCTAAGCAACAAACTGAAAAAATTGCGAAAGTTCGTGGGCTGTTTCGACCACTGCTCAAATATTATCCACGGCTCAATATTATGAAAATAGAGAAAAGGAAGAAAGTGATCGGGCAGATAAGAAAACGAAGGAGCTTAAAACTAAGGTTTTGTTGCAGCAAACGTATCCTCCGCGCTCGAATCAAAATGACTCACAACAGCAAAATCGATCGCAATCACAGTCTTCTAGGACGCAGTCGCGTACTGACTCCTCTACGCCAAGATCTATGCTTGGGTATAATCAGTGTGCATATTGCAGGGGTGAGGGCCATTTGAAGTTTAATTGTCCGGTTCTACGTGACCGAAATAATGGCGTTTCGGCTCGGGGAGGTCGTAGTGGTCCTCAACAGGTATCTCGAGCTAGAGGCCGTGGTACTTCTCAAAATCAGAACGAGCGTTCTACGTCCTCATCGGACTCGAACAATTGCTTTGATCAGCGCGATTCATCGTCCGGTAGATCTGCACAGTATCATGTGGACGACTATTACGTCGAGCATGGCATTGATGCTGACGGCAGTTACTAGGACAGCCACAGACAAAGAGAGGGAGTAGCATCAGTTCCGGTTGATCAGAGAGGACCTTACGTCGCAGTTGCCACATCGGGCGTAGTTGAGCCTTTTCTGTTGGACACTGGTGCAGCGAAAAGTTCCATCATGCATTCGAAACTCCCTGGTGCACCTTTGTCTGGCCTAACGAATGTTTCCGTTGGATTCTCTGGCCATCGATCTACAGCCAAGCCCTAAAGAGTCAACTTGATGCGTTTGTGTTACCGGCTGGTGCGGCCTTGATTCAGTACGTTGATGACTTGTTAGTGGCTGCTGACACTAAAGAGATTTGCAAAACTGCTACAGTATCGCTGTTACAGCATCTATGTGACTTTCATCACAAGGTGTCACCTTCTAAGCTACAATATTGTTGTCAAGAAGTAACCTATCTAGGTCACTTATTGTCAAAGGAGGGAAGAAGGTTGACCACAGAGAGAATAGCAGCAATCGCTCGAATGACTGTGCCAACTCAGAGAGATGTTCGTGCCTTTCTAGGTATCACGTCATACTGCAGGCAATGGATTCCAAATTTTTCATTGCTAGCGAAGCCATTGGTAGCCCTCACGTGCAAGGATGTTCCGACTCCTTTGCCATGGACTGAAGAGTGTCAGAAAAGTTTTTCTGAATTGCGTGATGCGTTGTGTTCGGCTCCTGTGTTAGGTACTCCTGACTACAGTAAGCCGTTTACAGTATACGTTCACGAGAGAGAAGGTTGTGCGTTGAGTGTCTTGACGCAACAATTTGGCGGTAAGCAGCGTCCATGTGCATATTTTTCTTCGACCTTGGACCCAGTAGCGAGAGCATTGCTGAGTTGTCTAAGAGCGGCAGCGGCAGCTGCGGTGTCCATCCGGCAATCTGCAGGACTGGTCATGGATAATATGCTTACGGTGATGGTTCCGCATGCAGTTGACACTCTCTTGAATCGAACGAAAACTCAACACTTGACGAGCGCAAGGTTTTCTGGTTATGAGTTGACGCTTTTGGCAAGTCATATACAGATCAAGCGTTGTAATGTGCTGAACCCGGCGACATTGTTGCCGACTAGTATGGAATCAGATGATGTACCACCACATGACCGAATCAGTCGTGGTCTCAGTCTTAGACAAACTCAGAAAGGGCAAGGATGAGAACAAACACCAGGCACTGGTCCTCCTTGATCTCTCCGCCGCCTTTGACACGGTGGACCATACCATCTTACTTACCCGTGTCAAGGCGGCCGGCATCGGGGGATCAGCTCTGGTCTGGCTCTCCTCCTTTCTGAGGGACCGCACTCAGGCGGTCCGGCTAGGCGACTTCACGGCCACTCCTCTCCCTGTCACCTGCGGTGTTCCCCAGGGATCCTCTCTCTCCCCCTTACTTTTCAATCTTTATATCTTTCCTCTCATCTTCGCACTCCAGCAGCTGGAGGTCACCGTTTATAATTACGCGGATGACCTCCAGCTCATCTTTGATCTGTCCCCTTCTCCTCTCTCTGTCTCTAACTTCCAGTTAACTATGACATTCATCAGGGACTGGATGAACCACAACCACCATAAGCTGAACCCGGATAAAACCGAGCTGGTTCTCACTGGTGGTTCATCCAGCCCCTGGAACTCTCTCTTCTGGCCCCCCTCTCTTGGTCCCGCACCGACCCCCTCCACCACGGTCAAAACACTCGGTGTCAAAATAAACAACCAGCTCACCCTCCATTCACAAATTAGTTCCGTGGTATCCTCCTGCTTCCTCACTCTCCGCACTATCCGCACTGTTTCCCGCTTCTTTTCCCCCCAGGCACTTAAGATCATCATGGCCGCACTAGTGATATCGCGACTGGACTACGCAATCGCTCTTTACCATGGCATCCCCGCGTACAGCTTGCGTAGACTCCAGACTATCCAGAACCAGGCAGTCCGGCTGGTATACGGCCTCCCTCGTTATCACCATTCCACCCCCCTTCTCAGGGAGCTTCACTGGCTCCCTGTAAAAGAACGTTCCCTCTTTAAGATCGGCTGCATGGTCTTCCAGGCCCGCCATGGCACTGCCCCCGCTTTCATCTCTTCATTAATCAATCCTTATGTACCTGCAAGAGAACTTCGGTCTTCCTCCAAGTCCCTTCTTCAGATCCCTCGCTTCACACGTAAAAAGTGGGGCGGGGCCAACTTCTCCACCCTGGCTCCAACATTCTGGAACTCACTCCCTGACCACCTCCGCTCTGCCACTCATTATCTCCCCTTTCGTAGAGATCTGAAAACGTTCCTCTTCAGCCAGGCCTTCCCCACTTAAACTCTCTTAATATCTCCTCTTATCTCTTTTTCTGGTCTTTTTCCCTCAGTTGCCGAACCCCTTAGCGCCAAGAAACCGCAAGGTGTACGCTGCGCTCTAGAAATATTTTAAATTAGAAATTAGAAATGATTGTTATCTACGAACTGAGGAAGAAACGAAGGGTCGTGTTGACCTAAAAAACACTCCATTGGCAGATCCCGATGGTACTTTGTATGTTGATGGTTCATGCTTTAAGTTGCCGAATGGTGATGTGACGACTGCGTATGCTGTAGTGACGTTGAGTACGGTTGTGAAAACTGCGAGATTGAGTCAGAATTCGGCTCAAGCGGCAGAGTTGATTGCGTTGACGAGAGCGTGTGTTCTGTCTAAGGGAAAGCGAGTGAATGTGTTTACTGATAGTCAATATGCGTTTGGCGTTGCACATAGCTTTGGTCGATTGTGGAGAGAAAGGGGATTTATGACATCGCATGGTACTAAGATCCAACACGGACAGCTCGTGAACGATCTTTTGGATGCACTTACATTGCCTAAGCAGGTGGCGATCATTAAATGCAGTGCGCATCGAAAAGTTACAGATGATGTTGGTCGTGGTAATGCGTTTGCGGATGAGATTGCTAAGGAAACAGCTAAGAATCTTGCAACCCGAATGTACGTTATGAGTTCAGTAAGGTGGCCGGCGGAGACTGGTATGTGTGAAGACACTGTTGAAAGCGTGAAAGCGATTCAGAATGAGGCCACCGAAACTGAAAAGACTAAGTGGAAAGAAAGCACGGGAAAGTTAGACGCGCAAGGATGTTGGGTTGATTTGTCGGAATGTCAGAGATGGATGTTACCGGATGCATATGTGCTAGCCGTTGTGACTATGGCTCACGGCTTGTCACATATTAGCGCGAAAGGTATATGTAAGTTGTTGTCCCCTGTATGGAAGAATGATGGTATTGCTAAGTGTGCTGAGAGAGTGGTTAAGAATTGTATGGTATGTATAATGTACAATCCTGGCAAGGGCACCCCCACTCCACCTGGCCATTTTGCCCCTCCTACATGTCCCTTTGAGGTTATCCAACTGGACTTCATCCATATGGAGAGATGCAATAACCTGAAATACGTTTTAGTTGTGGTTTGCGCGTTCTCCAGATGGATTGAGGCCTATCCTCTTAAAGATAATACTGCCCTGTCCACAGCGAAAGTCCTACTGAAGGAATACTTTCCTCGGTATGGAATGCCACGGATTGTATGGTCAGATAACGGAAGTGAGTTTGTGGGGAGTATGATGAAGAGTGTGTGTAAGGGCCTTGGAATACAACAAAAATTCCATAGCGCCAATCATCCCCAGTCAGCAGGTTTAGTGGAAGGGTACAATGGTACTCTGAAACTGAAACTTGCTAAGATTCAAGCGACGACTGGTCTGTCATGGCCTGATGCCTTGCCTCTGGCTCTCTTGTCGACCAGGGCGACTGTGCACTCTCGAGTAGGGCTTAGCCCATATGAGATTGTGTTCGGCCGTCCTGCGAACATTTGGGGAGTCCCGAGGCCTAAGGCCTTTGATAGTCTCGAATATTCAATGTTAATTGATTATCTTCATGATCTGACTGCTAAACTGAGGTTAATTCATCAACAGGTCTTTGAAGCTCTACCGGCACAGACAGAGGGTCCTGGACAATCGCTCCAACCGGGTGACTGGGTTGTCACCCGCAACTTTGGAAGAAAGCGTAACTTGGAGCCTAGATTTGTGGGTCCCTTCCAAGTCCTGCTGGCTACAAGGACTGCAGTTCGTTTGGAAGGCAGAAAGAATTGGGTGCATGCCACCCACACCAAGAAAGTTCCGATCCCTTTGCCAGCAGATAGCTGGGTCCGAACTGGAATTGCTGCAACAGAAACTGAGACCCCAATACGTTTTGTGCCGTTTAGTGATGCTCAACCTGTAGGAGATAATTCATTGCAGCCAGATACATCTGTTGAATCGTCAGCATTGGAGAATTCAAGGTCTGAACTGTCATCAGAACGATCGAACACTGTTTTGCCATCTGAACAGTTATTTGAAGAACAGAATCGACCTGGAAGAAGTCGATATTTTCTTCGTTCACGTGACAAAGACTAATAAAAGAAATCCCTTTTTGTTTTACCTTTTTAATTCATATTACCCCCCTTGCTGTTGCCACGAACATTATGAACAATTGCATCCTCTATTAATTCTTGAGTTCTTTTTCACGTGTATTCCTCTTTTTGTACAGCTAAGAGATTTGCATTAAAATTGAATGTTTGTTTAAGAAAACCTTTCATCCAGGTTGACCGTAGGACCGTGCGGGTACTTCCTTCTGTTTAGCAGGTTCCTGACACTAGGTCGGTTACTTTTGTCGATTCCTGGGAACTCCTGGGAATTGATAATCGCCACTCAGAACGAAGTGCGTCAAGAACGTTACGGACGGTTTTTAGAGGATGGCGTTCTCTAAGCTGTTAGAAGTAGAGAGGATGTCGGCGTCAAGATCCAAATTGCATAAGGTTATCCGAACAAAATGTTTCCTGTTCCAGTTATTTCTGTTATTCCTGACTATTTTTATGTTACTAGTGGGTGGAGTGTATTTTGGAATACAGTCGTTATTACCTTCTACTTCACCTACTTCTCCTTCACCTGATTTGAATTCTATTCCCACTGTTTCTCCACATTCCTTTCATCCTTTGCCCCAACATGAACAGGTTAGACGTGCGGAATTCATGAACAACTCCTTTGTCCAGCTCCTACATCAGCAACAGTTGGTGATGAATACTACTAACTGTTGGGTGTGTGGGTTAATGCCACATACCATGGATAGGGGTATTCCGTATTTGGTTCTTCCTTACAGCTCCCAGGGGTCAGCTCGAGCATTCCAAACTATGTTTCGTAGTGCACTAGATTCCTACCCCCATCGAGAGCCACGCTCTGCAGGTCTTGGTCCCGGCCCGTACCACAAGACTCTGGCAATAGCGATTGCTGATCTAGATAGAGATATTTTTGATGCATCGCTTAGTCCGGAGGAAGAGGTGCGAGCATACAAGGATCTGAGTGAGGCTGAGTATAGTATGTCAGTGGGTGATAGACAGCTTAAAAGCTCGTCTCCGATCTGGATTGTACCCCACCTTGGTAATTTCTGCTTGCAAGGACTTGGTCGAAATCCGCGAGCTCAACTTGGGAAGAGTGCCTGCACTGAAACGTATGTTTTACTAATGCTCTCTTCCCCTGTTTTCCTGACTGCCAAGAGTACATACTTTGTATGTTATGATCGCGCATATACGTGGTTGCCCCGTGACTTCTCGGGCACCTGTTATATTGCGAATCTTTTGCCACCAACTTTCACAGTTGCCTCGGACTATCACAAGACTAGAGTTGTGAGAGGCGTTATTAGCAAAGAGGACACTGCCTGTCAAGAAGCAGGAGATTTCTTTAAGGGTTTCCTGCCATTTTGGGGACCTATGGTTAATAGTAGGAACCTGAGACAGTTGACTCGTGTGGTAGAATCGACTGCTAATATAACTGCGAGTGCTCTTGGTAATCTAACAGCAGAGCTTCAGGCGGATAGGCTTATGACGTTGCAGAACCGTATGGTTTTAGACGTTGTTCTTGCAGATAGAGGTGGTGTGTGCAAGGTGATCCATTCGAGTTGCTGCATTTTCATTCCTGATAACGCTCCAACTGTATATCAAGCCATCTCGAAATTGCATAAGATCTCCGAGTCCATACACGTGGACGTAGGTGATTGGACGTTACTAGGATGGTTTTGGGGCCTAATGTCGACGTGGGGTTGGAAGATTCTGATGATCATCGGGGTTGTTGCGACATTCCTATTCACGTGTTGTCTTTGTGTACAGTGTGGTCCTGCCTTATGTGGCCTCTGTGCTACAACGTGTATAAGACGGCCATCTGTTACCAAGGAAGCATTGATGGATAGAATAATGTTGCAGCAACATCTGAACGATCTGATGAACATCGAGATCGATTCTGATATTGACTAGTGCTTGCCTACATGAGGGCAAAAGGAGCGTCTGAGGTTCCGTGAGAATCGTAATGGCGTTTTTTTTACTTGTTCGAATATGGACGAGTTTAGTATCTATGAACCGCAAATGACGAGTTTAGTGGGTGTACGCGTTTTTGCTACGCTGCCCTGAACCGTTCGTCTTATTCGTGGGTTTCTCTATCTGAACGCACGGGTTCCATTTTAGATACGGCATCCATTTTGTCTCTTGCCCTCAAGTAGCCAGCGAACGGACACTGTCCGCTTCGTGACCCTGGGATTCCCAAGCTCTTGCGGAAGACACGTGTTTCTTTCGAGGGTGTCTTTATGACGAGGGGGATGACACTGCAAAGGCAGATGGCTCCGCTCGGGGCTCATCTTGCCGTGCCGGTCTATTGTTTCAGTCGTGCATGCATTTGGCACGAATCCTTTGATCCTGCAATCATGCTTCCGATATTGCCCCCTACACTTTTTTTCAATCTGTTGTCTGTTTTCTGTCTTCCTTGTACCTGTTTCTGTCTCTTTCCTTAACTCGTTTACAGCCAGAATGGAATGTACCTAATGGTGGGATAACGTACTTTTACAGTTGGGAACCGGCGATGTTACTGTAATTATGTTCCGGGCTTCTGAATACATGAAAGCGACCCTTTTGAAGTTTACTGTGGGAACTGAGTTGTAACCTTTTGTTCGTCATGTTGTGCTATGACTAAAATATGTATAAAAGGAGCCATCCACTGTTGCAATTCGAAGCAGACTCTCAGAACCTACACGTGGTTGTACTTCTTGCGATCTCTGTATCCCTGCAGTAAATAAACGCTGAATCTTTGACGCCGAAGGAAGTGTCCCGTGTCTCTGTGATTTGTACGCCGGAACAGGTAACCCACGAAGGTTTCAGGTGTTGTCCCCTGGCACCGCTGGGCCTTAGAATAGCCCAGTCCTTCAACATGCATATGGCATGATTTGGGACTGGCAGCAGTAGAGCACTTCCTTAAATCCAGATCTATTTCATATCTTGGCCACTCTAAAATGCTAATCAAACTTATTGAATTTTGTTTGACAAACAATTTCTTTATTTTTGATGACAAGATGTACCGACAGTCACAGGGCACGGCTATGGGCACCTGCTTCGCCCCCAAATATGCCAACCTTTTCATGGGTTGGTGGCAGGAGCAGGTGACCAGTCAATTAGCTGAATTTAACACCGAAGTTGTCCTGTGACATCGATGACATCTTTATGATTTGGAATGGAAGCATTGAGTCTGCCAGAGCGTTCACATGTCTGTTGAACAAGAATACTCTGAATCTGGTCTTCACAGAACACATCCATAAAACCCGAATTGAATTTCTTGATATTCAGATTGAAATTCAAGGAGATTCTGTGACCACCAGCCTCTTTCGCAAACAGACGGCAGGCAACAGCCTGTTGAATGCCAGAAGTGCACACCCTTGAAGCCTTGTAGACAGTATACCCTATGGGGAACTTCTAAGGGCCAAGAGAAATTGTAGTACTAAAGCTGCGAACGAACTGGAGAAAAATACTATGTGCCATCGTTTCAAGGAACTCGGGTACAAAAACAAAACCATTGTACAGGCATGTAAGAGGGTAGATACCACCATCAGAAATGAGTTACTCAATCCCAATAAAATCAGGGAAGAGGATATTACAATAAGGTTTATTACAACTTACTCTGGACAAGCTCATGAGATCAGGAAGATCTTTAACAAACACTGGCATGTCCTCCTGACTGATCAACACCTAAAATCCCATCTGAATCCCAACCCCCAGATAACTTTCAGAAAGTGTAAATCACTTAAAGATGATCTCAGCCGAAATACTGTTATGAGTAAAATTGAACCCAAAGACAATCCAGGTTTCAAATGTTGTAGGTCATGTAAAGCCTGTCGCAATAGTGTTAACTGCAAAGAGCTCACAGTTCCTACATCAGGGAGAATGTTTACAATCAAGAAATCACTCTCATGTCAAACGATGTACTGTGTGTACTTACTCATCTGTCCTTGTAACAGGTGCTATGTGGGCAGTACAACACTGAAAGCAAAAGAAAGGGTCCTACACCATTTAAGAGCGATCAAAAATCACAATTCACAGTATCCTGTAGCTCAGCATTTCTTTGATCACCATTTCCAAAATGAGAATTTGTTGAAGATGGTGGTCATAGACAGGGTGGATCTGGGAGTACGTGGAGGAAACAAGGAACTTGCTCTACGCAAAATGGAGTCGAGGTACATTATTGATTTTGATTGTATGACCCCAAATGGATTAAACATAACTGAGGAATTAGCTGTACATCTTGCTTAATGGTGTAAATGAAATGTAACTATGATCATTGTTCGCAGTTGGACCTCCGTAGGTCTTTCTTTTAAAAGTTTTTTATATATTCTATTTTCAAAGGGAAAATTGATGAAATGGTGTGACTAGGAATTTGGAGCTAACCATAATTGACTGTTGAAGACCTTTTGGCTGCCCTAAATGCACAGGCAAATTTCCTTCAAAAATTCTTTGTGTTAGAGAGCTGTTCATAATGTCGATTATGTGGATTATATTAATTTGCCCACTGGGGCATGGACTTTTTGAACTTTTTGAACATTTTGCATACTCTTTGCAAACCTTGTGATGTTGAGCATGCTGATATTATTGCTAGCCCAATGGGGCATGGCCTATTCTGATTGTCGTAACCCACTAGGGTGAACGTCCAACATGATCGATAGTCAACGCATGCTATCAAACTTTATTGTGCAAAAAAAGTACAAAATAATGTAAAAACGCAACTGTGTTAAAAAAAATGTTAATGTGAACGCAATATTACTGACTCCACAGCTCTCCCATTTGATTCATAGTATTTCACAGATACACAAACATGTGATCCGCTAAGATGTATAACCCGTATTTACTATGTAGAAAATGTACGTATATTTTGGTGCAGCTCAATCGACTTAAGATATGATCATGACTGTGTTTATAATATGAGTTGGTAAGCTTTTGGGCATTTAACAAGCTCTAGAAAAGTCTCAGCAATGTGAATTGAATGCAATTTTGCTAATTGTTTATAGGTGTAATTCCCTTTTAAACATGTCTGCCGTATTTGGTACCTATTTCTCACACTTGGGTGATAGTCCGTTGTTTATGTCAATTGAAAGAGTAAAAGGACAATTGTTTGGTCTCCACTTGTAAACGTGATCAAGCTGCAAAGCGAAACGCTTTATTTTCCTGCTGATACAAAAATTACGTGCACAGCAACTTCTGAGTGTCAGAGACGTCTGTTCGGATGAATGGAGTACTTTTGTGGATATATATATATATATATATATATATATATATATATATATATATATATATATATATATATAGTTATAGTTAGGATTATTTTCAATAGGGAAATCGCAACATTCTATTGGGAATAACTTTGGCGCCGGTTGAGGAATCTGCCTGAAAATTTCCTCAAATTTGCCTCGCGGCCCTCTGGTCCTTGCCTGAAAGTTTGGGGGGGATTCGTGAAGAGGGGGCCGAGAAAAAAGGGGGGTCCCAAAACGTGTTTTCCCCATGTTAATTTCTATAGGGCGGTCGACCTCACTTTTAGCCCGAATGGCTGAATGGATTTCCACGAAACTTGGCAAAATTGTAGGTACTGGTAGCCCGATGTGCCTTTGCTATGTCTCAAGATATGTGCTCCAGTGGATTTTGAGTAATTTAGGTTAAAAAAAAATATATATATATCTATAAGCGCGCCCCGGTACGCGCACCAGGGCGCGAACCAGCGCGCTACGCGAGTTCGCGCGCGGAAAGCTGATTGGCTCTCGGTGTCTGTAAACATTCAAAACAGTCCGGAGCGGCCACCATCTTGTGTCTCGGTAGGATCGAGACACAAGAGGTGGCAAAAACAAAGAGGGAAATGACCAAAAGGGGGCAGGATAGACCCCCCGACCCCCTAGGTTTGATGTGGGGGCCATAAAAGGGCCCAGCGGGGCAAAAAAAAAATATTTTTTTTTTCGATTTGCGCGGGGGGAGCGCCTGGTACGCACACCGGGGAGTGGACCGGGGAGCGTACCATGGGCAAAAAAGAATAACAGAGTTTAAAAAAAATGTAGCCTTTTTTTATAAATTGGAGGTAGTTCTAATAAGAACTGTTTTTTTTCTTCTTTTTGTTGTTTTATATTTTTTTCTTTTTTTGGAACATTTTATACTTTTTTTGGCTTTTATGAACAGTTTTATATTTTTTTGTATTTTTTATGGGGACAAACAAAAAACAGGGAATTGTACACAGCTCAACTGGAGCAAAAAAAAACAGGAAAAAATTAAGGCTCCTTTCGGCACTGGTGGTTGTCTCCAGCACGGTTTATAAGTTTGATGCTCTGCTCCCCATAAGAAATGGTAGTCCCACAAAATATACAAGTTATCTTGTATTCTCCAAACTGGCGTTGGATGCATGGGACCATCTCTCTAGTTTCAGGATCCGATGGAGTGGGTTGTTTAGAGGTGCTCGGAGAAGATTGGGGAGGGTTTTTGGTCAGTTCTCTGACCTCTGCTGCAGAATAGTTATTGGGGTGCTTTCGTTGCATGTGGCGTAGCATTGTGTGATTCCCAAATGAATATTTTTTTGCAGGGTTCCCCCTGGAAAGTTCAGCGCCACAGATGAGACAGATCACCTTTGCAGCATTAACTTTTTTGAAATCCCTTGGGATTTTAAAAAACTCCCATATAAAGTGCTCCTTAGTTTTATATGGGGGATTGTCTTCATGCAGGAACTGCCTTCTCTCCTCCTCCTCCTCCTCTTCTTCTTCACCACCAATGTAATGTTGTGGTGGTCCTTGTGGTGGTGGTGGTGGTGGTGGTGGTGCAGATGCTCCAGCTGCTGCTGCTACTGTAGCCATTTCTCTATCAATAGAAGCAGGTCTTCCTCACTCAAAGAATAAAGTGAGAATGAGGAAAAAAGGTGGGGGCTTTCATCATTTGGAAAACAAACTGTTCTGAACCAATGAAAAGTGTTATTTTCAGGTCACATGAGCCGGGCTTTCATCATTTGGAAACCAAAACTGTTCTGAACCAATGAAAAGTGTTATTTTCAGGTCACATGACCCGACGCGCTTACACTACGAGCCCCGTTGCGCGCCAGGGGGTCGCGCCCGGCGGCGCTTACGTAGTGCGTTCGTATGCGCGTGGATGCTTCCGGGTGCGCTTACGCCGTGCGTATCACGCGGACGCGGCACGTCACGATGATGTTTTCGTTCGCGGCAATAGCGCTAACGGGACGCTCACCGGTACGCACCCTGGGGCGCGCCGCAAGACTGCGCTTACCAGTGCGCTCACCGGAACGCGCACCGGGAGCGCTCCAGGGCAAGAAAAAAATGAAGAATATACATATAAAAAAATAGTATTACATAAATATACAATATAGGATTCATTAAAAAAAATATATTTCATAGCTATAGAAATTTGCTATTAAAAAACCTATGAAATTCACTGAAAAAACCATAGGTTTCACATCAGTTATAGTTAGGAATTAGCATTTAAAAAACCTATGAAATTCACTGAAAAAACCATAGGTTTCACACCAGTTATAGTTAGGAATTAGCATTTAAAAAAACCTTTGAAATTCACTGAAAAAAAACACAGGTTTCACACCAGTTATAGTTAGGAATTAGCATTTAAAAAACCTATAAAATTCACTGAAAAAACCATAGGTTTCACACCAGTTATAGTTAGCTGGAAATTTTACTGACATAAAACCATTGAAATTCCCATATTATAGTTAGTTGGACTCACTATAACTTGCGCGCCTGCAATGCACTGCTGATGACGTCACATATTACATCACTCATGACATGGTCAGTGACATCACTCATGACATCACTGATGACACCATCCTTGTGACAGAGTGACAGACCTCCTTTCAGTGTAATGTAACCCTTGAAACACATATTCAAAAATAGAAAATAAAATTTTCAAAAAAATGGAGATACCCATACCAGTTACAACAACCAATTCAGTAATACCACCATCTATATACACATCCACTCATTCACCAACAGTTCTATATAGTCACTCATACATATATCCACTCATCATATGTAGTGAAACACCTATACATCCTGTTACGCACCGAAAGTCATCCAAAAGTTACTCACACACATACTCACACATGCAAATAAACTTTTGAACATCCATTTATTTGCATATACAGCTATACACACACTACCACCTTACTTCTAAGGAAACATACACATACTTACTCTCTTAAACAATCACTTATAGAAACACATACTTATTTAAACAGGAACTCTTACAATCTCTTACTCTCACATATACTCACTTATATACATCAATATTCACATATACTAGATTAAAACATATGTAGTTACTGATAAAGACACTAGTGAGACAGTCATTCACTTAATAACACACACATATACACACTCATCCACCCATACAGTCCTGCACATATGTTGTGTTCATAACACATACAAACAGAGAGTCAGTCATTGATGCATCTATGTGCTAAGTCATACCCCCACCAAACCATACAGACACTCATACTGATACTAAAAACAACATCTAATAACCCATATACACACACATGTAGCTACTCACAACCCCATGCAGCCACATATACACAAAGTGAAACACTAATACATATATTTAAATATTTAAACATTTCTCACTAATATATGTATTCACTAAGATACACTTAATAAGCCAGGTAACCAATCAATTTTTCTTTTAAGAAAACATCAATTTAGACACTTATTTAAACAGTTATTCTTCCATTGACTTTTACATATACATATATAAAACATATTTATTTTTCAGAAAGACACACATTCACTGGATGGTGTCATCAGTGATGTCATGAGGGATGTCACTGACCATGTCATGAGTGATGTAATATGTGACATCATCAGCAGTGCATTGCAGGCGCGCAAGTTATAGTGAGTCCAACTAACTATAACGTGGGAATTTCAATGGCTTTATGTCAGTAAAATGTCCAGCTAACTATAACTGGTGTGAAACCTATGGTTTTTTCAGTGAATAAATATTTATATTATATATATTACCTACTGGCGGTCGCCAGTAGGTATATATAGTTAGGATTTTTTCTCTATGGAACTGTTGAAAATTCTATGTCTAATAACTTTGGCGTTTGTGGACGGAATCGGCTGAAATTTCCATGAAAATGGCACATTTTGTTTCTGAGCAGCCCCTGAGAATTTGGGGGAGTTTCGTCAAGGGGGTGCCGAGATAAAAGGGGGGTCCCAAAACGCGTTTTTCCCATTCATTTTTCCATAGGGCGTTTGGCCTCACTTTTAGCTCGAACGGCTGAATGGATTTACACAAATCTTGGCAAAATTGTAGGGACTGTTAGCCCGATGTGCCTTTGCTGGGTCTCAATATATGTGCTCCAGTGGATTTCGAGAAATTAGCGTTTAAAAAAACAGATATATCTGTGACAGCGTCCCGGATAGCGCTCCAGATCGCGTACTTTTCGCGTAACGGAGCTTTGCGAAGCGAAGCTGATTGGCTCTCCGGTGTCTGTCAACATTCTAACCAGTCCGGTGCGGCCGCCATCTTGTCTCTCGGTAGGATCGAGAGACAAGAGGAGGAGAAAAACGAAGGGGGAATTTAATGAAAGGGGGCAAGGTAGACCCCTCTTGACCCCCTAGGAATGATGTTGGGGTTATTAAAGGGTCCTGTGGGGCAAATAAAAAAATTTAATTTTTCGCGGTAGAAGCGCTTCCCGGTTCGCGAACCGGGTCGCAAACTGGTAGCGAAACGGGAATTTGCCATTTTGTGTTTCGATTTAATTAAATTACAAGATGGAGGAAAAACAATGTGAGAAATGGGTATAAGGGGGTACGGGAGACGTATCCTGACCCCCTATGTTTTCTGAGGGTGATTGAGGAGGCTGCGCATGAGCGTTTTTTTTTTTTTTTGCTGCGTGGCGCCATCTTGCTTTTTTCCAATGCCACACTTTTGTCGTGCACGGCAGCCATTTTAGATGCCTTGACCAGACCCACTCTTTGCACGCCGCCGATCGTGACGTCTGTTAACGTTCGATTCGAAGGAAATCAGGAAGTGTTGACCGCCATTTTGACACTGCGAGTAAATATATTGTTAAAAATAATTGTTATAAATTAATCCGTATTGATAAACATTGTCTGCGCCATCTTGCTTTTTTTCCAATGCCACACTTTTGTCGTGCACAGCAGCCATTTTAGATGCCTTGACCAGACCCACTCTCTGCACGCCGCCGATCGTGACGTCTGTTAACGTTCGATTCGAAGGAAATCAGGAAGTGTTGACCGCCATTTTGACACTGCGAGTAAATATATTGTTAAAAATAATTGTTATAAATTAATCCGTATTGATAAACATTGTGTGCGCCATCTTGCTTTTTTTCCAATGCCACACTTTTGTCGTGCACGGCAGCCATTTTAGATGCTTTGACCAGACCCACTCTCTGCACGCTGCCGATCCTCAGCATGGCTCCCCACCCTCGCAAGCATCTCCCCACGCACTGGTCACCCCCGCTCTCTGTCTTATGCATGGGCCATAAACCTCCCCCCATTTGCGCTGCTCTTCCCTGAGAATCACACCCTGTGCCCGCCCGACACCTCCCTTTCACCCTATTTACTACCGCACCCTCTGACACTCCTCTTCCTCTGTGTCCGATTGTCCAGGCCGGTCCCAGGCTATCACCTAGCCCTGCGGATGTAGTTTATGGCCTCAACTGGAAAGAATCACCCCTCTTCAAAGGAGTTACAGTAGATCAAGGCCCCCACCCGATGAGATCCGTCACACTACACGCGTTCCTACAATCTGATAACCATCCTGTATTGTGATTGGAGAGGGGATTCTCACTGTGAGGGTGTGTGGGACCGAGCCTGAAGCGGAAGATTCCAGGGATGCCTTTTTGTACATCAAAGTCTTCACAATTATGTGTCACATTAAAAATATATAGCACTCCAACAAAGTAGTAGGATTATAACACTTTAATAACTTATAAATATATACATCGCAACAAAAACAGAAAACACCTTAAAACATTTTTTATTAAAACAGAAGCAACAATGGTCAGTAGCGGTCTGTTGTGCGAATAGTCCCAAGGCAGCATATTTACCTAGCGTGGTGCTGTGTAGGACATTCTGAATGGAAATTAACCAGAACTATAACCATCTACTTCCAATAATATAACTTTTATGCCCAAATTACGCAAAGATTTAGCTAATCTGCTAAAGGGGGGAGTCGCCATTTCTTTACAATAATCAATAATGAAAAGTCGACATCAATAGGGTTGTCCGTATTCCCGATGCAGCACTATAGTGCAACATACACAGCACCTGGGGTGTCAAGAGTGAACAGGTCCTAGCTGCTTAACCAATGACAGACAAATGCTATATTAAACACTTACTATGTATAATTCTTGCGTTCACAATAGTTTTACTTTACAAAACAGAACAAAAGATGTCCCCTGTAAGTAAACCCATATTAGCTGTTTCAGTTATTGAACATCCTAAGGTTTTATGACATGGGGAACAGTAGTGATATCCTGGGCGGGTGATGGAACTGGGTTTGTTAATGGAAAAACATCTACAGAGAAAACTATTGGTAAATTATACTTCTCCGGAAATTTAAAACTCACAAATGTTTCATTTGTGTAATCGTTTCATAAACATGTACATTAAAAAACTAAATACGCTCCACTGTTTTAGAAAATCTTTACAGTTTGCTACATCACCCTTTAAAGTTACAACTACGAAAACGTACTTACTTAAGCTGTTGAATTCGGCTTCAAATGTAAAGCATAAGTTCAAGCTAGCATATCATATTTTTAAAAGGTTAAACATAATTGATATGCAAATTTAAATACTACCCTTTCTTAATGGTGACACCTTATCTGTCCTATATCCCACAATTTCCATGAGCAAAGCAAAAGAAATTCTGAGGCCCTGAAGAAATAAGGCTTACTGTGGGGTTCAACTCAATCTGGTGTTTGGGCGCTTTCATGTTTTGGGGTGATATTCTGTGACAGGGTGCAGGCACCAGAAGAATTTTAGCCTAGTTCATCACATTGGAGAATGAGGGTCTGGGTAAATATCTAATCTGGTGAAGAACCATCCCTTCTTTTTTTTTTTTTTTTTTTGAAAATCTGTTTATTAGCATAGTGATTGGAGCAGTTATATACATATTCGGGCATAGCAATAATCAGAATGTCACATTCACATGTCTGCTCAGTGTTTACAGGTACTTAGTATCATTGATTTTTCATTTTCGTCCGGACCATGGTGACCAACTATAGTTTATTCTCTATTTCGTTACCTTGCCATAACAAAAAAAAAGTCTTGGGTTATTTATGGAAGGGAAGACTTTTTGTTTCTTCCAATTTTTAAAAAAAAACAAAGGTTTAAGGAAAGGCAACCCTTAATGTGCATGTTTTCCACAGAAATTTGCCTTTGAAAACTAGAGGCAATAAATAAGGCCGAAATCTGTATTTTGTTTTTGGATACACATGTTACTTGTGTCTGTGTATTCATTTTTATGCATGACTTTATATGGAATGGTTAAAATAACTTATGATGCATCTTAACAGGAAAGATCACAAACATTCCAATGAGTGCTATGTCCCAGGTTTTACATAAAGTAGTGTTTACCTAGAGTGGTGCTGTGTAGGACACTCTGAATGGAAATTAACCAGAACTATAACCATCTACTTTCAATAATATAACTTTTGTGCCCAAATTACGCAAAGATTTAGCTAATCTGCTAAAGGGGGGAGTCGCCATTTCTTTTCAAAATTTATTCACCCATGCGTAGCCTCTCTAATCTCCATTACAA
The DNA here is from genome assembly GCF_964263255.1 of Lissotriton vulgaris. Taxonomy (NCBI): domain Eukaryota; kingdom Metazoa; phylum Chordata; class Amphibia; order Caudata; family Salamandridae; genus Lissotriton; species Lissotriton vulgaris. Next base: position 1,935,499,405 of record NC_141689.1, on the reverse strand, counting down.
TGTGTTTGTTGCTGTCGCTAGCTGATGAAAAAACTAAAGTGACAACTTCCTCATCCTTAATTTGTCTTTCTTTGTTCCTTAAGATGTCATCTGTGTCAACCTCTTCCAAGAATCATCAGCGTGCATAAATACGAAAATGTTTTTACTTACCACGTACTTGACATTTTACAGCTTTTCATATTTGCTATTAAAAAACCATTGAAATTCACTGAAAAAACCATAGGTTATAGACCATATATAGTTAGGAATTAGCATTTACAAAACCTTAATTTACTTGCACAAAACCATAGAAATTCGCATATATAGTTAGTTACAATAACTATATATCGCGCACCCGCAATCCACTGCTGATGATGTCACATATTACATCATTCATGACATGGTCAGTGACATCACTGATGACATCACTGATGACATCTCAAATGACATCACTGATGACATCTCAAATGACATCACTGATGACATCTCAAATGACATCACTGATGACATCTCATTTGATATTACTGATCACATCACTGATGACATCTCAAATGACATCACTGATGAAATCACTGATAACATCTCATTTGACATTACTGATCACATCACTGATGATATAATTCATGTGATAATACGATGAACCTCTTCAGACTCTAATATAACCTTAGATACAATCAGTGTAAACAGACACTCACAGCCTGTCACTCATCCATGGAGTTACTCACACACCTAGTCAGTCATGCAAAGAATCAATCACACCTCCATTTCCTCAACTATACAGTTATACACACCTTACTTAATCAAACATATACTAACACATATTTACTCTCTTATACAATCACTGATACAAGTTCACAATGATCCATACAGCCACTCACACATTCACTGGCTCTTATGCACAGTTATTTATATATGTCAACTCTCACATGTACTGTGTTTTACATATGTACTTACTTTGACATGTAGCACTGAGATATCCATTCACTCACCAATACACTCATGCACACAGTCAACCGCCCATGCAGCTGTTTCCACATGCACTTTTGAACCCATACATCTAGTGAATCAACTGCTCACACATCTTTGCACAGAGTCATACACCTCCGAGCCACTCATACACATACTCAGTCTCCCATACAAATACTTGGGCAACCAATGAATATCCCATATAGTTACTCATATAGCTACTGATTACCACATTCAGCAGTTTACAGAACAACAGACATAATGATGCACAAATTAAGACAGTTTAGTCACTAACCCATGCACTCAGTGAGACACATTTAATCACTCTCTCATACAGTCAGTCATGCACCTACTAAATTCTTCATCCAGACACTTATACATCCACTCATTCTTCAATATGTAAGACATATTTAAACACACAGTCACTGGATGATGTCATCAGTGATGTCATCAGTGATGTCACTGACTATGTCATGAATGATGTAATATGTGACATCATCAGCAGTGGATTGCTGGTGCGTGATATATAGTTATTGCAACTAACTATATATGCGAATTTCTATGGTTTTGTGCGAGTAAATTAAGGTTTTGTAAATGCTAATTCCTAACTATATATGGTCTATAACCTATGGTTTTTTCAGTGAATATGTATATATATATATATATATATATATATGTATATACGCTCCGGGATCCCGCACATGGGCGGGGATTATTCAGAGATTATGACTTTAATGAATATACCCCTGGATGAGAACTAGGATTACAGGTAAGTAACTAATCCTTACCATTTTCAAAATGCAATCAAATACATGATTGCCAAACATACTATTCTGGCCAGGCAGGCCTTACTAACGTCTAAAAGAATCAACAAGTGTGATTATTAGAATGGGGGTGGTGGACTTGAAGAGTATTTGAAGTTCCTTCCATTTTGACATATACTCCCAGCTAGGATATAAATGAAAAATAATTAGTGATGGCCCATTACCGAGCCGCTTACTGACGCACATTTTGTTCCTCTTAAAACAAAGCACTGTTATCAACATAATGCTTCTTTTGGCCAGAGCCTGGCAAACCCCCTTTGAGATCAGTCAAGGTCCCCCTATGGGAGCCCTCCCCCAAAGTTTGAAGCCCCCGGATTTGCAGTTTTTTGTATGCCTGCAAAAGGGAGCATAGTGGATGGTCACTTACAGTGGGATAGAGCTACTGCAATCTTGGCAGAGCATGTGCTCTATAAAGTTGCCTACAGGATCCTTTAAAGACTTCTGTAATTTTGTGGGACCTTGAAACTATTCAGTCTTTGTTCAAGTGTAATAAGGGATTAGCCCCCTCTTCCCTTTGTGCTAACCAGTAGAGACGTTTACTAGCTTTATTCCTGTGTTCATAGATCCTATATCTGGACATGTTGAAAGCAAGCCTGGCTGTGTTCAATAGTTTGTGCTGGATGGACACTTGCAGTTCCTCCAAGACTGTCTGGTGCACTCCTGCCTCTCTGAACGCAAGTTCCCATTTCAGAAGGAGGATCTTCTCCATTTCTATAAACTCCATCACGCTCTCTGCCTTGGACCATAGAGAGGCCCTCACCCCTTAATGTTGCATTTAGCACCTCCAGTAGGCTCAGTGGAAAGTACAGAGACGGAGTGTTGAGATCAAAGAATTCGCTAATTGCATCACAGAGGAGATCTTTGAAATCACTATTTTGAAGCCACTGTGTATTCCATTGCAAAATACCTCCAGAGGCTCCGGAGATTACATAAAAGCATACTGTGATCGGGGAGTGGTCTGAGAGGCCTTGCGAGAGAATCTGGGCACTTGCAGTAAGGACAATACCCTCTTGGGGGATAAAGAATTAATCTATCCTTGAGTAATAAGTGTGCAGGCAGGGTAGTGGGCGAAACCTCAGTCGTATGGTTGCCAGGTGTCACCCTGACCCATGGACATTTCCCATTTTGTCAGCACTTGAGATCTGGTGGTGATTGTGCCTGAGTGTGTGTCTAAGGTTCTATTCATTTATACATTTAAATTACCTCCCACCACCAGATTCCCAGCGGGGTCTGTAGCAGCACATGTGAGAGTTCCTGCAGTGCGCCAGAAACCAATGAAGGAGAGTTATAAACTCTGCATAGACTCTAGGGGGATGCTTAAAGCATTTTCTCTAGGACCACAAAGCAGTCTAGGTCGTCTGTTTCTACCTTGGTGGCCGACCGCTAGAGCAACTTATGGTGCATTATCGCTACCCCACTAGAGCCTCTGGCGAAGCCCGCATGTTAGATTCTGGAATAGCAGTATTTCCTGAAGAAGGCGCATCTGTTCCCCAGGACATGAGCCTCTTGAAACAAGATAACCCCAGTAGAGTGTTTTTAATGTACATCATTACCACCCCTCTCTTAATATTATCTAGGAGCCCATTGACATTCCAGGTTATTATTTTGAACTGGCAAGTGAATTTACCTTGTAACTGCAGTTGGGAAATCAGTAGACTGCGTATTTGCTATAATACTTCTTCTTAGTGCCATCAACAATCATGAATATGGAAATACAACAACCCCCGCCCATTTCAACCCCATACACTATACTTCTACCCCAGAAGCATCTGTCTCCCAACATACTGATCAAATGAGGCAAGGAAAAGAAAAACTACAATAAACGCCTATGGGAACACCTATAAAGTCTATGTATACTGCCTTGGAATTTCAGGAGTATCAAACCAGTTCTGTCAAGTCCCGGCTCCCAATACCTGATATTGTCCTCCATGTCTATCGGATCTGTTGCATGGCTGCATTATCACCGGCTCGTCCACCGGTGTGCCCAGCCCTGCCACGGCCTCTATGCAGCCATTATCTGTGGTGTTGCGTGGATCCACTTCAATGTCTAGGATTACCTGGGGCCCTCCGCACCCCCTTCTGTCCACAACTTCCTGATGGCCGGAATGAGGGCCGTTCCTCAACCAACTCCCAAACCCTGTTTGGGTGAGGAAAAATAGCATTTTCCAATTGTGAATAATTTTTTATTTTACCAGGTATAGAATGTATTTGATATCCACCGCGCACAGTTCTTGTTTTACTTATCCAAAGGATTTCCTTTGCCTCCGCACCAGTCGGTCGTATAATCTGGGGAAATCCGTATTTTGCGGGCTTCATATTTAACCTCTCCTGACTCCCTCGCGCTGCGTAGGATGAGGTCTCTGTTACTGTAATTTTACAAGTGTGTGATCATAGGCTGTGATGGGGCTCCAGGTGGCAGTTTTGCTTTTGTGCCCGGTCTACATGTTCAGCTAGGAAGCATGGAGCAGTGTGGCTCACTGGTTAGAGCAGGCAGACCCTGAAGCAGAGATCAGACCCGGGACCAGGGTTCAATTCCCGACGCGGCAGGGTGTTGAGCTCAAATGTCCACGGACTCGATAATTCTCGCTTCGGTGCCTGACCTAATCATGGGTTCACACTCTGCAACTCTGGGCATTAAGCTTGCTTAATCTCCACAACGGCCCCCCGCGGCGGGATGCCTGGCTTTCACCTTGGGGATGCCCTGTAGGGGCTATCTCACAGGGAAAAACCAGGACGGGTTCCCAAGGCAAGCGCGGAGATACCCCTTCGGAGGTCGATTCTGGCGCTATATAAGAAATATAATAATAATAATAATGGAGAGTACATGTCATCAGGCAGTAAGGTTTTGAGCCATGTTTCCAAGAATTTCTTGGGATGGGATCCTTCACAACCCTCCTGGAACCCAAGAAGATACAGATGATTTCTTCTGGAGTGACTCTCCGCATCCTCAATGTGGGCTGACATTTCGCCTTTGGAAATTCCCAGTTTCGCAATTGTTTTGTGAAGGAGATCAACTGTGCCCCCAAAGGTAGCACTGCTGTCTTCTACCTTAGTCACCCTGGAAGTCGCCATATTCCTTCATTGGTTCCTACTAAATGTTTATGGCTTACTGATAGGGTTCTTCTTGACCCCTTACTGACCTGCATCATCTTCAAAAACATCAGAATCATCACTTAAAATAACATCACAATCTATCTGGCAGACAAACTCACCATCTCTGGTAGTTCTGGGCACTCCCACTGCCAGAGCACTATTATACTGGAGACAAAGAAATGTAAACAAGAAAGAACAAGGCTGCAGGCTTTTTCCATCTGTGCCCCCAGGATCTGGAACAATATCCCTGTATCCTTTAGGACTGCACACAACCTTCTCCAATTTAGGATATGGTGGAAGATCCATGGGGCACTCTCAATCAAGCTTCCTCTCCAGTCACAATGTGTGCTTGAGTTAGACTCATTTCAGCGTTTCGCTGCCTTTTCACTAGGTTTTCACTATACAAATACTACCTACAGACATATATACATGCATATAAAGGAGTTACTTGATATCACAGTGGGCCCGCAGTGGCATTTGTTTCTAATGTTTCCAAGGACTGTGGCAATATTGCCAAACTGCCCTTGAATCATGCAAGCCCCCGAGAAATATTCTGATAGTGTTTTTCAACAATGGTGCCATAGGCCCAATACTTGCAGCTTACAAATGTTCTCAGATTTTTGGTTCTCTAAGCACAGAAGTTTCATTACTTGTCCATCCAACAATGAGGCGAGGACTGCTTTGGCTATTCTAGGCATTTCACATTGCCAAGGCTGCTCTGACAATGGCTCACTTCTATCAGTCGCAGTTATGGAATCTGTAACATGATTTACTTTTATTGTAACATATGGTAACTGTCTCAGTGCTACAAGTACATTTTGAGACCTTGGACTCGCATTGCTAAAAACTGTCTTAAGCTGCAGATGTAGCAAGTGTATTTTATCATAATACAATCTGGGCCAACTTTGTAGTGATACAAAAGATAAGATAAGGACTAGCACAATGGGATTGGTATGTAAAAGTAATGTGGTCAAAGAACAGCGTGCCCTAAACTGTGCGTTTGACTCAGTAGCTTTAATGGTGCATTTTACTGCTGGTCTGCAGCTTTCACAGAATACCAAAAAGATGCAAATTATCTGGAAAGCAGTTTGTCCATCCTGAATGGTTATACAATAGTTTTGTCACATAGCTCAGTACCTGTTGAACCCACTAATTTATATCATATTTTTCATGGACGGTTGACCTTGTAAATTGTTTATGGTAACACCTGTCAAGCACTTGCTGTACTTTGGTTGAGGTGATCTGTTAAATCGGGTTAGATGTGTACTACCCTTTACAAATAAATACTCTACCAATATGCAAGATAATACTTTTGTTTAGACTGTGCAAGAACTAGGTTTAAATAACTGTCATTGTTTACAGGGATGCCTTGTTGTTAAAAACAAGTACAGAGGACATGGTATCCCAACTCCATACTAATCTCGTGGGACCAATGTTGACTTGCAAGTATGGTATTAAATCTATGCTGAAGCAGAAAGGAGGATCTGTTGTCAACATAGGTAAGTTTTGTCTAATGCCTTTCAACCATATGTTGGTCTTGGAATCAGACAATGCAGTTCAAACATACGTGCCAGTTTCCTCAACCATAACTTTTGTCAGTGGACATCAACTGTTGACCAGTCGCAAACCAAAATGGCCACAAATTAAACCATGCTTAGCATGGTCTCATCTCACATAACCCTGTACCCTTCCAGTCATTCCCTACTTTACTTTTTTGTTTGACTTAAAAAATGCTTCTTGCTGCACTATTTCTAAAGACTTCTGTATGGAAATTCAATCTATACAGTTGTCTGTGTCTAAGTTGAGCGAGGTCTCCAAGTGTTGTGCTTCAGCAATAAACTATGCCATTTTTTATAACTATAGTTTCCAGTGTTGGTGCAGTTATAAACGAATTGGGTCTTCACAGAAAACATTTTAAGGACAGGTGTGTCTTGTAACATGTTTTCAGTTTCAAACTGGTTCAGTGTCTCATATAGCCAACATCCCATTGCAGTGATTTATTACATGCTGCATACCTTACTTTGCATTACTCTGTGCCTCTTTTCTATATCACCTGGTGAATAAGGCAAGTGTCGACTTAACGGTGTAAGTTAACCTATAGCTAAACCAGTTGAAAGCCTGAGGGTGAGTGTTAGCATATAACTAAACCAAGTGTAAACCTGAGATTGGAAGTTAACCTTTAACCAAACCAAGTGTAGATTTGTAGGCAGGATGTAGTCTGTAACCTGATGATGTGCCCATAAATGACACATTACCTGGAGCTCCCCTTGGGCATGTCACCCAATGTTCCCCTGGGGCATGTCACTTAGTGCTTGCCTGAGGCCAATGTTCCCTGGAAGCTCGTCCTCCCCTGAGGCCCGTGACCCAGTGCTCCCCTGAGGCCCGTGACCCAGTGCTCCTGTGAGGCCCGTGACCCAGTGCTCCCCTGAGGTCCGTGACCCAGTGCTCTCCTGAGGGTCGTGACCCAGTGCTCTCCTGGGGCCCGTGACCCAGTTCTCCCCTGGAGCCCGTGACCCAGAGCTCCCCTTGGGGCCCGTGACCCAGAGCTCCCCTGGGGCCCGTGACCCAAAGCTCCCCTGGGGCCTGTGACACAGTGCTCCCCTGGGGCCAGTGACCCAGTGCTCCCCTGGGGCCCGTGAGTCAGTGCTCCCCTGGGGCCCGTCACCCAGGGCTCCCCGGGGGCACGTCACCCAGTGTTCCTTCCCAGGGGGAATTTTGCTCTGCACACCTATGTTTTTGAACACGTAAGAGAATTATGCAGGACCACCATTTTCATAGTGTTCACTCCACCTCACATTGTTAACTTTAATATATGAAATCTACTTGTATTTAATTCAGTTTCTTCTTTAAATACTCTGGAGTCAGTGACCTTAATTCTGCCCTTTATTTTCTTCAAACCTAATGGCACAAGAAAAACTGCAATTATTGGCCTTGAAAATAAATGTACAGGCTCAAGTCCTTTTGTCTTAACTTTGCCCTTTTTCATATAGCAAGAAGAGAGTAATGATTTTTCCTTGCATTAAGAACTCTATAAAAACGTGTTGGTTTTTTTTGAGATGATGGACCATTACACATTTACATCAGTAGATCCCTATTCATGGAAACATCTGATAGCCAAATTTAGGTCCAAAAATATTTTGGGGAGATATGGATAAAAAAATGGATTATTGAAAATGAAACAAGTCTGAACTCGGAAGGAGTTTGTGGCATTCCAGCAAGTAAAATGTATTATCTCTGCGAACTTTAAGAAGTTAGGTATAAATCTTCATTATTTGTATACCTCATTTGATTATAGCGAGCAGTCGTCCTTTTCAACATGTATGTAGTTCCTACAGAATGTTGGGTGTAATTTGTCCAGCCTCCTGTAAGATTAGTGGCAGGTTTGATGCTTGATGGAATGATCTGGATACTGTGAATATAATATAATTTTGCTTTATTTTATGTAAAGCCTTTTCTAGGAGATTACCTCATCACTATAACACAGAAATGTTACATATTGCATACTTGTTGAACTCCTCAATTGATGCATACAAAATGGAATAAGTGGTAAAATTGCCAAAACACAATTGGAAACTTAAAGCAAATATTTTGGGTTTGTGCATTTTGTTTATGAATGTGTCTTTTTCTGACTAGATTTTGTGATCCAAGCTCACTTTATTATACCCTATGGAACCATTATTGCTGTTGATTGTCAATGCTCATCTGTTGGCCTTTGTGCTGAGGTGCATTTCAATTACCAGGAAACTTCAAATCATTTTTGTGCTTTCAAGTGATAGTTGAATCAAGTGACTATCAGAACACTTTACAAGGTCTTTATGGAAAGATATTTACAATTTACAATGAATACATCTGAAAATAGTAGGCATATAGTGTTATAATATAACCTAGTGTGGTGTAGGTGGTTGAAACAGTTCAGAGTTAGCGATGAACTGTTGTGGAGATTGGAGGATTAGAGCCAGAGATAGTGGTATTCAGGCTTTTTGTTGGTTGGTTAGGAGGGAGGGTTCAGGTATTTATTGAGAAGAAATAGTGTGAGCTCTTTTCTTTAAGTTCAAAATATTTTATTGGAAATTATTTCATAATAAACAAACAAGCAAGATATACAAAAAAGAGTAATAATCCGAAACAAGCTATTACAATTACCTAAAATACAATATTTGCTTAAACATTTCAATCGCTATAATGAAAAACGTATTCATAGAAAAAGTAAAAAGGAAGAGGGAGGGAAATAAACATTAAAATAGCAAATTGATAATAAAATACAAATAGAGTTACTAGTCAATATCAATTAATACAATAAAAGACTAACAAATGGGGAACAAGCAATAAATATATTAATAATTTGATAGATAAATAACAGCAGGAATCCAGAATGAATGATAAGCAATAGAATTATGACAAACCCCAGACATAGATAACTGAGCACCTCTTCTTGTAAAAAGAACCCATGACCACCAAGCATGAACTGATAACTTTGAAACATCTTTCCAACAAAATGTAATGGAGTTTAACGCAGCTGAGATTAAGAAATTAAAGAGTTTACATTCAAGAGCACTTAAATCCAGCGATAAAATAACAGCTTTGCATATTAACATTTTATATGAAATATCTTCCTGAATATTTAGAATCTTTTTAATAATAACCCAAACTTCATTCCAGAATTTGGAGATTAAAGCACAAGAAAAAGCATATGTTGAAGCGAGCCGGATTGTAAATTACAATGCCAACAAGTATCAGATTGAAGAAGTTTAGCCCTAAATAAACGCAATGGGGTCCATAAACAATTAAGTAGAATATAAGAATTAGTTTGGAAAAGCGAAACAGGTAACCATCCAGATATATTACTAAGCCAAATCTTTTCCCATGTATTATCAGATAAGGAAAGCGGTAGCTCATCATTTCAGAACGTAGCAATCATATTTATATTACTTCGTAGATTATTAGACAATTTCTTATATAGAATAGAGACACCATGATGATTCGTTGAGACAGTTTGGATGTAAATGGATAAATCAGCTTGAGTATTAGAAGGAATAGTTTGCTCAAAATAATCTAAGATCGAATTACATAAATATTCATATTTTATAAGGTTTCAGAATTAACCAAACCAAACTTAGGGGCTGATTACGATGGAGGATTTTCCGCATCCTCCAGGCCGGCGGAAGCCACCGCCGGCCCGGAGGATGCGGAAAATCCTCTGCGGACCCACCGCCACATTAGGATGGCTGGTGGGTCCTGGTTTCAGTCCGCCACTTTACCGCTGCGGTTGACTTACAACCGTGGCGGTAAAGCTGTAACATGGCTGGCGGTGTCTATCAGACACCGCCAGCCATATTAGGATAGTGTAAAAGAGATGCTTTTCCACGGCGGCTTTTCCGCTGTGGAAAAGCATACAGACTTCAGGGGCCCTTTGCGGGCCCCCTGGGTGAAGGGGGGGTGGGGGGTGCACATGGGTGGTACCCATGGTACCCTCCTGCATTTGTATGCAGAAAGCTGCAGGCACCGCGCGGTGCCTGCCGCTTTCTGCATACAAATGCAATGTATGCATTTTTTACATTTCGGCGGGTGCAGCTTGAAGCTGCACCTGCCGCAATGTTAAAGATAGAGGATGTGACCGCCACCCTGGCGGTCACATCCTAATCTGCACGGAGGGAACGCCGCTGCCCATGCGGACGTTCCCTCCTACTCTGGGGTCGTGGACGGACTCAACTCCGTCCGCGATCCTAATGAACCCCTTAGTTTGCAAATCCTCAAATGGTATAAAAGTGCTGTTAGAATAGACAACTTTAAGGTAAAAAATTCCAGCTTTCATCCAAGAAAACCTAAAACTTAAATTTTTATTTAATTTAATAACATTGCTATACCATAAAGATAATTCATCAGTACTACACATGGGATATTGAAAAATGTAATCCAAATCATTGAAAATCATTTTAGTGGATTTAATGATAATAGATTTATGAAAAGGTGAAGATTTGTTAGACATTGTTAATGGAGAGGGAAGTGGAAAGGGTTTCACAATGGATTGTTCAATGTGGAACCATGCAGGTGGTTTAGGTAAAAAGGATTGATTAAACCATATGGCACTTTGTTTTAAAATAAACGCCTCATAATAAAGCATAAAATCTGGGAGGCCAAATCCAGCATTACCTTTAGACATTTTTTATTTTTTATAGCTAATAAGGGGTGCTTTGTTATTCCAGATAAATTTGGAAAGAAGTTTATCAACATCTTTACAACATTTTAACGGGAATTGAATGGGGATCATAGCAAGGGTGTAAAAGATTTTAGGAGCAATATTCATTTTAATAGATTACAATCTACCCCACCATGACAGATGTAATGAAGACCATTTAGACGTTTTATCTTTAATATAATCTATCACAAAGTTACTGTTTAAAGTTAATGTTGATTTTATAGATGAAGAGAAAAAAATACCCAGATATTTTAATTTATTCATTTGCCAAATAATTTCATTCATAGAAATCATATCAGGAGTACAGTAAACATTTAAAGGAAAAAAATCAGTTTTGTTAGTATTTAATTTATATCCAGAAACCATAGAATACGTTGTTATTATTTCAATTAAGGAAGGAAATGAGAACAGAGGATCACTGATAAATAAAAGTACATCCTCAGCATATGCTAGGGTTTTGATATTAACATCTTTAACATTGATTCCTTTAATATTTTCACATTTCCTTATAGTTGCAAGAAAGGGTTCAAAACCAATTAAAAACAATAGTGTGATAAGAGGACACCCCTGACGAGTACCCCTAAAAATTGATTAGAAATTTGGCCATTAATAAATAAACGTGCAGTAGGTGCAAAATATAAAGCGGAAACCATGCGGATAAAAGTATCACCAAAATTAACACCCGATAAGGTATGAAATAGAAATTGCCTATGAATTTTATCAAAGGCTTTTTCAGCATCCAAAGCCATGACTCCTGAAGGACTAGCCAACAAATGACCTTGTTCAATGACATGTAACAAAGTTCTTGTATTATTAGCTGAATATCTATTCTTCATAAACCCAGATTGATCTGAATGTATGATAGAATCCAATATAGCCGATAAACGTGTGGCCAATATTTTAGCATACAATCTTGATTAATTAAAGAAATTGGGCGGTAATTAGAAACCAGAGTGGGGTCTTTATCTGGTTTAGGAAGAACAATAATTAAAGCCTCAGTAAAAGACCGAGATGTACTTCCTGATGAACTAAACGCTGTGAAGAGTCGAAGTAATAAAGGTGAGAGTTGGGCTTGAAATTCTTTGTACAATTCTGCAGGTATACCATCAGGACCGGGAGATTTATTTAATTTGAGAGATTTTATCGCAGATAGAATTTCATCCTTAGTAATGGTTAAATCAAGTCCGAGTTTATCTGATTGTGAAATCTTAGGTAAATCACATGAGGAAAGGAAAGAATCTACTAAAGAATCATCCTTAAAATCAGGTTTATTATATAATTTGGAGTGAAATTCCAAAAATTATTTAACAATATCTTTATGAGATAAAGCAATTTTACCATTAGGGCCATGAATAGAAGTGATTTCAGTTTTATCTTTTTTAATACGGAGATAGTTTGCTAAAAGTTTTCCTGATTTATTTGCATTGAAACTAAATTTAGCTTTGGCCTTAAAAATCTGAATACCAGCCCTGTTACTAAGAATTGTATTGAAATCATAACGGAGCTTTTGTAACTTATCCCTATATTGTGGATCATTAGACGTAATAAAGAGACGTTCATACTTTGCAATTTGTTTTTCTAAATGCTTAATATTAGCATTGAAAGTCTTATTTTCGTGAGCCATAATAGAGATGGTAGCTCCTCGAACATAAGCCTTAAAAGCATCCCATCTATTAAACATAGAAGTAGAACCTTCAGGATTCAGTTGAAAATATTCAGTAATGGCAGATAAAAGTTTTGGCTTGTTACGTTTATTTAGGGCTATGCGAGAATTCATTCTCCATCTAGGTTGTCTGGTGAAGGATGGATTTAGATTTAAAATAAAAGAAATCATAGCATGATCAGAAACATCAATATTACCAATCGTAGGGGTCTTGATAGAATTAATAAGTTGTCTTTTGACTAAGATATAATCAATTCTACAATGGGAGTTGTGTGGATTAGAAAAGAAAGTAAACATTTTTTCTGTAGGAAAATGGAGACGCCAGATATCAACCAATTTAGTAGTTTGAAGAAACGTTTTAAAAGCAAAATAACTTTAGGGGGATGGAATCTCCTACGAGATAGTCTATCTAATAAAGGATCATAAATAACATTAAAATTACCAGCAACAATTAAAGGGACATTCCTAATTTTTAACACCTTTTTTGCTAGATTATTCCAAAAACCAGGTTCATCCGCCGTGGGCCCATACACATTTACTAAAAATATAATAGAGTCATGAACTTTAACTTTAACAATTAAATATCTCCCATCTGTAATTTTACTCAAAATTTGGCACTGAGGTTTCTTTGGAAAAAGTATACCTATCCCATTTTTCTTGCAATTAGCAGGAGAAGAAACAATACTGTCAACCCATTTTCTATTCATATAATTTAAGATTTTATCATCAACATGAGTTTCTTGCAGAAAACAAAAATCCGCTTTGGAACTGCCTAAATGATCTAAAATTTTAGTACGCTTAACTGGATGGCGCAAACTTTTAACATTTATGGAAATTATTTTGATATTAGCCATACTGGATGAAGAAGAGAAAAAAGGAAAGAAGAGGGTAGTCAGAAAAAGCACATATAATAAGGAGGGAAAAAGAGAAATTAGTAACTCCAGAATAAGTAAAGGGACAGGAAAAGGTGAAACAAAGAAAAAACGACAAACAAATATCAAGAAAGAAACGCACACACGCCTTACAAGCATGACCTGAACCGTTGGAGCCCTACAGAATAATAAACGTTGAGTAATTCAGAACAAATGCAGCCAGATGTATTCAAGTATTAGAGTCATGAGTATCCATGGAATGCTGTGAATGACGCAGCTCATCCGGACGGTGAAAGGATTTTGAAAGATTGTCTTTCCAGATACGTATTGTTGACGGATCAAAAAGGCCATATTTGAATCCAAGACTAATAGTCTTGGATTCAATAGCTGAGGATGAATAGCAGTGAATTATTTGCGAATTGTGACTGTCTCTTTAGCAAAATCCTGATTAATAAAGATTTTATTCCCATTGGCCATCAAAGAAGGGATTTCTCGAGCAGCTTTTCTTATCAGAACTAGGTGATGATGATGAAAAACTTTGAACATCATTTGTCGGGGTTTAGTATGTTGAGGATTGCGATGAGAAGGTATCCTGTGTGCCTTATCAATCTCAGATTTTTCTGGAAATTTAATTTGCAGAAGGCCAGGAAGCAGATTTTCCAATTTTAATCTGCAATTGCCACCCTCAACATCCTCTGGTAAATTAAAAATGCGTAAATTGTATTGCCTGTTGCGATTTTCCATATCTAAAAGCTGCGCAGACATAGGTGATATTTTTGCAACAAGTGGTGTAAAGGATTCAAGCTTTGTCTTATTATCCTGTATTTTAATGGCATTATCAGAAATCTTCATTGATAAACTTTCCATTTCCTTTCGCACATTTTTAATCTCTGAGGCAATAGAACCAGTATTGAGAAGAAGTGCTTGAATTTCTTCTAAAATTAAGGCTAGGGAGGGTTCTGGTGACTCCACCTCTTTTGATTTGATAGGTGGAGGTGAAACTTACTGCCTCCTTTTTGAGTGAAGATTATTTTTATTATCCATTTTAGTAGATATGAAAGTCTATAAAACATAAAAAGCAGAAAGAATGGCAAAAAATACAGGTAAGCAGTGAAAACAAAAGCTTCATAAGAGCTGGTGCAGCAGCTTAAATGCACTATGGGAGTGGCTAGGCCCAAGCCAGGCCCTTTCCTAGAAGATTGCTCCGCCCCCCTGACTAACAAGGCTGGCTGTACCTGAAGGCAGAGTTGGAGCAGAGGCTGCAGGGCTAAAATAGCTGCTTTCCTTGAAGAAATTCACCCAGAAACATAGCAAAACACAGGTAAAGGCTGCAAGAATACAGCAACCTTATTTGCGCCGCATTTGTCTAAAAATCAGCGTTTATGAAGAAAAACAGGCGATAAAACGCCGGTGCTCACTCGGGAGCGGCCATCTTGTTTCGCACGAATCCAGTGTGAGCTCTTTTCTAAAGTTTCAGAATGATTGATTGTCATGTAGATACTGTGGCAGAGCATTCCGGATTCTAGGTGCATACCCATAGAAGTAGCAAATAAGTGATTTTTCTCTCTTAAATTTTGGCGGAATCGGGAGTGGAGTGTTTGAGCTTCGTAGAGGCCTCTTTTGGCTGGCCTTTGATAGTTTGCTTGCTAGGTAGTTTGGTTTTTCAATGTAGAGAACTTTGTGGTTTATGCATGCCCTGTTTAGTATGCGTCTCACTTCAATTGACAGCTAGTTGAGTTTCTTAAGTGTGAGAGTGATATGATCGTAACGTCTTTCCCCGGAGAGAAGTCTGGCCTCTGCTTGGAGTGTGTATTTCATAGGGATAAGGTGGTTCTTTGTTGTACCCATTATTATTGTGTTACTGTAGTCTAACTTAGAGAGCACGAGGGATTGCTCAACAGTCTTTAGGTCTTCAAGAGGTATGATGGGCTTGATTTTCTTTAGGTGTTTCAGTGTGTAGAGGGCACTTTTTGCTGAGGCATTAATATGATCTTTCATGTTCAAGTTATTGGCAAGTGTAATCCCAAGTGAAGAGTTGGAGATTGAAAGGTTACAGTTTAATACATTTGGGTTGTCGAGCCAATTATGGATGGGATTTTCCTTTTGGTTGGATGAGGAGGAGTTCAGTTTTGTTGTGGTTTAGTTTTAAGTGGTTTTTGGTCAGCCAGGAATGAACCGTGAAGAGTTTGTTGGTTCAGTGTTGGATATCGTTGGGGGATGAGATTTTGATGTAGAGTTGGGCGTCCTCGCCATAAAGATTGTAGGCAATTCTGGCCTGCTTCAAGATCACCGTACAGGGCTCAATACATAGATTGAACAGAGCGAGGGATAGGATTGATCCTTGGGGACTCCTTGTGGGACAGATACTGTTTGAGAGGTGGAGTTGTTCAATTTGATTAGTTGAGATCGTTGGGCCAGGTATGAGGCGAATTACTGAAGGATGGTACCATTGATGCCTGCATGTTGTGAGAGGGTATTTATCAGAATGGTGTGGTTGACTGTATCAAAAGGCCTCTGAGAGGTCTGGGATGATTTAAAGGCAGGCCTCACCATCGTCTAGACCTCGGTATAAGCCATCACTGATGTTCATTATTGCAGTTTCTGTCCTGCAGCCTTTTCTGAACCCAGATTGGAAAGTGTCATGAAGGTTTAATTTGTCAGTGTGGTTGTTGAGTTATGACAGCACAAATTTTCAATAGTTTTGGCAAGGAGAGGAAGGTTGGTTATAGGTCTATAGTTGCTAAGGTTATTTGGGTGACCGGCTGGGTTTTAGATAAGGGGGTTGACTTGGCTGAGTTTAAGGAAGGCTGGCATAGAGCCTTTAGATAAAGAGGAGTTAATTATGTTGGTCCATGTTGGGGAGATGATGTGTCTGACATTTTTGACAAAAGGGGAGGGATGTCGATTTCACGCATGATAGTATTTTAGTGACTTCTTCTGAGATCTTTCAAACTTGGCCCAGGTTGCATTGTTTTTGAGTTGTAAGTGGTTGTAGTTTGTGTTCTGGCTCGTTGACAGGGTGGGTCATCGATGGTTGAGGATGTGTCGGCTGGGGAGGGTGGTCAGAGGTGCAGGGTGAAGAGGTGGAGGGGTCTAGAAAGGGTTCTAAGTTTGTTATTGTTTCTGAAAATAATTCGGCAAACTCTTCACGTCTTTTTGCAGAGTTATCAATAGAGTGTTTTGGGAAGGAAGATGTTTGCTGTTTGATGTTGAAATGGTCCTTGGGTCTGTTTCTAGAGTGGTGAGGTTGGGATCAGAAGAATGAGGATTTATCTTCACATATGTTATTTGTATTATAGGTGTTTGGCACTGAGAAGAGTGAGATGAATCAGCAAGCTTTGTAGTCTCCAGGTTCTTCTGTCAGCCTAAGTTGGCTTATTTCCTTGTTGAGGTCTATATTGAGCCAGGATCTGGAAGGGGTACTTCTAGAATTCTTGATATGGGTGACGGACTTGAAATTCTGTCATTTCTTTTATAGTGGAAGGTGAGGTCATCAGCAGTAGTAAGGCTGGGTGGGGGAAGAATCTGGGAACTGATTAGAGGTTCAAGCTCTGATTGAGGGATTAGGTGCAAATTCCTTGTCCAATGTTTGGGACGAGAGGTTTGTGTGGGGAGCTTTGATTGGTTGACATTGAGATCAAATAGAATTAGTTGGTGGTCAACCCAGTAGGTGGGCAAGATGTAATGGAGGTAATGGTGTTGTGGTTGGTGATGATTGCATCGAGGGTAGAGCTGATGTTATGGGCTTGCTTTTTTCAGTGTTGAGTGAGACCTTGTGCTTAAAGGAGGATGGCTAGGGCTTGTACTGTTGAATTGTTGGCATTGTTCAGGTGCAGGGTTAGGTCTCCTAGTATAATGTCACTGGTGTCCTTCAGGGAGTTTTGGGTTATTAAGACCGTAAAATCCTTTAGGAATTGTAATTTTTCACCTGGTGGATGATAGATGATGTGGAATCGAGTTATGTTGGAGCCTTTGGAGGAGATACTCCTAGATATTTGAAGATAAAGTATTTGGTTGTATGTAAGGGTTTTAGGCACAGATAATCTTTGTGAATTATGGCTAATCCACCACTGATATGATCCTTACGGTGACAACAATAATTGAGAAACCTGGTGGGGTCAGGAGATCAATTGTGGGTAAAGGATGTGGGCTAATAGCGAGGGTGGTTGACCTTGAATCTGGGAAACCGGTTTTGAGTCTCTGCAACGACGCTCAACATCCTGTGATTCTGGGAAAATCACTAAATCTCCCTGTGTTTAACAAAAAAAGTATGTGTCAGTCGTAATGAAACTGATGCTTCTGTAAGGCGCTCTGATACCTTCGGATCGAGTTTGCTCTATATAAAACTCAGGAAAAAATGGGGGATGAGTGGTCATTTAGCAAGGTTTCGGTTAGAAAACAAATGTAAATATTGTGAAGTAAGATAGTTCCTCTATATGTATTGCATGCTTGACTGCTGAGCGACAGTTTAGTAGCATGCAGTTAATCATGGGAGATGTTCTCGTTTCAGATTGGTTAAGGTGGATGATAGTTGGGAGGATGATCACTGGGGGGGATCCTATTGGCCCTGAAGCTGACCGGAATTACAAGGTAACTAGGTTGACTAGGAGCATTCTTGTATGGGTTACTCAGCATTTCAGCTTCCAACTGCGATATTTCAGTAGTGGTGCGTCTAGGTTTAAGGTGGTAGTGCTTAATGGGAATAGTAGGCCAGGGAGTGGAGTGTGAGAAGTCAGAGTGCAGGTTTGGTGTGGGAGTATTCCAGTTAGGGCATAACTTTGTGGCTTTTCATAGTGAGCTGATTTTGTCCAGAATAGGGTTCCTTTTTTGTTTCAGACGGTTGATAAAAGGAATCAGTTAAAGAGCGGTTGGATCTGCTGCAGACAATGGGGAAGAATGATGGTCATTGTAAGCTATGATGGGGGCTGTGGTTGAATTGAACCTGTTGTGGATCGGAGCTTGTGAGGAATCAGGTTTGGTTGTTTGGTCTAGCTGTGCAGGATTGGTGGTCCTTGGAGGTAAAGGATGTAGTTCTTGAAGTATGGTTGAGGGTTTGTGAGGATGTTAGTGGGTGTGGGTATCATTGGGGCACGGGGAAGGGGGACAAGAAGGCTCAACTGGGTGAGGAGAGACTATGGTGCATGGGGGTGTGTTCAGTAGAGGAGGGAGGTAGCTGTGGATTGAGCAGGAAGGCATGGAGGCACAGAGAGTGGGGAAAAGGTGGTCGAAGATGGAGAGATTCTGTTGTGAGGTTTGGATTAGGATGTTTCTGTTTCTGTGTATGGATATGGACAGTTCTCTGACAGATATTTGGGATGGGGATAGGTGGGTGAGTTTAGATCCGTAAAGTATGTTGGTTACTTGTAGGTGCTGTAAGAGGATTTCTCTCCATTCGGCAGGTTTCTTGGTGAAGAAGATGTAGTCTGTTTTGAGGCCTCCATGTGTTGAGCTGTAGTAGATGTCTGTTATTATCATTTCTGGGTGTTCCTTGAGGAGTTTTTGCTTGTAGAATTTCATGGCATAGTTGGAGAGATTTTGCGGAAATTGTATGCAGTAGGAATTGAGACTGTGTCTTCCTATGTCTGTGCCATGTGAGGCCATGGTTGAGAGCAATATATGAGGATACACGACGGTGAGGAGTTAGCTAATTGTGTTGAGTAAGATGGAGGTAAAATGGTTAGTTGCAGGTATAGCTAGATAGAGAGAGAATCGTGCACCAACATGATATGTGTGGAGGTGTATATTGTGAGCCACGTTTAGATTCTTCCTTGCTCTGGTAGAAAGGAGATATGACAGAGTTCTGGGTTAAGGTGAAATCAGTCATCGATTGATATTAGGAGGGGTTGTACCCTGGAGGATGGTTTGGAGGTCTGTAAATTGGTGGTTCCTGTGAATTTTATTGTTAAAATAGTCATTGGTAATATGGCCCGTGTATAGGACTCCTAGGCTGTAGTCCCCTATTTGTTATGGGAATGAGATAAGAGTTGGTCTGGGGTCGACCGCTACTATCTCCCGCTCGAAGGTTGCCTAAGTTCACTCATGGTGATCTCGCAGCTGGGGAGATGACATGTAGTTTCACACAGGCAGCTGCAGGCATGACCAAGCGCTGCCGGCTACGAGAAGGAGCTCTTTCTTGGATAGCAAACTTAAGAACTTAACTAGGTGCTTGAAGTTTGAGAAAACTTTCTCTTTCATGGTGTTTATTCCTGGAAAGAGATTTTCTTTTCGTTTTTGTGATTTGGGTATGCAATGGTGTGGTTCGGGTTGAGCAAAGAGGTTGTGATGGCAAGCAGCTGACCAATCCAGAAGGGCCCCCTGTCAGGGAGCTAAGTTCCTTCCTCTTTCAATTTGTTTGGTGGTATAAATGACAATCCAAAATGGCCACAGTTCAGGGTGCTTAATCCTTTCCTCTTTCTATTGCTGTTGGAAGAAGTCGAGAGGAGATGAGCATTCATTGGGACTTCCCTGGATGGGAAATGGATGCCAATCTCAAGGGGACCACAAAATGCTTGAGTACTAGTATGCAAGAAACTTTGTTTGCTGCAATTTCAGCTCTGGCCGAGTAAAAAGTGCCGGAAAAAAACTGTGAACATCTAGCATGCAGAAATCTAAAATGTTGTCTGCTTTCTGGCCGAGTCAGCCACCCTTCTTCAAAAAATTGCAGTGACTTACTATGTAGCTGCTACTGGAACAATGTGGTACAAAGCCCCCAGGGGAAAGCCCCAACAGGCTAGACTGCCCGACTCACTTGGCAGTACATCAGGCCTCTCTTGTTCCTCCGAACGCCTCACAGCTCTTCCTTCACATCTCCAACATGTGCACCTGCTGCACCGCCCTTCACTTGCCTCTCAGATGTGCCATTCCTCCTTTACCTCAGTGGCGCGGTCACTTGCCAGAAATACGGGTCCAGAGCCGGGCTAAGAGCTCAGGGACCTGCGCTAGTTCAGACAGAGGTGAACATCCAGATCACCCACCATCCAATGGAACACTGGAGGGGGACTCTTCAGATCTGCCATGATCTCCTGATGTATGGGGGAGGGTTGTCTCGACTAGGTCGGTTCCAAGAGCAGAGTCTGGACCAGGGGACTGAGGTTCCGGTCTGTGAGTCAAATCTGCAGGCCAGGGGTAGCGGGCCCCAGCAACCACAAGCCCCCAGGCAACAGATGCTCGAAGGAGGTCCACGGGCTCCGCACAAGTCCCGGCTGCGTCAGGTCAAGGTCAGGAGCAGGAGGCTCTGATATGGGAGTCAGACCCACGGGCCAATGGCAGTGGGCCCAAACAACCATAAATTCCAAGGCATTGGCTCCCGAAAGAAGTCTGTCGGCTCAGAACTAGGCTCAGTGCAAGTCCCAATGTGGGACTGTGACCTCAAGGTGATCCCTGAGGTTCTCAACCTCACACAGCCTCTCATGCCCCTGTCACAGCCTTGATTACGATCCAGGGATACCTCCAATGTCCACAACTGCGATGTGGCCTCAGCGGAGCTCAGGCTCTCATCCTTGTTTGCTGATCCACACAGACTGTGCCAACTAATCCCGACAGCTGGACACCCTGAGACATCAGGTGTCTCCGACTTAACTGATTGCCTGGAACCGATAGCAGCACTTTGGTCCTCACAGCAAGGGCAGGACCCAGGGGACTCAAGTGGAGGTATCACCATCTTCCTGTATAGCTCAGGTGGTTTTCGCAGGGTGGATGGCCAGGGAATGAAAGGGTTTTACACAGATGGTGTTCCCAGCCCTATGGGGCTCTGAGAGAGTGCTCTGAGCATGTTTAAAAGAACTTGAAATCCATTTTGAAAAACTATGCTTGAATAAGGAACACCAGTTACCCCTTTTCAATCTAATTGGCATTGTATGAATGTCTTTAGTAGAGTGGTGTGGCTCACTGGTTAGAGGCGGCAGACCCGTAAGCAGAGAAAGGCCTGGGACCAGGGTTCAATTCCTGACGCGGCAGGGTAGTGGACCAGGGTCAACGGACTCGATAATTCTCGCCTCGGTGCCTACTCTAACCAGGGAACACACTCGGCAACTCTGGGCATTAAGCTTGCCTCATCTCTACAACGGCCCCCCACAGACGCCGGGGATGCCTGATTTCACCTTGGAGATACCCAGAAAGGGACCATCTCACAGGGAAAACCAGGATGGGTTCCCCAGCGGTCTTCAGCGCCAGGACACTCCGATGGAGTAGCAGTGCTCTATACAAGTACACCCACATTTACATTTTACATTTAGTTTCATATCTATTCAGGTATGTTTAATAACATCTACTGTAGGAGTGCCTTTGGTTTGATATCTATTCAGATATGTTTTAAAACCATTTTTTCACAATGCTTTTGATAACACTCTAAATAGGAAAAAGAATAACTGTCTGCTTACTACAAACCTAAGTGTAATTACCATAGGAGAATATAAAAATCAAGGAATTATTATGGACGAGTCATAGAATGGCAAAACAGTGTTTCATAGTTTCATTTGTTTAGCACAATTCGGCCACATTATCCTTTTATTAGACATGGCTCCTCTTAGGGGAATTTACCCACAAACCTTTTGCATTTATCTCCTAGTCTGTGCCAACCCTCTCTCCATAAACTTAGGAATCTCAGCACCTTCCCGCTGTACTGCAGAAGGAAGGTGCACATACCGGTCTCGTACGCTTTGGGCAGGGGGTGCATACGTTGTGGGTTTAGGTGCCATACCTCTGTGTGTCCCCTAAACAGGTACACCACTTACCTGGGGAGGGCACAGCACTGGCTAGTAGTGGGACATAGCACCTGAGTGTGCCACCCACCGGATAACCCGTCATATATTTATAAGGTCTGCCATTGCAGGCATGTGGAGCATCATTGCACCCCTGCCTAGTCTGGCATCACCTATACCCCAACCAAACCTGAGTGGGTCATTCCATACCATGAAGGTACCCACTCCCAGGAAAGACCAGACGGGCTCATGGTGGAGGGGGATGGTAGTCTGAAGGCTGGGCAGGTACATGTGCATTGTCCCTGCACAGGTAGTGAGGAACCCCCGCACGTGGGGTTTGCCCTGCCTTGGAGTTCAGCTCTTCCCAAGGGATAGCCCAGGGTTTTGCTGATTCTCTTGTGTCGCATCAGGGCTCTGAGTACGTCCTCTCTGTCAAGGCAGTTTGGCGAGTGCCTTCCTACACAACCTAGGAAGAGGCGCTGACACGGTGTTCAGAAACATGGGCTGGTCTGCCAGCACAGACCTAGGCCCTTATACTGTTTTGAATACATGTCCAGCCTGCCATTGCAGGCTTGAGGATGCACCTATGGCATGTTGCATATGTGCCTGGCATGCCATTGCGGGCTGGTGAGTGCATACCTGCATCCTCTGGGTTCTAACTCCTGGGTCATGCCTGTCGTTGCCAGCCTGTGTCCAGTTTGCTTGCACTCATGGTGCTAGAGGCAAGATGCCCGGTCCACTATTGCAGGGTGGGTGTGCACACTCACACTATTAAGGAGATCGACCCATGTCCAGCTGGCACTTTGGGTACTAGGGCCCTGGAAAGCCCCTGGCCCTATCTGCTATCGCAGACCTGTGTGTGCGCACTGGCATCTATTGTGATTAAACTCATGAGCAGCCTGCCATTGCTGGCTGCTGTATGTGTGCACCTGCACCTGTGGTGCCCGTGACTGCGGCTGTAATCTGCCATCGAAAGCTTGTGCGTACGCATTGACACATACATTACTTAAACCCGTGTCCAGCCTGCTGCTGGCGTCTAGGGCGGGCACACTTGCACCCCTAGTGTTGGGGACTGTGTGTCCAACCTGCCATTGCAGGTTTGTGTGCGCACATGCGCCCATGTAGGGAGAAATACCTGCGTGTTTTCACTACCTATGAGGCTTGATCTTCCCATAGGTTAATATGGGGAAGTGGTTAAATAGCTTTAGGCTGCAATAGTGGTTTGCAGTGGAGCAGCTTCATGATGTTTCTTATCAGTGGATTTCCCATGCCAAACCCTTTCCAATAGTAAGGGGCTTTTGGCATAACTCACTTAGAAATGCTGCTTAAAGAATATGGATATATCTATGCTCTGAGTCTTGTGTGCCGTGGTGCCTGGCTCTGGTGGACACAAGGGGTCTGGGGAGCACATCTGTGCATTCCCCAGCAACAGTCCTAAAACATGGGCATACCACTAGAACGACAGACTTCTGCCATTTGAAGCCAGAGGGACAGATTGGAGAGAAATGTTGTGACACTTAGGGACAGATGTTGGACGGCAAATACCGGTAGGTAACGGCCGATTTCGGCCGTTACCGACCCGGTATTTGCTGTTTGACATGTAGGGGACCTTATAATTACAGAATCGGTATATTTACCGATTCGGTAAATTTACCGATTCTGTAAAATACCGAATCAGTAAATTTACCGAATCAGTAAATACAGATGTACGTGGCACTTTAAACAGTGCCACAGGCCCTTACCGATTTGTTATTTACCACCAAATACTATTTGGTGGTAAATAACGAATACCTGTGTACATGTGCCATGTGGCACACAGACGTGCCCTAAGGGCATGTCTGTGTGTCACATGGCACACAAGCCTGAATCAGGGGTGCAACAGGGTGTCAAAGTGACAACCTGTCCCCTTGCAAAATCAGTAATTTTACCGAATCGGTATTTACCGATTCAGTAATTGACATTGATTCCTATGGGCCTCAAGGCCCATAGGAATCAATGGCAATTACCGAATCGGTAAATACCGATTCGGTAATTACCGAATCATACAGATTAGGTAAAAATTGCCGATTTTTTACCTACATCTGATTTACTGAATATAGAATACCGAATCGGTATAATTCGGTATTCTAGAGTCGGTAAATCAGATTTACCTACACCGGGCCCTTAGCCTCTAGGGTCCAGGTTGTGGCCCCATTAAAGATTATGAGATGCATTCCTTGGCCCCATGCCAGGCAGGCCTACAAATTAGGGGAGATATCTGTGGTTCAAAGGGAAACCCCTTAAACCACCTCTTACTTCGAAGACACAACAGTATAACTACTGGTGCCATCCTTCAGCGAAGGGTGAGATACGCTTTTGGGGACGCGGGACCAGAGAACCCTGACTGCGTGATGCACATTGCCTGAGGACTCGGTTGTGTACATGGAGGATTACTGCCATTTCTGAATAGTGGCTGGCCTGGGCCAAACACCTGCTGAAGTTTGGCGCCCTAAAATGTGCTCTCCATGGGCCCATCTGAGGGCCTCTTGTTCTCCCGGAGATCCCTGGGACATCAAAGACTTCCTACGAGGGACCTGCACCATCTACCTGTAACAGCTGGAGAGTGGTTCCCTCTCAAGTGCCCACATAGGCTACTGAATCCCAATTGATAGCGCGGTGTGAGCGTGAAACTAAGACTTGTCTGGAGATTGGATCGTTTAGCGTGAAGCTCCAGAAATCTTGCCCGCATCCCAAGCAATGTTGTTCCTGTACTGCAAGGACCCTGACACTCATAAGCGTCTAGTTGGTGTTGAGCGGATTCATCTGTTGCGGGACCCCACCTGGTCCGTTTTGTCAATCATGCAGCATCTCTCATGCGTCATGCAGGCTGCATGCTCATTGCGTGCAGTGTCCAGTTAACACGGTGCGACCCTCAGAGGTGGGAGTGTACCCATAGTAGTGCCTCATTCTACTTCATGTGGGTGTTCTGAAGTGTGTGTGTCTGTCTGTCTGTCTGTCTCTCTCTCTCTCTCTCTCTCTCTCTCTCTCTTTCTCTCTCTCTGTGGACTGGTACAACCTGTATCATCGTGCACCGGACATAGTGCCTCATTTGCAGGGAGGTACGGAATGTTCAACTTTTTGCTGTATGTGACTGGAATTGCCTGTTGCAACCTATCTCAACTTGCACCGGTCATTGTGTCTCATTTCCTGTGACATATGGAATTTGCAACTCTTCGTGTTTAAGACCTGAAGTGTCTGGTGCCGGGGCATGACCCTGATCAACGTGTACCGGACGGGGTGCCTCCTCCTACCGAGAGGCTCCCCTATGTTACTCACCATTATTCGGTTGTTCCCCTTTGACCCTCAACACAACGGACAAACTGCTCACTGCACACCTGGCCCCTCCCGAAGACATCTTGGCAACAGGTAGTAGCGAGAGAGATTGACTAGGTTGAAAAAATCCTTCTGAGACCTTTCGGAAGAGGCTCAAGAGACTGTATGACTCCATTGTGTTTTGGAAACTGTGGATGAACTTCCCAAGTGGCTTCTAAACTCCCCTTGTTTACATCTACCACGTAATTAAAACTTGCTACATATCCCCACCTGCTTTATGAGGACCCAGACTAAGTGTGACTTCGGCCTCATGCGGCTTAGTACCTGGGAGGTTAATTTCCTTCCAGGGATAAAGGACAATCAAGGTGAACTAGAGCGTAGAGGGAGGCTAGGGCCATGGAGTCTGCAGAATGTGATCTATTGACCTTGACCTGATGGGTGCCAGCAACAGCGCATTAGGGTGTTTGAGTGCGTGTGTGTGCAGGAGCATTCTATATGGACTAGGCTCCTGATACCTGTTGCTCCTTGTAGCAGTGCGGAGGAATGGGAATGATCGTCTGCTGACCGCCTGTGATTCACAGCACTAGCCAGCGGTGCCGCTTTATACGTTGATTTCATGCAAAAAGCATAATGCATTTGAAATTGAGTTTACCTGCGTGGCTCCGGCTCGCGATGCTGCTAAAAAGTGATCTAATTGCGTGTATGTACATATTGTTGATATCATTGTGGCTCAAGGTGTACCCTATAATTGTGTGGGATTGTATTCTCAGATTTGCTAAGGTGGGCAGCGTGTCGCAAAGCATAAGGATGCTCTCTCTCTGAGTGGGGGAGTTAGATTATGAATTGTCCACAGTGTGCATACTATTAATATCATAACAATATGAGTGGGCCTTGTACTGCTAGTAATGCTTACAAATGTGTTTTATGCCAAATAGTATATGATGTTCATATATGATTGAAAATGTGTGTTGAATACAAACATTCTTTACATACATCCTGTGTGAAGTCTCTTTTGTGACGCTCAGTGTATTTGTTAGAAGTGACTGCTGTACCTTTGTTTTACACATTGCCTCTGAGATAAGCCCGACTGCTAGTGCCATGCTACCCGAGGGTGAGCACAGTTAGATAGCGAGTGTAATAACCTGCCCTTAATAAGAGCGGTAGGTTCTGCCTGGCTGGTTCCAAAACCTTTCATGTGTCATCCGAGTTGTAATTACTTACAAACATTCAAAATACTGTAAATAAATGCGAAGGCTTGAAACCTTTTTACAATTAGAGGAAGATAATGCACTATGAACTTTGGTTTGGTGTCAGGGATTCTGAGAAGGGTTCTTGAGTAGGGTACACTGAAAGATGAGGGACAACCATATTTACTTTGGAAGATCAAGCGAACATACAGTATATTAGGGCATGTGGCGCTTGGAAGAAGTGTAGGGGAATTACTTTCTGGGGTTCATAATTTGACCCAAGGTGAGTAGGTCAAGTACTTTTGCTATTGTCATGGCCATCCAGTTCAAATAGTCAAGTGTTTCATAGAACAGCCCAAGGAGTTGGCCTTTTTGGGTATGTTCGAGGAGATGCAAAAAGATGGTAAACAAAGCTTTGAGGGGGGCCACAAGTGTTGAAATGTAATAGAAGTGTAACAAAGTTACTTAATTTAAGAATGATGGTAAAAGTAAACAAGGTTGCCAACTAATCGCTTGTACATAGACTTTGAAAGCCCTTTGCAATCCATCTGGTACAATTCAGAAGATTCTGCAACATGCCAGACAGTTCAGGAACAAACCAGAAGGTTCTGGAACAAGCCAGTAAATAGACATTGATTTCACATGGCAGAAAGTCTGGAACAAGTCAGAAGGTTCTGGAACAAGCGAGAAGGTTCTGAAAACAGCCATGTGAAGGTGGCAGCTGTTGTAAGTAATCTGGATAAAATGACAAGGTGTAGCCAAGAGGTCTTATCATGTAGAGGTTTATTTGATGTCCAAGTTAGGTCCAGGAAAGTCCATAGTAGGGCTCAATGGTATAACTTAGTTGGTAAAGGGAATCCCACCAGGAGCTAGATGACCGCTGCTCAGCCCACTCTCTCCAACTGTCATTCTCCCCCACAAGCAAGCACTCTCACACATTCCAATCACACTGTCATCAGGCATTCTAACATTCTACACACACAACTCATTCATCCTTGCTGAGCAGCTGTCTGAGAGAATGTATTAAGATAAATTAGATCACAACACATCCTCTTCCCTTAGAGACAACAAACAATAGTGATTGCAATAATGCAGCAAAACCAAGATAATTGATGAACAAGGTACATAGTGCATTATACATCAAAAGATATAGATGAAAATACAAATGCAGCAAAAGCTAAGGGGGAATTTGCAAAGCTTAAAGTACTGAAGGCAAGATAGATGAGAATTTAGAAGCTGCAAAAGCTAAAAAGGAATTAGCACAGCTTAGAGTACAAAATGCCAGAAAGCACAGCATGAGAAAACACAGCATGCAGGATAGCACATCACTTCTCCTCTCGTAGGGAAAAACAAATGAACATGTGCAAAAATAAACTTTCCAGCAACTAGTACAAGCAAGAAAAGAAAGAAAAGAAAAAGAAATAAGATGCGAGTTAAAAGCATAGTTGGAGGCAGATTAATAAAGTAGGTACTAAAAGTACCAGCCCAACTATGTTTCCGCACATCGCACAAAGGAGGCATAGTGTGGATAATCAATGTCACACACACCTCCACCAACAACATAAATTGTTAAAATAAATATGAATCCATGAATGGGGCAAAGACAAAAGTGCATAAACAATGATAATAAAATATCCCACAGCACCATCAATGTCACAAACACCTCCAATATCCATGGATGATGTCTAAATCCAAAATGCAACTGAGGTACTAAACAAACATCAATGAGGCAGTACACAAAAGTACACAAAAGTGCACTGCTAACCAGGAGGTAAACACCCCTCACAACGCACCTTAAACAGGCTAACTGGGAGGTAAACACCCCTCACAACGCACCTTAAACAGGCGCTCAAGCAAAGTGCAGAACAAAGAAAGTAGAGGATACACATGAAATTCATGAAGTATAAACTCCACACTACAGTCATTGTTCAACTAGCTTACAGCATGGGTGTAAACCTGAAGAATGTATGCAAACCATTCCTAAAAAACACAAACTCCATGAAGTACTCTTTCACAACCAAAATAAAGAGTGTCAAACCTCGCTCAGGCGTAAGCTGCGCCACAAAATGGAGTACACTGTCCTCTGAATACCAAACCCAAGGTACTCAAACTAAAGGACGTCAGAAACAAGCAAATTCCAAAATACAGCAAAAAGGAATAAAACCCACACCGCTGTATTCCAAGTACAGGCAAAAGAGCAAAAGACACACCACTGTATTTTAAAACATGGGTTGAATACCACTTTAAGTTGCACTAATTAAAGTGCAATATAAATAAAGTCACTGCAACCACAACACAACTGTCAAGAAGAATAAAGCTCACACTGAAATACATAAGATCAGGCACATATAGGGAGGGTCCAGTGAAAGAGTGTGCGCATCACCCAACACTGAGAATAGACCAAAGTAGGAGACCTGCTCCTACACACCACTACCCACAAGATAATCATGCCCAAATTAAACTAAAATACGACACATCACCTAAGCACCACACACACAGGCAAAAATAGGCAGTGAACATTATAAAAAGATACATAAACAACCCAGAATGAAAATAAATCATAGCTAAATTGCTGATACATGACTAAAAACAAATATTCCTGCAAAGAAAACATAGCAAGTTAAAAGTACGCCGGTGAGCGAACTCTCTCACCCGAGAAATGCAGAACTCATCCAACGCTGGTCAACAAAACCTTCTTCCAGTATCCATGTGTAACATCAACAACAGTCACTTGTAGAAGTCCAACAGTCACTTGCTGAAGTCCAGTCACTAGGTGAAGAAGAACGATGTTACCGCTGGACATCGCACAGGTAATGTGGAAATAAAGCTCTCGAAATTGGTATCCAGAAGAAAAGATCCCCGAAGGTGTCACATAAATGTGACGTTACACACAGTTCACTGCAACTAGAATCTTCCGAATTCCATGGGGAGAGTAGAGCTCCCAGAGCAGACAGAGCGTCTGACGTGCACACACAGTAGAGATTCCAGGAGTACAGTGTCTGACGTACGCTCACAGTAGAAATCCCCAGAGCGTCTGACGTATGCTCACACGCCAGAGACACTCTTCACAGACTCCCCTCGAGCATTCCACGACGTCACCAGAAGACACGAGACAGAGGCTAGGAAGGATCGCTCTGCTCCTGTCAACCAACTGCCACAATGCCAGCGAAGACTGCTTCTGACAACCAACTGCCAAAATGTCAGAGAAGACAGCAGGGCACACGTTGAAAACACGAGGTAACACTCTCAAATTTTACCAAGTCACACATGTTTCCTGCAGACTTGTGAAACTCTTAACATTGAGAAAATACTCAGCTGGCAAATGTCGGTAAAATGTCACTTTTAAAAAACACACTGCAGAAAAATGTCGAAGTGAAGTTCCACGCAGACTGAGTTCATGCCCTTATAAATCAAATTTACGAGTGCCTCAGATGTTATCTCATAAAATGCGTCGTAGTAAGGCATTAATCAAATCGCTAGTTTTTTTTAAATCTGGGAAAAGAGGTTAGAAGCTGCCGAAAATCGTAGCGCTCAACCAAAAACGTAGGCAGCAACTCACAAATGTGACTGCAATGTTGTTTAAAAATGTTAAATTCCACAATTACAAGAAGGTTGAATTGCCCTTAGTAGGCTGTCCGTGTGTTAAAGGACACTGGTGGGATTCTCAAGGGCATTCTTTTCTTGTCTTCTTGTTTGGTTACATTGGCAGTCTTTCTTTAGTTAATTTGTAAATAAGTTCCTTTAAATGATAAATATTCTCTCACCTTCATTAGACTTCTGTTCCAAATACACGGGTTCCTTTCCAAGCGTCGCCAAAATGTTGTAAGTAATCTGGATAAAATGACAAGGTGTAGCCAAGAGGTCTTATCATGTAGAGGTTTATTTGATGTCCAAGTTAGGTCCAGGAAAGTCCATAGTAGGGCTCAATAGTATAACTTAGTTGGTAAAGGGAATCCCACCAGGAGCTAGATGACCGCTGCTCAGCCCACTCTCTCCAACTGTCATTCTCCCCCACAAGCAAGCACTCACACACATTCCAATCACACTGTCATCAGGCATTCTAACATTCTACACACACAACTCATTCATCCTTGCTGAGCAGCTGTCTGAGAGAATGTTTTAAGATAAATTAGATCACA
The DNA here is from genome assembly GCF_964263255.1 of Lissotriton vulgaris. Classification (NCBI taxonomy): domain Eukaryota; kingdom Metazoa; phylum Chordata; class Amphibia; order Caudata; family Salamandridae; genus Lissotriton; species Lissotriton vulgaris. The sequence continues at coordinate 1,935,468,475 of NC_141689.1, read as the reverse complement.
ACAGCAGCCATCTTTGATTTCACGAGGGTATAAATACCACTTCCTTGGACCACACCCTTTGCAATGTAATCAGAGTTCCAGTGAAGACATCACCCTTGTTTCTTCCACTGACCCAGCTTACCTGCGCATCCAGGAAATCTTCTTTCTCTGTGAACCTTGCACTTCCTGGAGAGAGCTCTTGACGATCTGCAAGAGATAAAATAGACAAGAGAAAGCTAAGTAGATTTGATGTTTACCTCCTTCATGCGCATATGCAAGTCAGGAATTTGAGACAAAGGAATCTTAATTGAGTATCACTAAAAGAACTAGGCTGACAAAATAAAAGATAGTTGATTATTTAAAAGGTACTTAATTATTTGTTAAAATAAGCTCCTGGCGCGAGGACTGTGGTCATAGATGTACATTTATTAAAGGATTCTGCCAGAGAAAGAGCGGGGTTCCCTCCTCCTCCACTTTAAGCTGCCAATTTACTTTCTCAGAACCTACCTTGCCCACCATTCCAACTCCATGCTGGCACAAGCCAGACTAACATTCTACATTCCTTTGTGGTAATGCTACACATCGTCCGTCCCTCCTTTTTTTTCATAACAAAAAAACTAAAAAAATACAGTTAACAGTTCAACATAACCGAGTTATATAATAAGTTCACACCATTGAAATGATTGACACATATATACAGAATACATATGTACATCCTTCACCGTACATTAATGCAAAATGCATTTATGTAAATAAATAACATTTACTACACCAACTATACTATCCTAACTTCATTTTCAAGTCTTCTAGAACTGCAACATATATATGATCTACCCCACAACATAACTCCCCAGAGAAGCCAGAACCCTCTCCCCCTTTCACTACGCCTCAGCACATTACTTTGCTGCACCTGGACAGCTTCACTTTCTTCTCCTCTACTCTCAAAATGGTCCTCTCGAATTTCTTTCAATCTTACACTATTATCGCTTCCCATCATGTATCCTCCACACTCCTCTTCCATCAATCAATCAATCAATCAGTCACTTGTTAAGAGCAATACATACCCGTGAGGGTCTCAAGGCACTGGGGGGGTGGGGGGGGGGGGGGGGCTACTGATCGAACAGCCAGGTCTTTAGTGTCCTCCTGAAGGTCAGCAGGTCTTGGGTCTGTCGTAGGCTCAGTGGGAGGGTGTTCCATGTCTTGGCGGCAAGGTGGGAGAAGGATCTCCCGCTGGTGGTTGTTCTTCAGATGCGCAGGACGGTGGCGAGTGAGAGGTCGGCGGAGCGTAGCTGGCGGTTGGGGGTGTAGAAAGGGAGCAGTCTGTTGAGGTAGGCTGGGCCGTTCTTGTGGAGTGCCTTGTGTGCGTGGATGAGGAGCTTGAAGGATATCCTCTTGTTGACGGGGAGCCAGTGCAGGTTTCTCAGGTGGGGGGTGATGTGGCCGTGTCGTGGTACATCGAGGATCAGTCGTGCCGAGGCGTTTTGGATGCGTTGCGTGGTTTGATGAGCTTGGTCGGGGCTTCCGCGTAGAGGGCGTTTCCGTAGTCGAGTCTGCTGCTGATTAGGGCCTGGGTGACTGTCTTTCTTGTATCTGTCGGGATCCATCTGTAGATCTTGCGGAGCATGTGGAGGGTGTTGAAGCAGGAGCAGGAGACTGCGTTGACTTGCTTGGTCATTGAGAGCGTTGAGTCAAGGATGATTCCCAGGTTGCGTGCGTGATCGGTGGGGGTCGGGGCTGCCCCCAGTGCTGTTGGACACCAAGAGTCGTCCCAGGCTGACGGGTTGGAGCTGAGGATGAGGACCTCCGTCTTGTCCGAGTTCAGCTTCAGACAGCTGATCTTCATCAAGTCGGCGACGGCCTTCATTCCTTCATGGAGGTTGGCTTTGGTTTTGATGGGGTCCTTGGTGAGGGAGAGGATCAGTTGAGTGTCGTCGGCGTAGGAGATTATGTTGAGGATGTGCTGTCGGGCGACGTGTGCAAGCGGGGCCATGTAAATGTTGAACAGTGTCGGGCTGTGGGAGGAACCTTGGGGTACGCCGCAGATGATCTCGGAGGCTTCGGAACGGAACGGGGGAGGCGGACGCTCTGGGTTCTGCCGGAGAGGAAGGAGGTGGTCCATTACAGAGCCTTGTCTCGGATCCCTGCGTCATGGAGGCGTGCGTGTGGTGTGTAGTGGTAGGCGGTGTCGAATGCGGCGGGGAGGTCTAGGAGGATGAGTGCTGCAGTCTCCCCGTTGTCTAGCAGGGTCCTGATGTCGTCAGTGGCGGCGATGAGGGCGGTCTCGGTGCTGTGGTTGCTTCGGAACCCTGACTGGGACGGGCCCAGGATTTTGTTCTCTTCGAGATATCGGGTTAGCTGTCTTCACTCTCCCCATCAACCCTGTCAGATTTTATTCTTTTATTTTTTGCACACTGCCACACAACATAAGTTCCATATCTTTCCATCCTCTAATTGGATAGCACTTCCCAATAACTTACTAATTTATAACGGTCCTGTCCAAAGAGGTTTCCCCTTTTCAACAAATCCTGGTCTTTTGACTGACCTTCCGCTACCTTAGGAATATCATTGCCATCACTATGGCATTTTCTTGTGTGCATTTGATGCTGTTCCACTCTGTCCCTCATTTCACTGTCCTTAGAAATACCAAATTCCTTACAGTTCAGCTCCATGAACTGGTAGTCAGTTTCCTTCCTCTCAAGAGTTCAAAAGGCATTTTTCCTGCAACTGAATGTGGGGTTATCCTATATGACAAAGGCATACTTTGCAGTGATTTCCTCCACGGAATCCCTTTTTCACTGCCAGTTGAATTTCTTCTTTTATGACCCTATTGAAGCTTTCAACTTGACCATTCACTGCAGGATTGTACAATGCTACCCTGGAGTGCTTAATACCATGCTTTCTTCAAACAATTTCATCTTGTCAGATGTTAGTTGCACCACGTTGTCTGATACTAACACTTCAGGTACTCCTTCCCTCACAAACACGTCCTCTAAAAATTCTGTTACCATCTGAACCTCAGCCCATTTACTAAAATAGTCAATTAGTACAATAGCATAACACTCCCTGGTTGGCAACGTGGAAAATGGCCCCATAAAATCTACGGCTAATTTTCTCGAAGGTCTATTCGGCCTCTTCTGTGCCCAAAGGTACCTTACATGGCTTAGCACTCATCACTTTGTGCACACATGGTACAATTCCTTACCCATCTATTAACCATTATATCAATCCCCAGCCACCAAAAGTTCTCACATGACCTTTCTTCTCCAACATTTCACATCCACCTATAGGAGGAACAATGTTATCGTCTCTAAATACCTTATCATTGCATAAAGACACCTCCTAGTTTCCAAATTGTGATACCGTCCCCACATCATTCGTTCCCTTAGCCATCTTTTGGTGATATAGGTTTTAATCAATTGTAATTCAGCATCCTTCTCCATTTCTTGCACCCAGACTTCCTCTGATAACGGTACCTAATGGTCCTTAATTTAACCCATGCCACAAAACACATTTTCATATGTGAATGCAACATCACATTCCACTTGCTTACTCTCCTCTTCACTGGTCTTACTCCCAACAGGCAGTTGTGACAATCCATCAGCTATCACATTATTCCTGCCTGGAATACATTCAATTTCAAATGTTCCTGATGCATTATGAAAGTTGAAACTGCCAAAGCGATAACAATCTTTTCCATTCATTGCAGTATACCTTTGAGTGCCTGCATAAGAGCCATAACTTAAGTCTTTTCAGGTGTACAAAACTATGCAAGCTTTTACATTTAAATCCACACACAGGAAAAGGAGATTTAGTTAATATAAAAATACGTCTGAATTGTTAGAAAACCAAGTGGAATCCTAAACGTCAGCCATTCACCCTTAGTTTTAAGCATTGGTCCTGAAGATAGTCCGCTTTGTATCTAGCTTCACTCAAACTTCAGAAAACCTCAGTCCTCCAAGGCATTAAGCAGATGATCCAGATTGTGTATCGGGCACCCTGGAGGAAGGCGGGGGGGGTGACTTGACGCCGATGTAGGAAGAAGCAGACCTCAGAGCTCCTCCGTGGCCTCCCTCCACTGCTACTGATCCTGAAATGCTGAGGGGGACCCTTGTCGCCCATTCTGTGGCGGAACATCTGGTGCCCCTGCGGGAGGTCTGTCGACGAGTAGGGAGGCTGTAGCATGGAGCAAAAAGCAGTTCCTTGCCCTGCTCGATCTCTGACCGTGGCGGCCCTAAGATGGTGGCCGCGTTCTGACGCTGAGGTTTCCGTTGGCTGCAACGACAGGAGTACTGCATCCTGCATTTGAGCAGCGATGAGGTGTTCCGGTTCTGCACCTGGGCCAGAAGACCTCAGAGGCGCAGGCGTGGGGAAAGCGCACTGAAGGGACGAGGCGGCGCGACCTGGTGCCGAGAGGTGATCCCAAGATGGCGGCTCCGGGAGTTGGTGGAGAGACCCGGTGAGCAAGTGCACAGCTGACGAGTGCCGTGGTGTGCTGGTGACCGCTGCCTCTGGAGCGGCGGGCTAGCGTTTATAGAGTGCGCCCTGGGCTTAGTGCTGTTCGACAGACGGCGGGGCAGAGACGACACCAGCGGAGACGCGCCGAGATCGGAGTCTTCTGGGTACCCAAAGGCCCGTGAGCGGGCTTGAAAGCGAGGGCGCGGAGCTTATGCGGGACGGTGCTTGGGATGCGAGCAGCACTTGAAACCTACCTGGGAAATCTGTGGGCTCTCGGGAGCCTTGACGTCCCCTTTCTGACTGCGAGGTGCAGGTGAGGGGGGACTCTCCTAGTCGCCATCAAGGGCTGGTTTGGAGGATACAGGTGGGGGAGGCAGGTGTGGAGGGTGAAAGCCAGAACTTTAGAATTCACTGCTGAACTGGTTGAGGGGTGTGGGGGCATCATCACTCTGATGAGGATTGGAGGGCCTCGGGAGTGTGCCCTGAGCTACCTGTGAAGGGGACTTCCACCCTGTTCCTCTTCCGAGCTGGCGATCTTGAAAAGCGCTTTCTCCCTGCTGTGACGCCCCAGGGGAAAGGCCCACTGTACCGGAGTGCTCTCCCTGAACTTTCCTATGCTCACTGCCTGTTCTGAATTTCTCAGAACTTTCCCGTGCTTCCTGCCTGGAAGACCAGCGTGACCCAGCGTAATCAGTCAGAATGGGCCACGTATCCCGCCGGAAGGGCTTCACGGCCTTGCTCGTAGAAGCAACGGGGCAACAATCTGATGATGATGAGGAGGAAGTGTCAGAACGACGGAGGGACGAGGCAGCAAGGGGCCCCACACTGGTGGACATAATGCAGGCCATCACCTCTTCAAGAGAGGCCTTGGAGACCCAGATGGATGCCATAGGGGTGGATCTCAACCTGCTGAAGGACGACCACCGCAAGCTCAAAGAGCGGGTGAAAGCTAATGAGGGGGTTTTAGAAGCAATCTACTTTGCAGCGCTCTCTATAATTGGTGGAGGACAGGGTCAGGATCTTGGAGGTGAGAGCGGAGGACAGTGAAGGGCGCTCTTGCAGGTCAACCCGCGCATAGTGGGGGTTCCGGAAGGGGAGGAAGGAGATGACGCTGTTCAGTACATGGAAAACTGGCTTCAGGCCGGGGTGGCCCTGAAGGGGCTCCCCCCCCCCCCTTTTTCGCCCTTGAACGCGCACACCGGGTCCCAGCCAGACCTCCAAAGCTGGGTGCACCCCGCGACCGAAGGTTGTGCGCTTGCTTCCTCCAGAGACCACATCTTACCGCAGGTGCGGGGGAAACAGAACCTTCAAAACGTGAACGCCAGGGTGATGATCTTCCCGAACTTCACCAATGAGGTGCAGAGGCAGCGCGCTTCCTTCCTTGCGCTAAAGCGGACACTCTGACAGCTGCAGGTACCATACACCATGTTGTTTCCAGCTCGTCTAAGAATAATAGACGGTACCTCAACACATTTCTCCACTGCCCCGCAGGACGTATGGCAGTGGCTAGAGGCGTGCAAACCGAGAATAAGGACTGCTTCTCCGTCGAGCACTGCGGAACAAGGATCATCTACACGTTTGGGGTCACAGAGGTCCATAACACCGCCGGGACTCCAACTTGAGAGGGACAGGGCTGTGCAGGCTGTTGCGGAGATCAGCCGAGGTGAGACTAGCCCGATCTCCACTATAGCTAGCCATTGCATGGGCGGACTTGAGACTTCTCCTACCAGCAGCACGAATGGGGACACTGAGCCTGAACTTCCTGATATTACACCCCAGGCGGCGGATCTACTCATGTGAGATGGGTGCATGAAGTTGGGTGAGAAAAGACTAAACTGGCTCTAGGGATTGGCTTTTGAGTGTGCTGAACTCCGGGGGAGGAAGGAAGGTGGCACGACACGAGCTGTAAATGGGAGCTCCCTTGTTTGATACGGGTGGGAGGGTGGCCTGGGGGGCTCGGGCTCCTATTGGGTCAGCTCACGCCTCACCACGTTCAATGATCAGTTGATTGTTACACTAGTTTGGATGGGAGCTAGTTCAAATGCAACTGTCCTGGGGAGTGGGAGTTGGGGAGTTCAAGGGATTGACAGGGTTCATATCGGGGTCAAGCATGCCGCTGGGGGGCTCAGGATGGGAAGACGCTGAAGAAAAAGCCATGGGAACCACTGTAGGTATTAAATATGACCTGGAACGTCAGGGGAATGCACACTATGTCACGTTGCCATAAGATACACGCTTACCTTGTGAGGAGAGGATTGCAGGTCGCACTACTACAGGAGACCCATCTCACCAAACAAGAGGGGGTGGCTCTACAACGCAGATAGCGGGGCAGGTGTTCTGCACAGCTTATTTGGCCTTTGCAAGGGGCACTTTAATTTGCATTCGTGTGGGGGTTCCATTTCAGAGTACTGGACAGCTGGTTGGCCCGGACGGAAGGTACGTGTTGGTTGCAGGCGCTTTGACGTTAGGGACATTGTGTTGGGCAGCATCTATGCCCCCAACATAGATCAAGCTGCATTTTTTGCGCATCTCTGAGGGCAGCTGTCAGCCATGCTGAAGGGGTCGGTATTACTGGGGGGAGACTTCAACTGTACTGCGGACGTTGACCTGGACCGCTCGCATCCCCCTCTTGAGGATGCCCCAGCTACCAGGCTGGTGGCAACAAGATGGGCTTGGCAGCAGCAATGGAGACAGACGGATACTTGGAGAGCTTCACATCGAGGAGATAGAGACTACTCTTATTTCTCTTCGTTGCATGACTTACATGTTCGCCTGGATTCAATCCTTTGTTCGCCTGATGACATGGTATGATCGTCCACAGTGAATACTTAGCTAGAACGATATCAGATCACAATCCGCTGTTGGTATCGCTGAATTGGTTGCAGGGACGTCCTGCTATTCCCACTTGGAGGCTACGGCCGGAGGCATTAGAAGATCCAGTGTTTCGGGACACGATAGGCGCAGTGATAGATAACTATTTCAGGGTCAACACTGGGTCGGCTGTGAGTCCACTCGTATAATGGGACACCTTTAAGGCAGTGGTCAGGGGGCGCTGCATAGGGGAAGTGGTGGGAATGCGGAAGATGCTGTTGCATAGGTCCAAAACACAGAGCATAACCTTAGGTATGTAGAGAAAGAGAGACCGAAACGACCTGATAGGCAAGATGATCTCCTTGCGGCTTGCAAGGCTCTGGCGGTACAAATAGAAAGATTGCGATGCTTTGACTATAAGGCCTACACCGCTCGGGCGCATGCTGACCGGGACAAATCTTGAGCACTACTGGCGTGGCTGGCCAATTAAGCCAGGAGAGGGACGTTGATATTGGATTTGGGGGACCTTGGAGGTGACGCAGTGTATACTCAGTGTGCCATTAATGAGCAATTCCTGCAGTACTACACTGGGCTCTACCAGAGTAAGCTTGCCCCAGGGCTCCCCGGTGATGGGGATTTCCTGACCGAGGTGAAACTCCCCAGGATTAAGGAAGAAAAGGAGGAGACGCCGGAAACCGATGGGCTTTCAGTGCAATTTTATTCTGCATACGAATGCTTGGTAGCCCTGTATAATAGCGCGAGACAGGAGGGTTTCCTTCCGGCCTCTAGGCAAGAGGCAATAACTGTCCCCCTTCTGAAACCGGGGAAACCGGCCTGCGATCAGACCTCCTATAGGCCACTGGCCATGCTTAACTTGGGCTACAAGATACTCAGCTGTGTGTTGCCTAGTGAATTTCTGACTCATATGCCAACCTTAATTCACGTGGACCAGGCCAGATTTATTCCATCTCGGAACCCAACAATGAACTTTCGGAAACTCCTGCGCATTCTAGCGGCAGATACTTATTGCAAGGAGGATGACATTGAGAAGGCTTTTGATAGCCTAGAATGGTTGTATCTTTTTAATGTCCTGAGGGCGTTTGGTTTGGGGGACCGATTTGTGGAGTCGACAGCTATCTTGTACAATAACTTCAGGGTCAGGACGGGGGGACTGATTTCTGCTACCTGTCAAGTGGGTAGGGGTACGAGGCAGGGATGCCCGATGTCCCCTCTATTATTTGCCCTGGCAATAAAGCCCATGGCTGTCCATGCCTGGACGTGTAGACACTATCAGGGGCTGCTAGTGGAAGGACAGGTGCAGCATATATAGCGCTTTATGCAGACGATCTGCTCTTGTTCCTAGCTAACTCGGGCGATGCGCTTCAGAGAGCTAAGGACTTGTTAGGCACATTAGGGAGGATTGCAGGGCTCTGCGTCAACTGGGCCAAATCGTGCCTGTTCCCTGCCAGCCCTGGCAGAGTTGGTTTGCAGAGTGTGGAGGGGGTTCCATGGAAGTCCAGCTGCTTGCCGTATCTGGGGACCCGGATCTACCATGACCCCGCGGATCTACTGGAGAGTAACATAGGGTGGGTGGTGCGCAGCGTTAAGAGCTGCCTTGGATTCTGGGAACACCCCGCTGTCTGTGGCAGGTAGGGTCGCACTTGTGAAGATGGTTACCTTACCCAGGCTTCTTTATCTTTCGGGACACTCCCCATCTGGATCCTGCGTAAGATCTTTGTGCAGCTCAACACCTTGATCACAGTGTTTTTGTGGGGCAGCGGGAGGCGGAGAGTGGCATTTGTCACTATGCAGCGGCCCAGGGCGGAAGGGGGTTTTGCTTTGCCAGACCTTGAGGCCTACTATCACGCAGCACAGCTCCAGTGGTTTACGAAGTGGGCGGCGAGGCAAATCCAGGATGCTGAGGATTTGAGTGGTCAGTAGCCAAGTTTGGCCCAGCTTTCTCGGGTGCTGTTACGGTTGCCTATGATTGATAGAACGATTCCCCCTGATTTACGAACTGTGAGACAATGTTGGAATCGCCTGGCTAGAAGGGCACGGGTACGGATCCCGTACGCGCCTGAGATTCTGCTGCGGGTATATGAAGCACTGCCTCATGGGGGCGATTGGAGCAAGTTGTTCCAGTGGGAGGACGCAGGGGTCATCACTATTGGTGACTTGTTCGAGGATGGTAGCCTCCTCCCCTTAGATGACCTGTTGGAGCGCCATGATCTCCCACGAGGGGACTTTCTCTTCCATGCGGCATTGACGGCAGCCATTAGAAAGCACTGGCGAGAGGGGTTGGTGGGAGCCAAGACGTTCCTGGCATGTCAGTACATAGTGATGGCAGAGGGGACTATTGAGGTGGTTACATGTCTCTATCAGCGGATCACGCATGACTTATGACAGCCTCTGGTAGCTTTACGCCTTAAATGGGAGGCAGATTTGGTGGAGGCCATCGGAGAGAAACCATGGGGAGAGATCCTAGAATGGGCTTGGTAGGGCACTAGGAACGCGCATTTTCAATTAATTCACTTCTATGTGTTGCATAGGGCCTACCTAACACCCGGGAAAATTAATGAGTACTTTAGGGTATCGTCCACCTACCCAAGGTGTAACCTGGAGGGGGCAGGGGTCCTTCACAAGTTTTGGGAGTGCCCCCACCTGGGAGAATACTGGAGAGGGGTGGCGACTGGACTGACCACAGTGACGAAGAGAGAGGTAGCACTGACACCTGGTTGTTGCCTGTTACATTGGTTCCCGCATACTGCTAAGACAAAAGTTACTAGTAAATTTATCGATTTGGGGTTAGTATTGGCAAAGAGGGAGCTTACTATTCACTGGAAGTCAAAGAATGCCCCCAACCTGCTGAGATGGAATGGCAAACTAGTGAATTGGACGGAGAGTGAGGGGACCTGCAGGCGATGAATTGCTACACGCACTGGGAATTAAAAGTCGATGGAAATGGCGCATACATGGGTAGCACTGGTGGTCTTGGTGAAGCACCCGCTTGAGGGCGCAGAAGACCCGCTGGGGGAGGTGGGAGCAACACCGGGCGACTGAATCCAGCAAACACTTGAAAGCTTGAGCATAGAGTTGGGCCAGGGAAGGACTAGTTGAGGGCTTCCTTCCACTCTCTCCACGATATTGTAGGGGACATGGGACACAGTGGATGCACTAGGTGGATACGAGCAGATATTTTATTGAGGCAGTGGCATGCCTGAGGGGGTGGTGGGTGTTTTTTTTAGGGAGTTGGGGGAGAGAGGGGGGGAGGCAGGGCGGGGCGGAGGGTGGCATTCCCATGAGGAATCCTGCTGGGATGTCCACTCTGAGGAGGTGCTCTGGGATAATTACATAAGGCTAGACGTGGGGAGGAGAGGTGGAATGGCGGGAGACACACCTGTTGCCCACCCAATGGGAGGCGCAACACTGGGAGGGGAAGAAAGACCTTAGCGGGGGGATACCTGCACTGGACTTTAACTGCAGGTATCCCCCCGCTTACTGTCATAGGTATGACTGTGGTTTCTGGTTTTCGTGGTGATGGGCTGCTCTCCAAAGTTCCCTTCCCATCTCATAGGAATGCCACCGGTTCTCCACCACTAATCCTACATATAGGTGGAACAATTTCCTACGTGTGTGGATCATTCATGTGGACATTACTGTTGCAAATGGTGTACAGTTTTCTGATGAGCAATGTATTAAAAATACACTTGCTTTTACCAAAAATGTATTCTCCTGTACTGCTGTTGAAATAGTCATTTTCCTTTTCCTTGTGGACAGTGGGCATTGTATGCATATTCAGGAGCCTGAATAGGTTAAACCAATGAAAACATAGGAAAGATTATGATGGCTAAGTAAAGCTTTATTAGGCTGATTTCCAGAGCTATTTTCCGTTTGAAAATGGTCTATCGTCCAAAAAGGATACCTGATGAAAGGATCCTGTGTATCGTATGTGTCCAAAGAAAGCGGTTGATGCTCCAAGAATGGAGCGGATGTTTAACAGAAATTCAGGAGGGAGTGGAGTTAAGGAAGAAAAACACTTCGATTGCAGAGTTAAAAATGATATATGATCTGCTGTATAAAAAGAACTTAAGTGAAATAGTCTAGGGGAAGTTAGCAGGAAGCTCATCAACACGGGGCTGTAAGAGCAATAACACAAGAATTATTCCTGCTGAGCTGCAGGGGGCTGGGCATGCTGTGACCTGATGTTCTTTCAATCTTCAGTCTGATTGAAGGCCGCAATGAATCACCGCAGCCTCTATTTCATAATCACAGCATCCATTTATATTTTTTCAATAACTGTTGTAGACCTCAAAATGATAATGGACTCTGCGCACCAGTTAAATGATTTTCTATAATTGTTTTTGAGACAAATGAGGACCATGCTGCTGTGACGCTGCTGATGAGTAAATTATGCTAGCATCGCGCCACTGGCCGTTCTTATGTTGGAGACGTACGGAGACCCGTAAGGAGATTTAGGGCCAGATGTAGGTAGCCTAATACCGGTCGGTAACGGCCAAAATTACCGTTACAGACCGACTTAGGCTTTTCAGATGTAGGTGGCATGATTGTAGGATTCGGTATTTTACCGAATCGGTAACTTAAAGTAATTGGTAAATTATCGAATTCTTAACATACCGATTCGGTAAATTACCAAATCTGTAATGTAAGGAGCACTCAACTGAGTGCTTTTCCCATTTTAGGATTCGTTATTTACCACCAACTACAAGTTCGTGGTAAATAACAAAAACCCTAAAAGAAGCAATTTTTTGCAATTTAAAACAGTGACATGTGGCAGACATACATGCCCTTAGGGCATGTATGTGTGCCACATGTGCACCCATGCACTATTGAGGGGTGCAACAGGGTGTGAAAGTGACACCCTGCCACCCTTCAATGTGTTCCCCCTTTTACCGAATCGGTATTTACCGATTGGACAATTCCCATTCATTCCTATGGGCCCATAGGAATGAATGGGAATTACCGAATCGGTAAATAATGATTAGGTAAATACCGAATGGTACCGATTCAGTAATACTTACCGAATTTTTACCTACATTGCATTTAACGATTCTGAAATACCGAATCAGTGAAATTCAGTATTTTAGAATCAGTAAATGTAGTTTACCTACATATGGCCCTTAATCCTTCGGACCAGACGCGTTATACTGTTTCAGGTGGACCTCACTGATATCTTGTAAACCAAACACTGGCCAGTGCAACTCCCCAGTGCTGTCCAACCTGCAGTCCCTGGGAAAGCCAGGTCTGTGGCTTTGAGAGGTAGCTGCAGACCACTGCTCTTGGCTTCTCTTGGCATGTTAGCTGCTCGTTGATCTACCCAACCTTTCTTTTTTCCACACTTATTTATTTATTTATATTTTATATGGTGCTTACTAGACCCAGAGGGTGTCAGAGTGCTTTACAATGAAAGAGAAAACAGGCATAAACACTAGTCTAGGGGGCTAGAGTTGTGGTTCTGCGCTGAGGGTAGTACTGAATTAATCAATTGAGCTGTCTTGTCATAGTATTAGTCCACCTCCACTCAATTGCTTGGATTGCATGTTGTGTCTCAGTTGAGGAAGATCCGAAGTTAGGAAGCAAAATATTTATGATCAAATCTTTAAACTAAACTATGAGCCACTACTTGAGTCTGCTATTTTAAAATCGCTGACCTGGAATTGACTACCTAGTAGTATCATAGGTCGTTGCAACGTTATAAAAATGAACGTCCTACCTAAATTTCTGTATCTTTTTAGCACCATCCTGATAAGGGTTCCAAGTGTTTTTAAGAAGCTAGGTGATACTCTAAGTGGTTTTGTTTGGGGGTACAGGTGTGTAAGGCATTCTGTAAGTCTTTTGAAGTTACAGTATCGTCAATGGGGCGGAGGGGATGGGTACAGTTTCCTGATTTTAAATTCTATTTCTGAGCATCATTTGTAGGGCGCTTGTGCACTTTGCTTGCTCCAGTAACACAGGATACACTTTTTTGGGGTATTATTTAGCGTTGGGGCCCGATAGCAGGCTCTTTTACTATAGTATCGCAGACCCAAACTATTACAAGCGAGTAAGGTTCAAGCTTGTTTGGGGGTGCACTAACAATCTGGCGGGAGATCTGTGCCAAACATTCTATAAAACTGCTTCATGAGAATATGCCTCTGTGGGATAACCAGGTTTTTCCTGGGATGTTCTCTGATCAAATATGTAAAGCATGGCACAGGCTAAGCATATTGACGATCGGGCTGTTTTATGCCATACACTGAGCTACAATGAGTTTAATCTTCTGCTCCAACATTTTAATAAATATTTACAGCTTAGAGATTACTTTCTCACAGAAGGCAAGGAATTATTAGAATTTGAAGCTCCTGCTATTTTGACTACTATCCTTCAAGCCAGTTGGAAATCGTTCATTAGCACTGTTTATCAAGGGCTGAGCGAGTACAAGAGCGACGACAACAGCCATTTGGGCTGCTAAATGGATCAAAGTGCTCTCTCATGAGGTGCTTCCACCGGAAATACATCGGCTCTCAAAACTGTGGAGGGAGCTGTACACTCCATCAAATTAAAATCACAGCAATTTAAGACAGTTTGCGTACTGTACTTTACACTAGAGAAACTGATGAGTTGGGGTGCAAAGCTTTATCCAGATGAAACTAGGTGCCCCAATTGGGGATATCCGGCAGCAGATATTTTGCACTTTATATGCATGTCCTGTATTTAAGCATTTTGGGAGGAAGTGTTTAAACTAGCTACTGCAAATTTGAGTTTTGAACTTCAGCTAACTGCCTCCGAAATAGTTATTGGCTATAGGATGGAATTCAACACTGGGCTTAGACGACTATTGTCCGTACTTATTGTCTCAGCCAGACTTTGTATATCCAGATCATGGGTTTCAACAGTCTCACCGCGGGCTGCAGAATGGTGGGCAACCTTTTGGCAAATATATGATGCGGAATTGGCATTGCGTAGAGTAAGAGGTGTCTCATCACTTCAGAGGTTAGAGAGAATCTGGACACAGTTTAATTGGGATCTGTAGATCAAGGCTCAAGAATGCTCACTTGCAGATAGGATGTATGTAAAAAAAATGTTTTTAAATCTTTCTCACAATCCTCTATTACGTCGTTAAACTCTGCCCCTAGTATGGTACTAGAACTATGCTATTCCCACACCTGTCTATATGATATATTATTTAGTATTGTAAATAAGCTGGATTCTTTGTGCTTCCATTGAATGTTATGGGGGTTGTGATCTAATTCATTTTGACTTAATAAAATAATTTTTTTTAAACGAAAGGAAGGCGTCATCGCTCTTCTGACTCCCCCCCCGACGCTCGCGCACCGCCGCCGGGGGTTCGGGCGACACCACCCACGCAGCTTCGCCGGAGCCGCAGGCGTCGTGGCCTGCTCCATACCCGCCGGTCCCTGGGCAGAACTCGACGCCGGAGGAGATCGATGCCTTCCTCACAGCCATGAGGTCGCTCACTCCTCCGTCAGGTTCCACAGCGCCTTCGAGCCCAGCGGCCCCAACTGGGAGCCCAAGCGGGCCAGGTGCTTCGGTCCCGACACCGCAGGGCCCCACTGGATCCGGTTCTGGATCTGGGTTGTCACCGGTCGACCTTACGACCTCGCCGGCGCCGGCCTCCAGGGTGTCGGCCCCGGCGCCGTCCCAGGATGACGTCGTCCCCGGTCCTTACCTCGATCTGGGTCCGGCACCGGTGCGGCGCCGCTCAATGCCGCATTCAACGCCTCTGGGAGATTTTTACTTCTATGACCCGTCCCCATCCTTTGACCCAGTATATCAGGAGATGGTGGCGAGGAGGATTGGGAGGGGTCTGAGGACCCTCTGGCACGTGAGTGCCAGCCTTATCAGGACTGGGCCGGTGAGCTAGGGGATGCCAGTGGTCTGGACACTTAGCCAGACACTGGCTTTGTCTCCCCTCCTACCGCGGCTACAGAGGAAGGGGCTGCCTATAGTGTGGTGTTGATGCGGGCAGCCAAGTCCTTGGCTCTTGAGCTCCCCGTCGCGGCCGTGAGGACGAACTTCCTCACTGAGATCCTTAAACCATAGGCAAGCTCTTCAGAGCCTCTGCTGCCGTTTAATTAGCCCTTGTCTGACGTTCTTCTGGGCACCTGGTCCAGGCCCGCTACAGGTCCCCCTGTAGATAGAAACGTGGCCAGACGCCACCGCCCGGCTCCAGGCGACCCTTGCTTCCTGCCCACCCATCCCACCCCCGAGAGCCTGGTCATACAGGCCTCTAACTCCCAGACCGCATTCCCGACGGCTCCCCTCGACCGAGAATCCAAGAGGTACGAACAGTATGGCAAGAAGATGTTCTCCTCACTGAGTTTGGGGTTGCGGTCAGTTAACACCGCGTGCCTCTTGGGCCATTATACCCACTCTTTGTGGGACACGGTCGCGGACGTGCTGCCACAATGTCCGGAGGAGGCCCGGACTAAACTCGCCCAAGCCCTTGCCGAGGGTCGAGATGCGGCACGGTATTCTATCCGATGTGAGCTGGATACTACGGACTCGCTAGGCAGAGCAATGGCAACGATGGTGGCGATTCGTCGCCACGCCTGGCTGAGGTCCGCCAACTTTTCGGCTGATTTCCAAAACACCCTTAAGGACATGCCATTTGATGGCCGTCGCCTCTTTGGCGACAAGGCAGACAGTGCCCTTGAGCGCTTTAAGGACTCCAGGGCCACGGCCAAGTCCTTGGACCTGTCTGCCCGCGCCAGCAACCTGCTGCCTTTCGCTCCTTTATCAATCAATCAATCAATCAAGCATTTGTATAGCGCACTACTCACCCGGAGGGTCTCAAGGCGCTTGGGGAGGGGGGGTCCGCTACTGCTCAACCAGCCAGGTCTTGAGCTGCTTCCTGAAGGCGAGGTGGTCTTGGGTCAGGCGGAGGTGGGTCGGGAGGGAGTTCCAGGTCTTGGCGGCCAGGTAGGAGAAGGACCTTCCTCCTGTGGTGTCTCTTTGGATGCGGGGGACGGCGGCGAGGGCTTGGTTGGTCGATCGAAGCTGGCGTGTGGGAGTGTAGAAGTTGAGGCGGCTGTTGAGGTATCTTGGGCCTTGGTTGTGGAGAGCTTTGTGTGCATGGGTGAGGAGACGGAAGGTGATTCTTTTGTTGACCGGGAGCCAGTGCAGGTCTCTCAGGTGTCCGGAAATGTGGCTGTGTCGGGGGATGTCGAGGATGAGTCTTGCTGAGGCGTTCTGGATCCATTGGAGTCTCCTCTGGAGTTTGGCGGTGGTTCCGGCGTAGAGGGAGTTGCCGTAGTCCAGTCGGCTGGTGACGAGGGCCTGGGTGACCGTCTTCCTGGTCTCGGTGGGGATCCACCGGAAGATCTTACGTAGCATGCGCAGGATGTTGAAGCACGACGAGGAGACGGCGTTGACTTGTCTGGTCATGGAGAGGGAGGAGTCCAGGATGAAGCCCAGGTTGCGTGCGTGGTCTGTGGGTTTGGGTGCGCTGCCCAGGGCAGTGGGCCACCAAGAGTCGTCCCAGGCGGAGGGTGACGAGCCTAGGATGAGGACTTCCGTCTTGTCTGAGTTCAGTTTCAGGCGGCTGTTCATCATCCACTCGGCTACGTCTGTCATCCCTTCGTGTAGATTGGCTCTGGCGGTGGCGGGGTCGTTGGTGAGGGAGAGGATCAGCTGGGTGTCGTTGGTGTAAGAGATGATGTTGAGGTTGTGTTGGCATGCGATGGCCGCGAGGGGGCTCATGTAGACGTTGAAGAGGGTGGGGCTGAGGGAGGAGCCTTGAGGAACGCCGCAGATGACTTCGGTGGCTTCTGATCTGAACGGGGGGAGGCGGACTCTCTGTGTCCTTCCGGCGAGGAAGGAGATGATCCACTCCAGAGCCTTCTCTTGGATTCCGACGTTGCTGAGGCGCTGCACTAGGGTGCGGTGGCAGACAGTGTTGAATGCCGCGGAGAGGTCCAGGAGGATGAGGGCCGCAGTTTCTCCGTTGTCGAGCAGGGCTCGGATGTCATCGGTGGCTGCGATAAGGGCGGTCTCGGTGCTGTGGTTGGCCCGGAAGCCGGACTGCGAGATGTCGAGGGATCCGTTCGTCTCGAAGAAGGCGGCAAGCTGCTTGTTGACGGTCTTCTCGATGACTTTGGCCGGAAACGGGAGGAGCGAGATGGGGCGGTAGTTTTTGAGTTCAGTGGGGTCCGCTGATGGTTTCTTCAGTAGAGCGCTGAGTTCGGCATGCTTCCAGCTCTCTGGGAAGGTAGCGATGGTGAAGGAGGTGTTGATGATGTCCCGCAGGTGGGGTGCGATGACAGCGTCGGCCTTGTTGAAGACTTGGTGAGGGCAGGGGTCGGTTGGGGATCCGGAGTGGATGGAGTTCATCGTGCGGTTGGTGTCTTCGGTGGTGATCGGGGTCTAGGCGCGGAGGGTGGTGGTGGGGGTCGTTGGAGCGGTCATAGGGTGCGTCGGTTGTGTGCTGAAGCTGTTGTGTATGTCTGCGATCTTGTTGTGGAAGTAGGATACGAGGGAGTTGCAGAGGTCTTGCGATGGGGTGATGTCGTTGTTTCCTGCGTTGGGATTGGAGAGCTCTTTGACGATGTTGAAGAGTTCCTTGCTGTTGTGTGCGTCGTTGTCCAGTCGTTCCTTGAATGCGGTTTTCTTGGTGGTGTGGATCAGTTGGTGGTGTTTTCGGGTTGCGAGCTTGAGGGTGGTCATGTTGTCTGGTGAAGGGTCTCTGCGCCAGGTTCGCTCGAGGGCACGGCAGTTCTTCTTGGAATTCTTGAGTTCGTCGGTGAACCAAGGTGCTTTCTTACTGCCGGGTGGGGTCCTTAGCGGGGCGAGGTTGTCTGCGCAGTTGCTGATCCACTTTGTGAGGTTGTTGGCGGCCTAGCTGGGGTTCGCAGAGCTGGCGGGGGGGTCTTGGCTCAGGGCTGCGGCGAGCTGGTCGGCTGTGATCTTGTTCCAGTTTCTGCGTGCGACCTGTTGCTGGTGGTGGTGGATCGTGTTCTTTTTGAAGCTGAAGTGGACGCAGCTGTGGTCCGTCCAGTGGAGTCCGGTGGTGTGGCTGAAGGCGATGTGCTTGCTGGATGAGAAGATGGGGTCGAGTGTATGTCCGGCATAGTTGGTGGGGGAGGTCACCAGCTGCTTGAGACCGAGGTTGTCGAGGTTGTCCAGCAGGGTGGTGGTGTTGCGGTCGTTGTTGTTCTCCAGGTGAAAGTTGAGGTCCCCGAGGAGGATATAGTCAGCGGAGGGGAGGGCGTGCGGGCTGATGAAGTCGGCGAGGTATTCGCTGAATTGTGTGCGTGATCCCGGGGTCTGAAGATGAGGGTGCCTCTTAGGGTGGTCTTGGGGTCGGTGTGGATCTGGAAGTGCAGGTGCTCAGCGGTTGTGAGGGTGTCGTCGGTGTTGGTCGTGATGCGGATGGTGTTCTTGTGGACGATGGCGATGCCTCCTCCGGTCTGGTTGCCGCGGTCCCTCCGGGTGATCTTGTATCCGTCCGGGATGGCGATGGAGATGTCGGGCGCTGAGGAGGCGTTCATCCAGGTTTCTGTGAGGAAGGCGACGTCTCTGGATGTAGTGTTGATCAGTTTCCAAAGTTGGACGGCGTGTCTGTGGACGGAGCGAGTGTTGAGCAGGATAGTGGCTAAGGAATGGGAGCCCCCACAAGTCCTGCCAGCCACGGGCCACAGACTAACATCCAGCGCGGTGGCGGACGTGGTAACCGCCGTGGCGGTGCCCGGGGACAACGGCGAGGCCAGTCCACATCCACCCCCGCAGCATCCGCCTCAAAGCCCACCTAGTCCGAGCTTTCAGGCCCACAAGACGCCAGTGGGGGGCACGGTTCGCCGTCACCTCCTTCACTGGCGCAACATTACTTCGGACAGGTGGGTGCTGCAAATCGTCCGAAGGGGCTACTCCCTCCCCTTCGAGGCGACCCCTCCAGCCATGCCACCACAGTACCACCGCGTGTTGGGGGATCACTTGAATCTTCTGCGAGAGGAAGTTACGGCCCTCTTGGCCAAGGGGGCCATCGAGCGCGTTCCTGGATCAGAAGTAGGGTGTGGTTGTTACTCCCACTACTTTCTGGTTCCCAAGAAGGGCAAAGGAGGCCTACGCTCTATCTTGGACCTGCGGAACGACAACGGCTTCCTCCGAAAGGAGAAGTTCAAGATGCTGACACTGGCTCAGGTCTTAGCTGCCCTAGACCCGGGAGACTGGATGGTAGCGTTGGACTTGCAGGACCCTTATTTTCACATCCCGGTCCTGCCTGCCCATCGGCGTTACGTGTGGTTCATGGTAGGCCATCAGCACTTTCAGTTTACCGTGCTCCCCTTCGGCCTTACCAGCGCCCCACGGGTGTTCACGAAAGTGATGGCGGTGGTCGCAGCTCATCTGCGCAGGTTAGGGGTTTCAGTCTTCCCCTACCTCGATGACTGGTTGTTGAAGGCGGGCTCACCCCAGACAGTCGTCAGCCACCTCCAGACTACGGCCGACCTCCTGCACCTGCTGGGGTTCTCCATCAATGTGCCGAAATCACACCTGTATCCCTCTCAGAAGCTCCTCTTCGTCTGAGCGGTTCTGGACTCGGCACATTATCCTCCCGAACAGCGGGTTAGGGATATTCAGGCTCTGATTCCGATCTTTCAGTCGTTATCCCGAGTCTCGTTCAGGTTGACGCTGCGGCTTCTGGGGCTGATGGCCTCCTGCATCCTTCTGGTGCATCACGCCAGGTGGCGGATGCGGGCTCTGCAGTGGGACCTGAAGTTTCATTGGGCCCAGCATCAGGGCAACTTGTCCGACCATGTCTTGATCTCGGAGGGCGCTGCAAGACAGTTGCAGTGGTGGCTCACGGACCGCGATTGGGTCAGCGGCAGATCCCTCTCCCTACCCCAACCGGAGCACGTAGTTGTGACGGACGCGTCCCTCCAGGGCTGGGGGGCCACATGGGAGAGGCGGAGATCAGAGGCCTCTGGTCTCTGGCGGAGTCCCGGCTCCACATCAACCTTCTGGAGCTGCGGGCGATCCGGCTTGCACTGAAGGCATTCCTCCCCTCTGTCCAGGGGAGTGTAGAGCAGGTGTTCACGGACAACACCACCGCCATGTGGTACTGCAACAAACAGGGCAGGGTGGGGTCGTGGACCCTATGCCAGGAGGCTCTGCGCCTCTGGCAGTGGCTGGAACATCAGGGCGTGACCCTGGTGGTTCAACACCTGGCAGGTGCCCTGAACGCCAGGGCGGACGAACTCAGCCGTTGGTGCATGATGGATCACGAATGGCGTCTGAACTCGGACGTGGCGCAAGGCCTCTTTCAGCAGTGGGGAGAGCCTTGGTTAGATCTATTCGCCACAGAAGAGAACGCGCAATGTCATCAGTTCTGCGCGTTGGAATTTTCAAGGCGGCACTCGCTCAGAGACGCTTTTTTCATCGCGAGTGGAGCTGCGGTCTGTTGTACGCCTTTCCGCCTATACTACTTCTGCCCAGAGTACTGAAGAAGACCAGGCGCGACCGGATCCAAGTCATTCTTGTGGCTCCGGACTGGTCACGAAGATACTGGTATCCCGAGCTACTCAGCATGTCTGTCAATCCCAGATCCGTCTGCCTCTTCAGGAGGACCTTCTGTCGCAGCAGCAGGGGACGGTCCTCCACCCGAACCAGTCCAGTCTCCACTTACATGCGTGGAGATTGAGCAGCGGCAGTTGAGGCCATTTGACTTGCCTTCTGAAGTCTGTAATGTGATTCTGGCAGCCATGCGTCCCTCCACAAAATCGGTATATGCCTGCAGGTGTAACAAATTTGTGGCATGGTGCACAGCAAAGGCTGTGGATCCCCTTTCTACCCATCTTTCAGAGGTTCTCCTCTTTCTTCTTTCTCTTGCCCAGCAGGGCTCTGCTCTGGGCACTCTAAAGGGCTACCTCTCTGCCATTTCCGCCTTCTTAAGGCTCCCTGATCAGCCCTCTTTGTTCAAGTCCCCAGTTGTAAATAGGTTTTTGAAGGGCATCACTCATATGTTTCCTCCTGTTCCTTTTGTGATGCCTCAGTGGGACTTGAAACTTGTTCTGACTTATCTGATGTGCGCTCCTTTCGAGCCACTTCATAACTGTCCTCTTCTTCTCCTTACTCTCAAGACTGCATTCCTGGTTGCCATCACCTCTGCCAGGAGGGTGAGTGAGCTCCAGGCTCTTTCCTCTAAACCTTCTTTCCTTTCTGTCCATCCGTACAAAGTTGTGCTGCGGACGCGACCCTCTTTCCTGCCCAAGGTAGTCACAGCCTTCCACATCGGGCAGTCCATCACCTTGCCCACCTTCTTTCCGCCTCCGTATCCCTCGAAAGAGGAAGAGAGGCTCAACCGTCTGGACCCAAAACGTGCGCTCTCATACTATCTGGATCCCACACGCCAGTTCCGGGTGGATGACCAACTTTTTGTTGGGTACGTGGGTGCTAAGAAAGGTCGGGCGGTGCACAAACTAACCATCTCTCGTTGGGTCGTCTTGTGCATCAAGGCGTGCTATTCTTTAGCTAAAAAGGAGCCTCCTGTTGGGCTGAGGGCCCATTCCACTCGGGCCACGGCGGCTAATACTGCCGTGGGTCGGGTAGTCCCCTTGCAGGACATCTGTCAGGCAGCTACGTGGGCCTCGCTGCACACGTTCGCAAGACACTTCTGGCTGGACAGCCAAGTCCGGAGAGATGGCTTCTTTAGCCATTCGGTTCTCCAGGACTTTCTGGTGTGATTATTGGTTCGCAGACCCACCACCAGGGTTGGTATTGCTGGGGTATCTATTCTAAGGTAAGGAATCTAATACTAACCTGTTTCTTTCAGATGCACAAGTTACTTACCTTCGGTAATGATATATCTGTAAGAAACAGTAGTTAGTATTAGATTCCTTACCGCCCCACCCATCCTCCCCGTTCTGCGAACCGATATCTAGGGTTACGGTCATCCCCTTTCAGGGCCCTAGTTTCTTGGCACCAGTGTTGGTTTTTATCATGGCTCTGCGTTTCTGGTGCAGAAAAGCTGTGTATAAGAACTTACGTCAGCGTGCGAGGGCGGCTTCTAAGTACTCCGGTGACTTCATCCCGGCACCAACGATGCCGACGACGGACGCGGAGCCGCAGACGACGCCTACCGACGCGCATGGGTACTGCTACGCAAAAGTTTACGGATCCAGTCAGACGCCTGGGGATATTCTAAGGTAGGGAATCTAATACTAACTACTGTTTCTTACAGATATATCATTACCGAAGGTAAGTAACTTGTGCACCTGAACAAACAAACAGAACTTTATTTAGAAGAGAGATCTGGTACCAGACTGCCTTTTTTTTTACTGTGTTCCTTGAATTGAGGGTGGTGTCCGAGGGGGAATGCAAGTCACTTTGGTGAAAATGACCATTGCTAGCAAGTGTAATAAATGGAAGCCAGCAGTCTTGAAACAAATTAAAATTAGACTTAGAGTTAGTCCTAGCTAATGGCATAAGCAAGTGTCAAATGCAGACTTATTGCATGTAATATTTTGGATGCATTGCCGTCTCCAAAGCTGATGACCCTGTCAGTTGTGCGTCTTGACCAGTTTACATCCAATACGACTGTGGCAAACTTTGGGGCGGGGCATGCGGCGGGGTGCCCGCTGTCCCCTCTGCTGTTTGCTCTCACCATTGAGTCCATGGCGATCTGGGCAAGACAGGTATTGGGCCGCTGGGGCATACAAATTGGATAACCACTGGGTATCAGCGGGGAGATCTACTAATATCAAAAGGGGTAAGAAGGATAACCGTATGGATACTTTCTCCTTAGTATAAACTTATTCCACTATTGTATCCAAACCACATAGTTGGCTCTAAACAGCCTCTAATTCTCCTGGTGGTAATATACTCCGCAATCGCGGGAAGGAAAAAGATTTCCTTTTATTAATTATCCCTTACACACCCTATTGGTGTCATGCTTCATCATCAGGTTCACCCAGACTCCTAAAGGTCTGGGTGGGCTCGAACATCTTTCAGGGACCTCTTAGGCGATATTGGCCAGGGGGTTTTAAAGATTAAATATCCTATTGCTTCCCCGGGTATTCCTTTATTCGCGGGGATGCAATGGATATTAAAAAAAAAATAAAAACGTGTCTTTTTGGAGTTAATGGTCCTAGGACCCTAAAGTTTAGCCAACATGTTTCTTCCCACTTCAAAGTGCCAAAGAATTGGTCAGGGGCTTTCGTCAGGGCTCAAAAAATGAATGTTTCCTCCATGGTATTTCAAAAAGTTGACCTACTGGTTTTATTGAAGGTACAGATAGCTGTTCCCTTCTCAAATGTCAAAACTTTCGTTATTAATCATAAAAATCTTATGAAAAAGCATTCATCACAGTGGAGAATATTTATCCTCCTACCTTCTGTATACGAAAAAATTCGACCTATTTGGGGAAAAAGAAAAAGGGGAAGGAAAAAACAGGAGAAAAAAAGAGAGAAAATAAAGACTACACATCAAATTTCAATTATAGTCTCCAAGTGCCACTTCACTCCATGCAAAACTTGCGTGGTCTATTTTATTGACCTTATGAGCCAAAGTGAATTAGATTTATTCACAACACCCAACTAAGGTGAAGTGCATACTATCACGTTGTAACAAGAGTCATCCTTATACGTGGAGACGAATAATTTGTTTGACTGCCTTCAGCATTATTACAGAAACCATATATGGCTGCTTAGGTTGATGTGCAATTGTTCTAAATAAAGTTTAAGAAAAAAAATGTGGCAAACTTGTCTCTGCTGTTTCATGCAGGATTTTCTTTAGCTTCCTACAAACTTCCTACTTGGAGATAACGGGACTCTTTTTGGACAATCTTATTAGGGAACCCCTACACCCTTATCATCTAAAGTCAAATCTTTAGGGATAGTGTTGGATTCCCATCTATCTTTAGAATTGCAACTTTAATCATTTCCATGTTCTTCTTTTTGCCACCTTTGAATACTAAGAAAGATACTGGATTTTCTGTGCACACAGTACGATGCGCAGGGGGTGTCTGCCTGCATGCTGCTCTAGTGTAGATTAATGTAATATCCTATGCTGCAGAGGGAATCAGTTTAAATATAACACGGTTTGCCATCACACCCATGGCTGATCCCCCGTTGTATTTCATCTCAATGGCCAATGGACGCCGGATTTTGAGTATAAGGAGCAAATCATCACATATCTATTAATCACAATCTTTATTTAAGTTAATTAAATAATGAGAGTTATTGAAGAGTTTAGGAGTTTTTTTCCGTTTGGTAAATATTCTTTATTCAGGTTTAATCATATTAGTTTCAAAATAATCACTCTTTTACAGAATTAAAAAAGAAAAATGATTAGGTCAATCATATATATTAAATTCAGAGTGTTCCATAAAGGGAAAAAAATCTATTTTTTGATATATGGACAAAAAAAGTATCTGTTGAACCCATAAAGCAGCGGTTCCCAATCTGTGCACCCCGGTGCGCCGTCAGACCTAGCCAGGGGCTCCACAAACAGATGCGCAGAAATTATATATTTGCATTATATCGAAAGCGTTTTGCCATACAGGGCATTCTCCCAACAACTGCACGGGGCGCTGGTGACCGCACTATCCTCTCCTGAGGGTCACGCCCTCTCTGATTCCTCATACCCTTGTTTTATTAAGCTTTCTCTGAAGTTCAGCTCTGTAACTAACCCTGTAGGTAGGGTCCATCCGCCCTACCTGCTGTGTGACATTTCACACACTCATCCAACCATCCCCTACTAACATTCTTTAAAGTGAAAATAACTTAAACTTAATTGTACCCCGGGACAATGACCCAACAGTGAATGTGTCCCTAGCCCTCCAGCCGAAGGCTCATTAAATGCTGTACGCAGGTAGCATTGTGCTAAAGACTTGTGCGAAGTGGGGCCAAAACTGTGACAAATTATATAGTTTGACATTTACCCGGGCCCATAGTCATTTCAAATAACATAAATATTGCCATTATCACTTTTCTGTGTGTCTTAGCTCTTTATTTAAATGTGTGTTCGGAGGTTTCACTCTGCAGTGGTCCCTATTTTAGCTTAACAGTTGCTCAAAAAAATCCAAATAGTTCAGTCCTAATGATGCCACTATTATTCAAAAGATTTTATGACACGCAGATTCTGTGGGTGCGTTCCTTGTTTACCATCCGTGTTACCGTGGCTGTGGAGGGAAACTGAAGCAGAGCGAGGAAGGAATCAGGCGACCGGCTGGGCTCTGAACTCAAGACGCTTCTCTTTTTGTTGCATCGCACTCAGCTCGTATCATGACGTTTGAGGCTTGGGATAAAATCATGAGTTGCAGGGGCTCAGCTTTTGTTTTCAAGCTTGTTACTTTAATTTAGCCTCGTGTCTGGCCGTGGGCAAGTATTGGGGACTTTAAAGAGACATGAGAGGCGAGAAAGGGCGCTATCACATCCAAGAGGGAGCATGAAGCGCCTAGCACTTCTGCACCCTGTTAGAAGCTTCTGTGAATCGCTGTGTGCAACTTTATTGTGCTGTGAATCTATATAGTGTGCACCTGCCTTGTTTTCAAAAATATATTGACATTTCAGGCAAATTTCAAACGGTTGTTATCTGACAAACTGTTAAAGGAGGTGATGACCTCAGAATTGTAATCATTTAGCAATCTGCCAATTACCTGGGTGATCCTCAGGCTGGCTTCAGGCAAAACAAGAGCTCTATTTTGGCATCATCTGTATTTTGTGTGATCTGTATCTTGAGAATGACCTGGACAGTATTCTTACAGTGTTTCTCCTGGATTGGTTGACCTCTTTGACCACATCTCACCCCCTATGCTAGGTCACCACCTGGCACAGCCAGGGCTAACAGAACACAGTAGCTGCTGGCAGTATTTTGTGATGGTTTCTTAGTTGGCATCTATCTGTCCTTCATTCATATCCTCATGCACTAGTCTGCAGTGTGGAGTCCCCCAGAGTTCTACTCTGCCCCCCACGCTCTTTCATGCTATCTTCACCAACCCACACCTCTTCTTAAACCATTGCGGCTATTTCCACACAACTGTGGTGGTGACATTTCACTCTCGATCAACTGCTACCTGTCTGTGGTGCTTCTCCAGACTCCACGCTTTCATCAGTGGTGCTTAAGTCCTGTATGACTCCTCACACCATGGTCCTAAACTCCTCTGGTTTATGATATCATATGTATGCTGCTGACTCCCAGCCACATCTTAAGGTTCATGAGAATCCTGGCCACTCTCTGAAAGTTTCCCACTGTCCATCCCAGGTTTGTCGTTGGGGCAGAGAAAGTGGTTATGCCCGAGTGGTGAGAAACCACAAGTCCTCCTGCTGGGGTTGGTATCTCTAACCCCATAGATCTGTCTTCTAACCTGAGTCTCTGCTCCCCTGCGCCCCCTCAGCCAGTGATAGAATTCTAAAATGTATGTATACTGTTTGACGGCAAATCTCTTCTTTGTATCTCAAATCAAAGCTGTCTCCAGTAGCATCTACTAAAAGGTGTACTTTGATTCTGACGCCTCTCCCAGAGTATTTTAATTCAACGTCTGTTTTTATTGCACCCCCCAAGAGGGAGTATGCATAAAGAAAAGGTGACATGTACACAGCGATAAGCCTACAACCCCCAAGGGGCCGGCAGCGTCTGGAAAAGAAGCAATAACATACTGTGCCTGCATGGCCTGGGGTCCCATCAATCTTATACACAGCGTTCTGCCTACAACCCAATCGGGCCGGCCGCGTCAAAAAATAGCGATAGCTGTCTCCATGCCTAAAGATCACCGCGCATGGTACCAGGCCCTTAGGGCTGGGCGCAGACCAGAGGTCAAAACCAATAGAACTACCGGACCATAGCGGTCCAACTGACAACCAGGAGCCTAGAGGGAGGCAACAGAACAACAAGGATAGTGGAAAGAGAGGGTAGAGAAAAGGTCAGAGAAGAGAGAGTCGGGAAAGGGGGAGAGACAGGACCCAGAGAGGAGCAACAGCAGGGATACACGTCACTGGGCACATCGCGGGCTCCAGAGCCATCACACCATGAGTCTGCGCGGAGTAAAGGGGAGCACAGCATCATCCACTAAACGCAGCGCCCTCAACTTCGGAGGCATGTTTCTCGCATGTTCGGTTTTGCACAGATAGGTCACCAAGGGCTGCCACACCTCCTTAAAGCGTGTATTGCGAGACTGCAGTCTCGCGGAGAGCAACTCCATAGTGATGACATGCCAGAGTCTCCCAAACCATGCAGCGATAGGGGGCGCCTCCGTCTTCTTCCAGTACAGGGCAATAAGTTGTCTGGCAGCACCCAGCATTTGTAACGACATAGTCCAATCACTTCGGGTCAGAGCGAGCAGATTCGCAGGTTTGATTCCCAGCAACAATGTACTAGCGGCATCAGGCAAAGGAAACCCCAGGACCCCTTTTGTGTGGCTCAAGACCTCCTTCCAGAAGGTAGCGATCTAGGGGCAGGTCCACCAAATGTGTAAGAAATCCCCAGGTACATGTTGGCACCTCCAGGAACTGGGAGAGGAGGACGGAAACATTTTATGTAAGCCCTGAGGCGTGTAATACCACTGCGTCATTACTTTATACGCGTTTTGTTGTTGGGGTATGCTGCGAAACACTTTAGGGATATCCCTCCATAAACTAAGCCACTGCGTCGGTGCGATATCGGCCCCCAGCGTCGCATGCCATCGGGGCTGATATGTCTGCGAAGGCGGTGTCTGAGGGTGTTGCAGTATCTGGTATATCTTGGAGATTAAGCCCTTCGTGTCGGCGCAAGAACGGGGCAGGCGCTCGAACGGAGTAAAGTCACGGGTAGCCCCAGGGTATACCGCGTCCGTCAAGGCCCAGTGGCGTAGTTGGAGATATTGCAGCTCAGCCTCAGGCGGAAGACGAAATTCCTCCCTACAGTGGGCAAAAGATTTAAAGGTGCCCCCATCGAAGAGATCCGTAAGGACTCTGCAGTCACCCTGTGGCCACCTATGAAAGGCTCTAGTACGATAAGCCGGTGGAAACCACGGATTGCCCTCAATAGGGGAATGCGGGGAGGGGAAAGTCGTAAGACCTCTACGTACTGCTATCCTGTCCCATATTTCCAACACTGTCTTTGTGGGCACCGCCAAATATGCGCTCGGAGACTGCCCTGCTTTATGAGTCCACGCTAGGTCCCAGACGGTGCGACCGGTTACAGCTCTGTCCGTGTGGAGCCACCCTTTTTCACTCTCTCTGGTGCTCCACACCACCACAAATCGCAGGTGAGCAGCCCAATAATATTCCACCAAATTAGGGCACGCCAGCCCTCCACGATCTCTCGGAGCCATAAGGAGTGCTTGTGAAAAGCGGGGCCTCTTACCCCCCCATATGAAGTTAGTGCAGCCTTTCTGCAAGGCTAGAATATTTTGTAAGGGGATAGGCGTAGGAAGACACTGAAACAGGTAAAGGATTTTGGGCAGTATAGACATTTTGATTGCATTGAGTCTTCCCAACCATGAAGGGATAAGTGACTTCCATCTCCGCAGATCGTCAAGTACCGATCTGCGACAATCTTTCCAATTAAGGGACGACCAGTCATCTAGTGAGGGGGTCAGGTGTAGGCCAAGGTACCGAATATGGCGATCGGTCCACTGGTATGGACATAACTGCTCTAGCGGGGGAACATCAGATGGAGGGATGGTAAGGTTAAGTACCCAGGACTTACTGTGGTTGATTTTCAAACCAGAGGCGCTTTCAAAGGTGCAGAGCGCGGCGTGGAGCGCTGGCAAAGACTGTCGGGGCTCCGTAAGAGTGAGTATGAGATCGTCTGCGTAGAGCGCCACTTTATGGCCTTGCCCACCCATCGGGATGCCGTGGATGGCCGGATCTCGACGAATCATATCTGCCAGAGGCTCTATCGCTAGGGCAAACAGTAAGGGCGAGAGAGGGCAGCCCTGCCTAGTCCCTCTCCCAATGCTGATCGGGTCCGTTAACTGTCCATTCACGCGGATCCTAGCCCTTGGCGTAGCGTAAGGCGCCATGATTCTGGCGACCATCTTCGGA
Organism: Lissotriton vulgaris; assembly: GCF_964263255.1. Lineage (NCBI taxonomy): Eukaryota > Metazoa > Chordata > Amphibia > Caudata > Salamandridae > Lissotriton > Lissotriton vulgaris. Next base: position 1,935,439,253 of record NC_141689.1, on the reverse strand, counting down.
CCAAGTCCCATTTTGCAAAGGACCGCCCGGAGGAATGACCAGTTAACCCTGTCAAACGCTTTCTCAGCGTCTAAAGATAGGAGGCAGGCCGGGATCTGGCAGTGGTGTATCTTCCCCACCAAATGTGCAATCTTTCGCACATTATCAGCCCCTTGGCAGCCACGGAAAAAGCCAACCTGATCCGGGTCGACCAGGTCAGGCATATGTGGGTCCAGCCGCTTAGCCAGCACCTTGGTGTAAATTTTAAAGTCGGTATTCAGTAGCGCTATCGGGCGGTACGACAAGCAAAGTGTGGGGTCTTTCCCCGGCTTCGGAATTAAGGCTATTTCCGCCATTCCCATATCCGGAGAGGGGCCCTGTCCATCAGCGAAAGAATTGAAGAGCCGAAGAAGGTAGGGACCCAGCTGAGTCTGGAACAGGCGATAGAAGGATAGCGGCAGTCTGTCGGGACCCGGCGTCTTCCCCAGACTGAGCTCTCTAAGAGCCGAGGCTATCTCTTCTTGCGTTATCGAATCCTCCAGGAGCCCAGCCGTGTGGGGGTTCAACGTTGTCCCACTGTACTGCTCCAGGACCTCGTCCGCCAAGGCAGGAGTCGGCGGGTCCGCAGTGTAAAGCGAAGCATAATAATCCCGGAACGCCTGCAGTTTATCCCTAGCCGCCGTCGCCTTAGACCCATTAGGAAGCACCACATTCGCTATATGGGACTTGGCTGCTTTGACCCTCAGCCTCCTTGCTAAGAGCTTCCCAACCTTATCCCCTCCATCAAAATGTAATTGTTTCAAAGCCAAAAGGGAGCCTTCAGCCCTATTCGTACGCAGCAGTCGTAATTGGCCCCCAAGATTCGCCAGGTGGCGTCTCGTCGTTAAGGTAGAGCCATCCTGATCTTGTGCCTCCGCCACCTTCAGGTCCCTCACCAAGCCGTCCTCCACAGCCCTCCCTTCTCGTGCCCTCGCAATCACAAGCGATGTAATATGACCCCGTATTGTGGCCTTAAAGGCATCCCAGACCACCGGAAAAGGCGTCTCGGGCAGGTCGTTGGTCTCAAAGTAGGAGGTAATGGCGGTACGAATGTCTTCAACATTTGTCGCACCCCGATACCATTTCCGCTCTCGAGGGGGGCAGTCCCGTGGATCCCGGATGATCAGTTCCACATGTGCATGGTCCGAGATTGATATATCAGACATCTCCCCTTCCATTACATCCCTGAGAAGGTCATGAGATAGGAACATACAATCGATGCGAGAATAAGAGCAGTGGGCGCTCGAATTAAAGGAGTACTCTCGCTTGTCCGGGGAAAAATACCGCCACGCGTCGAACAATCCTAGGTCGCCAATCTGTTTGCGAAGCGCCAGGGACATCGCCCCAGCCCCATTAAAGGAGCCCTCGCTCCGGTCGATCTTTGGACACCATACCATATTAAAATCGCCCCCAAGAATTAGCGAGGGGCTACCCTGAGGTATCTGATCCCGCAGGAGGTCCCGGAGGAAATGATCCTGCGCCTGATTGGGGGCATACACATTACACAATGTCAGACGGCGAAGTCCCACCTCAACAGTCACCTTGAGAAAACGGCCATCACCACTTCGGAAAGGCCTGCCCTCCCCCCGCCTGATGCCAGCCTTGCACAAAATCGCCACCCCTGCAGTTTTCGTATCCGCCGCTGCCCAGTACTGGAGAGGGTATCTAGGATGGGCCATGCGCCCAGCGTTGGCCTGTAGAAGGTGGGTCTCCTGCATGAAAACGATGTCTGGGTTATGCCGCAGAAGGTAGTGCCAGATCTGCCTGCGCTTGTTGGGCGAATTAAGGCCCTTAACATTAAGGGACAGGATCTTTAGGGGGCCATTCACACTACTAGCCATGGCAGGGACCATCAGAAGTCGCTATCGAAACCATCCTCACAATCCACACACCATCCACGCGCCCCAGACAAGGATCCTCCCTCTCCTCTCTCCACCCACCACCCTCCGCACCCTTCCAGGTCCTGCATCGAAGAAAAGAGAAACAAGAAGGAAGAAAGAAAGGAAGAGTAAAGGAGCGAGGAACAGAAAACAAAAACCAGACAGCCGGACAGGCTGGATGTACGAACCAGATAAACACGGCCAACAGGGCCAGAGTTCTCTGTCCCCAGTACAGAGCATCCTACACCTGCAGGTTCGAACGCTCTTCGGGATGTCACTCCCCAAGGGGAAGTTCAGGGGGGACATGGTTAACAGAACGCATCAGGTAGTACGGAGCTCCCACCCGCCCAGGCTCAGTGTGCAGGATCCAGGGGCACGTCAGATCCCCCTCCCCGCCACCCGACCTCAGGTCCGCAAAGGGAGACATGGGAATAGTACAATGTATTTAAGGTGCAGGGGTGTGCACCGCTGGGGTGTATTAGTGCTCAATTCCTTTCCGTGCTCCTAGGTATCACCCACTACTCTCGGGCGTCAAAATAATCCTGATCTGCAGAACGTACGTTTCAGCTCTGTCTCCTAGGGCATCAGGGTGTGCTGAAACATCAGCTGTAGTTTCATACAAATTATATTATAAAGACATATAGAGTCACTTGATAGGTGGTTGGATATTTATTCAACTGATTAAATGTATGTTTTAGATGTTGCATTCAAATGGACAATGACCCTACACAAGAAATAAAGAAAACTTTACAACAGATCGTACAGAAAGCGGTGGATAATGGCATCATACAAGAACGCACAAAAGGGTATCTCATACAAGAACACCCTAAAAGTCCCATTTTTTACATGGTACCGAAAATTCATAAAGACCTAGAAAGACCTCCATGCAGACCAATAGTATCGACCAAGAATAGCCTACAAGAACCTATTGGAAAATTTGTGGATAAATATTTACAACCGAGCGCTATGGCAGCACAATCATTCATCAAGGATACCACAGACTTTCTGACAAAATTAAAAGAAATCAACACGGTTGGCAATACTCCACTAACTTTAGCAACCATTGATGTAAAATCTCTATACACATCCATACCCCACAACCTGGGTATAGAGGCTGTTGAAAAGGCACTATTGGAAAGTGAATATGATACAGAAATGCAATTATTTTTGCTGGAATTGGTACAATTTATCCTTATGCATAGCTATTTTAACTACAAAGGAAAATGGTTCCTACAAAAGAGCGGAACGTCTATGGGAAATCCAGCAGCGCCCACATATGCTAATATCTTTATGAAGAATTTTGAAGAAACACATATACTACAAAAACCAATCTGGCAAAATCATCTTCGTTTATACATCAGGTTCATAGATGATATCTTCATTGTGTGGGAAGGAACAACAAAGATACTGACTGAACAAATTGAAGCATTGAACAACATTGATGAAAGAATTCAATTCTCATGGGAAATAAGTGCAGAAAAAATCCACTTCTTGGACGTAGAAGTGCGGAACACTCCCAATGGTTTTGAAACCAACATATACCGCAAAGAGACAGACAGAAATAACACTTTACAGTTCAACAGTTTTCACCCTCCGTCACTCAAGAAACATTTACCATTTTCCCAATTGATGAGGGTCAAAAGGATAGTCTCGGAACAGGAACAATTGACAGTTCAATCAGACTTGATGTTAGAAAGATTCAGAAACAGAGGATATCCAGATGTGATATTAAAGGAAGCAAAGCAAAGGATTGCAGGAAAAAGCAGAGAAGAACTATTCACATACAAGAGCACACAGGAAGATCAACAAATCACTTGCGTGAGCAAGTTTTCCACTAAAAGTGATCAATTCAAAAAGATCATCAAAAGACATTGGATATTACTGGCTACAGAACCGGATTTTAAAGGGCTATTTAATCAAGAACCTCTTTTTGCTCACACCAGATCAAAGAATATAGGAGAATTACTCAAACCTCAAATCAAAGAAGGACTACCTATTGTATATAAGGGAACAATACCATGTCTAAACTGTCATAATTGTAAAAATATCATGAAGGGCGATTGCATACCCCATACACAAAATGGCAAAATGATAAAACTCAAAGTAAATGGAACTTGTGACTCAACCAATATCATTTATTTGTTAACCTGTCCGTGTAACAAGCAATATGTGGGTCAAACAGAGAGGAAACTGAAGATAAGACTGAATGAACATAAAAGTAACATCAGAACCCAAATGACGAAATCAGCAGTAGCAACTCATTTTATGGAAGCGCAACATCAAATTGATGATTTGAAAGCTTGCATCCTGGAACAAGTGCACAAAACTCCAGAAAGAGACAACAGGAAGACTTTGATCAAAAGAGAAAATCATTGGATTTATTTCTTGCAAACTATGAAACCAAAAGGGTTAAATGACAGGATTGAACTGGCATGCTATTTATGAATACACGAGTAAATATAGTTATATCTGACTTGTTTAGAGGGTGGAAATGTTGCTAATTTGGGAAATGTCGTAAGTATTAGCACAGTACCCCTTTAAGAGCAGAACGACAGCATTTAGAGGCATTGTTCCCTTTAAATATACGAACAACCCGCGCGCGTTAGAATCACAACATCCAGCATGCTTAGCGTGTAGAAACGAACGAAGAACGCCAACACAGTAAGCGACTCTCTCCACGGAGGGTTTAACAGAGTACTTAGAGAGCTTTTATCTCCGGTATGAAGAACCCTAACAAACAGTAACGCTGAGATAAAATAGATGCTAATGGAATTTGACAGCGCTAGCCGATTTGTTAAACAAATAGCCAAACAAGTGGGTTATGTTTTGTGTAAAGTAGACCGAGTTAAGTATAGAATGTGCACGTATATACGTTTTCTGAAAACTGGGAAGGTTCAGTTAAACATTTGAGTAACACAATGACATTAGAACGTATGGTATATGTCTTTAACGGTGGTGAAAAAAACAGTTGAATAATGAAATGTATTATCGTTTTTACAGATAAAATAATCCCTTGACAAAGGCGCAACCCGCCGAAATGCATTGGGAATAAGGAAATACTTATCGTATTGGATTGTTTAAACAATGTTTTTGTTGAAAAGCTATATGGATATGATCAAAGATGTGAATGCAACATCCAAAACATACATTTAATCAGTTGAATAAATATCCAACCACCTATCAAGTGACTCTATATGTCTTTATAATATAATTTGTATGAAACTACAGCTGATGTTTCAGCACACCCTGATGCCCTAGGAGACAGAGCTGAAACGTACGTTCTGCAGATCAAGACATGGGAATAGTGCATCAGGAGGAATGCAGCTCGATTGGATCCACCGTCATGACGCAGGGAGGCTCGCCGTGTGAGAGGTTCCTCCGAGTTCAGTCGTGGTCTCCTCAAGAGCTCGAATGTGGGCGATGACGTCCTGCTTAGCCTGACTGTGACTGGGCTACGCAGCAGGAAGAGTGCGTCGTCTTCTCCAGTCGGCGTTCTCTTAGGAGTCGAAGGTCGGGAGGGGCTGTCCGGGGGAGAAGTCGAAATGCGGAGCAGCCACGCCGCCTCATTATAAGATCTCAAAGCTCTACGCTTACCCTCCCACTGGAAGATAAGCGCGAAGGGGTGACCCAACTGTAGGGAATGTTCATGCTCCGCAGCTTTTCTGTCACCGGGCGGAATGCACACCTGCGCTTCAACGTATTAGGCGCCAAATCCTGGAAAATGTGAATTTTGTGACCCTGGTATTGGAGGTCAGGCTTGTCCCGCGCACGTTTCCAAATCTCCTCCTTTTCCACAAAAAAGTGCACCCTGGTGAGGATGTCCGGTAAAAGGCCCGATCTCCCCGCAGGGACCGCCACTTGATGCGCCCGATCAAGAGTGGGGGGGGCGATACGTCCTCATCTCCTCGGACCTCATGGAGGAGCTGCGCCACGTAGTCCAGCACGTCCTTCCCTTCTTCTCCGAGCGGCACGCCACAAATACGGAGGTTGTTGCGCCGACCCCTGTTCTCTAAATCTTCCTGCTTGATCTGGAGCTCAATGTTCTGTTCCTCAAGGGCCATCAGGCGCTGCCACAGGTGTTCCTGGGCTTCCGTGCGTGTGTCCACGGTCCTCTCCAGGCCATCAACTCGGTCCCCCAGCTCCGTAACCTCCTTCTTGAGTTCGGTAATGCAGGAGTGCACCTGCGATCTCAGGGATCCTATCTCCGCTTTAAGGTCAGTCATAAAGGCGGCCATAAACGCCTGGGTAACCGGCGGGGAGTCCGCAGCCACTCTTGACGGGCTCTCCCCGGCGGCCGGAGCCCCCGTCTTGCCCCACATGGCTACTACAGTATTGTCTTTAGGGCCCGCCGCCGGGTCGGCCCTGACGCCTTTGTTAGTGCGCGTCATCTTCTCCTGTGACTGGAGGGACCACCCGCAGGCCAAGATCCGTCTCTCCCCTGCGTTCACATAGCACCAGACTGCAAGTACAAAGCACGAAAAGGGGGTGGGGAGGAAGGCCCACCGGGATAGCGCACTAGTCAGGAATAGAGGGAGCAGGCCTACACCCCGACCACCTGGAGGCCCAGAGTCCAGATCACCCGGCTCTCGCAGCAGCAGGACAACAGTGGGCCCCCCCTCCAAAGCAGTCCAGGGAGCTCACCTCAGATATACAGTCTGGACCCACTGAGCAAGGGCACCTGGAGACGGTCTGTCCAGTTGCAGGGCGCCCCCTCCTCCCAGTTCTCGCAGATACTGCTCACCTCGAAGGCCACCTCTGCAAGATCACCTCACACCACAGCCTCTTCGCAGCAACAGAGCAGCAGACGCCTCGCACCACCAGGTCTCAGTTCTCCGCCGCCTCACTCTCGCCGCAGTCGCCGTCGGGAGACTCCCACTGAGGCTAGGTCCGCGCTGATGCAGGCAGAGAGCCACAAGGGGGAACAGCACCAGTCCACAGTCAGGGTGCTCCGCACGCAGCCACACCGCCGCCGTGTCACTGCACACCCAGCGCTCCTCAGAATATCAAGCTGGGCATCGCTCACCTGCGGTCTTCCAGGCCTCTCTCCTCGCCGGTTCGCTGCACTGTGGGCTCCACTCCTCTACTGCAACCAGCAGCACAGCGCAGAGGGGGTAGTGGGCCCGGGCCGGCACCAACACACCATGCAGCCGTGGTCGACGCTGTCCAGAGCCTCAGTCCTCGCTGGCCGCCGGTAACCTCCGCCACCGTACACAGGGGCAGCACCACGAATCTGCCCCTCAGCGTTCCAAGGGCCTAAGAGATCCACAGCGCACGCAGGCCTCTCCCGCAGCGCACAAAATGGCGGGTCTCGATGTCCAGTGGAGCACCCGATGCCCCACCGCTGCTCACCCTGCACAGAAGAGCCGCCCGCAGGGCTCCCTCGTTCCGGTCCTCAGGGCTGGAAGTGCAAGAATGTCCACAGCACTCATGGCCCAGCACCCGGACCACAACCTCAGGCCGCCGGACACCACGAAATGGCGGCTCCTCTTCGCCCGATCTGTGTCGGGACCCAGCACCTCCGCTCACCAGCTGCTCACCCGGGCAGAAAGAGGGGCAGCCGCCGCAATCCCGCAGAGCGTGACCTCCGGGGCTCACCAGGAGTGCACCAGTAGCGCTCACAGTCTCGCGCTCTCCTCCCGGACAACCTGGGCGATATTAAAGGCGGCCCTGGGCTCCAAGATGGTGGGTCACCCCTCCGGGTCTCCGGCCGGCGCCGTGAAGAAGCTCTCGCCCTCCGTTCTCCCTCCAACACTCCCGACCGGTCTTGGCGCCAATGCCAGCAGCCCCCACTAAAAAGCTCCGGGGGTGGAATCGAAGCCCCCTGACTCCGCTTTAATAGCCTAGTATGGCTAGGAACGGCGGGAGCTCCGACGAGATGCGTCCGCTCACATCGCCATGAAAGCCACGCCCCCTCCCAGAGTATTTTAATCAGCCTCACAGCAGTTGCACCTATAAGCACCTGGGTCTTTGAATGCGCACACTGCTGGCACTGTTGAGCCTGCTGGCAAGAGGGAGGCTGTATGATTATAATACCTTCATCGGCTCCATCCCAGTAATTTACAGGGAGAATAATGGAAATACTCCAGAGGCCGGGATACATTCCCCCCACCTGCCTAAAATAAGTAACATAATGGGTAGCCGCGGATACGGTCAATGGGTCCAAGGAACCGCAGATCGAAAAAGTTTGTGAACCACTGCCATAAAGGGTTCAAGTTTGTAAGAGATAGAGATCAAGCATAAAGCTTAAAATATCCAAACTCAATATTAATTCAGAGCTGAAGTTCCCATAAAGAGATGTTCCCAAAACTCATTAGCCTCAAAGCAATAAGGAATAAGTCAAAGGAAAATGTGCAGTAGCAGTAGGAACTGCAAAACCTGAATGTGGCAGGATGCCGAAATATGGGGTCTGATTTTCTCCTCTAGAAACACGTACTACTATATAAAGTCAAATAGAAATGTTGCAATCCATGTTGCATCTTCTTCTGCTCTCATCCAATCAGCTTTCGGTATTCTTTTGAGAACAGACCCCCCCCCCCCCATACAAGAACATTAACTACAGACAGTTATCATGAAGTCTGAAACTAAGTACATTTCTATAGCTACATATGAGGCTTTTCAATTTCAAACCTCATTTCCCACAGGCATGACTTCATTTCTAACCTCATAAAACATAGTATGTTACCTAAATGATTAATTTATGTAAAATCGAAACATTAACTTAAAAGGTCAATGTCTCTGTTTAAACATTACATTTTTATGTGATTATTTTCATAATTTCATCTAAAAATAAAACTTTCTCAGCAGTCATTACAAAACATTATTATTAACCAGAATCATTTTGCAGAGTTATGTGAAGGTTTTTGTTAAAGGCATAGTCGTGCAAACGTCAACCTTTAAACATTTGATGCTTGTTTCAGAACATCTAGCAAAGCTACTTGCAGAGAAAAGCTGCTTTAGACTTTTTTGAGGCCTAGTACGAATAAATATAACTATATAGTACAAATTGCACATTTTAAAACGTCTATTCAGTTCAATATAAATTGCACTTTAGTACTGAACATATGATTTTAACTAAATTATTTTCGTTTTTGGTAAAACTCCCTATCGCCTGTTTCTGGGGTTTCCTGACTCCTCTCAGTTTCAACCAAAGATCATTTTGCGGCTCATAAATCCTCGGTTTAGAAAGAAATTAACATGTCTCCTTTCATTGTCTTCCTGTCAAGCAAATGCTGGATATCAAAGCCCTATGTCTCATGCATAAAGATTATTATGGCACAGAGAAATCTCTTCTTGAATCTTGCTTTAAGCAATACAAGCCTTCAAGTGCTCTTCATTCCCGTTCTCAGTTTCGTTTAATTGTACCGAGAATCAAGAAGGTAAGTGTTGGCGGCATATCTCTCCCTGCTTGGCCCAAAGCTGTGAAATGATTTCCGTATATGGATAAAATCCATCGTTATCTATAGCTTTCATAGATGGCCTCTACCGTTTATTTCAGTTTCTGAAAATCATAACTCTTTGCTATTACATCACAACAGTTGATAACAAAACTGGTTAGGAACTGTTACTAAGGCTCAATAAGGCCTTCTAGGCCAGGTACCAGGGCGCTCTGAGGGCCTGCCAGCCCAACTCTGCTTGTCTGCTTTGACTGAAAGCAGAAAGTTCAGCTGCAGGAGAGGGAAGGAAGGCAGGGAAGGTAGTGGGTCTTGTTTACGGATAGGAGGTAAGATATTAATTTTTTTCCAATTGTGTCTGGGAGGAGAGAGCATGTTATGTATTGCTTTCATATCATTCTCTGCGCCTGCACATTAGTTGAAGGCAGAGGTAGATGATTTTGGAGTGCATACATAGCATAAAATTATAGATGAGTGAAAAGGGAATCACAGATATTGTTTTTCACCTCGGAGTTCTGAGTGACATCATAGACAACTCAAGCTGTCTATTTGATGTCAATCTGAGCCCCTCTATGAAAAACATCCCTGTAATTCAGTGTTATATATTTGTCATGCCTTTGTTATGAAAGCTCTTAAGACCTACCCGGTCTGTTAACAAAGCTGCTGATATGCTGTATATCTATCCAGTGTTGTTTTCGAGCACTAAGATGTCTTGTTGTTGATGAGGTGCTTAATAAGTTTGTTCATTCATGTGACTATTTAATATAGTTATTCACAATTTACTTTTGTCGGTTTTGCATCAGGCAATGCCACAAATTTATGTTGCTGGTCCATTAGTGAATGAACAGGACCATCACCAGGACAAGTGACATTTCAGAATTGCTTCCAGTGAAAGTCAGGGAAGTCCTGTGTATCTAAATTTGTTCAATCATTTAGCAGACCTCGGACATTTAAAGGAGCTTGCTTCAAGAGTACTACATCTAGTGCAAAATAGGTGCAGGTCAGATCACTGTACATCAGTCTTCCACAGATTTAATGTACATGAACATCCTTGTTCACTACCGTAAACATGGCTACACTAATTACCTTCCCGAGTTGCTTATACACAAATGCATAGCTGCAATGGGATATGGACTCTCGAATACAGTTTAGCTCAGGTGGCATGCTGTTTTTCACCTGGATCACCCCCAAGGCCAGGGCCACTAGAATTAGGTGGCAAGGGAGGGTGAAAGATACCTCACTGTGGGACTCCACCTTATGGCCTGGCGAATTTGAGCCCACATCCCTTACCACAACCTACACAAAGAACCTCAGACTAGTAATCGGCAATCAACTCACCATGACCGGCTAAGCGAACGCAGTCTCAGTCTCCTGTATCCACACATTCGGGATGCTCAAGACAATATTCAAAAGGCTCCCCATCAACACTCGCAGTACCATCACCCAAGCTCTCATCACCGGCAAGCTGGACTACAGCACCACACTCTAAGCTGAAGTCAATGCTGAGCTGACCAGAAGAATCTAGACCATATAAAACTCCTAGGGCAGGCTTACCTTCAACCTCGCACCCACCACTCGTATCACACCTCAAAGAGTTCGACTGACTCCTAGTCCACAAATGGCCAGTCTTCAAACTCTTCACATACACCTACAAAGCCTTACAGAACATTGGCCCCACATATTTCAACTACAGCGTAAACTTAAATAACCCTATGAAATGAAGATAAATTCAAGGAAATTAGGGTTGATGCTTTATTCAATCGAAGATATTCAAGAAGGGGGGATTGGCCCAGCAAGGTTAGGGAAGGAAGGCAGGGCCGATTATTGATAAACAAATAAGATGCGCCTTCGCAACCACTTAGTATGAACAATTACTTTCAATAGAAATAAACGCAAATTAATCCGTTATTCCTAGCCTCAAAGTTAGGCTGCTTTAGTATTTAATCATTTCAACATTTTTGAAAAGAAAAAGGACATGTAATCAACTCAACAGAGAATACATTTTGATGATGACATGCTAACAAAACACAAAGTAACTGAACAGATACAAAATCAATTTGGACATTTGGAGAAAAAATATACACAAAAATCACAATATTTATCAAAAACAGCAACTGTAGCGAGTAGTGATCTAATCAACTACCTAACAAAAACAGTTGAAACCTGATGAAACCATTCTTGCATGTTTACACAATTCATGACACAAAAACTTGCAACTGTTATGATTACAATTACAAAATTGATGCAAAAGGTTTTTTCTTATCACTCGGGATTCAGGCTGTACTTAATGTATTGGCCGACGCGTTTCAAGTCTTGGTTTTTGAAATTACCAGACTCTCATCAGGGCTGGATGAGTCTTTAAAAGGTATATCAACTGGTCAATGACCAGCGGAAGTTGTGCGTCTCAAGTTCAGCGTTTTATGCAGTGCTCACCTAGTGTGTGATCACGCGTAGTGAACCTTCTCCGGTTCTCTGTATTACAGGGGACGACGTGGCAAGTTTTTCAACAGGTATTACTGAATCTGTATCACACGTTAGTCGGGTGCGCGGCAGTGCCGATTTCCAAGTTCTGGAAGGTAAATGAAACCGGGTTGAAAAAACAGTCACCCGGCAGTGCCGATTTTCAAGTTCTTCAAACCAAGATTTAATCGCCGAGCTGAATGTCTCCTATTCCATCATTTCCTCATTAACAATGGTATAAGGTGAGCCCGAATCAGCATAGATTTTGACCACTACTCCACCAATACTCATTGTACAAATAGGTTTGTTAACCATGTCCTCATCTCTTATTCTTAAAACTAACTTATCATGAACATTCATTACCAAATTATCTTCTATGTCGTTCTCAAAATTTTCTTCCTCATCAATGTCATTTACAAAATTTACTTTACCCTTCTTTTTCCTGTTACATGCTTTTGTCAAATTGCCTTTCAAACCACAACTAGAACATTTAGCTTTCAGGCCAGGACATCCTGTGAAATCAGCCAGATGTTCCAAACTGTTGCATCTGTAACACTTAGGTTTAAAATTCGAGGAAGATTGAGGATGTTTAGTTGAAAAAGATTTGTTGTTAGAACCAAAAGATTGTCTAGAGTTATAACTAAACCTCTTTTTATCAGTAGCATTCACCTTGCCAACCACTTCATTAGTCAGTGCACTATTATCATTCTTTATCACGTTAGCGCACCTGCCAGACATTTCTGCTTTGCGTGCAATAGCAAGAATATCATCTAAGGGAGAATCCCCATTAATCCATAACCTATCCTGTATAGAAGCATTATAAGAATGCATAACAATTTGGTCTCTAATTAATTCTTCTTGTAGTACACCAAATTTACAGTCTAATGATAATTTTTTAAGGTCAGCAAGAAAATGATCAATGTTCTCATCTTTAGTCTGTTTTCTTGAAAAAAATTTGAATCTTGTTACGCCAATACACACTTTAGGAGCAAAGTAAGTGTCTAAATGTAAAAGCGCTAACATATAAACATTCAAATCACCTGGAAAAGAGGGTTTAGTCATAGTTTCATATACCTTTAGTCCAACAGGACCTAAAGAATGAAGAAGAAGTCTCTTTTTTTGAGCATGAGACATTTTTCCATCCTCATCTAATGCATCTATATAGTTACAGAAGTAAGGCTTCCATTCCAACCACTTAAGTGGTGGTTCACTACCAGAAACCCAGAATGCCTGAGGAGGGCTAATGTTGTAATTAGGTTGAGTCATTATAAATTAGAAAACCTAAAACCACAATAATTTAAAATCAAAAATGTGAAGTAATGCTGGATTAAGTACTTTAAATATTATCACTAATTGTGCTAGTACAAAAACTTATAAGGTGCTATACCAGTTAAATAGTATCACACTAAATTAAATCATCACTGTACTGAATACCGTAAAATAAATAATTATATAGAGAAATAAAGAAAGGTGTGCGAGTCACCGTTGATGGTAACACGCTGATGAAGTTGGAGAAGGTGTGCGAATCACCGTTGATGGTAACCCGCTGATGACGGTGGAGAAAGTGTGCGAATCACCGTTAATGGTAACCCGCTGTAGAAAATTGTTTAATCTTCCTTCCGATTCTTCAAAGATGGTAATGCGCTTGTTAAATCTTTCCTCTGAGTCTATACGAAGGTGTCCGTAACTTCAGGTTTAACCAAAGGGGCCGCCACAACGTGTTACGTCACACGCAATTACCCAGCATTCAAAGCGGAACGTCGAAGCGTCGAGGTGGAACGTCAGTGCGCCAAGTTGAAGATGAAACAGAAGGTGAATGTTTACTTTTGAATATGGTGCGAGCTTTGGAGCGAGCTGTGGTGCGAGCTGTGACGCGCTAATGGCAACAACGGTAAAGCGCTTCTTCCCTTAATTAACAATTAGTCACGCCAACATTTCATTTCCATTAGGATTCATAGTTAAAATCCAACAACGAAGGAGTTAATGTAAATCCTTTGTTTTTGCTCGAAATAGCTCGGTATTTAAAAACGCATGTAGTTTCAAAATGAACAGTGCTATAAAATATGCTCAAGCACCTTAAGATTATTCCAAAAGTAATTAGTCAATAAATAGTTGGTATATTTACCAAGGTAGATAATTGTCATCAGAGTTCTTTAACGTCCTTCCCAGTCCATTGAGGTAAAACAAAAAAAAATGTTAAAATCAGGTTGCAATAATATCCCACGTAGGTTCTGCTCTTCGAATCCCGTCGCCAGTGAAATGAAGATAAATTCAAGGAAATTAGGGTTGATGCTTTATTCAATCGAAGAGCACAGTACAAGTAATCCAGCAAGATCAGCATCAAGGAATAACTGACTCTTACAAAGGATGCACATCAACATGACATGTATAACATTCCACATTCAGTAATGACATAACTAGAATGTGTATGATTAAAGGAACAGTACAATAAGTAAGCAACACAACACATCCCCCTTTCTAATAATAAAATAAATAAAAAAATAAAAGAACAAGGAAAACATACATTAAGTGGATCAAAACTTTCCAATCATATGCAAAATAAAAAAAGAAACTACTACCTATTGTTTGTGATATAACCCTTAACTATTGTTAGTGATATAATCTTTAAGCCATAGAGGAACCACCCTCTTCCTTGAGGAATGGCAGAGAGTAGGATCCTCACAAGTAACAGAACCATCTTCCATAGGAGTGACAACCGAATCTTCAGAGATGTTGCTAGAAGACTCTAAATTATCATTCTGAGAAACAACCACACTAGAATTAGGAATATCACTCGAACTAGGACAACTAACCACTCCAGAATTGTCAATCAAATTATTGTTGCCACTAGAACCATCAACATCCAAATCTTCTGGTTTCCAAAGGGTGTTAGAAAAATCAGGCCTAGAAGAACAACTCAGATTACATCTGGCAATTCTACTCAAATTCCAAACTTTCCCATTGCTACGTTTAACAGAATTCTTTAAAACTTCCATTACTTGAAAGGGTTCAGAAAAAGTAGACTCGCCTTTCTGTACCTTAAAAGGTTTTTTAATTCTAATCCAATCACCAACATTTATCTTGACCTCTTTTGATCCATGTTTCAAATCATGATATTTTTTACTTTTGTCATGGACCTGTACCAACCGTGCCTTAACTAAGTCCTTAGAATAAGGCTCAACTTCACCTGAAAATAACCAAGTAGGGATAGTTTTAGAACGTGGGTTCCTACCCTTCATTAAGACAAAAGGGGAAACACCAGTAGAATCATTAATAGTAATACGGTAATTCCAAACAACTTTCCCAACTTGAGTTGGCCAATCCAGATTATTACTAAAAGAAAGCTGAATAGTATTCTTCAATACCCTATTAAAACGTTCTACGACTCCGTTACCACCAGGATTATAAAGAGAAGTTGTCCTATGCCTAATACCAAGTTTACTGAAATATCTTTTCGTTCTTACAGACAAGAACTGAACACCATTATCGGTGAGAATGCAAGAAGGGATTCCCTCTGTAACAAAAGTCTCATCAAGGAAACTTAAAACAGAATCAGTATCTGCTCTCTCTACCACCTTAACAACGGGCCATTTAGAAAACAAATCAATGAGGACAATCAAATACCGATGAGAACCACCCTGTTCTTGAATAGGGCCCATTATGTCCACCGCAACAGATTCCCAAGTAAACTCAGGAGAAGAACACTCCAACATAGGAGGACGAAAGGTACGCAAAGTCTTGTCTGCAGAAGCACAAATAACACAATCTCTAACAATCTTTTCCGTTTGAGAATCACAACCAGGCCACCAAAATAAATTCTTTACCAATGATTTAGATCTCACAGTCCCAGGGTGACCCTCATGGCAAAGTTCAATGATTCCTTCACGCAAACCACTAGGAGGAACGATCTTCTCACCCCTTAATAAAGTCTCATGAGCAACTGAGAGTTCAGACCCAACTTCCCAAAAAGGTCTTAAAACATCATCCAACACACCTTTTTTATCTGGCCAACCCTCAACTGTGTAGGAAATTACTTTCTGTAAACATTCATCAGCCAAGTACTCACTACTCCATTCTTCCCTGCTGAAGGCTGAAAGACCTTCATCATGAACATAGGATATTTGTAATTCATTCCAATTGTTATTATCAACTTCCTCTAACATTACGGGCATCCTTGACAGAAAATCGACTAGAACGTTGCTTTTACCTGGCACATAAACAATCTTGTAAATGAAGTTCTGTAACCTCATAGAAATTCTAGCCAGGCGAGCAGAAGCATTGATAACCCCTTCGGTAGTCAAAATCTTAACTAATGGCTTGTGGTCGCTGCGTAATAAACACATTTTACCCCAAACAAAAGACTTGAAATGATCTAACGCCCTCCCTTTCTATTATAGGATACTTTTCTTCACAAGGAGAAAGAGATCTTGAAGCATAGGCTATTACATTTTCCTTCCCTTTCTCATCTATTTGCACCAAAACAGCTCCAAGACCCTTGTTACTAGCATCAGTAGTAATTACGTTCTCCAAGGATGGATCGAAACTGTGTAGAGCAGTGGCCTGAGCAATAGCGTTCTTAATATTCTTGAAATCTTCATTACAAGATTTAGACCATTCAAACTTCACACCCTTCTTTAAAAGTTGTCGAATATTATATGTAACACTCGCAAAATTAGGAACATACTTAGAGCAAAACTCAGCCATTCCTAAGAATGACTTAATGTCGTCTTTACTTGTAGGAACAGGAGCCTCAGAGATAGCTGAAACCAAGGAAGGTTTAGGTTTAACACCTTCAGCATCAATGATATGGCCTGGATAAGTTACACTCTTCTGAGCAAATTTACATTTAGAATGTTCAACGGTAAGGCCCTTGCTTTCAAGAATATTCAATACTTTATGTAGTCTTGACAAATGTTCATTTTCATCATCTCCAAAAACAAGAATGTCATCTTGAAAAAATCTGACACCTTTTTCTCCCTTAAATAATTGATACATTAGTCGTTGGAAAACTGCAGCCGCCGAAGCTAAGCCGAACGGCATGCGTTTATAACGGAAGCAACCAAAGGGTGTCACAAAGGATGTAAACTTCATTGATTCAGGGCACAGAGAAATCTGGTGGTATGCAGACGATAGGTCTATAGTAGAAAACCATTGTGCATTACCAAGGCTAGAAACCATCTCATTGATTTTCGGAAGTGGGAACTTGTCAACCTCAATATTGCTGTTTAAATACCTCAAATTCACACATAATCTGATTTTACCATTGCTCCGTCTCGCGATGACAATTGGCGAAACCCATTCACTCGCTTCAATAGGCTCAATAATGTCAGTAGAAACAAGTTTATCTAGTTCTTTGCTGACTTCATCTCTTACCAAAATAGGAACGTTCCTACATTTATGTACCTTTGGACAAGCGTCATCCTTCAATATAATCTTATGCTCAAAACCAATTAAATTTCCCAAAGTTTTACTAAAAACTTTCGGACATTTGTGTAAAATACCATCAGTAACAACAGAACTATCATCCACTACTAAAACTTGTTCTTTACTGTTTGTATCTAGAATAATGTGAAGTTGTTTTTGGTCAAACCACCCTAAAACAGGTGGTCCTTTCTTAGAAATGTAAAGCTTTCCCCTACATTCTCTACCTTTGAATCTGAAAGCAAACCAACGAAAACCCAGGATAGAAATAGGTTCTCCCATATAACCTTCAGGGTGGATATCTGATGGCAATAACTTCTCACCAACATGTTGGATAAAAGAAGATTTCCACATTTCCTCATTAACAATGGTATAAGGTGAGCCCGAATCAGCATAGATTTTGACCACTACTCCACCAATACTCATTGTACAAATAGGTTTGTTAACCATGTCCTCATCTCTTATTCTTAAAACTAACTTATCATGAACATTCATTACCAAATTATCTTCTATGTCGTTCTCAAAATTTTCTTCCTCATCAATGTCATTTACAAAATTTACTTTACCCTTCTTTTTCCTGTTACATGCTTTTGTCAAATTGCCTTTCAAACCACAACTAGAACATTTAGCTTTCAGGCCAGGACATCCTGTGAAATCAGCCAGATGTTCCAAACTGTTGCATCTGTAACACTTAGGTTTAAAATTCGAGGAAGATTGAGGATGTTTAGTTGAAAAAGATTTGTTGTTAGAACCAAAAGATTGTCTAGAGTTATAACTAAACCTCTTTTTATCAGTAGCATTCACCTTGCCAACCACTTCATTAGTCAGTGCACTATTATCATTCTTTATCACGTTAGCGCACCTGCCAGACATTTCTGCTTTGCGTGCAATAGCAAGAATATCATCTAAGGGAGAATCCCCATTAATCCATAACCTATCCTGTATAGAAGCATTATAAGAATGCATAACAATTTGGTCTCTAATTAATTCTTCTTGTAGTACACCAAATTTACAGTCTAATGATAATTTTTTAAGGTCAGCAAGAAAATGATCAATGTTCTCATCTTTAGTCTGTTTTCTTGAAAAAAATTTGAATCTTGTTACGCCAATACACACTTTAGGAGCAAAGTAAGTGTCTAAATGTAAAAGCGCTAACATATAAACATTCAAATCACCTGGAAAAGAGGGTTTAGTCATAGTTTCATATACCTTTAGTCCAACAGGACCTAAAGAATGAAGAAGAAGTCTCTTTTTTTGAGCATGAGACATTTTTCCATCCTCATCTAATGCATCTATATAGTTACAGAAGTAAGGCTTCCATTCCAACCACTTAAGTGGTGGTTCACTACCAGAAACCCAGAATGCCTGAGGAGGGCTAATGTTGTAATTAGGTTGAGTCATTATAAATTAGAAAACCTAAAACCACAATAATTTAAAATCAAAAATGTGAAGTAATGCTGGATTAAGTACTTTAAATATTATCACTAATTGTGCTAGTACAAAAACTTATAAGGTGCTATACCAGTTAAATAGTATCACACTAAATTAAATCATCACTGTACTGAATACCGTAAAATAAATAATTATATAGAGAAATAAAGAAAGGTGTGCGAGTCACCGTTGATGGTAACACGCTGATGAAGTTGGAGAAGGTGTGCGAATCACCGTTGATGGTAACCCGCTGATGACGGTGGAGAAAGTGTGCGAATCACCGTTAATGGTAACCCGCTGTAGAAAATTGTTTAATCTTCCTTCCGATTCTTCAAAGATGGTAATGCGCTTGTTAAATCTTTCCTCTGAGTCTATACGAAGGTGTCCGTAACTTCAGGTTTAACCAAAGGGGCCGCCACAACGTGTTACGTCACACGCAATTACCCAGCATTCAAAGCGGAACGTCGAAGCGTCGAGGTGGAACGTCAGTGCGCCAAGTTGAAGATGAAACAGAAGGTGAATGTTTACTTTTGAATATGGTGCGAGCTTTGGAGCGAGCTGTGGTGCGAGCTGTGACGCGCTAATGGCAACAACGGTAAAGCGCTTCTTCCCTTAATTAACAATTAGTCACGCCAACATTTCATTTCCATTAGGATTCATAGTTAAAATCCAACAACGAAGGAGTTAATGTAAATCCTTTGTTTTTGCTCGAAATAGCTCGGTATTTAAAAACGCATGTAGTTTCAAAATGAACAGTGCTATAAAATATGCTCAAGCACCTTAAGATTATTCCAAAAGTAATTAGTCAATAAATAGTTGGTATATTTACCAAGGTAGATAATTGTCATCAGAGTTCTTTAACGTCCTTCCCAGTCCATTGAGGTAAAACAAAAAAAAATGTTAAAATCAGGTTGCAATAATATCCCACGTAGGTTCTGCTCTTCGAATCCCGTCGCCAGTGAAATGAAGATAAATTCAAGGAAATTAGGGTTGATGCTTTATTCAATCGAAGAGCACAGTACAAGTAATCCAGCAAGATCAGCATCAAGGAATAACTGACTCTTACAAAGGATGCACATCAACATGACATGTATAACATTCCACATTCAGTAATGACATAACTAGAATGTGTATGATTAAAGGAACAGTACAATAAGTAAGCAACACAACACCCTAGCAGACACCTGTGCTCAGCTGGACTCCTACTCACGCACACACCCCCTGCATACGCAAAGGATCGGGTGGTCATGCCTTCTCCAACCTCGCTCCTAAAGCCTGGAATTAGCTGCCCCTGAAAATCAGAGCTGCCTCCTCATTTTTTGGATACTGCTAGCAAATCTGGCTTTTCACCTAGACCAGACTCTGGCTCGGCATATACAGATCCTCTTTTAGCAATAGGATGCCCTCCAGGGTGAGTGGCCCACTATCCAAATAAACATAATGTAACAAATTATGCAGCAGGGTTGTCTAAATTATACGGTAACAAAATGCAAATTATGTGGCATAATGTGGCACATTTTGTGTTCATATTAACTCATTATTTTCAAACCTTTACATGTTAACACTATCTGGGCAGATGTTTCACCCACTTAGTACCACTTTCACACTCAAACACAGAAGTAAACAACCAAAAGGTGGGCAGTCAACCTTTGCGAAGGGCTCCACTATGACATAACCTGGTTCATTGCATTTTAGTATCTTTTGATCCGTCTGAACCACAAAATAATTTTTTGTTGAAGTTTTCAAATTATACAGCATGTAATGGATTATGTGGCAAAGTGGCAAATCCATAATAATGTGGAAACCGCCACAGCCGCAAAATCATATCATTCCAGCGACCGGCCCAAAGCCAATCCCTCCAAGCCAACACCTGCACCCCTGAATTTGGTTTAGTTGTAGCAAGGCGTGCACTAACGTCTCCCAATATGCTTTGGTGCCAGTTGCAAACCCCCAAAATGGTTTAGTTGTAATGGGGTGCAAACCTTCCTGAAAGGGTGACCTGGAGACTGGTATAGACTACCCAAGTTGTCAGCTTCAGGATGGGATGCAGACTTTCGAAACTGAAGATGTGCATTTTTATGGGTAACTTTTAGATAAAGTGTGAATTGAGGAAGGGTCAATGTTTTGATTTTAGATAATCTGAATTAGGCTCAGGCTTTTGCTATATACCAGTGACATATGTGTTCTACCAACAATTGATACTTGTGTCCTACAACAATAGACCAGGATGCCTCCGTCTCCCACCTAAATGGATTCCTATTTAAATTAGACAACTCCTTTTTGCATTAAATGCGATGAGAATTCAAACATTCGTCTGTGTGTCTGTTTCCTCGTGAGATCAATAATAATGGTCTGAGTTAGAGTAACTCGTTAGTAAAGTTATTTCCATGGGTATTTTCTGACTCTTCGGCGCTGGTGAAATCTCTCTCTTATTATAACATTTATTATGCTGACCTGATCCAACAGCCTTACAAAAATGCTTTTCTGTTTGTGGCAGTGGCCCTGAACACCACATGTTTTGTGTTTTTTTATTTTTTGTTTTACTTTTTTGCCTCTGTTGTGGTATATTTGTGCTTGTATTGTGCATATATATATCGCTTCTACGAAAATTGTCTTTTAATTCACAAGTGTTAAGTGCTTGTCTGTTGACAGGTTTGCTTATATCACTTGTTTTTACTTTTTCCTGTTATATATAAAAATAATTGACTTTAATTGCATGCAAAGTTATTTTAATGGCTTGCCTTTTAGGTGCCACTTTTTTCCCCGGACGAAAGACGTTCACCCTCTGCACTACATTTTTTTATTCATAATTGTATAAGTGATGTTGCCAAGATGGCGACAGGAACAGTCGCATAACTTTGAGCTCTGTCCTGGTGCTGCGAAGATCCTGCTGATATTGTTGTTTGGTCCCCCCATCCTGCAGGAGAGAATGCTCGCGGAGCCACCTGTTGCCTGGTGCACCACCAGGATGCCATGGCGGGCTATGGGCACTCCCCAAGTACATTGGGAACTCCCACGGAACGTAGAGCCCAGTGGACGGCGAAGACCGATGCTGGTGTTTCTGCCCCCTTCAAAGGCCTGGGATGAGGCTGATCAGCTGGCCGACCATGGAGGATCCTGGGGACCCTAGGGAGACCTCTGAGCCGTAAAACATTCGAGCGGGAGCCCCGTACCGCGAGGAGGCTGTGGTAGGCCCCTGGGGCTGCGATGAGGGCGGGTGAGTCTACCCCTCTCCATCTTAATACTCTGAGAGGCCTGGAGCCGCGCGGAGCCAGGATGGGCGACTAAAGCGAGTGAAACTGCTTGCCAGCTCCGGGGGGAAATCTCATGGCATTAGTGGTCAAGGCGGGAGCTTCGGACCGCAGAAAGACACGGTGGTGCCCGCTGAGGTTGTGACAAGAGTGGGTGAATTTACCCCTCCCCATCTGGAGATGCAGAGAGCCCTGGGTCCACGAGGAGGGAGGCACCTGGGGAATTTATCAGAGCACATCAGTCCCGGCGGGAGCTCCAGACCATGGGAAGACATCAGTGGGGCCCGTGAGGCCGCAACGGTTGTGGGCAAGTCTTCCCTATCCCCTCTTGAGACCCTCAGCGGTCTGCAAGGAGACTGGTCGAGCAGCCAAAGAGAGGCAATAGCTTGCCAGCACCAGAGGACACTGTCAAGGCACCAGCGGTTTGGGCGGGTGCTCAGGACCCCAGAAATACAGGAGCAGGCCTGACAGAGGCTGCAGCAGGGTCAGGTTAGCCTCCCCTCCTTTGACTCTGGGAGAACCTGGGTCCACGCAAGGCCTGGTTGAGCTAACTAGCTTGCTGGCTCTGGGGGACAGCATTGAGGTGACACAGTGCTGGAGAGGAGCCCTTGGCCTGACAAGACCGCTTTATGCCAATTCTAGATTCTGAAGGAGCATGTGGGCTTTCCCCTCTCCCCCATTAGCACAGGGGGATTGGTGACTACTCGAGGCCTGAACAGACACCTGAAAAGCCCCCAAACATTCACTGGTTGGTGCACTAGTATAGAATGTTGGTACACTTTCAGTTTTAGCAGCCTGCTGAGATTTCTGGGCAGATTTCGCCCATTAGATTGCAGCAAGGCGGCCTTTAGAGACTCTTGCGCCCCAGTAAGGAGCGCTGCTGGTACTGGACTGGCTGGTGGGCATAAGGAGGTCACCACTATTCCACTCTTGCAGAGTTTAGTACCTGCTGTGGGTGCCCACCCGGCTCACTACGCACCCATATAAGACGGACCATTGGCCGTGGTTGTGGCTCACTTGTGTAGTGGGCCACCTCTACCCAGTCCTGGACAAGTTGGAGGACCGAGAACGCCCCTGAACTGAGGAGCGGGTGAAGGACATACAGCAGGGACCATGCCCACCGCAGAGGTAGGGGGTATTTGTGGGCCATGGCCTAGCTATACCCTTGAACAATTCTTGCAACGCAAGGACGGTAAAACAGAAGGGTTTCAAGGCGGGGGAGAGCCACCTGGCTGCCTCCTTGATTGGCTAGAACTCTGCCCAGTCTGGGGCACCTCTCATTGTGGAACATATGCTGCAGGACACCAATACTATATTCACGGAGCATCTCTGAAGCCAAAGTTGGACACACTGATCACTGGCATGGGCATCATATGGAAGGCCGATCAGACTACAATGACATTAGGGTGATGGGACTACCTGAGGGGATGCAGGGCACGAGCATAGACCTGTACATGGAGCAATGGCTGCCGCAAGTGGTCCTGGGAGGCAAGACTTCCACCTTCGTTTCGGTGGAGCGGGCACATCAAGGAGCAGCCAGGTCCCCTCTGCCTGGAGCACCTCTATTCCTGTAGTGGTGCGGTTGTTCAACGACCGCCACAGGCAAAACATTCAGCATATTGTCCAAACCAAAAGACCCTGGCAAGTGGAAAATCAAGCAGTTACGATTTTCCCAGACTACACACAGGATCTTCAGAAGCAGGATCCTCCTATTGTTTGGTGAAGCAAAAACGTAGGCAATTGGGGCTCAAGTATGCTTTGATAGTCCTGGCCAAACTAGAGGGTCCTAAGGGGAGATAAGGCTGGTATTTTTCAATCGACACAGGAGACCTGGAAGTGGTTAGAGGCCAGGAAGAGAGCGTCTGCCCTGGAGCCAGACTGAGAATGATGGGGGATTGAGGGGGGCGTAGAACAGACGCCAATTTGCCCGTAAGCTCAGAACCCGAATGTCTGAAGATCAAGCGGCACATTAGAGGGCACTGGTGGTGGCTGAACTGGAAAGAGTGGGATCCCCTGACTTAGGCTTTTGTAGCTTAGATGCCACTGGGGTGCCCCAATTGTGTGGCTTCCTCCCGAATTAGATCCTGGAGGCATTTTTGGGAGGTTCCCGTGTCACTCCAATTACGGCGGATCTCTTGTAAGGACTCTGGTACTACTGAGTACTTTTTGCTCCATGATGTGGGGAGTGGCACTATCTATGCTGATACCCTTGGCTGCGGCACTGAGGACTTGAGATGTTGGGGTAATGGGGTGGGAAAGACACTACACTGGAGGCGGCGCTTGGGGAAATGTGAGCTTCCTCAGTGTACTTAGTAGTTGTCATGCGACACACCACACCATCTACAGGAAATGTACTTTGGCTAATTGTATTTCACAAGGTTTGTGTCAGGATGCAGCACTGTTGTGCAACGGCCTGGGTAAGGGAGTTGAGGGGAACTGTTTCATGTAATTCTATGTGTGTGTGTGATGATCAACCCCTTCTTGCTCCGCTGCCTCAGACCCCTTTGGAGATTGGATGTACAGACTTAACAAGGTTCTACAAGAATATACTCTAATCACATGGCGTATGAGAGGCATTTGTTGCTATATCAAGCAACACAGTGTTTAGGCTTATTTAAGAAGGCTCCAAGCACTTTGCATGTGTAATTGCGCAGGTGTTGGCAGGGTGGAGTCTTTGGCGCCACCTATTCGGGCTATGCGGGAGGAGTGCTGCTGTGGGTGCCCCTTGGTGTCCCATTCACTGTCTCCCACACTAGGATAGACCCGGAGGGACTCTTTGTGGTGGTGGAGGGAGCCCTGGATGGGTTACCATTGTCCTTGGTGGCAGTTTATGCCCCGAACGCTGGACAGGCGTCCTTCTTTGCATCCCTGACACCCACACTTTTGGCTGATCATCGCTCGGATGTTAAGACTTTAATGAGGTCATGGATATCAAGAAGCACACGTAAACGCCCCCGTTACTGGGGGCATAGCCCTGCAAGTCTCCCAGCAGCTACACACGTGGGCACACAACATGTAGGTGGAGAGGATATGGTGGCTGCTACATCCTGAAGATAGGGAATACTCCCAATAATCGGCAGTACATACACTCCAGACTAGACATGGTATTTGGCTCCACTGACTTGGTCCCGCAGTGCACATGAGGAATACTTGGGTCGTAGCCTTTTGGATCACAACCCCTTGTGATATCACTCATGAGGGGGAGAGCTAGACAGAAGATCCCCACTTGGCACTAGGATAGACCCGGAGGGACTCTTTGTGGTGGTGGAGGGAGCCCTGGATGGGTTACCATTGTCCTTGGTGGCAGTTTATGCCCCGAACGCTGGACAGGCGTCCTTCTTTGCATCTCTGACACCCACACTTTTGGCTGATCATCGCTCAGATGTGAAGACTTTAATGGGGTCATGGATCTCAAGAAGCACACGTACACGCCCCCGCTACTGGGGGCACAGCCCTGCACAGTCTCCCAGCAGCTACACACGTGGGCACACAACATGTAGGTGGAGAGGATATGGTGGCTGCTACATCCTAAAGATAGGGAATACTCCCAATACTCGGCAGTGCATACACTCAAGACTAGACATGGTATTTGGCTCCACCTACTTGGTCCCGCAGTGCACACGAGGAATACTTGGGTCGTACCCTTTTGGATCACAACCCCTTGTGATATCACTCATGAGGGGGAGAGCTAGACAGAAGATCCCCACTTGGCACTTAGCCACATCTGCCCGTAATGATGCAGAGTCTGTACTCAGATAGGCGAAGCCATGGAGTGATACTTATTACCTCCTGCTTGAATGGGGTGTTTTTAAGGGTGATTCTAAAGGGGAAGGGTGCGTGAAAACAGTGTATGGTGTGAGAAAGGTCCAGACGGCAGAAGTGCTTACTGTGGCAGACTGCATTGGGGCGCTAGAAAAAGAACTTGTGACATCCCCAGACTGTTGTGCGGTATTGATTGAGCTGCAAAAGGAATATGGGACACTTTAGTGCAGGTTGTCGAATTTTGAATATAACACCTGCCTTCAGTGAGAACACGAGTTGGGAGACAATGCCTTCTGCTTATTGGCTTGGCTGTTGAGGTTGGAGTTCCACAGTTGTCCCATACCAGCTCTCTCCGGTCGGACGGGTGGTGAATTCGAAGCCGGAGATCAGTGTGACATTTGAGGAATAAGGAGTGATATGAGAAGGCCTTGGGGGTAACGATGGACACAGTTTCCGCATATCTGACCGAGGGTGAGAATCCCCACATTCAACCCTCTACACCGGCAGGAACAGGATGATCCATTGACCTTAGAGAAACTAAAGGGGGGATAGCACAGATTGCACGTGGGTAGGTAGCAGGCACTGATGGCTTCCCAGTCGAGTTCTGTGCTTACTACCATGCCCAGTTGGCACCTTTGCTGTTAAAGGTTTACGAAGCAGATGTGTTTTGTGGGTCCCTCCCGAGCTCCCTGAGGGAGGCCGTGATAGTGGTACTCACAAAGCCTGGCCATGATCTATTGATCTATTGAATGTGACGTCTTACCGCCCTTTATTTCTTCTAAATCTAGGTTACAAGGTGCTTGGCAAGGTCCTGGCTCATCGCTTAGTGGAGGTGTTAGACCTGGCTTTTTCAGCTGGTTTATCCCTAGACTTTTTGGTTTTTTTACCTCCTCTTTTTGACCCTGTTGTGGTTGGCTTTATAACTCTGGGCACTTTACCACTGCTGACCAGCGCTAAAGTGCATATGCTCTCACTGTAAATTGTTGTTATGGATTGGTTATTCCATGATTGGAATATTTAATTTAGATTTCAGTTCCTAGTATAGTGGGTGTCCAGGACCTGTAAATCAAAAGCTGCTAGTGGGCTCGCTTCATTGATTGTGCCACCCACATAAGCAGCCTGTAAATGTAACTCGGGCCTGCCATTGTAGCGTCTGAGTGCAGTCTAGTACTGCCATGTCGACCTGGCAAGTGCACCACTTGCCAGGCCCTAACTTTCCCTTTTTTATTTTTAAACATGTGAATCACCCCTAAGGTAGGCCCATGGTACCCCGGTGCGCAGGGTTCAGTGTTAGTGAAAGATAGGACATGCCATGATGTCCTGATAGTGAATTAATGCCAATTTCATTTCTCACTATTAAAAGGCTATCTGTCCCATATGATAGAATGGGAGTTTATTTATGACATCTTATAAATATATCTTCCCATTGGGACACGATAGAAAGATGGAGTTTAATATGCCTCAACTCAGAATATCAAAATGCATCTTTTAGTAAAGATGATTTTTATGTTGTGTGTTTGAAAATACCACTTTTAAAAAGTGGGTATTTCATGTTGGGGTAATGGAGTGGGAAAGACACTACACTGGAGGCGGCGCTTGGGGAAATGTGAGCTTCCTCAGTGTACTTAGTAGTTGTCATGCGACACACCACACCATCCACAGGAAATCTTCTTTGGCTAATTGTATTTCACAAGGTTTGTGTCAGGATGCAGCACCGTTGTGCAACAGCCTGGAAAAGGGAGTTGGGGGGAACTGTTTCATGTAATTCTATGTGTGTGTGTGTGATGATCAACCCTTTCTTGCTCTGCTGCCTCAGACCCCTTGGGAGATTGGATGTACAGACTTAACAAGGTTCTACAAGAATATAGTCTAATCACATGGTGTATGAGAGGCATTTGTTGCTATGTCAAGCGACATAGTGTTTAGGCTTACTTAAAAAGGCTCCAAGCACTTTGCATGTGTAGAGGAGATGCACCTCACGGAGGTAGAATTCGCAAAATCGCGCAGGTGTTGGCAGGGTGGAGTCTTTGGCGCCACCTATTCGGGATATGCGGGAGGAGTGCTGCTGTGGGTGCCCCTTGGTGTCCCATTCACTGTCTCCCACACTAGGATAGACGCGGAGGGACTCTTTGTGGTGGTGGAGGGAGCCCTGGATGGGTTACCGTTGTCCTTGGTGGCAGTTTATGCCCCAAACGCAGGACAGGCATCCTTCTTTGCATCTCTGACACCCACACTTTTGGCTGATCATCGCTCAGATGTGAAGACTTTAATGGGGTCATGGATCTCAAGAAGCACACGTACACGCCCCCGCTACTGGGGGCACAGCCCTGCACAGTCTCCCAGCAGCTACACACGTGGGCACACAACATGTAGGTGCAGAGGATATGGTGGCTGCTACATCCTAAAGATAGGGAATACTCCCAATACTCGGCAGTACATACACTCAAGACTAGACATGGTATTTGGCTCCACCTACTTGGTCCCGCAGTGCACACGAGGAATACTTGGGTCGTACCCTTTTGGATCACAACCCCTTGTGATATCACTCATGAGGGGGAGAGCTAGACAGAAGATCCCCACTTGGCACTTAGCCACATCTGCCCTTAATGATGCAGAGTCTATACTCAGATAGGCGAAGCCATGGAGTGATACTTATTACCTCCTGCTTGAATGGGGTGTTTTTAAGGGTGATTCTAAAGGGGAAGGGTGCGTGAAAACAGTGTGTGGTGTGAGAAAGGTCCCGACGGCAGAAGTGCTTACTGTGGAAGACTGCATTGGGGTGCTAGGAAAAGAACTTGTGACATCCCCAGACTGTTGTGCGGTATTGATTGAGCTGCAAAAGGAATACTGGAGACTTTAGTGCAGGTTGTCGAATTTTGAATATAACACCTGCCTTCAGTGAGAACATGAGTTGGGAGACAATGCCTTCTGCTTATTGGCTTGGCTGTTGAGGTTGGAGTTCCACAGTTGTCCCATAACAGCTCTCTCCGGTCGGGCGGGTGGTGAATTCGAAGCCGGAGATTAGTGTGACATTTAAGGAATAAGGAGTGATATGAGAAGGCCTTGGGGGTAACGATGGACACAGTTTCCGCATGTCTGACCGAGGGTGATAATCCCCACATTCAACCCTCTACACCGGCAGGAACAGGATGATCCATTAACCTTAGAGGAACTAAAGGGGGGATAGCACAGATTGCACGTGGGTAGGTATCAGGCACTGATGGCTTCCCAGTCGAGTTCTGTGCTTACTACCACACCCAGTTGGCACCTATGCTATTAAAGGTTTACGAAGCAGATGTGTTTTGTGGGTCCCTCCCGAGCTCCCTGAGGGAGGCCGTGATAGTGGTACTCACAAAGCCTAGCCATGATCTATTGATCTATTGAATGTGACGTCTTACCGTCCTTTATTTCTTCTAAATCTAGGTTACAAGGTGCTTGGCAAGGTCCTGGCTAATCACTTAGTGGAGGTGTTAGACCTGGCTTTTTCAGCTGGTTTATCCCTAGACTTTTTGATTTTTTACCTCCTCTTTTTGACCCTGTTGTGGTTGGCTTTATGACTCTGGGCACTTTACCACTGCTGACCAGTGCTAAAGTGCATATGCTCTCACTGTAAATTGTTGTTATGGATCGGTTATTCCATGATTGGAATATTTAATTTAGATTTCAGTCCCTAATATAGTGGGTGCCCAGGACCTGTAAATCAAAAGCTGCTAGTGGGCTCGCTTCACTGATTGTGCCACCCACATAAGCAGCCTGTAAATGTAACTCGGGCCTGCCATTGCAGCGTCTGAGTGCAGTCTAGTACTGCCATGTCGACCTGGCAAGTGCACCACTTGCCAGGCCCTAACTTTCCCTTTTTTTTAAACATGTGAGTCACCCCTAAGGTAGGCCCAAGGTACGCAGGGTTCAGTGTTTGTGAAAGGTAGGACATGCCCTGATGTCCTGATAGTGAATTAATGCCAATTTCATTTCTCACTATTAAAAGGCTATCTGTCCCATATGATAGAATGGGAGTTTATTTATGACATCTTATAAATATATCTTCCCATTGGGACACAATAGAAAGATGGAGTTTAGTATGCCTGAACTTAGAATATCAAAATGCATCTTTTAGTAAAGATGATTTTTATGTTGTGTGTTTGAAAATACCACTTTTAAAAAGTGGGTATTTTCATGTTTAGCCATCCTGTGTGCCTCTCCTGGTTTGTGTATTGACTGTCTGGCTTTGGAGTTACAGGGGCTAGGTATGTGCTTCCTCTCAGACAGCCACCGGGGGGTTTGGGTTTGATGTGCGTCCTGCCTTTCCTGAATGAGTCAGGGTTGTGGTGAATAGACCCAGGCTACATTCAGAGTAGGGGGGATGAGTTCTCACTAGCACCTGAATAGGCCCGGTCTGCATTTAGAGTGGTGAGAGGAGATTTCCCTTGCACCTGGATACGCCCGGTCTGCCTTACACAAGGCTGTCTCCACCTCCTGCGGGCATCTGCACCAGAGAGGACAGAACTGGTTTTGTCTGGGCAAAGAGCTTCTCTGCCACCAGATAACAAAGGCATTTTTCTATAAAAACTGGGGCCCAGACCCCTGAACTTTAGATTACTGCTGAACTAAGGAACCTGCCAGGAAGAAGGACCGGGAAAGGTGGAGGAGGAGTACTGCCCCAGTACTGTTGGGGTTGGCCTGCAGTGGTTTCTTCTTTCTTGTGTAGGGAAAGGACTGGACTGTGCTTTCATCATACTACTGTTAGAGCTTTCTCCATGGTCTTGAAGTAGAGCTTGCCTCCTGTTGGAAGTCTCAGGGATAAAAAACGACTTCAAAGATAATTTCTGGAAATGAAGAGGAACCTTTGCCAAGGAGAAGAGCTGGAGAAACTGAGGAGGAATACTGCCCATGTGCTGTTTGCTGTCTGGGGTTGGCCTGCAGTGGCTGTTTCTGCCAGGGAACGGGGAAAGCACTTTACTGTGTGCTGTGTCCCCTGTTTGAAGAAGATCTCCAAGGAATTGAAATAGAGCTTGCCTCCTGTTAAGAAGTCTCAGGGCCACAAATGACTTCCTGCAACTCTGCTGGTGCTGCTAGACTCCGCCATCTGTGAGTCCTACCCTTGCCTGAGGTGCAGTCAAAAGGCCTCAGAAGTGGTTTTTGCAGCTGTTCTCTGCAAGAACCAGCGTGAAGCATCGTGAAACCATGCAAAGCCTCTCGGAACCGACGCAGGGCATTGCAAAGCCGCGCTGAGTCCCACCGGGTGACGTAAAGCCTCGCCGCGCAGCACCCAGCACTGACGCCAGACGCTGTGAAGCCTCGCAAAGTGATGCCTCACCCTAGCGGGCAAAGCAAAAACAAGGAGATGATGGACGAAGCGCTGAAACTTTTCAGACACTCACCCTAGTCACAGATCTGGGTTGAATCCATAATCGTTCTTTAGATCACTTCGCCACCCAAGTTCAGACCTAGATATGACCCATTGCCTCATTGGAACAGTCCATCCCAAACTGCCAAGCCAGGTCTTCGAATGACCGGAAACAAGCATCCTGGGACCGGTTTCAGAGTAACACCCCTCATGAGTCAGGCTAGCTTGAATCCAGTGGCAAAGTTAGCAAGGGACCCACGTATGAGCATACCCTGCAAACTTAGTGCGAACAAAGCAAGCACAAGGAGATGATGGGCGGAGCGCTGAAACTAGGCACACCCCCAGTTACAGATCTGGGTTGAATCCATCATCGTTCTTTAGCTCACTTCGCCACCTTTGGTGCGCAACACATCGCACTTGGGCGCCAACCCCCAGATTCATCATTGTCCCGTTTTGCGAGTCCTTAATAGCGATTATTACGGAATCGCTATTAAGGACTTGCAAAACGGGATTCATGTAGAAATCGCAATTTTATTTGCGATTTCTACAGCTTCCTTATTTGCGATTAGCAAATTGCTAATCGCAAATAAGGATGCGATTCCAAGGGTGCCAGGGGTGTCCAAAGGACACCCTGTAGCACCCCTGAAATGTAAATATAGACAGATGTTGCGCACACACATGTCCAAAGGACATGTGTGTGTGTAACATACAACTTAGAAAAATGCACTAAAGTGCATTTTTCTCAGTTTTCGCTATTTACCACGAAGTCAGACTTTGCGGAAAATAGCGGCCAAAAATAGCGATTTCGCAATTCTAATTTGTTTCATGAATTGCATTTAAGGAATCTCAAATAGAGATTCCTTAAATTCAATTCCTCGCAATTTAGCGATTTCGCAAAATGCGATTTTTGCATTTGGGATGATGAATCCCAAATGCAAAAAAAGCGCTCGCAAAGGGCCTGATTCTGCGAATCTGGCCCTTTGCGAGCCGATTCTAGCTTCATGAATCAGGCTGCAAGTCTTTAAGAACCACAGTAAGAAGCCGACGCATCACCTCCCCTGCATGGCAGTAAGGAACCGACGCATCACCCTCTCTGGGCGTGAGGAACGGATGCAACTCCTTTCCTGTGGCTGTTTTTGTTTGCGAGTGTGACGCATTCAAGGTACTTTGTGTTGAAAGTGTTGCATCCATAGTTTGCTATGGACAGAATTGTTTCTACCTTTTGAAAGTCATATTTTGATTACTGTATTATGGAGTTTTGTCATTTTGGTCTTGTTTGGTTTAGATAAAGATTTTATTTTTCTAAATTGGTGTGGTGTCCATTTGTATTATTTTCACTGTATTACTTTATGTGTGCACAAATGCTTTACACACTGCCTCTGAGATAAACCTGTCTGCTCGTGCCAAACTACCAAGGGGGTGAGCAGTGGTTATTTCGGAAGTGTATCCCTCCTTACCCTGACTAGGAAGAAGGGTTCCTACTTGGACAAAGGTGCAAACCATTGCCAACTGGAGACCCCCATTTATAACAAGGGGGTTGGCACATCAGTTCATTCGGACCAGAATGGTTTTATACCAGGGCGTAATACATTCCTTAGCTTGTGACTGCTGTTTCATAGCACAGA
The DNA here is from genome assembly GCF_964263255.1 of Lissotriton vulgaris. NCBI lineage: Eukaryota > Metazoa > Chordata > Amphibia > Caudata > Salamandridae > Lissotriton > Lissotriton vulgaris. Next base: position 1,935,406,670 of record NC_141689.1, on the reverse strand, counting down.
CAGGGCAAGATGGACAGGGACGGCTGGATAGGTTGTGTCCTTGGATCTTGAAAAAGCGTTTGACACCTTGGGTTGGCCATACTTTATGGCTGTCATGCAGCAAATGAAAATTGGATTGTCCTTTCTTAGATGGGTTGTGCCCGGGTGCACACCGGGAGAGTAATTTTGGATCTGTTCCCGGTTGCCAGGGGGGCAAGGCAACAATGCCCCTTGTCCCCTTTATTATTTGCCTTGGTGATGGTACCACTGGCATGTCTATTGCAGGATCGGGCACCGCAGTGGGGCCTCATGTTACTGGGGCAGCCACAGACCATATCATTATATGCAGATGATGCACTTGTGTACCTGAGAGCATACCTTGCTGATCTGCCAGGAGTGATATTGGTACTAGATGACTTTGAGAGAAAGTCAGGGATCTGCATCAGATGGGACAAGTCCTGCCTGTTTCCCCTGACAACACGAACAGCAGGCTAGAGAAAGACTTTCCCATAGGCTGATTTGGACTGGCAGTTTGACACCATTAAATACCTGGGGGTGCAGGGATTTCAAGGGAAGGACGCCTTAATAGAGAGAAACCTAGGCAGGACCATGACCTCCATTGGTCGCATCTCTTCCTTTCTGGACCGGCTTATCACTGGGCAGAATTGCCATTTCTAAATGTTGGTGCTGCCCAGACTGTTGTACTTTTTTGCAGCAATCTGATGATCATACAGAAGGCATTATTTTGGGAACTGCTGGGTATATTGACGACCCTAATATGGGGTGACGTTAGATGGTGAGTGGCCCTTAGTAAGATATATACCCCCTTAGATGGGGGCGACTGGATGCCCCCAATTAGGAGTTTTAATATGTAGTGGCCCAGCTGCACTGGCCAATGCGATGGTTAGCTCGAGCTCCACAACTTGAATATGCGGGGGTGGTGAACGAATTGGGGGGATGACCCCTCTTACACAAGCTGCTGGATACCACTCCGCTCAGAGCTCCCGACAGTGTCTTGCTAAGGGTAGCTGTACTCACATGGAGGTGTTATGCTTGTGAAGTTGCAAAATCAATGCCTTATGCTCCCAGCTTTCCCATATGGGTGATGCCGTAGTGTATGGATTTGAGGGTGGCCTACTGGACTAGAGACTGGGAGAAGTAGATATCCAGTCTTGGGCTGATGTGATGTTTGAGGAAGGGCTGCACACATTTGAAGAACTGAAACTTGAGGGGTTTGTGCCAAAGCTATTACGTACATATGCACTACTTTGCAGCAGCACTCCGCCGGAGGAACTGCGATACTGAGGAACTGACGAAAAGCCACGCTGTCCATCGATAAATTGGATAAGGTGTGGACACTGCCTTCAGTCAGTTTGACAGGTGACATGCAATGCTCGATTTCGACGTATTCAATTTCACTACCTTCACCACACATATATGACCCCAAGGAGGATCAGGAGGATGGGCCCGGGGCAGGTAGCAAAGGCTTTAGGTGTATGACGAATAAAGCAAACTTTTGTACACATGGTATGGATGTGTGTGGTGATATCCCCCTTTTGACTGCAAGTGACTCAAAGTGTGGTGAAGGTGACAAGCTGCCTGTTCCCACTGGACCCCGTCCAGTGTTTACTGGACACAGGATATATTTCTGTGAAGAAGGAGGGACAACTGGGGTTTTAGCACGTGGCCTTGATCCTTTTCTAAGTGATGTATCACCATGTCGTGGAAAATGGCTGCAGCTACTCTGAGTCAGTGGCGAGCTGAAATGTCTAAATGGGTTGTAGCTGAGCAAGTGGTACATGGAATGGTATGCACAAGGGGAAGAGAAGAGGATCCTCTGAGCAGCTGGGATATTTACCTGTAGAAGCTGGGACAAAATTCAGATTACCACCCCCTGTGAAGGCACCTTCACCCCAACTGGAGATGGGGGAAATCACATCACCGACCATTTGCTCCACGGGGGTAGCCTTGTGACAGCGAGTTGCAGGAGCTGATTGTCTGCCAATAAGCATTGTGAGTGACACTTGAAAGGAGGGAATCCTGATGGGGAACAAAGAAACGATCAGGGCACTGGGTGACGCGGAAGAGGGGGTGGGGCTGTATATACACACACCTGGTTTAGTTTGTTGTACCATTTTTTCTTTTTTACATTGTTCATGATCAAACTTAAATAGGTTTGTTGCCTTTGCTTATTCTACGAATTCTTCTTGTATGCCTAACATATTCTTTCTGTTATGCTTGTTCGGCTTTCTTGCTCCTCCTTGATGGACAGTATCTATGTAGGGGAGCGAAAGGCCTGATCATGTTATGTTGTCTGTTATGATCAAACATGAGCGATGTGCCTCTGACATGCCTTCTCTGGCTAAAGGTGTTGGTACTGGAAGTGATTTATGGATTTTCTACACGTCCAAAATACAATAAACATATATATTTTTTAAAATATACCTGAACGATAACATAAAGAACCTTATAATGTTACCATTAATATTTTTCATTGGATACCGTGACTTAAACCAGAAATGCTTAAAACACATGTTAGCACCTGTGAAGCTACTGCAGCATTTGGTCATGTGTTGCTCTTTCCTGTTTACCCCCACAGGAAGCATTAGTGGACAGAAAGGGAATGCTGGTCAGTGTGTGTACAGCGCAAGCAAAGCAGGGCTGGTGGGATTCTCACGCGCGCTTGCAAAAGAAGTGGCAAGGAAAAACATTCGAGTAAACGTGGTGGCCCCAGGTCAGTCTCGCTTAAGATGATGTAATCCTTTTTCTAAACTTAAAATAACTATGTTTTGGGACGATTGTAAGAGTTTATTTTGTTTAATTGCAAATCAAGTGTATAAGATCAAAATTTAAAATCGGTGTGTATATCATCCATAAAGTCCTGTTATGCACTTTATCATTGCTTTGACCCCTTCAGTGCGGCGTACGTTCAGCGGACGTCGCGTGCACTACCTCGGTAGTGCTGCGCACGTCCGCTGAACGTTCCGCATTAGAACGTTCCACACCAGCACGGAACGCTCGGCGCAGCGGAGGGGTTAAAGCTGCACTATCATTGTTTGTTTTGATCCAGGAGCTAATCAGATTGATCAAAAAGTTGCATGCCTATAGTAAGCCATGCATAATACACTTTTAAACTCTCTTTTTGGAATTACCAAAGAACATTCTTTTACATTATTACTTACTGTATACTTACTATAAAACAAGAATTAATTCACCTAAACCTCCTCAAAGCTATCAGGAGCTCATACAACAAGAAAATCAAGGGTGCTAAAGCTGATTTCTTCAGATCTCAACTTAATCGAGCCATAAATCACCCCAAGAAACTTTTCGAAATTGTTAATCAACAATCGATCAAAGCGCCCATCTGCACTGTCCCTGGTAAAGGCACTCCTACTTGCGATGAATTGGCCGCCTTCTTTGTCGAAAAAACCTCAAGCATCAATATAGACCTAGAACTAAAAAGGGCTCTTCTTCCAAATTCTGGAAGCACTGCTCCAAAAAACCACCGGGGACTGCCTGTCCTCCCTAGTACTAGACCCAAGAATAATGTCTCTTGGCACACATTTACACCCCTCAGTGAAAATGACATCTATAACACTCTTCATGCCATCAAACCTTCCAACCACTTCAATGACCTTCTACCTCCTCCCATTTTCTAAGAAATTAAAGCTGCCATCCTACCCATTTGGGCAAAGATTGTTAACGCTTCATTACTGCAAGGCATGATACTGACTGCCTAAAAGCAGCAGAAGTATCCCCCATTCTAAAAAAACACAAACGCAGACAGTTCTGATCTCAATAACTTCTGTCCTATCACGAACATCCCCATGCTGGCGAAACTTTTAGAAAAGTGTGTTCAATCTCAACTCTGTGCTCACATTGAGAAATTCCAACTGTTTGATCAACATCAATCAGGCTTTCGGAGAGGCCACAGCACAGAATAAGCACTCACTCACCTCCTGGATGACATTTTAAAGTTGCTAGACCAAAATGATTCCTGCCTCCTTATTCTCCTTGACTTATCTGTTGCCTTCGACACTGTTAACCACAGCAAATTACTTTCCACTCTAGAACACCGGATGGGTCTTTCAGGTGTGGTTTTGCAATGGTTCTCTTCCTTTCTCCACATCAGATCTCAAAGGATCAAAGTGAATCAATCCCTATCTCAGCCGTCTACAGTCTTGATCGGGGTTCCACAAGGGTCTGCCCTTTCACCCATACTTTTCAATCTATTCCAGGAACTTTTAACTACTGCCCTGAATTCAGCGAACATTCTCTTTCTCATGTACGCAGACGACACTCAACTTTATATGAAAGCCTCCACCCCGGAAGACTTCATTTCACTCAACTCCATCTTGATGAACACCCAAAACTGGCTCACTTAAAACTACCTGCGATAGCAGCTGTACCTGGCTGGGTATAGCTGTCCCCCCGGGCACCGATGTGTGCTGAATCAGCTCTCAGTTTATCTTTTGTTCATTCACTGAAACGTTTAAAGTTTGTATTTCAAAATAACACCATTATTCCATTGTTTCTGAACATTTCATTTATTTCTCATGAAATTGTTTCTTTTTTCAAAGCATTATTTCCGTTATTTCACGTAATACATCCAATGCATTTCGGCAGTATAATCTGCCTTCATCAGGGAAATAATTGATCTACAAATGAAAAATACGCATTTTCAATTTAACATGCTATGATATGTTTTGCATACTTCTGCAACTTAACTCTATGCATTTCAATCAAATACTATCTTAGTTTCACTAACGGACCCTTGTGAACCTCTATTCTCAGGTTTATCGAGTGTATCAAACTAAATGTTCTCTCCTCTATTTCAGTTTCTGCCATGCATTACGCTCTTTTCCTGCTCTTGGTTGACTGCCATCTATGTTACGGGGTTCGCCTTTAAAGGCGAACCCCGTAACATAGATGGCAGTCAACCAAGAGCAGGAAAAGAGCGTAATGCATGGCAGAAACTGAAATAGAGGAGAGAACATTTAGTTTGATACACTCGATAAACCTGAGAATAGAGGTTCACAAGGGTCCGTTAGTGAAACTAAGATAGTATTTGATTGAAATGCATAGAGTTAAGTTGCAGAAGTATGCAAAACATATCATAGCATGTTAAATTGAAAATGCGTATTTTTCATTTGTAGATCAATTATTTCCCTGATGAAGGCAGATTATACTGCCGAAATGCATTGGATGTATTACGTGAAATAACGGAAATAATGCTTTGAAAAAAGAAACAATTTCATGAGAAATAAATGAAATGTTCAGAAACAATGGAATAATGGTGTTATTTTGAAATACAAACTTTAAACGTTTCAGTGAATGAACAAAAGATAAACTGAGAGCTGATTCAGCACACATCGGTGCCCGGGGGGACAGCTATACCCAGCCAGGTACAGCTGCTATCGCAGGTTGAAATAATATCTCTCCAGACGGGGAGAGAGCCCCGGAGGCACGTAAACATCGAATAATTTCCAGTAAAAATAGCGGTGCTCCACCCTACACTTCCAGTATTATACTTCACTTAAAACTACCTCATGCTCAACACCTCCAAAACTGAATTCCTTCTCATTGCTCACCGTAACCATACCCCCAAGGTTGACCTTTGGATACATCATCTTTCAGCCTTCAACTGCTCTCCCCACATTATTGAGTCTGCTAAATCTCTAGGAATCACCCTTGACAGGCACCTAAACATGCAGAAACATATTAGCAATGCAACTAAGGGTGCTAAGCACCAGATGAGGCTACTAAGGAATCTCAAACCATTCCTCCCACAGGTAGACTTCAAATGAGCAGTTCAAGCTTAGGCTAGACTACGGTAGTTCTACGCTTTGCGGTCTCTCCAAAAAAAGCTTGGTTCCACTTTCTGCTTCCATTTATGCCGCAGCCAGATAGATTACTGGTACAGAAAAGAAAAGATCACATATCCTCAGCACTAAAATCCTTAAACTGGCTACCTTATGAAGCTAGAATACAACTAAAGATCACTTGCTTGACTCACAAAGTACTGCACTTCAAGACCCCCATCTATCTGGCTCTCAAATTAGAATTATCAGGGGGTGGCCATCCATCACCTAGTGCAAACTCATTGCTCCTGAAACCTCAAATCTTCCACGAAAAGAAAACTAGTTTCAGAGCATTCTCGGGCATGGCCCGTAGATTTGGAATTCCCTTTCTCTGGAAGTCCGCCAAATCCCATCCACTGCTTCCTTCAAAAAAGAAGTGAAAACATTCCTAATGCTGAAGTCCTGGTTCAACGACTTCAATATTGCTCTCTTCTCTGATGCGATGTCTGTCCATTACACAGTTATGCTCCTGGGATTAATAGTGTGAACAAGCCACTGCACAACTTTGTATGTTATTTATGTAATATTTCTCTCCCATTACCTGTTCTTTTACATTTGTGTAATCCGGTGATTAATAGCGTTGGCAGGCTGTGATCTTACTGGTACCATTTTCATTGCCTACTCCTCTCTATTATTGGATCTGTCCAGGTTTGTTTTTTAAATGCTCTGAATCATGTTGTTGTCATGCACTCATCTTTAACCTATTTGTAACGATTCTGCTTGTCCCACTTTGGTATCCTGCCTACGTCAAATGTGACGAACTGCGATACCCCCTGGGTCTTGTTCGCACTATATAAAACTTTTTAAAATAATTTTTTGTGTAGATTTAGGAATTTCTGGTATTTATAAACATTCCCAGGCAACATTTGGACAGCTGCTGTAGGCATAGGTTTCTATGCGTATTCTTTGGAAGATCATGTGACATTCCTAATGGTATCCTATTCCCGAGAACTTCGTGGGGGACCAGGACCCCACATTCCAGATTTGTTCCCCTGCTGGCAAAGGATTTTCCAGCATGAGAAAGCCATCCCCAATCACCACCAGCAAATCTGATCAGTTTCCCTTTCCAACCTGGAAAGAACATTATGGAAGCCCCGCGGGAGTAAAGGGAAATTAGGAGTCTGTGAATGCTGACTACAGATTTGCTTGTTAACATTTACACTGATATCCAATACACCTTTGGTGTGGTACATAGCTTCGGCCAGCTTTGGAAAGAAAGAGGCTTTCTCACTTCACAATGGACACAAATAGTGCATGGGGAATTAGTACATAATCTCCTTACTGCCTTGACCTATCCTAAGAAAATGGAAATTGTTAAATGAAGCGCACACAAGAAAGTGACTGATGAAATATGAGCAGGCTTACACAGCTCGGGAGACCTCAATGCAGCAAAGTTCCACATCTATGTATGTAGTTAAATCACAGGCTAAACGTTGGCCTGTTGCCAGGCAAGAAGACCTGCAACAGATTGCAAGACATGCAACAATCTGCCTCTGTTGATGAACTAGACCAATGGTCCAAGGAGGGAGCATTGGGCCATGAGGGCTGTTGGAGGAATAAAGAAATGACATAATGGAAGTTACCCACAGCCTGTTTACACCCTATTATTTATATGGCACATGGGTCGGCACATGTTGGAGCATCCTCAATAGCAAAGCAACTTATGCAAGTTTGGGATCATCCAGAGATTGTCGGTACAGCTAAGAAAATAGGCCAGTCCTGTCTGATCTGTCTCCAGTATAATCCCAGAAAGGGAGCACAACCTCCAACAGGAGAGTTTGCAATACCACTACACATTTTGAGGCCCTGCAAATGGACTACATACAGCTTGAGCATTGTAACAACCTAAAGTACGTCTTGGTAGTGGTTTGTGCCATTAGTAAATGGGTGGGGACATACGCCACGAAAGATAGTACAGCTCTCACTACAGCAAAGGTGCTCCTAAAGGAGTTCTTTCCCCAATGCGGCATTTGTCGTGTTTTGTGGAGTAACAATGGACCCCAGTTTATTGGGCAAGTTGTTGAAAGGGTTGGGAATTAAGCAGAGATTTCATGCTGCTTTTCACCCACAATCAGCAGGACTAGTGGAACGTTACAACTCTACCCTCAAATTGAAATTGGCTAAGATACATGCTTCCACATCTTTGAAATGGCCTGATGCACTGCCTTTAGCATTGCTATCCATTAGATCGATACCACGTACACGATCTGGCTTCACACCGTATGAGGTGGTTTTTTGGAAGGCCAATGAATATTTGGGGGATTACTAAGCCACACCCTATACATGATGTACCCTATGTATTGATGAATGATTATTTGTCTCAGTTGTCTGACAGTTTGAATAGAAGACAGTTTGTCTTCTATTTATTTATTAACAGGTTCGGGAGACTCTTCATGACATGTCGCCAGGTGGGGGCCACTGCTTGCGCCCTGGTGACTTTGTGGTTATAAAGTCCGTCCAGAAAGCCACCTCCCTAGCACCGAGATGTTGAGGCCCTGAGCAAGTGCAGCTGGCTACCAGGACTGCAGTTCGAGTGGCGAACCGGAAGAACTGGATCCATGCGACACACTGCTGAAAGGTTTTGCAAGACCTAGTGAGCCCAGCTGCGTTGGCAGATGACTGCAACATCTTGGTCACCAAGAAAGGACAAGCTGTGTCACCTGAAGGATCTGAGGAAGTCCTCCCGGACCACACGATTCCTGGTACATCCCGATAGCTGCGACCCAGGAAGAAAGACACTTCATTGTTGAAAAAGACTGTTTGAGCCACTGTCCTGGGTGGTTAAAGCCTGACTACAAAGGGGGGTAGTCTTTTAGTAACTGCTCGTCTCAACCTCAGTGAAGAAATCAACGTCCGCCCAGAACCATAGGGCACCATCTGTTTTGTTGTTTGTCGACAAAATGAATATACCCAAGGAGAAGAAACCAACTGCTACAAGAGTTTGTAGGAAAAGAACAATGATTGTTACTGGACACACTTTGGTTTTTGTTATTGTTACTGCAATAATGTGGATTGTAGAGGAAGTAGCCCCTGTTTGAAATCTACTGACTGCTACCATTCCTGTCCCCATTGAACACCATTACTCCACTCTTCCTTATCATGAGAATAAGCACAGAATGTCCTACCTCAATAACACTTTCATTCAGATGTTGCACCATACACACAATGCTACAAATGTTACCAACTGCTGGGAATGTGGAAGGATGCCAGCTCATCAGAAAAAGGGAGGAGTGCCTTTTATTCCATTGCCGTTTTCACATGATGGCTCCTGCAGAGCCTGGTTTGCATTGTTGTGGGCTTCTGAAGTTGCTAACATTACTTATGCTGATGAACGAGGACTAAACGCTCAATTTAATAGGGTTTGTTACCCTGACGAGGATTGAGATCCACAAGCAAATGGAAATGCTTGGGAAATGGAGGAGTATCGTCGAGGTAATTCCTCTGGGCACTATGTTTTCCCTAACACTCGAAAAACCAAGGGAAATGGGTCTCGTTATTGCTGTCACTAGAGCTCGAGCGGATCTCTGTGTGAGCAGTATTGGCAGTATACCTGTGGGAAAAAGTGACTGTACTTTAGTGTTTAGTATTACTGGAATAAACAATAGCAGCTTTTTTTCCTCACATAATACTTCATTTGTGGAAGTATAGGTTATTATCATCTTCCTATTGGTTGGTCAGGTAGCTGCTACGTGTCCTTTTTGCTTCCACTTGTGTTTTCTGGCACCTGCATCCTACCATAAAGACTATAAACTGTATAGTGACATTTCTGAGAGCCGATTCAAGAGGACAATAAATAATGATGAGGTGGATCAAACTGATACTGCACTGCAGCAGTATATTGACTTTAACTTGGGACTATTCTTCTTTGTTGGTGCGTCCTTAAACAGCAGAAAAATCAGACTTTTGACATGTGTTGTAGAGGCTGTAACCAATCAGACAGCAATGGCGCTTGAAATATTACAGAAGAACTACACATTGAGAGAATTGTGACGCTCCAAAATAGAATGGTCCTCGACGTCATCCTGGCTGACCATGGTGGAGCATTTCGCATCATCAGGAGTAGCTGTTGCATTTACATCCCTGACCACGCCCCTTCTGTTTTTGATATAATTTCCAAGATGCACAAAATAGCCACTGAAATCCACCAGGATTCAGGGACATGGACTTAGACTGGATGGCTATGTAACATATTTCCTGTATGGGGCTGGAAATTACTGTCAGCTCTATGTATATTTGTTGCTATTCCTTTCACTTGTTGCCTATGTATCCAAGGCGGCCCGAAGCTTTGTTCCCTTTGTGTTTCTACTTGCACTTCGTGTATACCGACTAAGCAAAATGCTGAGAATGTAAATGCCCGATTAGCAAGTAATCTAGAAATCAATGAAATGATGCAGATTGACATAAATGATATTTATCGTATTCCTTCGAAAGAATAAGAACATGTCTTCAGCATATGCTAAAAGGGTCGTCTGTGGAAATCAAATATAATGTCTGTTAGCATAAAGCTGAAGCCATCTTGTTTGTAGCATCCAATTTGTTAGCTAAGAAATTCATCTGTCTTCACTGTTGCTTGCCTGTCTATTCCGCTTGTGTCATCAACTTTAGTTAACTCCTTCTGTACTGGGCCAAAGCAATGTATGTGCTGAGAAAAGGCCTGTAACTGCTAAAATGCACTCGGTCCAAGATGTAACTATCGACTATTTGTGGCTGCTGTAAGCAGTTCTGTTCCCTCTCCCACTTTGCTGACTAAGTGATCTCCCATCTGCCTATGTTTGTCGGTAGTTATTCCCGTCTATGCTTGTACCTTCTATTTGTAACTACATGCTTACTCTGCAACAAACTCTGTGTATTAGCACCATGGTCTGTATTCAATATACTACCTCCTGGAACACTTGCGGGTGTTGTATGGACGCGGTCCCACTCATGAGTGATTAATAAACTTTGAATTCCAGCTTCAGTGCCAATCTCTATTTTGTTGAGCTACGGACCCGTGGACAAAGAAGAGTGACCCCTGCACCGGTGAGCTCATTAAAAGGCACATGTCCACACTACCACAAGGATGACAACCGCTTTGTCGGCGAGATCAGTACTGACGACGTCCTCGTTGACGATAAGAATTTTGACAGTGGTTCCTTCATCCAAATCAACAAAGGTTACTCTTTCAAGAACACCAAAATTTTCTGTCGACGACTGCTCCCTCAACTACTTTGTTGACCTCTACACTGACACGTTAATTAAGGTTATTGTTACCTCTTCAAGGACAGCATCGTCGACAGCTGTTTCTGATGATCAGATCCGGCTAGATCAGACCTTACCAAGTAAGGTGTCACCTTTACCACTAGTATGTCTTTTGAAAATGGGAGCTATGAGAATGAGGACAATGACCTTTTGGGGCTGCAGGTAGAGATGAGGAGTATGAACAAGATGAAACATCTTGCTTAATTGGAGATTTCTCCTTTACCAACAGACAAAAAGCTAGTGGAATTATCCTTATGATGAAGCATGTGAGGAGTGGTCACTCCAATAACCAATGACACAGGTTCCCATTGCTCTAATCGCAGAACTTCATCAAAAGCCTAATGATTATTATTAACATTTCCCAGAAAGGGACACTCCACCACAACAGTAGCAAATGTTGTTGTCCTCAGTGGGATATCCTTCACAAATCTCCTAGACTGTTGTCCCAGGAAAAAAGGCAGGTGACTAAGCAAAGGGTTGTGTCCCAAACCAAGACAGATGGTTCCCATTACCATTCTTGGCAATTACATAGATCAAGGGAATGGTGATGACGAGCCAGAAAAGGGAGAAATCCCTCATGACCTGACTACAAATACAGGAAGTGAAAGGGATCACTATGTGGCTGCAAGATCAGCCACTCCAGTGCCTCCATCAGCAGCTTCTCCACTGGAAGATATATGGGATTTTCACACTCTGTTAGAAAGGGCTGCTAAACATTTTGACCTGCCAGTAACGGGGCAGCAAATAGGCTGCTTCCTTTACGACTTCAAAAAAACAGCAAGGAAAGAAGTGAGATCAATTCCAATGGCCGACCGTCTCTGGGCAGAAGGTCTTACTGTCATAAAGAACCCATCTACTGTTACAGTGCTAATTCCTAGCCTAGACAAGAAATATAAGGCTCCTGAAAACGCTCAAGCCAGCCTGATAGCACATCTTAAGTCAGATTCGGTAGTGATGCAGGCGGCACAACAGTGATCTATAAATCCAACTACACCATGGTCAGCGCCTCCTGATAGGAAAGGTAGGAGGTTAGATAATATAGGTAAACTTTTTTCGGCTACGGCCGCTATGACCATTAGAGCACCCAATGCCTTTAGCCATACTGGACAGATACGATCGCCAAATGTGGTCTGACTTGATGCCATTTATAGACCACTTGCTGGACGACAAAATGCAGGAGGCAAAGTCTATTCTTCAGGAGGGAGAGAGAACATCCCCCAAAATGATTGATACAGCAATGTATGTAGCTATGACTGGCTCCAGGCAGATGGCTGGAGCAGTAGTCTTTAAGATGACAAGGATGGCCCAAGGCAACCTCATGTTGCCCAAAAGTGCTGCCAAATATACGTACTATGCTGTAAAACTGAGACGCTCTCTTTGGAAAACACATAAATGATGTGATTCAATCAATTAAACATGATACAGAGACTGCAAGATCATTAGGAGTACCGCAACAGCACATGTTTCAGACATTTCGTGGTACAAGAGGCAGAGATCAATTCACTTTAGAGGAAGTTTTCAGTCCAACACCTTACGGTCAAGCCCAGCAGGGATACAACAGCATTTTACGCAGCATTATAAAATACCACCAGCTGCAGCTTACGGGAGACAATAAACATTAAAAGTTGGAAGGTGCAGAACGGGGCATGGGTATTCCAGAAGGCGGTGACAACAATATCACTTTGGTCGTCTCTTTACAAACCGCACACTTGATTGTAAAAGACTCTTTACAACTATTACGATGCTTGGAGAGGCATCTCCTCAGATCGATGCGTATTGGACATTATAAGACAGGGTCATCCCCTAGAACTTACTCAAAAGTCTGCTCGTAATTCACCTCGCAGGAGAGAACATCCGCATATTCGTCTGTTAAAAGATGAAATCAAATCTCTTATTCTCAAGGGAGCAATCAAAGAAGTTCCACAGGCACAGGTTTATACTCCACTTTTGTCCTTTTAATGAAAAAGAACGGGAAGTAGAGACACGTATTAGATCAGATACAGCTGAATAAATACTTCAAAAAGCAATAATTCCGAATGGTTATATTACAGGATATTCAGCATCTAATGAATTCAGGGATCATATGATATCTTTAGATCTGCAAGATGCGTATTTCCATGTCCCCATTCATGTCAAACACAGGAGGTAACTCAGATTCGTGGTGACCGGATGTCACTACCAATTCAAAGTCCTCCCTTTTGGATTAAAGTTTGCCCTGAGAATTTTTGCCAAATGTATGGCACCAGTATCTCAGGAGAAAAGGTAATCTAATATTCCCATACTTAGAGGACTGGCTTATATAAAAAAAAATCATTCCAGGCTGCTGTATATTCGACAGAACATTACCTCCAGATGTTAAAAAACTTATATCTCAAATTAAACGAGGAAAACTCCTACCTTACCCCAAGCAAACAATTTACATTTTAATGGGCGATTCTGGACACAAGGGTCTGCAAAGCCACAGATGCTATCCAGGGAAGCACAACAAATCTGGAACTGATGTCTTCGTCATTCTTTCTCTAAAGTTAAAGCATGTGCAGGGTACAAACAACAAGTAGAGGGAAGATTTATGCAGAACGTCAAAAGAATGGCATGAATGGGAAATATCACAAACACAATTTTCTAGGCTGTTCAGCAAGTGGGAAAAACCAACCTTGTATCGGGTCGCTGTTTTCCACATGGGGTCTTTGGGAAACGCCTTTCAGATTGCTTGGACAGGAATCTTTGCATAAGCCTTTCTGCCAATTCCTCTGATTCAGCGGATCCTCAATAAGTTGGAGGGAACCGTGTTGAATAACTTTAATAGCTCCAGCTTGGCTATTGCAAGTTTGGTACTGGAGCTTATTCTCATGTCGGAACAGTAACACATTAACCTCAAAGCTGTCCCAGGGCTGCTATCAATGAAGAGTGGCCAAGTGATTCACTCAAATCCAGAATCACTCAATTTAACTGCCTGGCTCCTGAATACAGTGAGTACCACCAGTTGAATATCTTACAACAATACAGAGACAAACTACCTAAATATAGAAATCATATAAGTCAAAATTAACAAGGTTCTGCAATGTTCTTTGAATAATTGCCATACTTTCTCTTCAACCCCTGTGCAGAAATACCATATCTGTTCAGTTTAACTCATTTGAGCTTATCGCACGGTGCAATCAAAGTTCATCTTGCTGCCACATTGAGTTTCAGAAAAGCCTGGAATCAAGCGTCTATGATCATATAGACTAATAAAATTATTTCTATGTGAATTATTTAGAGTTTACCCTCTGATTAAGAAGCCATTGATAACATGTCCACTAAACGCAGTCCTGGCTCAGTTAATGCGAGCACCCTTTCGAGCCTACACACAAAGCAGAAATCAAATATCTTTCATGAAGACGGCTCTACTTATAGCCCTTACTTTAGCTAGGAGAATTAGCAAAATACAGGAATTTACAACAGAAAGTCCATATATGCAATTTAAAAAAAAGGCAGAGTTGTCTTGTAGACTATGTCACTTTGCACCTAAAGTGCTATCAGCTTTTCATTGTAACCAACCCATATTTTCAAAAGGATATTTCCAAAATCCATCCAATGCACTAGAGTGAGCCCTTCGTATTCTTGACGTTAAAAGATGCTTTAAATTTTATACTGAACGAGCAAAGAGCTGTTGAAGATCTGACCAACTTCTAGTTGGCTCTGCACTTCCGCAAAAAGGGCAAGCCTTGTCAAGAAGTAGCATATCAAGATGGGTATCAGAGTAATAACTTTTTGCCATGAAAACGCAGGAAAACCGCTTACATCTAAAGTGTGTCCTCATTCCACAAGAAGCGTGGCGACTTCCAAAGCACCTTTTGCGGGAGTATCCCTCCCTGACATATATAGGTCTGCAACTTGAACAAATATGTACACCTTCACTGGATAATACGGTCTAGATGCCACTTCAACCTGGACGCTGCAGTGGGTCAAGCAGTTCTTTGCAGCCTATTTCAATGAGGTGAGCTATTTTACAACTATTATCATTATTATGTTTATTACATATATTACTGTGGTAATTATTGTTATTATTATTATTATTACTATTATTTTGATTATTGATGCAGTTTAGATTAAGGAATACAATGCATAGGATTTTTTTGTCCCAGCTCTACATGACATCTACATCTGATCAGTTTTGTTACTTCTTATTATTCTGATTTGATTCAGGCATGTGAATCTATGAAATATATATATTGGCTGAAGTTTGGTTCTACCTATAACAATGTGGATTGGTACACAATCTCACTGGTTTTGGTTTTACTACATGAGGCATTGCTTTATACTACTAAATATAATTACTGTGGGACTCCCACCATGATGACGGGTAATATTCAAGCATGTGAATCTATGAAAGCTGTCAATACTGGAAAGCCACAGTGTACAGGTAAGTAACTTGTTTTTTATCCACTATTAGGGATTCTATTACTTTACTTGCACCAGGTTCCAATACTAATGTTGGACAGTCAACATTTGGGTTTTACGTACATAATATTACAACATTAGACACCCAGTGTTATTCAGATGTTGTTGGAGCAATCTTTGATAGAGCTGACTCCGTTGTGGAAGCCTCACAGGAAACTATTGTTTGTCCGCTATTCAAAGGCTCAATATATAGACACTTGGTCTGTTTACATTTAGGTAACTTGTAATTATTTGAATACCTTCCTGCATTTCTTGTTCTGTTTGTCTCCAGTAATGCTCCAACAAATGTGAAATTCCTGAGACAAATTTTTCAGTGCATCACAGTGGTCTCTTTATAATACATGGCATTCTGAAATCCCTGTAGAAACACCGCCTCTAATTTCTTTATAATACATAAGATTCTGAAATACCTGTATAAACAGCAGTCTCTAATTTGGTTATAATTCACGACTTGTGATGCACCCAGGTACCGATTGTAAAGAAAAGACATCAGAACTCTATGATGATTATTACAGTCAATTTCCCAAATCACAATGCCTGATACCAGAGCAAGCAGCTGAGGTGAAAGACCTGTCAGGCCTCAGAGCACTAAGCAGCTGTTTAAAGCAACGATAACGGAAATTGCTTTTCTTTCTTCTGCTCTATTTTTTAGTGTGAAACATTAGTTTGAGAAAAGCTAGTATCATTCTGCATGTCTCTACACATTCTGAGCTAGTGCAGCTATTTTTTTTAACTGACTTCTACAGAACTGTTTCTTAATATCTGTTTACAACCAATAACTAACAGGTTTGTGATGTGTTTAATTTTGTATTAGAGGTTTTATTTTAATTTGTAATGTTTGCAAACACCAAGGTTTAAAGTGGTTTGTGGAAAAAGTGATGTATTGATTATATACTATACGGGCTAAAGTACCCCCTGCCGTACATGATAATGATATTACAGGTCACCTTGGAGTTCCATAACCCCATAAAGGAACTCTGCGTTCGGTATCATTTCTCTATATGGTTTTGGAAATCCTCAGTGACTTGCAATATCCTGTAATGTATGGCAGGATGGTACTTTATCCCTTATATACACAAACTGTGGAGACAGAGGACCTTGTTTTTCTCCACCTTTACAACAGCCGCCTTGTTTTTGTACATTAAAATAAAGATTCTGAGTACGTTATTGCCAGTTATCTTGTTGCTTTTTTTATCACACTTTTTTTTCTTGAGATGTTCTCCAATTAATACCGCAACAGTTATTTAGGTCCTGTTACTCCATGGCAATTGCAAACAGCAGTGCGGGCCATTACTAAATACTAATTTATAAGATTCCAGAGTAGACATTCAAAAAGATAAAGATAATCTGTCATGATTGGTCCCATTTGCAGGAGGACCAGTCATACTTTTGCAACATTGAGAAAACATAATTAGGAATTCTGTAGTTAATGGCATTCACAGAGGTATTATTCAGTTTAGTAGGTTTTCCCCTGGAGATCGCCACTAAGGAGACCATTAACGATACAGTATCACAACTTCATTACGTAATCAGACAGTATATGACCCCAACCATTAGATGACCTTGTTATATGTATATGAACGAACCATATGTCGGCTGAATCATCTGTTAGATGTCATTACTGATCTGTATCATCTGCTATATCATTACTGGAACAACTGTATTGATTGTGTGACTTTTGTGATTGTTGTATAGGGTATCTGTTTTGTGATTTGATTTATTTTTTGTACATTGAGTGGTCCACTATTATTCTCTTGATATGCCAGTTATGTGTATATTTCCTAGGAAAGCCGTAGTAGCATATTTTTGCAAGTAGAATGAGCTTTAGGAGGGATAAGGGGAGCTTGTTTAGCTTTTGCATAGCTGGTGTGGATACATTTTACAATCCAGCGTGATATGCCTGATTTAGAAATCGCTCTTCAATTGTATGGATTGGTAAATGCACGAAAAAGTTGTTGAGTCTCTCTGAATAGTTAAGTTCTATCTATATTGTACATAAATGCCCTTTTTACATCCAGTGTGTGTAAAGCTCTTTCAGCAACTGAATTGGGTTCAGGGAAGAATACGGGCTACTCTGTGAATTGATTCAAGTGGAATTTGGAAGGAATTTAGGGTTGATAAGTATTTTGTCTCTATGAAGCTGGAAGAATGATTCTTCTAGAATTAATGCATGAATCTCACTGACAATTCTGAGTGAAGTGATTGCAATGAGAATTGCAACTTTTCCATGAAAGGAACCGGAGAGCGCACTTGTGCAGAAGCTCAAATGGAGGTCCTATTAACCTTGTTAAACAATGTTGACATTCCAAGCTGAAGTGGGAGAGACTCTGAGCTGGATAACTCTTTTGAGACCCTGTAAAGAAGCTTTAATTATGGGGACTCTGAAGATAGAGGTGTATTCTCTATTTTCTAGATATGCGGCAACTGCAGTTAAGTGTATCTTTATGGAAGTGGCAGCTAACCCTGAAGTTTGTAAATGCTGCAGGTAATGTACAATATCTTTAGCCTGTGATGCTAATGGGTTAATATCCTGTGACTGGCAGTAGAGTACAAATCTTTTCCACTTGGTCGCATAACTGGCTGTTGTGGTGGGCCGCCTTGATTTTTTCAGAATGTACATACACTCTTGAGCTAAACTCAAATATCCGAATTCTAGGACGTCAGGAGCCAGATGACAAGATTGAGAAATCTGGGGTTTGGATGCTTTACTGCTCCCTGGTTTTGTGTTGGAAGGTTCTGCCAGTTGGGAAGTATCTGATGTGGAACCACTGAGAGTTCTAATAGTGCAGCGAACCATGGTTGCCTGGCCCATGTGGGAGCCAGTAGGATGAGGGTCTGTTGTAGTTTGCGGACCACATATGGAAGTAGTGGGAGAGGCAGAAAAGCGTAAGCAAATTTCCCTGACCAATTCATCCATAGTGCAGTGCCCTTGAACTGTGGGTGTTGGAACCTTGAGGCAAAGCTTGAGTATTTGGCGTTTGTTGCTGTGGCGAAGAGGCCTATGTCTGGGTGACCCACTGTTAAAAGAATGGGCGAAGGACTAGTGGGTTGAGCTCCCACTTGTGTACCTATTGCTGTGTCTTGCTGAAGAGATCTGCAAAATAGTTGTCCACCCCTGGAATGTAGTCTGTTAAGAAGTGAATGTTGTGCCGAAGAGCATACTTCTAGATTGTTTGGGCTAGTAGATAGCTGAGGTGAACTGGCACCCCTCCTGTTTTTGCAGGTAGCACATGGTAGTCATGTTGTCTGTTTTGATGAGAATCACCTTGCCTTTGAGGTGAGGGAGGCATGCTTTCAGCGCTAGATGAACAACTAGGTTACTGATGTGGGGATGAGTTTGGCTGGGTGTCCAGTGACCCTGCACACTTAGCTCCTGTGAATGCGCTCCCAAACCCTTAAGTGATGCATCTATTGTTATGGTTCTTTGCGCTACTAGGAGAGTGGCAAGCTTGATGATCAACACTAGATCCTCCAGTTGACCATACGCTCGAGACCATTGACACACTAAGCATTCTTTGCAACGGATGCATATTGAGTGTGGCATGAGGTAATATTACTATACATGATGCCATAGATCCTAGAAGACGCATACCTGTTCTCGTTCTACACTCGAGAGGTTGAAACTGTTGAATTAGTGTTTGGAAGGCTTTAATTCTTGCTGAATTTGGGTAATGTATGTCCTTGTGTGAGTTGAGGATAACTTGGAGGTAGGGCTGCATTTGAAGGGGTTGCAGATGAGACTTGACTCTGTTGGTGGTGAAACCTAGTTTATGAAGTAGGTTTATTGTTACTTGGGTGTTTTGAAAACATCTATGATAGTCTTTGCTTTTGATGAGCAAGTAATCTTGATACTGGAAAACATGTATGTTTTTCCTTCGCAAATGAGCTGCTCCTACCACTGAACATTTGTTGATTAACCTTGGAGCTGTAGTGACCCCGAATGGAAGCACTTTGAATTGAAAGTATTACTTTGAAACACAAACTTGAGGTATTTGCGTTGTGCTGGGTGAATTTGTATGTGGAAGTAGGCATCCTTCAGGTTCAATTCTGCCATGAAGTTGCCTTGTTAGTAGAGGGATGACAACATGCAGAGTGACCATGTGAATATGTTATGGTAGAATGTACCTTATCATGGGACATAGGTCTTGGATTGGCCTTAGAGACTTGTCCTTTTTGGGTATTAGGATGTAAAGTGAGTAGACCCTTATGCCTTGTTGGTGTAATGGCACACGTTCTATTGCTCCTTTTTGTGGGAGAGCTTGGACTTCCTATCTGAGCATCTGATGATGGACGGTGGACAATTTGTTTTTGCGAGTTGGAATGTTTGGAGGTGTGGATGTGAGCTTCAGACAATAACAATGTTGGATAATATCCAACTTCACTTCTCGGAGGTGATGGTCTGCCATGCAGAAAAGAACTGTGGAAGTCATCCCCCCAACAAGTGTTGCCAAATCGGGGGTGGAGGGGGAATGACAGGCAAGTTAAGGTTTAGAGGCTCTTGTGGGAGGCTTGGCAAAGCTGCCCCAGCCTCTTGAATTGTTGCCCCTGTAGAATCTTCTGTAATATCCTCTAGTAGTGGATGTTTGGGTATGTGTCTTATAGTATGCAGTGGATGTCTCAGGGGATTGTGTGTCGGATCTTCCAGGATAAAATGAGCAGCGAAAGGAGCCCTGTTGTGGAGGTTGCAGCGGTTCCATATCTCTCGCCGTCTCATTATCTTTTTTGATTTGCTCCTAAAGGTTGTCCCCTGAAGCCCAAAAAGATGTTCTGCATCAAAGGAGAGAACTAACAGGTTGTGCTGCACTTCAGGTTTAAAACCTGTCCCTCTTAGCCAGGAGTGGCGTTTAATTAATACACTAGAATTAGTGCCCCTTGCAGCTCAGGAATCGAAAAATCATAAAATATTACTAGACTTGCTGGTATAGTTAGTTAAATAATCTACTTGACCGAATTATAACGCTTGTGACCACTGTTCCCAACAAGCTGCGCGTGTGTGCACTGAAGTCACCCCAAGCATGCAGTGTGCTGTATTTATCGCACACACACAGCACAACCCGCAAGACCATTCGTGCCGCCGCTTTTAAAACGCGAGCAGCGCGAAAATCTGTCATTTCCTCGTTGCAGGAGATGATGAGAACACGAGGGAGTGGCCCTTGCACTTGATGCATTCTTACTGTGTACATATGCGGTGCTGATTGTGGTCCTTTGAGTTAGTATTCATGTTAATTGCAGGGCACACAGGCGCTGCAATTAACATGAATACTAACTCAAAGGGTCATAATCAGCCCCGTAGCTGTGCACAATTAAGAAAATAAAAAGCAGATCCTCAAACACAGCGTACTTTAGCACACGTCGTGTTTGAGACACTGTTTTTCTTTTCTTAACACGGTGGTTCCCAAACTGTGCGCCGCGGCGCCCTGGTGCGCCGTTAGAAGTAGCCAGGGGCGCCACGCACAGCTTGGGAAAGTGTAAAAGGCAGCACACACAGCTCTGCTGCGCCCGCCTCCCAGCAGGCACTAATGAGACATGAATGAGTGTGAAAAACACAGCACCGTGTCCCATTCACACACAACCACTGCAGCTCTACGGTGGCTGCCTCCCAGCATGCTTACACCCTCTGATAATGTAACCTAGCTGCCCATTTACAAGAACTTGACCACCAGAGAGGCCGAACGCAGAAGCACATAGGGAAGCGTTCTCACCGGTGGCAGCTTCACACTGAAGTGTGTTTTTATCACAAGTGGTGGCAGCCTATAAAAGAAGCAACAGCATTCGCACTGAGGTGACAGGCTTTAAGGCTAATGTTTCATTCATGGTGTTACTTATAAAGTCAGCCACAAAATAGTCCCAAAAAAAAACCAACCGCTACACACCAAATACATATATTTAGCAATATTTCAGAAACACATTTAAAGTCAGAAAGTGCTCGTTGTCAGAGAGGTGAACATAAGGGGCTCGAAGTAAACTTGGCAGCAGAATCATATATAGGAAAATGTAAAATACGGCTCGTCCATGGTTTATTCATGGGTCACCTTCAGGATGTGAAACAAGGTTAAGGAAGCAGCAGAGCTTACATTCTTTCACTGATGTAATGGAGGAAAGTAGTCTAATTAGGATGGAAAGTTAAAGGAGTTCCGTAGACTATTGCAGTTTAGGTTGGGGCAGACAATTGCTGAGTGTCTATTTGTGCAAAGGAACAAAAAAAAGGACCAACTAGGAGGGGAATTAATTTAAAGGGAATTGCCGAAAAAGCAGTCCAGTATAGTCAGAATCAGTAGGAATTGACGAGAGAAAAGCCAGCCTTTAAATTAATTGTAGTTCTGAAAGAATGAGTCTCGCATTGAAATCTAAATTAATTCAGTACCATGACACACCAGTCACATGATTTGGACACTTTTCTTCCTGAGGTCTAGTGGTGTTACCATGTTGTCTTATATAGAATAAGTGCACCTATGGTAGGGAAAGTAAAATGTCATGTGTGGACGACAGCGTGTATTTACACTTTTGAATTATTATCAAGGATTCAAGTTATATGCACTACAATATATATATATATATATATATATATATATATATATATATATATATATATATATATATATATTTATATCTCTTCCCTGTGTGACTTTACAACTTGTACATTTGCAATTTTGTTTCCTGTTTGTATTTTTTATGTAACGCATGTAATCATAAGTCTTTATGTATCGCAACTGGTTCTTTTGTAAAGCGCTCTGACACCTTCGGGTAATGTTCGCGCGAAAGAAAATCGCATTAAATAAATACATAAATGGGAAGGACCTCACAGAGGGAAGGAACACACAGGGAGAGAGAGTCACACTGGCACAGTTTGGGAACGGTATTCACCTGTTACAACGCATTTTTTACAACGCACTACCACTACAACGCAGGCATTACAACGCATACCATTACAACGCATTGCGCTGGGGGGCGCTCTAGGATAGGGAATAAGTATAATTTACTATCCAACACCTTCCCTAGGGTCCACGGGGACTGGAGTTAGAATAGTAAATTATACTTACCACTATCCAGCACCTCAAAGCGCTATGCGTTGTAACGGTATGCGTTGTAAATACCGCGTTGTAATGGTATGCGGAGTAAAAGTATGCGTTGTAACGTCATACGTCCTTTGGGAACCACCGGGGTAAGCACTACTGATTTCCTCATGTATAGCGTTTGGTGAGCGCTGCTCACTGTTGAAAGAAAACATGTGGAGAGTTGAACTTCCAAACGTCGGCTGAACTGAACTCGCAGGGAGTGCAGCATTGTTCCCCTGTGTGGAGTGGCCAGAGAGAAAAACATCAGTGACTATCGACACCTGAAGACGCAGGAATGTTTCTATGCACTTACAGTCACTTAACACTTAAAGTTTATTATAAACAACTGCTTTCATTTTTATTTTGTTACAAATATAGTTAAAATATGTTCCTCGACTTCTTCCCAAGTACTTTCATGGAAAAAAATGAAAGTACTTCTGAGTCCGGGCTCACATCCCTCACCCGAAAAAAAGTGACATAAAGGGGAGCCACGGCCAATGGCCAATAGGTCAAGGGAGCCGCAGGTCAAAAAAGTTTGGGAACCACTGTCTTAACAGTACACAACTGCGGGGCTGATTGTGGTCCTTTGAGTTAGTATTCATGTTAATTGCAGCGCCCATGTGCCCTGCAATTAACATGAATACTAACTCAAAGGACCACAATCAGCGATGTGTGCTTTAGCACACGCTGTGTTTGACACGCAGCTTTTGCCTTTCTTTTATCAGCATGGTGCTCACTTTCATGTTTCACAATTGCGCACTTTTTATTTTATCAGAACAGCTGGTCATTGGCGTTGCAAGGACTCCGGTATGTAAAGCCTCGGCCCTGGGAGCCTATGCGCATGCGCCTCTTCAGTTTTTCCTTCTCCTCATGTCAGCATCTTTGATGTTTTCTGTCCTTCACTTACACTTTTTTTTTTTTACGGGGGGTAAAATAGTGGTGAGGGGCTGAAAAGGCAATCTGCACATCTTTGAGAGTGTTACCACCTTTTACTGTAATTCGGAGTAGTTGTGGCCTGCCTATGCTTGGGGAAGGGTGTAATTTCTCCCCTAGTGTTCTTAACCCTTCCTCTGGGCTGCTTGATGCTGTCTCAGCCACAGGGGGGGTTGTCCTGGGTTGAGAGGCGAGCACACTGCAGGTCTCTCAGCGACCGCTGTACCTGCCCTGAGATCTCAGGGAACACTCCGTTCTTCCATTCTGGCCAAACAAAGCTGCTATGCCAGCTGCCAGGCAGAGACATGCCCTCCTAAAACAAGTAATCTGTCCTTGACATGGTGGCTTTACAGCTCAAGCACAGTATTATTTAAAATGTAAACAAATCCTCATTGTTTACCTTGCAATCCGAAGGGAAACGAGTTCACTTTAAAGGGCTAAAGGGTTTCACTATCTCCCACCTTTTCTTGTACAATTGCCTTTTTTGTAGCAGGTTAAAGTCTTGTGTGCTTTTGTTTGCTAAGCGTTTCGAGTTTCACTTGGAAAGTGAACTACTCCCTACCACATTTTTAATAACCCTTTCATGACTCTTTTCACCGGCCGGCTTCTATGTTGCTTTTTCGGAATATACACTTAAAGAACATGTTGATAGGGGTGGAATGGCATTTGCTTAGCTTATTTGTTGGCTCTTTACTAGAGCTTCACGTTAATTGCAGGGCACACAGGCGCTGCAATTAACATGAATACTAACTCAAAGGGTCACAATTAGCCCCGTAGCTGGGCACAATTAAGAAAATAAAAAGCAGAGCCTCAAACACAGCGTACTTTAGCACACGTCGTGTTTGAGACACTGTTTTTCTTTTCTTAACAGTATACAACTGCGGGGCTGATTGTGGTCCTTTGAGTTAGTATTCATGTTAATTGCAGCGCCCATGTGCCCTGCAATTAACATGAATACTAACTCAAAGGACCACAATCAGCGATGTGTGCTTTAGCACACGCTGTGTTTGACACTCAGCTTTTGCCTTTCTTTTATCAGCATGGTGCCCACTTTCATGTTTCACCATTGCGCACCTTTTATTTTATCAGAACAGCTGGTCATTGGCGCTGCAAGGACTCCGGTATGTAAAGCCTCGGCCCTGGGAGCCCATGCGCATGTGCCTCTTCTGTTTTTCCTTCTTCTCATGTCAGCCTCTTTGATGTTTTCTATCCTTCACTTACTCTTTTTTTTTTTACGGGGGGTAAAATAGTGGTGAGGGGCTGAAAAGGCAATCTGCACATCTTTGAGAGTGTTACCACCTTTTACTGTAATTCGGAGTAGTTGTGGCCTGCCTATGCTTGGGGAAGGGTGTAATTTCTCCCCTAGTGTTCTTAACCCTTCCTCTGGGCTGCTTGATGCTGTCTCAGCCACAGGGCGGGTTGTCCTGGGATGAGAGGCGAGCACACTGCAGGTCTCTCAGCGGCCGCTGTACCTGCCCTGAGATCTCAGGGAACACTCCGTTCTTCCATTCTGGCCAAACAAAGCTGCTATGCCAGCTGCCAGGCAGAGACATGCCCTCCTAAAACAAGTAATCTGTCCTTGACATGGTGGCTTTACAGCTCAAGCACAGTATTATTTAAAATGTAAACAAATCCTCATTGTTTACCTTGCAATCCGAAGGGAAGCGAGTTCACTTTAAAGGGCTAAAGGGTTTCACTATCTCCCACCTTTTCTTGTACAATTGCCTTTTTTGTAGCAGGTTAAAGTCTTGTGTGCTTTTGTTTGCTAAGCGTTTCGAGTTTCACTTGGAAAGTGAACTACTCCCTACCACATTTTTAATAACCCTTTCATGACTCTTTTCACCGGCCGGCTTCTATGTTGCTTTTTCGGAATATACACTTAAAAAACATGTTGATAGGGGTGGAATGGCATTCGCTTAGCTTATTTGTTGGCTCTTTACTAGAGCTGAGCACCTACTTATGTATAGCATTTTTGCTAGCCTCACTCCTTGTGGCCCAGGGCAGGACCCCTTCAGAGCGCCGTGCACCCTTGATTGGACTTGGGGGCAGGTTCACAAGAGGCTCATTGAAGCCAAGAACCTCCTTCCACTTATTCCTCGCTTCCTCATATCGCCCCTTCCTATTCTCCCCATATCAGCTGTGCTACCTGGGGCTTGTGAACTTCTCGTTCCCTGCGTACTTGGTATTTCAGTGTACATTCCTGCTGTCCCTTCCCAGCCAGGACAACCCTGTTCCACATGAGTGTTTGACTCAAGGATGTAAAGGGCCAGCATAGCTGGTTTATTTATGGGCCTCTGAGGCAGACCAGCTCTACCCAGGATTATTGGCCACCTGTTGAATTGACCCCCTTACTCCGGCTGTAGAGGGGGAAACACATGAACATCTGTATTGTATAAATAAATATTTCTCCTGCTAATTACCGCTCATTTTACTTCTTAGTGTCGATGCTGCTTGGCTGTTGGTACACTCGATAAGGCCATCCTGTGTGCAGTATTGTAATATATTTTTACGTGTACCCTGTTAGCGAGTTTCAGTGCCTTCTCTCCTCAGTGTCTCTATTGTCTGCCTGTGCTATGTACATTGTGTGGCCTGCCTCTTTAGTCACCCCTGTCCTGAGAGTCCTCTCTGTCATTTGGGTCCATTATGTGCTGTGAAGGCATGTTGGACAGATCAGGTGTCATCACTATGCTTTGACACTCTGTGTACTGTCCCTAGCCATTGACTGTAG
This sequence comes from Lissotriton vulgaris, assembly GCF_964263255.1. Taxonomy (NCBI): domain Eukaryota; kingdom Metazoa; phylum Chordata; class Amphibia; order Caudata; family Salamandridae; genus Lissotriton; species Lissotriton vulgaris. The sequence goes on along the minus strand of NC_141689.1, from coordinate 1,935,380,433 downwards.
GTGCCCTCACCCAATACCCCTCCCAAGTCCTCATGCCCATTAGAGGTACTGCCTGACCCCTCAGGGCTTGTATCTCAAGTTCCTATATGTTGATATGCAGAGGACGTGGTGTAACAACCAGACCTGCCAACTATGTAGCTGTTGAACCAGGTTTGAATCTATGCATTGGCATAACATCCTGAGAGTTTTTTGCAAATCTCTTAATTTCCACGTGCCTTTAAAAAATAAGTCTTACTGTGTGTACTCTAACTGGTGGTCATGTAAAGCATGTTTGCTTTGTTTGCCCTAAGTTGGCAGGGTATGCCCAGACATGGGTCCCTTGCTCACTTTGCCACTGGGATAGCTTTCCTTCCAGACCTCTTAAGAAACAACTCTGGGGCACCAGAGTCCAGTGAACCTTTGCGGATTCCATCATTACTGCACACTGTGGACCATTACATATTTTTCCTCGACAAACTTCCATCCAGGGCCGAAGACAGAAAACAACGCACATCTTCTTAGCTAAGCTTTGAGCCCCGGCACTTATTGATTTGAAATTGCCAAATGAAGATGAACACTGCAGACTACAGCAAGAAGATTCCATTCCACAACTTATTGTGTATATGTTATCTTGTGTAGGCTCTCAACCTTTTACCCACCCAATGAACAGTGCTACAGTTAAGAATCTTCAGTACAATGTTATGATGGTACCACAGTTGGAGTCTTGTGCTTTTGTAAACCTGAAGTGTACTGGCCTGTGTAATTCATATCATGGCGTGTGTATTCAAATTGCAAATCTGCCTTAAGACGCTTAACTTGGCGCTGTATGTGTGAAAATGCACAGTCTTTTCAGTTTTTTAAGCAAAAGTTTGGAGTGATAATTGGCGCTGCACACATGCGTGGTCTGGTTCCTGGCGCACATAGCCATGGCTGCAGCGCACAGAGACCCTACACGGCAGCACACAGAGGAAAAAAATTAGAGGAACATTGCTTGTGACCCTTAAACTGGTTTCAAATTATGTGATCCTGGGCAAATATTTAAATTTGCTGAGCCAACATTATCTTCATTATCACACATGAAGTACCTTCAAATAGGCAAGTTCAGCATGTCTGCTGTACAAAAAAAACTTTTGTTTGATTTAATAGACAAAACTTTTGCTCCATAAATATTAAAAATATAGCCACACTAGAATACACACCGCTGACTTGCCTCTTAGTTCAATAACTGCATTGCCTTTAGAACGGGGGCAGAAATGTTTCTCAAATCGTGTTTAAAAACTATCACTTTTAATAAGTACATACCTGAAGCATAAAGTGGTAGCATACTTATGTGCAATCACCAGATATTCCTTTGAAAGGGCCCCAACATTTTTCACTGACATGTGGTTTTACTGCTAAAACTATATAGTTTACAATGTTTGGAAATCGAGTTTCTGAAAATATTTGTTATTAGTGCAGCAAAGTGTTCTGATTTATTGTGCTCCTTTTTAAATCTGTTTGCATCACACTTCAGAATTAGAAAAAAGGATTTCTTCATTCCTGATATATTTTGAAATACTTGTACTATTCCCTTACAAGCTATTTTATATGTTGTGTGTTTGGGGGAAAACTGACATTGTAAATGCCTTTTGTTTCACAATGAGCGTCTGACATCTCACTTGACAAAATCCTCTAACTGTAATAGGAGAAAGAAAAGTAAACACCATTTTCCAGGATAAGATATGCAACAATAAGTAAAAAGACAAACTGGCTTTTGACCACTGTCCTTGAACAGACAGCAAACATGTCAAGATAAAAATTAGAGCCCCCCCTTCTTTCATTACAAAAACATTGACCCTGGGGGGTGGGGTCCTCAGGGCCTAATAAGGCTTGGGGCTGGCAGTGCAGTCCCCCTCCAATTTTTTTGAGTTGTGGCTCTGGGGGATGGGGGCCGCTTGTCCTCCCCCCCCTTTAATGACAAAAAACAGTCCTTGGGGATGGGGTCCACAGGGCCTAATAAGGCTTGGGTGGGGGGCCCATGTGCCCCTCCCCTTTAATAAGAAAAACTGGCACTCGGGTATGAAGTTCCTAGAGTCTAACAAGGCTTGGTAAGAGGAGGCAGCACAGCTCTTTACTTTAAATTGTGGCCTTGGTAAATGGGGTCCCCGGGGCCTAATAAGGCTCGGGGAAGGGGGTATGTGTTCCCTGCCCTCGAAAAAACATAAGGTCCTGTGGCCAAACCCCCACTGCACACGGCCATAATAAAATATCTCTTAATGGTAAAAAAACTAGAAATTCACTGAAAACAACTAAGGTTAAAGTAAAATTATAGTGAGGAATGAAAAAAAAAATTCTTTTTATGTTTTAAAAAACATTAAAAATTCACTGAAAAAAACCAAAGGTCATTGTAACATTAAAGTCAGCTGAATATGTCAGTGACAACATTAAAGTTTTGAACTAAAAAAAAAAACACAGAAATTCACCAGTTTCTTGCGCCCCTGCCATGCACTGCTTATGACATTACATCACTCATTGTCAAAAACAAAATAGATGCCAATATTGATAATTAGTCCACAATTCTTTTGTTAGACCACACGTTGGACTCGTTGTGATCAAATAGTAAATTCATTTTTTATTTTCATACCAAATGATGTATCAAATCCATCAATTTTTTCAGGGAGATCACTTATTGATCAACACAACACCACAAAATTCAATTATTCACATAAACCACATGTACTAAATCATAGACAAATTATTTGGCTTTACACTTAATAGAAAACAAAAGACGAAATTTAACAACAAATTTAACAAACTAAAGATTTCGGGCCAGATGGCTAAATACTGGTCGGTAATGCAGAAATTCACAGAATTGGTATGAAAATGAAAAATTAATTTACTATTTGATCCAACGTGTGAACAAAGAATTGTGGACTAATTATCAGTATTGGCATCTCGTCTGTTTTTGACAATGAATATATTGGCCTAGCCTTACTGATTTAGGGCCAAAACCCGTTCTCAATTACCCATTACATCACTCATGACATGTTCTATGACATGATTTATGATATCACTCATGACATCTCAAATGACATCATTGGTGGTCGTATACGTGTATTATTTCTTCCATCTCGAAAGAGCGGGGCTGCTTATGATTTAAATGGAGATTCCACTGAGAGAGAACTCGGATTACAGTTAAGAAATAATTTTGTCTCTCTCATGGGGTCTCCTTTGATAATCATAAGCACTGAATAGATTTGCAAACTTATCCCACAAAGATTCCACAAAGGAAGAGATAAAAAAGGAGAAAAGTAAAATCCGAATAAACAAATTCTTTAGAGATGCTTGTCCAAGCTGGGCCTCAGCTGTAGCATCTGAATCAAGGCAATTGTGTTTCATAAAGGTGTGAAATGATCTCCAAGTTTCAGCCTTGCAAATCTCAGTAACTCGGATGTTACTAAGCACCGCAGCAGTAGCAGATATACACCTGGTGGAGTGGGCCCTAGGTTTACCAGACATGGTTTTGTTTGCTTTTTTAATCCTTTTTTTATTATTAAACATGACTGTGGATCCTCCGGGGAGCCACAGACCAGTTTTTTAAAAAAAGCACACGCTCCCCACTTTATAAAAAATAAGCGGCCCCATGTGATCCCGGCCCCATCCCAGAGCCTGCTTGAAGCCCTGGGGACCCCATCCCCTGTGACGAGTCTTTAATAGTTAGGGGAAGGGGCGTGTGGACCTACTCCCCAGGTCTTTTTAGGCTCAGGGAACCCCACCCCACCCCAGACCACTTTATTTTTAATAGGGAGGAGGGCTTGCTTGTCACCTCACTGGGCCATCTTTAAACCACAGGGACATCATCTTCCAGGGCGGGGTTTTACTGGTGAGTTGCTAATTTATTATTCACTGCTTCAGACGAGGAGCAGTCCAGAATGCCCTGTGAGGTATTTTAGCAATAGTTTTAAATCCTGGTGGTGCCTCTAGAAGAGGCAGGGGCAGCAACATTTTTATAATGTTGTGGAGGGTTTTCAGTGAGCACAGCAGCCACCCAGCAACATAAAAAGAAAAGACATAGTAAGTCTCCTTGATCATTAAATGCATGACCCTGTATAACTGTATGCTCTTCCACTGGACTGCAAGGCCACCTGTGTGGTTGGTTCTATGACAGCGTTTTGTGGCTTGAAACAAAAAACTCTGACATTTTAAATGTTTTTTGTTAAAAATGCTTTATTAAAAATATTTAGTGACAATCTCTATTATCAAGCAATGCCATGTGTGAATTTATAAAATATACACTTGATTATAGTTATTTGTGACTTTTTAACAAAGGCAATAAGTCTCCATATATCAGTTGATATATATGTATGAATGTATATGTTTGATGGCAGTCTGGCTGTAGATACACATGTTTAGCATAAGTAAGCTATCTAGAGTTGGGTTTGGAAGTGTGCAAGTTGTTTTTCTTCAAAGAAGTTTTTCGAGTCATGAAGTTCTGTGACTTGACCTTTTGCTTGCAATTTGCATAGTCCTTGATTCCATTGTTGGATTGTTTTTTCCGCCGATGAGTTCAAATTAGTGCTTCTCTGTCATTCCTGTAATTCCATTGCCATTGTTTTCGAACACAATTCGATACTTACATCCCTATTACTAACATAGATGTCGAATTCATCCGGGGGACTTGATTCAGCCGTGGTGCGCTTGGCCCTTCACCCTTCTGGGTGGAATTTCTATTTGGCTTTCTAGACAAACAATGCCCAATTGTTGATGGAACAGCGCCTTACTGTTTCTGCCCTAAATGTCACAAGTGTCCATGCACCGATCTACATCAGGTGTGTAACATGTGCCTTTCCCCCCACCACGAGGAGGTGACCTTGGAAGCCTGCAGGTCTTTTCGATCTATCAGAGATCGAAGGATTCGAAGAATGGAGATGTCATGAGTGGAGGACTCTATGTGAGTGGAGGACTCTATGCCGGATCTCTTTAGATCAAAAGACCCCGAAACTGAGGTGGAGGCTTGTCTGTGGATTGCAGATGAGGGCAGTTGCTCTCCACACCCGAGCTCCGGGTCCGACATGGAATAGGACATTCCTCCAAGGCAACCCATGAGTTATGTGCCCCCTCCACCTTTTCCCCGACCACAGCAGATGTCGACCAAAAGTCGCTCACACCCACCCGTTTCGAAACCCTCTGTAGAAACAGTAAAACCAGTGCTAGAGAGACTTCAACAAGAGTTTGATTCTTGACAAAAGCATCTGGTCATTGACACAGGACGTATCCTCGTCAGACCCCCTCACTTTGGGGTGCAACTTGCTAAAAGACAGTTGTCTTTTGAGGAACCCATAAATCTGCCTGTGCCTCTTCCTCCAAAGACGAAAGACAGAGCACTAGTCCACTGCACACCACTTCACCACTGCTGCCTCCTGTGCACACCCCTCTTCCACAACTCTCTCCAGTTCACACTATAACACACAGGGTTCCATACATTCATATGGAGGGGATGGTGGGGGATGGAGATCACAATTTACCTCAAGGTGATATCTGGGATACTTATGATACGGAGCCACATGATAATACCGATCCAGATTTTTATCCATGTAGACCTACCCCTTCTGATGACACGACAACCTATCATGATCTGATAAGAAGGACAGCCACATACCATAAAGTGCCTCTACACACACAGACATTAGAAAAACTCTCTTGCAATCAGCGCCCAGTGCAGTATTAACCAACGCTAATGGATATGCTCAGGCACACGCAGGACATATTTAATGACTTAATCAGGGCTAGGGTAATATTACTCCCAGGGTTGATAAAAATTTCAAACCCTCACCTCTTGACCCAACCTACATCAAGGGTCAACTTACACCTGATTCACTGGTAAGGGCCATAGCTTTGTAAAAGAACACGCCTTTTCCATGAAGTGTAAAACTGATGTATCCACACATACTACAGTACTTTACACACTAGGGGTCACTTGCAGTATTCTCTGAAATCATGTTTTTCAAGTGTATTTCTAGAACAACCAACTCTAAAACCTATTTTCCGTTTTTTCTGTGACTCCGGATATCGCAATGACATTGGTTGTCGCGATCCCCGTAGTTACGTCACGAATGCAGAAAACAAAAGCAGGAATTCAATAGCCACCAACAGGTAAAAAAATTATAACTATGTAATTGATTCTAATCATCACAGTAAATAACTCACTATAGAAATACCTCTTTAAAAACATTTATCAGAATCTCAATAACAATATGTATTAATGATTCACTGATATATTTTTTTTATATTCCAACCAATATTCGCGGTGTGCCGTGATATTCTCGATGTCCTCACAATGGTACAAGGGGGCCGCGCTGGCGATCACGATTGTCATAGCGAATATCGCCTTTAAAAAAATATATTTTGGACACATAAGTGGACACTAGCACCCCGATTTCTCAAACATGGGATCAGAGTACCTCTACTCTGACCTCTTATGTTAACTTTCTCAGAAATTTTCAGACCCAGGAAACATTCCCGATCGATAAAATGGCGGCCACAACTTTCTGTTCGGAATAGAAGGATTGAACCTCGGCACTCTCAATATTTTTATCTCTCATTCTTAATCATATTCAAGACAATAATCCCATGTACATTTATGGTAACACCACTCACAGGAAACACCAGTCTATGAGATTATACTGACATGTTCATTCAATTTAATAGTCTGTGACAACCACTTATGTATTTGAGTTTCCGGCAAACTACACTACTTTGAGAATTTATACCTCCATAGATTCAAGCCTTGAATAAGTTACGGTTGTAACTAAACACGTGTTGGCTGCCATGTTCCTTTACCATCAATGATGTTTCAAGAATTGGACCATCATGACCTAACTGTGTAACATATAAATGTTAGAAAGTGGTCAACAGTTGCATGTTTATACTAAAAGCCAGATTGATTACATTGTATTAAGTGAAACATTGTCACAAACTATTAAATTGAATGAAAATGTCAGTATAATCTCGTAGACTGGTGTTTCCTGTGAGTTGTGTTACCATAAATGTACATGGGATTCATGTCTTGAATATGATTAAGAAAAGTACTGTACCGTTTCCACGGTCCCTGAGGGGTCAGGGTTGTCATGTTCGATGGTTGCCAGAAACTATTCGCTCCTTGGTAAGGTTGTGGGGCTTATAGTGGGCTGTGAGCTAGCTGGTCTACAGACGTACATATCCTTCGGGGGTGTCTGGAACGAGTTTGAACACATCCCTTAGTTTATGTTGTCTAGACGCGCAGATCCTATTTAGATTTGTAGATACTACACGACAAACCAGAACCTACATTGACACTTTTTGGGGAAAATGTGATGAAGATCGGTGAAACAATGCCAGATTTCATCAGTGATGTCACTGACTATGTCATGAGTGATGTAATATGTGAGGCCATAAGCAGTGCATTGCGGGAGGCGAGTTATAGTTAGCTCAGCTAACTAAAACTGCAGAATTTCTGTGGTTTTGTACGAGTGAAATGTCAGCCTAACTACAACGTCCCTGTAACCTTTCGGTTTTTTCCAATTAAAATATATATATAGACATATATATCGTTTAATGTTGTCCTATATTGCCATATCAGGCTCTGGTGGCATTTGCAATGCAGTCAGTCTTCATCCTCGTAGTTTATGGTGTCACCAGAATCTCTCTATGACACTATTGGACTATATTAGTTACCCATTACATAACATACATATATAATATAGGTACCCAACACTAATGAAAACATTAAAATAAAATAATATCTGAATCTTACAATAATGTACATGATAAAATCTGTGTTTCCCTGCTTTCCCAACCCTCCCTCTGCAGACTTGGATCTTTCAAGTGGAGAAGGTCTTTCCCTTTCTGCCATCCTTAAACCACAGATGGGAATGGTAGAAGGTGTACCATGTGCAGATATCGACTGGGAGTCTACAGAGAATGTCCAGGACCTGACCGGAGCTGTGCTGTGTTTGGGAGGTGGGGCGGGAGATATATAGGCTTTGCTTGTTTACAGTGTGTTTGAGAGTTCACAGATTGGCTGGGGATGTGTAGCACAGGCGTGAGGATTTGTCGTGTAGGAGAATGCAGATCATAATTGAGCAATGTTGAGGATTTTAAGGGTAGACCTGTGCCCAGCATGTGGTTAGAACAAGAATGAGGGTGTTCAGAGTATGACCAGGGGACTTCTTTGCTCAGAATGTTCAAAGTATTGCTCTTGGTGGGTTAAGCGTAGCTACGAGTGAACAGCTTGTGTCTCAGTGTATCCAGAGCATAACTTATGTTGTGAAGTGAAAGGGTTGATAATATAAGGAACCTATGTTGTGCATAGCATGGCGGTGAGGGTATGTAGTCTATAGCCGAGGGTGATGGTCAGAACGAGACAGTGTGACCTGGGTATGGGCGAGGGTTTGCAGGACATGGTATTTGTATGTATTATGATTTGCAGGATATGGTTTATGGTGGTGAGTACATGGCTCTGAGTCTGAAAGCTGTGGCTAAGGCTGCACATCACAGTGTATGTAGCTGAGTATTTGCACTATGTGGGTTGAGGTGAGCAGGGCCTGACTGACAGATGGAGTCCAGATAGACTGTGAATCCAGGTACGCAGATTCTGGGTCAACAAACCAGACTAGTAGAGTAGGAGCTCTTTTTCCCATACGGTAATATTGCATCATGAAGTGGGCTCCTAAAATACGTGTACAGCATCTCAGTGGTCTGCTAGCAAAAATATTCTTCATTGTTACTCGTGCCAGAACCCATTGTTGTGCTAGTTCGCTTGTGGACGGATATTCCCTTCATGTTGTCACTGCTCTAGAAATCTAGTAGATAAGAAATGTGACAGCTGACTTCTTCAGTAAAGATTTACATTTTGGCTGACGCATTTCCTGTCAGAAGATCATTACGGACCACGAGAAAGCCTTATGAAATGGAATTTGTTATTATGATTAAAGATTGCTAAGTGCGTTAATCTCCAGTCCTTTTCTCTCGTACTTCATCTTGAATGTAATTAGTAAATGCATAAAACCCGTTTCTTGACCTTTATGAGTGCAACAAATAAAGAGTTGAATATAAATTGCTTCATTACCAGGTTCTTTGTGGACGAGTGGAGCAGTGATTGCAGTTATACCGAGAGCTATATTTCTTCTCCTCTAGGTTTCATCCATACAGAGATGACAGCCCACTTGAAAGAGGATCAGCTGAAGGCTGCAATCCCTCTTGGAAGATTCGGAGAAGCTCGTGAAGTGGCGCAGGCGGTGGTCTTTCTCCTCGAGGCGCCCTACGTCACAGGCCATGTACTGCTGGTGGACGGAGGCCTGCAGCTTTCCATTTAAACGACTCGGTAACTGGAAAATGTCATTTATCAGTAAAATACCTCTCGTCGCTTCCTGACAGGCTATCAAAGCAAAAACCAGGCTGCATGCATAAATTCCACACCCTGAATTACAGAATTAGAATAGGTATCATTTTACATTTGCAAGATAGACTTAATATTGCAGATGGCCACCGACATGCCTGCTTTAGCGAATTCACAAGGGTTGGGTTGGAGGTGAGGGTCGGGCCGTTTTCGGGTGCGGTGACGTGCTGAAGTTGCTGAACCCTCATGGACAACTAAGTTTTTAAGGATTCTGTATTTCTTGCAGGTTTCTTTCCAACCTTGGCTTGGGAAATCACGTAAGTGGGGTTCCGGTAAAGGCTGAAGTAAGGACATTTCTAGCTAGGTCGAGAAAGGATGCGAAGGTGTCCCTGTGTACTAGAGGTGTATAGGGAGGGGGTTTACATAGTAGGAAATACGTGTTAATAATGCCCATTAACTGCTAATTTAAACATGCCCCATGCAAAAGATCCTTCAGATGGAAATGGCGCACATGCACATTTCGCGTATTGGAATACTGCAGGAACTATACAACTGAGATTTCCTGAAGTTTTGGTAGTAGAGAGCTTTGTGGATCACTAAAGAGTCTGCTACATATTGAGGAGAAACCGTGCGCAGCACATTTACATCTTTTTATGCTTTGAGTTGTGTAAATGTTGTCCATAATAACCGGAATCTATATTAAAAGTAGAAAGCTTGTATCAAGAAAAGGAGAATCTTAATGAGAATGTTACCATTAATATTTGATGTCTTGTGATGTGGAACACATGGTTGCTGTATACCCCTCTAATTTTGAGGGGAAAAAACGCTGTGTGGCCACCAACAGTTTCGTTGCACTTATCTCTACCGTGACTGAGTTAAATGTAAAAAACGTTCATGTAATCATGCTAAGTTATTATAAAGATGGGCTAAGTATGTGACTTGCAGACTTATTTTTGTTTGTACACTATATTCCGGGAGCAGAGCTCCTTCCAAGGAACATGGGGGCATATTATCAACAACTAGCTAACTGCTGTTAGCGATAGCTTGCTAATAGGGCGATAAAAATATCGCCGCTTTAGCGGGAAAAAGTCCTGCTAAAGCGGCGATAAGGCCCTTGATAATGTGCCCCATGGTGTTATGCCACAGAATTCCGACTCTAAATGCGCTTTATATTTGAGTATTGCCCAGTAAAAGAATGACTAATGTATGCAAGCATTCATAAATCAAGTCAAGCATTACAAATTAATGTCAGCAGTATGCTGCACGGCTTCCTGGAGTTTTTATAAAACGTAGGAAAGTTCTGTCACCTGTCGATGTCTCAATGTTTGGTCTGCAGTATTCATCATCTTGAGGCAAAGTGTTACTAACTCAGCATTCTTCAGCTGCAATTTGAATTTTGGAATGAGGTGCATTTACAGAGCCTTTGTGTTTTGTAGAGTGAATCTTTCTGGATTCATATGCAGTCCATCTGATTTGCCGTCTAGTGGTAGGGTCTGGAATTATCTCTATTCTTTTTTTTTTTTTGGAGTGCTTGTTGTCGTTGACCATTTGGTGATTTGTTCCTCCACTTATGACACACGCTCTGGAAGAACCCTTACATGTTTGCCATCTTTAGATATTATTTTCTGCTATTGGGTCTGAATGCAGGAGAGCTAAGTGTCAGACGGATTGGGGAAAAAGAAGCCTTTATTTTTTTTGTTGCAGAAAACACAGAGAAAAACCTACACACTCCAAAGAACACTGACAAACACTGAGGAGGATGAATAGGAATTGATGAGAATAGCTCAGGCCGGGTAACCCCACAGGACCATGAGGCACTCAACCCAGTGATGCAGAGAATTTTGCAAGGATATTGCACATACTCCATTCAGGTTCTGCCCTAATTGCCACCACAAACTGGCACAGAAGAACTGATGCCAAGACTGCAGTTTGTTGTTGCCCAGGGACCATGCATTGGAGAGTTGCAGAGTCTGCGTGGTGTTCCAGCCGAAGACCCTTAACATGTGGCAAAGACAGATGGGCAGACTATGCCATGGCACATGTGTAGAAGCACACTCCTAGGTCAGAGAATTTCCATAGCGGCAACAATGCGAAGATGCCTAGTGTTCTAGACCAAGGAAGGGAGGCCTTCAAAGATACTACAACTGCAAAGGTGGTTACTCCATGTGTATAAAAAATGCATGCACTCTCCACAATGTACCCATCCTATATCAGAGGATCAGTGACCACAAACTCCATTATCGTCATCATGGCGCACATGACAGCTGAATTCCAGCATCCCAGCATTACTAGTCCTACTATCTGACACAGAGCAAGCGGGTGAATGTGGTGGGCAGGAAGATTGAAAAATCTGTATTTAGAATGGCAAACTCTAACGCCCTCTTTGACAGGTATGCTCCCCAACAGCAGTGGCCAGAAATTGAGAGCCTCTTCCAACATCTCCCCCAGCACTATCGGAAAAGAGGGGGGGCACTAGTACAGGAGGGAGAGACAATAAAAAACATCTGTCCAAAGCCAGCCCTGGATGCTGCAAAGACTGCTAGCAGATAACTGTGCACAGGAGCCACACTCAAGAGGCACGCCTGGCTAAAAGTGTCTGGTTTCAAGCAGAAGGTACAGGCAGCAGAGCTCAATATACCTTTCACAGGGGAATTACTGCTTGGGACATCAGTGTATGACTTCCTCCAGAGGACGACAAAAGACAACAGCACAGCAAAATACATGGGCGCTCTTCACTTCAGTTGCCATTTCAGAGCAGAAGCTACTCCTCATGTGGAATGTCTTCGCGAGTGAGCAGGAACATTCCATGTATCTTTCGCTGCACAGCAACCAACCCACCCTACCCCACTTCAACAAAGTGGCAGTGCACAGGGCAACAGAGCCAATCCTTATGCGACGTTGCAGAAGGAATAAGAGCAGCACCAAAAGGAGCTGCTCACGTTACCAAGTGACTCCCTGGCATACCATTCCTACCACACAACTCCTGGAGGAGGCAGAATCAAAAGATTCCGCAAGGAATGTGAAGACATCATCTCTGGCAAATAGATGCTCAACATCATCCTACACGGATATTTCATATAATTCATAAAGATACCACCCAACATAAAACCACGGGCCAGGCATCAAAACTGCAAGTTACAAACAAAAAAACCTGAGCACTCACAAATTTTACAAAACGGTCAACAATCAAATCCAGTGATATTATGAATTTTTGTTCCAGGCTTCTTGCAATCCTTGAGCCCACATTTCTTGACATACACATAAGCCACGTTTCCTGACCTCGTCAGAAGCCAACATGTGTTTGACCACTAATATACATTCACCTCCGACTGCATCAGGGTTTAATGTTGATAGTGCTATTCCTATAGCCACGTCTCATCTAATCCTATAACAATCAATAGTTTCATCTTATTTCACGTAAAGTAGGGGGAATGGTGTCCCAGCAGAATAAGGCAATACCAAAGTGGATGATGGACGGAGCGTTTGAGCAAATCAAACACTCACCCGCAGTTCAGACATGGCCATATGCAAATCAGTCTGACCTTGTGCCTCATGGGAACAGTCCAGCCCGAACTGCCAAGCCATGTCTTCCCTGGACCGGAAACAAGCATCCTGGGACCGGTTTAGGAGTCATAATCCTCATCAGCCAGGCTATCTTGAATCCAGTGGTAGAGTGAGCAAGGGACCCACGTCTGGGCAGTCCCTGCCAACTTAGGGCGAACAAAGAAATACCAAAGGGGATGATGGACGGAGCGTTTGAGCAAATCAAACACTCACCCCCATTCAACTGATCTGGGTTTAATCCATCACCATTCTTTATCTCACTCCACCACCCCAGTTCAGACATGGCCATGTGCATATCAGTCTGACCCTGTGCCTCATGGGAACAGTACAGCCCGAACTGCCAAGCCATGTCTTCCCTGGACCGGAAACAAGCATCCTGGGACCGGTTTCAGATTCATAATCCTCATTAGCCAGGCTATCTTGGAAGAGTGAGCAATGTCCCAGGATGCTTGTTGGCTCTTGAGTGGGTGCTCTTCTTGGTAGTGGTGGTTTCTTCGGTGGTGAACGGTCCAGGCGGTGATGGTGGGTCGGCTGGAGGTATGGGTGGTTTATGGAGTCTGCTCGCTGAAGTTGTCATAGAGGGCTTTGATTTTCAGGTGGAAGTAGGAGCCAAGCTTGTTGCAGAGGTCTTCGGAGGGCGTGACGTCTGTGGCGTCAATGTTGGGCTTGGTGAATTGCTGAATGATGTTGAAGAGTTCCTTTGAGTTGCTGGAATTGGTGAGGATTATGTTCAGGATGAAGGTCTTCTTTGTAGATCTTATGCGTTGGTGGTAGTCTATCAAGGCGTTCTTATAGTTGGTCAGGTCTTCTGTGGTTGGCTGTTTCTCCATTATTTTTCGAGACGTCTGCACTAGAGTCTGGTATCTCGGATGTCGGTGGTGAACCAGGTGGCCTTCAGGGGGCATTGTCTGTTGGTGGTGTGGAGGGGTGTGAGCTTGTCTTTGCAGTTGGTGATCCAGTGGTGTAGCTCCTTGGCTGCAGAGTTGGCGCCGGTCGAGGCTGGGGGGGTGGGGGGGGGGGCACAGCTGAGGGTGGAATTCAGGTGCTCCTCTGTGACCTTGCTCCATTTCCTTCATGGAGTGCGAGGAATAGGTTTGGAAGCGGTGGGAGTGGCGTGGTTGAAAGCGAAGTGTACGCAGTGGTGTTACGTCCAGAGGGGCTGCGTGGTGTGGCTGAAACGGATGTTGTTCCCAGCAGCGAAGATGGGGTAGAGGATGTGTCTTCCCTTGTGGGTAGAGGTGGTTACAAGCTGTATAAGTCAGATGTTGGTGATGTTGTCCAGGAGGGCGGTGGAGTTGGGGTCGCTGACGTTGTCGAGGTGGAAGTTCAGGTCTCCGATGAGTATGTGGTCCATGGACGTGATGGCGTGGGATGCGACGAGGTTAGCAATAGTAGTGGCGAACGAAGCGCGGGCCTGGTGGTCTGTAGGTGAGGGTGCAGCGAAGATTGTTTCTAGGACTTATCTGGATCTGGAAGTGAAGGTGTTCGGTGGTGGCGGAGGAGTCGCTCGTGGTGCAGGTGGAGAGTCAGAGGGAGCTGTTGGGTGCGATGGCGAGTTCTCCTCCTGGGCGGTTGGGGCAGTCCTTCCTCTGTATCTTGTAGCTGTCAGGAATGGCAGTGGTGATGTTGGGGCTGGAGGAGGCGTTGGTCCAGGTTTCCGTGAAGAAGGCGACGTCTGGCGAGAGGGTATCGAGGAGGTCCCAGATGTCTATGGCATGTCTGTGCAGGGAGCACACATTGAGGAGGATGCACCCCACCTAACCCCCCCCCCCCCGCAGCAGCTGCCATTAAATAGGGGAAGGGGGAGCGAAGTGTAGCTGGGAGGCAGGAAACCGGTTGGGGGGAGGGGCCGCGAGGGCAGCAGTGGCAAAAAACAGGCACGGAGGGCACGAACAGGAGAAGAGGATCAGGGGGAAAATGGAAATTAAATTAAACTAAGGCAAATAAAATACAGGAGAGACGACAAAACGACAGAGGAACACTAGGCAGACTCGAACCCCTACCAGCAGAGAGGTAGAAGGGGCAGCGGCGGAGGCACAGTCAGTGAAGCTGCACAGGTGGAAAGCTGGATCACTGTCCAGACCTCTGTGCAGCGGCCGCCATTAAATAGGGGAAGGGGGGGGGGGGAGGGGAGTGCAGCTGGGAGGTGGGAAACCTGCAGCGGGGAGGGGCCATGGGGGCAGCAGCGGCAAAAAACAGGCACAGAGGGCACGAACAGGAGAAGAGGAGCAGGAGGCAAAGGGAAATGAAATTAAACTAAGGCAAATAAAATACAGAAGAGCCGCAAAAGGATACAGGAACAACAGGCAAACTTGAACCCCTACCAGCAGATACGTAGAAGGGGCAGCGGCAGAGGCACAGTCACTGGAGCTGCACGGGTGGAAAGCTGGGTCTATGACCAGGAGTTATATCTCAATACTAAACACCACTCTGCACTATTCTGAGCTGATAATGTCGGTGATAATACACACATAAAACCTGGGTACCAAAAGGAACAAATAGCAGAACATACTGTAGGAAAATTCAATAAAATTTAAATGACCTACAATTTCAAGGCTCGACGGAAGAGTACTCCGTCCCAGCCTCATACATATCTGGCATTATAGTCGGGCACCATGTACAGACTCACTATACCTGGTCTTCAAACTAAAAAACAATCTTAGTCACCAACATATGTTATGCGATGGCCATCTAAAATAACCCAAGATCTTAAGCAAGCTCTCTATTCTTTTGAATCAATACATCCCATGTTCTCATAACTTAACAGTGACAAAAATTGCAACAAAATCTCATCAGTTATTTAAATATACAAAAGTCACGGATATTACCCCGTAATACACGCTCACCAAATTACAGTACCACTGTAGCACATAATATACAATTCTCTAAAAATATCACAACTTACAATTTTAATTTTCCCGTCCCAGCCTCATGTATATCTGGTGTTATGGCTGGATGCCATATTGGGACTTGTTTATATACTGGTGTTAGACATTAAAATAGGCTAAGCCTCCAAAATGTATTATGCAGGGGCCATCTTCACAGTCCTAGATCTTAACCAAACGTACTATACTATCGAGTACACACATCCCATGTGTTCAAATCTCGATCAAAAAACAGCTTAACTGGAAAGTTCTTTACCTCACACCCTGTAAATCTAAATATACAGCACTATATTGGGACTGATAAATGGACCAGCGTTAGACATAAAAGCAGACATAGGGGCCAAGATATATTATGCTGCGACCAAAATCTAAATAGACCAAATTCCAAATCACTATGGGGCACATACGAACATTTAAGAATTGCAATTAAGGAATTGCAAAAGCCTACGCATGTAGGAATCGCTACAAAATGAGCGATTCCCAAACATTCCTTAATTGCCACCCCCAAATTGCGAGTCACAATTAAGGAATGCCTTTCCAATCATTCCTATGGGCCTACAGGCCCATAGGAATGAATAGGAAATTGCATGCGCAATTTGCGAGTACCTAATAAGTACTTGCAGATTATGTATGCAATTCCAAGGGTGCAAGGATGTCAAAAGGACACCCTGTTGCACCCCTGAAATTGATCTGTGCACACATGTTGCTCTCACACATGCCCTGTGTGTGCAACCTAGAACTTTGAAAAATGCACTTTAGTGCATTTTTCAAAGTTTTTGCAAATTACCATCAAGTTCAAATTGATGGTAATTTGCGACCCCTATTTGCGAAATGGCTATTTGTGATTTCATCATGCATTGCATTTAAGGAATCACAATTTGCGATTCCTTAAATGCAATCGCAATTTAAGAAATCGCAATAAATTGTGATTTCTTAAATTGCGAGAGCCTTACAGTTTGATGCGTCACAGAAGCCCTTATTGCGGGCGCAAACGGCCGATTTTTGCGACTCGCTCCATTCTTTTGAATCAATACATCCCATGTTCTCATAACTTAACAGTGACAAAAATTGCTACAAAATCTCATTTGTTATTTAAATATACAAAAGTCACGAATATTACCTCGTAATACACGCTCACCAAATTACAGTACCACTGTAGCACATAATATGTACAATTCTCTAAAAATATTACAACTTACAATTTTAAGTGTCCAGTCCCAGTCTCATGTATATCTGGTGTTATGGCTGGACGCCATATTGGAACTGGTTTATATACTGGTGTTAGGCATTAAAATGGGCTAAGTCTCCAAAATGTATTATGCGGGGGCCATCTTAACAGTCCTAGATCTTAACCAAACGTACTATACTATCGAGTACACATTTCCCATGTGTTCAAATCTCAATCAAAAAAAAAAATTCTGGAAAGTTCTTTACCTCACACCCTGTATATCTAAATATACAGCACTATATTGGGACTGATTAATGGACAAGCGTTATACATAAAAACAGGCATAGGGGCCAAGATATATTATGCTGCGACCAAAATCTAAATAGACCAAGATCCAAATCACTATGGGGCACATGCGATTATTAAAGAATTGCAGTTAAGGAATTACAAAATCCTTTGCATGTAGGAATCGCTATAAAATGAGCGATTCCCAAACATTCCTTAATTGCCACTCCCAAATTGCGAGTCACAATTAAGGAATGCCTTTCCATTCATTCCTATGGGCCCATAGGAATGTAAGGTATGTGTCTTGTAAAGCGCACTGCTGCCCTGAGGCGTTGTGGCGCTGTAGACCGCTGGGGAACCCGTCCTGGCTATCCCTGTGAGATGGTCCCTACTGGGTATCTCCTAAGTGAAACCAGGCATCCCCGGCAAATGTGGGGGGCTGTTGTGGAGGTGAGGCAAGCTAATGCCCAGAGTTGCCGAGTGTGATACCTGGTTAGAGTAGGCACCGAGGCGAGAATTATCGAGTCCTCTGACCCTGGTCCACGACCCTGCCGCGTCGGGAATTGAGCCCTGGTCCCGGGCCGTTCTCTGCTTCCGGGTCTGCTGCCTCTAACCAGTGAGCCACAACACTCCACGAATGAATAGGAAATTGCCTGCGCAATTTGCGAGTACCTAATAGGTACTCGCAGATTACGTATGCAATTCCAAGGGTGCAAGGGTTTCAAAAGGACACCCTGTTGAACCCCTGAAATTGATCTGTGCACACATGTTGCTCTCACACATGCCCCAAGGGCATGTGTGTGTGTAATCTAGAACTTTGAAAAATGCACTTTAGTGCATTTCCCAAAATTTTTTCAAATTACCATCAAGTTCAAAACAAGAGTGTAGATATACTCATTTAAATAAAGTAGATGGGACAGCAAGTTGATGTATATCCCTAGTAATCCACTTAAATCTTACTAAATCACAGCAAACCTTTTAGTTACCTGTTCCATTCCACAGAAAATATTGTCATTCATGATCCACATTTAGTCCCTGATCCACAGCTTTTAATCCGGATCATCCGGAGGGACTGCGTCAACCAGACCGGAGGAGGCATCTCCATCGCCCACAGAAACACTATCCGCATCACGACCAACACCGACGACACCCTCGCCACCGCAGAGTACCTGCACTTCCAGATTCATACTGACCCCAAGACCACCCTCAGAGGAACCCTCATCCACAGACCCCCGGGACCACGCTCACACTTCAGCGAGGCCATCGCAGACTTCATCAGCCCGCTCGCCCTCGCCCCCCCCGACTACATCCTCCTAGAGACTTCAACTTCCACCTGGAGAACGACCAGGACAACAACACCACCGCCCTACTAGACAACCTCGCCAACCTCGGATTCAAGCAACTGGTCAACACCCCCACCCATTGCGCCGGCCACATCACTCAGGCTCTTGATACCTTGATCCCGGCCAGATGTTGTAAAGCTCGCACCCATACTGCTAGCCCTTGGTATAACCTCGAATTAGCTAGCCTGAAAAAGGAATGCAAGAAGGCAGAGAGGGCATGGAGGAAGAACTACGATGTCAATTTAAAACTAGACTATGTCATGCTCCAAAAAACCTACCATCGTAAGATCTGCAGAATAAGGGCGGCATATTATGCTAAGGAAATTAATAACAGCCTTAACACCTCGAAAGCTGTATTCAAAATCTTGAAAGATCTCACCGCAAAGAAAACTGTTAACACCACTATCACTTCCCCTGACCTCTGTAATAACATGGCCAATTTCTTCACCAACAAGATCCTGAAAATCTACGAATCCTTTCCCAAAGGCCCGCAGCCAGTTGCTATCTTTGATCCTACTAAGCCCTCTCTCTCCTCTTTCCCCACGCTTGAGCGAGAGAGTTTCCAAAAAATCTGCAAAAAGATTAAATCAGGCTCTCCGGCAGATCCCCTTAAACCGGATACCTTCCGCGAAGCCCATGAATCAATCACTGAGCACATCCGAGAAATCATCAATCGGTCCCTTCTGACTGCTAAAGTTCCCTCCAAATGGAAGCAGGCCTGGGTCTCTCCCATTCTGGAAAAACCCACTCTAGACCCCTCGCTTCCTGAGAACTTTAGACCTATCTCCCTGCTCCCCTGGCCTGCCAAAATCATCGAGGCACACGTCAATAATATTCTGACAGATTTCCTCCTTACCAATAACATCTTGGATGAATCTCAACACGGGTTTAGAGACCGCCTTGCTCAGTGTTTCAGAGGACCTCCGTACCATCCTAGACACCGGAGGCACGGCAGCACTGGTCCTGTTGGACCTCAGTGCTGCCTTTGACACGGTGTCACACGAGGTCCTCTTGTCGAGATTGGAGGAGATTGGGATCACAGGGCCAGCGCTGGAATGGTTTAGAGACTTCCTTTTCAACAGGTCTTTTAGAGTCTCTACCCCTCCTTACATCTCGGAGGAACATAACATTGGACAGGGAGTGCCGCAAGGCTCTTCCCTGAGCCCCACCCTGTTCAATGTATATGTCCGCCCCCTGGCAGAGGTAGCTAGAAGAAATGGACTTGCCCTGGTTTCCTACGCCGACGGCACCCAGTTGGTGGTGTCACTTAATGACAACAGTGGTCTGGAGGCTCAACACTTCAAACAGACACTCACTGACATCACCAACTGGATGACGGCGAATTTTCTTCAACTTAACGCCGGGAAAACGGAGATTCTCCTCCTGGGCAAAAACACCTCGTCCTGGGGTGACAACTGGTGGCCGGATGTGCTAGGCCCTCCCCCTACGCCTAAGGAATGTGTCAAAAACCTGGGAGTTTGGGTGGACTCTGCTTTAAAGTTCACGCACCACACCAAAAAAGTTGCCGCCACATGCTTTGGCGTTTTGCGAAACATCAGGCCCATTCTGAAGTTCTTTGATTGTCGCACTCGTCAACTTATCATCCAGGCGACCATTCTCTCCAGACTAGACTATGCGAGCTCCCTTTTACTGGGAGCTAATCTAGCTGAAATCACTAGATTGCAAAGAGTTCAGAATGCGGCCGCCAGGGCTCTGGTTGGTCTCCCGCGCCATTCCTCTATATCGGGAACCTTGAAGAAACTACACTGGCTCCCGGTGGGCAAAAGGGTCCAGTTCAAAGCATTGTGCTTCGCTTTCAAAATTCTTAAAACCTCCTCCCCCCCAATGCTTCGCCCACTTCTGTCAGAGTACATCCCTAGGAGATTGCTCCGGTCAAAGGGGCAGCATCTTGCGATCGTCCCCCGCACCAGACTGGCTAGAGTGGGCGGCCGCTCTTTCAGTTTCCTCGCGGCCAAGCTATGGAATAGTCTCCCTGAAGCTATCCGCGGGATTCAGGATCTCCTAGTCTTCAGAAAGGCTATCAAAACACATCTCTTTCAACAATAGTCCCTTCCATAGCGTCTCCACCTCACTGTACTCTGTCCTTCCGCAGCGCCGGGACGCCCCTTTGCTGGGGCAGCCGTGCGCTATACAAATCACTATAGCATAGCATAACATGCTCGACCCGGTCTTCTCCTCCAGCAACCACATCTCCTTCAGCCACACCACCGAGCTCCACTGGACCGACCACAGCTGTGTACACTTCAACTTCAGGAAAACAATGACCCACCACTGCCCTCAACAAACCCCCCGAAGATGCTGGAGCAAGATCACCACCGACCAACTCACCACCTCCTTGGGCCTAAACCCTCCCACCAACACCACGAACCCCAACGAAGGATCCCGCAACCTCACACAGTGGATCACCAACTGCGCCAACACCGACACCCTTGCTCCACGGAAAAACCCTCCCAGCAACCTCAACAGCAAGAAAGCCGCGTGGTTCACCAACGATCTCAAAGACTCCAAGAAATCCTGCCTTGACCTTGAGAAAGCCTGGCGCCACAACCAGTCAACGGATAACATGACAGCCCTCAAGAATGCCACCCGCAAACACAACCAGCTGATCCGCACCACCAAAAGGTCATCCTTCAGAGAACGACTGGACAACAACACCCACAACAGCAAGGAACTTTTCAACGTCGTGAAAGAGCTCTCCAACCCCAACGCCAGCGACAACGACATCACGCCTTCTCAAGACCTCTGCAACTCTCTGGCCACCTTTTTTCACCGTAAGATCGTCGATATACACGACAGCTTCGGCGCTCAGAACACGTACCCCACCACCGAACCTACACCCCCCACCACCACCATGTGCGCCTGGACTCAGGTCAGCACGGAAGATACCACCCACACGATGAACACTATCCACTCGGGCTCCCCAGCCGATCCCTGCCCACACCACATCTTCAACAAAGCCAACTCCATCATCGCACCCATACTTCGGGACATCATCAACAACTCCTTCATATCCGACACCTTCCCGGAGAGCTGGAAGCACGCAGAGATCTGCGCCCTCCTGAAGAAACCCACTGCAGACCCCTCAGACCTCAAGAACTTCCGCCCCATCTCGCTCCTCCCCTTCCCACAAAAGTAATCGAGAAAAACGTCAACAAACAGCTGACAATCTTCCTGGAGACAAACGGCTCCCTCGACCCATCGCAGTCTGGATTCCGAGCGAACCACAGCACGAGACCGCCCTCATCGCGGCCACCGACAACATCCGAACCCTGCTGGACAACTGAGAAACCGCCGCCCTCATCCTGCTCGACCTTTTGCCTGCGTTCGACACGGTCTGCCACCGCACCCTGACAACCCGCCTCCGCCACGCCGCGATCCAAGGAAAGGCCCTGGAATGGATCACCTCCTTCCTCTCCAACAGAACCCAAAGAGTCCGTCTCCCGCCCTTCTTCGCAGAAGCCACCAAGATCATCTGCGGTGTACCTCAAGGCTCCTCGCTCAGCCCCACCCTCTTCAATGTCTACATGAGCCCCCTCGCAGCCATCGCACCCAAGCACAACCTCAACATTATCTCCTACGCCCACGATACCCAACTGATCCTCTCCCTCACCAACGACCCCACCTCCACCAGAGCCAGCTTCCAGGGTGGAATGAAAGACATCGCAGACTGGATGAAGCTCAGCCGCCTGAAACTGAACTCAGACAAGACGGAAGTCCTCATCCTCGGCCCATCCATCTCCGCCTGGGACGACTCCTGGTGGCCCCCTGCTCTGGACCCCCCACCCAAGCCCACGGACCACGCACCCAACCTGGGCTTCATCCTTGACTCCTCCCTCACGATGGCCAGGCAAGTTAACGCCGTTACCTCCTCCTGCTTCAACACACTCCACATGCTCCGTAAGATCTTCCTCTGGATCCCCACTGGAACCAGGAAAACGGGCACCCAGGCCCTCGTCACCAGCCGTCTGGACTACGGGAACGCCCTCTACGCTGGGACCACCGCCAAACTACAGAAAAGACTCCAGCGCATCCAGAACGCCTCAGCACGACTCGTCTTGGACATCCCCCAACACAGGCACATCTCCGCCCACCTGAGGGACCTGCACTTGCTCCCCGTCAGCAAAAGGATCACAAACAGACTCCTCACCCACGCACACAAGGCTCTCCACGACTTGAGCCCCGAATACCTCAACAACCGCCTCTCGTTCTACACACCAACCCGCCAGCTCCGCTCCGCCAGCCTCGCCCTCGCCACCATCCCACGGATCTGCAGAACCACCACCGGAGGAAGATCCTCCACCTACCTGGCGGCCAAGACCTGGAACACCCTCTTCACCCACCTACGACTCACCCAGAACCATCTCTCCTTCAGGAAGCAACTAAAGACCTGGCTTTTCGAGCAGTAGCAGCCCCCCCACCCCAGCGCCTTGAGACCCTAGCGGGTGAGTTGCGCGCTTTACAAATACTCTTGATTGATTGATTGATAACCTCATAATCCATACCACCTCACATCGTCTCAATTGTAATTCACGATTCTTCCCCCTTACATCATTACCAATATCATCAATACAATGAAATTTAAAACCTGAATGTACATTCTGAGCCCCACATTGCACTGCATGTACCCCAATGTGATATTTTGGATCCTTTTGCTTCAGTCCTCTAAAGTTCGCAGTGATTCTTTCCGTCAGTGTCCTAATGGTGCTCCCTACATAGATTTTATTACGTTTGCAAATCATTACATATACCACATAACGTGTACCATAATCAATGTAAGTATTTATCACATATTCATGAGTCACCATAATAAAATGTCTTCTTTTTTTTCAACTGCCCATCTGCACGTTACAATGTCCACATCTGAAGAAAGCTTAAATCATGTTTGATAACCATTAATTTTGTACCTCAGGTGTAGGATAACTAGGACTAATTGTATTTCCTAATGACTTTCTTTTATCTGATATTAGTAAATGCCAGTATTTTTTGAGGATATTGTATAGATTACCAGCTGCCGGTTTGACATCTGAAACTAATCTCACTAATACCTTCTAGTTTTTAGTGGCCTGTTTCTTTTTCAATAGAGTGGATCTACTATCCAGTTTACATGCTTTCCTCTTGTCAATCATGACTACATCTCTATCATAACCCCTCATCAAAAATCTGCACGCTATATTATGAAGCATTTCTAAAATGTCCATAGCTTCTGTGCTGTTACGCCGTGCTCTTACCATCTCACCTCACGGAATGGCATTAATCTGTGACTTGGAGTGGGAGCTTGAGGCATGTTGTAAGGCATTACATGATGTTTTTTTCCTATACATTCTACTGTAAATCTGATTATCTTAAATACATAATTCCACATCTAGGAATACTAAACATTCATACCTATATTCAAATGTAAAGGACATATTCAAAGTATTTGAGTGTCAAATATTAAAAAGACTGGCACATCACCTATCCAAATCATTAGGCAATCATCCATAAATCTTCCCTAATAACTGCAAGGATGTTTTACACTGAAAGAAGGAAGTTGCAGACCTACTCAAAAAAGAAGGCTAGAATAATGGTACCACAATCAGAAAGGCACACAGAACTCTACTCACTGTTTTTCCTAGGCAAGGCAGACATTTCACTAAGCCCCATCCTGAACCTCAGGACCTTGAACATGTACATAAAAACACAATTCCAAATGACACCACACCAGGAGGTCATATCACTCCTCCGGGAGGGAAAGTAAATCACAATAAAAGACCTCAAGAATACATACCTACATGTACCAATGAGCAAGAGACACAGAAATTTCCTAAGATCCTTGACAGGCAAGACCCACTACCAATTCATGGTACTGCCTTTTGGAATATGCCAAGAGTTTGTGTCCAGGTACCCAAACTGCAAACCTCTGTGGAATTTCCTATCAGTGTCAGGGAAATGTGCATATGCTTTTTCACCAATTCCCTAATACCCCGGGTAGTAGAAATATTCAAGCAAGCAAATATGACCCTCATCCTGATAGCACCAGAATGGGTGAGGCAGCCAAGGTTCTCTAATTTGGTAGAACTAGTGCACAGCAATGTGATGCTGCTACCAACACGAAGGACATCCTAACCGTGCATGGGGAGGCAAGATTTTCCACCAAGGACACTCCGCTTGGCAGCATGGCTCCTAAAGAAATAGAATTTGGTCACTTTCAACTACCCATAAGAACGATATGAAGTGCACAAGGAAGTTAGAAGACTGATAATGTGCAAGAAATGGAAGAGGTTTAGAAAGTGGGGCACCAGAAACGAGGGGCACGAACTACAAACGAGTGCACCATACTCCTGAAATACCTCACTATCTGCTGGACGAAACACTCTCCAAAACTATGCTGGAGGTGCACCTAGCAGCCATAGTAGCATAAGCAAGGGGCATAATAGGAAGGAGTTTCTTCTAAACACCAGTGGTCAAAAGATTTCTGGAAAGGGCAAAGAGAATAGTGCTGCCCAAAGTAGCACCCACCACCACCTGAAACCTTAATGTAGTGCTTACAGAGCTCATCAAGCCGCCTTATGAAATGATGCATAATGCTGGATTACAATTCATAACTGTGAAAACGGCCTTCCTAGTTGTGATAACATCACTATGCAGGGTGAGCGAGAAACTGGCATTATATGTGCAGGAGCTATATATCCAAATTCACAAGAGCAGAATAGTGATGAGGACTAACCCTAAATTCCTACCCAAGATTGTAACCCACTTGCATGGTAACCAAACATTACAGCTACCAGACTTCTTCCAGCAACCAAAATCGTGGTCAGAATGCACTGTACACGCTCTATGGCAGAAGAGCAGTGATACATTACTTATAGAAACCAAAGCAGTCAGAAAGACCAATCAGTTCTTCCTCCCCCGCAACCAGTTACTAATGATAAAGAGAACTATAGCAAGATGGCTAGTCCAGACAGTACAACAATTCAACGACATCTGCGTTGCAGCTACATGGTCATCTATACACACCTTCACAAAACATTATATGGTGGACATCCATGCAAACCAGGAAACACAGGTGGGACAGAATACACTTAAATAACTTTTTGTAATCATGAAATCATTCTCTACCCATCCTTCCACAGGACACGGGAATACCACTCCTTCACCAATGCACAGCATGTGATTCGAGAAAGATTCACGCTGCAAAACAAAACGGTTACTTACCTGTCGCAATAGTCTTGCAGTTTGAAGATTTTCTAAATTCACATGCGACCCTCCATCAGAAAGTGAATGCAAATGTTTTGTAGTTGGGAGGACAAGACATTTTTTTCTTATAACACCCCAAAGGAGGCTGTACATGTAAGTTGCTGGAGAAAAGAATCTTGAGCTGGCGAACACACAAGGGGGCTTCCTTGATGTGTGGCTGACATCATAAGAGGAGGGACAGATAGCCAAATGGTAGACAACGATGACCACTCGAAAAAAAAGAAGAAGAAAATAGAGACAATTCCGGACCCAACTACTAGATGGCGGATTAGATGAACAACATGTGAATCCAAACAGTCTTCAAGCTGCTAAACTAGTTCTACAGGAAGTATCTATTTCATTTTCACTGTCATTCTCAATAATGCATTAAAACGTGAAAATGTGATTTGTGTGCATGAAATGTACTTTATTGTCAGTAATACCTGACCTATTCTACGAGTTGCTGCTCTTTCTCGTCTTAATTTCTGTGTTGGATCTCACTGTTCTTTTTATATTTATTATTTCTCCAGAGTTTTTGTTTTGTTGATCTGCTTTATTAAATCACCAATAGCACAGTTTTTAACATATTCATTAACTAATGATTAAGCCCCTTCCTGTGTAGAGGAACATCTTGTCTGTGGCTTCTATTTGACAAAGTTCCTCTTTGCTTACGTATGATACGTAATCAAATATTCTCTTGTTTTTCGGCCTGTAGAGCTGTTTCAGTTCTATTCATTAGGAGTTGCTTGGATCCCAGTGTGGTAATTGTTCGTGTTCATTGTGGCCTCATTATCACTGTTAAAATGTAATTTGGCACATACCATGGTTGCCCATACAGTCCCTTGCCTCTTAAGTTATATCACCTTATTTAAGCTATTGTGTAGTGTGTTCCAGTTAGTATTCATGTGCAGTACTGTCTTGGTATTTTCTTACGTGTTGTGTGTTCGCTTATGTGATGCAAAAGATATTGTCTCTTTCCACATAGAATGCAGGGATAAGTGCAAGATGAAGGTAGCTACTCTTGGGAAGTGCAAACCCTGCGATTCATGGAACGACGAGGCAAGAGAGAGCATCCCCTTGACCACAATACAGCCTCTGTGGAAGGAAGAAGCTATATGAACTTTACAGTACAATGGGGACTACAGAAATCCAAAATACACTTTGCATAAGACAACAGCTACCGGGGATCAGGAAAGCAGAAGTCTTTGGAGGGCTGGGGCAATTATTCGCTAAAACCTGTTATGAATTTTTTGTTCAGTTTCTGTTTAGATAGTGCTTGATGTTATGAACGGGTTCAGAGCATTAAGAGAAAAAAAATAGCAACTGTTCTGCCATATTTGTGTGCCTCTCAAGGGATAGAAAAGTGCTACACACATGACAATACAATATCACTGCCTCTTTCAATTACATTATGATGGAATCTTGTCTTTTGTTAAAGTTATGTGATGAAGTACCAATGCTGTGTATTTGTATCTGTGGTGGCTCCCCACTTGACCTTTTATTTCTGTGACTCTATCCCCCGGCACCCTAAGTAAACCGATATGTCCCGATTACAGCTTGCACTGTACTGGCGCTGATCAAACTCCACATCACTAGTTACTAGTACCATGCAGTAACAACCCACCAGTTATTATTTATTTTATTTATTTGAAAAGTTTTATAAAGCGCAAGACCCAGACGGATATCAGAGCACTGTACAAAGAGGAAAACTGACGTTGACGTACAGATACAGTATAAGTACAATACAATAAAGCAACATGAGAGAAGCCTGAGGCATCAAGTAAATAGGGGTGCTAGGGGAAGAAGAGGTAGCATATGATCAAACAGGTAAAAGCCCACCTTTATGGGGCCGAGCAGTTTAGTTAATCCAAAGAACAACAAAATGCGTTTCAAACCTCAAGTAAAAATGATGGTGAAGCACATATTTCAAACACAAAGTGAAAATAATTGTAAAGCATACATTTCAATACACAAAATAAAAATGATTGTCAAGCACGAAAGGTAAGTGTGTAGTAAATGACGTAGAGGTTATTTCTGATGAAGTTCTTCCAACAGTAGCCATTTGACTTGATTTTTGAATGAAGCAGTCGAGGGGTTGGCTCTGATCTCTGTTGGAAGGGCATTCCAAATTCTTGGAGCCAGCCCTGAGAAGGTGCGATTGTAAGTTCTCTTTTTGTTGAATTTCGGTGGTTTCAGTTGTAGGGTATTGGAGCTTCTTAAGTTTCGCATGGATCCGGAGAGCTCGAGTTTTTTGCCAGGTAAACGGGCTATGGAAATGTATAGCTTTATGTGTCAGACATACTATCTTGACGCGGATCCTTGCTTCAATGGGAAGCCAGTTAAGCTGGATTAAGTCAGGTGTAATATGAAAAGGCTTTCTAGAGCCTGTGATTAGTCTGGCAGAGGCGTTCAGAGTAGCTCTTAGCGTAGCTAACCTAGATTTAGGAAGCCCAGCTAGGGTAACCAATCCGTATTCTACTCGTGAGATAACTAAGGATTGGACTGCTGACTGGATGTCCTCGGGAGGTAGAAAAGGTTTGATTTTCCTCAGAGTGTTGAGCTGATGGTTGGCACACTTAATGGTTGCACTGATGTGACCTTGCATGTTTAGAAATGTGTCCTGGGTGACACCTAAAGAGCAAGCGGAGTCCACCATATGCGGGGTGCAGTTGAGTGCAGAGATTTTTTGTGACCCAGTTTTGCATGGGGGCTTTGTGGTTGCGGGGGGTAATCAGGAGAAATTCAGTTTTGAGGGAACTAAGTAACAGATGATTATGTGTTATCCATTGTTCCATGCAATTATGAGTAAACGCCAAGGGATAGAGAATTACTGTGCGGACTCAGTTTTACCAGGCGGTATTCCGTATGGTATGTCCCTTTTCAGGTGGTTTAATGCACACATATACCATCTGCTTTGAGCAAGGGGTAAAAGTGTGCAAGGTGTTACAGTAAAATTGGGCAGGGGTTATTGTAAGGCAGGGGTGAAGAGGGTAGAGGAAGGAATGGAAAATGTTGGCTGGTGGGCAGAGCATGTAGTGCTCCCCCCAGTGCTTGTCTGAAATACGGGCAGGTTATGAAAAGGATCCGGGCTACAGTGTGGCTTTTTCCTACAGTTTCTGGCTGGTAAAGTTGGATTTGTTATTTCCACACCCAGTAAAATCACTGGCTGAAACACTGGACCTCTCATAATTGTTTGGAACAGAATTCCACTTAGGAATCCACTTTGTACAGTTCTCAATCAACGCCCATGTTTTTATGGGTGCCTTGCAAGTGGGCTGAATAGAGCGAAAGAGCTCAACATGATGAGGCATGAGAAGCAATGAAACCCCAAACAAAGCCTCCCCCACCTGTAATTTGCTCTTGGATTACCTCCTTGGCTGAGTGGGGCAGGATCTATTGGGACTGACATTTCCAATCTTTTACAGTTCCATACTATTTATTAAAAAACAATCGCTCCACTACATAATGCCAACCTTCAGGTGCCTCTGGCTGAAAGGGAACGGAGAGGGTGTCCTGTTCTGTGAAGCAAAGGGAGAGGCCGAGAGTGAAAGAAGAAACAACCCTTCTCACCTAGATGTGTATACCTCAAATAAATGTAAATATGTGCAATTGGTTAATCAGCAAATCCAAAGACTGCTTGGGAGTCTCTATATACCTTTAATTGATCGAGTCATTTAAGGGTTCATGAGGACAAATAGTGTTATCAGCTGGGTCTGGAGTGCTTCTTTCTAATGAAGCTTATTAAAAAGGTTTGTACTAGTACAGACTGATTACCTATTACTAAACATAACCTTGTTCTATCTTAAACACCAAGGGCTCTATTTAGAGTTTGGCAGATGGGATACTCCATCACTAATGTGGCACATGTCCTGTCACCATATTACAGATTCATAATACGTCTGATGGGCTGCATAAATGTCAAGTATTCCAACTGCCACACTCTGAAGAGGGCCCTTCATCTCTTTGCACATTTTGTGGCAGCTTATCTTATACTGTGTCTCATATAATTTAAAAAGAATGACTTGCATATTCACAGTGCTTGCAGTCGCAGTCTGGGACCTCGGAGCACTGTAAATAAACAGGTCTCTATTCTCCAGTGCATCAACCTGGATTCAGTTCTGTGGCTGTCTGGTTACACACAAAGACATCCACAATGATCACATTACCCAAAGAAGCTTTCATAACCTAAAATAATGTATTTTCCACTGATTACTTTGACTTGCTTTTATTTTTTATTTAATGAGGGTGTGTTATATTTTATACGTATCTACCTGAAAGGCCAAGAACATAATTACATAATAGTTTGTTCTATAATATTTGGCAGGTTTAGGGAGTCTCAGGCCCTTTTAGGCCAATGGGTGTTGTACTCTTAAGTGAGAGCAGATTTGTAATTGGCTGATTACAGCACAGTGACGTGCTATTCAATTAATAGCTAGCTTGCATGGGTGATAAGATACTGAAAGCAACTCATGACCCTAGTGCAGCTTTAGTGAGCACTCAAATTACAGCTAAGCTTGTCTCACATGCACTGCTGAAAATGGAAACATACTCTGGGATGCCTGAAATTGAGCAGTAAGGGGAGACAGCAGAAAGGAGGCGAAGTCCAACAGTCACTGTACACATTAATTTTTAGATGCTCTGCCCCAAAGAAAATAGTAACGAGGGCAATGTTATAGTAAATCTGTTCAGGCTTACTTAATGTTTCACAAACATAATGCATTTTAAAATGTCTTACAGTTTCAATACCCTACTGCAGAGATCTTTGTACACTTAACAGTTTCCAAGTTATATTTGTCAGTAAGATAACTCAGCTGGTCAGCGGACTTACTTTAGAAAACTGTGTGCAGTCCAGTCACAGGTTGACTCATTACACAGAGTGTTAATGTGCCTGTGTAAAGTACAATGTGTTACAGGCGGGTCAAAGATTTGTATGTTATGTATACAGCTCAGTGGATTGCTTTTGCTACAGAGAGCCTCCTGTTGCCTGTGAGGCACAAGTTATAAATCTTGTAATATAGCTTTGTGACAAAGTTAGAATTGCCACCTGAGCCACTAACAGAAGAAAGTGTCACTTTTGCAGTAGTTTTCGAAGAGCCGCAGAAGTGCTTGATTTAGAGTTAGAAACTCACAAAGGATACGTCCCCTTTGAAACAAGAGTCATGTATGAAAGCAGTCAGAAGAAGAAAACAAGCATTAGAAATGCAATCGGGCTCGGATTTATTTGAGTTTGAGCTAATGGCATTGTAAATGCCAATGTATTGTTGCTATGTGTTATGGAGTGTGTTCATGTGATGTGTACTGCCAGTGATCTCCTTGTGAGTGTGAGAATATTGCACCGTTACTGCCTGTGATGTCCTTCTTGTGAGTGTCAGAAGCTTGCACCTCTGCTGCCTGTGGTCTCCTTGTGAGTGTAAGAAGCTTGCACTGCTGCTGCCTGTGATGTCGTTCTTGTGAGTGGGAGAAGATTGCACCTCAGCTGCCTGTGGTCTCCTTGTGAGTGTAAGAAGCTTGCACAGCTGCTGCCTGTGATGTCCTACTCACTACTCTACTCACTACTCTACTCTACTCACTACTCTACTCACTACTCTACTGTACTCACTACTCTACTCACTACTCTACTCACTACTCTACTCACTACTCTGCTCACTACTCTGCTCACTACTCTGCTCACTACTCTGCTCACTACTCTACTCACTACTCTACTCACTACTCTACTCACTACTCTACTCACTACTCTACTCACTACTTTGCACTCACTACTCTACTCACTACTCTACTCACTACTCTACTCTACTCACTACTCTACTCTACTCACTACTCTACTCTACTCACTACTCTACTCACTACTCTACTCTACTCACTACTCTACTCACTACTCTGCACTCACTACTCTGCACTCACTACTCTGCACTCACTACTCTGCACTCACTACTCTGCACTCACTACTCACTACTCACTACTCTACTCACTACTCTACTCACTACTCACTACTCTACTCACTACTCACTACTCACTACTCTGCTCTCACTACTCTACTCACTACTCACTACTCTGCACTCACTACTCTACTCTCTACTCTCTACTCTACTCACTACTCTACTCTCTACTCTACTCACTACTCACTACTCTGCACTCACTACTCTACTCTCTACTCGCTACTCTACTCACTACTCTACTCACTACTCTACTCACTACTCTACTGTACTCACTACTCTACTCACTACTCTACTCACTACTCTACTCACTACTCACTACTCTACTGTACTCACTACTCTACTCACTACTCTACTCACTACTCTACTCTCTACTCACTACTCTACTCTCTACTCTACTCACTACTCACTACTCTGCACTCACTACTCTACTCTCTACTCGCTACTCTACTCACTACTCTACTCACTACTCTACTCACTACTCTACTCACTACTCTACTCACTACTCTACTCACTGCTCACTACTCTACTCACTACTCAACACTCTACTCACTACTCAACACTCTACTCACTACTCTACTCTCTACTCTACTCACTACTCTACTCTCTACTCTACTCACTACTCACTACTCTGCACTCACTACTCTACTCTCTACTCTACTCTCTACTCACTACTCTACTCACTACTCTACTCACTACTCTACTCACTACTCTACTCTACTCACTACTCTACTCACTACTCTACTCACTACTCTGCACTCACTACTCTACTCACTACTCTACTCACTACTCTACTCACTACTCTACTCACTACTCACTACTCTACTCACTACTCACTACTCACTACTCTGCTCTCACTACTCTACTCACTACTCACTACTCTGCACTCACTACTCTACTCTCTACTCGCTACTCTACTCTCTACTCTACTCACTACTCTACTCTCTACTCTACTCACTACTCACTACTCTGCACTCACTACTCTACTCTCTACTCGCTACTCTACTCACTACTCTACTCACTACTCTACTCACTACTCTACTCACTACTCTACTCACTACTCAACACTCTACGCACTACTCAACACTCTACTCACTACTCTACTCTCTACTCTACTCACTACTCTACTCTCTACTCTACTCACTACTCACTACTCTGCACTCACTACTCTACTCTCTACTCTACTCTCTACTCACTACTCTACTCACTACTCTACTCACTACTCTACTCACTACTCTACTCACTACTCTACTCTACTCACTACTCTACTCACTACTCTACTCACTACTCTACTCACTACTCTACTCACTACTCACTACTCTGCACTCACTACTCCACTCTCTACTCGCTACTCTACTCACTACTCTACTCACTACTCTACTCACTACTCTACTCACTACTCTACTCACTACTCTACTCACTGCTCACTACTCTACTCACTACTCAACACTCTACTCACTACTCAACACGCTACTCACTACTCTACTCACTGCTCACTACTCTACTCACTACTCAACTCACTACTCTACTCACTACTCTACTCACTACACTACTCTACTCACTACTCTGCACTCACTACTCACTACTCTACTCACTACTCTGCACTCACTACTCACTACTCTGCACTCACTACTCACTACTCTGCACTCACTACTCACTACTCTGCACTCACTACTCTACTCCCTACTCTACTCACTACTCTGCACTCACTACTCTACTCACTACTCTACTCTCTACTCACTACTCTACTCACTACTCTACTCACTACTCTACTCACTACTCTACTCACTACTCACTACTCTACTACCTACTCTACTCACTACTCTACTCACTACTCTACTCACTACTCTGCACTCACTACTCTGCACTCACTACTCTACTCACTACTCACTACTCTACTCACTACTCACTACTCTACTCACTACTCTACTCACTACTCTACTCACTACTCACTACTCTACTCACTACTCACTACTCTGCACTCACTACTCACTACTCTGCACTCACTACTCTACTCCCTACTCTACTCACTACTCTGCACTCACTACTCTACTCACTACTCTACTCTCTACTCACTACTCTACTCACTACTCTACTCACTACTCTACTCACTACTCTACTCACTACTCACTACTCTACTCACTACTCTACTCACTACTCTACTCACTACTCTACTCACTACTCTGCACTCACTCTTTACTCACTACTCTACTCACTACTCTGCACTCACTACTCTGCACTCACTACTCTACTCACTACTCACTACTCTACTCACTACTCACTACTCTACTCACTACTCTACTCACTACTCACTACTCTACTCACTACTCACTACTCTACTCACTACTCACTACTCTACTCACTACTCTACTCACTACTCTGCACTCACTACTCACTACTCTAGTCACTACTCTGCACTCACTACTCACTACTCTGCACTCACTACTCACTACTCTGCACTCACTACTCACTACTCTGCACTCACTACTCTACTCCCTACTCTACTCACTACTCACTACTCTGCACTCACTACTCTACTCACTACTCTACTCTCTACTCACTACTCTACTCACTACTCTACTCACTACTCTACTCACTACTCTACTCACTACTCACTACTCTACTCACTACTCTACTCACTACTCTACTCACTACTCTGCACTCACTCTCTACTCACTACTCTAATCACTACTCTGCACTCACTACTCTGCACTCACTACTCTACTCACTACTCACTGCTCTACTCACTACTCTACTCACTACTCACTACTCTACTCACTACTCACTACTCTACTCACTACTCTACTCACTACTCTACTCACTACTCTACTCACTACTCTACTCTACTCACTACTCTACTCTACTCACTACTCTACTCACTACTCTACTCACTACTCTACTCACTACTCTACTCACTACTCTACTCAACACTCTACTCAACACTCTACTCACTACTCTACTCACTACTCAACACTCTACTCACTACTCAACACTCTACTCACTACTCACTACTCTACTCACTACTCGCTACTCACTACTCTACTCACTACTCTACTCACTACTCTACTCACTACTCTATTCACTAATCTGGTGGTGTTAGTGCTGGTAGTACTGAGGTGGTAGTACTGGTAGTAGTGGTGGTGGTTGTGGTACTGCTAGTACTGGTAATGGTAGTACTGGTAGTGGTAGTACTGGTAGTGGTGGTACTGGTAGTACTGGTGGTGGTGGTAGTACTGGTGGCTGTAGTAGTGGTAGTACTGGTGGCTGTAGTAGTGGTAGTACTGGTGGTGGTAGTACTGGTAGTATTGATGGTGGTAGTACTGGTATTACTGGTGGTAGTGGTAGTACTGGTGGTGGTGGTAGTGGTAGTACTGGTGGCGGTGGTAGTTGTAGTACTGGTGGTGGTGGAAATGGTAGTACTGATGGTGGTAGTTCTGGAAGTACTGGTGGTGGTGGTGGTACTGGTAGTGGTAGTACTGGTGGTGGTGTTACTGGTAGTGCTGGTGGTGGTGGTGGTACTGGTAGTAGTGGTAGTACTGGAGGTGGTAGTACTGGTAGTGGTAGTACTGTTGGTGGTAGTACTGGTAGTGGTGGTACTGGTGGTGGTGGTACTGGTGGTGGTGGTACTGGTGGTGGTGGTACTGGTACTGGTGGTACTGGTACTGGTGGTACTGGTGGTGGTACTGGTAGTGGTAGTGCTAGTGGTGGTGGTGGTGGTACTGCTGCCCGTAGTACTGGTAGTGGTAGTACTGGTGGTGGTGATACTGGTGGTGGTAGTACTGGTGGTGGTAGTGGTACTGGTATTGGTAGTACTGGTAGTGGTAGTACTGGTGGTCGTGGTACTGTTAGTACTGGTGGTGGTGGTAGTTGTAGTAGTGGTGGCTGTAGTACTGGTAGTACTGGGGGTGTTGGTGGTACTGGTAGTGGTAGTACTGGTGGTGGTACCGGTAGTGGTAGTGCTAGTGGTGGTGGTGGTACTGCTGCCCGTAGTACTGGTAGTGGTAGTACTGGTGCTGGTGGTGGTACTGGTAGTGGTAGTACTGGTGGTGGTACCGGTAGTGGTAGTGCTAGTGGTGGTGGTGGTACTGCTGCCCGTAGTACTGGTAGTGGTAATACTGGTGGTGGTGGTACTGGTGATGGTGGTACTGGTAGTGGTACTGGTATTGGTAGTACTGGTAGTGGTAGTACTGGTGGTCGTGGTACTGTTAGTACTGGTGGTGGTGGTAGTTGTAGTACTGGTGGCTGTAGTACTGGTAGTACTGGGGGTGGTGGTAGTACTGGTGGTGGTGGTACTGGTGGTGGTGGTAATGGTAATGGTAGTACTGGTAGTGGTAGTACTGGTGGTGGTAGTATTGATGGTGGTAGTACTGGTATTACTGGTGGTAGTGGTAGTACTGGTGGTGGTGGTAGTGGTAGTACTGATGGTGGTGGAAATGGCAGTACTGATGGTGGTAGTACTGGAAGTACTGGTGGTGGTGGTGCTACTGGTAGTGGTAGTACTGGTGGTGGTGTTACTGGTAGTACTGGTGGTGGTGGTGGTACTGGTAGTAGTGGTAGTACTTGAGGTGGTGTTACTGGTAGTGGTAGTACTGTTGGTGGTAGTACTGGTAGTGGTGGTACTGGTGGTGGTGGTACTGGTGGTGGTGGTACTGGTGGTGGTGGTACTGGTAGTGGTAGTACTGGTGGTGGTACCGGTAGTGCTAGTGGTGGTGATACTGCTGCCCGTAGTACTGGTAGTGGTAGTACTGGTGGTGGTGATACTGGTGGTGGTAGTACTGGTAGTGGTACTGGTATTGGTAGTACTGGTAGTGGTAGTACTGGTGGTCATGGTACTGTTAGTACTGGTGGTGGTGGTAGTTGTAGTACTGGTGGCTGTAGTACTGGTAGTACTGGGGGTGTTGGTGGTACTGGTAGTGGTAGTACTGGTGGTGGTGGTACTGGTGCTGGTGGTGGTACTGGTAGTGGTAGTACTGGTGGTGGTACCGGTAGTGCTAGTGCTAGTGGTGGTGGTGGTACTGCTGCCCGTAGTACTGGTAGTGGTAGTACTGGTGGTGGTGGTACTGGTGATGGTGGTACTGGTGGTGGTAGTACTGGTGGTGGTACTGGTATTGGTAGTACTGGTAGTGGTAGTATATACTGGTGGTCGTGGTACTGTTAGTACTGGTGGTGGTGGTAGTTGTAGTACTGGTGGCTGTAGTACTGGTAGTACTGGGGGTGGTGGTAGTACTGGTGGTGGTGGTACTGGTGGTGGTGGTAGTGGTAATGGTAATGGTAGTACTGGTAGTGGTAGTACTGGTAGTACTGGTGGTGGTACTGGTAGTAGTGGTAGTACTGGAGGTGGTGTTACTGGTAGTGGTAGTACTGTTGGTGGTAGTACTGGTAGTGGTGGTACTGGTGGTGGTGGTACTGGTGGTGGTGGTACTGGTAGTGGTAGTACTGGTGGTGGTACCGGTAGTGGTAGTGCTAGTGGTGGTGGTACTGCTGCCCGTAGTACTGGTAGTGGTAGTACTGGTGGTGGTGATGCTGGTGGTGGTAGTACTGGTGGTGGTAGTGGTAGTGGTATTGGTAGTACTGGTAGTGGTAGTACTGGTGGTCGTGGTACTGTTAGTACTGGTGGTCGTGGTACTGTTAGTACTGGTGGTGGTGGTAGTTGTAGTACTGGTGGCTGTAGTACTGGTAGTACTGGGGGTGTTGGTGGTACTGGTAGTGGTAGTACTGGTGGTGGTGGTACTGGTGGTGGTACTGGTAGTGGTAGTACTGGTGGTGGTACCGGTAGTGGTAGTGCTAGTGGTGGTGGTGGTACTGTTGCCCGTAGTACTGGTAGTGGTAGTACTGGTGGTGGTGGTACTGGTGATGGTGGTACTGGTGGTGGTAGTACTGGTGGTGGTAGTGGTACTGGTATTGGTAGTACTGGTAGTGGTAGTACTGGTGGTCGTGGTACTGTTAGTACTGGTGGTGGTGGTAGTTGTAGTACTGGTGGCTGTAGTACTGGTGGCTGTAGTACTGGTAGTACTGGGGGTGGTGGTAGTACTGGTGGTGGTGGTACTGGTGGTGGTGGTAGTGGTAATGGTAGTGGTAGTACTGGTGGTGGTGGTACTGGCAGTACTGGTGGTGGTGGTGTTAGTGGTAGTACTGGTGGTCGTGGTACTGTTACTACTGGTGGTGGTGGTAGTGGTAGTACTGGTGGCTGTAGTACTGGTAGTACTGCTGGTGGTGGTGCATGTATCAATGAGTCTAATTTTTCCTAATGAAATAGCCATTGGCATTACGTGAGACACACAAGACATTTGTGAATTCCCATTGTAACAGCGGGAAGGCTCTGTTTTCCATGATTATTGCGTATTCGCGTTTTTTCCACAAACTTTAAAATAATGATGACTGCATGTTAACTCTGGGAGTCAGGCTCAACAGCACGTGTCACGAAGGTCACTTTTAACCTTCATCATTTATTCAACCAGTAGTCTGCATGTCAGCACTTATTAAAATTCGGAAACAAAGCTTACAGAACCAGAATCCAAATGTTTTAAAATAAAACGCCTTTAAACCCCGTTTTTTAAACCACAGACAAAAATAGTGCAGCGCAGCGTGCGAGGAAAAGAAGGAAATGACCTTTGGAAATGAGAGTATTCAGGAAACACAAGAACTACAGTGTGGACGAGCATGTATGAGTCATCTTCTGTGAGCCTCGCCTGCTGCCTCATCATTTTACATTGAACGCGCTCACCGCTGTGAAAGTGCACGCATCATCTGGATTGCATTACACGGGCACTCTGACAGCTCCTAATTAAGATTAATCCCTCTGCTGTGCTCGTTCACGTACAGAATATGCCATGAAACTAACATCAATGACGGACGAAAAGTCAATATAGCCTATCACGTCAAGGCTACTAAATAGACAGCACAGCGAAGACGAATCACTAGGCACATGCCATAAAACACTATGGAATTTAAGGAATGTGCCTGGCCATAGCCCTACATATCCTTTTTTTTTCTTTAACATTAGGATCTCGAAGCTCCGCCCCTTCGGGGGCGTAGTCCGAGCCCTAAAAAGTGATCCTTTTTAAATACGAGAACCCTCACTCACCCGAGGGTGACATGCTTCATCATTGGGCTCCCTCCTCACATCGGGACCACAAGGTCCCAGATGTGAGCTACAACTCCCAGCCAGAAAAGTGTAGGGGATACCAGTGAGCAAACAGTGAGTGAGGGGCAGAATGCAAATCCCAAAATAGAGAGTGATGAAAACTATCTCAGGGGCCCAAAAACTTTATTCAGTGATACCCTTGGATAAGAATAACAAACCAAGAGGACTAGGGGTTCAAAACAAATATACTCCCATAGTGATCAACATGTTTCTGCCTTTGTTTAGACTCAAACCAAGTTCTCTAGGCATTCATCAGGGCCAAAAAATCATTCCAGTCAATCTGCATCAATAAATACAATAAAAAATTCAATAAGATGGCTATACTGGCCATGTCCAAATATAGTCACGGAGATGATGGGTAGTTAATACGCCATCTCCATCTTATAGAAGAGTTGCATTACACCTCTCTATAGCCACAAGGTACCCCTCAGCCAAAACTCGGCTATCAGTACACAGTATTCGCACTGGATGCCTGTGTTTACGGGGGTCCTGGCGAGAGATTGATTTAGAGTTGCCTACTGTTGGAATCATGTCAGTGGTTGAAGGATGCCAGTTAACTGTTGTCAACTGACATCTTTCAACAGGCCCACCTTCTTTTGGAGCCATCATTGTCATTCAACTAGGGTCTTACAGACACCCTTATGTCCTCTTGGTCCAAGCTGTGGTCGGACCATCTGATCAGTTGACCTATTGCAGGATGGCATAGGCTGACCCTCAGTGACTCCAATTTCCTGTCAAGACACTTGATGCCTGAAAGCCTGGTGGTACCAGCATAGATAAGTAAAGTCACTCCTAATACATTTCTGACCATTCCTCTAGGTAGAGAGTCAAAACGTATTGGTGCCTTTCGAAAGAGATTGTTCTCTTTGGCCAGGTTGGTCTGAAGATCCTTGAACGTGGTGTGCATGTTGGGCAGGTATTCCATGATTATAGGTCATGGCCAGAAAAGTCTTGCTAGGCATCCCGTAACACCTTCGAGCCTTGCTGGCTCAAATGATGCATGAAGGCCACGACTTGGTGAAGTATGTCTTGCTTGCTTGTTTGGACGCCACAGGCTGTGTGGGTACAGCTATTAGCACCTGTGTAGTGCTTAGCAGGCATGCTGGGATGTGTTTGGTGTGTTGTCAGGGGGTATCCTTCAGGAACGTGCCCTTTGATGGCTCTAAATTAGTTGGGGAGAAGGCTAATGTGGGGCTTGAAGAATTTAATACAGTTGAGAGATGACACTATATGTGGGACTCTTGATAACTGCCAAGCCGTTCAACTAGCAGCAATAGACATTTAGGGGTTAATCAAGGGGGCAAACATACAGGCAAAACCAGCTTTTATAACCTGTGCAGCAGTGTCAGGGCCAGTCCTCTTAGGGGCGGGAGTCATGATGGCGGTCAAGGACATTTGTACCAGCAAGGCAGCCCTCTACCACTTCTTTCCTTGCTGTAGTGGCTGCCAGACAGCTTTAACT
Organism: Lissotriton vulgaris; assembly: GCF_964263255.1. Classification (NCBI taxonomy): domain Eukaryota; kingdom Metazoa; phylum Chordata; class Amphibia; order Caudata; family Salamandridae; genus Lissotriton; species Lissotriton vulgaris. The sequence goes on along the minus strand of NC_141689.1, from coordinate 1,935,340,079 downwards.
TGCATTCACAGGCCCATGCTTTGGTGTTAGGAGGCAGGATATGATGTTCCTCCTTGGCTGTAAAACCATCAAGGATGGGTCTTGCAAATCATTCAAAAGCACTACACCCTGCCTTTTATTTCCTCCTGCCCCTTTTCCCCCTTCACATCAGAGTGACTTTCAGCAGACTATGCAGGAAGAAGCCTTATCCCAACCAAGGCTGCCATTGAACAGGTGCTGAAGAAGGCTTGTTTTTGCATTATTATCTCTTGCTAAGGAAGAATGAAGGCCTTAAGCCTATACTGGACCTCCATCCACTGAATAACTTTCTCTGAAAGACAAATTCCAAAAGTTCACTCTGTTCTAGATTCTTTCTACTTTGGATTCAGGAAATTGTATGGTATCTCTGAACGTGCAAAGGGTGTATTTTGTACACCCATCCTACAGTCTAACTGGCATTATCTGCAGTTCATGGTGGGGTCAGAACCTTTGCTGGGCTCTCCTTTGGCCTTAGCTGGGCACCTCGGGTGTTCACAAATGTGATGACAGTGATCGCTTCCCACCTTCGAAGGTTTGGAAAACTTCTTCCCATACCTAAGTGACTGGCTACTCAAAGCAGGCTTGCAGAAGTTGTAGACCACCTCTGGATGGCGGCTGAACTCTTAACAACTTTGGAATTTTTTAAATCAAAAACCCGAAGTCTCACCTGTGGCCCACGGTGAGGATTTCATTCACTGGAGCTATCCTCAGCACAGTAGTATTCAAAGCATTTCAACCGCCACAACAAGTTTGGGACATTCAGAATATTATTCTGATGTTTCAAGCTTAAACCTGTGTCTAGGTGAGACCAGCTCTGACGCCTCTTGGACTCCTAGCCTCATGCTTCCTCCTCATCCCAAAGTGGCATATGCGGACCCTGTATTTGAACATTCGGTTTCAGTGGGCTCAGTATCAGGGGTGCCTCTCCAACTCCATCCAGATCTCACTGAAAACGACTCAGGATCTTTTGTGGTGGTAGAAAAGTACCTACCTAACCTGTAGCTGGCTTGTCTTCTTTCCAAAGCGACAGCCGCTTCACTGCTAGAGTGGGTGAAGGAGGGGTCACCTAGAAGAGGTGAAATCAGAGGCATCTGGTCTCTGACTGAGAGGCGACTCCACATAAGCCTTTTGGAGCATCGACCGTGTGGTACTACTGCAAGCAGGGAGGGGTGTGCCAGGAGACCATTTGCCTGTGGAAGTGGCTGGAGCAGCAGAACATCTTTCTGGTAGTCAACCATCTGGCAGGGTCTTTCAGTGCTAGAACAGATCAGCTGAGCAGGCATTGGCCTGCAGCTTACAATTGGCATTGCCACCCCTTGGTGGCAGGGGCATCTTTGGCCAGTGGAGTATGCCCTATTTAGCTTCCAGTGATAGCACACAGTGTCAACTCTACTGCAAACTAAAGTTTCCTCCAAGAAAATCAATAGGAGTTGCATTACAACTGCAATGGAGCACAGAGTCCAAATCATCTTAATAGCCCTGGACTGGGTAAGAAGAATGTGGTACTCGGAGCTCCTGAGCATTTGTTCTGTGATTCGGCTACCACTTTGGGATGACCTTCAGTCCCAGCACTCAAGTGTCCACAGTCGAGTTGGCGATGCAGCGAGCGCAAGGTAAATAGTTTTATTTATTTAATGACTTACTTTACTCCTGTCTGTCATATGTCTGAGTCCACTACCCCCCTACCCTGCCCCTTCCCCAACCTACCACCCGGCTGCACTCCCTCTGTGAGCCGCCGCTGCTCCATGCTTGGTGATTCAATGGCAATAGTTAAATGTATTTGATTTGCAGCCCACAGTAGTCAATGTTATCCTTGCAGCCTGACACCAGTCAACAAAGTCCATTTACTCTGGGCAGTAAAAGATGTTGCTGTCTGGTGTGGTTCTTATCATATCAACTCTGTGCAGACCAAACTCTTGGGTGTTTTGTTTTTATTATTATTAGCCCAGCAAGGCTATGCTGTGGGAAAGTTCATGGTTATCTATTGGCCTTTGCAGCCTTTCTGGGTTTACTTGAACTACCATCTCTATTTAAATCACTTGTAGTGATTCATTTCATCAACGGGTTGACTCACATGTTTCCTCTGAAGCCAGTTGTCCTTCTGCAATGGTGTGAGCGTAGTTAATGGTTATCTGTCGGCCTTTGCATCCTTTCTGGGTTTTTTTGAACAACCATCTCTGTTTGAATCCCTTATAGTGATGCATTTTGTCACTGGTCTGACTCATTTGTTTCCTCTGAAGCCAATCGTCGTTCTACAATGGGACTTGAACTTAGTGTTGACATTTCTTATGTGCACACCTTTTAAGCCAGTGTACAGCTGCTCACTGCAATGACTGATGATAGATCCTAATTGCCATCACCTCTGTGTGCCACATGAGTGAACAGCAGGCATTCTTGGTGCGACCACCCTAAACCACCTTCTTTTTTGGGCATGCTAGTGCAGAGGATCAGGATGGCCTTCCTGCCCAATGTTCTGATGCCTTTCCACATTGGTCAATCCATCACTCGGCCAGTGCTTTTTGCTCACCTCATTCTTTGAAGGAGGAAGAGAGACTCCACAGTCTATACCCTAAGAGCTTGTTGAGCTTATACATTGACTGCTGAAGGGACCAATTTGCGAATGTGGAGCTCTTTGTAGGATTTTTTACAGCTAAAAAAGCAAAGGCGTTGCAGAAAGGTGTCCTGTCAAGATTGCTGGGCGCATTCCACTAGGGCCAAAGCCACTACTTTGGCATTGGCAAGGGTGGTACCAGTTTTGGACATCTGCCAGGCTGGAATGTGGGTGTGGTGCACACATTCATGAAACATTACTGCCTTGTTAGCCAGGTCCGATGGTTCAAGACTGCCTGGTCTAAGTCCTCTCCCCAGACCCTCCACCTTTTGGAGATGCGGCTTCAGGACCTATTTGTGAGGTGAGAAATCTGCAATTTGAGGTATTTATCAGAAGGACAAGTTTCTTACCTGTGGAAATACTCTTTCTGGAGCATTGTCTATCTAACAGCAGATTCCTAGATGCCTCCCTGGACTCCTGAACATAATACGGTTTTAGGTTAGTTTTTGGCACACTGTCATGATCAGTTTTTCATAATGCTCCACGTCGGTGGGAGCAGAAGGAGAAAGATTAAGAAAGATGTCAGTGTGCAGAGGAACGTTTATATGCATCTTTGCTCTGTCGCTTGCAGGTGGAACGCTTTTACTGCGGAGACACATGGCACCACATAACGGCGCACTAGAGCGTTGCTGAGAAAATTATCCAGCTCTATTCTCACGCCCGTGGATAGCCTTAAGGTAAAGAATCTGCTTTTAGAGTATCCACCAGAACAGCATTACCAAAGGTAAGTAACTTGCTCTTTCTGCACACCACCAGGAAACAGCAATTTGTCTTTCGGACGAAAGTTTCCTTTAACCGCATCGCTGCGGCGGCTTTTCCCGCTGTGCGCGGCAAATTCGAAAATACCGCGTTACGTGACGAGCTGGCCTTGTCATCCGCGCAGGACAGGTAAGCGCGATGACGAGCCCAGCTCGTCAATAGCCTCGAAGGGGTTAACACCATTGTGGTCACAGCTGGATATGAAGGAGAGGTTAGCGGCTTTGGGGTATGGGCACCACACATTTGCTGAGCGCATCACAGCTGTGGATTAGTTGCTGACTAAGGGAAGTAACAAAGTACGGGTACAAATGTATGGCTGGGTCTGGATGGGAGGCAGACATGCAATCCTCAAGTCTTCCCATCCTGTCCTGACAACCTCCTCCCCTTGCTCCGAGCCACTCCTATGTTGCGCAGACCGTTCTAGAAGCCAGCAACCCCTGCTGCCTCTCTCAATACCTCACAATTCGACTTGAAACTTCTCTTGTGTACTTTAACCTGCCCCTCACAAAGATGGCCTCCAGGTGGGATACTGACAATAGGTCTTCCTGCCTCATACCTTTAAAGTGAGCAAAGTTCATGCTTGATATGTGGTGCGAAAAAAGGGATGGCAAAAAGATTGGAACATGCATGCACTGCAAATTACATAAGTAATGTATTAAAAATTAAATAACAACGCACACACACTGCTGCTTCGGCTGAGAAAGTGAGAAGTCTGAGAGGGATTGCATCAACAGACCGCAATGATGCAATTACAGCTCAGAAGGTGTTCGGCACCAGAAAGCACTTGAGAGCCTGCTCCTATGCCAGGCAATATAAATGCTTCTCAAAAGCTCCCTTCATGTGTTTTGGGCTTGTTTCAGTCTCTCCCGTGCTCCACTGACCTTTACCACGTGCAGGTGCTCCAGGTGCTTGCATCATGATAACACCTAAAGTAATCAATTTAATTAACTAATTTTCCCATCTCAATTAACAGGAGAAAAAGTGCGGACAATGTATGCTTTCGTGAAATACCATGGCTGGTGTGGCAGAGAGCCCATGGAGCCAGACCCTGAAGAGAGTTCACCCAAATAAACCTTGACTGAAGAGGGATTCCCCAAAGCCTCTTTCTTAAGATGACATGTGTTGTATGACATGTTGTGTACATATGTATTTGGTATTTCTATAGTGCAAACCTAGCGAAAAGGCTGCGGAGTGCTGTACCGGGTCAACAAGAAGCATAAAGTCATTGAGTGATAGGAGAGATTACTGGATTTTGCACGGTTAATGCATTGTGAAGTAGTGTACTTTAAAGAGGTAAGTCTGTAGATCTTTTCCGAATCGGAGAAGCATTATGGTGGTCCTGATGGATATGGGGATGTCCTTAAAGATCCTGTATGCATAGATGGAATGGCGTGCTGTCTTTTTTCCCCTTTTTTTTACTTCTATTAGTCTGGAGTCTGAGTGGTGCCTTCACTGCAGATGTGCAGACAAAAGCCAGTGATGGTGAGCTTTTCTGCAAGATAAGCGGGTTGTTTGTTGTGATAGCTCTGTAAAGATTCTGCTATTTTTGAAGATGGTGCGAGTCTGCAAGGGGAGCTAATGGAGTTCCATCAGGATGGGGTGTGGGGGGGCAATGTGATCCTATTTCTTCAGGCCCTCAATGAAACACGTTGCTGCTTATAGGATGCCATTGTGGAGTCAGGAAGGTCATTGAGCATAGCATTCTCACCATTCAGATCCATGAGGTATGCAACGTTTACAACGGAATTTTTACAACGCACTACCATTAGAACGCAGGCATTACCACGCATACCATTACAACGCATTGCGCTGGGGGACGCTCTAGGATAGGGAATAAGTATAATTTTATATCCAACACCTTCCCTAGTGTCCACGGGGACTGGAGTTGGAATATAAAATTATACTTACCACTATCCAGCACCTCTAAGCGCTATGCGTTGTAACGGTATTCGTTGTAAATACCGCGTTGTAAAGGCATGCGTGGTAACAGTATGCGTTGTCACGTCATACATCCGATCCATGAGTATGAGGGTTTCTACTTCAGTTCTGAAGTTGCTTTCTGGAAGAAATGGTTTCACTTTCCTTAGAAGTGAGAGCTGGTACCAGGCTGTGATTGTGGTTTTTTTTGCCGTATGTCCCTTGAGGGTGAGGTTGGTGTCAAGGGTGAAAGATGAAAGGTGGGTTAGAAACTGTGAAGGTTCATTTCATTGAGTCAGGTTTGTACTGTTTCCTGTTCTTGGAAAATAACAAGGATTCGGTCTCGATTGTATGGTGTTTGTTGTGTATGGTATGCAGTCGCGACATGAGGTCTTCCCTTGCAGCTAAATCAGTATGTGGCTGTTAGAAAGCACTAACCATGTACTTTAAATCCAACTAGAGGGATGCAGTTGTCGGCCTCTCACCACAACTGCTACGGGCCATGTACAACATAATATGTGAAATCAATAATAGAAAAGGGGAAAGGGAAATGGGAAAGGAGTGAAAACAAAAACATTGGATATCACTCCTTTGCTCTGCCACGGCCCTTGGTCCTGACATCTGCAGGTTGGAATGGCTATCCAAAGCAAGTAATAGATCTTTAGTACTCTACCATGAAGGGGCAGCATACAATTTCCTTACAGGGTAATGAAATACTTAGAAGCTATCTCAGGGTAAACAAATCTCTATGCTCTCTATGAAGCTGACTTCCTGCACCTGAAATATTACACGGTGCAAGTAATTATAGAAACACTTGTTGGCCTTCCTCTCTACTAGAAAGATGACTACCTCTGTTTGTATCACCTTTTAATATAGATTTATCTTAGTTCTGATTTGCGTTTGCACAATTAACAAAAGAATCAACATTCATTATCAATCTGTGTTCCTTAGTTTAACTTGAGGTTTATGTATTACTTCCTAATGTGGTGTGTACCTGAAATGTGTATTGCATATGCATATCATAATTCATCATCGTCATTGCTAAATTCTACTCATACGTCACAAGAATACAAATTCAAAAGTCCAAAAAGTTCACAAGTTGAAATTGAATGCAAGTTCGAAAGTATTTGACCAAATAAGTCTAAGTTAAAAAATATTTTTTTTACATTGAAAATTGTTTTTCACTCAACTTGATTTCCAGAATAATTCTCGTGAGTCCAGAATCTTTTTCTCCCAATTAAGCAGGGGCAGCCGGCAAGGCTCGCCGGTGGAGAGGGGGGTGGGGGGAGGGGAGGATGGGGACGGTGCGTTCTGTATAAAAAGAAAGAAGAATAAACAAAACTTACCTTTCCGCAGCCAGGTCCTGCATCTTATTTCCTGCTCTCCTGCCTTGACCCCAGGTCGGAAAAAGAAGAAGGCAGCCAGGCTCCTACCCCAAAGCCAATCGCAGCGCTCCAATGGAGTGTTGTGATTGGTCTGAGCGATGTGCCACGGGCTGTATGGGAGGGCATGGAGAACAAGGGAGTGTTCATGACTGGTTTGGGCCGCCCTAGAGGGCTGACCTAACAGTCATTGCGCACTCAGGAGTGGATAAACCACTCCTCCCCTGCCCTGCTGCTCTGTAAGGAGAGCAGCCCCACCTGCCGGCAATAAAAACATAAAATGGTAATAACATAAATTTATTACCATTTTATGTTTTTGCTTCTCGCACTGCGAGAAAGCAGTGGGGCGACGCTCCTCTGCCATACAGGAGCAGCCCTTGCAACTAAGACGATTGTTCCTTCAATGTGAATCCACGAAGCAAGTGTCCTGTTTGCAGCAACATTGTAGTTCGATTGCCTAGCAAGAGTGCTGCGAAACACGTGGAAGAAATATGTGCAAAACAGAGTGGCTAATGCACTTTCCAACTGTCCTGCTAGTTCAGGGGTCTCTAGGACACTTAGTTTGTCTGTAAGCCTGGTGTAGTGCAGCCTCCAGGAACGTGAAGCCTTCCGCCAAGCAGCACTGACCCTTTGTGCATATAGCAGCATTTCCACCCTTCCAGAGACAGAGATTCTAAAGAAAACTATTTTGGGGGACATTTGGACTGATTTTTTCCCCCCTCACCTATAAATACTAATACCAGGGCATCACTAAATCCAGAGGGGGGTGAGGCTGAAATACTTTGTAACATATTTTTGGGGACTAACATGTGGGAATTGTTTTTGTGCCCATTCCTAAATGTTTTCCCATGGAGTTTAACGCATAGATTTCAACTGCTTTCAGCAGCTAGAGTCCCCAGGTTGAACCTACATTTATAACACTTAGTGATGCTACCTACCATTTTCTGCCCCAACCAGAATACTTTGAGCACTCTGAAAGAAGCCTTAATGTTCGAGTCATAAAATAAGCATGCAAATTGTAATACTTTTCTACACTCGTTTAATTGCATCATCGCCCCATTCTGGACAAAAATTATCAACACCTCTCTCTCCACGGGCTGTGTCCCCACCTCCCTTTAACTGGGTCAAATCTCGCCCATAATTAAAAATCCAAACGCGGACCGAAATGACCTTAACAATCTCTGCCCTATCTCCATCCTTCCCCTTCTCTCAAAGGTCCTTGAAAAATGTGTCCTACTGCAACTTGACAAACACATTGAAAACTTTAACTTACTCGACCCACTGTAGCCCTGGCTTCAGGAGAGGCTGTAGCACCGAAACGGCAATGCTCAATGTCATTGATGACATCCATCAATCACTTGATAATGAAGAGTCCTCCCTTCTTATCCTCCTGGATCTCTCCGCAGCATTCAACACAGTCAACCATTCAGCCTTACTTTATGTTCTCATGACCGTTTCGGTCTTAACAACACTGCCCTCAAATAGTTCACCTCATACCTTCAAAACCGAAGTCAGCAAATAAAAATTCAACATTTTCTCTCTAAATTCTCTCCCATCTCCCTTGGAGTCCCCCAAGGTTCTATCCTCTCCCCTTCCCTCTTTAACCTCTTTAGGAACCTCTCACTCTCATTCTTAAACAAGCTGGCATCAACTACCACCTATACGCTGATGACACCCAAATCTATTACAAGATTAAAACTCACTATGACATCTTACACCTTAACAAGTCCCTTCACAAGATCCAATCCTGGTTCCAGTCAAATCATCTCAAACTAAACCCAAATAAAACTGAAATCATCCTCTTTGCCCCTAAAAAGAACCGTCTCCCCATTCAATCGTGGATCTTAGACCTTAATGCACTCAACTGCCCACTCACACTGTCTAACGCCGTCAAATCGCTTGGCATTACTATCAACAACGCCCTCATCCTAAACTTTCACATCAAAAATTCTGCTAAAGGAGCCCTCTTCGCTCTCCGTCACCTCAAGAAAATCAAACCATTCTTACCCATTGATGATTTTAAACTTGCAGTTCAATCACTGGTTCTCTCACATATTGACTATGGCAACGCCATCCTCAACGGAATCCCCATGGTCCACCTTGCGCCTATTAAAGCTGTGCTCAACCTTGCAGCCAAGCTCATCACAAACTCCAAACGCTTCGACCATATCTCCCCAGCTCTCAAATCGCTTAAATGGCTCCCAGTTGAAGGGAGATCAACTTACAAAATGACCTGCATTACCCATAAAGCTCTCCACCAAAACTCTCCTTAGTACCTATCCAAGAAACACCTTATCGCTGGTACCACTCGTCCTCTGAGAAGCTCCAACGCCCTCCTCTGCACAAAAAGAAAGGAACACAATCTCGCTCCTTCTCTGGAAATGCCCCTACTATCTGGAACTCCCTCCCAATAAACCTTCGCTGTAACCCCTCGTATGCCTGCTTCAAAAAAGCCTCAAAACCCACATCCTTAACTACTACTGGGGATCCCAATCTTGTGCCTGACTCCTGATCTCATTTCACTATACCATATCTGTCCCTGTAATTTAGTGGCCTTCTTACTGTAATCCAAATCACCTATATTACCAGTATTATACTGCTTTGTCTCTTGCTTCGTTCCTCCTTGATTTTGTAATATGGTTGTTTTTTACTTTGTTATTATGCTCTTTTACTATTCGTGGCCTTATTCTATCATGATCATGTAAAGCGCTCTGATACCTCTGGGTCTAGCCAGCGTTATATAAAACTTTTAAAATGAATAAATAAATAAATAAAGTACGGTTTGCCTAAAGATGGTATGAACGATCGGTGTTGAAAGAGGTCTGGCGTGAATAACAAACTGATGCTTGTAGGACCTGTTTTGTGGTAATAAACAGAAAGCTGTCAGGTCTGAAAGCTTTCGTCCATTTGAGCTTGACTATGAAAGCTACTGAGGCTCACCCTAATGTCATCCTTTATTGGCAAAAATATTGGAGTGTACTATATATCCTGGCAAATGCAAACTTAATTATATGAATACTGATGGAAGACGATTTACTTATTGAACAAAATCATCGAAATGATTTAGTCATCATCTGAAATAGTTTCATTACTACTTGAATGGGGTTTATTGTAATTCTGTTATCTCGGGTCCAAAGTGTCAAAAACACACAAATTGAGCAATAGATCGTATTAAATATGAAAAAATATTTGGGTGGGAGCTGCATGTGGGAGAAACAAGTTAACGAGCAGATTGAGAAACAGAAGAATGCTGTATGGACTGGCCAAAGGAACATGCAAATTGCGAAATATTTTCTGAATTTTGAACATAGTGCTGCACAATATCAAGTTTCACGTAGGAAATCTAAATTCCTTTAAGCACTTGGAGAGGAGTACTATTGCGAGCATCCTCTTTACTATAAAACACAGCAGCACAGATAAGGTGTGACCATAGAGACTACGCCTCCCCTATGTCCAGGAAAGTTTCTACCTCTTTCTCATGTCAGTTACAACCAATGACTGCCGCTTCTCACTCTCAGTGCCACATTCTGCCCCTCCTCTCCTTTATTGAAAAAAGCCCATCGCACTCAATGCAGGGTATTTCATACTTCATGGCTTCTTGACACAAGCAAACTGGACAGTCCACGCCTTCCTTTCTAATAGTTCACCAGCGTCTTTAAATTGATTTATTTTCTAATGCACTGGCAGTCAGACATGAAATCTCTGTGCCTCTGGGATCAGGGGCGAGAAGTGGTGCTTTCACATTACGCTGTCAATGCAGCACTGTGGTGCTTTCACATTACACAATCACCACAGCACTGTGGTGCTTTCCCAGTCCCCAGCCACGCTTGCACTTGAATTAAGAGGCACAACACTTGGTGGCAGATTCTGACTGAAGAGTTGGTTTTTCCGGGAGTACATAAAATCACCTTTCAAGGGAAGATTGTAACAACACATGCTGCTGGACACTAGTCCAAGTACTGCGATGTAAGCTTGCAATCTACTGTGGAGCTGGGAGTTTGGGTGAGCCAGGTCATTATAAGTGCGGTGATGTGAGCCTTCTGTTCGTGTTTGAATCACGTTTCATCCCAATATAGTTTATCTGACTCGAGTTGGATGGGGGAAATGGATGTTATACACGTTATCCCAACCATTTTCAAGGAGGGTAGTTAGGTCGAGCATTCGAGACCTCTTGTATATACTTTAGTATATACTTATAAGTGTGGGTTCTGGAGATCAGCCCTAGAACTTGTCTGCTTACGCTTAGGGACTTTTTTTCTGTTCAACTGCCTCTATTTAACTGTCTTAATAGAAAACGACCAGTAGAGATCAGTAAAATACCAGAATTGCTTCCTGCTTATTCAACTGCCTATATTTAACTTTCTTGATAGAAAACGACCAGCAGAGGTCAGTAAAATACCAGAATCAATTTATCATTCTGTAGATTCCAGTCCATAGATGTTGTCTTCCACAAACACCCGTAGACAATAATATTTTTTTTAAATCTTGTATTTTCTGTGATATGACCACCGAAGGCCCTGATTTTATATTAAAAACTTTGGACTATACCATTTCCCGCTGAAAGACAATAGTTTTCTCCATGTGTTCCCATACCATGCAATTTGGTGCTTACTTTCCCTCCATGTTAAAGAACAGTAGATGTTTCAGCACCAAGGCTAATGTGCTGCATAGCTAAATACATATAAGGTCCCAAAGGAGAGACTGATTGCATTGCAAATGCTTGTTTTTTCATGCAATCAGTGGGCTGGTTGTTAGTTTTGTGCAGGCCAGCTTCAAGTCTTGAGCCAGGGGGCTCACCTTGTGTAGTTGAGCCTGCAGTGGGGCACAAATGCACTATTCTAGTTACAGTACCCCAAGCGAGAAATGACTGTTCATTCACGAAACGTTGTTGACTTCATGTAACCAGATCATTAGCCTGGAGCGTAAGACTGAAGTGGGAAGGCTGCAAAAGTGTAGAGATAACACTGTCAAATAGATAATGTCATGAGTATTCAGAACTGTATACATTTAGGTTAGTCTCCGGTGGATAGACAAAATTATTATTTTTTAAAGGAAGGAGTGTACAAGCCCATTCATAGGAGACAATGTGCAACTAGTATAGCATAAGCTGAACAAGACGATGAGGTGCTAAGGAAGTGTATGGATGGATTGCCAGCACCTTTCACAGCCTTATCTAATCAGTGGCTGGAGACCTGAGAAGTACCTGGGTGGCGGAAGCAAAGAAATCTTGCATCGAAGCAAACTGACATCAGGAGGAGGCTAGCAGTTCTTCAATGTCCTTTTATTGTCTTAGCCTCAGGAAAGGTTTGACCTTCTTGAATTTGCACAAGTTCATGGAAACTGTTCAATTTAGAGGAATTTAAGGCAAGATAATCAGTCTTCCTAATGCCCCCATTATGACAGATTAGTTAGGAGCAAGCTACATGACATAAGACAAAGAATGATCGATAATGATGTTTACTTGGAGGAGAGAAGTGCCTGCAACATTGTTCAGCAATATCCCATGATCATGTCTTGCATGTTTCAAATATAGGCTCATGCTTCTGAAATATCATGGATGGTGGTCTGCCGTGGGTCTGAAGCCTGCCAGAGACAGTTACTACAAAGATGTGGTGAGAGTGAGAAATGCAAGAAAATCTACCCGTGTTATTTTTAGTGCCTTTGTTGCAAGGATGAGCCCACCACAATAATGTGCTGGGCGTCTAATGATTTTGCACATTTATGATAACATTCTAAAGCTCCTACGATGTACTGCCTTTTCAACGCAAAAGGAGTTTGTCTTTACTTGAAAAAATGTCCAGATTCAGCTCAAAATCTTTTACTTGCTTTTTTCTTTCACCCACTTAAAGAAGCGCTGTATTTTATAGTAAAAAGGATGATCTGGGAACTATTGTGGCTGGTGTAGTAAATAAGTTAATGTTCCTCCTAGTTCATATGGACTCAGGTTTTCGATAGTGTCTAAAAAAACGTTTTGAATATGGAGACATTTTGCTAAGTGGAACCAAAATTATATTGAGTTGAACCCTCGCACTTTACTATATTTGCAAATATTTTTTGAAAATGATTGAAACTTTTACTGGCCTTTTATTTTCCATATTCAGCTGCCAGTGAATGCATCATTTGTGTTCTTGCTGTGTCATATGTTTCTATATTTTGTTTAAGGTACTCCGCGTTTTCGAAAAAAGCAATACTCTTTCCCCAGACCACTGTAATGATAGTATGTGCTTGAGGATACAGAGTTCTTCTAATGGTAGTATTGATTATGCAAGTCGTTTTATAAAGTGATATAAATGGATGTTAAAGTAAAATCATGTATACTTTTTTAAAAAAAACGCATGTCTGAGGTAACGGAGAATGCCATAGAGAGTGATAATTAACAGTACTTTTGAGATGTAAAATAGTCCCTCGTGCATCCCAGTGAAGGTGAACTGTTACACACACTCAACAAAAAGACTACAATACTGCTTTTTGGCAAATTCAAGATGTGATTGACAATGTCTCTAGCCAATGGCTAAAGAGTCTGTAACCAAAGAAGCCAGTGATTGACAGCTGCTTACCCAAAGCCGGTTCATTGTATATTTTTGGGGAGAATCTAATTTCTTGGCTTGCATCAGACGCTCAATTGAGGAATTTATGGCTACAGTGGTCGTTATGGTTTAACCCTTTCAACATCCCATGTTGGAGCTCCTGTCTGCTTCACCTTTCAAGGGGAGACCCCCATAAGCCACCCATGGCACACCTCACCTGGAAAGACCAGTTTTTGGGTCTTCTTCTATATTTGCTGCACTGTCCTTTTGATTTTTCTGCCTAAAGCCTTGTCCAGTCCCCGTTCACTACCTCTTCCAGTCATCGGCCTCACTTGTTTCCTGCTATTATCTTCCTTCTCTCCTTCGGTCTCCCACTCATTCCACCCAGTTACAGGTCCAGTACCCCATTACTCGTTTGCATTGAGCATTCTTCATACCTCTGTCCATCCTGGTTGTGCCACCATGTTCCTTCACCTTGCATGTGCAGAACCTTGTATCCTTTCACATACCTCTCACGGCCCCTGTGTCCCTCCTGCCCACGGTTGTCTACTGTGTGTTTTCACTCTTCTCGCCCATGTTTTCATTTTCCCTCCCTTTCACAGCAGCTTTCCGCCTGGTGTCATGCGTCTATCATCTTCCTTCAACCTGCTGCCCGGTGTCCCTTGAGCAGCTTACCCCCTTCACAGCCCTTTGGAGCCTGACCCCTTGTCAATGCAAGATCCGGCCCCAGCATTACTAGCAGCCAGCAGCCTTGTGCTGCTTTACACATCTACATCCACACAAAAGCATGATACCACAGTAAGCTATCAACGTGATCAGACAGAATATTATATTATTTAAATTACTATGGCGCCTTAATACCACTTTTATGGATTTGTAGCACTAGTGGTGTACATTTTTCAATTAATGCTACCTGATGACTTCCTACCACAAGACCTACGCAGTCAAGCCCGCTACATACAGATTGACTGACACATGAGCTGACCACAAAAGCAAGCATTTCACCTTCAGCCACATAACCGACTGACTGAATGACAGTTGTTTGTATTCTGTGTGTTCTTTGTAGTCCAGCTGCCAAAGACCGAACTGACAGTTGCAAGAATATTTCTTCCCTGTAGCTTAGATTTAACAAGGCCTGGGCGAGCGTCGCTGACGTGCTGTGCATCTTTCACAGGCATCGACAGGAATACAATACTAAAAAGAACACATGTTATTTATCGGCATTTGTTTAGCCATCGGTTGTACAGCGTAATGCGTGAGCCTCATATAATGGAACCGATGGGAGAATAGACATCACTGAATATTTCAAGAGGAGACGGCCCTGTCAGAAGAATTCCCAGCGTGTGCTTGTATCAGCAGGACGCTGTTGTCTTCAACGAGAAAGTGATCATTAAATCCTGCCGCTGACAGTCAGAGCTGCAAGATGGCTGCCACCTTGGTATGAATGATGCAGCGGTCGTAGGCGTGCACACTGAGGCACTGTCATTCCTGGTGTCGGAGAAAAAGCAATGTTTCACAGACAGGCGAAAGGAGAGTCTGAAGAAGAAGTTTGAAAAGTGCATAAAGAACAAGCATTTGCAATGCAATGGTCTCGGCATCATTAAAGGTAGAGCAATTGGCATTGCTCATGACATTTCTTTTTTTTTCTTTAAATCATAAATAAATGGCATTGTCATTTACATTGCCAATACACACCACTCTGCACCTGCACTCACTGCTCTGCACACTCACTACTCTGCACACTCACTACTCTGCACACTCACTACTCTGCACACTCACTACTCTGCACACTCACTACTCTGCACTCACTACTCTGCACTCTGCACTCACTACTCTGCACTCTGCACTCACTACTCTGCACTCTGCACTCACTACTCTGCACTCTGCACTCACTACTCTGCACTCTGCACTCACTATGCACTCTGCACTCACTACTCTGCACTCTGCACTCACTACTCTGCACTCTGCACTCACTACTCTGCACTCACTACTCTGCACTCACTACTCTGCACTCTGCACTCACTACTCTGCACTCTGCACTCACTACTCTGCACTCTGCACTCACTACTCTGCACTCTGCACTCACTACTCTGCACTCACTACTCTGCACTCACTACTCTGCACTCACTACTCTGCACTCACTACTCTGCACTCACTACTCTGCACTCACTACTCTGCACTCTGCACTCACTACTCTGCACTCTGCACTCACTACTCTGCACTCTGCACTCACTACTCTGCACTCACTACTCTGCACTCACTACTCTGCACTCACTACTCTGCACTCACTACTCTGCACTCACTACTCTGCACTCACTACTCTGCACTCTGCACTCACTACTCTGCACTCTGCACTCACTACTCTGCACTCTGCACTCACTACTCTGCACTCTGCACTCACTACTCTGCACTCTGCACTCACTACTCTGCACTCTGCACTCACTACTCTGCACTCACTACTCTGCACTCACTACTCTGCACTCTGCACTCACTACTCTGCACTCTGCACTCACTACTCTGCACTCTGCACTCACTACTCTGCACTCACTACTCTGCACTCACTACTCTGCACTCACTACTCTGCACTCACTACTCTGCACTCACCACTCTGCACTCACTACTCTGCACTCTGCACTCACTACTCTGCACTCACTACTCTGCACTCACTACTCTGCACTCTGCACTCACTACTCTGCACTCACTACTCTGCACTCACTACTCTGCACTCACTACTCTGCACTCACTACTCTGCACTCACTACTCTGCACTCTGCACTCACTACTCTGCACTCTGCACTCACTACTCTGCACTCACTACTCTGCACTCACTACTCTGCACTCTGCACTCACTACTCTGCACTCTGCACTCACTACTCTGCACTCTGCACTCACTACTCTGCACTCACTACTCTGCACTCACTACTCTGCACTCTGCACTCACTACTCTGCACTCTGCACTCACTACTCTGCACTCTGCACTCACTACTCTGCACTCTGCACTCACTACTCTGCACTCTGCACTCACTACTCTGCACTCACTACTCTGCACTCACTACTCTGCACTCACTACTCTGCACTCACTACTCTGCACTCTGCACTCACTACTCTGCACTCTGCACTCACTACTCTGCACTCTGCACTCACTACTCTGCACTCACTACTCACTACTCTGCACTCACTACTCTGCACTCACTACTCTGCACTCACTACTCTGCACTCACTACTCACTACTCTGCACTCACTACTCACTACTCTGCACTCACTACTCACTACTCTGCACTCACTACTCACTACTCTGCACTCACTACTCTGCACTCACTACTCTGCACTCACTACTCTGCACTCACTACTCACTACTCTGCACTCACTACTCACTACTCTGCACTCACTACTCACTACTCTGCACTCACTACTCTGCACTCACTACTCTGCACTCACTACTCTGCACTCACTACTCTGCACTCACTACTCTGCACTCACTACTCTGCACTCTGCACTCACTACTCTGCACTCACTACTCTGCACTCTGCACTCACTACTCTGCACTCACTACTCTGCACTCACTACTCACACTCACTACTCACACTCACTACTCTGCACTCACTACAGCTTCCTTCCACAGCTAGAACTAGTGCATAATGTCAAAACAGAGAAAACAAGGAAACACACTGAAGCTGTCTGTACCACGCCAAGTTCACATTTCGAGCAGCATGTGTTAAATCACGCTTTAGACTACTTCTCTACTCAAAAGTAGTACATTTCCTTCAAAAAGATAAAAATATGACATGCAAACAGTAATGCCGAAACAAACTGTTCAGCATGGGTTTTGATTTACATGAAAACATTAATTTCACTTAAAATAATAATAGTTTTTAGCTAAATTAAATTTACATTTGGATTTAGGGCATATTCACATATTTTTAGTAAATTTAAATGTCAGTGGCAGATGGACACGCTTTCATTTAGCAGCCAAATATACAATAACTTACTGCCCCCGGAATTCCGCCGCGGCCGCACCGGAAGTCAGGCAAGGTCGCCTGTGACGGGGGCGGAGCCGCGTCCGGACCGGAAGAGGAGGCAGGCGGAGGAAATGCGTGGAGCGGCCCGGAGCTCCTGCGAGCGTGGAGAGCCCCCGGGGCCGACAACAGGACGTTGTACGCGTGTTGCGGGGCTCCCTTGACCAAGAGGGAGTCCCGGGATAGGAGCCGCAGCGTCAACTCTCCCTGCCGGTGCGGAGCAGTAAGTTAAAGGGGAGAGGGGGGGGCCGGTGCGCGCGCGCGCGCGCGTGTGTGTGTGTGTGTGTGTGTGTGTGTGTGTGTATGAGTGGGGGGGTTCTGTATGTATGTGCGTGCGTGAGCGCTTCTGTTTCTATGTATGCGTGTGTGGTGTGGGAGCCTCGCGCAGCGCTCGTGCTAATGCGCGTGCCAGTTTAGAATCGCCTGCGCGCGGCCAGGAGTGTCTCCTGGGACTGCTACTCGCTAACATAAGATCTCGGCGGAGACGCGCTTACGCGCGTCTTTTAGCCGAGACCTAAAAAACGGAACTTTGAAGAAACTATGACATATACGTACCTTCAAAGCGCTGGTATAATTCAAAGTTATATGCACCTTATGCAGCACCCTTAAGGGAAGGGTCTTGCCAGACCTTTCAAAGAAGCACGATATTTCTTCCTTTCCACAGCAGTTTCAACATTTGACGTGTTTCCCACATTCTCTGTGTGTGCCCTTTTTGCTAAAACACATGTGTCTTTAGCTATCCATATTGAATAGTTATCAATCTTAATCAATCTTAATCGTTCACAACAGCAGTACCTATTCATGTAAGCATTTTAGAAAAATCAATTCTATTTATATTTTTCGGTTTCCAGATCATTGGAAAGCAAAATAGGTCATGGCTAGGAAGTCTACCAGTGCTCAATTCACTAAACATTATGTGCACCCTATTGTCACATTGATGTGCAAAAGGTTGAATTTGTGTTTGTAAAATACAAATCCAGATTCACAAACTGTAGATGTGTGGACTTTGGCAAAAACAAATCTATGTACTCATGTTTAATAGTGTCACATGTGTAAATCTGAATACAAGCTAGAAAAGGGGTAGAAAAAAAGTTATTCAGTGAGAGTATGACCAGGTAAATCTTTTGTATAACTAAAAAAATTTGAGCTGTGTGGATATTCACAAAGTTTTTCCATAGCAATTCCCACACTGGAACCGCAAAGACTGTTGCTATAGGCAGAAGTTAGGGCACTCCCTGTCCTGAAAGAGGTGAGAAGCAGTCCACACGTATTGGGGTGCAGGAAAAATGCCTCCTTTTAAACAAAATAAAAGTATTTCGCAAATGCACATTGAAGTTATACTTAACAAATGTTATTCTCTTTTTATATACACAAAAAAACCTTAGAAATGCAGTTAAATCTGTGCACTGCATTAACTTTTTCAATGCATCAGTGCACTACAATTAACATGGAAATATCCTTTGAGTGCAGGAATGTGGAAGGGAGCACAGTTGGGAAGGGAGAGGCTTCTAACACCCATGTACCCATACTTATGGGCTCATGCAAACCATCTTTCCGCCCAATGGGTGATCAATCAATCAGGATTTATAAAGCACGGCTAATCACCCAATAGGGTATCTAGGCTCTTGCAGGTTTCAGAGGTTTATTCATACAGCCATGCTTGAGGCCATTTGAAATTTCGAAAGTGAGGTGATAGCCCGGAGATGCATGGGAGGCTGATCTAGGTCTTTGTTGCAATGTGGGAGAAGGAACGTCCTCCACTTCTGCTTCGGTAGATGCTTGGAGTATGGGCAAGTGAGAGGGAGGAGGAGTGCTGGCTTCTCAATGGTTGCTGGAAGTTCAGGCGATGGTTAATGTAGGCAGATCCTTTGTTAGGTAGAGCCTTGTGTGGATGGGTCAACAGCTTGAATTGGCATCTTTTCTGTTCGGGTGCCAGTGGAGTTGCCTGAGTTGGGTGTGACGTGGGTTTGTCGGGGAAGGCTGAGGATGACTGGCTGCGGCGTTCTGTATGGTATGAAGTCTCTATAGGAGGTGTGTGATGATTCCTATGTAGAGGGCGTTGCCGTAGTCCAGGTGGCTAGACACTAGTAGAAACTAGATCTCGCGGCCATGGATGTGGAAGCTTTTATTGACATTTGGCTGTATCTGGTAGAGGTTGCCCTTGTCGTAGAGGCAGCTGCATTTGGGAACACGTTATAAAATCCTTGATCAGGCTATGCACAAGCATATGCCAACAGAATTTATGCTACTTGCATAAGCACTATGCAGTAGAGCATAGCTTAACTCTGCAAGGGGGAGGGGGAGAAGGTGTGAGTGTGATGAAGTGAAGACGCTGATTACTACATGGCATGCAAAATTTGAAATACTAAATTTGGAACTTTTGTTTTTATTGTAAGGGGATGATATTCTGTATGCAACCCCAAAGTATTGTAGTTAGAAATGGGCGGTAGAGTGCATAACAAAACAAAGGAATACTTTAACCCATAAAAAGGAGATAGACTATTGATATTAATTAACCACTAGCTATATTTTTTCTGACCCTTATTTTTCCAAGTCAAGTAGTACAAGGAGAACCCTATATGCCCACGAGGTCTTATGGGACTCATTCATTGGAAAATACCACTTTATGTGATTCTGAGGTATTATTCTATACCTTGTTCATTCCATCAACATTAAATGAAAAGCAAAAAAATGTTGGTGAAAGAATAAATGAATTTTAACAAAGAACTACAAGGCACATTTTTCTTTGTCAATCTCTCTTTTGGCTTGGTATTAAAATAGGTGCAGTATGTATAATGTGATAATAGTGCTCTGAAGCAGTGCTCAAGTTGAAACAAATATACATTTATATATATATTATCTACTGGCAGTCGCCATTAGATAGTTATAGTTAGGACTTAGTGTCCATAGAAAAAGCGTTTTTTCTTTTCCAAATAACTTTGGTGGCGGTTGACGAATCTTCGCAAAATTTTCAAAATTTGTGGTCCGCTCCAGTCAGCTCCTATCCTGAAAGGTTTGGGTGATTCGCCAAGCAGGGGTCGAGAAAAAAGGGTGGTCCCAAAACTTGTTTTCTCCGTGTTATTTTCCATAAGAAACTTTAGACATGGCTACAGCCCGAACTGCTGAACGGAATTACACCAAATTTGGCAAAAAGGTTACCCTTGTTTCAGAAAGAACTCTTTTTGTTAAATGGTGTAAATATGTTCAGTAGTTCCAGAGAAATTGTACAAAAAGAGGTCAGAAAATAAATTTTCCATAGGAAATTTAGGCACGGCTACAGCTTGAACTGCTGAACGGAATTACACCAAATTTGGCAAAATGTTAGTGCTTGGTTCAGAAAGCGCCCTTTGTTTTAAATGGTGTAAATCCGTTCAGTAGTTGCTGAGAAAATCAAAAAATAAAAGTTTTGATATTCAGAGGCGCGGTGGATCCGCGGACCCTCCCAACCACAAGCTATATTCTAATCCGCTGTCAACACTCCAAACCAGGAAGTGTTGGCAGCCATCTTGTGACTTGGTAGAACCGAGTCGCAAGAAAAGAGAAAAACAAATGCAAAAAACAAGACAATTGGGCAGGTTAGAAACTCCCTGACCCCCTAGGCCTGCTCATGGGGTCCCACAAGGAACCCCAGGGCCCAAAAAGCATTAAAAAAAAACTTTAATGTGGGGGACCTTCAAGGCCCCCCCAAGACCCCCGGACCACCAACCCTGGGGCTTTTATTAATTATTTTGCTGGGGCACTCGTCCCCTGCTGCCCCGGGGACCGCCACCCCCGGGGCTTTAAAAAAAAAAAATACCCCTGTGTGGGGAGGCTCGATCCCCCCACACACCCTGGGGACCGCCACCTTTCCCGGGCACTAATATTCAAATGCAGGGGTCCGTTATGGACCCCCAGCCCCAGGGACCACCACCTAACCGGTGGCTTGATGGCCCTGGGGACCGCCACCCTCCAGGGCCGGCGCCTGCAGTGTCCCGGGGTGCCCACCCCCGGGACACTGCTATTTGCAATGGCAGGGCAGGAGCAGTGCCACTCCCGCCCTGTCATTGCAAACTGCTTTGCTTCATTAAAGCGAAAGCAGGGAAACCTGCTCTCGCTTCAATCAAGCAAAGCAGATTGCTTTTCCACAAGGAGAGCTGCATGTCAGCAGCTCCCCATGTGGAAAAGCAATGCCGGCTCCCGCAGGACGCAGGGAGCTGGCGGGACCGTGGGGGCATTGGGGCTCCCCCCACAGTACCCAGCAGATAGGGCCTGACCCGGGGGATGGGGTCCCTGGGGCTAGCAGTGGCCCGTGAGGGGTTTCACACGGCCCCCTCCCAATAAATAAAAATAAATAAATAAAGGCTGACCCCGTGGGATGGGGTCCCCTGGGCCAATAGAGGCCTCAGGAGGGGGGCCACGCAGCCCCCTCCATAAAAAATAAAAATATATGTGGCCATGCCCCTGGTGATAAGGTCCCGTGGCTTGAATTGGCCACAGGAGGGGGGCCTACGCGGCCCCCTTCCTGGTCATATATATATATATTTTTAAATGAGGGTCAGGCCCTGGGGGATGGGGTCCCCAGGGCCCAAAACAAGTAAAGCGAAGAGGGGCCACACAGCCCCACTTCTAAAAAGAAAAACGATTGTGCCGGAGGCCCCGCCCCCTCCCAGCAACATTCCGCAAACGCGCCCTGTGGCGTGTTTTAAATTGGGGAATTAATTCCCCTTCAAGACTGGCCCCCAAGGATGTCCTCGGGGACCAACTAGCCCTCTTGTTACCTCCAGTAAGTGGGATTGCTAAGGCATCTTCGTAGACCTTGGCCCCCTTTCTCTACCACTCTGCAAACATGCCTTGTGTCAGACTACGGGATGGGCGATGAAGTCCAATTTAGTCCTGAGTAAGTTTTGGGGCCAAGAATCTCTCCTGGTACCTCCTGTAAGTTCAACGCAGCGGAATTCCTGACCGTTGGTTGGACGCCCAGCACCCTTTCTCCACCACTCTGCAAAAGCGACTACTAGTTAAAGTAGCATATTTCTGCACCTCTGACTTAGAGGTAGTTTTAATCCCCCTGCCCTATTATATACTAGAGCCTTACAGAGGAGGTCATGCTAATCACAGGGGTACCCCAACGCATAGTGTTCCCTAGTGTATGTAGGTGTTTTGACTGTATCTACCTGTATTTTAGCATAGCACTGGCTTAGGCCTGGTTAGTCAGAGTCAGTTACCACCAGTAAAAGAAAAGAACGGGCGGTAGTGTTCCCAAGAGGGAAATGTCCGCACACACTCTGCATAAACAATTGTTTTTTTCTATGTTAAGTACACATTGTATGGAAACAGCGTAATCATTAGGGTGCTTTATAAACTCAAGGCACCTACCACCTGAGGATGCCGTTAGTACACACTAGAAAGTGCGTCACATGAAACCAAACAAAATAGAGAAAATAGCACTCCTGTAAAGCAGTAATTGTAACAGTTAGGGCAAGAAATGGCCCCTAGTATGTGAGACTCTAGTATTTGTAGAGTAAACACAAAAGCATTCAATAAGGCAACATTCAATGGCAATGATTCAGATATAGAGTTCTGAGATATAGTCCACTTGTTTTTTGTTATCTTCAATCTTTATTCTTATAATTCCAAAGCACAGGTTTTCCCAGCAAGATTAAACATCACCAACACGTGTTTCGTCCTACACAAGGACTTTTTCAAGGCTGGAAAATTACAAAAAATACACAATATAATAATTCATTTTAAAATGTATAAATACAAGTAATAATGACAATTTAAAAACCATATATACATTGGTGTTATATACAAGCTGACCTTGCCTCTTATATCCAACTTAATGTAACATGACAGGCAGACCTGGATCTTATAAAACATAGCCTCTGGTATCAGTAAGTCAACACAGTATCACCAACAGATACAAAAAATGACATAGAACATTGTGATTTCATCAGTGATGTCACTGACCATGTTATGAGTGATGTAATATGTGACGTCATCAGCAGTGCATTGCAGGGGCACAAGTTATAGTTAGCTGAACTAATTATAACGGGGGAATTTCTATGGTTTTGTATGAGTGAAATGTCCACCTATAACGCCCCTAAAACCTATGGTTTTTTCAGTGTATGTATGTATATATATATATATATATATATATATATATATATATATATATATATATATATATATATATATATATATATATATATGTATATATATATAAATATATAATAAACAGCAATTCTCCACTTCCAAGGAAAATCAACCAGAACTCCAAAGGATTGTAACTGCTCAACTTTATTCGTTCCGGCTGTCAAGCAGCCTTGATAACAATGCAGATTGCCATTTTTTTAAACCTTAAATACATTTAAATATGTACATAAAAACAAACAAAGGACTGTCCCATTGGACGTCTCAACGTCTGGAATACATTTCACGGGGGCCATTTTGTAATGTTTTAAACCCAATGCTAACTCTTTACCTTATCATGCAAGTGCATTTTAATAGGCAATGACAAAAAACAGGAAGGTTCTATACAGCGCATTTCATCACTGTTTTTTTACTTCCATATGTTATTAAATAATTTGCAAAAATATATACTTAAATCAATGCTACAGAGTTAGCTAGTTCGATATATTTGGTCAACCTTTAATTTCAAGACCAGTGCGGCTTTATTACATATATATATATATATGTATGTTTCTACCTAGGTGCCCAGAGTTGAAGCCGCACTCCATCACAGGTAAGTGTACCACACTTTATTAAAGTCAACATGGGACTCCGAATCCCGCATTAAGTCTCTTGGTCCGACGCGTTTCAAAAGCATTGCGGCTTTCTCATCCGGGACCGTACCAGTACTCGATTGCTTGCTGCCACATCTTCCCCTGTTTGTTTCAGTATCCATTAGGCTTCAGGTGCGCCAAATTTGAAAACCCTCATTGAACAAAGGACGCTGGGACATGTAGTCCATTTGCATATTTTTTCTCTCCCTTCGGTGGGTCCGAGTTCTGGCACCTATCTAGAGACATACTTTATATACAATGAAACACATTGACACGGTAAAAGACCCCTGGTTGTACAATTATTCACTCTCCTGGAGATATGTATCTATCCATAAACAATCCCTCTCCATATTTCTCAGTAAAACAAACAACCAGATCAGAGGGAGTAATGTTGATGTTTTGGCCAGTTAATAATTTGTCAGGTCTCATCAGGACAGTTGTCTTCTGCCTTTTGCCCCTATATCAAGAGAGAAAGAGTACAGCTAAGTACATGTACCTGCTTTGGCCGTCAGTCGCCATCCATACTAATTTGAAATTGATTTACTACTTAACAAAATATTTCCTAGTGAATAGGCACCCACAATGCCACCATAGTAATTCCCCTGTAACTACAAAGTAAAGAGGCTCAAAATTACTAGAAGAGTCTTGTGGGTATATCCCAAGCAAAATACCGCTGTATGGCACCTGCCCAACTACAGTCATCTGCATCCAAAGTAGTTGTGTCATCCTTAATCCTTAGTCACCCATACCACTTGTGAAGATCACCTGCACGGAGTTATTAACAATCAATGTCCCACTACTGGCTGTGTTATACAAACAAACTCGAACGTATTTTGACCACACAACCGTGTTTAACAAGGACTAACCTCGGTGTCAACAACCATGTTCACACAAGCAAGATTTTTTTTGGGTGCGAAGTGTCATTATGTACTATTAAGGCATTACAATTTGCGGTGTGCCGCATATCATAAGAGCTTTTCTTTGCCTGCTGGCTCGCATGCTTGCGTTGCCATCAGAGTTGAACAAGGAGACGATACACAGACACTACTGCACTATCACTCAGTCTCCCTACAACAACTGGACCGCTACTAATCATTCACCAACCTGCTGGTATGCTGGATGGACACCATCTCTTTCTGATGCATGTCAAGCTAGTCAAATAGGTGTAGAGTGACCGCCATACTATAATACAACCACAGACAAGACATCCAAAACTACTTCACAGAGAAAGGGGCAAGAATTAAAATGACTTGATGTCAACAGCATCGTATGTAGTTAGACATGTGTGCCTATTGGTCTAATGAGGCATATCCCCTTCAAAATAGCAATCCTGTTGATCTTTTTTTTTTAAAAAATTTATTAGTCCTTATTCAACGAAAAGTGCTCCGATTTCAAGAAGATAGGGCCCAGTCAGACCAGTAAGAGGTGAGAAAGAGCCCGATCACTCCGTACCGGAGGATGGGTATGTTTTACCCCGGGATCTGTAGTAAAAGTAAACCTCCTGGATTGAACCATGGCCCCTATTCTCCTACAGCCCAATCCTGTTTATCTTACCCTAAGTCTATAGTAATTTCTGGTTAAATTTAGAGGGAATATAGCCTCTTTCTGTCTGCTTGTACCAATACAGCCCATCCTTGTCACAATGAATGTTTCATAATTACACTGTAGTTATACTGATGTACATTCAAAAAGTTGTTATGTATTCATATATTCATTGTGATGGAATAACGTGTGGTCACCCCTCTCCCTTATGGAGGGGTAGAGGAAAGTTAACCAACCATAAAAAGTAAAATTGATAGGTCTATAGTTGCAGGTCATATACATCATTCAGTCTCTTTGTCGTGCTTTCCAGTAAGTCCATTCATTTGCACTCACTAATCTCTTTGTAATACTTCCACCACTGTTGTCCAACATGATCACTTCCACCACTTGCCAGTATATATCATTTTCAGTGTGCCCCATTTCCAAGTGTCGGACCAATGATGCACCTTCAGTCTTGCATTTAATTCGACTTTACTGTTGTCCAATCCGATATTTGATCATCTGTGAAGTTTGGCCAACATATATCTAATCACATATATGACACTTCTAGAATTACAATTGGAGAATGACCTCAAAGTAAATTTATTAGTCTCATTATCTTATTGATGGTTTATAACTGCTCTGAAGTCCAGTTTTATTCTGACAATTATGAGGGAAGTAATACAGGTGCTGTCCCTGGAGCCTAGAGCGTTTTTGAGGAGATGCAGGTCGTATAGAATATGGACAATTTTAACAAATGGAGATAGATGCTAATGTGTTTCCCAAAATAAAAGTTGTCAGAACAGCCTAAGATGTTTCAGTTTTCGCGTATCTGCTTAGAAAGTTATCAGCTATGACAGAGGAAGAGCTAATGTCTCATTTCCTCTGTCAATCTTTGACAGTGTCATGGTATGACCACAGTCTGAAAGTCTTCCTCTGGACAAACTGACACATATCTTTAAATAAAAATGTTTGACTTATCATTCAATCATCAATAAACGTTATTTCGGCAGCAACAGCCATCAAAGTTTGACATTCATACATTAGAAAATGTAACTGAATATATACAACTATAGATGGTTCAAAGCATGCTAACTGATCAGTTAAAAACATCTTAAAAATACTGTCCCCAATTTCCCATAAAAATATTGTGCGTTATCTAGTTCCTAACAGCCAGGCCATTATACATTTTTTAAATGAAATAATATATTCTATACTAATATCTAAGAGCACAATCTCAATTGCTGTCTTTCACCACATTAGGATTGCAGATGATTATATTCATACAATGGCTTCACATTCGTGGGGATTTGTTGGAGCTAAGCTCCGCTGTGCGCCGCACGCGTGATCAATGCTCACACGCGCGTGGCGTACATGTCCCTTTTAAAGTGAGTTTCTGAAGAAATAGCAAATCTCACTTACGTTTGTTTGTAAACTGCTTCTGCTTTGTTGTCACGCTGTGAGAGGTTCCCCCTTCTCATAGTATGGGCTTATGGTTCTCCATTAACATCCATTTCCTAGAATACTTGCAATCATTCTCGTATAACACTATGACTCACTAACTTCATCGCTCTTAGAATGAAGGGCGAGTGACGTTTTTTGCTCGCTCCAAATGAATACGGAGCAACATTTGGGCACGGACCTAATCACAGGGACGGTCCACATGGCTAATTTAGAAACATCCAAATGAAGGATTCTAAGGTAGCACCCCAGTTCTGGTGGCACAATAAAAAGCTGCATAATGCTTAGTTTTACCTAGAGGTGATAACTACTGCTGAACAGAACTTCAGTATTGAAGATAGTAACCCATCTTCTTCATGTCTATGTGTTGTGGTCTTGTCTGTCCCTTTTTCCCCACAGGTTTTTTCCATACATCCCTACCAATTGAGTAGTGTGGTGTTGACGGACACTTTCCGTCCTATTTTACTGTATATACTTTTTCACACTTAGAGCCTCCCGGGAGGGTGCGCCTTAGCGCGCGCACACCACCGGAGGACTTTTGTTTAGGTCCTGAAGAAAGCTGAGCGACACGCTACAAACAGCTGAAACATGTCGACCAACCTATGTCTCTGATTTTGGATTCCGGTTCCGTAATTAAGAACCTGGGGAGTCTGCTCACTTTGTTTTTAATTAATGCGGGGTGGCCATTATTAAAAAAAATTCTAAAGGTACAACCCTTGCATTTGTTAATTTTTTTTTACACTCTGCACAATCACATTTAGTCACTTCCTAATTTGGCACTGTTACACTCACCACATCCTGCTCCGCTGTAACCAGGCGTCGTAGCACGCTGGGGAGACACTCGGTCACCCCAGCGGGGACCCGATGATGAAGCATGTCACCAACTAGTGGTGAGTGAGGGTCCTTCAAAAAAAGTAGGGACTTTTCCCTTCCCACCCATAGCTGGGTGACCAACAAGCCCCTAGACTCGTCCCTAGTTGAGGACAGCCTTTTGGGGATATTTAGGGATTCCAAGACTACTCCACTGTGTACGCCACACGCGTGTGAGCATTGATCACGCGTGCGGCGCACAGCGGAGCTTAGCTCCAACAAATTTTCAAATTATCACATTTTTATTTTTTGGTATCACAGTCACTCCTTTGTTGATTATTATATACTAAACCGGGGTACAGGAGTGTCTATGCCCTACCTCTCTTGTTGTTATTTAATAATTCACATTCGTGGAGCCCAACAGTTGCAGGTTAAAATTAGGGATGTCAAAATATTTTCAGACACAGGTGTAGTGATTTATCCAAACATACTAGTTGAACATTCAAAAGGAGCATTGAATACAAAATCCTCAAATGCTCATAAAATGCTTTGTACTTAGACCATCACTTGGAAGGTCATGGGATGTTTACTGGAGTGGGCCAATGTATGCTAGGCTCCTAGCAATGTGTTTATAGAGGAATCTTAAGCTACACCTTTGTTCTGGTGGTCCAGACCCATTACAGAGACCGTGAACACTAGGGGCCCTGTTAGGAGTCAGACTTGTGGTGTAACGGGGGGGTGGATCCAGCCACCGCCGTACCGGATGTCCGATCACCCATTAGGAGTTGGCCATTCGGACCACCCTGGGACTGTCGGCTCTGCCAGTGAACCGCCATTGCAGCGGCAGTCTAAGGCTGCAATGTGCTTGTCGTGACCACTGTGGTCCCACAAAGCAAATTAAAAGTTTCCTCTCCTCCAGGGTGTACATGGATGTTCTTCCTCCATGTAAACCTTGTAGAAGAGGAAACAAAGGGGGCCCCAAAGGGCCACTCTGGGTCTCAACTACATGTGGAGGCACACAGGGTGGCATAACATGTGCCCCTTTGTGTGCATGCACAGAGGTTCCTGCATGGGATGGACTTTCAAGTCCATGCCTTGGAGGAACCTTGTAGTGCAGTCCCATTGCAGTGCCTTTTTCAAAGGCACTGCAGCCTAGAAAAGAGGCACCACCATGGGAACCCCGCCCTCCTGCCAGACTACTAAAAAGTCATAATAGGGCAGGCGGTGGCAGGGACCTTCGGCGGTGAAGTGGTGCAGCGGTTTGCAACGCCGCACCACTGCTTCTACAAAAAAATCATACTCAGGCCTTAGGTGTTAACTCGTGTCACACTTTAGGACCCTTGAAACTTTCCTTTGTTGACTCACCCCAGTATTCTGACATAATGCCATAATCAATTTATTTTGTGAGGCAGTACATACCTCGGGCAGAAGAAGAGGAAATGTGCCTCCCTTTCTGTGTGTTGTGGACAGTGGGCGCATTGACTTAGGAGGCCTCCTTACTTGTTCCATTTTGAAGTGACTGAACATAGGTGTATGACGTCACATTTGAACTGGGCATATAGCCTTCTAGCTTGGAGCAGATACATTCTATCCATATATAGCTCAAAGCTAGGGGTACATTTGTGCAGCAAAAACTGCCCAGCTATGGTCCCCTCTGGATAGTCATTCCAGAGGCGCTTCGGCACGCTCTCATAGTAGTTTATTTTCAATGTATCTATTATGTCCTTACTATAGTCCTGTCTATAGCTGTACAATCCCCCGATTCTTCCATGTCAACAGTTCCACATAGATTCTTGACATATTTTAGCCATGGGGTGCGGACATTTTTGTCACATAGGATTAGATTTTCTAAAAATGTCCTGTGGGAAGCCAGCTCCACGGTAGACCATAGCCATACCCAGTACAACAAAGGTTTTTAAAGTAGTTTAGTGCCAGGTCGATTCTCAATAGAAGAAGTGGGTTGCTCACTGGTAGATTGAATAGATACCTGATAAATTTGTTTTCTGCTAGCGTTAACACACCTGTGTTAACATAGCCCCAGATATCGGCCCCGTAGCAAGCTGCTGCTAAGGCTGTAGCTTTGTATACATTAAGGGCTGGGAGCAGAGATCCACCTGAGGTAGCTTTTAATTTCCTCCCTATTGCCATTGCCCTTTGGGTAAGGGTCGTTTTACTCTTGGCAAATTGGGAGATCCAGGTAAAATTATCAAACAATCTGATTCCCAGATAGTCAAAGCTTTTGACCTGATCTATCTGGGAACCCTCAATGGTCTTACTCTGAAGTTACGGTGCAAATTTACTGCCACATACTTAGAGGAATTTAGTTCTAACCCTCTTTGTGAGCAAAAATCTGCAAATGAGTCTAGTTCTGCTTGTAAGTCCGTAGGGGTTCTAGATATAAGGAGAGAGTCATCAGTGAACATAAAGAGCAGGACATGGACACCCGCTGACCTAGAGGCATCGTGCCTGCACCCACTTAGCCACTCGACCGTTACGTTAATATACAGGCTAAATAATATGGATGCAAGAACGCATCTCTGCCTGACTCCCCGTTTTATGGGGATTTTATACATGAGGTCCCCGCCCCTATTCCATCTTTCTTTCGCATAAGTATCTTCATGGAGGACTCTCAGGATCCAGAGAAGATCATCTGGCTTCCAGAACCCTCCTTAAATTATCCTTTGGAATGAGGTCAAACGTCTCTCTTACTACCATAAATGCCACATAAAAAGATGATCTTGTTTCAAAGTTACATATTTTCAGCCTAGAGCTTTGAATCAGAAGACCTTATTGAGGGTACTGACTGCACATCTCCTCTGGGTGCCACGTGCCCCTTCTTTACCTCTTTCCCAGAGTAGGTCTCCCCCTCTAATCCATCTCCAAAGTAGATCTCGCTCATGCAGATTTCCTCGCAGGGCACATCACCCATGGGGATCTCTGTCGCAGGACTCATCCCACCCTCTTTGTCTCGTCCACATTTCATATCGTGCAGACCTCTTGCCTGTTGATGTGTTTATTCCCAAGCAGGGATGCATGCACAGACATGCTGTATGCAGGGACGCAGAGGCGACCTTTGAATGAGCTAAGTGTGTTTTTTTTACAATTAATATTATTATGAGGGATACACATGCCCGAGTATGCCCCTTATTGCAATTCATTGACACTCCTGCGAAAAATCCGGATAATTGTGTTGATCTTCACAGTGATGATGCCATACCTGGGCTGGTTTAACATCAAATATATATAGGATGCCTCAATACATTCCTTGACAAACTGTCTAGAGAGCCCAAAAAACATGTGACCCCACTCCTGTGCATCCTCTTTCACAGTGCCTGCACTGAAAACCACACCCAGTCTAAACAAGCATTTGCAATGCAATAGGTCTCGCATTTGCGAGACTTTAAGCTATTTGCATTGTAAATGAAAATGCTTTTTATCTATGTTTTGAAAACCAACACGTAAATAAAAGGCATTGACATTTACAATGCCAATAGCTCAAACTCTCACAATTGCGAGACCTATTGCATTGCAAATGCTAGTTTCTTCTGTCGCTAGCAAACTTTCAACTTTCACTATCAAATGATTAATTGCGTCTATAGTGCAATTTTCAGCTGAATGCCTAGGGACCTTTCTAGCTCCTCCCATTTCAGAGGTTTTAGCTGCCGCTTTCCTTTTTACCATACTTGTTTTTGGCAGAGACTACTATAGTAGAAATGGACTAATTGCTAAATAACAAGCTAAGCATGTTAAAAGCATATGACTTAAAAAGCTCACAGTCAACCTATATGAGCAATAGTAGCCCTGCACACACAACAATTATTAATTACAATTGTCCACAATTTATGGCACTTAAGCTGATCCTCAGACGTACAAGTTTCAATACAGATCCATCTTGAGAAAAATCAAGGAGGCGGGCCCTCGGCCTGTAAGTCAAAGTACCTCTAGTTCTGTTATGTGGTTGCAGGCGGGTGTAAGGTCAGTCATGCTTGTAGCAATGAAGGAAGGTGGTCCTACCCCGCTTCTTCCTGGCGCTGACGGGCGCAGACTCAGAGTGGGCCCTCCTCCACGTAGTGGGTCAATGAAGCTGTTTAAATAGCGTTAATTTGGAACAGCTGATGATCCTGTAAGGGGTTGTGGGTGCTGATGTCCCCAGCGGCTAAGTTGTATAGCAGCTTATCCCCCACAGCTTGCAGAATGCCCAGATGTAATGAAGACTGCTCCCTAGCAAAGTTGAAACAGATAGACAAGGGCAAATGGTGCATGCTGCACTCCAGCAACTGAAATGAAATCAGGCTGGAAGTGTTACACTCGACATTTACATGTGCATTAATATGTTGATGTAATATTGGGTAAAAGTGTAAAATGAAACATGCATATAGCATGCACAGTAGATGTGGGATCATTCACATGCCACATCTGGCCTGTGATTCAGTTATTTGGGTAGTACATTAGTATAGTTTAATATGGAATTTGAGAAGTGAACATGTTAGTCTGTTAATTTCGATTGAAAAGGATAGTGGAGGAATAAAAGAGTGATCTTTTTTTTGGGTGGTGGAGTAGATTTATTTTAGGTTCTTTGTGGCTGTAGTAGCTATAGAAGTGCAGTTTGTGAATAGCAATGGGCTTAGGGCCAGATGTACAATGCGCAAAATATTGCCTCACAAATTGCGATTTTTTTGCGACTCGCCGTTTGCAATGCGCTATTTTGGATGTACAACAGTGTGTATCACACTGTTTGCAATTCTCAATGGGGTCGCAAATTGAGAGGCTCATGAATATTAATGAGCCTCTCGCAATTTGCGACCCCATTGGGAATGAATGGCAGGCCCTCCCAGATATGGTGTTCTGCTGGGCTCAGCAGACCACCATGTCTGGGCCTGCTTTTAAATAAAGTAGTTTTTTTTTAATGCAGCTCGTTTTCCTTAAAGGAAAACGGGATGCATTTAAAAAAATTAAAAGAAACGTTTCCGTTTCATTTTTTAAGGGCAGGTAGTAGTCCCTGGAACCACTGCCTTCCCGTAAAAAATATTTTCCCTGCATTTACAAAGTGGAAGGGGTCCGCTGGGGACCCCTTTCCTTTTGCAAGTGCATTACCACCCTCTTGAAGAGGGTGCTAATTTGCGAGTGTGTTGCGCCCGTAATTGCGGACGCGAAACATTCATACATGGGCTTGCGATCGCTATTAGGAAGGGAACGCCCCTTCCTAATAGCGAGTTGCAAAACCTATTTAGTGAGTCGCAAATAAATTGCGACTCGCTAAATAGGCTTTGTATATGGTCCATGCTGTTTTTGCATACGCAAACGGGTTTGCAAACCTGTTTGCGCAAGCAAAAGCGGTCTTAAATCTGTCCCTTAGTCTTTTGTATGTGGGTGAATGTCCCCCATTAAACCCTTTCTTAACCCTCGTCAAACTCCTCCTTACACCTCTCTAAACTTTTCCTATATAGTAGTAAGCATTTCCCATGTATGTACCACTCTCCCATTACTCCCACATTTACTGCTAAAACTTAGGCTAGCTTGAGCGAAGATGTCTGCAGTGGGAATTGAGATCTCTGAACATAAACGATAGGAGGGGCGGACTTCGGCACGTGGGTTTGTGAATAGCATTTGTAGTATGTGAGTATTACTTTTGTAGTACTACTAAACCTACTACAAAAGCAGTTTATGAAGAGTCCTCTCAGTGTATGTCATGACTGTCCCATAAAGATCTAGCTCGGTGTCCCTCTTCACTTGCACACTGTCCCTCCTCTATTTCTCCCGCTTTGTCTTTCACCCAGCATTCTTTGGGACTCTCTTTTTCAAAGTATTCCAAATCTGCATTCTTGGATTTTCGATTGCATTTTAACGCTCATATTTCATTTGTACTCGTTAATGAATATCACTAAAGTTTATTGGAAATGCATAACAGTGCCTGACCGAAACTGATTCATTCACTCAGCAATTTGCTATTGAAAAAAGTGATTTATATTTTTAATTTAAGTAATCAATATCTAAAATGATAACATTTAGTGAAATATTGGAAATCCACTGCTTCCCTTGTCTTTGACGCCTTACATAATATTTCTAAACCAAGTTACTTTTTAATTTCTCTTCATTATGTCATTTCACAAAATTCCAGTAGTTAGCAGTGTATTTAATTGTCATAGAAATTATCGTGTTAATTTGTGTTCAGGTATTTGTGCGTTCAGATATCCTCCTCACTGCCCCTGATTGTTTTTGACTAATCATAGTCAACCTATTTTATCTATGATTATTATGCTGTATCTAACTTTGCGCAGTTCCTGGGAACCAGATCCCTCCAAAGGATTGTTTTATTACTTTGGGGCCCATTAGGATGGCGGGCGGACTTTGTCCGTCCGCCATCCTGTCATGTAAATGGACCACCCGCCATAAGGGCGGGGGTCCCGTGGGGACTATTAGGATGTGCCCGCCACAGTGGCGGGCGCATCCTGCATCCCTAACATTGTGGCGGGCGGTGCACTCAGCACCGCCCGCCACAATGTTAGGGAGGCATGTTGTGCACTTCCATGCACAACATGGCAGGCACCGCGCGGTGCCTGCCATGTTGTGCATGGAACTGCTGGAGGGTACCATTGGTACCCCCCATCTGCACCCCCACCCCCTGAAGTCCCTGGGGGCCCGCAACAGGCCCCCCTAGCAGACTCTGCATGCCTTTCTGTGGTGGCGATGCCGCCACGGAAAGGCATTCCTCAAACCACATTGTAATATGGCTGGCGGTGTCAAACAGACACCGCCACCATATTGCAGCCTTTTCGGCCCAGTCGCAAGTCGACCGGGGCGGAAATGTAGCGGATCCCCCAGCCATAATAATATGGCGGGGGTCTTTCCTACAGGGATGATGGGCGGATTGCCCCCGCCAGGCCGGCGGTGACCACCGCCGGCCCGACCGAGGCAATCCGCTGGCCATACTAATGGGCCCCTTTGTCTTTGAAGTTGTCGGGCCTGACAGGTTTTTCACTCCAGACAGGTTCCCAAACTTGGCGCTACAGGTTGGCGAGCCTTTCTTAAATGAGGACCATCCTGTAGTATTTCATGCTCCAAAGTTGCTTCTGAGGTGGACCATTTAGACTCCCCTTGGTTAGATGTGCTGCTGTATGTAATGTTACAGTGGGGGTATTCTGCTGTAATCGTGTAATTAGTGGCACTCTTGATGATGGCAAGATCTTTTTCTATCTCACGCCTTCTAATTCACCCTGTGTTAGTGTTGCATAAAGAAGGGGGTTGCTCATAAATTAAAGCATTGGTACAATTACCTCAAGAGTGAGGCTTCTTTGCTTATACAGGTGTCATGTAGTTTCTAGCCTGAGATGCTCCTTTTGTGTTTGGTGTAAATAGCTGTCTATGAACAGAATGCAAACCAGCAGCACTTAGAGCAAAAGGGTTCTAAAATCTTGGTTGCAGGTTTGCGTCAGCGGTCATCAGGACAGGCTCACTACTCATTATGGGATTAACTCTAGGTAACTAGTCTGTTGTATAACATTTTAGGACCCTGTTGTAATTTTTCCGATTCATGCCCTTATATAGGTATAAATCACCATATCCTTATATACGCATAAGAATCATAACCATATTTAGACATATCTCATGGAGTCCAAATACGGCAGGGCTTCTTCCACTAGTTCCGAAAATCTACAACGATTTCTTGGAAAACTCGGCTTCAGCAGCTAGGGACTTCCCCTTGCTCGAAAACTGACTTGTCCAAGAACTCATGGAGTATTCAAAGAACTGAGACTCTTTGATGACGTTATTATTTCCACCTTTACGTCAAACTCAATACCTTCAAGGTATAAATATGCCCACACTTGCCATAGTAAACACATGGTGGTTTGGAGCAGTTCGACTATCTACTTGCCTGATGCATCCTGCTACAGCAAGTGCCGAAGGAAGCTGACCCTCTAGCAGATGCACTGAGAGAGACGCTGTCTTTTCTCTTGTCGAGAAATCCAGCTCCAGTGTTTCCAAGCTACCCTTGTGGGTTGTTGGGAAATCGAGTCCTGAGACTGACCTCCTTCATTCTAAAACCAAGGTACTGAGCTGATTAGACCCTAAGAGAGATCTTGGTTAGATTCTTGGCAAAAGAATACTAAACTTATGCTACACCACACTTACTTCTTCCCTCGTACTAGACTTAGGTTAGGTACATCGGGGTAGGCGTATTTTAGACGCACCAGTAGAGTACTTTTTAGCCTTTGTTATTTATATATGTACTTATCTAGGGTCTAGGAGCCATACAATGCTTTTACAGTATTATTTTGTAATACTCTTCTTACTGTACGCATTATACTTTGCTGACAGTATTACGATTGTAGCAGTTCATTTCTTCTGCATGAGAAAAAAGACTGTTCAATAAACAAAGCATGCACGATTGACTGAGTGAAATATCGATCTATTGTTTCCATGCCTCTAAAGATCAGTTTTATCTTGGGGAAATAAAGTTGTCATGTTTATGTGGTTGTCAGAAACTAAATCCCTTCTTGTGAACTCGAGAAAGTTTCTAGTGACCTCTAAGCTAGCTGGCACTCACAATTAAGTCTAATATATTCGATAGAGACCTAGTCGACATAAGTCCTACTTCACATCAATAGGATATATTATTCCAATGCGCAGAGCCTATTGGGAATATAGGAACTACACTACATGGCGCCCAACGTTTGGTAAGGCACTAATTTACTGCTAGAATCTAGGGTAACTCAGTCGTGCTTTTCACAGAGACCCCTTTATCCCGTAAAATACTTCAATAGACGTCTGGAGTGGGTTAAAGGATAAAAATATCCGTCTTAAACTGAGCAGGATGAAAAATCCTATGTATAGTTTTTGGTTTGTTCAACGTTGAAGGATACAGTGTTCCAAAATATTGAGCACCTAATCTTTGTTTCCTTGAAACTTGCTCTGCAAACTTTCATTAAACAATGTTGAATAACGACAACACCGCAGCCAGTGGAGCTGGAACTGCTCGACCAGGTTTTGACACAACAGGGTTTAATGAAGACGGCGAGGATGCTATAATCATCCCAGAAAATGTAAGAAAAACAATACCTATAAAGCTTATAGAAAATGGCCTATCACCGAGAGGTGGTGTAGTAATTTTCGTTATAGAGGCACACGAATATCGGCAGACAGAGGTATTCTATTCATGGATTCTCTTCCCACAAGTGAATCCAACAACACATGTGTTCCACTTCTACAAGATAGAGGAACCTACAGTGGAATACGATCCTTTCGTCAATGTTGAAATTCCACTAACTTACCAAGAGCATCAGCTCTGGTTTAAAGGCGCCCTACAACATCAAAATCACATTACCAGGCTTGGTCCACTAGGTAGACCAGGAGCAACATGGCCGGTACTAGCCAGCTATACACCACATCCTGACATTGAAAGAATGACAGATGTAGAACTGTTAGCTCAGCTAAAACAATTAATTAAAATCCATAGACAATTGGTACAATATGTCATGTGGACTCTTAACAGTCCAACCTGCTATATGAATTCCACAGCACACGCCTCATCACGAGAACACAAACAAAATCACACCATAGACTGTACAATCAGTCATCGGTAAATTACCCACAAAAAAGGAACAAATTCCATTATGGTTAGCTCAAAAAATGACTCAGATAGAGGCAGTATTTCCTGATAGTACACCTCATGAGAAACACAGGATTCTAACAATCTGTTTGCCAATGGGGATCGCACCACACCTGGAGGACCGTGATACTTGGGGTTCAGTCTTTGCTGATATCTACACAAAAACTCCTGGTGTACCGTGTATGGCGGTAATACCAGACGTCCTGAAACAGACTCAAAATGAATACAGGGCAGAGCCTTCTTTAAATCTGGCTATGAAATTGCTGAAAGATTTCAAACAGGTCTCATCTATAATATTAGCTAATATTAAACGTGAAGCAGCATCCGTGGCAATCTGACAAAAACTAAAAGAACTTGATGTAACTGAGCAACCATATGAACTTGCCAGAATAATAGAAAAATCCTATGAAGAACTAGGAAAAGATAGTTTGGGAGGAAAACCAGTAAAACCCGAACTAACAGAAAATCCTGAAAAGGTTTTTATTAAAAACAATCTCACCACTCCTAAAAAGAAGTGGGAAAATACTACACAAACACTTCCTAAAGAGAAACGTTCTCAATCCAGAGGTAGGTCTCCTCAAAAGGAACTCTCTGAAAAGAGGTATAACCTCAGAAACAGGGATAATTTGAGAAAACCTGATAGATATCAAGATACTGATACACATTCCTCTCGTACCTTTCAGACTTCCTCGCAGAAATCCGAAAGAAGAGGACGATCAGAACACAAGGAAGAACGCGTGAAGTCCAAAGACGATCAACACATCCCGAAAAACAAGAAAACTCAATTCACATAAAAGAAGGTAGCAAGTCTTAAAATTAGACATGCAGAGGACCTTGAGGACACAACTCAAGAACGGGGAGTGGGCCCAGACAATGCTGGACAGAGCAGCAGAGGTTACCATAGCTCGCAAGATCCTGAAGGATCTTCTGGAGACAGTGGACCTGAATTAATGCATTCAGGTTGAAACTGCAGATACTAGGGTTAGTGTACCACATATGTTATATGAAGTCACACTCCGAATAGAGGGGGACATAACTAGGAAAATAAAAGCACTCTTTTGGGAAAAACTATCTAAGGGTTATGACATCCTTCTGGCTGAAAAAGACTGGCCACCTGAATTTGTCAGGGAGTGCCCACATAGCGAAGAGAGCATTATGCCAGCCTTCTCAAATCATATTCCTATTCATAAAAAATACACCTATGCCAGAAAATGGGCTGTGGCCCAGGCTCCAACATTATATAAAAAGCATGTGGGATGGGATGAGGATTCTCATCACCACAAAATCCAGTTAAAAAATCAACCAACTGCTCAGAAGCAGTATCCAGTTAAACAAGAATGAAAGAAACAGGTCAGGGAGATCCTAGATCAACTTGAATACCAAGGGGTGATTGAAACATGCACCTCGTCCATGAACAATCCTTTGTTTCCAGTCTCCAAACCAGACAATACATATCGTCTAATTTGGTCTACAGACATTTAAATTCCTGTTGTAAAACATTTGCAGTACAAAATGCACACAGTGCAGCACTGATGAATAACATTGTGCGCAAAAAATATAAAACGACATTAGATATTTCAAACAGGTTCTTCTGTCAAAACATTGCACCTGAAATCTGGTATTTGACCACTTTCTCAATAATGGGGACACAACAACACTTTTGTCGTCTCCCCCAGGGATTCAAGAACAGTCCTGGGTTATTTTCAGCCAGAGAAACAGAGTTACTAAAAACTTACGATGATGAGGCATTATCTTATGTCGATGACATCTATCTTACAGATGATGACTTGGACAGGCACTTGACCAGGGTGAACACCATAATAATTGGATTCGCCTCTGAAGGGTACAAATTCAACTTTAAAAAATCAAGAATTGCCCACCTCAACCTCCTATTCTTAGGATATGCACTTTCAAGTGAAGGTAAAAGCCTTGCAGCAAACTTTTTAGAAAAAAGGTGCGCTGGTCCAACCTCCAAAAACACTGAAAAACTTGCAGTCAGTTTTAGGATTCCTGAATTTCTGAAGAATTTACATTCTAAATTACGCCGAAAGGGTTAAACCTCTCTACGAATTAATCAAACCTGATTTCAAACCTACTAATTGGAATCAAAAACACACAGAAATGTTGCGTTCAGTACAAACAGACATATTGGCAACAACACATTTACAGACATGCGTAAATGAACGCAACCTTGTAATCCGAATCATCCCAGGGAGATGCGGGTTCACATACCTAACCTTTAATGAAGGTGAAAAGGTACCAATAGCTTACAAATCACACTTGTACACACAAGCTGAAATGAAATTCACTTCAACAGAAAAAATTCTGACAGCGGTTCAGACTACGGTAGCAAAAGAGAGAGCCCTGGCACAGGGTAAACGCATAAAAGTTGTTACTCCTGTACCTGCCTTAGAGGCAGTAATGAAAGCAATCATTCCAAATGCAAAAGCTCTACATCCGAGGAGGATACAATGGGTTAATTCTCTTGCTGCAACAGACGTTGAATACGTTTTTGACCCTTACTCGAAGACACAAGAATTTCTCCAATACGAACAAGAATGTCCTCTGCCCACTGAGATTCTGCCTCTAGAACATTACGGCAGCATAATATATACAGACGGATCAGCACAGCCCGCAACTGGGGGTAAACAAGCTTATAGTGCTGCATGCGTGATTGTGAAAGGTCGCTGGCGCAATGGTAAATTCAGACCTATGGTCACAAAAACTCAATCTCTCAGAGACTGTAGAGCTCAGCGAGCTGAACTACAAGCTTTCAAGATGGCGATTGAAAATACCGATCGCGAATTCCCCACACTCATAGTGTGCGATTCGTATTATGCGTCCAGTCTTACAATGAATATCTGCAGAACTGGGTTCAAAATGGATTTAAAGACTCAAAAGGTGGCACAATCAAGCATAAAATGCTTTGGGAACAAGTAGTTATTTTACAGAAAGAACTACAAAAGACTCACGTGATCCATACACTGAGTCATGGCGTTCACGTTGAAGGGAATTCATTGGCTGATGAAGCCGCGAAGGCAGTTGTGCAACTAGCTTCCGTAGCTGCAATCACTCGTTCAAAAACAAAAATAGACGGTGAAACCATGCTCGCTGTCAATGCCACAAGCAAAGGCAGCGGAGCTGCGTTACCTCTAAACTACCCACTCGAGTATACATACATAATTGATGCAAACTCCGTTCCTGTTGCTCGAATCCCTGGAGTTGGGGAAAGGGAAATTCCAAACATGGAACACAGGTTAGGACTAATTTTAGCAGCACATGAAGGGCTTGCCTCTGCACACGCAGGTGTTTCTGCTACAGTATCATTATTAAAACAAAGATACTGGTGGCCACGCATGAGGAAACAAACCAGAAACTATGTTTTGGAATGTGAAATCTGCCAGAAGATGAAAGTTTCAACCGTGAAACGTCTTGCGCAGACGCCCCCGTTAATTTCTGATAAACCATTAGCACGTGCTTATCTGGACCACTGTGATCCCCTACAAAGGGATGGTAACTATAAATACATCATGGTTGCAGTGGATTCATGCTCAAGATTCATTTGGATGTGGCCTCAGCGCTCGGCTGACGCCCGAACTGTTATGAAAGATTTGCGAGTCTTTATCAGCACATACGCAATCGGCACACTACATTCTGACCAGGGTCCTGCTTTTAGCTCTCAGGCTTATAAGGAGGCCATGGCCAGTTTGAGCGTTGCATTGCGGTTTTTTAGACTACAACCCATTCTGAGGGAAATTCGGTTGTGGAGAGAAAAAACTGTGACATAAAGCAATCTATAACAGCTAGGGTATTAGGTTTGGGTGACGGGTGGGTCAAACATCTTATAAGTGTCCAATGTAGTCTTAATAACCTGCCAAGAAATTCTCTGGGTGGAATCACTCCATATGAAATCTTTTTTGGTACTAGAATGATGGTTGAATACCTCGATCGTCATACTTCAGTGGTAGAACAAAAACCCTTTGATATCAAAGATCGTTTGGCTGTTTTACAGGACTTAAACTAAACAAGAAGTCTAAGCAACACCATGCAAAAACCAACGACCACTGAAGAACAAGCATTTACAATGCAACAGTCTCGCCTTTGAAAAAGTTAGAGCTATTGGAATTGTAAATGACAACATTTTTATTTATGTGTTGGTTTTGAAAACAGATAAATAAATGGCACTGTCATTTACAATGCCAATAGCTTAATCTCTCGCAAATGCCACACACAAACACACAGACCCACACAGAGTCCCACACACATACATACCTACAGAGCCACACACACACACACATACACAGAGACACAGACACACACACAGCCCCCCTCACCCCCGTCGGGACGCACCCTCCAAGGCCAGCATGGACGGGAAGTCCTTGCAGTCTGAGATGACCAAAGAGCTGTAAAAACACCAACATCTGATATTACGGACGTTTATAAAATTACACGGTTCAGAAAGCCCCATGCTGTTATGCCAACTCTTGCCACCGTCGAAGATGCAGGTGCGGCCCCCGATGACAAGATTGCAGCAAGGGCAGCAGAGCATCAATGTATGGCCTCACATTAGGCAAACACGTACATGAGAAGGCAAACCCCCTAAAATACACTTCGCAGCATGACACCTTTTGGTGCACTGGACAGGGCATTTCAAACGGACCCAAGAGACCGCAGCAGAGACAGGGCCTTGAACCCTGCTAGTGGTTTTTAGCCAAAACAATGAGGAGCATATCAGAGCAGGCTCCGTCATGTGGCCCGCAGAAAGGCTAGGGTGTGCCCAGCGTGCATATTACCCATGCATTAAAACATTTGAGACCTTGGGGGACAAGTGAAGGGTATTATTGTTTTATTTATTTATTTTGTCTGGGCTGGACTGCTGCTCTCATCCTGACCCCACGTGTTTGAGAGCGGTGCCAGGAGAATGAACAAACAACCAACGGGGCCCGAACGCCACATGAGTAAAACTCAGATGCTGCCTGTAGGCACCAGAGTGCAACGCAGCATGGAGCCACATGCTCAAACCTGTGCTCACCCCCAGCCCTTGGCAGACAACCATCCAGCAAACTCCTCACCCACTGCAGAAAGAGGGCCCTGTTTCGGAACCCCTGCCGGCCCCCATGTGCCTGCACCCACAATAACAGTGCTTGTAGGGGGCAAGCAGATCGTGATTACGTACCCCTCATACTTGTGCCGGATCCATCGGGCATCTGGACGCTATAG
This sequence comes from Lissotriton vulgaris, assembly GCF_964263255.1. Classification (NCBI taxonomy): domain Eukaryota; kingdom Metazoa; phylum Chordata; class Amphibia; order Caudata; family Salamandridae; genus Lissotriton; species Lissotriton vulgaris. The sequence continues at coordinate 1,935,297,467 of NC_141689.1, read as the reverse complement.
AGGACCTTGCTCAGCCAGACCGCGGGACAACTGGACTATGCATGCTGTGTAAATGCTTACGGGCGATGGACGAACTGGGAGATTTCAAGTCAGGCTTACTTCAATTCTACGAGGCCAGACCCAACCCACAGTTGTGCCTAATTAACAACCATCCGCATCGAACAGACACGATGGAAAGACAGCAGGAACCTCGCAACCCCGGCCTACACCCACAGTTTATCACAAGCAGAGAACCAATGGCCTGAGCGGGTGCCTAGAGATACTTATTTTGACAGCCTTTTGCGTTTTATACAGTGCTTTACATGACCGCCTGTTGCATTACAGGAGGAAACAAATTGTTGTAGGTAGGGGGAGATTCCGAGACGTCCAAGCCAGCCTTGAACATGGTTCTGCAGCTCCTCAACATTAAAGTCTACTGCCCTAGCCATTAGGCCAAACAAACGAGCTGCAGCAGAGGAACTGTTTACATTCCTCAAATCAGCTGTATGTATATATATATATATATATATATATATATATATATATATATATATATATATATATATATGTATATGTATATATGTATCCCAGGCCATGTAATCCCAACGTACAAGGCCCTGGGATAAATTCACACTCCAGTGACCCTGCTTGCAACCACCCAACTCAATCTCACAGAAGTGAGCCCTGGGTGACCTGCACGCGCTAAGCATGCAGAAGACCAGAACACCCTCTGCCCTAAATAACAAGGAACACGAAGGTACGCAGTTAGCCGCCAAGCACGCATCTAATTATTTCCAAAGCTTGAACCTTCACGGGCGCTGGGCAGGAGCTTAGCGCACTAGAGCTCTGTGACCCTGCGCTCATTCTACCAATGGGATATTGGAACAAACCAATAATTTAAAAGGGGTAGAGAACACATGAGCTAGAGTGTCACACACACAAACACAATCATTGAATTAAGCATGTCTGCAACGCATCACTACGATCTGGTCTCTGCTCTCACAACGTTTTACCCGATATTAGCACAACCCCATCTCCATTTTTTGCTCCGGCACAAAGCTGGCACCCTTTAATAATGGTCCTCCTTGCTCAGCCAAGCAGAAGCCTTGACAGTATTATGGCCTTATGTTTTACTCCGCCCGAATTGAACGCACACAGCAGATATGCACAGTAATGTTACCACCTGAAAGGTTAGATAGAGATGCTAAATATCTGTGGTAAAACATCTCCCATTACCTACTGTAAGTGCAGATAATTAAAAAAAAATTTAAAGGCTCTTCAGCAATTTACGAAAGGCTTAACGCTCTCATTAACCATGTTTTGCCTCATGGTTCTTCCATCCAACATCCAAAACTCCCTGTCCCTTTATTTCGCTCTTGTCCAAATTTAAAATGTGAATCATGCAAAGGCAGTATCAGCCTTTCATCCATCCGGAGTGTGTCAAGTTAGTCTTGCCAGGTCCCCCTTTGTCATTCCCAGCGCAAATAGGCGACAATATGAACCATGTAAAGCACGCTCTGGTTATACTGCCTGCGTCCAAGGGGCGCCCCCCCATCCTGGCCAGAGGCGCACCCGCATGTGGCGCGGTGTGCGCACAACAGGCCGGTGTCCATGAAAGCTGAGGGGTGGCAGTCTGTCCTGAGCCATCCACCCGGCTCACCGTGGCTCATTTCCCCAGCATTTCAGAGGCCCGCCTGCTGGGGTTGCTCCAGGGGCCCTTGCGTGCCGGTGCCTGCCTCTGATAGGGAGGGTGGGGGTCTCCAGCGGATAGGGTCCTCCTTGGGTACTTGACATTTATTTGCCCACCCTGACCCCCACCCCCGCCCCCGGAAGAGAACAGCTGCTTGGGAAAGTCAGGCCTATTTCTAGGCTCTTCAAAGCCGTGGGTCCAGCTGAGAGCATTGAACAACCCCCTGCAGAGCACATTGTCTCAGTGTGGCTTTTATTAGGACGGGCGTGGGCGGGAGGGAGTTAGTTCCAATAATGGACTGAACATCTACTCCTTACACGCCTACCTCCCCTCCCCCTGGCTTAAGGTTGAGGCCACTGATGGGCAGAAACTGCAATAGAAGATGGGGAGTCTGGGGCCTACGGATAGGTGTGCAGTTCGCTAACCGATGATAAGACTAATGGTTCTTTCACTCTGCACCTCACACTGCATGTGTAGGTATGCAACCTCCCCAAATGCGAACTTTTACTACCCAGGTGTGGCCACCCTCAGTCTGCACTTTTACTACCCAGGTGCGGCCTCCCTCACTCTGCACTATTACTACCCAGGTGTGGCCACCCTCAGTCTGTACTTTTACTACCCAGGTGTGGCCACCCTCAGTCTGCACTTTTACTACCCAGGTGTGGCCTCCCTCAGTCTGAACCATTTCTACCCAGATGTGGTTTTCCTCATTACGCAGTATTACTGTACCTATGTAACCCAAGTCAATACTATTATTATACATGGGCTCCGTCTGTACTATTACTAGAAGGATGTCTCCTCCTTCAGCCGTACCATACCGCGCAGCTTTTACTCTCCTCAGTATATATTAAACGCACCCTGCCTTGTCACCCGTCAGCCTCCAGTGTTACTATGGAGATGCGCCCACCGCTGACCGCGCTCTTACACAGGAGTGAGCTCCAGTGACGTCATGAGTCACGCTTGGCCCCATGTAGCATCTCCAGCGGGGGTCGCCACGGAGTCATTAAACCATTGCTGTTCCTTTCTCGTCCTCCTCGGGCTACACCCGCAGATAACACTGCCACGAGGACAGGCGTGCACGTAGATCCACGCAGTGAAGGAGATAGGTGCATGGTGGACATGAAGAAAGGGGGAAAGAGGGCAGAGCAAGAGAGGCAAACAGACCGAGCATGATGGGGAAAAGTAAAACAACTTAATGAGAGAAGCAAAAAGAAAAAGAACAAGGAAAAACAAGCACTCACCTGTACTTCCTCCGGTGGCGGTCGGCCGTGGAATGGCCAAAACAAACCTGGACGACAAAAAAAAATAAACCCCGCCCACGGCCGCATGACGTTGCGGAATGAGCCGCAATGACGATCAGAAAAGGGTGGAGAGGGAAGAAATCGCGGGAACGCCCACGAATCTGGTCCGGCCATGAAGGACAGATCTCTGTTCCAATGGCTAGCCCCCATTCATGGAGCTAGCCAATGGAACAGAGGGTGGATTCCTAAGCCACATAACATTCTCATTAGGCTTTCGCCTGCCCGAACAGCTGCGCAGTGCGCAGCTTTCACTTAGGCGAAACCTAAAAACTACCTGTCCCAGCAAGACCTGTCTGGATTCCAAAGATTGGGGATCTGGTCAGAGAGAAAATAGCGAATAGGAAGGAATTTGGGCCTTCTTACAGAAAACCAGTACCTGTACTAGCAGTCCACGGATCAAGAACAGTGTTACTGCCGCACCTTGCTGGAAGAAAGGAGAACTGGTCTATATCAATTGACCTGGTAAAACCACATCATGTGGCCGATAATAAATAGTAGGCCCAGTGGACTCCCAAGATGTAGCAGATGACCAAATATTGCTACTATCCAAGAGGTTCAAACTGAAAGACTCATCACCTTTGAAGATTCAGCAGTGAGAAAAGAAGGACTATGCATTAAAGCCATGGGACTTGTGCCTCTTGAAACCCAAATAAAAGTTTGTCAAGAAACTCCCGTCTACAATGATGTAGCATCTGACTATACAAACATGTCAAGGGAACAAGCAGCTCCAGCAATTTCAAATAATTCGGATGCAATATCAACTATTGACAGAACTGCCTCTGGCTATTTCATCAACTTTGATACCTTTTCTGAGGATCCCAGTGAACCTGAAACAACGCCAACAAACAAAACTTTCAAGGAACAATTAACGGAACTTGGTCACCAGCTTGCAAATACATATCTGGTTTCACCATAGGTTGAATTTTGGATTGGGTTAGGTGTATTTTATCTCCTACTATGGCTCATTCTTGTTTTAAGTTTGGGAAAGCTGATAGATGGAAAACATATTAAAATGGACACAGCAAGTAAGAACATCAACTTGCTCCTGAAACCACACAAATCATCTCATCGTGAACAACGAGACCTGTCATCAGTGAACATCACAGCCATTACTCTACCGGGTTGTATAGCTTGGGATAGAACTGATTATGACATTTATGGCCCTGTTGAGCTGCTGAAGATTCCACATCAATTTAAGGTTTCCTTGAGTGATTTTGTTTCACCCAGTACATTGTCTGATGATTGGAACTTTGAGACTGTTAATAACATGATGGCAGACTTAGAAATGTCTGCAAAATTTGCAAAACATGAATACTTAGAAGGTTCATAAAATTATGAAGAAATGTATTGTTTTAATAATTGTGGTCGTCATTATTTGCATAAATCTGCAAACACTAGAAATATTTTAACTTATAATCAATGGGAACATTGTCCGACACCTCCAAAAGGTAGCTCTAAAACATTCTATAGAAAATTTCCACACATTACAGGTTTTAATGTCACAAACCCAAAAAAGCTTTTACTTTAAAAATGTTAATAAGACAGGCATGAAAAGTATGTTGACAAATACTAAACAGATTTATTCTGCGTCCTTTTATGCTCAATTGTCCACATTAGGCTTTGACTTTTGGAAAGACAACATTGAGACAAAAACTGTTTGGGGCACAAAAGACTGGAAGGTACAAGGTTTAGAAGCATTGTTCAGAGCCTGCATCATCCCAGAACAAATACTGTTCTTAAATGAAACTGTTCAACAAACATCTTGTCTTGGCCTGGCTAAGATAAAAGATTTAAACAAACCGTCTATACCTAAGTCCACACCTGAAAGTAATATAACTTCGGATGAGGAGGTAGACGTAAATTATATTTTACTAAAAAACAGAGCTAATCCTGATTGGAAAAAATGGTTAATCTGGCCAACAGACACGAATAACTGTCAAGATAGATTCCTGAACGAGACACAAGGGTTTACAGTAACTCGGCCAGATCCAAGATGTGTCCAGACACAACATTCAGGGATAATAACAACTTACAGTGTAGGAAAACTGTGCCTTGAATGGCTAAAAAAATCCACACTCCCAGATATAAAACAACACTTAACTTTACTTAAAGATGGCGTTGACTTACGAGAATTCTTACTTGGACCTCGCAAACCACGTCATAAACGTTTCATATACGCCGGTATATACGCTGCTTACAATGAAGCTTGGAAAATCACGCAAATGGAAACAGCTGAACGAATATGAGAAATTGATCGTATTAATATAATGAAAGCTCTCTCTGTGGTTGACAATGGGTTAACAACTCTGTCGTCCAGAATGTATTCCTTGGACAGCATTGTATCCTCTGCCATTGACATAATGGAACAGGACTTGCTAATGATACAACATGACCAGTCTCAATTACGTTCTATAATGCTGTTAGGCTGGACGTTACGAAACCTTTGTTCTGGCTATGTGCCTTGGCGTCTAATCAACACTACGTCATTGTTTTCTGTATTTAACCTTACAGATAAACAAATCTCTTTGGCACAGAGAGGTGCAGACTATACGGTGCTGGGCATAGAAAAACTGGAGAGATTACCATTGACCGCTTCTGAGAAACCATCAGTTGAATGGATAATACAGGGCACCATCATGATACCAGTGACGATTTTCCAGTTTCAATATTGCTTAAAACACATACCAGCAGGGCTGTATGAAAGGTTGGGTAAGGAATACATAAAGTCGACCTGATATTTACCATACACACACAAATGTTGGAGTGGGTAAAAGGAGGTATTTCTTAGTGGTAGAAACTGTAAAACTACATTAAGCGGTACACTTCTGTGTCAAGGCATTAATTTACATGGAGCCTGTGAGGGTTCTTCAAACAACTTATCATGCCACCTGCAGGATTCCACCGGCAACAGTGATAGATCCAATTTTTAGGCAGCTTTCCAATGGAAGCTACATAATGCTGAATGATTACAGCTGTTGTGGAATGATGCAAGGGACAGCCTATCTGGTTAGTGTGTCAGTCAGGGTCACTTGCTGTATGCAAGTATTGTTTCCAAAAACTAAGACAGACGGGGAGTCTCCGCTATGGCCTTCACTGAACATCTCTTCTATACGAATTGATACTTTCAGCAGAATGCAAGCCATTCTTTTACAAAAAACTGTGCACCTGACCTCGTCCAGAGAGACATATGATCTGCAAGTTGCAAGGTCCTCTGCAGAGATACATGCATTATTATCAACAAACTGCCCCATACATTTCGCAGAAATGTTAGGTCATATCTTAAACATGTCTGATACCAGCGGTATTGTACATGTATTTAATATGATTTTTTCGGAACTGTTAGCACCCTTTGAAGCGGGCCTGGGTATTTTTCCTAACTTTGTGCCCTCTGTGTTCGGCGGCCTGCCTCTCATCTTGGGACTCGTAGCAGGGACTCAATTTTCATTCCTCCTGCTCCGTTATGGCAAGTCTGGCTACCAGCAATACCCATATTACCATGGAGAATACTCTTCTGGCCATGCCGTATCGTGAACGCATAACACAGATCCTTAGCTTGGCTCGTTTGAGAGATCTGAATACCACATGGTTCCTGTCATTCAGACAAATCTGGCAAGATTGCATCTTAGCTGTTCTACGATGCCTGCTTTGTGGAGAGGAATGCGTGTTGGATATCTGTCTAACACTTCCATCAGCAATGCCAACGGATGTTGATGCTTTACTGGGTCCGGTAACGGCTCATGTATTGTGTTGCCCCCAATGGCTACCAATCCTGATGACGGCATTCATTGAGATCTCACCGGCAATTCCAGCTGAAGGTGAGATACGCGGACCAACAGGCACACAGACACCATCTGCTGCAAACATTGCTAATGCGACTGACGCTGACGGCGATGTTTCACATCTGTGTACAATTGACCTTCTTAATGAAGTGGTTCAACTCTCATCTACTGTGGTAGACGATTTCTTTGCCAGCCTAGATGACTTAATGTTTTCTCCTGACATCGAGAATAACTTTTGAAGCTAGCACACAGCGTTCTTTGAAATCTGAAGTTCGACCTTCACTTTTTTCGAAACAAAAAAACTTCTAACTTTGGAACTCTATTTTTTTTCTACGATTTGATTTGACTTTTTTTCCAAAACACAATGAACTTTAGCACAAAGCAATCTGCTTAAAGTAGAACTATTCTTAGAGAACAAGAATTATTTGAATACTTCCTAGGAACAATATTGACCTAATACGCATACCAAAACCGAAACAGTTTGTATATTCTGCTATGGGATGGTCTCGACTTTTTCTTCTGTAACTAAGAGCCATTTCATACATGTAATTTTCGTGATTTAATCGGTTAGCATTGCTAATATCATATCATATGCTTACAATGAAATCATTGCTTTTAAATGCATACTGTACAAATGCTACAACCATTTTGAAATGCGTTTTTTGTATTTTTGGATGGGATTGTAAACACATGCTCTAGATTATATGTTTTAGTGCTTGAACTTGGTTGAACATGATAAAGTGGAGTGGGTGTTGTATAACATTTTAGGACCCTATTGTAATTTTCCTGATTCATGCCCGTATATAGGTATAAATCACCATATCCTTATATAGGGATAAGAATCATAACCATATTTAGACATAGCTCATGCAGTCCAAGTACGGCAGGGCTACTTCCACTAGTTCATAAAATCTTCAACGATTTCTTGGAAAACTCAGCTTCAGCAGGTAGGGACTTCCCCTTGCCCGAAAACTGACTTGTCCAAGAACTCATGGAGTTTTTGAGACTCTTTGAAGACGTTATTATGTCCACCTTCACGTCAAACTCAGTACCTTCAAAGTATAAATATGCCCACACTTGCCATTTGCCATAGCAAACACACGGTGGTTTGGAGCAGTTCGACTATCTTCTTGCCTGACGCATCCTGCTACAGCAAGTGCCGAAGGAAGCCGACCCTCCAGCAGACACACTGAGAGAGACGCTGTCTTTTCTCTTGCCGAGAAATCCAGCTCCAGTGTTTCCAAGCTACCCTTGCGGGTTGTTGGGAAATCGAGCCCTGAGACTGACCTCCTTCATTCTAAAACCAAGGTACGGAGCTGATAAGACCCTAAGAGAGATCTTGGTTAGATTCTTTGCCAAAGAATACTAAACTTATGCTACTCCACACTTAGGGGCCCATTAGGATGGCGGGCGGATCTCCCCCGCCAGGTCGGCGGTAGGCAACGCCGGCCTGGCGGGGGCGATCTGCCTGCCATTCTTCCCGGAATGACCCCCCGCCATATTAGTATGGCTGGGGGGTCCGAGGCGGACGGAAAGACCGTCCGCGGCGGACGGAAAGACTGGTGCCACTTTTCCACCCCGGTCACCTTGCGACCGGGGCGGAAAAGGGATTCTATGGTGGCAGTGTCTATCAGACACCGCCAGCCATATTAGGATAGGCTTTTTTAAATGCCTTTTCCGCCACGGAAAAAGGCATGCAGAGTCTGCATTGGGGGCCCGATGCGGGCTCCCATGGACTCCGGGGGGGTAGGTTGTGTACATGGGGGGTACCTATGGTACCCCCCAGCAGTTCCATGCACAGCATGGCAGGCACTGCGTGGTGCCTGCCACGCTGTGCATGGAAGTGCACTGCATGCCTTCCTGCGATTGTGGCGAGCGATGCTGAGTGCACCCCCGCCACAATGGTAGGAATGCAGGATGCGCCCTCCACTGTGGCGGGCACATCCTAATGCCAGGCACGGTACCCCCACCCTTATGGCTGGTGGTCCCTGGTACTGTGAGGATGGCGGGCGGGCAAAGTCCGCCCGCAATCCTAATGGGGGCCTTACTTCTTCCCTCGTACTAGACTTAGGTTAGGTACATCGAGGTAGGGCTATTTTAGAAGCACCAGTAGAGTACTTTTAAGCCTTTGTTATTTTTGTATGTACTTATCTATGGTCTAGGAGCCATAAAATGCTTTTACAGTATTATTTTATAATACTCTTCTTACTGTACGCATTATACTTTGCTACCAGTATTACGATTGTAGCAGTTCATTTCTTCTGCATGAGAAAGAAGATTGTGCAATAAATACCTTTTATTGAAAACGCCCGTCTCTCTATTTCTCTGCACCTCTGGTGAAACGAAGCATGCACGATTGACTGAGTGAAATATCTATCTATTGTTTTCATGACTCTGAAGATCAGTTTTATCTTGGGGAAGCAAAGTTGTCATGTTTATGCGGTTGTCAGAAACTAAATCCTTTCTTGTGAACTCGAGAAAGTTTCTAGTGACCTCTGAGCTAGCTGACACTCATAATTAAGTCTAATATATTCGATAGAGACCTAGTAGACGTAAGTCCTACGTCACATCTATAGGATATATTATTCCAATGCGCAGAGCCTATTGGGAATATAGGAACTACACTACAAGCCTAATCAGGGGAAAAGGACTTGCCTTAGAGTCTGGTTATTTTTGCAGTAGATTCCAACTTCTTTTGTCACATGGTAGTGAAGCGGGGTGTTTTTAGGATTCTCTGGATTCAGCTCATTTGTAGTGGTTGATATTGATGTGAATGGCTGATGGATGCATTGTGGGTAGGTGGTAGTGTGCAGTCTAATTTGACAGAGTGAGAATGTAGGAGTGTGCTGGGCATCAGTGTCAGGAAGTTCAAGAGTGTCCCTAAGCACTAGAAGGAACACCATAAATATATTGGCGCAGAAGTATTTGAGTTGTAAAGAAGGTTCCATGCAGGATTATTCTGAAATGAGAGAGTGGCATGTGCTGATTGGTGTAAATGTGTGAGCGTGGAGGCGGCTGGGGATGTAGTGATCCTCCATCAAGGGTAATTCTTAAAGATAGAAACATTGTTCTTGGAGATTGGTATAAATACAAGAGTGTGTGACTGCTGTGGATTTAGTGATCCTTAAACAAAGGAATGCTCGGTCTTGGAGTGCTTAAGGGCTCTTTGCCTCTGCTGAGTCACATTAGGTGAACAGGAATGACATTCAGGAAAAAAATTGTTTTTATGCTGTAGCATGTGCATTTCAAAGTAGGTAGGTCTAAAATAGTATAGCTAGGTGGTTAAAAACTGAAAGATTAACTATAAATTTTATTTCTGTAGTAAAGGGGTACTTCTCTGTAGCCTGGTAAAATAACAAGAAAGTATGACTGCAAAGATAGAGAAGGGTTGGATTAAGAATTCAGGGGACTGTAATATTAGGAAACACACATAGTTCCCACCCCCACACCGGGTCACTTCCAGATGCAAGGAAATGGTTGTATGTCATCGGTCTTCCAGAGGAGCCAAATCGTGGGACCGGGCATGCAGTGATTATGGATAAGTCCAGCCTCTATAGTCTTTGTTGAGCTAAGAGATAATTGGGTTCTTGAGTTTAAGGAAGAGGTTAGATTTGTCAGCCAAATCTTAGGCCAGTTTCTCGTATCTCAGAAGATACCATAGTTTATGTGCCAGTGTTCACATGTTGGGGTTACAGCCTCCCCCATAGGGAGATGCTAGTGTGTTTAACTGCAAACAGGTCATGAAAGATCCTTTTACAAGCAGTTCAGTGACGTCTATAAAAGTCATCTGATAGTTTACCTAACAACGCCAGCTTGAGGAGTTTGTCCAGGTCGTAACCCTGTATATGGGAAATGGCAAAGAAAATGCTATCCCAGAAGGCCCCAGAAGAGGGCAAGTCCTCAGAAGATATACAAGGGAGCTTGTTTCACCACAGCCTTGCCAACGGATCACTGACAGAATATAGAATACAAGAATATCAAAGTAAAAATATAGAATGACAGAATATCGACTCCCTATCGACAAACAGGTAAGTACAAAAATATAGAACAAAAAATATCGATATTAAAAATATAGAATGCTAAAATATCGATTTTTTAAATATCTTAAAAATAATATAACATTAATTAAATAGTAAATATAATTAAGTAAAACATACTCAAAATTAAGTAAAAAAGGTCAAAATTAATAAATAAAAAATGTAATCTAAACATGCATTTTTATTTTTTATAAATATTAATTTAATAATATTAAAAGGTAATTATTATTTATAATTTTAAAATGTTAAAAACATATTTTAAAATATAATTGCATGTATATATATAAATGAACCTCTAACAAAAATATAAAAATAAATTATATATAAGTTAAAACATAAAAATATATTTTTTTAATGAATATTTTACAGTTTAATAAATATAACAATAGTGAAAACGTTACATAACCTAGGGATAGAATTACTATTCCCACTCCAGTGAGTGGTACCGTAGGGAAAGTATTGGATAGCAGAAAAGTAACAATTACTATTCCCACTCCACCAAGTGCAACAGTAAGTAAACAGAAAGTAAAATGTTGGTTAGCGGGTGGGTAAAAATTACTGTTCCCACTCCAGTGAGTGCAACAGTAGGGAAAGTGTTGGATAGCGGGTGGGTAAAAATTACTATTCCCACTCCAGTGGATGCAACAGTAGGGAAAGTGTTGGATAGCGGGTGGGTAAGAATTACTCTTCCCACTCCAGTGAGTGCAACAGTAGGGAAAGTATTGGATAGCGGGTGGGTAAAAATTACTACTCCCACTCCAATGAGTGCAACAGTAGGGAAAGTGTTGGATAGCGTAGGTGTTAAAAATAACATACTATTGCCACTCCAAACAGTGCAACAGTAGGGAAAGTGTTGGATAGCGGGTGGGTAAAAATTACTACTCCCACTCCAATGAGTGCAACAGTAGGGAAAATGTTGGATAGCGTAGGTGTTAAAAATAACATACTTATAAATTAAAACATTTTTGTAATTAAATAATGAATTATTATTATGAAGACTGGAGCAGCACGGGGGTAGGAATAAGGAAACGTTCTTGTGCCGGTGATTCGACCGCGCTGAACACCCTTCGCCTGCAAGCTCATGGGGCATTGAACACTCATGAAAAGAAGACCGCAATAGGTCAATATTTTTGGTATTCATTGCAAATTACCATGCTTCACTGGGGCCAGCTCATGCCCTGAAGCTCAAACAGTCAGCCTATTTTTGCTGCCTTGTTTGTAGGACAGTAGGCATACCACTGTAGAACTGTGCTATCAGTAGTAGGGATCACTATATGGTCCTGATGAGTAAGCAGCAGGGGACTGCTTACGAAACATGTAAACTTGGTAGCAAGCTATTGCTCTACCTCACAATCCCCTTCTTAATGTTCCCAGCTAGAGAAGTGAATAAAATATACTTTTTCTACTAAGCCAGGGAATTTTTAACTTTTTGTATTTTTGCACTCACTTGTTAGGTCCCTACACTTCACTGACACCCCTACACCTACACATAGCCTCTGTCACAACTTAAGTGCTCCCGCGTAGTCTGTTTGGTCGTAGCACGCCCCGCCCCGTTATAGGGACGGGAAGACCCCTATGATGAAGCATGACACTAAAGTACTTTTTAGTGTGTGAGGGGTATTTTAAAAAGCATATAGTGCTCTTGTCTTTCTAGACCTAAGAGAGAGCCTAGTATCTCACTAGACCTAAAAGAATAAAAACACCCAAAACATTATCACCATTTCACATTGATAGAATCTCATTGTTTATACGATACTGCTAGGAGGGTGATTCTATCAGCACCTCTATGCTTCCTCTTTTGTTTTGGTATAACAGAGATACCCCTACTACAGAACTGGAGTTACATGTAAGAAACTACTCCTTCTGCTTACGTTTCACATGCTTTACTTAATCTTGCATTCCCTATGAGGGTTTGCTTTTTCCAGGATGTTCTCATTTTTTTTTATTGATTTTTTAGGCAGCATATTACTCTTGTCTAGTGCATAATTTGAATTGAGTCGCATCCAGGTGTTTATAGCCGTCACAATTGGCTTGTTGCTTAAGGCAGTGCAAGTTTCTCTCAGTGGGAAAGTATTGTGTTCATTGGGGGAAAGGATGTGGCACTATGGCCAGAGCTGCTGAATTTGTAACTGGGGAACTAGGTTCAGCCTTCATGAACAGTCCACCAGACCACTCTCCATGGTAATGCTAGACATTAGAAGGCCCAGCTAGACTTTATCACCTTGAAGGAATGTCCACCACAATCCATACTGAAGTTCACCTTCAGTCTTGCAGGCAGGTCTACGAATCAGCACACCCTGGAGCTTGAGGTCACAGGACCGTTGAGGCAAGTCTGCCTCACCCACCGGTACCTCCATTGGCCTTGTTTCAGCAGGAGTAGTGAAACTCACCAGGGATCTGCAATGCAGGATTTGCACACACACCAAACGAAGGGGCATATTTACAGGGGAATGGCGAAGTTAGAAAATTTTACTAATTACATAAACAAGATATGTTATATTTGACTGACGGTGTCGTAATATCTGTTCCCCATCTAATCCTTATTTCCTTTACATAATATTTGAGCATACATTTTATATACTCTACAATGTATCCTGTATATATTTAATATGTGGTTGAAAAACCATACAACTCAACACAAAAAATAATGTTTGTTTCGGGGGGGGGCAACAAATATAGTCACACAGCGCGCCACAACTTCTAAAGCCAGCCCTGGCCACAAATGTTATAACTATGGCTTAGTCTCTGCGGCAATCGGTGGGATAGTCTAAATTGTTTCCCATGGACAGGTCTGATGTGGTAATGGTCATTGGCCATTGACCGTCCAAAGGGGAATCTCAAGGGGTGGTCTGTGAGAGGATGTCCTGCCTTTCTGTTAGCTTTTCTACCTAAGAGTTATCGTTTTCTAAGTCCCTCGAGCTGGTGTGCGCAGAATTAGGACAGTCACCTGACATAAAACTTATGGATGGGAATTAATCCGGAAAAATGCTCTACTGGCTGACCGAGACCTGGAGATGCGTATATTTCCATTTATTTTTAACAAGACAGGTGAAAAACCATGCTGAAATATTAGCCCCCTTCTCAAAATCTTATATGGTGCTTTATGCCAAGGGTCCCCCTTGTGCTCAGCAAGACTGCCCACTGCTAGACAATGTGCCTCTCCCTTGCCTTTCTTAAGAGGATAGTTTGGCCTCGGATCTTCCCATTATCCGGGAAGAAATCCTGACAGTGATTTTTGCTCTACTCTCTGGCAAGATGGCAAGTTAATGGACTCCCCCTAGAAGGTTTCAAAAGATATGCCTCACTGCATTCTCTACACCTTTTAGCTGCTTATGAGGAAGCATTCTGGATAGGTTCTTTCTTGTGGGACCTGTGGGGAGCCACAATTGTGATGATACTAAAGAGGGAAACCCCCACAGGCATGCATCTCCTAGTGGTCTATCTCTCTTATTTACACAGAGTTCTGACAAACTTCGACAAAAACGTTTCCATGAATAAACGCAGTAATTGTCATTGTCTGCACCTGCTAAATGTGGCACTGTCGAGGGCAGTTGGGCTCCATGGGGCATGGGGGAGGAGTAACCTTGCTAGTTGTTTACTTAGAAAAGGCGCTCAACACAGTTTATTTGCCTTTCTTAATTTCCTTTTCTGTAGATTTGCCTTTGGTATCCGATTCTGTCGTTTCATGAAGAAACACTATACGCTTCCATTAGTAAGGGTGAGAGTTAATGGGGTTGTTATTGGGGTACTATATCCACTTTTTCCATCCAGCAGGACACTAGAAGGTGTGCTTCCTGTCCTCGCTTCTCTTTGCTATAGCAATGGAGCCAGTAGCCTTTTGGGTAAGGTGCGATGATCAGCTGTAGGGATTTCGCTGGAGTGATGGTGAGAACAGACTTTCTTTATATGCTGATGATCTTCTGTTGTATATCCAGCAACCCCCCTTTAGTGTTCCCAAACTACAACAGATCCTGGATGCATTCGGAGATGTCTCAAGTTTGAGGGTCAACTGGGATAACATGACTTACTTTCCTGGGTGAGGCCTCCAACCCAGAGGTTCTCACCTCCCTTCCTCTGAAAGTGTCTGGAGATCACCTGTGCTCCCTGGGATTGTGGGTAACAAAGGATCAGGACAGAGCAAAAGACCTGTATATCGCTCTTCTTATTGGGCAAACAAAGTCTGAACTAAATCGCTGTTCCACAGTGCTGCTGAATATTAGGATGCAGTCCCTTTTCCAAATGGTCTCTCTTCTTCACTTCCAATACATTCTCCACATTTTCCCCTTTTCATTACCACCAAACTGGTTTCAAAACTTTGAAACCCTGGGCGATTTTTCCTGTGGGATGGGAAGCCTGCTAGGATCTTGATGCTGAAGTGCATACAATATCATTTAGACGAGGGAGGTCTTGGGACCCCGGACTTAAGATCATACTGGGTGGTGCAGATGCTACTGCTCAGTGATTGGCTTGAAGGAGATTGTTTGGATCTGATTATTTGAATGGAGCTGGACATTTTACAGCCCAAATGAATACTCACCCTTCTGTACAGTACTCTGATCACACTCACTCACAGCATTACCATTTAAGTGCTGGCAAGAGGCACTTCCATGGCTGGGATGCTGGGAGTCCCTGATGAGGGATCCCACAGGCGTCGCGCCTAGAGGGGTTTCATTTCTGGGATTTTATTTTTTTGTCCCAGTTGGGGGACATCTAAAACACGAATTGTATTGTTTCAGCAGCTCTCAGGTGAATTTGAGCTCTCAAGCATGCAGTTCTACTGCTACCTGCCACTCTGTCATGCATTGGGTGCATACAGTGACCAACCGGTTATAATACACTCGAGGCTAAGCTCAGATTCAAACCTCTGGTTAAGAAAGGGGTTTTGAGAATTAACAAGCTGTTGATAGTTAATATGCCAGGTGTCTTCAACAAGCTTCTTAGAGCTTGGTGGGGGATCTGGGAAAAGCTGGAGGACGGAGAGTGGATGTGGGCACAGATGGCCCACAGATCTCTGGCAATTTCAACCAGCCTCCGCCTTATCCAGTATTACCACCCTGGGTGACTTTGGAAGATGGGGCAGAGCCCTTCAGGACACCCAGATGCCATGCTCATTCATGTGATATGGGATTGTCCCATGATAGTCAAATACTGGGGTGTGATTCACCTTTTACTTGGGCGGGTGGTGGGCCAGAATGTTCCCTTAGTCTCCAAGTTCACCCTCCAAGGCCTTATGAAAGACTGAGGGGGACGATTAGCTTTACGAATGCTGATCAAGGTTTGCCTACTTGTGGCCAAGAGGGTCTTAGCTAGTATCTGGGGGGAGGCGGTGGCCCCCTCAAGGGTATAATAGATCCAGGACATGGATCTCTGTCCCTCCACAGAGGAACCTTCCTACCGGGCCACAGACCTCAAAAACCATTGGTGCACACAGCTGCTTTAGTGAGACTAACATTAAGCTTAATGTTCTGAAAACAGATATGCAGGTGTAAACCACTTCTGAACCTCAGAACAGGCTTTTATTTGCTAATGTGCTAGAACTAGTTTAGCACTTGTAATGAATGAGGGTGATCGTGCTATGCAATACAGAGCAATAATGTTGGGTTGCTATTTGCTGTTTACACTACTCATAAACATTTTTGCTGCCTTAATGTTTATTTACTTTGTTGTTACGGTCCATATTGTGTGCACTACATTGGGTTTTTTAAATGTAATGTCCGTTTGGAAGGGATTCTTGAGTATGTTATTAATTTATGAAAGAAGATTTTTTTTTTCACTAACTGTGTGCCTGTCTTATCTTATGAAACTGATCGTTACCTGAAACCCGTTAGGCAATATTGCACCGTGGGTTGTGTATGAGTTGCAGTCCAACAGTTTTCCTGATTCGGGTTGGCGCATTGTCTGAGTCCTTAATGCCTGGCGATCTACAAAACTGAGCGTTATTATTCTATAAATATAAAACGTATCAAGAGCCCCACTTTAGGTCTTAATGTATTTAAAATATATATATATACTTCCAGTACACATACATGATCTTCGTGTGTGTAGAGGCAGGGGTTAAAAAGCTACTGCTTGCTATCATGTAGTGAGGGCAGGCTGCAGCTGTCAACAGCCATGCAGGGAACATTTCCCTGCCCCAACAGATATGGATGTGTATATTCTGCCTCCTCACCATAAATATACTCAATAAATGGAAAATATTCTCTTGGTTTTCAAGAGCTGATTAACAATGCTTCTTGTGGGAGTAGTTCTGCCTTACACCTGATGTAGGTTTGACCTAGGCCTCAATTTCCAGGAGTAGATCAAACACTGTGAATCAGGCTCACTGTGTGTTGTGCCTGGCTTAACTAGGCTAGGGACATCAAGCCCAGACTCTTCTATTAAATGTAATATAATGTGCTGGCTCCACTGTTATTTTTGTCATATAAATATGGTACAGTTAGAAATTTGGGGCACATCGTTTTTGTGTTTCCAGATGTTTATTGGTCAGTATTTGAGACTACGGAGTCATGTCTTTGGTTTGTAGCTATTTTTCCAAATCATTGGCCAGAACGTCACAGTTTTGACTTTAGAAAACAGAAATTTGCTCCTCTGAGTATTCTCTTATGTTTGGGGCTAATTTCCTTGGCTTTTACACCAGGTGAAAATAATGCATGTGGGCATTAGGCCCAATGTGCATGAGGACCTTTATATCTTTAAAGTTTCTACACCAGGAGAATGTTAGACCCTTCCCCTGCACCTTCAATAAATCTAGGAGTGCTCCCCCCCCCTTATCCCCACCCCGTAAACGCGTGCATCTATCTGCATGTGTTTGGAGCGTGGTAGACTACCTGTAAGTGTTATACAAATGTACAAGCTGGTGGGAGTTCCATACTTTTGCAGATAGGCTAACCTCATGGCAATTAACCTGGCCATAACCAAAAAATAGTGAATGCAAAGATGTCACTCTGCTGGCAGAATTTCCATATTTGTAAATCCCTCGTGAGTGCATGAAATTCCGTCAAAGATCAAAATAGGAAATTTATCTGAGCACAGTGGTGAATTAAGTTAAAACTATAATAGATAAATGTCTTCTGAACTGGACTCAGCATTTTTCTGCAGTAATATTGGAAACACTGGAAAAGTTCAAAATAAACCTTAAGGTCATGAAAGGTGTTTTCCTAGACATAGCAAATGCAACTCATTCTGCAGTTCTATTGTGTAGGATTACGTTGAGGCTAATACCATTTATTTTCTTTAATGTGTTCAATGTTTATTTCTTTTTGTATGATTACACTGATTGCTAGAGCAAAATGATGTATTGTCTCGATTGTGAGCAAAATAAAAAAAATGAGCAACCCTGATACCACGGGGCATAAACATAACTGCATGCAAATCTTCTGTATTATCTCCCTTTGGGTCGAGACTGAAAAGTAAGAGATGACTGCCTTAGTCTGAAAAATGATTGAAGACAGCGTGTCAACGTGAATGTTGTACCTCACAGCTAAAAGCATATATATAGCTTTTTAAATATTCTAATCTGCATCTGTTAATGTATTACGCAAATACATGTCTTCTCATCCACCTACCTATACCTGCGTTGCTTGTTTGTTTTACCGCTTTTGTGTGTTACTTTGCTGTTTTCAGGGGCGGCCTCAGGCATGTGCAAGCTGTGCACCTGCACAGGGCCGCCAAGCCAATATATAGGATGTACGTTGTTACAACGCATGTTGTAACAACGCATGCCTTTACCACGCCAGTCTTACAACGCAAGTCGTTACAACGACTTATGTTGGAGGGCGTGGATTTAGGAATCTTATCATTTTATATTCCAACACCAGTCCCCGTAACAGTAGGGAAGGTGTTGGAATATAAAATTGCAAGATTCCTTATCCCACAGCGCCATCCAGCGCAAGTCGTAGTAACGACTTGCGTTGTAATAGCTGCGGGGTAAAGGCACAGCGGTGTAAAAACCGCGTCGTAAACGATGTTCCCCCAATATATATCCTTAATATAATAATCCTCTGAGGATGGATACATATTTGTGTAGCGGCCCCTGGCAGGGATTTGGCGGCCTCCGGCTCTGTTCCACTTCGTAACACCCTGACCCCCCCTGCCCCCCTCCTGAGCTCCGGGGGAGCTCTGCCACCCCCGGACCTCCTTTTCCGGAGCCCCCTACCTACGCTCCCTGCCCAGGGCCGCCATAAGCCTAGAGCCGCCACTGCTGTTTTGCCTCTGTCCCGAAACATGCCAGGGTGCAGCCATCTAGAGCTGGACTTCGTGAAATAGGAAAAGTCAAAACTCACTGACAAGGAAAGTGACAGCTTTTATCCGTTCTGCTGTTGACAGAGTGATGTGCCGGTAGAGATCCAGCGAGCTCAGCTTGGCCCAGTTGGACTGCCAATCTACTCCTGTTGGATTGGCAGCGGTGAGGAAGGTGGAAGAGTTCATGCAGAAGACATTGTGGGAAACAGGCAATGAGGATGGCGACCAGGGGTCTCAGACACAAGAGCCTTTGATTACAAGTGGCTTGGAAAATAAGCCGGATATAGATACTTGGGGTACCGGTAACTCAGAGGTGTGGATAAATCAGACCCTGAATGTCAACTAAGAAATGAGGAATTACAGGAGGAACCGGTCACTCTGGGTCTGATTCTCACATTTTTTATCTTGAGTTTCACAGGGAGATTTCAATTGTTTTCAGCAGCCGAAATCTCCTTTTGGAAAGTTAAAAACTGCTGTTATCTGCCCCATCGGAATTAAGAGGCCACTCCTAATGAATGCCAAAATGTAGGTGGGTTGGAGAAGATGGCAGAGAAAAAGTAGGCCAGAAGGCATGCGCTGACAGCACAGGGAGAAGGGCAGCCGCGGTGCGTCCATTGGGGCGTAGGGGCGTAGCCCCACTAAGCCTGGACGCACCGTGGCAAGCACACTGACATTGAGTAATTATCAAAACAATAATAAAGCGCCGCAGCGCTTCAATCTGGGACACGTCGGCGATGATGGAATGCGGAGTGCGCAGGGGGTGGGGCGGGGATGCTGGTCTGCTGCAGCTTGAGTGACAGTCTGCAGCAGGCCAGCAGCACTGTGCGCATGAGGATGTTATGGCTGTGACTTGCCCGAGCATGCGCGCTAAGCTGGCCAAACACCCAGTGAAGTGGGGTGGTGCTTCAGCCGGGCCCCGGGGTTTACATAGGGCGCCAGGGCGAGTACTCAGTGTGCCCTCCTAGCCAATCCTGGCGCTGCATGCAGCGCCAGGATTGGCTGGTCCACCACGCAAAATCCATTATTGGATGCCGCGCGTGGGTGGGGGCACACTGCTCAGCACACTGCATGTCATGGCCAATCACTGTGTGACTTCAGCATGAAGCCACGCAGTGATTGGCCATTCGGGAAGCGCGTGCCGTGACATTCTTTAGTTTGACTAGTGTCTGTTTCTTAACTTTCTTTGTAGTGTAGGGGGCCGGCTCGAGTCGTCGTCGCAGCAGCAGTAGCCAGCCAGCAGACGTCCGACGGCCCGGGTCCACTGTCCACAGACAACGGGTCAGTCATGTCACACAGAAGTATTGAGGTGCGTGCTGTTCTCTTAAAAAGTTGAGTTGAGTAAGTAAATGACACATCCATGTGCAAATGCTGCGATTCCGTGAGGCGGCCATCCTGCGTCATTAAGTTAGGCCTATAAGGGCTGCCATTGTTTTCTCTAGTAATAATCATGTTACTTAGAAGTAGAACTCATTCCCGGACAGGAGAGTAAACGGCTAAACGCTGGGAACTGTCCCGAAAATCTGGGACAAAAAGTAAACCCAAGTGGGCTGTGGACCTCCATATTAAGGTTGGACACAGTAGTGCAGGAACAGACACTAAAGATTACCCATGGCACCGAGGGGGCAGACCTTGCCACGGATGGTTCTGGACTGCTCTTGGGCAGAGGGTTCAGACTCGTGTGTAGAATGCGGGGTTTTGTTTCTTGATAAAGGGGGGTGGCTTCAATTGACAGTTGGGGGGGCACGTGTTTGGGTGGTTCGCAGGAACAAGAACACCATGACTCGGGCCGGCCCGGGGCTGCTCCTGCTCCAGACTGCTGCCCACAAAGCCCAGACCGTTATGTGCAGGGAAATTAACTAGCCGATGAGAAAGGGGGAAAAAACACAAGTCTGGCGCGCACACAAGGCCTTTCTTTCTCCCTCTTAGGCATTCGGTCCTTCCCGGGACACAGGCCTGCTTTCTGGTTTTTTTGGGGGGACGGGGGCGTTTGGGGTCTACAGTGAGCATAAACCCGCCGCACCCATTCACTTCCAACTGCCCTCCCGAAGAATAGTTTCACTATTGAAACATTTACATTTTATTTTTCGTGTTTTTTGAAGTGCGCTGTTATTTGGGGTTCTAATCTCTAGCTGACAACCTAGTGCAGTAGGTTGAGCTCATGCTGCAGATGTTTGTGTAATCTGCTGGTCATAAATATAATACTCAGATTGACCCAGTCTTTCGTCTTTGCCTGACTTTTGGCATTTGTACTGTTCGGTAATAATCTATTTTCTTACAAGAGGCCTTTTTTCGCTTTGCAACATGTCACGGTGGTACATCACCAACATGCGTACGGCCTACATGGCTGTGAAAGAAATTATGAGAAATGACTGCCAGAAGAAAAAAATCCCAAGGGTTGGCTGTTTGAAGCACAAGCTATTTTTGGAAACGTAAAATGCGTTCCATTCTATGTTGAAATGCAAAAACAGTGCTGGCCACAGACTGCCTGTTTTCTGTTCCCAAAAAAGTGTTGGCGGGAAAGGGGGGCGATGGGGGATTGGGGTGCGGGGATCATTTCAGGTAGCGCATCCACCCACCATTGACTTCAGGAGGGTTGTGTCACGAGACAAATGATAACATCAGGGGAGTAGAATTAAATAATGGGATTTCCTCATATTTTAAGGCAATGTGCTGTAGTTGTAGTGCTGGTTCTCTGGGAGCCGTACAACACACAGGGGCAGGGGGGGGGGGCGTCTCAGCTTGTGGTTTGTGTTTGTGTGCCTGGCGTGATTTTTAGGTGGGTGATGGGTGATGTATGTCACAGTGGTATGTCTCGAGTGGTGTGTCTTTTCTCATCCAAAGATTTCATTGTGTTCTTTGCGTGTAGAGCTGTGTGTCCCCTGTGTGCGGATGTGATGGTTTGTGTGTGGTTCCTCTTTGTGGCTTGGAGTGTTCTCACGCAGAGGCAATTTTAGTAAAACACGTCGTTTCAGGGAATCTGCCTCACATCAATTCACCAGCAGGTATGGGGTAGCGGAAGTGACATCACAAGCCATTTCACCTTCAAGTAGGTGTTGGAAATTCTGGTTTTTGACTGTTTGGGCTTGTTATGAATGTACACTGTGATGTAAATTGTCCTGGCACTACTCTCTTAAATCACAGAAAGTGTGTTTTACCAAGAGGTTTCCAACTTAGGTCTCGGGGAGCTAGGTTCATGCTGTGCCAATAAAGTGATAATTTGATTGAAAATCTAGCATGGAATGTCCCCAGTGTACGTAGGTTTCACAAGTGTGTTTTTAGGCAAAGGTGGTGTTGTGCTTAGGGAATGGTGATTTTTAGGTCTTGCTTGTGAGCGTTTGCTACCGATTCTTTAGAATGTACATAGAGTGGGCCTTGGCTTCCCTGGTGCATGTGCTACCTGTGCATCGTGTGTGGTGTGTCGCCGTGTGTCTGCGTCTTTTTCTGCGGAAAAATTTCCCAATATACAAAAGCCACATTTATTGCCTTTGTCAAGTTTTACTCTTGACAATTACGCCTGGAGTAAAGTTCGAGAATCCAGAGGGATTGGGTTATCTTCTTAAATTGGAATTTTAGTCGAACAGCTCCAAGCAGCTTCTAATAGACCTAGTTGCAACATATGGGTTTTTGGACACTAGAATGCAAATGACTGAGGGTTGTGTCTCACCATACAGACTCCTGAAATATCGATCTGCAGATATATTGTGACCCGACCGTAACAAAGGTTCCCAAAATGACGTCAAGGTAGGTGAAGATATATATTATGAACTCCACTGTGACAATATTTCAGAAGATGATAATATTAGAAGTGTGTGAAATTCCCGTCATTTGATTTTGCATAATTAGCGCAACACTTTGATGAAATGATACCCAATAATGTGAAATGCAAAGCTGACATTTGGTGCTTTATTTTAGCACAAAATAAGTTATTTCATCAATTTTTGGCGCACAAATACATTCCACGCTTAGCTCCAGAATAATAACAGAGTGGGTTGAGCCAGAGGTCTGAGGAAGCAGAGACACGCCACATTAGGTTTGCAGCAATCTGTAATCTACACTCAATAATTGTTTTTCATATCTTCCTGTTCTGACCTTGCATCAATATTGAGCCGACCAACCAGCAGATTGGCCGAAATGTTGTTTTTGCACTGGTGGTCGGTCTGTGGAAATGGTGGTTTTCACGTTGCGGACAATGTTGGGGCACATTACCCCGGCATGGATTTTAATCTTTATTCTAAGGTTTATTTAGTCGTTAATTGTAATGTAACGAAACTGGTGCTCATGTAAAGCGCTCTGATATCCGATGTCTCGGGTCTAGTTCGCTATTTAAAACAAAAAATAGAAAAATCAGTTGTTGGCCACTTGGCCAATATATGGAGGTGCGTTGGCAGTCTGGCTTTGTAAAGGCTGTTTCCCAACTGCTGTGCAACTTCTTCTACTCTTAGAGCTGAGATTTTCATGAAAGTCTTATAATCTGAATTCAGCACCTGAACATAATAGGACGGAATGTATGAAGCTCTGTGGTTACACTGAATAAGCAGCTACCTATGTTAAGCCATCTATTAATGTAATAACTGCACTTTCACAATTGCTTTATTAACCTTCCTGCTTTCTCAAATTTGCTTGAAAATGCACGATTTTTCTTCTTTTTTTTCAAAATGTTCGTGGGGGGGGTTAACCCCCCCAAACCTCCTTTTGGATTTTGGGCTCGCTCGCTTCGCTCGCTCGCTACGGTGCTGTATGCAAATCACTTTGTGCCCCCCCACTTTCAAATGTCACCCACCGCCCCTGGAGAAGGAAGATGAAATTGATATGATGGTGGAACCAGGTGAAATGGACGTGAATACATTGTGACCTCCCAGATCTTATGAAAATAAAAATAAAAGGGAGAATGAGTACTGAACAAGTTCAGCAAAATACAAAGGTGAGCAATGAGCGGCGTCGTCAGCGGTGACTCATGTCCGTTTTACTGTCCTCCTTCTCACGATAGAAGTCCCGCCACTAAATGTTTCCAGGTGACCCCCATCTATTGATGCAGCAGGGTTAGGGCCCTCTTGTTTGCAGCTGCCTGGGTGTTTCAGTTTTCTACATTTTGTAATTAGGTTCATCTACGTCACTCGTGGAGCTTTGTGGATAATAAACCAAACACTACTCAGTTGTGGTCACCTCAGGTCAGTGTCCACGGATAAAACTTGCAAACCCCCTCTTCCCTCGGCTTTGAATTCTTTTCAGTTAAGTAGTTTGGTATTAAACCAGTTCACAGAGAAATTAATTGTCATACTCTAGGCAGGTATTAAATGCAAAAAACCCTTACAACAAAGCTGTGCCCCACCTAAGATCTCCCGCACATCTGAGGACTGTAGCCCACTCCCTAACAATCTCTCGCCTGGACTTTGGCAAGGCTGCCCTGGCCATGGGGTTCTTCAGTCCTCCTCCAGGCGATTTTCCTGAACTAGGAACTTCTCTCCTTTAGATTTGTTGCTTCCAATAACTTTAATGTATTGGTGGGTGAACTATAAAGCACCCTTATGCTTTCACTAGTGCCTTCTAAGCACATAAATAAACAACAGCTACTATCCTAGCCTTTATCTCTTACTGGAGTAAGGAGAACTAGTCTGTGGGGGTGTCAGGGATAGTACTGGCCGGAACCAACCACTAAAGTGAAAGAGAGGCTCAGTTCTTGAAAGCTGGTGTGAGTACTCGAGGCTGAAGGCAAATAAGGGAGGATGAATTAAATCCCCGTGTGGTTGAACCAACAAGGGAAGCGCACCTAGTTGGGTCTGTCAGGCATTAACACGCTGTCTGCCAGTGTAGCATTGATACCACTGGGATCACACCAAGGTTGGCTTCACTAGTGACAAGCAGATACCACTGTGTGTCCTGAGCATTCCTTTTACCTGCAGGCTTGCGTGTGGGAAAGAGTTGGGGAAGGCAAGCATTGCCAAGAGCAATGGAAGCCTTAGTCTGGTGGCACTTCCGGACTTGGCTGCATAAGTGCAAAGCAGTCATCATGCTTGTGCCCTGGCAGTCACTGCTGAAATGCACGTATATCTACTGCTGTCCTGTGAAGCAATGATGCTTCAACAATAAGGAAACCATGCAGGGTAGGTGTCTAGAATCACCGACAACCAGTAAGGGAAATGTGTCTTTAATCGCAGTGCATAGAAGAAGGCGTGTCTCTGATGCTATTGTCACCCAGTGTGCTGACTGTGCACTGCACGATTCATGTTCCTGATAACGTTGGAGGACAGGGAGAGACATGTCCTCTTATTTATTTCAACCCTGCACCAGTCATGGAGAAGGTAGGGGCAATGTGCTATTGGGGCTCAGGTCACAAGCGTGATGAGGGGCCCTACTCTGGTTTCATGGCGACACTCAGTGGCGGCTGCGATCACCTGTCTTGTCGAGAATATATCACAAAAGTAAGCAGAGCCTGGTTTTGTGATAGCAGAGACAGTGGTAGGCCATAAAAAGAGCATAGCTGGGGCAAATAGCCCCTGTGGTAGGGGGCCCAGATCGTGCGACCCAAGAACCGGGACATTTCGCATAAATAGAGGAAGGACTACACATTTACATCAATAAAGTGGCAAAGGATGACAGCCCTCATCCTCATCGAAATACAGAAGAGGCACTAAGAAACTAAATAAAACATCATTTTTAAAACGAGCATCATATCTAATAATTAATTACTCATAACAGCTCCTTACTAGCCCAGCTTTAGAACACCTAAAAAGTGCCTCTCACTGTTTTCAGTTTACCCTCTCAAAAACCGGGACAAGAGACAATTTTACCGAAATCTGCTGGGACAGCTGGTGAAAAAACGGGACGCTCCCAGCAAATCCAGGACACCTGGTCACCCTACACCAGAGGTCTTCAAACTTTTGTCAGCTGAGCCCCCCCATCTAAATCTTTTTACACGTCGAGCCCCTCCACCACCACCAAAGCCCACGTCCTAAAGGGCAAAGAATATTTGAAGCTGAGTCAAGTCCATTCACTGAGCCTTGGTAAAGCGCTAAACACGTAGCCCTGCCCCTTTACCTGCGACATCGAAACATTAGTACAGGCATACATGCCAACATTTTAGGACAGAGACATGGGAGAATTAAGACAAAAACTCGGGAGAATGAAAATGTCCCATTGACTTCTAATCTAATGCTATTTCAGGCGGGAGACAGTTCAAATAAAGCCATTTTTGGCTTGAAGTATCGGTAGTCTCCCGCCTGAATCGGGTCTATTGGCATGTATGGTAAAGGTCAAAGGTCAAACAAAAGCCTGAACAAAAAACACTACATAAAAAGATACCGTCTAGGGGGCAGGTGTTTTATTTTAGATGATGCAAGTTCTTTTAGGAAATCATAAATATGAACTTAGGCGCAGGTAACTCTTAAATGTAATACACAATCCTGTTCTAAACAACCACCGCACTGTTCCCCAAATTGAAATGTTATTCTTGTAAAGTTAAAATTGACTTGTTATTAAACGCTTCTGACTGTTGTTTAACATGAACGTGTTAATTTGAGAGCTATAGCCAGGGCGACTGAAATTATGCTCCAGGGGAGGCCCAAGATATACATGGGTTGCACATGGTCTTTCAAGACCTGTGAAAAACTCGGGCGGGCCGGAAACAAGAATCCAGGGCTGAGACACACGAAGCCTAATGGGCCTGGAAGGAACAATGAAAGGCTAAGTGGTGGGGTGGAGCGTGTGCCCCCCCTGAGGGATGCTGCGCCCCCCGTGGGGGGCACCCCATAGTTTGAATACCTATGCCCTACACTGTGGCTCACTCTCCTGTGATGGCATTAAATCCAGCAGGCTCACCCACATTTCAGGCTGCCACAAGCAAGGTACCTCTGCTATTCTTCAGGGTGCTGTGAGTCCTAGCTCCTTCCATGAGATCGCTGCTGTCCAGCACCCACCAGGCCTTTCTTCTCTTTGCCGCAAAGACTGAAGAAGGGCGCAGTTCTTTGTAATTAACAGTGCTTAATTTGTAAAAAAACAAGAGTTCCATGGCCCTCGCAAGGAGGGACTGCATCTTGCATGTCCCATTGACCCTGCCAGCACTGCCAACGATAGTACCAGCACAACCACTAATCATCACACTCCTACATGTTTGAAAATTCAGTCTATTCCAGAACCCCAAAGCCATAAGAAGGACTTGGAAGGAAGGTGTTAGATACTTTTAGTATATATTCAATTAGTTAACAACTGTTGTGTGCTCATATTGTATGAAGATAAACAGTGCCACCATGTGGCAGACTGTTATATGTGCTGGTGTTGACAATAAATTGCTAGTGCCGAGCACTGGAAAAATCCCAGCTTAAATTAAGCAATTATTTATTAATGATTTCATGATTAACTGTTGTTCTCCTTCAACTTGTCTTTAGCGATATCCCTTCTTCCACCAGAAGAACGCCACAGCACGCTTTAAGGTTTTCAGTTGCAGTACAAGCCATAGGGCATATTTATGGGAAAGTCTCAAAGCGCAGCAAGTCACCCTGCTGCACTGCGTGACAGGGAAAGGGCAGGAATGTGCCGTATTAAAAAGAATACGGTGCTGTTAGAAATTTGGTTTCTGGTTGTCAGTCGGTATGTACCCTGTACAAGCAGGAACCTTCACTCTAGTCAGGATGAGTAAAGTGCACACCTAAGTTTGCCTGTGCTCACTCTCTGGTAGCTTGGCACAGAGCAGTCAAGCTAAACTACAGAGACAATGTGCAAAGCATTTATGCACGCATACTGTGACACAGTGAAAACACCACAAAATGACAACACACCAGTTTAGAAAAATAGCCAATATTTATCTAGTGAAAAAGAAGACCGAAACAACAAAAAATCCAACATACATAAATCAAGATGTCAATGTAAAAAGGCAAAAACAGTTCAGTCCATATATAAGTATGGATGTGTCCCTTTTTAGTCCAAAGTACCTGGGATGCGTCAAAATCAGAGATTAAAACAGTCACAGGGGAGGTGAGGTGCCAGAAAAGAAAAGCGATGCGTCGGTTCCTTGCTCCCTGGGAAGGTGATGCATCAGTTCCTTGCTGCTACGCAGGGAAATGTGATGCATTGGTTCCTTACTGTGAGAGGAGGTGATGCGTCGGTTTCTTACTGCGAGGAGAGATGATGCGTCGTTTCTCCAAACATGCAGCCTCGATTCCTTACTGAAGTCCAGCGCCGATACAGATTTGAAGCACAGGTACGATGCATGGAAAATCCAGGCACACTGGGGTTGATGCAGCAAACAGGCGCTGCGTGGATTCTCCCAGCCGCGAGCAGCTGATGCGTTGGAATCTTCAGCTGCACAGCGGGATTTGCATCGGAGTCAGAGCGGGTGTCTCAGATGTCAGAGAAATGGTGCACTTCACCACAAAAGCTATCCAAGAATTCCTGGAAGTTACAGAACACCTTGTTTAATCGTCCTACCAAATGGTGTAGCCTGCGCGTAATGGAAACCAAAACCAGCCCCGGCACAAATTATGAACCCAATCCCACACTGCAGGAGGCTGCCACTAGAACATAGTCCTTATGTCATGGTTGGGCCAAGGCTGCCTAACCTGTTCTGAAAGCAGCCTCTTGGACTGCAGTCCACCATGAGAAGGGCAGAGTGACACCATGGCCAGTCAGACTTTGGGTTGAATAAATACGCAGAGAAGATGGTAGAATGAGATGGTTGCTTGTTATAATGACGTGAACTTTGTAACTTCATGTAAGGTTTGAGGTCTGAAGCAAACAGCAGATAAAGAGAAAAGTGTTACCTGTCTGGGCCTGGTAAACTCCAAGGGCCAGATTCCCTAGCCACTGCACCCTTGACCCTGCATCACGTCTGAGCACACACAAATCTGCGGATCCAACCCACAACTCTTAGCACTAACTGCACCATCTCTTGCACCCACTGCACAACACGATCTCAGACCACTCTTGCAACCAAGACAACGAAGGCAACCTTCCTTGTTGGTGATGATTAGATGTTTTAGAGTAAGCAAAAACTTGAGGTTGTTATGTCCTGACGCTAAAGGTAACTGGAAGAAGCAACTAACCTATATTTGAAAAAGGTGAGTTTTCAGTGATCTGAAAAAGCTAGAAAGATTGTGTTCTGCACAAATGGATGGTGGAAGGTTGTTCCACACCGGAAAAGTCAGGACCGAGAAAAACCGACCACCTAAGCGCATCCTATAAAGCTTAGGAATGCTTCATTAATAAGCAGACCCAGAGTGAAGAATTCTTGAAGCAGAGTAAACGAGAGAACAAAGATGACAAGTAGTTATTGGTCAGTGAGCCATGCATAGCTTTACAACACAAGCATAAAGTCTTAAAAAGGCAACATTGGTGTCCTGGAAGGCAGTGAGTAGAGGAAAGATCCTGGAGTTTTTGTGAACGCCTTGAGCAAATCTGGCTGCCACTCGGCATCAGCTGTAGCCTATCAAAGAGATAGGAAGCCAGGCATATAAATAGAGTTGCAGTAATCTAGTCTGCTAGTGATGAGGTAACGGACCAATGTTTTCCTGCCAGAACTAGATAGGACAAGCACATTTTTACGCAGGACCAATACTGTAAAGAAGCAAGTAGCTGTATCTTTGTTATTATGGTCCTCAAAAGAAAGCTTAGGATCAAACATAACACCTAGGTTGTGGGCCTTAGCAGAGAGGATGGGTCAGATTCCTGAGAACTCAGGCCACTGGTGTCAACTCCAGAGGCCGGAATTGCTAAAGCAGGGGCGGCCTTAGGCATGTGCAAGCTGTGCACCTGCACAGGGCCACCAAACCCCAGGGGCCACCACGCCAACATATATCCTTAATATAATAATCCTCTGAGGATAAATATTTGCGTGGCGGCCCCTGGCAGGGATTTGACGGCTTCCGGCTCTGTTCCACTTCCAAACACCCTGACCCCCCTCTTCACTGGCCTCCGCGCTCGTCCCCGCCCGGACCCCCTCTTCCGGGGCCCCCTACCTACGCTCCCTGCCCAGGGCCGCCATGAGCCTAGGGCTGCCCCTGGCTCAAGACCAAGACCTCCATCACGCCATGATTGAGCCTTTAAGAATGAGCGTTACTCCAGGCAGCCACAGTCAGCCTTTGAATTGGTGGTTTTCTGGAGAACCCTTGCCCGCCTTCCACACGCAGGATGATTTGCGCATCATCTGCATCTGAATAGAATTTGAAGCCAAAGGAGGCAATTAGGTAATCCAGATGGGCAACATATATGTCGAAGAGCATAGAGCTCAATGAAGAACACTGCGGGCCCCACAAGTTATATTATAAAAACGGTAATGAGCAAGGGATACAGTCTGCTTTCGATATTTTAGAAAGAATTGGCAATTGTTTTTAATTAGTGCAGGATCTTCTTAAAAATACACAACAAAGCGCAGAGATGATCGCGGATTGATAACTTACTTCCTGCACTACGGATATTAGGCATTGTAAAGTCTGACCTCTTTGTAATTAAGTTCTAAAAATAGCCATGTATTAAACCCAATTTGTAGTGGATTTAAACTATTTTTTATTTTTTCATATACATTTTACTTCGATTTATCTATAATAGATTTTAAATATTCAAATTATCTTAAACTTAACTAAAGTCGACTGAACACTGTGAGTTTTATCTTTAGGCAATATGTGCCAGTCACATTAAAGGGTATTGCAAGGACCCACCCATTCTTTTGTCCTTTGTATAACATGTCTTTTAAATGTCTTATATTGTCATGGTTTTAATTAACAACACAATAAATTTTGCACACACTATCCTTTAAAAGGGACGAAAACCAGCTCAAAACATTTCCTTGTCGGCCGGCCGAAACAAGTCTGTTCAGGAGAATAGCCAGGGAAACTGTGTCAAAAGTCATCAACAAGTCAAGAAGAATAAGGGCAGCTGAGCCTCTCGCATCTAAAGTCATGTAGATACATTGTTTGTGTCAGAGAAACTGTGGAGAATATTTACAAGCCCCTATCGCCATAGGAATGTCACTTTTTCTGATTTTCGTGTGGCGCTTCGGGCTTCGCCTTATTTACAAAGCAGCCTTAAGCCACTTAATCAGGCACCCATCCACACTATGCTTAGCTTAAAAGGGGTGGGCAATTGGTGTTTCGGTGGGCGTTCCGCCACAACACCCATTGATTTTGACGCTGCCCCATATTTACATGGGTGGTGTAAATATGGTCCAGCGCCAAAACTAAGACCAAAAAGAACCTGGTCCCTCCATAGTGCAATGAGGAGAAATGCTTTATTTCTCCTCGTTTTTGCTGTTTCTATGCGTGCTGCATTGTGCAGCACACATAGAAACAGCAAAACACAATGTATGATTGCTTATGTGCAAGAAGGTGTCCCTTCCTGCACATAAACAATCATTTTAAAAATTACAAATTGCAACTTCTATGTGTGCTGCACAATGCAGCACACATAGAAGTTACAAATTGTCATTTAAGATTGTTTCTAAAGGGACACCTTCCTGCACATAAACAACCTTTAAGCCAGGAAGGCTAACGCGGCGCTCCGTCACTTTCTTTGTAAATATACCTCATAGTTTTAGTACTGAAAGTGGGTAGAAAACCTGATTGATAGATGTTTAAAAGAAAATGTTGTTCAGAAAATTTTGATAATTGCTTGTTAACGCAGCTCCCAATAATTTTAGCAGTAACAAATAGAAGGGAAATTTGGTGGTATTTGGATAAAGTTGTTGCATCCTTCATTGACCTGCCAACATCAAAGTTTAGTCACCCAGCTGATACACTTAAAAAACATGTCCTCAACAACATCCATCCATACTCAGGCTCACGCGCCTCGCCCTAAGACCAAAGGTCTGGACCAATCACACAGCGCACGCCTTCATTCTACCCCATTTCAAACCCATCCACTGAGAATAGCTGGTCAGACAACAGTTTTGCTCACTGAAGAACTTCTCAATTGACACGCTTAATGAGACTCTTAACTTCCTTGCAGTGTCATTGCACCATCTCCCTTCTGTACAACTACAATTGATTTCTCCAGGGTATAGTGCAGGGCTTTAAGTAGGCCGGGTCTCACCGGTGCTGAGTACCGGCAGTTTTTTAAAGGGGGCCTCAACATGAGTTTCTATCGGGCTCTGTCTTGTGCCCTGACACCAGCAGTTCATTTTTTTCCCTGACTGCAATGACAGCAGGCACATGGATTTGTGTGTGCTCACAGTGCTCACTTCTCACTGGTAGAGAATTTACGGCATGACATCCAA
This sequence comes from Lissotriton vulgaris, assembly GCF_964263255.1. Lineage (NCBI taxonomy): Eukaryota > Metazoa > Chordata > Amphibia > Caudata > Salamandridae > Lissotriton > Lissotriton vulgaris. The sequence continues at coordinate 1,935,265,242 of NC_141689.1, read as the reverse complement.
TATGCCAGGTGAGCATTGTGGAGGAAGGGAAATCCTTTATAGAGTCATTTTCACTCTGAATTTCCCTTCTCTTTTTGAAACGCAGGAGCAACAATATCTCGTGGTGTCACCTGGGCTTCAAGTGGAAGCTTTTTCAATATTACGACAACAAGCCATGGTTGCTGCTTATTTTTCTTATGCAACTAACAACCACTGACAAATGTTGTAGGAATGATGTTACTTGTTGTATCATTTATCTGAACGCAATGACAGAAACAGCAAAATAACAGTTGGGGGGCACACTATGCTAAGCATAGATTTTTAGCTACAGTGTTTGTAAGCTACCGTGTTCGCTTCTAATTACATTGACCACGCCCCTTTGAGAGAAGCACCCCCTCCCAGTTTTTTCATTCCACTTAAAACCCTGGTATAGTGCAACACATGCCTCTCAAGACTTGGTACAAGAAAGCCAAATGCTCTGCTCCATTGCACTCCCAGGAGTTCTCGACAGCAAAAGTTAAATCAGATTGTCTGAGCATCAAGCAAAATCATTCAGTACCAGTGCTTTAAATGGGCCGGTACTCACCAGTACTGAGTACCGGCACTTTTTCATTTTCACCCCTTGAGTACCGGCACTTTTTTCTAAAACGAAGAGAGTACCGGTACTCATGGGACCTGACTTCTACATAGGCAGTGCTCCTTTCGCCCCTCAACCTTTAACGAGCGCTGCAGGGAATTAATCAGGGGAGCACTTGTCACCCAGCGTGAGCTGCTTTGGAATTCATCAGAGCGGGGGGGGGGGGGGGTGTCTGCAGAGAGGTTATCTTATCCATAGATCTTTCACAGTGGGGCTGAGAGGGGGCTTTACAATCAAATGGGTGGCGGTGTGGGACGCACCGTTCTGGATAGAATATTCCGTGGACAGGACAGAACAAAAGAGCCTTTGCTAATGCTTTCACTATCGCCACACATATTAATTGCCTACCACGCATGTGAATTGCCTACTTGCCTGCTGCTACTTTCTGTGTTTTTCTGTTGTTGAAAATGTTAGTTATCACTGACCAGCAGCGTTTAATTAAAAAGTGGGTTTATTCTCCAACTGACCCACATGTTAAAGCACAGCACACCAATCTCACTACCTGGTGCTCACGTTAAAAGCGGTAACTGTCGCTTTCTATGTGGACAATGAAAGTGACGCTCTTCACAACCTCATGAATGGCATGCGTGGGTGGGTGAGAGCACTGATGGAAGAGCATCATAGAAGAGTCTCAAATAGGCATTCATCCCGAGTTTGTTTTCAGCAGCAGCCATTTCAAGAAGCAGGCAATTTCAAAGATTCCCGAATATGTTGCATCATTTTTCCAGTGTTGTCCTTGCAGTGATAAACTAAAAAATATAATTAATTCTGTTGTGTCTGTGGTTACTAAATGGAGAGAGTTACACTCAAAATCGATATAGTGTGGGTTTAAAGCATATTTGAGGAGTGGAGAATGAAGGCTATTTGGAGCACTGTGTTCACGTGGGCATGATTTCTGCAGAGTGCGTCTTTTCAACAAACTACTTGACTCGAGGAGATAGCTTAGGAAGGGTACATAAATGGCTCTTCTGCACGTCAATAGGAAGCCTAACCCTCAAATGCTTGAACAGTATCCCTCTTTTATCTGTCCCTCACAAAGCTCCTGTCCTGCGTACAGTGACATTTAAAAAAAAAAGTGTGTATTCCCTTTTCGGAGGTAAAATGTGAAAGACGATGCCACTGACCGACCCAATATTCACTTTAATCGTATCATCAAAAAGAACTTCTTTTAGTTGCCCTGTGGTTTTGTAATTTGGCCCTCGATTTCAGCAGTAATTCCAGCAGCTCAGCCCCTACGGCAATGTCTAGGGCATTTTAAAATCCCAGAGTCCCGTCGCAGTGCAGCCAGTCTGTTGGCCTCATTTGACCAGTGGCCCTTGATCAGCAATGTCCGATGGCACAGCTGCTGCTTCTCCACTCCACCACAAGCACAGCGTGAAGATAACACGGTGCCCGAGCCTCACTTTTAAGGACGTTGTGGTTCACAAGCCTTTCTAAACCCCTCCCTCTGACTCTTCTCCTCCACATCCCTTTTTTTCATTCCAAGCTTCCTCCTACTGCTATGACCTCCCCTCCAAAAAAGTCTAAATCCTTCCCTCTTCTATCCCTCCACTATTCTTATCGATCCAAATAATAGACTAACATGTCCACTCATATTTCACTAAACAAATCCATTATAGGTTCCAGAGTGGCGTGCTACTCGCCAAAAAAGCACTTTAACACCCCATCAGGGGTAGCAAGAGCTATATAAATACAAATCTATCCCTCCGCTATCCTTCTCAATCCAAATAACTGACTAACATATATCTACCACTCAAATTATTTTCTTATTTCAATATACTAATTTTACATTAATCCTTTATGGGTTACGGAGGAGCGTGCTACTCACTGATAAAGTGATTTGACGCCTCATCAGGGGTAGTATGCGCTATATAAATGCAATTACATTACAATACAATACTTGCAAGTGCAAATAAAAAGGATCTTCATCCAGATTCATCAAAGACCCGTTTTGCGAGTCTTTAATAGCGATTCATAAGGAATCGCTATTACAGACTCGCAAAACGGGATTCATGTAGGAATCGCAAAATTAAATGCGATTCCTACACATTCCTTATTTGCGATTAGCAAATTGCTAATCGCAAATAAGGAATAACTCCCCATTCATTCCTATGGGCCAAAAGGCCGTTAGGAATGAATGGGGAGTATTCCTTATTTGCGATTAGCAATTTGCTAATCGCAAATAAGATAGCGATTTGAAGGGTGCCAGGGGTGTCCAAAGGACACCCTGTAGCACCCCTTAAATGCACATTTAAACAGGTGGTGCGCACACACATGTCCAAAGGACATGTGTGTGTGTAACATGCAAAAGAAAAAAATGCACTAAAGTGCTTTTTACTCTTTTTTCGCAATTTACCACGAAGTCAGACTTCGTGGTAAATTGCGACCAAATATTGCGATTTCGCAATTTCTAATTGGTTGATGAATTGCATTTAAGGAATCTCTATTAGAGATTCCTTAAATCCAATTCCTCGCAAATATGCAATTTCGCTAATAGCGATTTTTGCATTTGGGATGATGAACCCCAAATGCAAAAATTGCACTCGCAAAGGGCCAGATTCTCAGAATCTGGCCCTTTGCGAGCGCAATTTCGCTTGATGAATCGGGCTGTATGTTACCAAACTCGCTGATCCTTATTTTATCGACCTTGTCAGTCCGGTGAAAAATGTGAAATGCTCTTTAAATAGGGATGTTTGCAGCCAGTGTTAAACCACCTAGGCCTACATGCCACATGGATGTACATGGCTGCATTTTTATCAGAAGCCAGTAAATGTGTTGCATGGCTAGGTATGTGCGTGTTCTTCACACTCCTGGCTGCAATTTATTGCACACTGTGATCGAATGCCAAAAGCAGGAAAACATAAATTTTTGTACAAGTTATGTGGTACAAGCACAGAAAACATATTTAATTTGTAATAAGCCCCGTCTCCTAACCAGGATATCACGTAATTGGCCATATTTTGATTCAGAAAGACCATATTGCCATTTATAATGTGATTTGAAAGCCTGTTCCTTTTCTTTTTAATATTTGTTTCATTCACAAATGCAAGAATGCATTTGGCATTTAGTATAGTACGTATATGAGGAATATAATATCCGTTATTAACTGAATTAACACACCTGGGATCATGGTGTGTATTTTTATTACAAACAGTGCAGCCAGATCAGCCTAGTAGATACTTCATTCTTTCTGATATCCTATCTGTAGCATGTTTACTTCTTCCATCACTCCTTTTCAACCACATAAAATCATTTCTTATTTTAAGGATGCTAAAAACGGCTACTATGGGTAGTAATAAACATTTATTAGTAAGTGCCATATATATAGTTATTAGTGAGATAACTAATGAACAGATATATCCGATATTCTAACAATGCATGCAGATTTCGTGCATACAACCTTGGCAAAGTCAAAAAGCTAACCCCGCCCCTTGTTCCACCTTAGCCCCTCCCAAAACTCCGCCCACTGCACCTTTTAGTGAGTACCTGCACTTATTTTTTTTCCATTTAAAGCACTGTTCAGTGCCACAATTGAGCATTGGGACCGACCGCGAGCCAAGAAAGTTTTAGAACATTATTAATTTGCAAATCTGTGAGTTGTTCCACTAGTGAAAAGTTGTATGGATTAAGATTTCGAATTCTTGTAGACGCCATAACAAGAAGTGCATTCAGACAACCGTACCACGTGGGCTACTGTAAAAAAAAAAAAAGTCCACGCGCACCAAAACAAGCTGGCATGAAAATGACGCCATATCCGGTGCAAACAGCGGCCATCATGGGGCCGCGAGGAAGGACAGTTGTAGATAAAGAAGAGGAACTAAATGCACACGACCACCGAAGCTTGATTTGAATCAAAACTGAGGCCCATTCCTATCACGGCATCAAAGAAAAATAATCCCATCCTGGGGACTAACGCCCAAGACTGGCCATTCCCCACGCAGTTAAATTCGAGGTCCTCTTTGTCGCCGGTAATTACAAACTGGAGATATAGTTTACACTCTGACGGCATACTATGCAACGGCTCATCACTTTAATAGCATCTCATTTATGAGCTGCAAATAGTTATTCGAACAATTTCGACAAATTGCTAGGCAATTGAAAAGTACATAAACATCTGCCTCAATCGCATGTCTCCAGGCATTCTGCCATTCTTTTTATTATAAAGCCGTTTTTCGGCATTGGAACTTATTTAAACCTATTTAAAAATAGAGTCAGACCAATAAGCGACAGACCACAGACTTGATGTTCAGGAAAGATTACATTTAAAATGATTCTCCTGCATTGCATTATCGCAGCATAAATTGATGTTTCTGTGTACAGAGTTGGGAGAAAACAATTGCGTAGTCGGGTCTTGGTGGAGTTCTGGTTCCCCCTACTGGAGAAAAACAGGAGTTCTTCATTTGAAGTTTTACTGAACTGTCAGCCGATTTATACAAGCAATGAATCCCAAAGTAACAGATACAAACAAGCGATTGCAATGCAATAGGTCTCGCATTATTAAAGTTTGAGCTATTGGCATTGCTAAATAATGCAACAACAATAGCTCAATCTTTAATAATGCGAGGCCTATTGCATTGCAAATGCGTGTTTATGTATGAGTAGAGAAGGCCTTTCACTTTGTTCTGCCTAGCTGTACATTTAGTTGGCGGTTGAATCTTGGTACCAGCTCTATATAGTCACATGACCATCACACCATGCACTGAACCCATTAGACTAGTGTCCCATTATGCATATAGGTAATGGCTACTAATGTCATGGTTGTTTTCAGCAGCTGGTGATAGCCTCAGTTACCCTCTGTCTATGTGACATTTCAGATCACGGATAGCAATCAGTAGTAGAGACAACAACAGGCAGTAATCCATGCTCTAAGAGCGCTGCTTATTTTCTGCCATGTCTGTTCTCTGCCTGCCACCTACTCTCAATTGCAACAAGCGCTCAAAGACTTGGAAACCAAGAAGCAAAGGTATTTCCAAATTTGCGTGGAATTATTATTTTGTGAAACTGTACAGGACATTTATACCACTCGTACCCAATGACTTTACCAAAACAGTGACATGCTTGGAGAAGTAAGAACTACAAGTACCGGCATGCTCCATTCAGTATCGCACTACGAATGGAGCATGAACAGGACAGGAAGTTTACTTAAAACAGAAAAAGTGGAGAAAAGCCCTTCACTCAAATCAAACCGTATTGAAGTTAGAGCCCATACCCTGTGCACTGCAAATGTGAGTGAGTAATGAGCATAAATAACTGCAAAAAAGGTAATACAGGGTGTACATGGAAATTCGCTATCATGAAAGTTCCTGATTACTTTTTGTATCCTTAGCGTATTTAAACTGGCGGCATCTGAATGCGATAGAACCGCTACTACAGTCTTCAAAAATCGGAACGAATGCAGAATCGTTCCCCAAACAAAAGTAAGATCTGAAGCCTAAAACGACATCACTGTGAGCCTGCAGCTGGTGTGTAAATATTGATTGGCCCTGAAACGTACACGTATTTTTGCCTACAGGCTTGAAAGAAATTCAATTGACAATACAGTTAGCTGAAGGTGACGTCGAGGCCACTGACTTCTGGCACAAGTAAGTGTCGATCAGTTTCGTAGTAATGATTCCGGCCATACAATCCGCACTTTGTGGTGGGGGAGGGGGAAGGGCAAAGTGCCGCACCAAGTGTGAGAGAAAGAAGGTGCTGGTGAATGTAATACAGCCTGCATGCAAGAGAACGCTTTAAACCAGATAGGAGTAAACAAAACACCGGACATGATGGAGAAGAAGGTGGAAACGTCAGTAATTGCGCAGGTGCGGTTTTCTTTCTACATCGTACATATTAACTATTTGAGGCGCAAGTGAGAAAAAAATAAGGGGGCATATTACCAAGGGCCATTATCGCCGCAATTTGCGGGACTTTTTCCCGCTAATGCGGCGATAATTTCATCGCCCTATTACCAAGCTGTCGCTAACACCAGTTAGCAACAGCTTGTAGGTGATAGCGGGCATTTAGGGGCCACTTTGCATGTCAGCGATAATTATCGCTAATGACATGCAAAGTGGGCGTGCCAAGATGTTAGCGACTGAAAACAGTTGCTAACATCGCTATCCCCGATTACCAACTTTTGGAAATATTCGCGCTAAGCGCGAATATCTCCAAAAGCTAACGCCTGCCCTGAGCAGTTCTTAGCCATGTTATCCAATGGTAGGTGTATAACATGGCTAAGAGCATTAGCTCGGTAATGCATGAATATCGCTGACTTTTCAGCGATATTCATGCATTTCGGCCGATTTTTATCGCTTAGGAGATAACCCTTGATAATAGCAAGGTTCCTAAGCGATAAAAATCGGCGAAGCACGGCGATAAAATTATTGCCGCTAACCAAGCATAGCGATAATTATCGCTTATGCTTGGTAATATGCCCCAAGATTGCTTGATCACTAGCCTAACTGAACTAGAAGCAGCGGTATAACAAACCCGCAGCCCTCACAGAAGGGAAGATGGTATGGGTCTTAGCGGGTTTCGATATGATAACTTTGCAGCTGCTATGTGAAGTGTCGCACACGATATAAAAAATCTTCTTGCAGGAAGTGGCATGGAGCTGCGTTTGCTCCGAATCGCATGCTTTTTACAGGTACAAAACACCCAGCAGCCGCCTCTGAGCTGGGCGTGCTGCACAGAGGCAACTAACATCTTTACTTCAGGAAGTGGGTGCGAGTGCCCTTGGAAGTCAGTGGGGGAAGGGTTTACGGATATTTGTACATTGTGGGACGACTTGAGCATGGTGGCATATGCACAAAACTAACTCCATTGCAGTTGATTTCGTTATTACAATACCTGATGATGCCAAGGTTCTTCACGTGGATTTTATCTCCAGTTTGCAGCGCGTCATTTGAGTCGCCTAGCGCGATCACAAAAAAAAACAAGGGAAAAGCGAGTCTAACAGAGGGCAGAAGGGCACAAAAATTGAGTCTAACAGGGGGCAGAAAGGCACAAAAACTGAGTCTAACAGAGGGTACAAAGACACAAAAAACAAATCTAACAGAGGGGTTAAGGGCAGAAAAACAAGGGAAAAACGAGTCTAACAGAGGGCAGAAAGGCACAAAAAACGAGTCTAACAGAAGGCAGAATGGCACAAAAAATGAGTCTAACAGAGGGCAGAAGGGCAGAAAAACAAGGGAAAAACGAGTCTAACAGAGGGCAGAAAGGCACAAAAAACGAGTCTAACAGAGGGCAGAAAGGCACAAAAAAAAAAACGAGTCTAACAAAGGGCAGAGAGGCACCAAAAAAAAACGAGTCTAACACTGGGAGGGGGAGGATGTTGAAAGAGACACGGCCTGGCGGCCGTGAAAGTGAAAGTCCGGCCGTGGGCAGCAACAGCAGGGTTGAATAATTAGGGGGGAGGAGAAATGCCTGAGGCCGAGCGTGCGCTGGGGGAAGCTTCAGATGCCTGTGGGAGGGAAGCTGATGGCTTTGATGTGGACGCGCTTTCCGCACGAGTTCACCACACGAACTGTAGGAAATCCGCAATGGTTTCAGACCTTGGTTTGGCCTCTATACTCTCGTCCTATTATCCCTTGCGGGATTAATAGGCGAGACCTAAAAAACACAGGTCCCGTGTCCTCATAGTTGTAGCGTGGCGGGGGCCCAGGGTAGTTGGGCCTAACAGTGTCACGAAGGAGTACACACCACCACACAGGTAGCTATGTATGGCGGGAAGACCCTGAGCGGTCTTTCGCCATTTATTTTATCTCCTCGGTTCGAGCACGCCAGAGGAGTGCATGCTGGACACAATGTACAGGAGAGCCTGGGTGGCCCTCTACATCAATGTATCCTTTTTAGGTCTCGCTAGAGCTAGCGCATGTGCTACTCTAGCGAGACATTTAGTAAGCAGGTTTTTCAAGTGCTACCAAAGGTGGCTTTTGCCGGCCACCAGCTTGCTATTACGCGCACAAGCGCGCGCGCCTCGCTCCGCCTCTTGACGCAATCTCTTTCACTTTCGGCCAATGTGTATTTAAACTTGCAGCGCAAGCGCATGCTTGTTTACTTTGAATTCTGGTATTTGATGTTCTGATTTCATCATATGAAAAAAGCAGGACTACAAATACCAGAATAAAAATGACAAGAAAAATCCTAGACTGTGCTATTTAAGCACGAAACAGGAAACCCAGTATCTCCAGGGCTGACTAAAAGATGTACGAGGTGACAACGTTAATTATCCATCCTTCTGGAAGCACTGCATCGATCGTTCTAAATGGACCGATGTAATATCTATCGGGAAACAGATATCTCCACTCCCGGGTCCACTGAGAGGCCCAGCTGTCAATAGGCATTTTACAGGGCCGGGTTAAACACCCGGCGAAGGCCTTTTCATCTGCGCACGTTATCCGGCAAAATGTTTCTACTCAACTTTTGCTAAAGCAGTCAATGTCGCAGAGCCTGTTGACGACTGCCATGGCAACCGAGTCTCTCGTCTCTCCCCGCCCGCTCCTCTCTTCATTTCCTCCCTGGTTTAATTAGCGACTACACGGAAGGGCTATGTTTGAGCAGGTTCGTAGGGCTCCCGAGCAAGCAGACCAGAAACCAATGCAAAGGTTTCCTCGTCGTGGTCTCTGCTCACATGGGGTTGATGTTAACCCCTTGTGTTCCTCCCCCTCCCCCACAGGGAAAAGATCAAATGAACGCTGTTCTTAGACACACGCATGGAGGCAGAGATTCCAAATCTGTGTACGTGGTACCTGGCATTTACTAGCCTGCAGCTGCGCCCCCCTTACACACCTGGCGGGCTATACAGCAATGTAGGCCCCTTTTCACCCCTTTACAGCTCCTTGAGACCTCAATTGGCGCTTAAGGCTCTTAGTGAGATCAGGAGAGGGTCCTCTGAACAGGCGAGATGGAATAAAAAAAGGTCATGACTTCCAGTGTGTCAGCCTCTGCCCAGCCCGAGTCACATAGTCATTTTAGCCTGAGAGTCTGACTTTCAAACACAAATGAACACAATTATTGGTGGAAGGAATTCATAAAAGGTGAACTTGCAATCGCGCATTATTTTACTGATGAGCAACATTACCGCAGGATGGCACACTATTGCGCTGGAGTAAATAAATCTCATGTGGGGAAGTGGTGGCTCAGTTAAGGTTTCCCCAGTAAATGTGGGTGCTCTCAAACCTCAGACATATTTGCACTCTTGCTATGATGGGAGATTTACTCCTGCTAACTGAAGGAGTAAGTCCCAAGGTGAGAACGGGTCTGGAATTTCTCCAAAATGTGATGAGGTTAGAGAGAAGGGGTTACTGCTGAGGAGAAAATGTTGTCTCTTCCGGACCATTTTTTTTTAAATGTGGAAGTGCACAATGACTTTGGCATTTCATCATGTGAAATTGTACAACGTATATATTTAGACATGCCGAAATGCCTCAGGATGGATGCAAAAGTTGGATTCACCATAGTTTCTTCATGTATGTCTGAAAACATGTGACTGCTGCACATTTTCAAGCGCAATTCTGGAAAGATTTGTGATTTCCTGACATAAATCTACACACACACACATGTACGTAAGTATGTATGTATAGGGTACTGCTATAGCACAAACCTAGTCGAAAAGCAGCGATACACTGAACATTGTCAAAGACAAGCATGGATTCAATGAGTACGCAGAGAGGAAGCTGTGCTAGTAAATCTGCAAGTGTAAGTTTACAACTCTTTATCAATGACAATGGGGCCCATAACCTCTAACAACCCCTTGTATTCTGCTTTGCATCTAAAGGCAGTGCTCCTCGCTGAGTTACCTATGTTGGCTGCTTTCTGCAGTTTCTTGGCGCTGTTCGTTGTCTCACAAAGCCAGAGGACCGCTTGTCCCAAAGAAGGGTGCATCTTTGAAGGTCAGGTGTGTGGATCCTCTACCACCATTCCTGTCTGTGTTTATGTCTTTGCTTTCTTGGTGCTATTAGGCCTAGGACTCGTTAGGCCGAGCCCACTAGACAGAATATGTGCTGTCTGTTGTGAGGCATAATGTCAGCCTACCATGAACATATGGGGGCTCAGAGCCCCCCTCATTGCTTACCATAGTGGCTTTCCTGCCACTTTTATATGTTTGCTTCTTATTCAATGGCATGTCTTGTCCATCTTGTGTCAATCCGGTCTCCGGAGCATTGCCAATTTACTTGCATCCTTTGTCTTAAGTACACAAGTTCCTCTGTTTTCCAGCTGTCTCCATAGCATACTTCTGTTCCAAACTCAGCACTCATGTCACTGTCTCACTGTCTCCTGTGTACTTCTCCCCTGCCTGCTCCACACTGATGTCTTGCCTGTTGCTTCTCCTCCCCATCCCCCGTCCTCTGTATTTGTTCCTCTCACCCTTCTTCTCTCTTGCCTGCTGCTTCTCCTTCCTACCCCCATAATTCCACCACCATCACTGCGTGCTCGACCGTGTGCTACTCCCCGCCTGCTCCATGTTGCTCTCCCATACATTGCGTCTCCTCCCCACTACAGTTCTCTGTGTTGCTTACCCCTGCCTACACCCTCTTTCTTTTATCCTTTGCTTCTCGTCCACACCTCCCAAACTCCCACCCGACACTCCTTGTTGCTCACCCCCCACTGGTGCTTAAAAAAAAAGATCTCATGTCATTTTGTTGGCGCCCACATGTGTGGTGCACACACCTACAATAGGACGTGATCGTCGAGTTATAGCTTCTTTTGAAAAAAGTTTATATCCTTTAGCCATGCTGCACAGCTTCCGAGAGGCCGTGCAGCATGGCTAAAAAACATTGACAAAGTCAATAGGTCCCAAAAGCGCTCACTATTGGTTTTACCAATGTTATTCTTTTTTTAATCCTTATCAACCCTATGTGGAGAAGGAGTGGAATGGATACAAATGGAGTGATATCTGCATTACCACGTGTTCCAATCAGGGGCCAAGGGCCCAGGCACTTATAGTGCTTACCTGGTAACAACCCATGCAGAACAGTGTGCACGGGTATTAACATATGCAAAGCTGTGAGGTACCGGGTTTTTATGGACCCGGCGGTCCCAGGGAGAACACCCAAAGACCTCGAGTCCTTCCTTTTTCAGACTACAGAAACACAAAGTCTTCTAGGTGAAGTCAAAGATCATATTTATTGGCTGCAACCAGTAATAGGTATCCTAGAAGTACAACAGCATGTATGTTCTCAGGAGACTGCTCGTTTTTACAGAACCAGCCTTCTCTTTTTATACAAAATAATGAGCTTCAGGCAAACATTCCTGATTTTACAGTTGACCATACAAATATTTTTACTACAAAGACAAAGCAGAGTCATGATGACAAGCCCACATTTCAGTTTGTCCAGTTCATGATAGATTACCCGGCAAGGCCCAGAACTTTCATCAGATATCGACGGATCCCTAATAAAATCGGGCACCTCCTCCTTGTAAAATAGGTCATAAAGAAGAAACAGGGACAGGTGTGTGTGAGATTAGATATAGCTTGTGTGCGATGAACGGTTTACTAAATGTTGTGCCTTGATACTAATCTTGTTCGGCCACTGGGAAAGGAACTGCCCGAACAAGTTTGGCTTGAGGCAGTGCAGTCAGCTCGCCCAGGTCACAAAGGAGTCAGCAAAGGTGTACGTGTCCTTTCAGATCGAATTCGGCCTTAGTTATTTGGCTATGTAAGGGCAATCACAAAATGGATGCCGCTCACAAAATGGACCCCGAGGGTTCAAGACGAAAACTACGATTTCAGGGTGATTTCGTCACTCGATCATGACGAAAATGCTTAGGTATAGCATTTAAGCCATTTCCGGTCTGTTAGTACCAAAAGCGTCATGGTACAATGATATTTATGACACGAGTGCGGAGCTTCGGTACCACACAATAGCAGAGTCCAGAAATTTAAGTACCACAGACCCTCCTTTTGCCCTTATATAGGCAATAACCTATACTCATGCTAATCTGAGTCCAGGTCTGTATTCATGAAGTCATTGAGATGTTGCTGTAACATCATCCGTTTACTTAGTTCGTCTCTTGATACAGGTTTGCACACACAGACAGAACAGGAAAAGGATGGCTAGGATCATCCCAATGACTATCAGAATCTTCCATCCCCAGGCAGATATCAGTTTCCAGAACCACTCCATCGAGGACCAGTCTCCTTCATCCAGTGGAATGGACTCAGAGATCTTATGTAGTTTGGAGATGGCCTGGTATACTGTTGGAGCGTTATCGGGGATGAAAATACAGCAACTCGATTGGATCACTTTACATACCCCACCACGGTCTGCAAGTATGACATCTATCGCGACCCTGTTCTGAAGAGTCATAAGGCGATCCGACTGGAGCTCAGCAGTCAAATTACTAAGGGCACCAGCAGTTTCAACTACAGTGGATTTAACCACCCTTGTCAATTGCCTTATCTTCCTGCTGTTCACCATAGGCCTCCAAAACGGCAGAAAACCCTTTGCAAAATCTCCGAATTCTTGTCCTGCAGTGTCTTCTTTACTGATGACACCTCTAACTATCCTTGTCCTATGGTAATCTGCCTCGGCCGTGTAGGTGGGAGGCAACAGGAACGAGACAAAACATGTGCCCGAGAAGTCAGGGGGCAACCATGTATAGGCTCTATCATGGCAGATGAAATAAGTACCCTTAGCTGCTAAGAATGAAGGGGAATTCCGAGATGCAAACACATACATTTCTGTGCAGATGCTCTTCCCCAACTGAGCTCTGGGATTTTTGCCATTACCTTGCAGACATAGGTGACCCTGATGGGGTACAATCCAAATAGAGGAGGATCTCTTCGCTCGCTGGTTCTCACTCAAAGCAATTCCATATTTCGTCATATTCCATCTAACATAAGCTTGCAACTCATCTTTAGGAATCGTTCTGTACGAGTCAATTGTTCTGCTCATATTTGCAATTCCTACTACTAATGCTTTGTTACTTGAGTTACTTTTTGTGGAATGTGGGGAATATGGTTCGATGGCAAATATGAACATTGTTTGGAACGCCCATAATGAACCATTGTAGCTAAATGGTAAGACCAGGTACGGGATACCCTTGCCTGTCGTATGTGGCATAAGACCACACACCCAACAGTTAGTTGTGTTTACTACTAATTGGTGTTGGTGTAAGAGCTGAATGAAAGAGTTATTAATAAACTCTAATCTTCTTGAGGATTCATGTTCAGGCAGGGGGTGAAAAGAGTGCGAGGAAACAGTAGGAGGAGGTATGGGCTGTGTAGTGGGTACAAATGAAACTTGAAAAGTGTATAAAACATATCCTATTAAAAACATCATGACACCAAGCAACATAAAGATCCAACATATTAACGATCTCTTCTTTGACATTAATATACACATTTTATCTTTAAAGTTCATTCGTTTGGCAGGTCTCTCCATCTCATAAAACTCCATCCTCTCTAATTTGCTGCCCGCGGTGGTAGGATGTTTCTGCTGAAGAGTGCTTCTGTCAATCTAGGGTAACCCCCTTAAACCAACCAGAACTGTCGACCTAACCGTCTCCAGCTGCACTCCAAAGACTTTGGCAATCGCGACCCTAGCAGCAGAACCGGATGGCGGTTCGAAAAAACAAAAATGAGCAAGTTTCTTGGATGAGAGAGCTGCACAATAAAAAGTAAAAAGAAAATTGTATTTGTCCATAGTCATAGTTCTTGGCCTTAAATTGTAATGATTTCTGCCAGGTGTTGTCTGGTCCTGGAATAAGAGTTCAGGCTCTGTAGTGTTCAATCGAATTGACGGAGGCACAGCTTCTTGCAAAAGGTTGTCGCTCTCCTTTTCAGAAGTTGTTCCTTTTATACGTGCATCACTAAAAGGTAGAAAACGAGGCACGGTCTCAGCTTCAGAGTCAGCGATCCCCTCCTGGAACCACCGGTCGTACGGAAGAGGCAGTGGGACCCTCTTACAATGATTGCCGTGGACCCAATGTTTCTTTCCTTCTACTCGAACGGCAGATCTTGTCGAGAGAAGAACTAGATGAGGGCCGGTCCACCGGGGCTGGTCATTCTTTGTTCGCTGGAAATTCTTAACCAGCACGTAGGATCCAGGATCGATAGGATGCCCTGGAGCTTCAGAGGCCTGAGGGAGAGTATTGTGGACCTGTTGGTGTAAAAAACGCAATTTAGTCGTCAATTCATACAGATAATCAAGCAGTACAGGGTGTTCTATTTCGCTAAACCTGGTGGGCCTTGGCACTCCCCATATGTTGGCCGGGCGGCCAAACACAATTTCATAGGGACTAAGTCCCACTCTAGAGTGAACAGTCATTCTTGTTGATAGGAGTGCCAAGGGCAGAGCGGTAGGCCATTTAAGACCTGTGCTCGCTTGAATCTTGGCCAGTTTCAGTTTTAACGTGCCGTTATAGCACTCTACTAATCCTGCTGATTGGGGGTGATTTGCAGCGTGGAACTTTTGCTGAATGCCTAGCCCTTCACACACTCTCTTCATCACTCGACCCACAAATTCACTCCCATTATCACTCCAAACCATTCTAGGCATTCCAAATCTAGGGAAAAACTCTTTGACAAGGGCTTTGGCTGTGGACAAAGCAGTATTGTCCTTCAGGGGGTATGACTCGACCCATCTTGAAAAGGCGCAAACAACAACGAGTACGTATTTCAAATTGTTGCACCTTTCCATGTGGATGAAATCTAGCTGCAAAACCTCAAACGGATACGTTGGAGGCGCAAAATGACCAGCTGGAGTTGGGGTTCCCCTACCAGGGTTGTATTTCAGCCATACCATACAATTCTTGACCACATTCTCTGCACATTTAGGGATTCCAGCATTTTGCCATACTGGAGCCAACAACTTACAAATCCCTTTCACGCTGATATGAGCCATTCCATGAGCCATTGTCACCACTGCAAGCACATACGCATCGGGTAACAACCATCGCTGATGCTCTGACAATTCAATCCAACAACCATTCGCATCCAATTTACCCTTCCTTTCTCTCCATTCATTCAACTCTTTCTCTGTGGCTTCAGCTTGAATAGATTTCACACTCTCAATCGTATCTTCACACATACCAACATCACCAATCCATCTCGCAGGTCCTGCAACATACATTCGACTCATTACCTTCCTAGCAGTTTCTTTCGCAACTTCATCCGCAAACGTATTTTCATGACCAACATCATCCGTAACCTTTTTGTGCGCACTGCATTTCACAATTGCAACCTGTAACGGCAAGATCAGTGACTCGAGAAGCTCATTCACCAACTGACCATGCTGGATCTTAGCACCATGCGAAGCCAGGAACCCACGTTCTTTCCACAATCGTCCAAAACTGTGAGCCACACCAAATGCGTATTGGCTGTCCGTGTACACATTCACTCGTTTTCCTTTCGCTAACACACATGCTCTTGTAAGTGCAATCAATTCTGCTGCTTGCGCTGAATTGTGTGGAATGCGTGCAGCTTCAACAATAGTATGCAAAGTCGTCACAGCATACGCTGCAGTCGTATCACCATTCGGCAACTTGAAACACGAACCATCAACCCACAAAGTACCATCACACTCTGGAAGAGGAGTGTCTCTAAGATCTATCTTCCCTTTCGTCTCTTCCTCTGTTCTCAGAAAACAGTCATGCTGATCTTCACTATCATCGTCTGTCTCATCTAAAATCGGCAACAATGTGGCTGGGTTTAGTGTATTGCACCTCTTTATGTGCACATGACTTGCCAACAGTGTCAGCTCATACCCTGACAATTGAGCACTAGTTAAGTGCTGTGTCTTTGTTCTGTTTAACAGAATGTCCACTGCATGCGGGACCATCACAATTAGCATATTATTCATTACTAACCCAGCAGACTGTCGAATAGAGACAGCTGCTGCCGCAGTGGCTCTCAAGCAACTTGGCAACGCCTTAGCTACCGGATCTAAAGTCGCCGAAAAATACGCGCATGGATGCTGTTTGTCCCCAAATGACTGTGTCAGAACTGACAATGCGCAACCTTCTTTCTCATGGACATATAATGTAAAAGGCTTACTGTAGTCGGGGGTACCCAACACAGGAGCCGAACACAATGCACCACGCAATTCGGAAAAACTTTTCTGACACTCTTCAGACCACGGAATGGGATTCGGTGTATCTTTACAAGTTAATGCCACCAAAGGTTTGGCCAATAAGGAAAAATTCGGTATCCATTGTCTGCAATATGATGTAATGCCCAAGAAAGCACGCACTTCTCTCTGTGTCCTTGGGACACTCAATTTTGCAATTGCCTGAATTCTTTCTGGGGTCAGTTTCCTTCCCTCCTTCGATAAGAGGTGACCTAAGTAGGTTACCTCTTGTCGACAATATTGCAACTTTGAAAGAGAGACTTTGTGGCGCAAATCACACAAATGACGCAACAACGACAATGTGGCTTCTTTACAAATATCCTCAGTATCTGCAGCTATTAGCAAATCATCGACGTATTGAATAAGGGTAGCGCCGTCAGGTAAAACAATCGTATCAAGCTGTGTTTTTAAAGCCTGACTGAATATTGATAGACTTTCACAGTAGCCCTGAGGAGCGCGTTTGAAGCGGAAACTTCGGCCTCCTAAACTGAAGCCAGAAATATCCCTGCTCTACTCGGCAATCGGGATGCTGAAGAAAGCATTCTTCAAGTCAATCACTGAGAACCAAGTGGCCGAAGCTGGAATCATAGTCAATAGGGCAGTGATATCGGGGACAACTGGAAACTGTGACACAACGATTTTATTGACCTCCCTAAGATCAATAACAAATCTGTTAACAGGTGGCTGGGAAGGATCAGCACGCTTCAAAACCGGCAGTACAGGACTATTACAGATGTTGCCTCTTGTCTCTTCAATTACACCTTTCTCAATCAAATCATAAATAATCGCTAGCAACACCTTTTCACCTTCACTAGAGATCTTGTATTGGGGAATGCGCGGCATTATAACATTGGCTTTCAGTGTCACAACATATGGCGCTATTTCCAAGAGACCCACATCATTGGAGCCTGTAGCCCAAAGAATATCCGGAAGAGAAGACAATTCTGTCGGAAGTTTATCCTTCGACAAATACATTGGAGAAACCACTTTCTTACCCAGTTTAAGTTGTACCCCCGAAGGAGAACAGTACTAGGTCGCATATAATCTTTTCAACAAATCTAGTCCCAACAAGTTTTCACCACAACCTGTTGTAAGAATAAGGGGTGCTTCGAATTCACAAGGTCCAACAGAAAGGGACATAGGACTAGAAATCGGGTTCCTAAACGGGGCGCCAGAAAAACCTACTGAAACATTCATTTCGCCAGACAAAGGTGCGCCAGGGAGTTTTGAGTGCATAATAGAACTCTTTGTAGCACCAGTATCCAACAGAAAAGGCTCTGACACACCTGATGTAATCACCTCAACATAAGGCCCACTCTGATCTACTGGAACTGAAACAACTCCCTCTCTTTGTCCATGGCTGTCCTACCAATCATCACCTTCCATATTCTCATCTTCTGCATAGTAGTCATCAGCATAGTATTGAGCCGTCCTAGCAAACGCGTTATTCTGCTGGTCGAAACTATTCATGGAACTTTGAGGCGGGAAGGAACAAGCGTTCTGGGGGAAATTTCCACGTCCCCTACCTCAAGGAGCTTGTTGAACGCCTCAACCTCTTGCACCAGAAGCACCATTCGTACGCTGTAACAAAACCGGACAACTACTCTTGAAATGACCCTCTTCTTTACAATACGCACACTGATTGGGACCATACGGTAAACGCTGTTGAGAAGACTCGTTTCTTTGCGAGTTCCTCGAATATTGCTGAGGTTGCTGGTAGTCGCGCTGACTATTATTACGAGGTGGATAAGTTTGCTGTAGAAGGACTTTAGTTTTCAATTCCTTAGTCTTTTTATCCGCTCTCTCTAACTCATCTTTACGCCTATTCTCATAGTACTGGGCCGTAGCTAAAATCTGTGCTGACGTGGAAACAGCCCAAGCACTCTCAGAATCCTTCAACTTATTACATAATTCATGAAGCAAATTATGTACAAATTTGTCAACAAACAATCTTTGGCCACCCTCCGTAGACATATCCTGACCACTATGATCTACAAAAGTCTCCTCGAACCTCGTGAAGAAGTCAGACACAGTCTCATCTTTCTTCTGTTTGCATGCAGACAACTTGTCCCAATTAACACGCAATTCGGGCATTAAGGTCTTCATATACGTAATAATCCTACCAGGAAGTTCTGCTACTAAGGGCTCAGGTTTAGCACCACCAACTTGTCTAGCATCAGCAGCGGCAATATTTACCCATGTGTCGCCTAACTCTTGATCATGATCCGCATGACAAATCTTTCCCCAAAAAGGCTGTGGAACAACATTTCCAAACAACATGTCTACATCGGCTAAATTCATGATACAGGAGCCTGCAGTCTGTGATAATTCTTTGTAATATCCTGCAGGATGTTTACGGGGATCAGGCAATGACTGCTTAAGAGCCAGAACTTCAGCTCCCTTCCATGGGACATGTACCCACACACGTTGAAAATGTGGCAGAATGGCTGGAACAGCATTTGCGTCCCCTTCCCTCCAAACTGGGGGGACTTCTCTCATGGGATATTGTCTTGTATCGATGACGTCATCAGAAGACTCGTCTATCGTTTCGCTCTACCAATCATCAAGGGTCCAAAACAGGGCGATAGTCAGGGCAGCAGTCCTTCGTAGCCGTCGGGACGCGGGGAACCTCGCAGCAAAGACCTTCCGACCACGTCGACATACAGGAGTCGCTGAAGTGGTTGGCCGTCCTCCGGAATTTTCACACGAAGCTCCTCACAAACCTCTGGCTTGGACCGGTACCGCTGATACCGCTCCACTTTGGGCGCCAACTGAGGTACCGGGTTTTTATGGACCCGGGGGTGCCAGGGAGAACACCCAAAGACCTCGAGTCCTTCCTGTTTCAGACTACAGAAACACAGAATATTCTAGGTGAAGTCAAAGATCGTATTTATTGGCTGCAACCAGTAACAGGTATCCTAGAAGTACAACAGCATGTATGTTCTCAGGAGACTGCTGGTTTTAAAGAACCAGCCTTCTCTTTTTATACGAAATAATGAGCTTCAGGCAAACATTCCTGATTTTACAGATGACCATACAAATATTTTTATTACAAAGAAAAAGCAGAGTCATGATGACAAGCCCACATTTCAGTTTGTCCAGTTCATGATAGATTACCCGGCAAGGCCCATAACTTTCATCAGATATCGACGGATCCCTAATAAAATCGGGCACCTCCTCCTTGTAAAATAGGTCATAAAGATGAAACAGGGACAGGTGTGTGTGAGATTAGACATAGCTTGTGTGCGATGAACGGTTTATGAAATGTTGTGCCTTGATACTAATCTCGTTCGGCCACTGGGAAAGGAACTGCCCGAACAGGTTTGGCTTGAGGCAGTGGAGTCAGCTCGCCCAGGTCACAAAGGAGTCAGCAAAGGTGTACGTGTCCTTTCAGATCGAATTCGGCCTTAGTTATTTGGCTATGTAAGGGCAATCACAAAATGGATGCCGCTCACAAAATGGAACCCGAGGGTTCAAGACAAAAACTACAATTTCAGGGTGATTTCGTCACTGGATCATGACGAAAATGCTTAGGTATAGCATTTAAGCCATTTCCGGCCTGTTAGTACCAAAAGCGTCATGGTACGATGATATTTATGACACGAATGCGGAGCTTCTGTACCACACAATAGCAGAGTCCAGAAATGTAAGTACCTTTTTTTTTTTTAATATATTTATTGAGAGTTCATACCAGTACATACATATTCATAAATGCATACATAGATACATAGATAGATACATAGAATTATACCATCATTAAAAGGATAAATAAAAGAATAATAGACAATAGACAGGTTAAATAACTACAATACCAATAAATCATTCATTTGCACTTTTGCTGTCCTCCAAGCAGCTAGTGGGGCCCAAAGTCTCATACCCATATCCCTTGTCTTGGCTCCCTTTAATTCATATAGTGCTTCCTCAATGTTATGTATACCCAACATTCTGCACATCCACATTTGAAAAGTAGGAGCTTCTGTATCCTTCCGAGCTGCACTAATTAAAATCCTAAGGACTGCTACAGAGATGAAAACTAAAGCTTCGGCCTCAGTACACATATTTAATTTCACATCACATCCAATTATTATCAGGGTTGGGGATAGATTAATTTTGACGGCAAGTAGCCCCTCTAAAAACTGCACTATTTCAGTTTTAATGCTTTTTAGTTTTTCACAACCATAGACCATGTGTATAATATCAGCTGGACCATTTCCACATCTGGGACAGTTGCTATCTGCCGCTTTCCCCCAAGAATATAATTTTTCCGGCGTATAGTATAGATTGAATAGCGTTTTGTAATGTTGGGCCCGGAGATTCGAAGAGCGCAGAAACCTCTTATCCATAGCTAGTGCCTTATCAAGATCTACTTCCGGATCCCCCAATTTTTTGGACCAGGCAGTTTCCATTTTACCCATATCATCCATCGATGCATCATTAAATATTTTATATATATCCCTAATTCTATGGCCCCCCGACTTCAGATACTCAATTAATTCATATCTCCCTAGCAAAGAGATACGTGGCCTAATTGATTTAATTCTATTGACAATCTGTAGGTATTTAACTCTTGATAACCTTGTAATGAATAGTGTTGCGTACGTTCTTCAAGTGTTCTACAATGATCTCTAATCATTATTTGCCCCAACTCCACAATGCCCTGACTCTCCCAATGACGCCACGCTCCATCCCTACTAAGGTTTGGAAAGAGTGTTGAGTTCCAGAGTGGTGTGCTGTGATGGATAGTGGGTATATCTAGGATTTTTTTAACAGTTTTCCATATATACCAAACATCTTCAAGCGTCTTATATCCACTTTCCTTGTAATAACTCCTCTAAGTTCTCCTTAATAAGAGCCCTACGGCTTTGCTTCCCACCAATAGCTGAAAAATTGATGGTATCACCGCCTGCCTGAGGGTTGGGCCCCCCGGATGGAGTAGGATTGCCATGTCTGTGAGGAGACATGCGAAATGATAGCTCTTAATGTCTGGCAATTCCAACCCTCCTCTATCTTGTGGTAATGACATATACCTATTTGATCGCCTTGTTTTGCCATATTGCCACAAGAATTTCATGAATATAGCCTCAATCTTCTTAATTATCTTCATGTCAATTTTAAATGGGATTGACCTTAATTTATAAAGAACCTTGGGAAAAGTACCACAGCTGCCACAAAACTGTTTGCTCACATTAATCTAAAACAATGTTCACGCCAGCGTGGTAAATGAGCATGGCAGTGCACCTGATTCATCCCAAATGAGGGCCTTGTCAGGTCCCCACACAATATGCACAGCCATTATTCTATTCTATTATTATTCTATTAAAATTATTTGTACCGCGCACTATCACCATAGGTTTCTTGGCGCTCAAAAACAGTGAACGGAGACCTAGGAAAGGGAGTTAGTCGAAAGCAGCTTGGAAAAGCAAGGTTTTTAAAGATTTCCGAAACACATCATATTTAGGGCAGAGACGAAGAGAAAGCGGTAGGGAGTTCCAGGTCGATGAGGCCAGGACCGAGAAACTCAAACCGCCATGTTTTTTTCTTTTAAAACGGGGGACATCCAAGAGATTGAGTGACGCAGAGCGAAGAGCTCGAGAGGGGATGTGACGAGACAGAGTTGAGGATATGAACAACGGGGCTGCGTTCGAGAGTGCCTTAAATGTAGTGCATGCCAGTTTGAAAATGCAGCGCTTCAAGACAGGAAGCCAGTGCAGAGTGCGGAGAAGGGGGGTGACATGTTCATATCTGGGCTGACAGAAAATCAGCCGGGCAGCCTGATTCTGCACCAGCTGAAGTCGGTGAAGGTGACAGGCGGGGATTCCCGCGTACAGAATGTTGGCATAATCAAGCCTGGAAGTTATAAGCGCGATGACCACTTGGATTAATGCTTCTTTCGTAAGGAACCTACTAATCTTACGAATTCGCCTAAGATGAAAAAAACAGGCGGATGTCACCGCGTTAATATGCGGTTTCATGGACAGATCATCGGAGATGATTACCCCCAGGCTTTTGACAGAGCTCACCGGTGTGGGTGCTAGCCCCAGAGAAGTGGGCCAGAAGGAGGTATTCCAAGGATGCGAGGGTCCTCCTACCAGGACGAGCTCTGTTTTTGTTGGATTTAACTTTAAATGACTGTGATACATCCCCTCCGCAATGGACAGCATAGTGGACTGAAAATCTAAACTGGAAGACGGATGAGAAGTGATGGGGAAAATTAACTGAAGATCGTCAGCATAATTAAAAATTGTGACTGGGGCATTCCGAAGGGAGGCTAACAGTGGTTGGAGATACAAATTAAATAGGAGAGGAGACAGTGCAGAGCCCTGGGGTACGCCACAGGGAAGGGAAGTGTAAGAGGCAAAAAAGGTGGAAAGATGAACAGATTGACTACGTTGATGAAGGAAAGATCTGAGCCAGTCAAGGGCCACTCCCTGTATGCCAGCGTTATGGACACGGTCGATCAATATAGTATGATCGACCGTGTCAAATGCCGCTGAAAGATCCAATAGGACAAGGGCTTGAGAGATGTTGTTATCTGCCCCTTTCCTGAGGGTGTCCATGACCGCGACTATGACTGCCTCGGTGGAGTGGAGGGGTCTAAATCCTGCTTGTTGAGGATCTAAGAAAGAGGATTTCTCTACAAACGAGCTCAAGCAGCGGGTGACATAAGTCTCCAAGATCTTTCCTAAATAAGGGAGGAGGGAGATGGGTCTGTAATTACTGAGTAAAGCAGGGTCAGCATTTGTTTTTTTTAGGATAGGTAGGACTGCAGCTTGCTTGAAAGAAGATGGAACCTCCCCAGTAGCAAGAGAGTTATTTAATAGTGCTAATGGGGGACCTGGGCATGCTAGAAAAGCTTCTTTTAAGACCTGCGGAGGACAGCAGTCGCTGGGGGCACCAGAGCTGACTTTATGGAGAAGAGAGACAAACTCTTGGTGTGATATGGGTGGAAACTCTGACAAAGTACTGACGTTGGTGGGGGGAAGAGGAGGTGGAATGGGAGAAGCCGGAGTTGGTATGTTGTTTTTAATTGTTATTATTTTTTCTGAAAAATAGGCATTGAGCGAATCACAGAGTATTTGGGTGGGTAAAGGTTGAGGGGTGACTATGTCTGGGCAGGAAAGCTCATTCACAATTGAGAAGATATCCTTCGATTTATTATTGGACTTCAAAATTTTTTGAGAGAAAAATGCCGTCTTGGCTGCTAGAATAGATAATTTATAGGCTTTTAGAGTCTCCATGTATGCGAGCTTGAGCTGAGGATCATAATAGCGCCGCCAGCGGCGCTCCGATTGCCGAAGCGCGAGTTTGGCTGCTTTAAGTTGGTCAGAAAACCAACATTGGGCATCATGGGGGCGCTTGCTTTTTGTTTTCTTGAAAGGGGCGACTTTATCGCTGGCCTGACGCAGCCAGTCGGTTAAATTATCAGCCTGGTTCTCAAGTGAAGTTTGCGACTCCGGCGCAGTAGAAACCAGTGATTCGTGGAAGTCAAGCAGATTGGCCCTTTTCCAATTGCGTGCCGAAAGGTTTTTGATGCGAGGTGGAAGACACACAGTGTGAAGGGGTAGATGAAAAGAAATGGAATAATGGTCTGACCAGGAACAAGGAGCAACTGCAGGAAGGGAGATGTCTAAGTTTGAGGTCCAGACTTGGTCAAGGATATGACCCATCCGATGAGTGGGGGTATTGATGTGTTGAGATAGATTCATGGTTTTCAGAAGTTCAGTGAATTCAACTGATGTGTTGCTTTCATGGGCATCGGATGGCCAATAATTAAAATCCCCGATAACCAAGATGTTGGCGTGGTTAATGACAAGCGGAGCGATAGCATCGCTGAATAGTTGGGGGAACAAAGGCATAGCGTTGGGGGGCCTATAAACTAACACACAAATAAAGGACGATTTAGCGGAGATACATTTTATTGCCAAGTAGTCTATTTTAGGAATAGGGATGACCGTGATCTCGGAAAACGTATACTCGGAGCGGATAATTGCCGCTACCCCACCACCCATCTTCCCCGCAGGGCGGTTGGCGTGTATGATGTAATATCCCGTAGGGATAGCTGCCAAAATGTCGGGGGTAGAATCATCATTGATCCAGGTTTCGGTTAACAAAAGAACATCAATTGAACTCTGGTGCAGTAATTGAAAGAGCTCCAGCTGATGACGAATAAGGGAGCGGGTATTGAGGTAATAAATCGATAGGGTCGAGGATATCTGGGGGGCAAGGGGAGGAGGGTCAAGGGAGCAAGCCAATTCCAAAGACTCCGAAGGAGCCAAGATGTCACAAGCCCGAGCCGCTTTTACGGCACGGGCAGGAATGGGTCCGGATGATTTGAGGCTCATAAGGTCATCCGAGGAATAAGAGTATAAATGGACGTTACGACGGGGCCCAGGACCCAGTCGGCCGCGGACGGGCGCAGACGGGCTTGACTTAAGCGCGACTTCGGCGCGAAGTCGGCGCTCCCGCTGCGCTCGTCCGCTGCGCTTCCTCCATTCCATTGTTAAATACTGGAGGGGGAGGGAGTACTAGACCGCTAACCTGCGGGGCTTCTGTGCAGGGCGGAAGTGATGTAATGAACACGAACTGAATACTCCTCGGACTGACCCTCCGCACAAACGGCACAAGCCGGGGCGGAACGGGGCCACGAGGGGAGTAGGAACAGGTAAGAGTGACTGTGGCAAGCTACTAATGCAATGTGCAAAATACAATTTTTAAAAAGAAAGTCTGCGTGCTGTTAAATCAGCAACAGAGTCAAGGTACAAATACAGTTTTAAAATGCTAAAATGCGTGCTATTAAGTCAGCAGCAAGATTTACGACTGCCTGCTACCACAGCCTAGGTCGACCGTGTATGTCAATGAGGCTGGGAGCAAAGAGGAAGTTAAATAAACAGTGAGCTCGGCAGCACTAGACCGCTAACCTGCGGGGCTTCTGTGCAGGGCGGAAGTGATGTAATGAACACGAACTGAATACTCCTCAGACTGACCCTCCGCACAAACGGCACAAGCCGGGGCGGAACGGGGCCACGAGGGGAGTAGGAACAGGTAAGAGTGACTGTGGCAAGCTACTAATGCAATGTGCAAAATACAATTTTTAAAAAGAAAGTCTGCGTGCTGTTAAATCAGCAACAGAGTCAAGGTACAAATACAGTTTTAAAATGCTAAAATGCGTGCTATTAAGTCAGCAGCAAGATTTACGACTGCCTGCTACCACAGCCTAGGTCGCCGTGTATGTCAATGAGGCTGGGAGCAAAGAGGAAGTTAAATAGACAGTGAGCTCGGCAGCACTAGACCGCTAACCTGCGGGGCTTCTGTGCAGGGCGGAAGTGATGTAATGAACACGAACTGAATACTCCTCGGACTGACCCTCCGCACAAACGGCACAAGCCGGGGCGGAACGGGGCCACGAGGGGAGTAGGAACAGGTAAGAGTGACTGTGGCAAGCTACTAATGCAATGTGCAAAATACAATTTTTAAAAAGAAAGTCTGCGTGCTGTTAAATCAGCAACAGAGTCAAGGTACAAATACAGTTTTAAAATGCTAAAATGCGTGCTATTAAGTCAGCAGCAAGATTTACGACTGCCTGCTACCACAGCCTAGGTCGACCGTGTATGTCAATGAGGCTGGGAGCAAAGAGGAAGTTAAATAAACAGTGAGCTCGGCAGCACTAGACCGCTAACCTGCGGGGCTTCTGTGCAGGGCGGAAGTGATGTAATGAACACGAACTGAATACTCCTCAGACTGACCCTCCGCACAAACGGCACAAGCCGGGGCGGAACGGGGCCACGAGGGGAGTAGGAACAGGTAAGAGTGACTGTGGCAAGCTACTAATGCAATGTGCAAAATACAATTTTTAAAAAGAAAGTCTGCGTGCTGTTAAATCAGCAACAGAGTCAAGGTACAAATACAGTTTTAAAATGCTAAAATGCGTGCTATTAAGTCTGCAGCAAGATTTACGACTGCCTGCTACCACAGCCTAGGTCGCCGTGTATGTCAATGAGGCTGGGAGCAAAGAGGAAGTTAAATAGACAGTGAGCTCGGCAGCACTAGACCGCTAACCTGCGGGGCTTCTGTGCAGGGCGGAAGTGATGTAATGAACACGAACTGAATACTCCTCAGACTGACCCTCCGCACAAACGGCACAAGCCGGGGCGGAACGGGGCCACGAGGGGAGTAGGAACAGGTAAGAGTGACTGTGGCAAGCTACTAATGCAATGTGCAAAATACAATTTTTAAAAAGAAAGTCTGCGTGCTGTTAAATCAGCAACAGAGTCAAGGTACAAATACAGTTTTAAAATGCTAAAATGCGTGCTATTAAGTCAGCAGCAAGATTTACGACTGCCTGCTACCACAGCCTAGGTCGACCGTGTATGTCCATATATAGGAAAGGATTCTGAATCTTCAACCATATATTTATTCCGAACATTCTCCATCTTTGTTTCCATGTTTACTCATTGTTTTCATCTCCATGTTTTACATATGCCCATCCAGGATTTTCAAAGCAGCACAAAGGGGGTTCAATATTCCTCATACACAGCATCATGTACCCAATGAATTTCGGGATAACTCCCTTCCTCACGGGTAACTACAATGCAAGATGTAAGAAAAGGAACTCATTAGTATGGTCAATTAATAATAATAAACTGAATGAAAGCATAAGTGCTGCATCCTACATTATCACCTAATAAAATATAACCCTTTAACTTAAAGGCCAGCAGTGCGACCCTGCACATAAGCACACATTCAAAACCCTCCACACCAATATAATTTCAGTGACAAGCCCCATTACAAACAACCAAGAGTGTGCACAAAACTCCCCTAAATTTATGGGTAGCATAACATAAGATGGTTAAACAAGCCTTGGCATAGCCAATAGGTCTCGCTTTTGGGACCTTATTAGTATTTAGTTATGCAGCAGAATATCCTTGGTGCAACAACATCAACCGTTGCATGGCTAAACTCTTATAAGGTCCCAAAGGCGAGACCTATTGGCTATGCCAATTCTTGATACCTAAGGATTGAAGGCTATGAATTAATTAGCTACAGAATCTGCAGACCTGAGTAAAAATGCAATTTTTGGCAGCTGACAAAAAAGTCGGATGTTTCCTTACCAATCCCTTTTCCACTCTGTGCCACCCTAATTGTAAATATGTGTAATGTAATTATGCAGAAAAATAACAGTACAGTGTGCTGTATTGTCTTGTCATTAACACCTTCGCTGCAGTGGCTATTCCGCCGCAGCGCTAAGGGGGCGGGGCGGCCGCGCGGCGCGCCCATGCTGGTGACGGAACCGCTCCGTCACCAGTCTCGGTTGAGCTGTGCTCATGACGGAGCGGTTCCGTCATGGCCCCACCCGCTCAATGGAACGCCCAGCGCAGGCGCGGAATCCACGCTGCGCAGGCGCGGCGAGCGGGCCATGACGGAACCGCTCCGTCATCAGCACAGCGCAACCGCGGCTGGTGACGGAGCGGTTCCGTCATCAGCGTCGAAAAGGTTAAAAGAAGACTCACAATCAAACGACTCCCTAAATTGTTTAGATTTTTTGCATTATTAAAGAAATGAATATGAAACACATTAATATAAAGGGCATCAGGTTAACACCAATTCGTTGGTTACACACGTGCTTTTTCTGAATTCTGCATTGATAGTAGCAGCTTTCCCTTGATAAGGGTCACACAATGGAGGAGGAGAGAGAGAAAGGAAGAAGTGGGAGCTAAAAAAAGTAGCCACGTAGTGGAGTTAAGCGAGAAAGGGAGGGGATGAGAATGACCTGAAACTTTAAATTGTCTAGCGCACACCATGCGTGTGCTGGGAGGCTTCCACTTACCCCATTTTAAATGTGATGGCTACACTGCTTACACCCAGGCAAGATCTGGACGCAGAGCAGAAATGTGATCGAGGAATGATAATCACAGCTAAGCTAAAAAATAAAAGGTTTTAAAAAATCAGAATATTTCATAATATTATGCACATTTCTGGGGAACTTAGCCACATCAAAGCTTTAGCAAAGTTATATAGAATCATAAGGAAAATGTACACTTTAATCAATGCCATTCTTCCTGCCACAAAGATTGGGAAACCAATCTATAGTAATCCAGTACACAAAATATTTTAGCAAGATTATGTCTCAATTTGTCCCCTGGCACTAACTTAAAGGGGTATATAGAGGCTATGGGAGTTTGCTAAGTTTTGGCAAGTCACATATATTGTCAGTAGTATGCCTTGAAATTGTGTTATGCAATGACAATTTTTCCCATGGGGAAACTGTTCCCATAACCAGCACAAAGTCTCCCATGGGTGTTACATGTATGTGCATTCACATGCTAGCACCCATGGTATTTGACACAAATCCCTAACTACTAACATTGGGAGTCATCTTTTTCCCAAAAAAAGAAACACGCACATCCTTGAGGCAGGCCTCAGCTTGAATATATTTATTTCTGATGGAGACTTCTAACCACAGCTACCTCATCCTTCAGACACATAGGGGCATATGTATCAAGGTTTAGCATCGCCCTTGCACCACGCAGGGTGAC
This sequence comes from Lissotriton vulgaris, assembly GCF_964263255.1. Taxonomy (NCBI): domain Eukaryota; kingdom Metazoa; phylum Chordata; class Amphibia; order Caudata; family Salamandridae; genus Lissotriton; species Lissotriton vulgaris. The sequence continues at coordinate 1,935,236,041 of NC_141689.1, read as the reverse complement.
GCAAAACTTAAATGAGATTTATCAAGCCACGCTAGGCCACCTTGCATGGCACTGAGTGGCCTGATAAAGTCTAGAGTAACACAAAGCTGTACAAATTGCTGTCTTGCCTTACTTTGCAGCATCGAGGAGTGCCGTGGGTGGGGCGTGGGTGTTCCCATGCATACACCTGTGGACTCTGACACAGTCCCAGATTTACCAAGATTGGTAGACCTGGTAATGCATCAATATAGTACTCCTCCCCACCAGATGCGCAAAAAGGAGCAATATATTTTTTCTCCTCGCTGTTTCTGAGGATTGTTTTTGTGCAGGGAGGTTTACCTTCCTGCACAAAAACAATTATGGCTGCAATGCAGGCACCCTTGCAACATGACGCAAGGTTGCCTGCATTGACACTAGGCAGCCTAAAGTGCTCCAGCACTAGGGAAGGATAGGAATGCGCCATTTATTTGTAAATACAGCGCATTGCTGTCCTTTCATGCAGCGCTGCTAGGTGGCTTGAGTGAATGTTTGATAAATATGGCCCTCAGTCTTACATGAAGTTACCTGACCGCTGTCAGACGTACGGCTGAAAAGTTTCCAGATCCATTCTGATGTCTGGGGAATATTCAAAAGGTGAGGAATCTGTGGTACGATAGAGTCTCTACCAGAAAGAGCATTACAGAAGGTACGTAACTTCTTCATGTTTCTCAAAAATGGTAAAACTTTGCATGTGTGCTGCACTGTACAGCATACAATAGTTTGTGAGTTTTAAACTGTATCAGAACATTTATAATTGGTGTAAGAAGGTATTGTGAAGGGCGGTGTGTGTCTCGATAGGTAGTCTGTTTTTGCACCAGAGCAGGGAAAGAGACCAGAAGCAAGCCATGCTTAGGCAATATTGCTCTGCGATGCTCTCTTCCCCCAGCACCTCCCAATTAGGTACAGTGATACCTAAAATTTAGTAAATATGTCCCATTGTGTTATAACTAAATATGTTTGCAATTGGGATTGATAATGATCCATACTTTCATATATAACTAATTGTTTACAAAACGGGCAGTGTTTTAATTTTTTTTAAACAAAAAATTAATTTAGTTTATTGAGCTGCAGCTGACCTACACTAATTCACAAATAATTTTACACACAATAATTAAATACTAGGGGCTAGATGTAGGTAATTCCGATGTACCTGCTCTTAAATACGAATTTTACCGATTCGGTATTTAAGAGTAGGTAAATAGGAAGGAGGCAGATGTAGGTAATTTTAATTTTACAATTACCGAATCTGTAAGATTCGGTATTTACCGATAGATTGGGTGGTAAAACCGACTCCTAAAGGGCCTGTGGCACTCTTTGAAGTGCCAGCTACATCTGGATTTACCGAATCGGTAAATATACTGATTCGGTATTTTACTGATTCAGTAAATTTACCGAATCTGTAAAATATAGGCCCCCTACATTAGAAAACCCTAATACCGGTCAGTAACGGCCGCTCCTACATCTGGCCCTAAGGGTATAAAATGTGTAAAGTATTTTAATTTTCTTACATTCTTCCACAGTCCTGCATGTTGGTGCTACACAGCATTGTGTTTTACTACAATTTCCCTCCACAAAGCAGCCTTTTTAGCTAGAGGGATATTTGATGTGACAGACATATACGATACAATAAGCTTTATTTCATTTGTAAAACACAATTATAAAAGCGTACAAAAATGCAGCACATTAAAAAGTTCCAGTACACAATAGCTAAATACATTAGAAAGAACCGTTGTTAAAATATACAAAAAATATACAATGCTTAAAATACATAAAAAACTAGGGAAGCCATGATATATTGCAGCAGTACAATCAGTGGATGCATTGTAGTCTTTGTCCATTCCATGAACTGTACCCATTCCAGTTTTATTGGAGTTGCATCGTGTTTCTAGATCTAACAATCGCCCTCAAAAAAGTGGATACAGCTGCAATGGTGTATGCATTATCTAAAGTATTTAGTTTATCGTTTGCTCCTCTGCAGGTTCGCAAGCCCCATGATATAAGTAGGGGTTTTAGCAATCTTTCCCTTGGGTAACTATAGAATGTGCAGAAAAGTATGCAGTGGATATTAGACTGGTAAGAAATATTGTCACATGGACAGATTCTTTTGTCTCTTGACCAATCGTTACAGTGAGGGAAACTAACTATTCTAAAAAAAGTATCCATGCGAAAACGGGTCAAAAGCATGCGGTTAAAATTGGGTTGTTCAATCAGGAGATACAGCTGTACCCCTTCAGTAGCGGTAATCAAGTGATGATCCATGACCGTACTTTTGAACTTTTCTGCCCGCCATCTTTTGTTCTCTAGATGCTGTGAGAGGAGTTTTTTCAGTGCTATTCGAGGCACGTTTGCCATGCTATCTGGGTTGAAAAAGTATTCTGGGTTGCCGATGTCTTTCAGTAGATTTTTCACATAACGAATCCATTTGATGTTTCTCACCCCATCTAAAGCCAGACAGTCCTTTAAAACCTCTCTAATTCAGGGTGGTCTCTGGATTTACCCAAACGTTATGCCATAATAGGACAGGAGAGGATTTTATAATATCTGTAATATATGGCATAGCTAATTCGACATGAACCACATAGGTTGCGGTGCCCTTTGGGGTAGCCAGTAAATAGCGAAGAAAGCGGTTTTCAACGCGTTGGATGGAATCCGCCTGGTCGATCCCCCAAAGACCTGCTCCATATGTGCCAGTCAAAGTGCATTTGGCCTTATAAATCTGAAGGAGTTCTCTAACTGGTCTCTCACCCAGTTTGTTTGCAAAATTAGTCAGGGCACCCGTGGCTCTTGAAAGCGCTAAGCCCCTACTAGTTACGGCCGGTTTCCAGAAGCCCCTTCTCTCAAAGTTTATGCCAAGATAGCAAAATCTATCAATAAGCTCCACCTTTTTACCATCTAAAAGATTGGGCAGGGTATCCTTCTGTTCTTAGTTCCGCATGACATAGTGTATGTTTTTGAAACATTCACGCGGAGGCCTCTGATTTTCATAAATTTCTCAAATTTTTTCCACCGCCCTTTGCAGGCCTACCCTTGTCTGGGACAAAATTGCTGCGTCGTCCGCGTAAAGAAGTATGGGGATAAGTGTCCCATTTACTGTAGGGTAGTTGTGGTAGGCTTCGGTGAGGTAATGTCCTATCTTATTAATGTATAAGGTAAAGAGCAGGGGTGCTAAGATGCACCCCTGTCTTACTGCTCTGTGGATCCGGAACATGTCTGAACACTCACACCTCCAACCAAATCTGACACTCGCACCTGCCCCATTATACAGTTCTTTGACAAATATGAGGATTTGATTGTCCAGACCAATCTCAGATAAGGTTTGCCAGAGCATCTCATGGTCCACGCAGTCGAATGCGGAACTAAGGTCCACATATGTTACGAAAAGGTTTCTTTTTTTGGCATGGATATACTTAGATGTTATTAAGGCCAGATTTAATCACTGCTCAATAGTTCCTTTGCCAGCCCTAAAACCATATTGTAGGTTGGTGATGATCTCATGCTCTTCCATCCAAACCTGCATTCTATTTAGGATGATCCTACCTGCGACCTTCATTAAGCCATCAAGTAGCGAAATTGGTCGGTAGCAGGTAGGATCGTTCCTGTCCCCCTTTTTGAAAATCGGGACTACAATAGCCTCCGGCCAGGTAGGGATGAAACCTATGTGGCTAGAGGAGTTGAGCACATTTGTCAAAATAGGTGCCCACAGGTCTATCATAGACTTAAATGCGTCTATTGGAACGCAGTCCGGCCCCGGTGCCTTCCCTGACGGAGATTCCTTGAGTGCCCTAATCACTTCCTCGTGGTTGAACTGGATGCCCAATGGAAAAGAGCTTCTCAGGTTATGTACCACCGGTGCATCAGGTTCTTTAAGCTGGGAGGTCTATCTCTTTATATAAGCTTTCAAAGGGTCTAACCCAGGATTCTGCTGGGATAGCTAGGTCTATTTGGGGTCCCTGGTTATTTTGCAAAAACGGGGCATATACCGCCTTCCAAAACGCTGTGCTATCATTCCTCTCCGTTATAAAAACAACAATGGTTATTATTTTTTATAAGAATTTTTATAATAATTGCTCCCCGAGGTCCTGTGCCGACTTAAATTGGGGTCCCTTGTTGTTTTAAAATATATCATTCCTCTCCGTGGCTTCATGGAGAGCTAACCACGCCATCCTTTTTAGCTCGTTTTTCCTACTTCTTATAGTGGCCCGGTAAAGGCGCCTAGCTGACTGGATAGTCTCCCGAGACCTCGTAGAGGAATGAAGTGCTTTCTTTAAAGCAGCAAGCGCCTTGGTGCAATTCCCGTTGAACCATCCCTGACTCTCCTTTGGGGGATGGTGAGACACTTTAGTTAGTAGGCTTTTTATTCCAGAGCAAATTTTTATAAAGGAATCAACAATAGTTTGGTGATCGCCTTCGTCGGAGAGGCAAATTTGGAACTCCTCATAATTATTCCCGACAAGCGTTTGGATAAAGTTCATAGACACCACCTTCTCCCATTTAATGCAGTACCCATTTCTGCTTGCTAACCTGGGTGTTACGTTGTATAACATTTTATTTATTGGGTTTGAGGGAGAATTATCAGGCTTCAAATTTACAGAGATGGGATAGTGATCGCTGAGGGCAATGTCAACAGTATCCCAGTTTAATACAGCCCCTGCATACCTGGATGATAAAAGTATAAAATCGATAATTGAGTTGCAACCCCTCCCATTAAAGGTGGGTCTAAATGTTTTAGGGGGTGCAGAGCTCATTGACAAATGACAAAATAAAATGGGAAGACAAGGAGTTGATAAGATCCCCTAATTTTGAGTGAAGAAAATGGGACGGAGCTCCTTCTTTAAAATCACCCATTCCGCAGACACCCGCCGCTCCTCGGGGACAAAGAGGGCAATTAAAGTCCCCTACCCACAACAAGGCCATGTCTCCTGCCGTCCGTTCCTCAATTTTTATAATGTCGGACAGCATGTTTTTTATGACAGGTTCAATTGATGCTGGAGGAATATTATTATAGAAATTCACCAGAGTCATGTTCTTTAAGGGTCCCCAAGCTGTAACTATTATTTGGTAAAATTCGTTAGTAAGGAGCTTTACATTTGGAGATCCAACAGTGGATGAAATATAGGTGCTTAAGCCCCCCTTATGTTTGCCACTTTGGCTTGGCATGGCCGGAGTGTGAAATGTTTTGTAGCCCAGGATTTGTATTTCCTTTTTTGCCCAGGTTTCTTGTACACAAACAATGTTATGTTTTAGTGCCACTGCTTGCCATGTTGAATTATTAATTTTGTCAGACAGACCCGCCACGTTCCAGCTGAGGATACTGCTGGTAGGTGGCGGCTCTATCAAAGGGAAGTTATTTATAGTCCTTAATGTGGCACTTTCTATAGTTCCCCATGAAGGCGGCAAAGCAGAAAGCAGTCGTTGCCCGTCACAATTGACTACAGGGTTATCCATCAGTGATTTCACTGAATGTGGCTCGGTCGCCACAATTATGGTAGCTTTTTTTGCAGGGGGGTTGAAAACTATTTTTGATGGCAAAGAATTTGTGGTGCCCATGTCATTAATTATGATTTTTCGGACATTATCTGTGGGGCAGCTGTCCTGATTGAAATTGCTTTAATTATTTCCGTTTTCCCCACTAATAATTTTAAGAGTGCTATTATCAAAGCTTCCCACAATAGAAGGCTCCATAATGGTGACCGGGACAATATTGGCTACGTGATTTTCCTCGCCCTTCCTTCCCCCACACCCACTCCTTAGTGATTTTTGTATGGAGGGTTTAGTGGTGGCCATAGGGTTACTAAGTTCCACCCATGGCTGAGAGACGGTAGGTGAAGGTCCCTATTGGCGGATTAGTATGGTGAGACACAGGTGAGGTCCTAAGCATAACCTTGTTAGGTCAATCTACCCCATTCAGTTCCATAAGTGTGGCAAAACGATTTAAGGTATGGATGTTAATGCTTGAGCCCCCCAGGATGTTCTGGTATGAATTCATTAGACTTGATTGCTGGGGTAGTAGGGACCTAGAGTAGAAATAGCTTAAATCATGAATCCTGATCCCCTCCCCTCCGCTTTCTTGGTACCAGTCAGTTAGATATGTGCTTACCCTGGGGTCCCTAAAGTTGAAAATTATGACATCCCCCTGGATGTCTTTAGGCCTCTGTCCAACCCATCTCAGCCTTCTTACATGCAAGATTTCACCGTTGAGATTAGGGGGTAGTGGTCTGTTGGTTCTCAGCCAATAGATGACTTTATTTTTGAGTTCAGAATACCCTTCGGTTTTCCCTTTTTCCAATTATGGGACCCTCGTCAATACAGCGACGTATGGAGCCGCTTCTGGGGGCAAGTCTATTTGTATGTTGGTATCTTTAAGAATGTTTAAATGCTCCCTGGTTCCGTTTCCCTGTCTTTCCTCTCGATTTTTCGATTGTCCTACATTTCCTTCTATCCTAGATTTCATTGGGTGGCTGCTTATCTTCAGTGAGATCAGTATTTTATCATGTGGTGATTTAGAGGGGTCTGGGGTTTTGTTCACCTTACTTAGATTATGCTTCCTTGATTGCGTTGTTATGATTTTATTCCGGTTTTCAGCTGCCAAGTCTTTTAAAATGGCAGTATTTGAGGTGATTGCCTCTTGTATTACCCCCAGGTGGTCAGCTATCCTTTTCACTCTTTCCAGCAATGGAAGTAATAATGATTTCAGTAAAACTTCAATATTCCCCATTAGCTCTTGAGATGGGAGAAAGGGCATTGGTATCTGATCTGGGGCTATGTTCCCTGTTTCTATAATTTGATTTGTAGGAAGATATTTAATAATCTTAGGTTGTTTCGATTGCCTACCCTTTTGTCTATTTCCCCCCCCACCCCCCGCTTTCTCTTTAGGGTGAGCCCTTTTGGTTGTGGTAAAGATCTGGATTTGTTTTGTCCATTGGACTTCGAGTGGTTATGTGTCAGTGATTCTTCTGAAATAATTTCTAGCACAGGATCTATGCTAGAGTCCTTGTTGCTGTGTGTCCTAATCAGCTCGGATAATGCTGTTTCGTCTTTGGACTGAGATGGAAAACTAGTATCACTATGTATGGCATCCTCCTTCCCTGAGATTAAAGTTGGGGTGGTCGCTAATTGAAGGTGTCCTAGTGATGAGCGTTTCCTCTGAAATTCTGTGGAAAGACGGCGCTCAGTGGCGGCTATCTCGTATTCCAGCACTGAGGCCGCCCTAGTGATGAATTGATCCAGGGTCCCTCTCACTGACCCGCCCACCACGGATTTCCTCCCTTTGCTACCCCTTTGTAATAAAAGAGAAGGAAACTCTCCAGGAGACAATTCCAGTTAATCCGGTAGGCAGATCCTTTAATGTGCAGCCAAGCGTCTCCATTCAAGCAACAACACACACACGCGACTCAAACTTGCATGCACGCCACAACATTCAAAGAACAACATACAGACACGCGGCACAAATCTACATACACACCTCACGCGAACACAACACGCGACAATATACACATTCAAACCATAACACGATGTTTATTGTTTGTGAATGACGCGCGTGCGTTCGCGCGCGTCATTTCAAACAATAATCATACACTACACCCTTGGGGACATATTCTGCTCAGATCTGTGCTTATTCACTATATAGTTTGGATACAAACACATTGGTAAGCTGGAAACAGAATAAAGGTGAAACGAGTAGATGAAACAGCTAGAGTTCACAGTACTTTAAATGGATATGTCCCGGATTACCTATGCAGCGGAGACGAAAGGGGGGTTGCCCTGCCCGTCCTCCTCTGGCCTCCGAGGGTCACAGAGGGCCCGCCCTTTGCCCGGGCTTAGCCCGGCGCCGCCCGCGCGCGTTCCGCAACGCGGAGGGAGCGCCGGTGTTATCAGCGCCTCCGAGCGCGGATGTGGGCGTGAGTGGGCGTGTCAGTCCCGCAAGGTGTTCTGGGGGCTGTAGTCCCCCCCGACAGCGGCCGCTTAGTGGTGGAATATGCGGCGGCAGGGGGGAGCAAGAACACCCGTTGATGGCCACGCACTGGTCTGCGTGAGGGAGGCAGCTGGGCAAGAGTTCCAAAGCCAAAAGAATCCAGGTGTGTGTTTTCAGGAGCGTCACCCGCTCCACCGAGGGAGCGCCAGTGTTATCAGCGCCTCTGGGCACAGAAGTGGGCGTGGGTGGGCGTGTCAATCCCGCCAGGTGTTCTGGGTGCTGTAGTCCCCTCCTGACAGCGGCCGCTTAGTGGTGGAATAAGCAGCGGCAGGGGGGAGCAAGAACACGCGTTGATGGCCACGCACTGGTCTGCGTTAGGGAGGCAGCTGGACAAGAGTTCCAAAGCCAAAAGAATCCAGGCGTGTGTTTTCAGGAGCAATACCCGCTCCACCGAGGGAGCGCCGGTGTTATCAGTGCCTCCGGGCACGGAAGTGGGCGTGGGTGGGCGTGTCAGTCCCGCAAGGTGTTATGGGGGCCGTAGTCCCCCCCAACAGCTGCCGCTTAGTGGTGGAATATGCGGCGGCAGGCGAGAGCAAGAACACCCGTTAATGGCCATGCACTGGTCTGCGTGAGGGAGGCAGCTGGGAAAGAGTTCCAAAACCAAAAGAATCCATGTGTGTGTTTTCAGGAGCGTCACCCGCTCCACCGAGGGAGCGCTGGTGTTATCAGCGAAAGTGGGCGTGGGTGGGCGTGTCAGTCCCGCAAGGTGTTCTGGGGGCTGTAGTCCCCCCCGACGGCAGCCGCTTAGTGGTGGAATATGCGGCGGCAGGGGGGAGCAAGAACACCCGTTGATGGCCACGCACTGGTCTGCGTGAGGGAGGCAGCTGGGCAAGAGTTCCAAAGCCAAAAGAATCCAGGCGTGTCTTTTCAGGAGCGTCACCCGCTCCACCGAGGGAGCGCCATTGTTATCAGCGCCTCCGGGCGCGGAAGTGGGCGTGGGTGGGCGTGTCAGTCCCGCAAGGTGTTCTGGGGGCTGTAGTCCCCATCCAACAGCGGCCGCTTAGTGGTGGAATATGCGGCGGCAGGGGGGAGCAAGAACACCCGTTGATGGCCACGCACTGGTCTGCGTGAGGGAGGCAGCTGGGCAAGAGTTCCAAAGCCAAAAGAATCCAGGTGTGTGTTTTCAGGAGCGACATATGTTATTATTGTTTTTTCACCTTGTAATCAAATTCCAAATTTCCTCCATGACACAGTGAAGCTTCCTTGCTATTGTAGTTTCCTGAGCACCCCCTCCTTTCTAAAGAGTGATGTCCTGACTTGTAGGCTTTTCTTTGCCTGATTTCTCGAACCTTGGAACAATCCACATATTTTGCATTGCATTTGTGCCATTTTTTAATAGAGTATTGCAAATTAAGCCTGCCTTGTGTCTCGCAACAGTGCTTTGCACCATGCAAGAACACTTTGCATCACATGCCAAGTTGCACTATGAAGCATAGCTTTGCACGGTTGTGCAACTCATAATAAATATTACACTGCCCATGTACATAAAAAGTTGTGCAAAGAACCAGAATATTTTTCGCATGCACAACTTAGCACTGCACTACTTTGAGTAAATCTTGCCCACAGTTTGTTCTATAATTGAAAATTTGACACATGCATGCCCAATTGTTTGTACAGTGTTTCAACAGAAAGCATCAAGCCACTTCCTATCAATATAGAGTATAAAAGGTCTGTTGATGTGACGCTGAAGAGATGAGTGTTTCACATTTTTAAAATAGCCAAGCTTAAAATCTACAAGCAACACGTTTCACCTGTTGTCCCCAACCACTGAACAAAATATACCCTAGAGTATGTTCCTATTCAGTGGAGGATGATTATCTAAACATAGCAGGTTGTCTCATACCAGTGTATTTGCTCCCTCTAGTGCATGGGGCTCATCAAATGTAGGCTTAGATTTACAAATGTTTCATGCAACACAGTAGAGCATCCAAATTTCCTCTGCTACATTGCACAAGGGGGGTTGGGGGGCGCGAAGCTCAAGGCCATAGCCACTAAGATTGACATGCTACTGCTGTCACCCCCTTTGCTGGTATATAAAAAAGCTGCTTTGTGCAATGCACATCCTGCAGTGTGGTGCAGAGGTTAGTGTGCACTGTCTACTCTTTGGTTTGTGCTGGAATCACACCTTTCCACTAATCATTTATATGCATAGAACACTTTGCATCACATGTCAAGTTGCACTATGAAGCATAGCTTTGCACGGTTGTGCAACTCATGATAAATATTACACTGCCCATGTACATAAAAAGTTGTGCAATGCAGCGCAATATTTTTTCGTATGCACAGCTTAGCACTGCACTACTTTGAGTAAATCTTGCCCACAGTTTGTTCTATAATTGATAATTGGACACATGCATGCCCAATTGTTTCCCCAAGTATTGTATGCATGCTGTGCACTGCACCACGCCTTGGATGTGGCAGTTTCCTGCAGCTGTGCTTTCTGCTTTCAGTCAAGTAGAGAAGCAGCGCTGCACCGTCAGGCTATCAGAGAGCCCCGTTAACCTGGCCTAGAAGGCCTTTACGATGTAGCAACAGTGGGCAAAGGCTTTTGTTATCAACTGTTGCTACTTCGTTGCAGTGAGTTACCAGATTTAGGATTTAGTGTAAGCGAAAGAGGCTCTGTATGAGAACGACGCATAACACATAGAATTATAGATAACAGTCAATTACTGGGATGTTTTTAACTGAGAGTGTCTGAGTGTCTTCAGATAGACAACACGAGTGAACCGGTAGTTGACTATGATGTCACTCAGGAAGCGCAGGCGAAAACATCCCCGTAATTAGCTTTTTACCCATCTATAATGTTCTGTGTGCACTGACAGTTTGACAGACTGCTCCATCATGTTGACACAGACAACAGACTTCTGGTATGACACAAATTGCATGCAATAACAATAAACCCAATACCATGGGGACTGAGAATACCCTTAAAGCCCACACTTTGCAAGGAAATAAGAGATATGATTTTAAACAAATGCAGTCTGGATTGTTTTGTAATGACAGGTAAAGAATTGACTAAAAAGACATGATAGGTTTCTAGATTTTTTTTTGTAGAAACACAGAGGTCAGTGTTCTGGACCCCCTGACACGGAGGACTCAGGGTACCAATCCGGATCAGAAAAACAGTTGTACTGCAACTATTCCATAACTCACTGAGTAATCTTTGAGCAATAGGTGTTTCAGGTAACAATCAGTACCATGAGACATTACAAGAATAGTTAATGTAATCCCAAACCCTCTATCAATAAAGAATGACACACTCAAAAACAATAGAACATGAGAGATATATTTTAAATATTTATTTAAAATCAGAATCCTAGTCTAATGAACATAGTATGAATTTTAACCCAAAAAAAACAAATAAAATGGTGTTTTACCGAAAGTGTAAATAAGAGGCACCACTCCAACATGGTTGCAGTGATAAATCTATAGCCAACCCACTCTTTTCTGCTATTTCTAAGCACTAATCTATATCTAGCACAACAAAACTAAAATCTATTTAAAGGTTTAGAGATGGTGAACACCTGCATACCTGTTTGAACAATAGATTTTATGTTCAATGCTGTCACAAGTTCTGATATTCTCATCTCATGTGGCAGCTGCACTCATAAGTCAGCTAAAGCTAAATTCCTCCCATCCCGGTAGACTTTAATTGGGACATGAGATATGATGCTAAGCGGCCTGTCCCAGAGTCGCTTGGCGTGAAGTTTTCCCTCTGCCCGTCACTCTCTGAACGTGACTTTTCTAACAGAATCTCATTGTAGTTAGAAACACTTTACTAAAACAATGAACAGAAAGTGGCCTGATACCCTTTTAATTATTTTCATTCTACAAGATTACACTCTTTTGAAATAACAGTAAATGAGACGCATAGTTGTCAACCTTCTAGAAAATCTTAGAAGCCCATAACAAACTAATGTAAAATGTGCTGCTTTCGTCAGCACACGTAGAAAGAGGAAAATGCCTCTGAGGATTGTTCATATGTAAGGAAGGTGTTCTTTCTTGCACAAAACAGTCCTGATTACAACACAGGCACCCTTGCACCATGACTAAAGGGTTCCTGCATTGGCACTAGGCAGCAAAAAGTGTGCTGGCACTAAGAAAGGACAGGAATGCGCAGTGTAATGTTAGATTCGATGCATTCCTGCCCTACCCCTTTCACGCAGCCCAGTGCAGCAAAGTTGCTTGCTGCGTGAACATTTTAAAAATATTGGCCAAAAGTGATTACAAGGATTGTTTTGGGACATACTTGTATGGTAAATTATTGAAGACTTTGGTCTAAGTCTTGGATTAGACTACAATAGAAAGTATGAAAGGATTACCTGACTACAAAAGATGGTGGACAGAAAAAAATGCCTGTCCAATTTGTGCATTGTATAATATTTGCTTTGTTAGCGGTATGATTTATTAACTGTCGTGAACATTTTTTAAGCATTGTGATTCAAAATGATAGGTACATTATCCTTTAGCCAGACAAAGCAGGTGACCGCGACACATCCTAATGTATATAGATGTATGACGTCCATATTGGCTAATCTGTTTGCTAGTTGGAATCCACATAATGGGGTGAGTGGAAGCACCAGAAAAAAAGGGGCTGTACACTCAGTTTGGAACATAAGTACGTTATTGGAGATGTGAATTGTAAATTTGATGTCTAATATAGACTTATAGCCTGCCGTAGCGGGCTATACCGGTCATTTAAAGCCTGCTCAAGCATTAAAGGCCCGACCCAAAGGAGAGGGCCTTCAACAAGGGAGTAGGACTTTATGACGGTATATCCCAGTTACGGAGGGCAAAAAGGCTACTAGAGCATTCCGCCAATAGAGGGCAGAATGTTCTAAGAAATAAAACAAAGTTCTCACAAAGCCCAGGCTCCGGGAGGCCTTTGTTCACAGCAACAGCTGTGAACGACAAAATTGGAATGTTGGAGTGCCGGGCGTCTACCAGCCATTAGAATCCAAGAGCACTCCGTAGTTTTTAATGGAGCGCCTAATATTCCAATGTTCTAATTTCAGTTATTGCTGATTATACTATTTAGCCATATTAGTAATTCTCCTGAAAATGGGGCATCTGAATGAAACGCTGAGGGAGATGGATGAGAAATATTGTTTCCATTAATGGCAAAAGAATTATGAATTATAAATGTATTTTCAACAAGTATGAATTGTTATTGACTGACAATGATTATGGATTATACATTTATTATAAACAAGCACTAATTGTTGATCACTAAAAAAATGGAAAGAATAAAATATTTTTTAAACTTTATGAGTGGATGCTCTTACTTATGACAACCCATTTTGATATGTGATCATTTCACACACCACAATAATCAACCATGTTACATAATTTTGGATCACTTGGAGGTGACCCAACATTCAATTGCTATAAAATGAGGGCAGTAACCAAAGCGTAATAAATACTCCTCTCGTAAATGTTGCTCTTTTTTCTTTTGGCAGTAGAAGGGGAACTTGGCTTTAGTCCCAAACGTAAAATCCACAATTTCTCATAAGATGATTTGCTTTGACATCACTTTATTCATAACTTTGGATCATACAAGTTCCCCAAAAAAATGCATAGTTGGTTTCTCATGGTATAATATAAAATATTCAGTTAAAAAAAGTCATTAAAACCCATTTAAAGGAAAGAAAAAAAGCTTAATGATTAATTTAATCAAATACGCAATTTCCTCGTCTTTACAGAGAGGCACAAGAAGGACGCGACACAGTTACAGACTAAGTGATCGGACAACATTCGTAAAAAGAACATTTCCTGGCGACATTGTCTAAATTTGTATTAGGGAGTAAGAACCTATTATGATGTTCCAAGTTGAACTTGCAGAAGAAAAAGATGTGTAAATCAGATTGGGGTGAAACATCATCACATGGACAAGAGGGAAAAGCTTGTATTGAAAAAATACCTAATGGAAATCCCAACAAACATGAAATAAGGTTTAATCGGAACCTAGTTAAACTAGATCTGTAGTGTGAATTTATCACCATCGACAGATATGTGGGTTACCCCTCACTGAGGATCGAGCCGTGGCTTGTACCATATATTTGGTACTGTTACTTTGGAGCCTTTTTTCAGCCATGTAATTTAAATACAGATTTTGAGATACTCGAGCAATTGCTTGGCGTTTCAAAGATCTTTCCTAATCCCAAGGCATTTACTAGGGCATTTTTATATCAAAAATCTTTTTTATTAAAATTTTTCTCAGGGAGTGCAACAATAGCATTACAGAAGCAACATTCGTCGTAAATACATTTCGCCCAGTTATACAGTTCGCTATTGAAGGATACAGTTTTCCCAATAGGACCGTGGCAAGTTAACGTTGAGATATGACACAGCATCATCATGGCATGTTCCTTTCATACTCCTGCGTCTAAGTTACAATCTACCCTCCCTTGAGAGGAACAAAGAAAGGAAACTTAATTGTGCCTAAAAGAAACGAAAAGAAAAAAACTAACTGTGATGTCATGGTGCTATATAGAGAAGAAAAGACAAAAAAAGAAAAGAAGAAGGTGAGCATGAGGAGTGAGTTACGGGGCTTCTACTCAGGCGATCGGCGCGCCAATCGGCAGACCCGTCAATTTGGAGTAATTAGATAAGGAACGAATTGAGAGTCCTGAGCCTCGGGTTGCAAGTCGTCAGAGGGAGCCACTCCAATAAATAGGTGACCAGCGGGAACCAAATGTGATCAGAACTTTTCCTGGTGTCTTCGATTATATCGGTCATGCACTTCAGAGCCAAAACCCTCCACAGGCTTGCATGCCATTGGGTTAAGGATGGGGCCTCGTGTTTTTTCCAGGCTGCGGCAACTGTAATTTTGGCGGCCCCCAAACAAATCAACATCACTGATTTGTCCCCCTGCGTCTGTCGTTTCAACTTTGAATCTCGGCCCCCAAGTAGAACTTGTTCCATGGAGCTGGGTATGGGATAGCCTAAGATAAGCTTGATTTGGGACAAGATTTCCTTCCAAAAAGGTTTAATGACGGGACAGTCCCATCATATATGCCTGAAATCGCCTAACTGCCCACACCCCCTTCAGCACCTATCCGATGAGCCAGAGAAAATGTTATGAAGTTTCTGTGGGTACAGGTACCAGTCATACATGATTTTATAGAGTGCTTCCCTGAGATACAATGAGGAGTTGAATTTCTCAATGTCCCTACCGAAGTGTTCCCATCGCTTATCTTCTAGAGGGGACCCTATAAGAGCGTCCCAAAAGCGTTTGTAACATGACATCGCTCTGGGACTCATCGATTGGATGAGAGCATATAAATAGGAAATACATTCCTTGGAAGAGGATCCGGACTGAGCAAACTTCTCTATAGGGAGCAACTCCCTGGTGGTGGTGAGCCGCACCAAGGGCAGCAGCACCCAGTGTTTCAACTGCAAGTAGTGGTGGGGCATATTACCAAGCAATAGCGATAATTATCGCTATTGCTTGGTTAGAGACAAAAATTTACCGCTGAACTGCGGCGATTTTTATCGCAGATAAACCTTGGTATTACCAAGGTTTATCGCAAATGCGATAAATATCGACCGCAATGCATGAATATCGCTGAAAAGTCAGCGATATTCATGCAATACCGAGCTAATGCTCTTAGCCATGTTATCCACCTTCCATTGGATAACATGGCTAAGAACTGCTCAGGGCAGGTGTTAGCTTTTGGAGATATTCGCGCTTAGCGCGAATATCTCCAAAAATTGGTAATAGGAGATAGCGATGTTAGCGACTGTTTCCAGTCGCTAACATCTTGGCACGCCCACTTTGCATGTCATTAGTGATAAATATCACTGTCATGCAAAGTGGGGCCCAAGATGATCGCTATCTCCTACTAGCTGTCGCTAACTGGTGTTAGCGACAGCTAGGTAATAGGGAGATAATTTTATCTCCGCTTTCTTGGCTTTTAAAGCCAAAAAAGCGGAGCTAAACCCCCTTGATAATATGCCCCGGTATTCTTCTTTGGCGGTTAATGGTGAGGTCTAATAAGCAAATTATAGGGAAGTCATGCCCTTTTCCCATGCCAAATAAATTTGGTGAGCATATGCCACAGCTCCTTAAACAGCCCTCCCTCCACTGGAATAGGTAGGCCCTGGAAAAGATACAATAAGCGAGGGAGAACATTCATCTTGATGGCATTAATCCTGCCCAACCAGGTGATATAAACCACACTCCATTTTCCCAGGTCCGACTTTAGTTGTCGCAGAAGAGGGGGGAAGTTGGGTTTGTACAAATCTCATATTCGCGGAGTAAGCTTAACCCCTAAGTAAGTGATCTCCCTACTAGTACAGCGAAAGGGGGACCCTTCCTCAGTCCTTCGCCATTCGTCTTTTGGAATGGTTAGATTCATAAGGAAGGATTTGGTCAGGTTGATCTTGAATCCCGCCACCCGTTCAAATGACTCCAACTCCGCCTGGATAGCCGGGAGGAGACAATAGGGTCTGTCACTGGCAGAAGCATGTCATCAGCAAATAATGAAATCTTATGATCATCTGTGCAAAAATGTATGCCTTGGATCTCTTGATTCTTTCTGATCCTGTGGGCCCTGGAACTTTCTGGAGTTTGAGAGAATCGATTGCCTTCTGCACTTCTTCAGCTGTTATGGGTTTTGCCAATTCGTCATTGGAGCTAGCCCCCACCTGAACGAGATCTAGAGAATCCAAATACCCCGATGGATCATGAGTCCCTGGAAGCTCTGAGGTGGAAAGAGTTCTTTAGAAATTCTCAAAGGCCCCCACCTTCCCCTCCTCTGACCTGTGAGAAAAGCCCACCTCGTCGACTATTAGTTTAACATACTCTCTCTCCTGCTTGGCCCTTAATTGGCGAGCCAACAAGGATCCCACTATATTTCCGCTCTCATAACCCCAGGATTGTAAGCGTAAGATAGTTTTCTCCGCTCTGTTGGTGTAAATAGCCTGTAATTTTCCTTTTAGGGCTGTAACTTTCCGTAAAGCCAGAGTGAAGGGTTGGCCTATGAGTCTGCTCTGCCACCTTTAGTTCTTGTTCTAGTTAGAGGTGATCTACACATTGCTGAGCTCGTAAAGTAGTGGCCAGTTCAATGCACTTGCCTCGAACTACTGCCTTAAGAGAGTCCCATTTAGTTGCATGGGAAGTAGCCTCGGGATGTTTAGCTTGAGAAAGTCTTTAATGGCCATTCTTAGGTCATCACTGAGGAGTGTATCTCTGCAGAGGAAGTTAGGGAAATACCATTGCGCTTGTTTTGGGTGCGTATTGGGTCAAGTGATCGACACCTCCAGGGGGGCGTGGCCTGACAGGCAGATTGGGTGAAATTTGGCTTGCAGTAAAAAAGGGAGCAAGGTTTGGCTCATAAAGACTTGATCGATACGGGAATACGTCCTGTGGGAATGAGAGAAGAATGAGTAATCACACTTTGTGGGATTGGTATCCCTCCAGACATCTACCAATCTCATTAGCTGGAGCTGTGAACGCAGTGCCTTTCCAAACACCCCTCCCGGAGCCCTGTGTTGAGTGTGTCGTGTCCATGTCAAGATCCCAGACTAGATTGAAGTCCCCCATGGGGATTGTGTCTCTGTAGGAAGGTGGATACCTGACTATGGTTGCCCCCAACTTTTTGCCTGGTGTTTTGCTGGTTTTCCGACTTAGTTGGCCTGGGACCCTGCCAATCAGGACCCCAGGTCTACTGCTCTCTCTGTAAAATTGATTCCATGTACCTTAGGTACATATCCAATTGGTACTGGGTCACCTTATCAGACCCTGTAACTCAGGGCATAGGTGTACCCAGGGCCTACTAGGGGCTGCAGCATGTATTATGCCACCCCTGGCTGGCCATCTAAATCTGACACAACTGGCTGCACAACAGCTGGGGCAAGGTGGTGTAATCACCCTTTGCTTTAGATATAGTATACCTATATCTAACCCTAAAATGGACACACAGATTCCTATCAGTCACTCCTATGGCAGGCCTTGACAATCCTGAAGGCAGAGTGCTTGGAATCGTGTGAGATGGTGCTCTGGCATGAGCTGAGCCTGTTTGCAGCTTGCGGAACCAACTCCTAATAGCTGTTCCATGATAACGCATACCATATACTCTTAAGTGCATTATAATCCTCGCGGTTATATGCTATCTTTGGTATCGCTTTATCAAAACATGTCGAGTAAGGTGTCATACGAATTGGAATACTAACCCCTCACCAATTCTGGCAACGGGGTTAGCATTCCACCCTTCTAGAGGGACACGACATGTATGTAACTGTGAACCCCGGTTAAAGTTAACTCGAGCCTCAGCATCACAAAATGGATGCTGCCACCACAGACACAAGTCTGACCCCCTGCAGCTGGGAGTCCTTCCAGCGAGGGGAGCTTGGACAAAGGGTTTCCTGTCAGGGGCGGTGCTAGCACCATCCCAGACAGGGTTTTGTGTATCCTGGGTAGGCAGGGCTTTAGAGGAAGGTGACTGCAAGTGGCACCCCGGTGCTCACTATGCATCTGCCGGCTAGAACCAGTTCCAGGGGCACACCAGCCCCTGAGCTGGGGAAAGTCCGGCATGGGAGAGGGGTGTAACCACCCCCCTTCCTGGTCCCACCCATGGGCAGGACCTAGTCGCGTGCCAGCCCCTTTTCCTAGTATAAAGATAGGAGTGGGCCCCCTTCCAAATTAGATCATTTTTGAATCCTGAAACTACTTTCTACGAAAGGAACTCAAGACTTCTTCCTAAGATTTCTCCCTTGTGACTAAGGAGTAGTCACCCTGCACCCGCAGGCACCATCTAAGAACACTGCGGTTTGCTGCACGTCCTTCCTCCGGAATCCGACCGACCAGCACGACAAGACCTGGCTTCCCTGGCACCTCTGACCTCTACCTACCTTTACAGCTAAGCTGAGAACCGTAGGTGCGACGAGACCTCGAGAGACCGGCCATCATCAGAACTGCACGACTTCTATCCAGCACAACCGCCGAGGGATCCTCGTGAGAGTGCTTTGGGGTCCCAGAAGCCCCAACCCTGAGCAGCTCCAGCACCGAAGTTCAGCCCTCCAGCATCCACCAGATCTGCGTGGGGCCCTTCTGCTTTTTGCTGCTCAACGCATTGTCTGGCTACTAGCCCGCTGGCTTGTGGCCTTCCCGACGACGACCGACGACAACACCACTGCTGGTCTGGTTGCTCCAGACTGGCCCTTGCTCCCTTTCAAAAGAGGAGCACCCCGGACCCTCCTGGTCCACTCCAGACGCCATTTTGAGTCCACCGCGTGGGCTTGAATTTGCTAAGACTTGTTGCCCCAATCCTGGGTCCAGCGACGTCGACAGCAGCAACCATCGAGGGACAGCTCGCACCTCCATCCTGGTCGCCGACAACGCATCCTGGTCCGTGAGACTGCAGAGCCCAGCGTCGCCCACTCACCTGGTCGAGGTGACTCCATCCGGTGCCATCCTGGTGCCCATCTAATCACTGGCTAGTGATTCAGAACTTGGTCCCCTCTGCTTACAGGTGTCTTCCATCTTCGATCCAGGCTTGGATCCATCCGAATCTCTTCACTGGTCGCCTGCCAGCAACTTCTTCTTTCAGGCTCCATAGACTGCAACGAGGATTCCCGACGTCTTTCCGGACCTATGCAGCCGCAGCCCCTGGGCTAGGTAACTTCGGCATTTCGGTGCCCCAGCATAGCCTCACTATCCAAGGGTCCAGATCCTTTTTCGTTTCAGCTCTACCTAGTCGGGTTCGCCCGAGAACACTAACTTTGTAAATTCTAGCATCCATAGACTTTGTCCCGCATCCCGCGTGAGAGTGCCCACTCTGCACCCGAGTCCCCTAGGCCTCCTGCTAGTAATCTGAAGGTTCAGTAGTCCAGTCCTAGCGATTCCAAAGCCTATTAGTCCAGTACTTACCTGCTAGTAATTTCGCATTCCACTTTTGTAGTATATGGTTTTTCATGCCCCTCGGGCATTTGTGTAAATTGTGCAACTTAAAGTATTTTCGTAAGAGTTTTGTTGTGTGCTTAGTACCCTGTCCTCATAAAGAGTACAGGGCTGTTGTGATCTAAATAAATACACTGTTTATTTTCATAACACTTCTGTGGTGTCCTTTCACTTGGTGTTCAAGGGGTATATGTGATGGTATAACAACTGGCTTAACACGCCCTCTAGAGTCTAGCCTAAAGACTGCTCTTGTCCATGCTACTAGGATAGCTGGTCTATCGGTTGACTTACAACCAATCATCAATAAGGGTTGTTTGGACTGATACATAGTGATCACTAGAATAGTGAGCACTGCATATCAGGCCAACTTCTCACAGTCTCCCTGAGCAAAGTTTTCTAGCCTCATAAGGAAGGAAAGAACAAAGTCCTGTTGACCTGTGGTAGGGGCATAAAGGACAGCGAACGTACACAGGTGGCCTCTTAGTTCCCCCTTAACCATTAGAAACCTCCCGCTTTTGTCTGTTTTGTGTCTTGAGCCTGAAAGGGGACCCCTGAGTGAAACAACAGTGCCACCCCATTATGTTTCGAGGAGTGTGAAGATCGAAATATGAGGGAATACGCTTTATGGCGTAGCCTGTGCTCGTCAGACTTTTTGAGGTGCGTCTCCTGTAGAGCTGCTATTTGGACATTGTGATCTAGCATGTATTTCCAGAAGTGCTGGCGCTTGTTAGGGGAATTTAGTCCTGGGGCGTTCCATGTCAGCGTTATCACTGCCATTTGGTCCTAAAGGGGGATGTCGTCCTTTTGGCGACGGCTCCGATGAAAAATCTCCTGTGTGCCCCTCCCCGCCCACCAACAATAGAAAAAATAAAAGCACCATGACATCTAACGAAAGTTAAAAACCGAACAAATGCTTAAGATGAGTGCGTAGAATCTCCCTCCTAGAGGGGAATTCCAGTACCCAAAAACATTTCCATTCCCCCAGCCCTTATCATATCTTAGAACAAGGCACATGTTACATAGAAACTGTGTTTTCCCCAAACTGATTAACAAGTAACGTTGGAAGCTAGGCCGCTGCCAATGATAACCTAATCTAAAGACCTTCAGCTATAACTCTAACAGTTAGGAGCTTGCAAGATCTCGTCCTCCAACCACCTCCACCCTGAGCCCTCTTACCACCTTGTGAATGAGAATGTCCCCCTGCCTCGTCACCATCGGTACAGAGGGGCATATTATCAAGAGAATTATTGCCGCTTTAGCAGCCGTTTTCATCCGAAAAGCAGCGATAATTCTATTGCAGTATCAACAAGGGCACGCTAACGTGTGTTTCCTTGTTTTAGCAGCCCTTTAACCACCACTTTGCATGTCAGCGATGAATATCGCTAATGACATGCAAAGTAGGCGTTCCCTTTCATTTCTCCCTTGAAATCCGCACTGACATGGCAGCGCAAGATTATCAAGCCTCAAGCAAACCTGCGATGCAATAAAATAAGCCGCGCTAACCGCGGTTATCGCAGGTTTGTAACGCCTGGTCAGAAACTGACCTAGCCATACTTTTAATGGCAGGTGGATTGTACGGCTGAGACAACGGGGCATATTTTCAAGGAAACGCGATAAATATTGCATTTCCCGCTTTGTGCAATTCTGTTTCAAGCTGCTATCGCTGGATTTAATTGCCGTGGAGATAGGCCTGGATAATAATGGGATATCTTGGCGATTAAATCCGGCGATACGCGGCGTTAAACAGAATTGCGCAAAGTGGGAAATGCAATATTTATTGCATTTCATTGATAATATGCCCCAGAGTTCGCTCATGATGTTCGTGTCGTGCCCTGTGAGTAACATAACCAGGAGCTCCTGAACCCCCCCCAACCCCTCCCAATATGGCAGATGCAAGTCCTCTGCCCCATGCATCTCTCCAAGTCTTCGGCTGGATGTGCACTTTGGGGGTATGGGGGAAGGGTGGGCAAGACCACGTCAAATTGGTAGCGGGATCAGTCAGAGGACATTCTGGGCGAGAGATCATCTAAGGATGCACAGTGAAGGGCCCATGAGGCCTCCTGGCCAGAGGCCTCAGTCTGGTGATTTCGTGTTTCTCCTGCCCATTGTCCGCCACTGACCCCTATTGCGTCGTTCTGGTTGAACCTACCCGATCGTGTCCGACGGAGTTGTGGAGAGTTCCAAGCCCAGCAGATCAGCCGCCTCTGATAGCTCCACGCAGTGGTGTTGTTTGTTATGCCACTGGAAAGCGATCCCAAAGGGGTATGGTCACCTGTACCTGACTTTCTTCTCCCGCAAATGATCGGTGATTGGGTGGAATTGCTGGCGTCGCCGGAGGGTGGCCTGCGCTACGTCCTGATACAGCAAGCAGGTGCATTCTGGAAGGTGAGCGTGTCGGTAGCCCTCGCCGTCTGGAGGACCATTTCTTTGACCTTGAAGGAACTGAACTTTGCCAGGACATCTCGTGGGTGCCGATTCTCCCCCGGCACTCGTGGACCCACTCTGTGCACTCTGTCCAACCAGACTTCACGGGCCATCCTCCCCTAAGACTGAGGAGAAGAGGCCCACTATGAATGCCTCCAAGTCTGAGCCCTCACAGTCCCCTATCGGACACTTACATTGTCGCGACGAGAACGGTTTTCCAAATCTTTGCACTTGAGTAGCGAAACCCTTAATTGGCCTCGAATTTCGGCTGCTCCATCTTCTAGGGACTTAATCCTGTTGGGCACCTCCTGTTGCTTCGCCTCCAGGTGGAGGGTACGCGTACCCACTGACTGAGTCGACATCCGCTTGAACAACTACCAGTTTCTCTCGCACTACAGCACGGAAAGTTTCAAAGGAGTCCTCCATGTCCGACTTGATGTCCGCCCTTAGCTCTGATCACAGCTCCTGCTTGAATTCATGAAGGGAAGCCATGAGGTCGTCTCGAGTCAGTGCCATACTTGTCGGACTTGGCGTCGCTTCACTGTCGGTCACCCCTGCTCCGGCCGGCTCAAAGTAGTTGGAGACCTTGTTATTGGGGGTCTTTGTGGGTGGCATAGGGAGACACCCCGCTCGGACAGCGCTCGGCCACCACTTCAGGTAGTTGGCACCAGTGCACCGTAGCTATCCACGTCTAGGGCCTTCCTTCACTTACTGCGCCGCTCCTGGGCCCCTGTTTCACCTCTCCTCCACGTGCTCATCTGGGCGTCTCTGATTCGGGTGTCCCCCGGGATGACGAGCGTGTGGCAGCCGCTTCAGCCAGACACTCACTTGTTGTGGGCGAATATGCACTCTTGTACTCTCTCTGGTGGTCTCTCCCGCAGTCCCAGCACCCTTCAATTCAGGTTCCTAGTGGCTTCTGCAGGTTGACAAAAAGTGACACGGGAGCCATGTTAGGGTTAGGCAGCGCTCATCAACTCTCAATCGCTTGAGCCTCTGACCCCTCCGCTACCTCCCGGTTCGCTGGCAATTTACCTTACATTAGCCGAATCAGGGGGAAGGACCTGCACCTCTAGAAGCATCCACGGATCTCTCTGTCGGTCGGGCTCGGGTGGTAGGGCTGGGAAAGAGAGGCCAACGGCAGCTATTGATCTACCTTCTCCCATTCAAGCAAGTGTTAAGCTCTGGACAGGCGATGCGGTGTTCTCTGACATAGGCAGGCTGCCAGGATCAAGACCCCTGTCTCTTGCGGATCGCAGCTCCTGCTCACCGGCAGCCTGCCATTTTGCATGGTGCCACATCCGAACTGGAAGGGCTCCGATACACCTTCCGATTCACGCAGATAACATCAGGGGGTCTGCAGCAACCTGGCGTGTTCCCCCACTCAACTGCTCCCCAAAGACCATGGGGCACCTTCAATGCAGGGGAATGCCAGGACTCAGAGCCTCCTTGCTCAAGACGCCGGCCCTCAGGTGACCGCCATTTTCTATCCTGCGCCACCGCGCCGCTTTCCTCATAGTGGAGCCTCTCCTACCCACGCTCCGGGGCTCCTCACTCGGCGGTCCGCCTCTCCGTCGCTAGTGCTTCCTGGGCATCACTTGGAAGTTTTTCGGAGGCCGGTAAGACGCCTTGGTTCATGGGTTTCAGCAGGGCCTGGGAAGGAGCCGATTGTATTCACGTCGATCGGCCATGTTGGTTGGCCATGCCCGGGTATCTTTAACGTACACAATCCAAGGGATCCTCTGTGCATATTCCAGTGCAAGGCAATCCATAATGAACTGTTGTGTAAGATTAACCGATTCACTTCTCCGTATGGAATGCCATTGGAGAATTGGTGCCAGGTATATCTGGTCTGATATATTGCGAACATTGAGCTAAAAACTGCAGTTTAAATTTGAGCAGCTGATTGGAAGACCCACCAGTTTTTTCCAGAAAGAATCTTCTATCGATTGAATAGCTGCCCAATTGGTATGGCCCCATACACCAGCACCATAAGTAGCAAACGTGTTGGATTTAGCCAAATATACTTTTTTAACGGTTTCTAGTTATTTTGACCCTAGCTTTTTGATGAAAGAATATAGGGCAATAATACTTTTTTTCCAGCATTAGCCCTCTATTAGTCACCATGTGGGGCCATGTTGTCATTCTGTCAAATGTCAACCGGTGGGCCGCCGTGTGATCTGCGGCAGGTGAGGTGAGCGCGCCGTGTGATCTGCAAGCCGACTGCAAACTCTGCGTGCCGGACCGCGGACTGGTCCCTACCTGGCTGCCACGGAGGTGCCTTGGACCCAAGGGGAGCCAGGGGGTGCGCGGCCGCCAGGGACACGGGGAGGACGGGCACCTCACAGGTTCAACAGAAACCTCGCTCAGAGGCTGGTTGAACGCCAAACTCCAGACCGGGGTGACGCGCTGCGAGGGGGCTCGCAGCTTACCTGATCTTCTTGCTTCACCGACCGCATTGGGCATTTGGGCACAGCTGGGATCCTGACGCTGTGGTCTCCCCCGACGGCGAGCTGCAGACATCGCTCGGCCGAGGAGAGGGGTCGAGACTACAGCTCCCAGCCTGCCCTGGGAGATCGCCGCCCACTTCCTGCTTGGCGCGAACGGAGGCGCTTAAAGGCGGACAGCCCCCACAGAGGAGCGGGAACGCCAAACTCCAGACCGGGGTGACGCGCTGCGAGGGGGCTCGCAGCTTACCTGATCTTCTTGCTTCACCGACCGCATTGGGCATTTGGGCACAGCTGGGCTCCTGACGCTGTGGTCTCCCCCGACGGCGAGCTGCAGACATCGCTCGGCCGAGGAGTGGGGTCGAGACTACAGCTCCCAGCCTGCCCTGGGAGATCGCCGCCCACTTCCTGCTTGGCGCGAACGGAGGCGCATAAACACAGACAGCTTCCGCCGCATCGCGGACGCGCGCGGGCGGCACCGGGCGGAGCCCGGGCAGAGGGCGGGCCGTCTGTGGCCGTCCGGGGACGACGAGGGACGGGACGGGCAACCCCCCTTGGCTCCAACGCTTGCATCTGAGAATACACCCAGGTACTGTACTACTTGTTTGCGCAGGGAAGTTGGACAGGGTATTGAATCCCTTTGAAAGACATCAGTCTTACCCTTGACCTTACGTAAGAGGAGTGGCAGAAACCCACGCAGCATAGAACTGTGGCGAAAAGCCAGGAATCCTCAGGGGAATTATGTCGACTCATCCCAACACTCGCTCGGCTGGGAATAAATCAAATAAAAAACCCACCCCTAAACCAATCCGGGGGGAAATTATAAAGGAGGGCGCCCTTGTAAGTGGGAAGAAACCAACTGCAATTTATTTAATGCTAAAGAAAGTGACAGGTGAAATTGAACGTATGGAAAGGAGTTTATCCTCCTCGCCTAACCTTAACGCCATCACTCAAACACCCTCCAGAGATGTCTTAATAGTAGATAGCCCAAATACTCAGGGCAGTGTATCCCAAACAACCAACGATATAGAGGACGTCCCCTGTGCACAAACCTCAGGCTTAGAAATCTCTGAGCTTAATGATATGACCCTTAGGAAAAAAAGGAAGCGATTGGGGAGAAATAAGGGACATCAGAGACAGAGGAAAGAACCACCAAGAGACAATTCTCTAACACGTACCCAAGAGCACACAATAGCAGCAAATGACTCTCAAGTAGAATCCGCACCACCAGGGTGGATTGACACGGTAGTTTTGGATTTGAAAAAACAGCTAGAATCTTTCATCACGACACAATTAAAGCCTATCATAAGTAAGGTGGATAAAATAATGTGTGAGCTCGCCAAACAATCTAAAGCCCTAGAGCACACACTTACTAAAACTCCACTTGTTCCACCCCAATTAATTGAGGAAGTCACAAATGATAAGGTAGACTCAAAGAGAGCGCAAAATAACAATTGTGTTAGTCACTCCCACCAAGAAATAGTCCAGATTCACGAGGCCCCCAAAATTGCACAAAACCCCAAAGGGGGTACTAACGATAACTCCAGAGGGAGACACAATCAAGGTGCAAGTAATACCCAAAGAGAGAAACCGATCCCACAACCTCTAATGCAATGGAGACAGGATGATCGCACCCAGAGGGAAGGGAATTATAATAACTGTTACACAGACCCTGACCCCTTTTATAACAACAACGCTCCACACATAGATCTCCCCCCCGAGGAGTGCCCTTTTGTAGTTATTTTTGCAGGGGTCCCGGAAATTAGGCCAAATGAGAGAAAAACCCAATATCAACTGCTCTCCAAAATCTCCAAGTGGCTGAATATCCATAGACCCTTAAACATTGGGGAGAGAGGAGAGATAGCAAGTGTAAGAAGGGCAAGCTGGATTGGGGGAAGAAATAAAGACATTAGAGGTGACTGCATAGTTGCACACTTTACGGACACTAGTCTGGTTGAGTATATTTTGAAAAACTCCAATAGGAACCAAACAAGTACCATTTGCGCACTCCCACTCGGGTATTTTTACCCTAGATTCAGGAATAACAATTATGGGGGTGACGAAGGAGGGTGGACGCGGGTTAGAGCACAGCGCCCACATAGACCGAGACTAGTAAGCCGCCCTGAACAGCCCTACCCCCCCAGAGATCGTTCACAATGGACAAATAGATTTGCCCCATTCCAATCACTAGAAGATATTGATTGACTTACACCCACAGAAATTAATAGCGTAATAAGCCTGGCTACCAGTGGCTGCTCTGGCCTAGAATCACGGGGCACACGTGGGACTGAGGAAAGTATCCAACCTGGGAGATTGGACTTACCTCGGAGGCAGGGGGGAACCAAATTATCTAATATCGATTTACCTATAACTGGGGAGGACAGATTAACTTTGACACCCATAACAAAAGGCAAGGACAAGATGGAGGGTCTGACCATCCTTTCTTGGAATATCGCAGGGTTGGAAGCCAAATTTAAAAGTAAGGAATGGTTAGAATTTATAAAATGTTTTCATGTCATAGCACTCCAAGAAACTTGGGCAAAGGACTCAGGCCCATGTCAATTGGAGGGCTACAAGTGTTTTTTTAGACCCGCCCAAGGAACAAACTCGGGTAGGGCAAAAGGAGGCCTAGTAGTTTATGTGGACTTAGATCTGAAAGGTACCTGGTCATACCCAGATTGTTCATCAGACAACATACAAACAGTTAGACTTCTTCACAAGGGGGAGAGTCTACTGTTTGTAAACTTTTATAACTCCGGCCCAGTGGAAGGGAAATTCCCAATATTAGTGGAGCTGGAAGGTAGACTAAATGAGGAACTAGAGCAAAGGACGAAGGGGCCAGAACCAACTGTTCTGTTAATGGGGGATTTTAATTGTCATTTATGCCCCAAATTACTCCCTCCAACCCCTGACTGGTCAGCTTGCCCATTAGAAAAGGGCCCCCACTTTTCTCATTGTAAAGAGGGAACAACCTTGATGAAGTTATTAGAAGACTTTGCGCTTATTCATGTCATGGACTTAGCTGCTCTCAAGGTAGGCGAATCCCTAACACCGACATTCAAGGGCAGAGGTGGGGGGTCCATAATAGATTACATAATGATCTCAGCTAGCACAAGAGATCAGATCTTAAACACCAGGACAGAGTGCAGTCCCTTCAGCGATCACAATCCCATTATAATAGAAATCAAAGGGAACGATTTAACTAAAAAAGACCCAGGGTTGATTCATCAATCAGAAATTCAACCAATAGCCCAAGGGGCTTAAGGTGGTCAGTGATCAACCCCCAGGAATTTTATGTCAAATTAGTGGATGAAGGGAAAGCCCACATAGAGACCTGTTTCGAACACACAACCGAGGACAAAGGAGTAGTAGAGGCGTTTGAGAACTTGACTAAAATAATTGAGAGACTCCTAACAACCAAGAAGCCCGCAACGCAGTCATCTACGCCAAGATGGTTTGACTCTACCTGTTCCAAAGCGCTAAGAGATCTAAAACTGAGCCTGAAAAATACCCCAAGGGACAAGGTAGAAATCGCTCGCTGCAGAAAAAACTACAAAAACCAACTAAAGATCAGGAAAGGGACCCTTCAAAAAGAAGTATGGGCAGACCTAAGGGAGGCTGGTGAGAACAAAGACTATGCCCAGTTCTGGAAAATTATAAATAGACCTTGCTTCCACGACTCAAATTCCCCAGTCATCAGCTCTAACATCTTACCAGAACACTGGATCGCTCATTTTAAATCCCTGTATAATCAACAGGAGACGGACACTGGTGATGGAATATGGAGGGGACCAAGGGCAGATAAATTTGAACTATCTTTGGATGAAGTACTCAAAGCAATCTTAGGTCTAACACGAAACAAAGCCCCGGGCCCGGACGGGACCCCCCCGGATCTTTTTCTTAGCAACACTGAGCTATGGGTCCCAATGGTAACAAGAGTTTTGAATGCAGCAATCAAAACGGGTCTGCCGAGATCATGGTCCACTGCGGTGATTGTCCCTATTTATAAAAAAGGCTGTAGGGACAGCCCGCAGTGTTATCGACCAATCTCGCTCATTGACGTCCCCGCCAAGGTACTAGGAAGGGCACTCCTCAATCGACTAACAGATTGGACTGACATCAATAACACCCTGGTGGACACCCAGTATGGGTTCAGAACAGGCAGGTCAACCACCGACCAATGCCTTAACCTATACCTGATCACTGCTAAGTATACCAAGGCGTCTGAAGGCACCATGTACATGGGGTTTATGGACTTAGCAGCAGCTTTCGACAATGTTAACAGAGCTAAACTCTGGACACTTATGTCTAACCTAGGCATTGACCCGGATCTCATTAACATCTTAAGGGAGCTACATTGGAACACCACTGCCAAGGTCCGCTACAGTGCGGGGGGGGGTGAGTACTGATCCCTTCCCGTGCTCGGGCGGGGTGAGGCAGGGGTGTATCCTGGCGCCATTCTTGTTCTCCCTCTACATAAATGGCCTGGAGAATGACCTCGTAGTATTGGGAACTGACTGCCCTAAGGTGGGCACGCGTCATCTGCCAGTACTTTTGTACGCCGATGACGCGGTGCTCCTAGCCCGAACGGCTGTTGGTCTGCAACTTTTAATCAAGGGTTTCTCGGATTTCATGAGGAAATTGGATCTCTCCGTCAACATGAAAAAATCATTCATCATGATAGCGGGGAAGAAACCTCAAAAGAAATTTGTATTCAAACTGGGGGATCAGGTCTTGGACACTGTTAAAACATTTCCATATCTGGGCCTCTTATTTGACGAGAAGTTAAATTTCGTCCCTTTGATTGAGGAGAGGGCAAGGAGATTAGTCTCAGCTAACGGGGCTATACTGAGCTTTGCACGTCGAATGGGTCGTTGGTCTCCAGAACAGGTGATGACTTTGTATAGATCAGTTAGTATTTCAAAGACCATCTACGGAGCAGAAGTGTGGGGCTGCAGAGATGCACAACTAATCCAAAGTGAGGAAGACACATTTTTAAAAAAACTGTTAAAACTTCCGCCGAGAATCACTGCAGCAATTACTCATGAAGAGCTGGGAACCACATATATTGCTGACATTATCAGACTGAGACCTATACTGGCCTGGCTCAAAATTTGGACAAATCCCAATGCAGAATTATCCAGACAGATCATCCAGGATTGCTTGTTGAAAGAGAAATGCCTTCAAATCCCATGGCTGAAATATGTTAAAGACACTCTGGGGGATATTGATGAACAAATGCTATTCCTGGACCCCTCCAGGGTGGACATATACTCCAGATACTCCGTTCAAAGTCTATTGTTGGACAAATTTAATGGCAGGAGGAGGGAGTTGGATTTAGCTAAATCCTCGGCAGTTGCCCACTCCCTTGTCTCTAATCAAGTTGGCATGGAACCGTACCTCTTTTTATTGTACAGTCAGCACGAGAGGTTTTTAATGACTCGTTTTAGGCTCAATTTGTTGCACCATATTTTAGCTTATCCATCAGGTTTCACTCAAACAATTGAGCAGAAGGGTGCCTGCGGCTGCGACAATAGGTCTCCGCAGGACACCCTTCATTTTGTTTTATTGTGTCCTTTTTATAAAACACTGCGCCAAAGATTTTTAGTGGATGTCTTGAAGGACTCAAATATTATCCATGCTAAATCTGCCTTATTGTTTTTGCAAAGAGCCATTGAAACGCGAACCCTATTTGCTGTTATAAGTTTCCTTAAAATTGCTTTTAAATTGAGAAACACAAGGGGATGATGAATGGTGGGTTAGGGAGGTACCTGAAATATTATTATACGGGGTCTTGCATCACTGTTGCTCACAGGTTTTTTATCTTTCACAAAAACCCTTCTTTATTACCGGATGTCTTTTTCTCTGTCTTCTTTTTAACAATTGTCACGTTGCTCAGAATGTTCTTTTTTTGTGATTATATATTATGATTATTATGTATTTTCATGATGGTTTTTAATCTTCGAAATAAATAAATGAACTGAAATGTCAACCCAAATAAGAAAAAGTATCCATTTGGGCTACTTTCCGCCCTGCAATATAAAAGGTTGGAACTTTCTAGGCCTTATGAACCGGTCACTAGAATAAAAGATTTTGCCTCATTTGTTTGTAAATCTAGTTTTTACGTAAAATTGACATATGTTTCTAAAAGCTTCTGGAATGCATACCAGTATGTGCAATTAAAACCACATCATCATCGTGAAATAGTGTAGGTATGCAAACTTTATTCATTGATGGAACATCCAGGGTTGATTTTAACAGGGGGGTCTCCACTCCATTAGTGTATAGTGAGAAAAGAAATGGTGCGAGGACACATCCCTGGCAAACCCCCCTATTAATGGGGAACCATCTGGTGCACTCTCCCTGCTTCCCAAAGCAGACGCAAGCCGCAGCCCTCGTGTATATCTGTCTAATGAAAGAGATAATTGGTCCATCAACACCCATCTCCTTCATAATCCCCCACAAGTGATGATGGGCAACACAGTCAAAGGCTTTGGATAGGTCCATAAAAGCCAAGTAGAGCTTGCCTTGCCTCGCTTGTGTATAATTGGCAATGAGCAAGCTCAGGTTGAGGCACTGGTCCTGTGTACCTTTGCCCTTCTTAAAACCATATTGGGACCAGATCATAACTTTGTTAGTAGTGACCCATTCCTCTAATCTGTTCAATAGAACTCTGCCCGTACGTTTCGTAGTGCTGTCCAGAAGGGATATGGGCCTATCGTTTTTTGGCTCTGATTTATTGCCCTTTTAGAAAGTAGGTATCAAAATAAATTTTTGCTCTGACTCCGGCAGACGTACGCTGTCTATAACATTGAAGACATTTGTCAAAACTTAGGCCCAAATATTAGGTTGTTCAATGAAAAAGTCTATAGGTGTTCCGTCCAGACCCGGGGCCTTATTACTAGAGCACTGGAACAGAGCTTCTCTTATCTCAAGGTGATTAAAGGTAAGAACTGGTTGGGTGCTTAACTTGATGTCTTTCAAAGGTAGATGTCTTCCCTCACTGTTACCTCCAAATATTTTTATGAAATGAGCCACCCAACCAAATGACTATCTAATTTAGGATCAGAGGATGGTTTCAGGAAAGGGGCATTAATTACTGTCCAAAAGTCCCTGGAATTGTTTGTAATGGAGACTTGATAAAGTTGATCCCAGGCCTCCTCCTTCAGTGTATTTAATCTGGCCTTCCTTGCTTTTTAGGTCTTGCTGTAGCCAATGCGCTTGCGCATTGCTTCTGCAAGAAATTACTTAGGGGCTCCAGGAAAGCCTAACAAGAGGGCTTTGGAATGCAGATTATGGCCAGTGCATGTGAGGCATTCAAGCGCGAAGCTGGCATCTGGACTGCTTTCGCCAGCGCGCTCTCGGCCTCACTTCCTGCTCCTCCTCTTAATTATGTTATCGCTCAGACCCCATATGCTCGTTCCCTCCCACCCTTCTTTTGATGCCAGAGGGCTTTGGAATGCGGATTATGGCCAGTGCATGTGCCTCATCATTTGCTCCCCCACCCCCCATCAGACTTCAAAGGCTGCCGCTTCCCCCCCATCAGACTTCCAAGGAATGCACTCCCCACTATCTTGTTCTTTTAGCCCTACACTCGCCATGCATTAGCTAAAGCTCACAAGTGGGTCTTTTGCCCCTCACTAACAGCTCCTCTCCTCACGTCTTTTACTCGCTCTCGCACCCACGCTCTTTCTGTTACTCCTTGCTCTCTTTACCTCCATTCCTCCCCTGGAGTTCTCTCTCATTCTCGCGCTCTCCCTCACTCTCCCCGTAACATCCTTCTGGCTATCCAGTCGCCAGGCGTTTTTAACTCAACTTTTTTCCCTTTCTACGTGAGCACCACTCGTGTTTTATTTTTTTTTCTCCTCCTACCCCTCTCTCTACGTCTCTTTCTCGCTCTTGCACCCACGCTCTTTCTGTTACTCCTTGCTCTCCCTCCAACTCCACCCTCCAACTCCAACTCCACCCTCCAACTCCACCCTCCAACTCCACCCTCCAACTACAACTCCACCTCCACCTCCACCCTCCAACTCCACCCTCCAACTCCACCCTCCAACTCCACCCTCCATCACTCAGGAACACCACCACATCACTCAGGGACACCACCACATCACTCAGGGGCACAACCACATTACTAAGGGGCACCACCACATTACTCAGGGGCACCACCACATCACTCGGGGACACCACCACATCACTCGGGGACACCACCACATCACTCAGGGACAACACCACATCACTTGGGGACACCACCACATCACTCGGGACACCACCACATCACTCGGGGACACCACCACATCACTCCGGAACACCATCACATCACTCGGGAACACCACCACATCACTCGGGAACACCACCACATCACTCGGGGACACCACCACATCACTCGGGGACACCACCACATCACTCGGGGGCACCACCACATCACTCGGGGACACCACCACATCACTCTGGGATCACCACCACATCACTCGGAAACACCACCACATCACTCAGGAACACCACCACATAACTCAGGAACACCACCACATCACTCGGGAACACCACCACATCACTCGGGGGCACCACCAAATCACTCGGGAACACCACCGCCTCACTCTGGGACACCACAACATCACTCGGGGACACCACCACATCACTCTGGGAACACCACCACATCACTCTGGGAACACCACCACATCACTCAGGGAAACTACCACCTCACTCTGGGACACCACAAGATCACTCGGGGGCACCACCACATCACTCAGGGGCACCACTCAGGGACACCACCACATCACTCTGGGACACCACCACATCACTCGGGGACACCACCACATCACTCAGGAACACCACCACATCACTCGGGAACACCACCACATCACTCGGGGACACCACCACATCACTCGGGAACGCCACCACCTCACTCTGGGACACCACAACATCACTCGGGGACACCACCACATCACTCGGGGACACCACCACATCACTCTGGGAACACCACCACATCACTCGGGAACACCACCTCCTCACTCTGGGACACCACAACATCACTCGGGGGCACCACCACATCACTCAGGGGCACCACTCAGGGGCACCACCACATCACTCGGGGACACCACCACATCACTCGGGGACACTATCACATCACTCAGGAACACCACCACATCACTTAGGAACACCACCACATCACTCGGGAACACCACCACATTACTCTGGAACACCACCACATCCCTCTGGGACACCCCCACATCACTCCAACTACACCCTCCACCTCCACCCTCCGACTCCACCCTCCAACTCCACCCTCCAACTCCAACTCCACCCTCCAACTCCACCCTCCAACTTTCAACTCCAACTCCACCCTCCAACTCCAACTCCACCCTCCAACTCCCCCCTTCCAACTCCCCTCCAACTCCACCCTCCAACTCCACCCTCCAACTCTACCCTTCAACTCCAACTCCACCCTCCAACTCCACCCTTCAACTCCAACCCCACCCTCCAACTCAACCCTCCAACTCCACCCTCCATCTCCAACTCCACCATCCAACTCCACCCTCCAACTCCACCCTCCACCCTCCAAATCCACCCTCCAACTCCACCCTCCAACTCCACCCTCCATCTCCACCCTCCAACTCCACCCTCCAACTCCAACTCCACCCTCCAACTCCACCCTCCAACTCCAACTCCACCCTCCAACTCCATCTCTACCATCCAACTCCTCCCTCCAACTCCATCCTCCAACTCCACCCTCCAACTCCGACTCCACCCTCCAACTCCACCCTCCAACTCCACCCTCCAACTCCACCCTCCATCACTCAGGAACACCACCACATCACTCAGGGACACCACCACATCACTCAGGGGCACCACCACATTACTAAGGGGCACCCCCACATTACTCAGGGGCACCACCACATCACTCGGGGACACCACCACATCACTCGGGGACACCACCACATCACTCGGGGACAACACCATATCACTCGGGGACACCACCACATCACTCGGGAACACCACCACATCACTGGGAACACCACCACATCACTCAGGGACACCACCACATCACTCAGGGACACCACCACATCACTCGGGGACACCACCACATCACCCGGGGACACCACCACATCACTCTGGGAACACCACCACATCACTCGGGAACACCACCACATCACTCGGGAACACCACCACATCACTCGGGAACCCCACCACATCACTCGGGGACACCACCACATCACACCACCACATCACTCGGGGACACCACCACATCACTCGGGAACACCCCCGCATCACTCTGGGACACCACCACATCACTCGGGGACACCACCATCTCACTCGGGGACACCACCACATCACTTGGGGATACCACCAAATCACTCGGGGACACCACCACATCACTCAGGGACACCACCACATCACTCGGTGACACCACCACATCACTTGGGGACACCACCACATCACTCTGGGAACACCACCACATCACTCGGGAACACAACCACATCACTCGGGAACACCACCACATCACTCAGCCCAACCACATCATCACTCAACACCACAACAGCACTGTCCTTGCTTGCTACCAACAAGCATTGCCATAGTCAATAGGACTAGCATTAGAAAAGTGTAGGATGGCTTCAGGAAAGGGGCATTAATTACTGTCCAAAAGTCCCTGGAATTGTTTGCAATGGAGGCTTGATAAAGTTGATCCCAGGCCACCTACTTCAGTGTATTTAATCTGGCCTTCCTTGCTTTTTAGGTCTCGCTGTAGCCAATGCGCTTGCGCATTGCTTCTGCGAGAAATTATGTAGGGGCTCCAGGAAAGCCTAACAAGAGGGCTTTGGAATGCAGATTATTACCAGTGCATGTGAAGCATTCAAGCGCGAAGCTGGCATCTGGACTGCTTTCGCCAGCGCGCGCTCGTCCTCACTGCCTGCTCCCCTCTTAATTTCGTTATCGCTCAGACCCCATATACTCGTTCCCTCACACCCTTCCTTTGATGCCAGAGTTCTTTGGAATGCGGATTATGGCCAGTGCATGTGCCTCACTATTTGCTCCCCCGCCCCCCCATCAGACTTCAAAGGCTGCCGCTCCCCCACCCCTTAGACTTGAAAGGAATGCACTCCCCTCTATCTTGTTCTTTTAGCCCTACACTCGCCATGCATTAGCTAAAGCTCACCAGTGGGCCTTTTGCCCCTTTCTAAAAGCTCCTCTCCTCATGTCTCTTTCTCGCTCTCGCACCCACGCTCTTTCTGTTACTCCTTGCTCTCTTTGTCTCCATTCCTCCCCTGTAGTTCTCTCTCATTCTGGCGCTCTCCCTCACTCTCCCCGTAACATCCCTCTCGCTAACCTACATTCCCTTTCAATGCTGAATATTGAAAAATATAAGCAGTCGCCAGGTGTTTTTAACTCAATTTTTTCCCTTTCTACGTGTGCTATTTTATTTTCTCCTCCTACCCCTCTCTCTACGTCTCTTTCTCGCTCTTGCACCCACGCTCTTTCTGTTACTTCTCGCTCTCCCTCCAACTCCACCCTCCAACTCCAACTCCACCCTCCAACTCCAACTACACCCTCCAACTACACCCTCCAACTCCACCCTACACCCTCCAACTCCACCCTCCAACTCGGGAACACCACACATCACTCGTGAACACCACCACATCACTCGGGGACACCACCACATCACTCGGCGACACCACCACATCACTCTGGGCACCACCACATCACTCTAATACACCACCACATCACTCTAATACACCACCACATCACTCAGCCCAACCACATCATCACTCAGCACCACAACAGCACTGTCCTTGCCTGCTACCAACAAGCATTGCCATAGTCGATAGGACTCGCCTTAGGAAAGTGGAAGCTATTGGCTTTGTGAATAATGATGCTATTAATTTATATATTTTCAAAGCCAACTCATATTTAAAAAATGTGTCATTTACAATAGCAATAGCTCACACTTTCCTATTGGGAGACCTATTGCATTGCAAATGCTTGTTTGTACTGCTGGCGGGCAAGGATGTATGACGTTACAACGCGAAATTTTACAACGCACACCGTTACAACGCATTTTTTACAACGCAGATGCATTTACAAAGCATGGCTTTACAACGCATGACATTACATAGCAGAAGCTATTACAACGCATGCCATTACAACGTAAGTATAGGTAAGTATATATTTTTTTTTTTAAATGTAATTAATTTAAATTTAATTAATTTAATAAATTAAATTATTTTTAAATAATTATTTTGTACATATATTACTTTAAGTTTATTTTTAAAAGAACTATTTTTAATAAAGAACTATTATTAATAAATAATACAATTATTTAAATTAATTTTTTTAATTAAATTAAAAGATTTATTTTAAAACTAAACCATAAAAATACCCCTGTACCCCAAAACCCAAACCCAGCCCTGAAACCTAAAAATACCCCTGTACCACAAAACCCAAACCCAGCCCTGAAACCTAAAAATACCCCTGTACCCCAAAACCCAAACCCAGCCCTGAACCCTAAAAATACCACTGTACCCCAAAACCCAAACCCAGCCCTGAACCCTAAAAATACCCCTGTACCCCAAAACCCAAACCCAGCCCTGAACCCTAAAAATACCCCTGTACCCCAAAATCCAAACCCAACCCTGAACCCTAAAAATACCCCTGTACCCCAAAATCCAAACCCAACCCTGAACCCTAAAAATACCCCTGTACCCCAAAACCCAAACCCAGCCCTGAACCCTAAAAATACCCCTGTACCCCAAAACCCAAAACCAGCGCTGAACCCTAAAAATACCCCTGTACCCCAAAATCCAAACCCAACCCTGAACACTAAAAATACCCCTGTACCCCAAAACCCAAACCCAGCCCTGAAACCTAAAAATACCCCTGTACCCCAAATCCCAAACCCAGCCCTGAAACCTAAAAATACCCCTGTACCCCAACTCCAAACCCAGCCCTGAAACCTAAAAATACCCCTGTACCCCGAAACCCAAACCGAGCCCTGAAACCTAAAAATACCCCTGTACCCCAAAACCCAAACCCAGCCCTGAAACCAAAAAAATCCCCTGTACCCCAAAACCCAAACCCAACCCTGAACCCTAAAAATACCCCTGTACCCCAAACTATATATATAAAATTACTTTAATTAATTTATTTAAATTATTTTTAATATTTTTGTAATTAAAAAAAAGGTTAAATAAAATAATATACTTACCTATACTTACGTTGTAATGGCATGCGTTGTAATAGCATCTGCTATGTAATGTCATGCGTTGTAAAGCCATGCGTTGTAAAGGATCCTGCGTTGTAATGGTGTGCGTTGTAACGGTGTGTGTTGTAATAGTTGCGTTGTAACGGTTGTTTCCCCATAATTTCATTATATCTGTTTGCTACAACCCGGGGACAATTTACTCTTTGTTAATTTTTCCCCACTTGGTGCAATCCCATTTTTTCTTGTTACTAGTGGTTTTATGTTCTTGGTCTGTTTAACATGAATCCCGTCCCAGAACAGTTGGCAGCATATATCCGTATGGTCACTAAAGCTCGAAAAGTAAATTTTGATATGAGATAGACCTTTAAATGGTTGCTGACGCTACTAAAAAGTCAATGGTGGAACCGTTGATACTAGATCCAAAGGTTTTTTGAAACAGGACTGTGGTCACTGAGGGGTTCATTATCTCTAAGTCTTTTGTGATAAGAAGTCCATTAAGTGTGTCACCATGCAAGTTATGGATAAAATGAGGAATAGCCTCTCCGTCCTCGGCAGTTAATCAACATAATGGGTTAGAAGAAAAACAACTATGCACATTAAAATCACCCACCAATAAAACAGCAGGTGTCTTCTTACAATTATTATATAAAACAATAACTTTCCCTTCGAGTGAATCCATGACCTTTGACATTTCTCCCCCAAAGTTATAATTATAGTAGTTTATTAAGAATACTGTGTGACCCCCACCCCCGCCTTTAAGGTATAATATATTGTAATAAGGGGAATCACTGTGGAAGGATAGAACTTCCAATCTGATGGCATTTTTCACTAATGTCAAAATGCCACCCCTCGCACGGCCTGAATTTGACGGAATGGGAGGGGTGTGGAACGATCGATAGTCATCTATATAGGTGGGGCCTATTTCCCATGTCTCTTGAAGACAAATCAGGTCAAAGGCGGATATATACTTATTCCACACTTGATCAGGCAGTTTTCGGGCAATGCCTGCAATGTTGCCCGAAATAGCTGAAATCCAGGGGCCTCATTTATGAGGCCTTGCGTCAGTTTTGCGCTGCTGATGCGTCACTTTTTGTGACGCATCGGCGGTGTAAAACATGCGCCTTGTTGCGCCATATTTAAAAAGTGACGCATCTAGGTAGATGCGTCACTTTTTAAACCCCTGCGCCACATTATACCTGTGTCAGGTATAATGTATGCAGAGGGGGCGTTCCCCCGCAAAAAAACTCGTAATAGTGACGCAGTGAAATCTATGAGATTTCACTGCGTCACTTTTAGGACGCTGTTGCGTCAAAATCTTGCGCCTGCCTCACAGCAGGCATAAGACTGACACAAGCCCTTTCACATGGGGCTTTCCCCATGTGAAAGGCCGCATTGCTGGAGTTGCGTCACTTTTGTGACACACTCCAGCAATGCGTCACTTTTGCGCTTACAGATACGTCAGAAATACTGACATATCTGTAACTCCTTGCGACATGATGCGTCATACATTAAATATGACGCATCATTGGTGTCACAAGGAGTGCGCAGTGAAAATTGACGCATCGCTGTTTTCACGCAGCGATGCGTCACTTTTCATAAATAAGGCCCCTAGTCTTTATCCCCAGTAGATTGAATTGGAGACTCCGGCTCCTCCCGGGCGGTGCTGGTTGCTGCTTTAAGGGTGCCTCCCTCAATTGTTTGTAAGTTGCAGACTTCCAGATCTGCCAGTACGGTCAATTAAAAAAGTTAACTCGTGCCTCATATGGGATTGATTGTCTATTTGGTGAGAGAAACTGACATGGACCCTGACCCCTTTTGCCATAGCTGTTTGAATTACTGGTTTGTAGAAGAAACCTAACTGCAAGGTGAACATCTGTGATGCCGATGTTGGGTCCTTGGGCAATAGGCTTAGGAGGTTTCGGGCCATGAAGGCTTAATATCACACAGTCCCCCTAATTGTTTTTTTTTCCAGAGTATTCCTCCCAGCCCACCATTCTTGCCATTAAGATGTTAGTAAGGCCTTCCGCTTGCTTATCTGTGTACTTATTAAACCAATGGCGTGCTTTAAGGATTAATTGTTCAGTTGTTCCTTTTTGGGTGCTTCTTAGCTCGGGGGTATTAACCAAAATGATCACGTGAGGGCAAGCTGCTGGCGACAAGTCTAATCTCGTGCAAGGGATGCGTCCTTTAAACTCTTCATGGTCTCTTCACCTATCATTACAGGCACCCCTTGACCTTGGGGCTAAACTAGAAGGCTCCAAGTCCTGTGGAAGGGCCCGATTCACAGAATGAACTTAAGACTAAATCCTAAACTTACTACTGTTTGGTATTCACAGAATGCACTTACTACTTTCGGGATTCACAGAGTGAACTTACTACTTTCGTGATTCACAGAATGAACTTACTACTTTCGGTATTCACAGAATAGATTTAAGACTACTAACTTTACGTCCGCACTCGGGCCGGAAATTCCGGCCCGGAGGCGGAGTTTCCGGCTTGAGGGCGGAGCTTACGGCCCGGAGGTGGAGCTTCCGGCCCGGAGGCGGGGCTTGCGGCTTGGAGGCGGAGCTTCCAGCCCAGAGGTGGAGATTTCAGCCATGACTAAATACTCACCTCCGAGCTGGAAGCTCCGCCTCCAAGCCGCAAGCTCCGCCTCCGTCCAGGAAGCTCCACCTCCGGGCCGTAAGCTCCGCCTCCAAGCCAGAAACTCCGCTTCCGGGCCGAAATTTCTGGCCCGAGTGCGGACGTAAAGTTAGTAGTATTAAATCTATTCTGTGAATACCGAAAGTAGTAAGTTCATTCTGTGAATCCCGAAAGTAGTAAGTTCACTGTGTGAATCCCGAAAGTAGTAAGTGCATTCTGTGAATACCAAATAGTAGTAAGTTTAAGATTTAGTCTTAAGTTCATTCTGTGAATCGGGCCCGAAGTCTCTGTGTCAATGAATGTACCACTAGACCCTCAGAAGGCGTGGTAGCAGGAACGGGATGTGTACGGGTGCTAGCAGTTACAGGAACCTGTGGAAGTCTCTGTGTCAATGAATGTACCACTAGACCCTCAGAAGGCGTGGGAGCAGGAACGGGATGCGTGCGGGTGC
The DNA here is from genome assembly GCF_964263255.1 of Lissotriton vulgaris. NCBI lineage: Eukaryota > Metazoa > Chordata > Amphibia > Caudata > Salamandridae > Lissotriton > Lissotriton vulgaris. The sequence goes on along the minus strand of NC_141689.1, from coordinate 1,935,194,989 downwards.
TAGCAGTTACAGGAACCTGTGGAAGTCTCTGTGTCAATGAATGTACCACTAGACCCTCAGAAGGCGTGGTAGCAGGAACGGGATGCGAGCGGGTGCTAGCAGTTACAGGAACCTGTGGAAGTCGCTGTGTGAATGAATATACCACTAGACCCTCAGAAGGCGTGGTAGCAGGAATGGGACGCGTGCGGGTGCTAGCAGTTACAGGAACCTGTGGAAGTCTCTGTGTCAATGAATGTACCACTAGACCCTCAGAAGGCGTGGTAGCAGGAACGGGATGCGTGCGGGTGCTAGCAGTTACAGGAACCTGTGAAAGTCTCTGTGTCAATGAATATACCACTAGACCCTCAGGAGGCGTGGTAGCAGGAACGGCATGTGTGCGGGTGCTAGCAGTTACAGGAACCTGTGGAAGTCTCTGTGTCAATGAATGTACCACTAGACCCTCAGAAGGCGTGGTATCAGGAACGGGACGCGTGCGGGTGCTAGCAGTTACAGGAACTTGTGGAAGTCTCTGTGTCAATGAATGTACCACTAGACCCTCAGGTGGTGTGGTAGCAGGAACGGGATGCGTGCGTGTGCTAGCAGTTACAGGAACCTGTGGAAGTCTCTGTGTCAATGAATGTACCACTAGACCCTCAGAAGGCGTGGTAGCAGGAACGGGACGCGTGCGGGTGCTAGCCGTTACAGGAATTGGTGTTGAAGCCATTTGGGCTCGTTGGATCGAGGGGGAAGAATGACTAGGTCATTTATGGCCCAACAACTTGTCTGCTGCATCAGTGATGGCTGTATAAGATGTTTTGGTGGCATCTTGGGAAATGATGATGACTTTTTAACTAATAACTCTTTAATTGCATTATCGATGGCCTCTAGGCGCAGGAATATTGTGTGTAATAGCGATTACATTTTGCCATAAAACTCGGCCCAGTTCGGAGTCGTTGGCGGTGTACCATTTGGCGGGGTTTGGATATCTGGCATTAAGGAAGTTGCCTTGGCCTTTCTGGGTCTTTTAGCATTATTGGGCAGCGAGGTTTTGGCAGTACCTCTTTTCCTTTTGCATGCGCGGTCCGTTACTGGGACATTAAAAAGGAAGTATTATAAAGCTCGGGGTTTGGCTGGGAGGAGACAGGCAAGTTGGGAGCGGGAGCAATGGAGATTATGGGACTTATTTACAAGCTCCTTGTGCCATTTTTGCGTAATTTTTAACATGGGAAAAGTGACCTATGGGTAGCGCAAGGGGCTTGCACGTCTTGAATTGGAGAAGACTGCGCCTCAGGACTCGCAGATAATAATAATGCCCCTGTCATTTCCCACTGAACCCATCGAATTTCTTCTTTCGGTAAGAGCAATCTCCTTAACTATTGCTGTAGTTGCCTTAGCCAGAAAGAAGTTACCTCCTCAGTGGGCAGTGGGCATGTTGGTTGCCTTCTTCTTGCCCATCGTTAGACGTTGATCCTTATGCAGATGTAAGAGGGGGGCCCAGCGTCAGGCGCGCGGTGGGGGTTGTGGTCCCCCCAGCAGTGCGGCAAGTATTGAAGTGACACAGCTCATCTCAGTGCAGGAAACTGTCTGGCAGCTGATTTACTTGTAAATCTTTGCAAGATTTTGATAAAAAATAACTACCAGAGGTTTCATCTTTTTTTTAAATGGGCTGGTACTCTTCACAGATGGCATATTTTCAATACAGGACCAAGCTCTGTTTATTGGCCATTAAGGTCACCCAATCCCTGTCGAACTAACCCTTTGTATCACCTTGACATGCACTTTTTCATGTGTTCCTCGAAATTAGCATACACAGATGATTCAGTGGCGGCCTGTACTTTTAGCAGGGAGGAGGGCGGTGAGGACACAAACGCACACATAAACACTCCCTCACACACATGCACGCACACACACATCCATTCACAACACTCACTCCCAAATATTCATGCACGCACCAAACATTAAAAATAAAATCATACTTACCTATGCTGCTCTGCATCTGAGATCCCAGGAGGGTTGGGACTGCTGCCTTCCCTCATTGGCTGACCTTAGAGGGAAGGCAGCAGCCCCCCACTCATCACAGAGTGGGATGGGGTCAGTGAGACTGCTGAGCCCACCAGACTGAGTGACGAGGTGTCAGTGATTGACACTCAGGCCTGGGCACTTCAGAGTTTAGAACTGAAGAGCCCAGGCCCATAGCAATCAGTGACACTTCCCTTCATCACGAGGTGGAGGGCCTCGAGCTCAGGCTGGAGAGGTCACGCCCACAGGAGCTGTGACTTCTTCAACAAAGTTCAGCTCAGGCGGCCAGGACCCTGAGCATTTAGCGCATGTCAATCCGAATCTTGAGCTAAAGCCTGACTATCTGTTGAATAGGATGCCATGGGTTTCTAGTGGACTAGCCCTTTGCCCAGTTTGACAAGCTTCTCAATCATTTTTGCGAGGAAGATGGCTCTGGATAAATACTGAGAGCCAGCCAGACCTGCTCGATCTATGGAAGGTTGCGTTACCAGTGTAGTTGAAATGAACAAAAAAAACTTCTCTCTTTTCAGACTTGGAGATAGGACCTAGGATTTGCAGATCAGATTAGAGACGGAGAACAATTTCTACACACTAATTCCCACTCTACACCAAGGCCACATAGAAAAGCTCAGTGTCATCTGTACACTATCTTCAGGAACAACTGTGCATATTGATGCAGCTGATCTTTTTTTTTTTTAACTCTTTTTATTGGATTTTATACAACGAAAAGAGAATACAACACATAAGACAACTCCCAGCCCCCCCCCCCCCCCCTCTGATCGGGCAGATTGAATGTAGAACAAAAAGAATTTCAAGAGCTTATAAATAATAATAGTACATAAAATTGAATATTTGAATTAACAGATGAATCATCAAGATACAGATATACATTAGGATAGATGGGTATACATTACATCTAAACAGTTTTAGCTATATTATTGTTAAATGATTGTCTAAAGTTCAGACCATTCTATTAAAGGAGACCATATTTTTAAGCCTTTTATTCTACGTTTCCTACCTTTAGTTTTATATATTGCCATTTCTAAATTAAAAATTGCTAACAGTCTTGAAAACCACTGTTGATATGAGGGGGCAATAGGATCTAGCCAAGCTAATGCTATACAGATTCTTAGAACGGCCATCAAGATAAAAATCAGTTTGTGACCAGTATTCAAATTAGTACAGTTTACTAAGCCTAATAGAACTGTTTGATCAGATAGATTGACCACAGTTTTAAGGATTAATGAGAGGAAATGTTCAATTTTTGATTTGAGAGAGGTTAAAACGGGACAAGAGGAAAAGATATGTATACAATCCGCATCTTGCAAGTTACAGCGAAAACAACATGTTCCTCTCCCATTAACCCATTTGGCAATTCTATCTGGAGTATAGTACATGAAGAAGCATATTTTATAAAATTGTGTCTGTAATTTGGTTGACATGAGTACAGTTTGTGATAGCTCATTTACATACTCAAATTCATCAGTTGAAATTATAAATTTCTTTTGCCATTTCTGAATAATCTTCTGCCTATCATCAGGTAAATATGTAAGTAATAGTTGATAAAATCCCCCAATCCGTATTTTTTCCTGATGATGGCTAAGAGATTCAGCTATGATGTTTTTAGCCATATTGTCTTCTCTCCTCACTCGTCGTATTAAAAAATCTCTAATTTGGAGATATTTAAAAAAATCTCTCCATTCAAGATGATACTTGTCTTTCAAAAATTCAAAAGAATATATCCCTTCTGCGGAGAAGAAGCAACCTATATTAGTAATTCCAGCTATGATCCATCTATCAATATAGGAATCTTTGAAAATGTCTGGTAGAAGGGGATTATTTTGTATTGGAGTATAGACAGATAACCGTCCCAGACCTATCATTTTCCTCACAGATTTCCAGACTTTAAACACGGCTATGAGTGTTTTTAATTTAACTTTTTTATGATAGCTATCAAAGATATATTTCCAAAGATAGCCGATACTTCTATCATCTAATATTATTTGATGAATAGTCGGTGCATCTTTATCCCGAGATATCCCTGTTCCATCAAGAAAAAAAAGCTCATGATTATATAGTAGGACTGTTGTCCAATAATATAGCCTGAGGTTTGGGAGACTTAACCCTCCTCTTTCTTTGGGAAGTGTGAGAAGGTTATAGGCACGGCGGGGTTGAGTATATGCCCAAATAAAATCCGTAAAGATACGTTCCATTGTTTTAAACCAATGATCTGAAATTTCCAGATTGATCGCTCTAAATAAAAACAAAAGTTTTGGAAAGTAGACCATTTTTAGGGCATTTGTCCGTCCTATCAAAGAAAGATGTAAACTATTGATACGGCGAAGGTCTTTTTGTATTTTATTTGAGATAGGTTTAAGGTTCAGGCCGACTAAATTCTCTAGTTCAGAAGTTATTGTAACCCCTAGGTACGTGCCTGAATTTGTTATACGTGAGTCTATCATAGCACATTTGTTATTAATAATTATTTGGGTTTTCCCTCGATTTAAAGCATATCCTGAAATAGTGCCAAATATTTGTGCCTCCTGTTCAATAATTGGCATAGCCAAGTTTGGATTAGCAGTGACAATGGCAATGTCGTCTGCATAAGCGAGAATTTTTGTTGAGTATTCATTTATCCGGATAGGAGTTATAGTACTAATATTTTGTAATCTCCTAATAAAGGGATCAATATAGAGAGCAAATAGCAGCGGGGAGCAAGGGCATCCCTGCCGTGTTCCTCTCGAGATTTTTAGTACTTTTGAATTCCCTCCATTAACCATCACCATCGCTTGAGGATTAATATAAAGTTTTTGTATTGCTTGTATAAATGTGTGATTGAAGCCGACCCTGGACATTGCCTGCCACAAGAATGGCCAGGAGACCCGGTCAAAGGTTTTCTCGGCATCAAGTAAAATAAGTGCCATCGGGTCTCCTGCCACCTGGGTGTAGTCAAACAGGCTAATTACTCTCCATGTGTGGTCGGTAGTGTCTCTCCCAGGGATAAAGCTGTGCTGTACTTTTGATGTAACTTTATGAATTACTGACGAGATACGGTTAGCGAGTAGTTTAGAGTAGATTTTAGAATCTACATTTATTAAGGTGATTGGTCGATACGAACCCATCTGGTCGGGAGGTTTATTTTTCTTAGGGAATATCACAATTTTAGCCGTAGACCATGAGTTGGGGGGTTGACCTCCTCTAAATAAGTGTAAACATAGGCTCAACAAGATTTCTTGGAGTTGATTCAGAAATGTTATGTAAAATTCAAGTGGGATGGCATCTACTCCAGTTGCTTTCCCGCGGGAAAGATCTTTCACGGTTTTTCTTATTTCCTCGATGTCTGGGGCTTTTTCCAGAATTAGCTGGTCTTCAATGTTAAGTTTGTCACAGGTATTTCTATCTAGATAATCAGCAATTTTCTCTTGATCTATTTCTCCCTCTTCTGTATACAGAGCACTATAAAAATGCCAAAATTCTTCTCGGATCTTCTCTGAGTCAGTTACCCTACCGATTATTGGATCTTGAATTTCTTGTATTAGATTTTGTGTAGTCTGCTGTCTCATCCGAATTGCTAATTGTTGGCCAACCGACTCACTAACTTCATATATTTTTTCCCGGTGAGCAGTAGCTTTTTTAATAGCTTTATTGATGTATATATTTGTAATTGATGCCTTAGCTATAGCAACCTGAGTTTGTGCATTACTTATCTCTTCTGTAGTAGAAGAGTTTCTTGTAACCCTTATAAGCTCTTCCTCCAACCTTTTTAACGTTTCTTGTGAGAGTCTTAATAATTCTTTTGCACATTTGTTGCTCCGGAGTGAATATTGTATAGTTTCACCCCTAATGCCTGCTTTTAAAGCGTCCCAAACGAAATTTACCGTTGTACTGCCATTATTAACCAACAAAAAATTTGAAATCCATCATCTCATATGTTTACAGTATTCACTCTCAAGGAGCAAAGACCTCTCAAAGGTCCAAGTTTGTGGCGTTTGTATCAGAGATGTTATCTCAAGTGTTAGTATTAAGGGATTATGATCCGACATGATTCGGGGTAATTTTTCTATTTTTGAATGAGTTTTAATTGAACTAGATATCAAAAAGTAATTGAGTCTAGCATGTGTATGATGTGGATTTGAATAATATGTATACCCTGGATCATCGGAATTATTATTTAAAATTTGCCACGCATCAATTAGCCCATGGGTAACACACAGTTCCTTTATTGCATTAAAGACTTTTGATTTGCGACCATGGTAATGCCAATTGTCTTTTGTGGACCAATCATGTGAGAGATTTATATTGAGATCGCCACAAATTATAAGTGGTAGTGGCCAATTGGTAAGTTCATTGGAGACATTATTAATTACCATAGGATCATCATTATTGCATCCATAAATTGTGCAGATGGTCATTGAAGACGATTGCCCTGTATGAACTTCTGAGATCACCCATCTTTCTAATATATCGGATTTAGTTTTATTAAATTTAAACCCTCTACCTCTAGCCAAAAGTGCTACCCCTCTTACCCGCATACCCTGTGTAGTTGCGCCAATCAGATTGTATCCAAATGAATTTAATAATTGTAATTGTGACCCTTCAATATGGGTTTCCTGTAAGCGTACGATATTGGCGCCAATATTCTGTAGGCCAACTGCTACCATTTGCCTCTTCTTGATGTCATTTAAGCCACATATATTAACTGACAATATTTTTAATGGACCCATCTATCAATCCTGGTTTTTGTGACTATATAGTAATGCATTTCTTTCAGTTCGTTGAAAAATTTGTCGATAATCTATCTGATCTGCCCGACCACCCCCCCTCTTACCCACCCACCACCACCTTTGAAGGTTACCTGGTCTCGTTGCGACCAGGGGTGTGACATCAATGTAAGCGAGCCCAGCGGGCTGGGCTGGTTTATGGATGTATATTACATATTTATCTTAACTCAAATAAACTAAGGCCTAATTTCTTCAATTAACGTTTCATTTTTTATCGGTTTGATAGGATTGTCTTCCAGCTTATTCAACCGATAAACAAATCTTCAAAGTATACCATTAAGTTTTATGCATGAATAAGAGGTGAGATAATTGATTTGACTTCTCTTATCCCCTAACATATCCTGAAATAATTTCCTAGAGTTTCGTGGAATAGTCTCTGTAATTTCATGTAAATAATCCTGCGCTTGTATTTCGCTATTAAATGTTCTTGTTGTGCCCTTGTATATGATTTTCAGGCGTGACGGATTTTGCAAAAATACTTTCGCTCCGAGTTTTTCAAATGGATCAAATAGTTGGCGCATTTTCCATCTGCGCTCTACGGTAGAGTGAGCAAAGTCCGGTCTCGTAAAGAATTTAAATCCCTTGTGTTCTTTTTGTGTTGTTGGTCTTGCAAGATCATAAATTGCTTCGCGTAGAACAAAGTTTCCAAAGTAGACCAACATTGCTCTGGGATATTGATTTTGCTTTTTGGGATGTTTTGAAAGGGTCAAGGGGAAGCGATGGGCCCGTTGTATCTCCCTTGCCTTATCCCAGGCTTCCAGTTCCGGGAATGATTCTTTTAGGATGTTGATCATTGCACCTCTGGCATCATCTCCCTCAAATTTCTCTGGAATTCCAAGGAACCTTAGGTTGTTCCTTCTAGATCTATTTTCATGATCTTCTACCTTAGCCATTAAGTCCTTTATTATTCCATCTTGCTCTTTTTCATTTTTTTGAAGTTTCATAACATCAGTCTCAGGGTTCTCAGTGCGAGTTTCAACCATAACCATTCTATCCGACATTTCTGAGCAGATATTGGCAACTTTTTTCACAGCCCCTTGTAACTTCTCAATGGCCTTGCGATTTTTTAGACTGTCTTTTTTAACATCCTCATGGAGATTCTTTATGGATATGAGCACCTCGCTCAGTGAGGGGTCATTTGCTTCAGCAGGTGATTTATTCATTGGGTTTTTTCTCGTAGGATTGGATCTGATTTTGTCGTAGTCTGTATTGTTACCGGGATCTGTAGTTTCTTCATTTATCAGATTTTTTTCACTCCTTTTATGTTTTATCCGTCTTTTTCCACTCCCATTTCTTTTTTTCCACAAGAAACTATTCTCCGTAGATAATCTTGACTCACTGAAACCAGTAATTTCTAGAGGTACTGTATCTCTTTGTATATCGAGACTTGATTCACTTGAGTCACTTAATTCGCTTGAATCACTGGGGTTGCTCGAGATAGATATGCCAGTTTGATATATTTCAGATTCAGAATCCTCGTCGGTGATTGATAGATTTAAGTGCAAGTTTTTCCCTATTAGAGTGGATTGTATGTTGCTAGTAGGTTCTAAAAGTTCTGTTTTCTGAATTGACTTTTTTTGATCAGGCAGATCTCCTTGATTGATTATTTTTTTGTCGACTTCCGGAGGTAGCCTTGTCTCTTCGCTCCCAGTGCTTGGATCTTCAGGTGAATTTCCTTCTCCTGTGATGACATTGCTGTTTATGCTAGAGATACTTGCATTTGAAGGGTTATTTTGAGTACAATTGTCATCATCTGGCTTTCTAAAGTCTTTGGTGTGAACTGAAATCTGTGGTAGATCCAGTAGTTTTTCATTTATTGTTGCATCGCTTAGAGGCTCCTTTGGTAGGGGGCTGAAGATATTCGATATTCGTGGCTGGGATGTCCCTGTAAGACCGGTATTCTTAGCTGTAGCTTTTAAGTTTTTTATCGTTTGTAATCTTTGTGCTTTCTTTGCTAGGAGCTCCCGTTTGGCGCTCTCTTCGTCTTCCTCTTTATCTTCCACTGCCTCACTTTTATCTCCTGTCTTCAATTTCATTTCTTTGCCTTTTTCTCTTTCTCTTTCTCTTTCTTTCTCCTTCTCCCTCTCCTTGCGCCTTATCTTTTCTCTTTCCCTTTCCAACTTTTTTTCGAAGTTTTTGTCTTTAGTCTTTGCTTTCTCTTTTTCTTTTTCTTTCTCTTGAGGTTCATTTTTAGTTATGACTCTCTCCTTTGCCCGAGCTCCTCTTGTTTCAGGACCCTTATGCTTGATAGTTTTGGTCTGATCCTCGACCTCAGCCCCTTCCTCTTCGATCTCTTTATTTATCGGGTTTTGATCATCTATACAAGGTCTTTCTTCTAGTGAGGAGATAGCAACATCTTCAGTCCCTGCGATTTGCCCCTTATTAAGGGCCATATTGTTGGCTTGGGGTTGATTTATTGAGGTCTGCGATTTCTGTATTGTCTGATTTTTTTGTTCTTTCTGCTTCCTTTGTTCTTTCTGTACGGGCTTTTCTCCATCCCTAAACGCTCCGTCTGTACATTCCGTTTCAGAAGTTCTATCTTTCTTTTTGTCTTTATCCATGCCTGTGTCCGCGTCCGTGCTCGCTGTCCAAGAATTTGGGAATGTTAGTGACACTTTCCAATGATATCCTTCTAGGGGTCTCTCACTACAGAGAGAATGCCTCTTCAATGCGTTTTTATCACCCTTTGAATCCTCTGCTCCAGATTTGCTGTCAAACTTTCTCGAATAGTTTTCTAAGACGGTATGCGTTAAATCAGCTAGAGAGAGCTCATGGATTTGTACTTTTACCAATTCATCAGCACATAAAGCAATTAATGTGTTTTTAATTGCAGAGTTTAATCGTACAAAAGAAAACAAACCTTCAGTGAAAATCCGATTTTTGAGTCTGCTAAAGCTGCAACCCCATTTCTTCCATTTAAATCTAGATGGCATTCAGTTTTGGAAGTTTGACTATTCAAGATATAAATGTGTGCTTTCCACTTTAAGATTGATTTATCTGGTAGCATTTGTTAACATTTTGTCATTTTTGACAATTTTAGGTTTCCAACTTAAGCTCTTTTTTTATTTTTTATTAAATCCTCTCAGTATTGTCTCTTACAGCCGTTCACTCCAATAAACACTCCCCCCCCCCTGCGTCGATTGCTTATCAGAAGCCTGGCCGTCTCCAGTCCTGCCCTGGCCGTCTCCCGTGACAACAAAGGCAGAAACAGATGAAGGACATGCAGCACTTTTAAACCCCCTCCTTCGAGTCCGCAGATGACGTTTTTGACGCTCGAGAGTCAGGAGGCTGGGGAATCGGAAAGGCTGGAGAGCAGGTGAGCGCAAGGCGTGCAAGGAGAGTAGGAGAGTAGGAGAAACGGGAGCCAGCACGTTGGAGCAGTTGTTGCCCGTACGAACAGGGATTATTGATTCACAATCAGGCAAGCAGTAAGCAGTATGCAGTAAGCAGTAAGTAATAGCTGCCAGGGATGACGAAATGAACGAGGTGTGAGCTCTCTAGGCAGAGGCTAGATCCAGAAGTAGAGATGAAACGCTGAGGTGAGGGCTAGGGCTAATCAAAGCAGAGCAGAGCCGCCGTGACACAGGACACGGCCCCCCCCTCGTCTCCACTACTGCCTCGGCATCATGGTATCACGATATTAAAATTAAATATGATGTAATGTGAAAGTCGCTGCCTTACCCCACGAGGCGCTGTTGAATTAGAGGCAGTGAAATCTGATAGCAGGTAGCGGAAACGGAAACGAGAGTCAGAACAGTCAGAGTAATTTCTTTCTTCTTTCTCGCTCGACAACTCTGAGAACTCAGGATAGTCAACTGGTCGAGGGTTAGTTAATAGTTAATAAGAGTATGCCTGCTGGATAAATAGGTAGGCCCCAGACCAGAAAAAACTGATTAAACTGATTTCCGCCGAGTTCTGGTTCTGGTTCTTCAAATTCATCCTCCGTAGGACTGTAGAAGGTATTTGAGATCACATATCCCCAGACCGCCGAGCACAACCACTTCAACCGCTCACATGGACGCCATCTTCCTTCAACGAACTGCAAGATTCCCTAGCAGCTGATCTTAGTGTAGGCACCAGAAACAGAGCACAATGGCCCCTGTCATGGAGCTGTTTCTGGTTACTTTTTAAGTTTTGATACTTCATCCACAATAGGAAATTTAGCCTGGTCACCAATACTTTTCCTGATTTCTCTGGGTACCAAACTTTACAGTCACACCACAGGATAGTCCAAACCCAAGCAGCTTCAGCTCCAGTTTTGGGCTGGTATTCCTCCCGGTCCTTCTCAAAGCACAGAAAATCATCATTACCTTAAGATAGCTTTTAAAAACACAGAGACGTGGCTCACAGTGCTTTTCACACTATAGAAGGATGCTTAAAGATTGCATAACCGTGTATGAACAAGTTACATGTTTTATCATGGGATGATAATCATTATGACAGGTATCAATATGAAGATTATTTGGATTAATGTACTACTGGAAACAATAAATAACATGAAAAAGGAGGAAGTTATTTGCTTTTTCACTTTTCCCTTCACCCATCTGCACAGGAAGTAGTATCTCTGGTTTCCTGGAAAAACCGTCTTTAACCCCTCCTATGCTCATGACGAGGTCAGCTCGTCATGAACCACGGCGCTCCGGTGCTCATGAAGAGCTGAGCTCGTCATGACCGCGCCCGTTAAATGGAACGCTCGCATGCTGGGCTGATTGCTCTGCTGTGCTGAGCGTTCCATTGGAACGGGCGTGGTCATGACGAGCTCAGCTCGTCATGAGCACTGGAGTGGCTCATGACGAGCTGACCTCGTCATGAGTACCGGGGCGCTGTGCGTGCCCCCCCCCCCACTGCCCCCCAGCACAGCGGGGGGAAACAGCCCCACAGTGAAGGGGTTAAAAGATAAAGCCAAGCAAGAGGACTTCATTTCCCATCACCCATCTGCACAGGAAGTGCCAACACTGGATTTACCATCATTCAGCTGCAGAGGAAGAGACGTTACTGGTTTCCTGCCCACAGCACTCTGCACTCCACTCTCCCAAACCCTACTTAATAGCGGCGTCAGCGCGGACGCACCACTAGCATGAAAAAGTCAAGCCCATTTTTGCCCATGCAATCCCATCACCAGGAACCCTGGATTTCCCACTACTCATCACTACCCTGCCACGATACTCTGTGCTTTCAACCCCATCTGCTGCTCATCGCACTGCTGCCACACTGCAACACACAACATGGAAGGACGTTCTCATCTACTCTCCCACATCCTACACCCACCACTCAAGCACCAACAACTTCCAGCACCCCGCTTCCTCACACATGGCCAAACAGCCACCCGCTCACGCTCACACAGACCAAATACCACTCCCACAATGTACCACATTCACATGCATGCTGCTCAACCCCGCTCACTCTCCAAACATGCCACAGAGGTATGAGACCTACTGCGGACCTGCTTTCCTCACAGAAACATGGCTTAACCCAACCTCTGCACCAAACACAGCTACAGTTATCCCTGCCGGCTACAAGATCGCCAGGCAAGACCATTGGCACAAGCCTGGAGGTGAAGCTACCATCATATTCAAAGATATTGATTGATTGAAAAAGCTTTATTCGAGTTGTACACTCATAAAAGCACAAACATACATTTTAAAACTAATACATTTTAAAATACATTACAATTAAAATTCACATTTCATACACATAAAATAGATATTAAACAGTTGTGCAAGCTTTTACAAGAAAATATATAAACTGTAAAATGTTAATTCATATTGGGAGATAAAGCCCTCCGCCTAATGGACCAGGCCCACCCCAAGTATTTTGCCGTTCCCAACACAATAGGCATATCGGTGGAGGTACAAATAATTCTCAACCCCTCAACACCGCTGGAAACCCCAAGGTTTCTACAAACTGGAGCTAACCATACTCTCCTCGGATTTGCATAGGCCTCACACAGGAATAAGAAGTGAGCAATGGTTTCGTTGGGGGCACCACATACCGGGCAACACGAAGTATTAGTACTCCTCCACCTACCCGTCAATGACCGCAAGGGGAGAGATCCTGATCTTAGCTGGAAAAATAATTTCCTGTCTATCGGAACAGTTATACTGTCCCAGTACTGGTTTAGTACAGGTATCATTTTGATTTCCATGAATCTACCCCCCATTGTTTCCACTTGTGTACCCCTCCAGAGCTTGTCTTCTACATAATCCCAATATATGGCCTTGATGGTATTTTTACTTGGGAATACTTCCCCAGACGGGGTTTCCCAAAGGTTAGAGAGACCGAGCTCAGCAAGAACAGCAGTGAGCATCTTCAACCATGATATTTTATGGAATGTGTCTGATTTAACTAGGGCTAAGAACCCATAGGCATAGTGTCGGATCTCTGGGGTCGTCCAAAGCCGTCTCCAATAAAGGATAGGCCTTAATCGGGCCCGATCACTAAACAATCTCCTCCCAAGGTCAAGGCCAAGGGGTATTAATGGCACACTCTGGGGGAGACCCGTGATTCCCCTCAGAAACCTATTCTCTGATAATTGTAAATTAGGGAACCTCTCAAAACCCCATACTTCTGCCCCATACAGGGCTGCCCCTAGAGCTTTAGCATCATAAACCATAAGGACCGGTTTTATGGGCCTAGTTTTTGATTTCGCTTGCTCTACCCGGAGCGCCCCTGAAATCTGCTGGTGTCTCAATACCGCCTTTTCTATATGTTGTGACCAACCTGGCTTACTTGATATCTCTACCCCTAGGTAAGTAAAGACATTTACTACCTCAAGCTCGATGTTATTCAGAGATACCTTTGGTTGGGGTCGGCGCCTTTGAGAAAAAACCATCAGCTTTGTTTTGCTAGCATTGACTTCGAGGCCATGCTCCTTGCAAAACATATCGAATATATTTAGGGCACGCTGGAGTCCAGCTGGGGTTTTGGACACAATTAGGGTGTCGTCAGCGAACATCAGGATCGGGACCCTGATGCCCGCTAGCGAAGGTGCATCCACACTTGCGTCCAACATCCTATCCACAATACCATTAATGAACAAGGAGAAGAGCAGGGGTGCCATTGCACATCCCTGCCGCACACCCCGCTCGACAGGAAAATTAGCAGTAGATTCCCCGTTCCTCCCCCATTGGACCTTGGCAAAATTGCATTCATGGAGATGCATTATTAGAGTTAGCAACTCGAGTGGAACCCCTATCATTTTCAAGACTGCCCATAACTTGCTCCTTGGAACCAGGTCGAAGGCAGCCCTCAGGTCTACAAATGCGACATATAGGCTGCCTTCGCCAAGGAGTACCGTCCCCCACCGCAACATGGTAAATCGAAATATTTGATCCACAGTGCTGGTTGCGCGCCTAAAACCTGCCTGATAAGGGGAAAGGGCGTTGTTCTCGTCTACCCAGTCCATGAGTTTATTGACCACCATCTTCCCCACCACTTTTTGGATGGTGTCAATCAGGCTTATCGGCCTGTAATTGGCCGGTAGTGACCGATCACCTTTCTTATAGATTGGTATAATTATTGCCCCCTTCCATATTTCTGGGACTTTAGCCCCTTTAGCTAGGGCATTTCCCAGCAGGGTCACATACCTAGCCCACCGTACCTTGTTGTTCTTAAATAAATCAGAGGGGATCCCATCCAAGCCCGGTGCCTTTCCCCCTTGTAGGGTTGAAATTACCATTTCAGCTTCTTTGTTTGAAAACAGGTTTTCAATAAAAAATGCCACTGGGATAGGTTCTAAGGCCACAATATCCCTATTCTATGCATACTGGGGTTTTAAATACTCGACCCATGATGCCTCGTTGACATTATTATCTGGATTGCTAGGGGTGCCAAAGATATCATAAGCTGCTCCACCTACACAGACATCCCCACCAGATACATGAAACACATTACATTCAAGATATGCATCACAGTCAACTTCTCCCTGGGTGGAATCTTTGTATACAGACCACTAGGACCCTACACCAATTGCACCACCTACATCATATATTGCGTCTCACCCCTCATCATCAAATCCAGCACCTAAATCCTCCTTGGAGATCTGAACTTTCACCTAGAGGACTGCACTACCCCAAAATTGACAGCACTTCTAGAAGCCCTCAGAAATCTTAGCCTCACCCAGCACATTACCAAACCCATCCACATTGCTGGACACAATTAGACCTGATTTTCATTGACTTGGACAGACCACACCCTCATCAGTTTCAGCATAACCATCCCTCTCCACCACAAATCTCCCAGCACCGGAACTGCCTGCCTCAACTGGAAAAACATCGCAGAAGAAAAGTGGGCTTCCGTCCTCCCTGCGCTCTGGCCTGAGAACACCAACAGTTTGCCAAAAGCCATCAAGAACCTAAATAGCTGAATTAGTGCATATACTAGTACCTTGGCTCCCATCAAGTGCAACCCAACAGCAAGAGCTCAACCACAGGCCAGCTGGTACAGAGGAACTCAGGCTGACAGAACACCACTTTAAGCCACTGGAGGGCAAATGGGGAACAATGCAAGACAACGCAAATAGATAAGATAAATCTTCAAATCAGCCCTAAGACGATACCACCAGCAGACAGGGAACACCAAGCACACAGTTCTTTCAGACCGCCTGAACGGCAACACTAACAGCAACAAAGAAATATGTGCCCTCGTCAAAGATTTCACTGTGCCTCCAGCAACATTACCCTTTCACACGATCTTTGCAACAAGCTCTCAGAATTAGTCTGCAACAAAATCACCTCCATATACAGCAACTTCAACCCTCAACCGGATCATGTCACTGTTGCAACTCAGCTTCTCAACACGTCGAAAAACAAAACCTATCTTCATGGCCTGCTGTCACCAATGTCAAAATCACTGCTACTAGGAACACCATCCACTTGGGGGCCCCATCTGACCTTTTCCCCCACCACACCTTCACCAAATGGCTCCAACAGACCAGCGAAGCCATAACACCCATTCTCAACATCTCCATCGACTCAGAAAACATTCCTAGAAACCTGGACACCTGCCATCTGCATGCCCCTGTTAAAGAAACCATCTACCCCAGCCATCCTTTCCAATACAGACCCGTCTCCCTCATACCATACCCCGCAAAGTTTTTAGAGAAACTAATCAACTGACACCTCACCAACCACCTCTGCAATCATCAGCTCCTCAATGCCCATGCAGTCTGGATACAGTACAGAATCAGCACTCATTGCATAATCAGTGACAGAGGAGACACACTAGTCCTCATTCTCCTGGACCTCTACAACATTTGACACAGCCTCACACCCTATCCTCATTAGGTGCTGCACAAGAGTGACATCCAAGGATCCACTGTGCACTGTGGGGCATATATATCAAGCTAAATTGTGATCGCAAATGCTAAAATTCGCAGAATTTCAGCATTTGTGATCTTAATTTAGCTATTAAACACACAAAAGGGGAGAGGGCCAAATTATTTATACTCCAATACCCCAGACCCCCTAAAAGGACTATGTTCTCAACAATAATGGGTATATAGAGTTCTTGAGAATAGATGAAGGGAAATTCCCAATTTGGAAAAAACTGCCCTCACTCACATACCGAAGTATGTGATATGCTTCATCATAGGGCCTGCTACAAACGCCCTGGTGTAGCCACATCCAGGGCAGAGCATTAGGGAGGGGAAAAAAATTATAAATTTCCACGTTACAAGACGTACAACACAATACGTAAATACGTACAATGAGTAACATACATAAGTGATATCGTGTATAGAGGAACACCTTGTGGATCAAAAGTGCGACACAAATAAGTGCAGTAAGGACGTGTGTTAAAACTGATTAGGGGTGCCAAAAGAAAGAATTACTTTATTAGAACCAATTATGGTACCCTTATCAGGATTAAAAGAAAAGAGAGGATGGGAAAATGGCTTTTTGAGAAAATGAGGTTTCTCAAGGCTTCCCTCCTACCACTGCTCGAGTCAACATGTTTCGACCATAGAATTGTGCCCCGAAAGGTCACCCTGGTCTTCTTCAGGACTGTCGCAGTAGGATCCACCAGTTACCCTTGTCTTAATAAGATCCTTGGGTAGCCCAGCTAGATGTAGGTCACTAGGATCCGTACTCTGCTGGGTATGTTTCTAAATCAGTGGAGGAAGTATCCCCATATGAATCATGGGGAAACATTCACGAGTTTAAGCAAGTCTGAAACTCGAACTGATGGCCGCCCGGGGGGTTTATTGCCCATGAACACAATCGTTCAGTATGGCAATCACCACCAGAACATGCTCGGGCTCCGAACCACCGCGTAGTAGTCTCTATATACCCATTATTGTTGAGAATCTTAATTTAGCTGTCTGCAATGTATGAGAAAGAAAACCACTCGCAAAATAAGGAATCGGAAAATTTGCGATTCCCTATTTTGCAATTGCATTTAAGGAATCGCAAATTGCGATTCCTTAAATGCAATGTAGGAAGCACAGAAAAAGTGTGATTTGGCCGTAAGGAATCGCAAATTACCACCAACTTCAAGTTGATGGTAATTTGCGATTTCTTTGAAAAATTTACTTTTTTGCATTTTTCAAAGTGCCATGTCGCACATATACATGCCCTTAGGGCATGTATGTGCGCCACATGTGCACACATACATATTTCAGGGGTGCAACAGGGTGTCCTTTTGACACCCTGGTACCATTGAAATTGCATTCTCAATTTGCGATTCTCTAATTGCTAATCGGAAATTGAGAATGCCTTCCCATTCATTCCTATGGGCCTCCTAGCCCATAGGAATGAATGGGAAGGTATTCCTTAATTGCAAATCTCAGTTTGCAATTCTCAAATAAGGAATATGTGGGATTCACAAAATGATTAGCAAATTCCAGATACATAGCATTATGCGATTCTCATATTGCGATTTGCTGAAAATCACAATTTGAGAATCGCTATAGAATATTTTGATACATATGGCCCCTAATCTGCACCTTCCTAAAAGATAGATCACAATTTATTTATTTATTTATTAATCTTATAAAGCGCGACAGCTACCCGTAAGGGTTTCCCGGCGCTCATTGAATGATAGCATAATGAATCCAAGGGGAGAGTTATTGGGTAAAAAGCCAGGTCTTTACGGCTTTACGGAAGCGAAGATGACAATGCTCCACACGTAAGTCCAGGGGAAGAGAATTCCAGAGTTTGGGTCCTAAAGTAGCAAAAGAACAACCGCCCACTCTGGAAAGCCTGAACTTAGGCACACAGAACAGATGTTGGGAAGAAGAACGGAGAGAACGTGCAGGTACATAAGGTTTCACGAGGGACTGGAGATAAGTGGGGGCGGCTCCGATTTTAATCTTATGCATAAAGCATAGTGTCTTAAATTTTACCCGGTTGTCGAGATTGAGCCAATGCAGTTCCTTGATGCGTTCAGTAATTGGATCGTATTTCCGGCAACCACAGAGAAGCTGTGCAGCGGCATTCTGAACAAGTTAGAGACGGCGCATGACCGCCCTGGTAGCCCCCAGATAGAGCACGTTTCCGTAGTCCAATCTAGAGGTCACCAGGGCCGTCACGACAGATCTCTGGGTGTCGGAAGGCAGAATCCAGAATCCAGAAGATTTTCCTCAGCCATCTAAGGATAGTAAAGCAGGTGGCTGCGACTTTATTGGCCTGGTCTTTCATCGATAGATCCCTATCGATGAGAACCCCAAGATTTCTCGCTCGCTCAGAAGGAATGGGTAAATCGCCCCTGGTCGAAGGCCAGTGTCTCGAACTCCATAGATCAGGCTTGTTACCAAAGACAAGCACCTCAGTCTTGTCACTGTTAAGCTTGAGAAAGTTGCGGCTCATCCAATGAGAGATATCACTAAGACCTGTTTGTAAAGATGAAGGTGAGGAAGGATCCGCTTGGGATAGGGAAAACACAATCTGGGAATCATCAGCGTAAGTAAAGAGATTAAGACCAGAGTGATGTGCAATATGAGCCAGAGGAACAACATAGAGATTGAAGAGAAGAGGACTAAGGATAGAGCCCAGGGGCACGTCGTGTGGAGAAAGGTAGGTGTTGGAAGTAGACGTGTTAGAAAAGATTTGAAAAGTCCGGTCAGTGAGAAAAGACGAGAACCAGTGTAAGGCTTTATCACATATGCCAAAAGAGGCAAGGTTACTGAGAAGGATACTGTGCGAGACAGTATCAAAGGCTGCACTGAGGTCAAGCAATATCAGTGCAGCCGTTTCACCTCGGTCAAGTAGTAGGCGAAGATTCTCAGTTACTCCTAGTAGAGTGGTTTCGGTGGAGAAGCCTTGGCGAAAGCCTGACTGGGAGGGGTGAAGAAGATTGTTGCTGGTGACAAAGCGTGATAGATGTAAATGAATGTGCCTTTCCAGAATTTTTGAAAAAGACGGCAACAATGAAATAGGACGAAAATTGGAAGCAACATTGGGGTCTGCAGTAGGTTTCTTAAGTAGTGGAGTCACCATTGCATGCTTCCAGCAGTTGGGGACCGTGGCTGAGTCAAGAGAAGAATTAAGTAAGGTACATATCACACTGAGTTGAGGGAGCTCGAGTTTACGTAGAATAGAAATAGGTAGGGGGTCCATGGGGGAACCGGATTTAATATTGTTTAGAATTTCCACAAGGGTAGCAGGTACGAGAGCAGGCCAAGTCGTCACTGTGGCTGAGGGAGGACAAGAAGTGGTAGGAGAAGGACAGTGAATGGCATTAGATTTATCATGGGCTGCTATATCTTGATAGATTTTATCAATTTTGGACGTGAAGTACTGGGCAAGTTCGTCACATTTCTTGCTAGAAAGAGGAGGGGGTATAGCAGATCTTTTACTACATTAAATAAGACACTGGACTTATTCATGGCTTCAGTGATCAGATTATTGTTGACATAAGCGGCTCTGGTATGAGCACAGGCCTTGTGATAGAGTTTCAATTCTGTTCTGTACGTAAGTCCAGCAGTGATGGAGTAGTCTTTCCTCCAAGCACGCTCTAGTCTTTTGCATTGAGATTTATGTGAACGAAGGGTTTCATTGTACCAAGGGGCAGGAGATTTGTGGACATTATTCTTCTTATTAGTAAAAGGGAGGCAAGTGTTTATGGCCTCAAGGAGCCAGGAATTCACAGAGTTGGCAGCTGCATCCATGTCATCCATATTGAGTGGATGTTTAGACATGAGATCGCATAGGTTTTTATTAAAAGCTGCAATGTCCAAATTTTTCCAAACTCGCTTCTTGATATTCATAGAAGGATTGGATATGGTTTGTGTGTTATTATTTGTTACAGTGAATTTTACAAGGTAATGGTCAGACCAAGAGACTGGCAAAGCAGGAGAGCATATTGTTTGTAAAGAATTTGAAAAAATAGGATCTAAAAGATGCCCACCCTTGTGGGTTGGACCCTTGTTGTGTAAAATTAGATTCATAGCGGTAAGATCAGCAATGCAATTTCCTGCCAGATTATCATTAGGGTTATCCAAGTGTAAATTTAGGTCTCCAATGATGAAGAAATTGCTAGATGAAATGAGCACCGATGCAATATAATCCAAGAAAGCTAGGGGCGATAGAGTTCTGGCAGGCAAGATGGCCGCACTTATACAACGCTCCTACCAACCTGGGGCAAAATCTGATATTAATCTGCCCTGAATGATTTCATTGCACCCCAAAAACAGCTCCACAGGGAACGTGACAAACGCGTGGTAAAAATAGCTGTGCATCCGGACTACTATCGAGTGAAAGGATGAAGCTGCGGCATAGCTGAGGATTAAAGATGCGAGAAAGAAAATGGCGGCTGTTAAATGAGTTCAGCACTGCTGCAAGCACCAGCTCACCTGACGAGACAGTGGAGTGCGGACTGGATGCTGGGGGAATACAGACTCGCTGTCCCCCATGCCCCCGGATGGCTGGTGCTGCTACCCACCCTCGGACGGGTGAGTGTGTCGGTGAACCGAGGCAGGGAGCTGAGGAGTAGTGTGGTTGGAGTGGCAGAGACTGGGCTGCGTCCCTGATGGATTGGACCGCTGGAGGCGCTGGTTCGGCATACCTGTCTGCGACAGACCTCTACGTTTCACCCCAATCTGGGGAAGGCCCTCGAAGAATGTACAGCAGATGAGGGGCAGGGTGACGGGTGGTTGGGGTCGCTCTGAAGGTTGCGGTGGCCTGCTGGGCAGGACTGCATGCTAGGACTGGACGGGCCTGCTGTGCCCCGCTGCTGGCCCTGCTACCGGCCCTGCTGCTGGCTGGCTCGCGCTCCTTTGAGGATTCGGTAGGATCCCTCGCCATCCCCACTGAGGATTTCATTCAAGTGTGTGAGGATTCCATAAGACTGGCCATATCTGCACAAGATAGGGCCTTTATAAATTTGATACATGCCAGCTAATGAAGCGGTAGGACACTGAGACACAAAACAGATTCTTGGGCCACGGCGGATCACTCTGGCTAAGTGTGTTGCTTCTGTCCTACACCCTGCATCTCTGCCTACTATTTGCAGCCTTTGGGCTCAAACGTTTTTCCTATAGGACTATCTGTTACTACCCGGTCAATCTAGGAGAGAGTTGCACGCACAGCGAGAATGCGTGTCCATTGATGGGACCGTTGTCCTGCATGTGTCCATCTGACCCCCCCCATACTCCACAGTCCAGGAGACCTCTGGGAACTCCTGTCCGGGGTGCAGGGCATGGAGGCATCACCATTCCTACTCCACGAGTACCCCACTTACTGCCGGGCGGCCGACTAGGATCATCTACCAGCAGACATTACTGGAAGTTATTGTAGGAGAGTGGGGTCTGCTTCCTATGGTTACCCCACTTTTTGCTGTGTTTCACTGTTTTTTCCACTTTAGTCTGGCTGTGGCCCTGCTAATCTGGACCACAGCCTAGCTGTTCTCTCTCTAACTTGATTCCATGTACATTAGGTACATACCAGATTGGGTACTGAGTTACTTTGTCAGCCCCTAGTATATGGTACCAAGGGCATAGGTACCCCAGAGGCCTACCAGGGGCTGAAGCATGTATTATGCCACCCCTGGGAAGCCTTCCAAAATGGCACCACAGGTCTGCACTTGCAGCCTGGGTAAGGTGGTGTAAGCACCGCTTACTTAGATATAGTATACCTTTATCTACCTATATATACACATATTAACCTATAAGTCACTCCTATGGCAGACTCCTATGGCAGGCCTTGACAATCCTGAAGGCAGAGTGCTTGGTTTTGTGTGAGAGGGTGCCCTAGCATGAGCTGAGCCCCTCTGCAGTTTTCGGAAATCCTTCCTTATAGCTGTTCGATGATATAGCCATACCATATACTCTTAAGTGCATTATAATCCTCCCGGTTAATGTTAACTTTGGTTTGGCTTAATCAAAACATGCCGTGTTTGGTGTCAAACGCTTTGGAATACTACCCCCCCCCCCCGCCAGTTCTGGTGTTGGGGGTAGCATCTCACCCTTCTAGAGGGATAAGACATGTACACACTAGTGGTATACCCAGTAATAGTTTTAAATAGCCTCAGCATCACAAAATGGATGCTGCTGCCACAGACATGTCTGACCTCCTGCTGCTGGACGAAACTCTGGCAGTGGAGGCCTGGACAATGGTTTCCTGTCCTGGGAGGTGCCAGCACCTCCCCAGACAGGCTTTAGTGTATTGGGACAGGGTGGGTTGCATTCAGTGAATGCTTTTCAGACACTACCTGGGGCACACAAGGTGCTCCATGCATTTCCCAGTTCAAAACGGTTGCCGGGGCATTCAGCCCCAGCTCTGGCGCGAAACTGGACAAAGGGGAAGGGGTGTAACCACCCCCTCCCCAGGTCTTCCCATAGGTGGAACCCTAGAATTAGTCCAAGCCCTAAACTTAGTATAACTATAGGAACCCAGTCACTAGGACTTTAGATTACCCTGAACGAAACTTTGAAACAGAAATCTTGGACCTTCGACATTCCATATAAACTGGAAGACTGAAGAAATCTCCCTTGGGGTCAAGGAGTGACCTCCCTGTTCAAACAGGCCCCTAAGAGCATCTTGCCGGTCTGTATTTTCGAGGCTCCCGCCAGATCTCGAAGATTCTGCGACACAGGACACAGACTTCCAGACATCTCCGAGGCTGACACGAGTCCCTAGCAGAGCTGAGACCTGTAGCTATCACGAGAGACGTGGGACCGGAACTCCTGGACATGCTGCAATTTTGCAACTGCACCTACTTCCCGAAGTTTCCCGACGTTGTGCATTGGGCTATTTGTTGCCCTTGCCCCGAGCACCTTTTGCACCGAAGCTGAGAGGCTTGCACTCCACGAGTGTTCCGTGAGTCCCATTTCTTCACCGCAGCTCGAGGCTCCTTTGCGATCTCTAGTCCATTGGCTAGTGGGTCCCCACGAAGGACAATCCTTTTTTTCTTGGGCTTCCCTGGTTGCTCCAGATGTGCCCTGACTCCCCTACAAAGGGTGAGTCCCTCAAACCTTGCTGGTCTGCACCAAAGCCAATCTTGACTTCTTGCGTGGGTTGCTGTTGCCAAGGCTTGTTGGGTCCAATCTGGATACCGACGCTACAGCACTCAACATCCTTTGTGGGACAGCTCAAATCCTGCTCCTGGTCATCGTCGACACCTCCTGGTCCTCATGGCTGAAGAGTCAAGCTTCACCTACTTCACCTTAAAGCACCCGACATCGTCTGGCTTCTTCCTGTTGGCATCCTGGTCACTGGCTAGTGGCCCAGACTCTGTCCCCTCTGCTTTCATGTTCTTCAGATCTCCAATCCACCCTTGGATCCACCCGGACACTTTTCCTGTGGTCGCCGGCAGCACTTCTTCGCAGCTCTCCATTGGAATCGACGACGAAACCCGACACCAAAAGACACCTATGCACCCGGCTTCCCTGGGTGAGGTAACACGAGTATTCCGGCGCTCCTGTGGGTCTTGACTCTCAAAGTGTCTAAGTCTAAAAGGGTTCCATCGTAGTTCACTCCCAAGTGTCCTTAATCCATTTCTGTGGTCATAGTTAACTGCAATGGCCCAGATATTGACAAGCCTGCTTTCTTTGATCATCTCTGGGGTTTTATCATTTACACTGAAATCACACTTATCATTTGGAGGTGGGGCGATTTTAATGTGAAATTGAATGCGCAGCTTGACAGATCCCATACCCAGTGTCTAAGCCTCTGATTGCTAGTAGGCATATTCAGGCTATTATTGATTAACATAATCTATTAGAGGAGTCGAGAACTCTCTATCCGATGTTGAGGGAAGGCACTTTTCATTCTGGAGTGCACAATAGCTAGTCCAGAATAGACTATTGGCGCATAAGCAGGTGTTGGGTATCTGGGTTTGCATGGTTAGTCTTCTTGCGCATACCTATTTGGACCACTCCCCAGTACTTATGGTGGTGTGCCCCCCCAAATGCCCTGTCTCCGGTGGCTTCATGGCGGCTCCGTCCAACACTGTTGTTGGATTAAGCTTTTCGAGAGGAGATGAAAGTGGAAGTAGTTTAGTTCTTTGATAGGAACGTCATCTCAGTCCCGCAGATCGGAATAACCTGGGAAGCCTTACCATGCGGGGAGCATGCTAGGCCAAAAGTGGGGGGAATTTCCACTTAATGCATGATTATATAGGGCGTCTGAAGCAAGACATTTATTCATTGGAGGAAGGCTTATGGCCCCACCCCCCCTCCTCCCCCGAACCGCGAACCTATCAGGAAACAGCTGAGCGAGAGTGTAAAGCACGAGCATATGGCATGGCGAGGAAGAAAGGACAGTATGTGTGCTGGTGACCATTACCCTTTCACCTAAAAGCAGCAAAATCATTCTAGAAATGCAAGATGAGCATGGTAACACAATCCAGGACACTACGGAAATTTTACAAGTATTTTCCAGGTATTATCAGAGTTTATACACCATGCGTATGGCTGAAGCAGTGAATATAGATGAATACTTAGAAGATACGCTAGGATGGCTCGGTGATGTGCAGAGAATTTCTCTCTGCAGATCTAGAGAAGGATTAAATTAGAATAGCCATAATGCAGCTACAATTGGTAAAGGCACCAGCGCCTGATGGCTACCAGTTGATTTCTACAAAACGTATATTGGAACACTTGTACCCATTTTAAAATCTACTTATCATGAGGCAAGAGAGACTGAGCGGCTGACCCCTCCATGAGCAAAGCAATGTTATGTGATTCCTATAGACTCCTTTCCCTTATTAACTGCAAGGTGAAGATTCTTGTAAAAGTGCTGGCCAATCACCTAAGTCATTTGATGCCACTTTCAGTACTCCCTAAACAATTTGGATTCATTCTTGAGAAGGCCACCTCACATAATTTGAGAACATTATTTGCAATCCGTCAAGATATTGACCCTGAATTAGCAGCAGTGACTGTCTGTTTTAGACACCACCAAGGCTTTCAATTCAGTTGAATGGGATTACTTACTGGTGGTTGTGAGACAAATGGGTTTCCCCTCACCCTTTCTGGCCTGGATTGAACTACTATACTGTCAACTAACAGCCAAAGTGCAGATCAATGGAGTCTTCTCTGCCTCTTTTCATATACAATAAGGCTCTTGTCAGGGCTACCTGTTGTCTTCACTACTATTTGCGCTGGCAGTTGAGCCACTCGCTGCGAAGCTGCGACAACACCACCAGGAATATGCCATATGATACCCTACCAGGCATATAATGGTAACACTATACACAGACAATATCACTATATCTAAGGGATCCGCAGGACAGCCTGAATGGAGTATTGTGCGCGTTTGTTCACTTTGGGGGCATCTCGGGGATACAGATCAACTGTGAAAATCACATCTTTCCCCCTTACCCCTTCTACTTTGCGATTTCGACCTGATTACAATGTTGTAATATGACTATTTGCAATATGGGGGTGTTGATCTTTAGGGATAGGCAAGAGCTAATCAGAAAGAGTTATGCCATCGCCCTTGTCACGATCACATTAAAAAACAAACCGCTGGCTATCACTGCCACTCTCTTTGGCTGGGCGTATATCCCTTATGAAAATGGTGGTATTGCCAAAGCTGGTATATCTATTCCTTAATATTTCATATTCATTAGGAAGTCACTTTTTTAAGTCTTAAAAATACGGTTGATCCGATTAGCCTGGGCAGGCAAACAGCCCCGCATTCAGTGGAGCATTCTGACGCAACCCTTTTCTAGGGATGGCTTTGAGGCTCCTGACATGGAGTAATATTTCCTGGCAGCCCAGGCCCACAATGCCATACATTGGCATAGACCTACTCCTTTTATGCCACATCTGGCCATAGAACAGGTCTATATGGTGCCTATCCCTCAACAGCATATTTAGGTACCGGTAGAAAGACACTTAGTACGGCGGACTCCACGGTTACTTGTGCAAATGCAGCGTGGGAAAGAATGGCCAGGCGACTAGGCAGACCTATACTATACTGATCCCACTACCCTATCACTTTGCATTCCCTGTGATGCATGAAGCAACACGGAGAGCCCTGCGATTGAGGGTGAGCATCAACATATGGGTAGACTTGTATGTGGATGACACGTTTAAGGAATGAGATACGTTCTTCTCTGATGAGATAGCTACACCACTGGGATCTTTCATTACATAAGACTTAGGAAAAATGTAAAAGCTGTCACTCCGGAATTTCCCTGTGAAGCTCCCACCTTCAATACGCTACACACACTGCTGACTGCCACAGGTCCTAGACATTTGGTATCAACCCTGCACCACTCTGCTCAACTGGAAATGCTAGAACATATGGGGCACACCAGATCCGGTTGGGATGGGGAGCTAGAGGCACCCATTACCGACCCGCAGTGGCACAACTGTTGTCAGCAGACAGAGCGTATCTCCTCTAATAGCAGTTTATGAATCATACATTTCAAGTTTATACACTGTGTATACTACACTCCTGCTCGGCTATGTCAGTATAGCTTAAGAACTGACAGTAGATGTGCCAGATGTGGAGCAGAGGGATCTGATTCTGCATTTGGCCTGGACTTGTGGTCCTGTACGGGTGTATTAGTAAGATACAGAGGACGCATTGGTCCTAATGACAGGACATCCTATTGGCCAAACACCACTATTAACACTACTGGGATACACGGCTAAGATAGAGGCAGGGTTTAGGAAATATGTTACACTCCTTCTTTTAATGGCTAAGTGCAGGGTCGCTTGAAAATTGGGTAGGGAAACGAGTGCTGAAGTTTAAGTGGCTGCACAACCTCACATACTGCAAAGAGCAACTCACCACATATGCAGAGCTACTTGCCCCCCAGCTCTAGGGCCCATGATATTTGGGAGTTATTGCAAGCATACTTGGTAGCTCAGACACCTGATGCTGGGTAGGAACATACATCACACATGGTGGGAAGAGATAGTCCGGAGATTGCAACTTCTCAGTTATCGGGCGATAACTGGGCACTCTGAGCAAATATTGAATGATTGAAAATGAACGCCCTGCTTTTGATTGGTTCCTGTCAGCATCCGTGTTGTAATTTGAACTTTACTTTTGTAAAATATGCGTGCAGAACAGTTCCCCCAACCTATGTACAGAGCTGAATCACTAAGAATACTTGCACATGATGACATATGGCTAAACAGTAAAGTTGGAGATAAGCTCTGTAATGTTATTAGAGATCACTGTAATGATGATTAATGAATGGCTATCACAGATAGGCTGTAATGTACAAATACCGAGAAACTCAAAAAAGAAAGTAAAAAAAAACAGATAGATCACAAGCGGTCAGCTTGGCACCTTTATCCTTAGAAGCCCACAAACTCATCTGCAGAGTACCTCAAGGTTCATTGCTCAGTACCCTATTCAAAACACACTTGATTCGTCTGACCAATGCCACCTTTGCACACACATCACCATCTACTTCTACACTGAACACATCTAAGTCATATTCTCCCTCCCAGACAAGACACCCAACACAAGAAATTAGTTCACCATCTGCATGACCGAAGTCATTCCAGAGGTCATAGGGACAGCCCATACCCTGCTGTTCAATGCCATATTCAAAGCTGGCCAATTTCCGAGAATCTGGACGAAAGCTTCTATTCTTCCTTTGCTCGAAAAACAGAACCTCGATCCTAAAGACCCGAACAATTATAGACCTATCTCACACCTCCCGCTACCGTCAAAAATGATCGAAAAAGGTATGAATGCCCAACTGAGTGCAATTCTCCAAACCAACAATATACTCGACCCAGCACAATATGGATTCAGAACTGACCAAAGCATGGAGCTTGCCCTAATAAAATCTACAGAGGAAGTTAGAGAGGCCTTGGATTGGGGAGGCAATTCAGTATTGATTATGCTCGATCTTTCAGCAGCTTTTGATACGGTCCATCATAAAGTTTTGATGGACTGGTTGTCAGAAGCCAGGGTACAAGGCAATGCCTGGAACCTCTTGTACTCCTTCCTCTCAGACAGAGCCCAAACGGTTGACTTAGAAAATAACAATTCCAACTCTTTTTCCCTTCCATATGGGGTGCCACATGGCTCATCCCTCAGCCCAACACTTTTTGATGTTTATGTGTCAACGCTGGTGGCCCTGATAAGATCATTTGGGTTCCAACTGATCTCTTATACGGGCGACATGCAAATAGTGCTGTCTCTCCAGGATGGGGAAGAGGGGGAAACAGGGTAAAGATTACATGACTGTATATAAGCCATCTCTGGATGGATGTCCTCCAATCGCCTGAAACTTAATTCAGCCAAAACAGAGGTTATCCTTTTTGGAACAATCTGCATCACTGGACGCCCGATTGGTGGCCCGAAGAACTGGGAAGCTGCCCTGCACTGACCAAGAAAGCAAAGAACTTGGAGGTGATAGTGGATAACAGGCTTACCTTCGGGGACCACATTAGTGGGGTGGTCTCAGCGAGTTTCCTATTCTTAGAATTATAAGGAAAATAAAGTTCTTTCTTCCTGAAGACAGTCTTAGGACAGTGGTCACGCCCCTCATCATGTCACGGTTGGACTACTGTAACAGTCTTTACTTGAACATCCAAAAAAACATCTTAATAGTCTGCAAATCGTGCAGAATGCAGTGGCCAGACTGCTGACAGGGACACAGAAATTTGCTTTGGTTCAGAAAGAACTAAAACAACTACATTGGCTCCCCATCAAACAAAGGGCACAATTTAAAGCCCTTTGTACGGTCTTGAAGGCCCTTAAAGGGGAGGGCCCTGATTACTTAAGACAAAGATTTCAATGGTATGTTCCCAGAAGGACCCTTCGGTCCACAGGAGCAGAAAACGTGATTGTTCCCCCGGTCAAGAAAGCAAGCTGGGGGAGGGTAGAGGCTTTATTGCCTGTGCCTCCAAGGCCTGGAACAATCTACCATTCCACCTCAGAAACTCAACCGGGCTCCTTTCCTTTAGGAAGGGGCTGAAGACTTGGTTATTCACTCTTTAGTCACCCCATGCTTCAACAAACTATTAGGCAGTGCTCAGAGCCAGGACACCCTAGGGTAACCGTTGCACTTAAGAAGCTTAATTAACATAACATAACATAACTAACTGGATGAAAGCCAACTGTCTCAAGCTTAACACCAAAACAGAAGTAGTGATCTTTGGCAAGAACACCTCACACCTCACCATGGGACTCCTTTTGGTGGCCGGCCGAATTCTGACCCACTCCCAGCACCCATTTCAGGAACCGCAGAATACTTATCGACAACAAACTAGACCTGACCGCACAAAGGCAATGCCTTCACTGCATCCTGCTTATACACATTTAACATGCTGACAAAGATCTTCAAATGGCTCCCAAGTATCACTCGAAAAACTGTCACTTACGCCCTAGCCACCAGCAAGTGGGAATACAAGAACACCTATCACTCCTGGGTTGCCAAGCAACTCACTAAAAGACTACAAACCATCCAGAACTCTGCAGCCAGGCTCATCCTTAACCTCCCACAGGGAGTTCACATCACACCACACTTCAAGAAGCACCACTGGCTCCTGATACACAAACACACTAATTTTCAACACCTCGCACACACAAATTCAAGGCACTACACAACTTAAGTCTTACATACCGGACTAGTCACATTTCCTTACACCAACCACCCAGACACCACCACTTGCAGGGCTCCTACTCACACACATCCCACGCAGACATATAGCCAAATCAGGAGGACGGATGTTCCCTTACATTGCTCCTAAAGCATGGAATGGCATCCTCCTCTCTTCTTGTAATCCGTAAGAAGCTGAAAACCTGGCTTTTCAATTAACCAACTGACCATCAGCAGGGCTAAGGACACACACCTGCTTTGAGCCAGGATAAACTCGCGTTTGACAGTGCACTCTAAAAATACAAATAACATACCTATATTTTGTTGCGAAGCAGCGTCCACAAGGACACAACATAATTTTATCAGTTTATATTTATTGATAGATTGTTAAACCTTCATGATATCAGCACAACAATCCAAAGATATGACAGTACTTTTTTATAAATACAAATAAAAGGCAGCAAAATAATACAGGTGAAGGTAAACAAACAGAACGTTAACCAGGCACATTCAAGCGTTATTTTGCAAATAGTATGACATACATTTGTCTAACGTATATGTAAAATATTTCTGTTTGACAGGTGTATGAAAGTCATACAAGCATTAATTGTAACAGTGGTCGAAACCAGCACCAAAGAAAAAGAACAGAGCTATTTTAATGTGTTACAAGCAAAACATTCAGTAAAAACCTGGATTTGTGTAATTACAAAAAAGCTCCGAAGCAAGTAATGTATAGCCGTAATACAAGATATGTCATGTGGTACACAATAACAAAAAAACTATGAGTACTTAGTACAACTAAGCTGAACTAAAACATTTCAACGCTTATAAATAGTGAATGATAATGTGGTTGATGTGCTTCATACAAGGGAATAGTGTTTCCCTCTTACTGCAAAGTACCATGATTTTCATGTCTATAAAAGTGTCTACGCTTTTTGTCATACTAGAAAGTTTAAGGGGCACAGTGCCCGACCCAGTTTCACAGGACAGCTGGGGAGTGCTCCAAATTGACTAGTAGCCTACTTTAGCTCGCGACTTCCCAGGTTGAGGGCCCCTTGCACGTCTGCTGTCATACAGCAATGGGGAGGGACCACAGATAAACCATTCACCGCGTGCACGTGACGTGGTTAAAAAAACTAATAAAGTGTATCTCACACATTCAACTACCATTTCCACTTCCCTCAAACACCTACTCAAACTACATCCTATGGCGTATATTCATCACAGATCTTGCAAGTTTCATCCTCTGTCAACTTACTTTCTTTTTTTCACACATTCGCCCACATATCAGAAAGCAGGCTATATAACCAGTGATTGATGCACATATACCACTAGTTGGTGCCACCTGCTCTTGGAACCTCGGGTGAGCTGGCAGTGATCTAGAGCAATGTTTCTTACATTGCGCTCACTTGTAGTTACCCGTTTGCAGATAATCCTCCACATCTGTTCACCAGTCCGCGGATGAGCATCTCCTCTACTACCTCATTTGACCAGGTTCATTGAAGAGTGCTCAATCTAACCAAACAGCAATACACTTGTGAACGAACCACCACCCATTGGTAGAGACAAAAAATACAGAAAAGAGTCACCCAATCAGGCACTGATCTTACCACTGTGATTGGCTATTTGCATCAAAGAAGTAAGGCAGTTGGTTCCTTTTTACATTCTGTGGTATATATCAACTAAGGAGGCAAGGCACTTCTTTTGCCCACACTTCATCACCTCTCCCTTGTTTATATAACAATATATATTGCACTTGTGGTTGTTAGAACACATTGCTGGGTTCGTAAACGGATGAATCATGTGTCCAAATGTCCAAAGTAGTCCCTTAGTACTGCCAAGCAGAGCAGCACGTTGGAGGACCTTGATGATGCACACTTGGTTCAAGGACGCGTTGTAATTTTGACACTAGGGACAAGAAATTGGTAACATATTCAGAAACATCTGCAAAGGAAGATTTTGGTGAATGTGATACGGTGTGCAACGTGTACATTGCTGTTCATGGCAGATGTTTGTGGCAGACAGAACATCATATTCATGCTCCCTACATGAACCAACCAAACAAACCTGCCAAAATATAACCCCTTAAGGTCTAATTTCCTATAAATAATGGATAATATTTGTTTTTGATGTTCTGTGTCTTATTAGCAGAAGGCGTGTCTGCCTATTGGCAGAACAGTGGCAGATAGCTTGTCTCTCAAGGCATTAGTTTTCAGTGTAATCCTCGATGGCAGAAAAAGAGGCGTCCAGCTGTGGCTCTACAGGTCATCACTCTCTATCAGGCCAGACTGCAGGTGTACTGGGTTTGCATCAGGTTGGAATGCTGCCTTGATATCGAGCCCTTGGTCTGAAAGTGCTGCGTAGCGGCTGGTGGAGGGTCGCACCTTTTTCGGTTTGGTGATATGTGGTTGATGCTGCCACTGGGCTGTTGGCAAATGAAAAAAGCAAAGGTGTTAGGGAGTAAAACTGAACCAACAGGTACATTTAGTTTTGCAACTGATAAAAGGCATGTTTCGTCCCTGTAGGTACCAAAAACAGGAAAATACTGAAAGCGCTGGCGCACAAATAGCACCACCATTATCTTAAGAGAGCATTTCCCTATTTGCATGGGGGCACAATCCCATGCAACTGAGAAAAACACGTTGCCTCTGTGCCGTATTATGGATGTGGGAGGGTAGCCAATAAGGATGTCAGCAGACACTCAGATGGTGCGCCACGAAAAGATGGCACATGGTGAGTGCGCCTCCTGGTGGTGGCCCACTGGATGAGGTAAATGGGGGTCCCAGGACACATCCCCTCATTTACAAGGAGTGGCAGGAACAATGTCCCAAAACTGCTTTGGGTCTGGGGTAAGGGATTTCTTCATAGGAAAATATTTTCTCTGTGGAGAAAAAAATTAGCAAGTACTTGCTTTATTTTCGCATGTGAACATCTACTTATGCATATTTCTGCATGCAAAATGGAATTCATAAAATGATTTCTGTGTTAAATCTTGAAAATTGCATCTTTAGTAGGTTTATACATCTAACATGAAAAAGTATGGCAAATGCATAACAGTCAGAAATCTGCACCCAGGCAAAGTCAGATACCTCTGTGTACATATTTCCACCTATTTCTAAGACACAGAGGGGCAGATTTACAAGCCCCTAGCGCCACCAGTGCGTCACTTTTTGTATCGTACCGGTGGCGCATTTTACTGCTCCACCCTGCGTGACTTTTCCTGTCCTTGTATATATGGCCCCTTTGCAAGCAGCACTTTGTGTGAAATGGGTGTTCCATGGGTGTTGCTGTGGGTGTTGCCACGCAACACCCATGGAACCAGACACATTTCCAGATTTACGAGGAATGGCAATTCTTGAAATGCTTGTGAATGCTATGCCTCCCCAGGGGATGCGTAGGGAGGCGCAACAAGGAGAAATGTATTCATTTCTCCTCGTTTTCTTTTCTTCTTTCTATGTGTGCTGCATTCTCCAGCACACATAGAAAAAATAAATCACCTCCAATGATTTTTTATATGCATGTACAGGAAGGGTTCCCTTCCTGCACATAAACAATCATTGAAACAATGACGTTTTTCAACTTCTATGTGTGCTAATGCAGCACACATAGAAAAACTGCATTTCAGTTACCCTTCCTGTGCAAAAGCAAATTGTTGTATCCTGTGCTTTGAAAGTGACTCAGTGCGGAGCAGCCAAATGGCGTGCGTTCCGTGACCATGTGACCAGTCAAAATGCCATTACTCACAACCCAAGTGAGTTGATGTCTGAGTGGACTAACCCAATGTCCGTTGCTGGGGTGGACAGAAGCAAAATGTGAAAGGCAGCAGCACAAACATATAGAGGGCTAATACAAACATGATATATTACAGGGGCCCACTTCATTTGAAAAATATTTCACAATTCTCAGTAAAATACAGATTTCATTATATTAATGACTCTCTGGCCACCTACTGGCCACCTTCTTCCACCGCAAGATCGCCGACATCTACGACCGCTTCAGCGCCACGACCAGAACCCCCACGACTACCACCCTGCTCTCCTGGACCAGCGTCAACGACGAGGACACCAGCAAGAACATGAACACCATCCACTCCGAATCACCGTTAGACCCTCACCACATCTTCAACAAAGCCAGCACAGTCATCGCACCCCATCTCCGGAGAGTAATCAACATCTCCTTCAAGACAGCAACCTTCCCGGAAAGCTGGAAGCACGCTGAGATCAACGCCTTACTCAAGAAACCCAAGGCAGACCCCAAGGACCTCAAGAACTTCCGACTCATCTCCCTGCATTCCGTTCCCGGCGAAGGTCACTGAGAAAATCGTCAACAAAGAACTGACCCGCTGCCTCGAGGAGAACAACATCCTGGACCCATCCCAGTCCGGTTTCGCTACAACCACAGCACCGAAACTGCCCTCATTGCCGCCACAGATAACATCAGGACCCTGCTTGACAACCGAGAAACAGCGTCCCTCATCCTCCTGGACCTGTCAGCCGCCTTCTACACGGTCTGCCACCGCACACTACAAACACACCTCTACGACGCCGGAATCCAAGAGAAGGCCCTGGACTGGACCACATCCTTCCTCTCCGGCAGAACTCAGAGCGTCCGCCTCCCCCTTCCGCTCCAAGGCCACCGAGATCATCTGCAGAATACCCCAGGGCTCATCCCGACGCTGTTCAACATCTACATGGCACCCCTCGCTGACGTCGCCCAACAGCACGACCTCAACATCATCTCCTACGCCGACGACACCCAGCTGATCCTCTCCCTCACTAAAGACCCTCTCACCACCAAAACCAACCTCCACGAAGGAATGAAGGACGCTGTCGAATGGATGAAGAGCAGCCGACTGAAGCTGAACTCAGACAAGATGGAGGTCCTCATCCTCGGCACCACCCCCTCAGCCTGGGACAACTCCTGGTGGCCGACGACCCTGGGAACAGCTCCAACACTGACCGACCACGCACGCAACCTAGGGGTCATCCTCAACTCCACCCTCTCCATGACTAAACAGTTCAACGCCATCTCCTCTTCCTGCTTCAACACCCTCCGAATGCTCCGCAGGATCTTCAACTCGATCCCCACTGAAACGAGAAAAACTGTCACCCAGGCCCTCGTCACCAGCAGGCTGGACTACGGAAACAACCTTGATTCAGGAACGTCGGCCAAGCTCCTGAGAAGGCTGCAACGCATCCAGAACGCCTCGGCACGCCTGATCCTCGACATCCCCCGCCGTAGCCACATCACACCCCACCTAACATGCAAATTTTGGGGCACATTCGCTGACAGTATAACCTTTATCGATTTTGGCTAAAGCAGCATTTTTTGCAAAATCTGCATGTTATGTGGCTTATTAGCTAGCAAATGCATAATTATATGGTAAACACAACAGTCACATAATTAGATAAATCTACTGATCTCACCGGAGTCCATTTATTTTATCAACAGTTTATTCATGAAACCTATGCATTCTAATTCCAATCCATTGTTAGCTGCAGCTGGAAGAAAGTCGCTAACTACCCCGAAATAAACATGTAATATAAAATATACGTGATGGGTACCATTTCTATTATGGCCCTATATTGTTATCATAGGCTTCTGGTGACATTTACAAACCTCTTGTCTTCTTCGGCAGTGTGGCTTAAAAAGTCACCAGATCCCCTTAATGGTAACATTGTACCACATTACATGGTTAACCGTTATGTATCAACTTTAAGTATGTGTGTATTTTTTATTTAAGATATATTTTGATTGTGTCAGATTGGCAATATTGCTAAAGCTGTTTCTAGGCCATACCTATACATGTCAATCTTGCTTCAAAAAACATCAATCCAACTATAAACTGCCAAATTCTACACACCTCCTCAGAAATTATATTTCTGGCCATAATACATGTTATACACCGAGAACTACATTTTACATAAGGCTAGCTCATACAATTCTTTATGCAATGCCAAAAGAATTGTAGGTGGCAAAGACTGTTAAATTGGCATAGATTGTGTGGATGTGGCCCCAGGAACCTGTCTCAGTTGTCAGAATGTTTTACATAGCCTCCCTTACAATGCTGCCTGGCTCTCACTGAATGCCCCTTACCCTGCCCTCAATGTGTGAAATGTTGTTTTTTCTGTATCTCATCCTTCACCCAAAGATTAATATTTGATCTTCCCAGCACCACCTCCAATGATGATAAGTTCCTTTGTTTCTAGTGACTTCCCAACCAGTTCTTCTTCAGTCCTCTCTCCCTCATTTCCCTGCAACCCTCAACAGACCCACACCTTTCCAGTTTGAGAAAAACGAAACAGCTTATTTTTCCTATCTAATCTCCCTCCCCAAAGTATCATACTTCAATTTTATTTGATGTCAGAGGTGCATGTGCACCCAGAGGATTTGTCTACATGAGGGGAACCCAGGTGGAGGGTTCGACAAGGGTTGTGGTCGGGCCAGGTTCTCGCGATTTTTATGCGAGGTAAGTTTACACACAAAGAATCTAGATGACAATCATTAACACCACTGCTACGCATATATTTTTTTAAATCATTGCTTGCTACCCATCAGGGCCTGAGACTTTCATCCAAACATCTGGTTATCCCAGCCGTTCAGTAAATGTATACAATGCACATCCACAACTTAGTATAGTTGTGTGCTGTTCCTTTTTAGGTCTTGCCTGAGACAGTGCATGCGCTGTCTCTTCGAGACATTTAGTAAGTGGGTTTTAAAAGTGCCACCAGAGGTTTTTGCTGGCCTACAGCTTGTGTTCACGAACACGTGCACAGCTGCCATCTGTGTTTTTTATTGCTTTAATCAGGCTCCTCTGCTTGCACTACCCCCTCCCTTTTCCCGCCTTCCTCCTGGTCGGCTTTATTTGTGTGTTCAAGCTATGAATCATGCTCCTCTGCTCCCACTCCCTTCTCCCCCTCCTCCCCTCCTCTTCGTCAGTTTCATTTGTGTCTTCTATCACTGTGAATGCTCCTCCTTCCACCAGGCACACACACCATCAGTCGTCAGTGCATGCTTTTACCAGGCACACACACCACCAGCCGTCAGTAGTGCACGCTTCCACCAGGCACACAGATCTCCAGCTGTCAGTGCACGCTTCCACCAGGCACACACACCACCAGCCATCAGTGCACGCTTCCACACACACCACCACACGTCAGTGCACGCTTCCACTAGGCACACACCCCACCAGCCGTCAGTGCACGCTTCCACCAGGCATACACACTACCAGCTGTCAATGCACGCTTCCACCTGGTATACACACCACCAGCCATCAGTGCACGCTTCCGCCAGGCACCACCACCAGCCGTCAGTGCACGCTTCACCAGGCACACAAACCACCAGCCATCAGTGCACGCTTCCACCAGGCACACACACCACCAGCCATCAGTGCATGCTTCCACTGGGCACACACACCACCAGCCGTCAGTGCACGCTTCCACCGGGCACACACACCACCAGCCGTCAGTGCACGCTTTCACCGGGCACACACACCACCAGTCGTCAGTGCACGCTTCCACCAGGCACACACACCACCAGCCGTCGGTGCACACTTTCAGCAGGCACACACACACTACCTGCTGTCACAGACTATCAGCCATCGGTGCATGCTTCCACCAGGCACACACCACCAACCGTCAGTGCACGCTTTCCTCAGCCACACACACCCCACCAGCCGTCGGTGCATGCTTTCACTGGGCACATACACCACCAGCCGTCAGTGCACGCGTCCACCAGGCACACACACACCACCTACCATCAGTGCACGCTTCCACCAGGCAAACACACCACCAGCCGTATGTGCACACTTCCACCAGGCACACACACCACC
Source organism: Lissotriton vulgaris (assembly GCF_964263255.1). NCBI lineage: Eukaryota > Metazoa > Chordata > Amphibia > Caudata > Salamandridae > Lissotriton > Lissotriton vulgaris. The sequence continues at coordinate 1,935,157,423 of NC_141689.1, read as the reverse complement.
AGCCGTCAGTGCACGCTTCCACCAGGCACACACACCACCAGCCCTCAGTGCACGCTTTCACCGGGCACACACACCACCAGCCGTCAGTGCATGCTTTCATAAGGCACACACACCACAAGTCGTCAGTGCAGCAGGCAGGCTCTTCTCAGAGTTTCTTGGTAAATATGTATTCGATATCTGGGAGTTAGTGGGTCGAGTTTCCTTAAACCATGCTGAGTATGCAGTTGCAGGGCATGAACTCCTGTGTGAGTGAGTCATGCTGCTTGTGGCTCACTCACTCCAAACTTGTAAATTGCGCCTGCACCAGGCTTTTTTCATTTGCAAAGTTCAGCGCATGCGCACAGCTAGGCAGCTCCCACACCCCCGGGAATGACTGCTTCCTACAACCAGAATGGAAACAACATTCAGAGCAATGATAACAAGTTCATTTGATGCAAAGAACTGTTAACAAAAACCATATCCAGCTATTGTAGATCTGGCAACTTAAACAAAACAGCAACAAAAAACAAACAAGCATTGGCATAGCCAATAGGTCTCGCTTTTTGGACCCTATAAGTATTTACTTATGCAGCAGAATATCCTTGGTGCAACAACACCAACTGTTCCATGGCTAAACACTTATAATGTCCCAAATGCTAGACCTATTGGCTATGCCAATGCTTATTCATAGTGGAACACATTAAGCCAGTTTTGTTCCCTCTACAACATCAGAAAATGCATCTCAAGACTCAGGTATATCATGGTCATACATGATGTGTCAGGAATTGATTGTACTAGTGAGACTCTTAAATACACTGTTTTATAAATACAACTTACTATGCACATCCAGTCTGGCGGTGCAGGACACGATCCCGGCCTCATTCTTTGCAGACACCGTATACCAGCCGGCATCTTCCTTGGTGGAGCCCTGAATTAGTAGGCAGATGTAGCCGTAGTTATCCTGGTGCATGCTGCGGAGAAAGATCATCAGAGGTGAAACGGAATGGAATGAGTTTCTCCCTCATCCTCTCTACGAGTATCTTTCCCTGACTCCTGTGGTGACACACTAACCTCATTGAACACCATCTCTGGAAGAAGTGGGATACTGGGGCAAGTATTTCTTACTTTCTGTGTACATTAAATAGATCTGGTGACATGTGTTTTTCCAACAGATGCTTGTATCAGTCATGAGTATGAGATGTTCAAGTCTGTAGCACAGATTCTTTTACAGAAATCCCAAATTCTGAAAATGTGAAAACTCCAAAAATACAAACAGCCAACTGACGCAAGATGTTCGACGTGGCATAAACTTTGTCATCAGGACAAGGATGCAGGGGCGAGAAGTGTATGAGAGGGCCAGAGACCTTAAAGTGTAGCAAAAGAGAGATCTGTGAGGGGGTCAGAGATCTTCTGAAGGAAGGGTTCGAAGTGTGTTAGAAAGTTTGCTTTCTAAACATTCTGGAAGGCTGTTAGTGCAAATAATAAATAGTTTTTTTATTGTTATAGTAGTCTTGAGAAGGGGAGTACTAGAGTGAATTTTCACTGTTGCTTTCACAAATATTCATTTTTTCACATTTTCTTCTCACGCTCATTTGCAAAACATTTCAACAGATTTTTTTGTTCAGATTATTCACACTTATGTGGACAGTGTGTGTGCATGTATGAACCCAGTGCAATGATGTTAGCGCGTGGCTTGTCTGTTTTTTTGCAATCGATTTACAACTTGGAGAAATAATTGGGAATAACACACTACTGCTGATTCCAGCCTGCTTTGCAAAGGCAATTATCTTTACTGTCTGAACTAACACAGAGGAGTTTAATTGTCACATAACTCCCAATGGGAGTTAAAACTAAATGGGAAATTGTGCATTTTGTGGCCACTTGAGCACAAACTCGTGGGTCTCAATAAGCTATGTTTGTTGGGGAATTGACTAGGCACCTTACATAATGGATGTAGACCTCTCACTTTGGTAAGCCAGCTCATCCAAAAACAAATATGTTGTCAATTAACAAGATATCAGGAGGTTGATCCGTGCCTAAAACAGTAGGGTGACGGTGCCACATGTGTCCAAATTCCACTAAAGGAAACGAGATGAATGCAGAAGATGTTTGCGCATGGAAAGAAAAGATTAAACGTGTTGAGGGTATAATTGTTAAATGCAAAGAAACCTTAAATAGTCTAACACATATATTTGGGAAGATGTAGGACAGAATCAAGCTAAATCTACTGACACGCACAGCATGTCCCTTCGCTTCCTCCACCAAAAGAATAAGTGCCAGGGCTCTCGTCAGGAGGCCACTAGAACTTGCACCACACATTGCCCTTGCCATGCTGCCTATGATAGTAACGACACAACTACTAACCATCACACTCCTACAAGTGTGACAATTCAGTCTATTTCAGGCCCCTAAGCTATAAGAATGGCTTGGGTGGCAGGTAAAAGTCAATTTTAATGTATATGAATTAATAATTAACTGCTGTTGCAGTCATCTCTAAAATAGCTTGACAGCGACACCTTGTGGCAGACTGTCACATGTGCCAATTTTGACAATTAGGTGCTGGTGCCGAGCACCGGAAACCACCAGCTCAAATTAAGCACTGTTGCTTCTGTAATGGAATGATCCTTTCCTGATCTTTCGGCCATAACACTTCTCAAATCTGGTTGCAAAGGCCTACAGAGCATAACTTCTAAAAAGTGCCAGGCAAGAAGTTTAGCTTATCAACCAATCAGGTGCCTCACAATTCACAACAAAAGGAGTCTGAGGAAGATTGATCTTCTGTGCAGGCAGGATGTGGTCCAAAAGTTTGGTAGACACTTCCAATTTGAGAATAATTGTGCTGACTGATTTACGTGTGGTTGGTAGTAACATGCAAACATGACAATCCTTCTGAGGAAACACTGTTTTAGTTAAGGACCAAAGACTGATATTGGCTGTTGAGTAAGCTGTACCTGTAGTGCTGGAATGTAATAGGTAACACTGGGTCCCAAATGTTGACAGGTAGAATATTATTACAACAATATCGATGGCCAAAATATGGAAAGGTGTACAGAGAGAGAGGTATGGGTTTACTATTCTTAACTACACATCTACATACCTTGAAGATATATATCACTGAGGTACGATATACGTATATATCGAGTTAGGTATAGAAAATATTAGAAACATACCTTTCAATATTTTGTCCCTCGATATTGTTGTACAGTGGTGGCCCCTACACAAAGGCGGAGGAGCGTCGCCCCACTAAGCAGGTCAACAAGGAAAAAACTAAATGATAATAACTCATTGTTATTATCTGTCCTTGCTCAGCTGGGTATGGGCGGGGCGGGCTCCTCTGCTCACAGCCTTTTGTACCGCTTTTGGCCGCCATAAGTGTGGCAGGGTATGCTCAGACGTGAGTCCCTTGCTCACTTTGCCACTGGATTCAAGCAAGCCGGGCTGAAGACGGCTGGAATGCCAGAAACCGGTCCTCGGAAGCTTGTTTCCGGTCCAGGGAAGACATGGCTTGGCAGTTCGGGCTGGACTGTTCCCATGAGGCACAGGGTCAGACTGATTTGCATAGAGCCATGTCTGAACTGGGGTGGCAAGTGGGCTAAAGAACGGTGATGGATTAAACCCAGATCTTTTGACTGGGTGTGAGTGTTTGATTGATTCGGATGCTCCGTCCATCACCACCCCCTTTTGTACCGCTCACCGAGCAGGGCAGGAGTGGTGTGCCCACTCCAAGTGTGCAAGACGCTGTGGCCAGCCATTTCGAGACGGCCAAACCGTCATGCACACTTTGCATGCTCTGCACCATGCTGCATTACAGCATGGGTGCAGAACATGCCCAGCATCCCATTCCCTGGCTGAGTGCCGAACCACGGTGCTCAGACCAATCACAACGCTGCATTGCAGTGTTATGTTGGTTATGTGGAGTCTGGGAGCGGGTGCTTCCTGCCCTAGAAGTGGGTGAAGAGGAAGGAGAACTGGCAGCAACAGGTGTTTTAATTTTTTTTATTCCCTCCCCCATACCTTGTGACCCACCCCCACGCCATTAAATACCAGCCACCACTGTTGTTGTAACAATATTCTGTCTCGTCGAGATTCAGGAATCGATATTCCCGGCCTACACAAGGCTTTATATGAATTGTAATGCATTTTTTATTCCCTTTATGTCACTTTTGATCTAATTGCACAATCCACTCAGAATAATACAAAGAAGTTGTATTTCAGTGTCAATAATAGAAGACTGGGCAATATATAAAAATCTGGTTCAGGGTTCTTTTTATAGTAAGTTTAATAACTACATAGTACGAGCAGCCAGTGTATCAAACATCACCGGCGCCAGGTGTGTTTTGACTCACCTCACTCGGTCGGTGCTGTACGTGAGGGACTCGTTCTCCTTCTTCCAGAAGATCTGCGGTGGGGGCGTCCCGGAGACGCGGCACTCCAGCCGTACTGGGTATCCTTCCGCCACGCCGGTGTTCTGTAACTTCTCCACAAACACGGGGGGCTTGTGGGCATCTTTCGCTGCACAGAACAGAAGAAAGTTGCGGTCAGTTAGAAAGTGTTCCTCTCTTTACAATCACCACAGACGGACACATCATCATCTTCAAGCGACAAGACATGGTTGGTGTGGCAACAAAAGAGAGCACTGCATTTCTGTAAATGCAACTGGCACCAAGGCATTCACAATTCAAAACACAACACATATGTGGATTGGAAATAGTGAAATCTGCCGAAGGAAACTATGTACAAAGATAACAAACAGTGGAAGCACATAATGCTCTCTTAATAAAAGGCTCCAGTGACCTTATCAATTGGACTTCCTAGTCCTTGCACCCGAGAAGCGAGCATCAAATCACTAAATCTCCCCGTGCCTACCAAGAATAATAACGTGTCCTAGTGTAACATAACTGGTACTCATGTAAAGCGCTCCAATACCTTCCGGCCGAGTTTACGCTATATAAATCTACAATAAAAAAAAAGCTTGTTCTTGAGTGTTGCGGTCACCACCTTAAGGCTGTTATTAATTCTAGTACATGTAGCTCTGCTCATCTAAAACACAGAGGCCAGATTTACAAATACTAGAGGAGTGGAAAATGGGGCTAGATGGGTGGATGGGCATGCTGATTAGATAGAAGTTATGGCTAAACAAAAGCCTTATATCCTGATATTCAAACGTTAAGTATGAAGCTTGTCTTTAAGTAACCAACTTGTAAATATTTTTTATGTATGCCTAAAATAATAATAACTTGGTTTTTAGGCTTTATACCACACATCTGCTGTTTCTAAGCGCTTCAAATAAAAAGTGTTACTGTCACATACTTTAACAGTACTCAAACACGTCACAAGTCTCTTTGCAAAAGAGGTGACATTCCTGCCTTCTTTCGAGAGATAAACGCTGATCCTCCACCATGGGTTTGATAAATAGAATATAGAGCCATGAGGCAGGAATGCAACAGTTGTCTGTGATTATCACATGGAGGGCCAGCTGCCAGTGGAAAGACAGAGATGGGAGATTGGGTTTCAAGGGTTACTTGAGAGCAGCGACCCCCGGCAATAGGGTGGACAAGAGACACGCCCACAGGGGAGATCGCCTTCCTGATTTAGACATGATGAACCAGGGTTCTGTCACACTATTGCAGACCTCAAGCATCAAGGAAGTGGGCGCAGAGGAGATCTTGTTGCTGATTCCAGGTTATTTACACATAAAACGATCACCACTCGTCACACTATAGTAGATCAGAAGTTGGCATATTTAGGGGTTTGTGCTTTGCAGTTAGTTTAAAGGGGTACAGTCTGCTAAGACTGCTGAATTTGCAAATATGTGAATATCTGAGTCATTTGGGACACAGAAAATCACTGCTCTCAGGATGTTGCTGACATCCTGGAATATGTAGTTGTCTCACTCCTGCCACACTCTTGCTAAGGGCAGGGCTTTCCATGCTCTGCTTTGATATACACGGTTCACTGTGTATAGAAATAAGTACCAGCGACAAGCCCTGCACCCAGTGACCCTAGAAATTCTGATGAAGAAGAATAACCAGCCCTGAGAAGTTGGAGAAGACAACATAATAAGATCTAGGGTCATGATGTGATGAAACAGGAACAAGACAGGGGTGCAGTGGAGTCCATCAAAGTTACAGCAGCATAATGGAACTGACATAAAGAACATGTACAGTGCACAAAATCCCCCATGTGAAAGGATGGTTGTCCCAAAGCAGTATGCTTTTAAATTGCCTCTAAGTATCAAGGGCGAATTACTCAGCCATTATCTCAACATGAATCGCTTTTGAGCGCTCTCAACATTTTTGGGGATGACAGAAGTGAGTTTTAAGGTCATAAAGTGTTCACCCAAAATCACACTACTTGAAAAAGATCACAAGTTAGGAAACCTAGGCCTCTAGGGGCCAGATTTACTAAGTTCTCATGCCGGGCAGTGCAGCAGCCGTAAAAGGTGCACTGCATGAGAAGAAGAGAGGAGGAGAGCGCCACATTTACTGAAATAAGGCACTCTTCTCCCCTCTCCATAGCACCGGCGCTGAAATCAGCTGCTGAGCGCCAAGAAGACACCTTTGTGCCATGGTGTAAGGGTGTCTCCTTGTGTCGAGCATAGGATTCCTACTGGAAAGGTAGCCTTCCAGCACAAAATACCATGCATAGACTTATTTTAGCCCTTTTCCGACTTTGTATGTGTGCTGTATGCGGGACATGTACAAAGTCGGAAAAGGAAAGAGAAATCCTTACTTGGGCCTATATTAAAAGGGCACAGGTTTCTGACGTTGAACCCTTTCACTTTATTTAGTAAATTGGGTTTAGCGTCAGAAACTTTGGGTGGTTGCATGGGGACGCCCATGCTCTGCCCCCCAGTGGTAAACAAGTTTAGCGTTGAAAAGTAAAACCGAAATTAAGATTTTGCGCTGATTTGCATCGCTTCTGTGACTTGGCTGCTGAACTTTGTGCTTCTCCTCTCAAGAAACCCCAGGTAAACCTCCCCTATGCTAAGTATCAAATCGAAGCATTTTCCAAATACACAGATTGATTGCACAAATAGTGAACCCACAATTTCTCATTTGCAAGAGCTCACTGTTGTAAAACTTTTTGTGATTCCAGAATGTTGAAATTCATGTCTACTCTAAAATATTGCGATACAAAAGGCATGAGGCACAGGGTCAGACTGATTTGCATATGGCCATGTTTGAACTGGGGAGGCAGAGTGGGCTAAGAACGGTGATGGATTAAACCCAGATCTGTTGACTGGGTGTGAGTGTTTGATTGGTTCAGATGCTCCGTCCATCACCACCCCATTCACCACCCCCTTTTGTACCGCTTTACTCTAAAACATTGCTATGTATGAGCAGCCAATATTAACGAAACTTGACAGTTTTCTACTGTATTCCTGGGTAGTAAAGGATTCTTGATGCACTTCTATTCGCTGAAACAGAGACAGATGAAACAGCGCAGGCAATGTTATTAGCCCTATGGTTTACTTTACTTGGTTTTAATAAACGTTGCACTTTTTGTCTGGTGCATATAATCACCGATCTACAATTTAACAGAGGCCTTTTTTTCACAATCAAAATGACCTGCTCTTTCAGAAAAGATGGAAAGAAAAGATGAAAAATGGCATAGCTATATTGGTCTAACCATTATGTTCACTTGTCAACCTCAACAGTTCACTCTCACTGCCTCTAGCAGTAGTAGTATCACTGTCCGTGAGCTGCAAGTCCACATTCACCGACAGAGCACTGCTTCAGATACTGTCTTTCGTTGTGAGAGGGCAGAATCGCGTGGCAATTGTCCCTTATGTTGGATGTTAAATTTTGCTTAGTGTGCATGTGTTTGCTAGTATTTTAATCTTAAATAAGGCCAGTTACGTGTAAATGTTTGCTCAGTATGGCTTTGTATTAGAAAAACCATATAACTTAAACCTATTTTGATTTCTACTGGAACCACCTGTCTGTTTACTTACTTTTATACCATTGCTTGACCTACTCTCATGTGTCTGTAATATTGTCCTTTTGTCTCATTTTGTGTTCTGAAATTTGAACCTTTAGCCTGAAATTTACCAGTTGTTGCCCAGAATGTGCCTCCATTGCAGATGATCACCCTAATCATCATTTCACAGCATTTGGTAGAACTGTGACCTACTCTATCAAAATAAAAATAGGCAAATAAACAGTATACAATATGTTTATCATAGGGCTTCAGGTGTCAACGCCTGAAACAAAGCTATAATGAGCGAATTCGAAGAAACAAAAAGACATTGTAGCGGATATAGAATGGAGTGTGATGCATTTGCTGCAGTACCTCAAGCTGGCCTCTGGGTGTCCCTACAGTACACAAACTGCTTCTGGCAGCTTGTACCAAAAGCACATCTGTGAATGTTCACAGATGTAAATAGGGCTAGCTTTGGTGGGCAACGGCCAAACTAAACAGGCTTCCCTGTAGCGTCCAGCTACAATGAAGGACAGACACTTGGGGTAACTGTTACACAGAGCTTTATTTCACGTGTCTTGCCCTGTCCCCTGTCCCTACTCTAACTGCCCATATCCTGCCTCTACTCCTCCTCTTCCTCTCGCCCCCTAGCTCCTCCCACGCCCAACTACTAGTATGTCAACATCATAACATCTCCCCCCTTTGTAACGGAAACAAACAGAACATACTGACTTCTTAGTCCATCTCCACGATCAGTCTCTTGGGTGGACGTATGTCTCGATGGGGTCGTGGTGACCTGGCTCTCGGACCATCAGTGCTCACTGCATCAGTGATTGGAGCAGTGTTCTCTTGACCATTTGGTTGGGTTTCCCCAGCTCGGGGATTGTTTAGGTCACTCAGCATGGTTCTCGAGGTGTCTATTGGCAGTTTCTTGAAGTGCGAGATATTTCTCGTAACTCGCCGCTGCTCAGACTCCGCAGTTACCATAGTTCCTTTTCTTCGGGTGACCACCAGCGGTTCATCCTTGAAGGGACAGTCGGTCTTCTTCTGCATCTCCTGCTTGACGATAACATTGTCTCCTTCGTCTAATGATAATGACCGTGCTCTCCTCCTGTTGTCGGCGTATGCCTTCATTTTCCTTTTGTTGCGCTCATCAGTGGCTCTCATCTCCTGCGAGTCCATCTCAGACAATGACGCTTTTAGGGCTCCATCCCACGTGGGAATGCGATTCCTCATGGGACGTCCCAGCATGAGGGTCGCCGGGCATTGGCCAGTCGTGGCATGAGGAGTTGTACGGTACGCTCGAAGGACTTCATTGAGTGCTGTTTGTAAGTCTTTCCCTTCCACGGTGGCATGTTGGAAGGTCTTTTTAAGAGTGGCCATGAATCTCTCAATTGTCCCATTTGCCTGTGGCCAGAGAGGCGTGATCCTGCGGTGATGAAAGTCAAGGTGTTTCGCAAAGGCAGCAAAGTCGTTTCCGTTGAAAGGGGGCCCGTTGTCTGATTTGACAACCTTGGGGACTCCCCATGCTGCAAAGACTTCATCAAGAATTTTGAGAGTGCTGGCAGTGTTCGTGGACGACACAAAACAGGCAATGGGGTACCTGGAATACTCATCAATGATGGCCAGCACATATTTGCCAGACGATAAAGGTCCATAAAAGTCTATGGCAATCTCTTGCCATACACCACCAGGCAAGTTGGTCATGTGTAGGGGAGCGGGAGAATCACTCTTGCTGGTGAGTTGGCAGAGATGACAATCTTTCAAGGTGGCTTCCACTAGGTGATCAAGGAACGGAAACCACACTCGCTCCCTTAGTGCGCGTTTGGTCGATACAATACCTCGATGTCCTTCATGTGCAAGAGCGACCACTCCCTGTCTCAGTTGAGTAGGAATCACAACCCTCTGATCACGCAGCACTATACCATCAGTCGTGACGGAGAGCTCACCACTCACATGTCTGAAGGCTTGTAGTTCACGTTGAGTCAATGAATCGGTTTCATCGTCCTGAGGATCATGTTTCCATCGATTGTTGCGGATTTTGTGAAGGACCCTCTGCAATATGGCGTCCTGAGCAGTCATCTCCCGAATGGCCTCCATGGGAATAGCTGGAGGAAGAGCTTGGTCTGTTACAAAGTGAATATACTCTTCCGCAATGGAGGATCTGGAAGCTGATGATGGGAGAGGATGCCGAGACATGTAATCCGCTGGATTTTCAGACTTCCCTGGTTTGTGAAGTATGGTGAAGGTATATTCTTGCAACCGTAGACCCCACCTTTCAATCCGTGGGGGCATTTTGGATCTTGGATTGCCATAGATGGTGATGAGGGCTTGATGATCTGTGATTAACGTGAAATGCTTCCCGTAGATAAAAACATGAAAATGTTCACATGCCCATACCACGGCTAGGCTTTCTTTTTCAGGTTGGGAGTAGGCTCGTTCCGGCTCAGTCAGACTGCGACTCGCGTATGCAATGATGCGGCGTTGATCCGAGTCATTTTCATATTGTGCCAGGATTGCTCCTAGTCCCACCGGACTCGCATCGACAGTTATTTCAGTTTTCCGTTTCGGGTTGAAGTATGACAAGTGATTGGCCGATTCAACCGCTTTCTTGATTTCCATGAACGCCTGCTCACATTGGGGAGTCCATTCAAAGGATTGACCCTGCTTGGTTAGCATGCGGAGTGGGTGGCTGATAGTAGCATAGTCCTTAATGTAGCGAGCACAATAGCTGGCCATTCCCAGGAACGATCTGAGATCGCTGACGTCTTGGGGACTCTTGGTGTTGTTTAGAGTCATGATTTTGTCGGGATCAGGTTTCATGCCAGCACCCGAGAAGATGTGACCGAAAAATTTCAGCGTAGCTTGGTGAAACTCGCATTTCTCTTTGTTCAAAGTCAAGTTGGCTGCTACTAAGGCATGGCAGACACGATTAAGTGCAATGTCGTGTTCTCTGACATCAGAACCATAGACAAGAATGTCATCGCTATAGTTGAGCGTGTTTGGAATATTTTGGATGACTTGCCGGATCATTTCCTGAAAGATCTCGGCTGCCGAGGACACACCGAAGCTCAGTCTTTTGTATCTGAACAACCCCATGTGAGTTGCAAAAGTAGTGATGTACCTAGACCCCACTTCCAATTCCAGTTGATGATAACCTTTGTTCAAATCCAATTTGGAGAACACAGTGGCTCCGTTCAATGCTGCGATCATGTCGCTCAAGTGTGGCCCCGGGTGCCGCTCTCGTTCTATTGCAGTGTTGGGCAACCGCATGTCCACACAGAGCCTGACTTTGTTGGCCGTGCCCTTTTTGGGAACAATGACGACCGGCGAAACCCATGGAGTCGGGCCATCAGTGCGTTCGATGATGTCCGCAGCTAATAGATCTTGGAGTTCTTCCTCCACAGCGGCCTGTAGGTGAAATGGTACTCGCCGAGGGTGTTGGGCTACAGGCCTGACTTGTTCGTTGATATGAAGCCGTACTTGACAGTCTCTCAACTTGCCCAAACCTTGAAACAACCTGGGAAATAGGCGGGTCACATCTCGGATGTCACCGACTTTGAAGAGAATTTCCACCAGGTGGAGTCGTTCAGCAGTTGGTAGACTCAGAAGGCAGTCTGCTTCAGGGCCCTTGATGACATGGATGACTGCCGATATAGTTGTGCCGTCGTGTGTAAGTGTCGTAGAGAATTTCCCTAGACAAGGAAGGGGCTTCTTAGCCATCCACGTGTAGACTCTCACAGGTGCAAATGTCAAGGGGGGTCGCGGACTCATTCTCTCGTATTCAGTACTTGGAATGTAATTTAGAGAGGCACCAGAGTCTAGTACAAACTTTGAGTCGTGATTTCCAACTTTGATGTCCAGCCGAGGGTATCTCTTAAGTTGGTCCGGGTCTGCTGCCAGATTCAAGTATTCAATGGTATAGACAGAGTCTCGGGATGAGGGTCTGGATTCTCTGGACGGCGACCTTCTCTCCCACCGAGACCGACGTGACTCTCTGCTGGAGTGTGACGATTCAGGGGACCGCTCCGTCTGATCTTGGACAGCTCGCACATGATGTCTTCGGGTGTCCGACCGCGACACTCTTGGAGCTCTGCTTCGGGTGTCAGATCGTGTAGCACCCGAGTGGCCACTTCGTTGCTCCTTGTGGTACTCCCCGCACATCGCCTCGAAATGGTTAGTGCGACCACATTTTCGACATCTCTGGCCCGAGGCCGGGCAACTGCCCGCATGAGGGAAATCATACCCACATCGGTAGCACTTTCTCACTCTTTCCTGTCGTCTATCCTTCTTCCACGGTTCTTGACGTTGATAGCCTGATTGCTCTTGACGTGACGATGCGTGCGACCTCCATTGTTTGTCTCTGGAGTGTCTTCGACTGTCACTCCGGGCGTGTACACGTCGTGCCTGTTCGTCACTCCCTTTGTTTTCCGTTTCCATGACGGCGGCGTACTTCTCTGCCTGGTCATACGAACGTGTCATCTCCTCTATTTCGTCCAATTCATGTGGTTTTCTCAGCAGTCGCCTCCTAAGTTGATCCGAATGACATCCATCTATTATTTGGGATTTGATAGCAGCGTCCGTGGAGAAAGAATCAAATTCACAGTACTTGGATAGTCTCCGCAGACGCACCATGAAAGCACTCATGGGCTCATCCTTCCCTTGCCTGGCGGAGTGAAAAGTGTGTCGCTCATAGTCTACATTTCTCTTGTGAAGAAACTTTTTGTTCAGGACTCCACACGCTTTGGCATAAGTGTCTACGTCAGTCGCAGGCAGGTCTTTGAGTATCTTGACTATCTCTCGCCCCGCCAAGTTGCGCAGGATAACCAGTTTCTTTGCCTCATCAGTGACGTCGGAACCTACAATATAATCCTCAAACTCTTCCAGCCACTCTTGCCATTTGGGGCCCATGCTTCCTTCCGTTGTGACCTTGAGAGGGGCGGGTGCTCGCAAAAGCGATCCACCGGGTGGAAGTGGAGCGTCTTCGTCTGTCATTCTGCAGTAATCTCACTTGTTTGTTTTGCCAGTGCTTGTTTCTTGTAGTCGCCAAAGCTTGTTTATTTTTTTTTCCAGTGCTTATTTCTTGTAGTCGCCAGTGCTTGTTTGTTTTGCCAATGCTTGTTGCTTGTAGTCACCAGTGCTTGTTTGTTTTGCCAGTGCTTGTTTCTTGTAGTCGCCAAAGCTTGTTTATTTTGCCAATGCTTGTTTCTTGTAGTCGCCAGTGCTTGTTTGTTTTGCCAATGCTTGTTGCTTGTAGTCGCCAGTGCTTGTTTGTTTTGCCAATGCTTGTTTCTTGTAGTTGCCAATGCTTGTTTGTTGTGCCAATGCTTGTTTTCTCACCAGCGCCTGACTTCAAGATGGCCGCCGTTGATTTGCACAGCGTGGTCCTTACTAGGCGCCTGACTTCAAGATGGCCGCCGCTCCTGCAGGCACACACGATGCTGGCTCTCCCGACTCACTCACTCTGGGGCATGCAGGACTCACCGGCGGTCGGCCTCTGGGGCAGCTCACACCAGGATTTCTTCTCCCACCATCACCACGGACACCAGGTGAGATCGGGGTGGGCTCCCGACTTGCCTCAGTAGTCCCGCGTTTTTCCCGCCGATGGCCTCCTCAACTCGGCGACAGCGCGCCAAATCTTCCTCGGGGCAGCGCTCTTCTCCACGGCGATTTTCGCCGCGACGGGCTCTCGGCAGAGTCGGAGTGGGCTCCCGACTTCTGTTCTTTCCGGGCTCACCAACTCCCACGCGTCACGCGTGATTCGCGTTTTGGCGCCGACGGGCGCGTTACTTCTTGGACGCTCCTGACTTTCTTTTCTCGCTGCTGCCCGGGACAGGACGCTCCTGCAGGCTTGCAGGCTTCAGTGGGTGACAGGTGCACCAATCCCACCCTCGTCGCCAGTTGTAGCGTCCAGCTACAATGAAGGACAGACACTTGGGGTAACTGTTACACAGAGCTTTATTTCACGTGTCTTGCCCTGTCCCCTGTCCCTACTCTAACTGCCCATATCCTGCCTCTACTCCTCCTCTTCCTCTCGCCCCCTAGCTCCTCCCACGCCCAACTACTAGTATGTCAACATCATAACATTCCCTTCGACTCTGAGCCTTTTATTGAGGGTCTCCGAACCAAGTAAATTTGTTTTCACAGGAACTAAGACACGGGATGCTGCAGCAAACCCAAACCCACTGGACGATCACGATTTCAGCACCTCCTGTAAAGATTTGCGGCAGCGGCACTAGTTGTTTCACGTTAGAAATTGAACCCAGCCTGCAGCTTCTGTTTCTGCCGTGATCGTTATACCCCGCTGAAACCCTGAATCAAAAGGCTGGCAAAGAGTGTTCTCTTGCCTTCTACAGAATATTTGATGTTCATATATTTTAGTTAGAATATCATTAAGACTTATAATATAATATAGAATTGCAGATACAATAAAGGGAACGGAACTCCTGTGTGTCTTACCTAGGACAAGCAGGAAACCGAAGGATGAAGGAATCTAATGGGTGAATCTCACTGAAAATGACTTAAGCTAGGGGTTGAAAACATACAATTTCACCCAGGCCTATAGCTAGATGTTTCCCTACATGCTGAGTTGCAAGCCAGTTGCTCATTGACTGATATTAACTTTGCCTGCCGATCAGACACCTATAATTGGCGTTTTTTTTACCAACTTTCCAGCTTAGCTGTTAGAACCGTATGTTTTTTAACAACATGGCTACTGCATTATTCATCTACACTTATGGAAGCAAGCAAGCAGGCTCCTAACAAAAAACTCCAACTGTGATAGGATTGTAGAATTTTTGGATCTCACAATTTACAATGAGGACAACATGTTAAGGACAACCCCACATAGAAAGCCTATAACCACTAACTTGATACTACATACTAGCAACTATCACCCAAAACATACAATTGACAAAACCCAAAGGGAAAAATGGTGCACCTGACGCAACTGTAGTGATACGAAAGAATGCCCACAAAAATCAAAGTTTTCTTGTAGGAATGTGGGCTTGCCAATTTGCCATGCCACGTAACCAGAGAGGTCTTTGTTAAAGGTGAAGATGTTCTTCTGTAAGCAGAAGGCCAGTACCTACTGTGTCACTTCATCAATATTTCTGATCAAGTGGCCGATGCATTTCTCGTAGTTTTAGTTTTGTCAATGTTGCTGATGGATATACATAGGATTACCCCATAGTTTGTGGCAAGTACAACATATTTATCCTTTTGTATGTCCCAATCGAGAAGGGTATTTTTTGGTATCATCTGTATATGTACTGGAAGACCTTTGATTAACTCCTGGAAATTTGAGTCAATATTTTCCCTCAGAATGGAGCAAATGGTGTAAATTCCAGAGATAATGGGTTGCCTGGAGGGTGGGAATGCACATTTCAGAAGTAAGATTTGATGGTAAAGAGAAAATGTAAGTGATCCTGGGAGATTCAACATGTACTTTAATTTTTCTTCTAATCTGAGGAGATCCCGTAGATACCAGGTATTAAGTTTAGTTTTGAGTTCTTGTTGTATTCCTTTAATGAGATTATATGCAAGTTTTCTAAATCTGCCTCTTAGGACATCTTACACCACTGGCCCACTTCCCTACTTTCCTTAAAGGTTGAAGTATGCAAAGATAGTGGGGAATCATGTGAAAGTCATGTTCGTGGTTTGTGCCTATATATTGTATGAGCCAACGTTAACAAGAAAAAATATTATTTTCCTCTAGGTGTTCCTGCTCATATTTCAGCTGTGATCCCTTGCAGTAACACGTTGCACATTTTGCAATTGTGAAGCACTTCTATTTATTTTGAAGGAAGTTATATATCAAATGAGATTTCTACAGAAAAATATAGGGGGGGCAGATTTACGAGTTCTGGCGCATCTCTGCAAATCAGCAGGGATGTGCCAGAACAGATGCAACACGCAATTCCCTCCCTTCGCCACCACGGATGCGTCGTATTTACAATGCGGCACAAGGATAGGGCGATGCGTGTCGCAACCTGTAGCGTAAGGGTGTCGCATTGCTGGAGTAGTGTCGCAAGTGTGACGTGGCTCCAGCAATGCTCAGGGGCGCCCTATGCCTAACATGCTGCCTCAATCCATACGCCTGCTCAAGCAGGCGCAGGGTTTTGATGCAACATGGACGTAAAAGTGACTCAGTGAAATCCTGTAGATTTCACTGTGTCACTTTTACGAGGCGTTCCTGCGACGGACCGCCCACCCTGCGCCGGAACGCCCACATGAAACCTAACGCAGGTTTCATGTGGCGCAGGGCTTTACAACGTGACGCATCTCCCTAGATGCTTCACGTTGTAAATAAGGTGCAACGTGGCGCATAGTTTATGCCACCGCTAACGGTGGCCCATGGGGCTTGTAAATCTGCCCCAGGGTTTTATAAAACAAATGAATTGAAGAATCATAGATGCACATGAAATATTCATCAGACACTTTCCCAATCACTTAAAAATGTTTAAAAAGTACTTAAAATATGTTTCTGTAGAGTTGTATTATTTTTAAAGCAATTTCTGGCTCATGTTTCTTTCTCTTACCTACCAGCTTACCCTTTCTCCACCTTCCTTATTCACCAATACCCTCTTTCTCTAAACGTGTTTGTGTCAGTTTCCTTTTTCTTTATTTTTCCTTACAAAGTGTTTGGATTCCCTTTCTAGCGTACTTAACAAATATGGAAGCAAAAAATGACGGTCGTGTTGGAATGTGTCTGCACGCTGTGCATGGTTTGCATGCCATTCGCCAAGCATTAACCGGGCTGCGGAGGGCTGTAAATTCCACTCCAGAAATGTAACAATGAAAACCCAGTGGGCCTTTGATGAGAAATGGTGACTGGTTTCGCAAGGCCGTCTAATGCAACACAGGAGTCTTACTGTAGGTTTTCATCGCCCATCTTTTGGTTGATGCATCACACTTAACAAGGTTTGTGCCAACAGCATGTTTCTGTACAAAAAGTTGGACATAGCACCGTTTCCTTGTAAATTAACCTCTCCTACATTCTAAATATCACTGGTGTTTTAGAGAAACATCGCTCACAGGCAAAGAGTCTTGCCGGGTCCCCAAACCAAAGCATAAGCCAAGCCATCAAAATATTGGTATTTGAATCACGCAAAGCATGCCATTGAAAAATATGATAAAGATACTAAAATAAACATTCGTGTTTCAATTTGGTATTTTCAGATACAGCATTTATTAAACCTCCCATGCCATCACGTTGGCATTAGGGGGAACAGCGTTTACAACGCAACTTTTACCACGCAGTACCTTTACCACGCAACTTTTACAATGCAAGTGGGGGGCGCTGTAGGATAGGGAATAGTTTAATTTACTATCCAAAACCTTCCCTACTATCCACGGGGACTGGAGTTGGAATAGTAAGTTAAACTATTCACTATCCAGCGGCCCCCAACGCAAGTCGTTGTAACGACTTGCGTTGTAAAACCTGCGTGGTAAAGGCATGCATTGTAAAAGCATGCTTAGTAACGACATACATCCTGGCATTAGTGAACCGAGAGACAAGATAAGTCTTTCATGTGCAATCTGTTTATGGTCGTTGTTGTATATGGAGCATCTTTATATTCTACTAGCAGCCCGTCCCGACGTTGTCCGGGTATGAATTGCTGCCGGCCAGTAGTATATTGTTTTGTAGGATTTCGTTTTGATAGCATTTCTTATCTGTGACATTCCTGTGAAACGCTCCGATTCACAGTGCACTGCTGATGCACTTAAGAGTGCGCGTTTAGTAGTGTGTGAACTCGAGTTTCCCTACTTTATTTTTCCTTGGAATATTATATAGCGCAAACTCGACAACATGGCATGAGCACAATTTACATTACAGTAGAACACATTCATTTGTGGTAGGCACGGGGAGACAAAGCGATTTGCCTGGAATCACAGGATGTTGAGCTGATGCCGAGATTCGAACGTAGCTCCCCAGCTCTAAAGTTCGCAATTCTAGAACTTGTGGCGGGAGGTGTGTCTAAAAGTGTATGTCGGTGCTGGCCATCAATGAGAGAGACCTGTGCATTTTTCAAATCGGTGGTGAAAAAATACGAGTGTGTTGCTGGAGATGTGGGCTGCCGTGCCACCAATGTACTTACCGGGGGAGGGTAAACACCCATTATTCCGCAACTTTCTTTCCGCATACCATCACTCCGCATACTTTCATTACGAAAGTACCATGACACCGCAATGCCAATATAACACATGGCATTACATTTTATATGCTTTTACCACGCATACATTTACAACGAACTTGGTTGTAAATGCATGAATGGTAAAAGCATGTTTTTTTTTAATGTTTGGATAAGGTAAGTATGGGTATAGAGGTATATGTTTTGGGGTACTGAGGTATATGTTTTGGGGTAAGGTATTTTAAGGGTTCAGATATAGTTTTGGGTTATGGGGTACAGGGGTAGTTTTAGGGTTTAGGGATAGGTATGGGTTTTGGGGTACAGGGGTATTTTTTTGAGGGTTCAGGGCTAGGTTTGGATTTTGGGGTACAGGGGTATTTTAGGGTTCAGGGGTAGGTTTGTGTTTTGGGGGAACAGGGTTATTTTTATGGTTCAGGGCTAGGTTTTGGTTTTGGGGTACAGGGGTATTTTTAGGGTTCAGAGGTAGGTTTGGGTTTTGGGGTACAGGGGTATTTTAAGGGATCAGGGCTAAGTTTGGGTTTTGGGGTACAGGGGTATTTTAAGGGTTCAGGGCTAGGTTTGGGTTTTGGGGTACAGGGGTATTTTAAGGGTTCAGGGCTAGGTTTGAGTTTTGGGGTACAGGGGTATTTTAGGGTTCAGGGGTAGGTTTGGGTTTTGGGGAACAGGGTTATTTTTATGGTTCAGGGCTAGGTTTGGGTTTTGGGGTACAGGGGTATTTAAGTGTTCAGGGCTAGGTTTGGGTTTTGGGGTACAGGGGTATTTTAAGGGTTCAGGGCTAGGTTTGGGTTTTGGGGTACAGGGGTATTTTAGGGTTCAGGGGTAGGTTTGGGTTTTGGGGAACAGGGTTATTTTTATGGTTCAGGGCTAGGTTTGGGTTTTGGGGTACAGGGGTATTTAAGGGTTCAGGGCTAAGTTTGGGTTTTGGGGTACAGGGGTATTTTTAGGGTTCAGAGGTAGGTTTGGGTTTTGGGGTACAGGGGTATTTTAAGGGTTCAGGGCTAGGTTTGGGTTTTGGGGTATATGGGTATTTTAGGGTTCAGGGGTAGGTTTGGGTTTTGTGGTACAGGGGTATTTTTAGGGTTCAGGGCTAGGTTTGGGTTTTGGGGTACAGGGGTATTTTTAGGGTTCAGGAGTAGGTTTGGGTTTTGAGGTACAGGGGTATTTATAGGGTTCAGGGCTAGGTTGGGGTTTTGAGGTACAGGGGTATTTTTAGGGTTTAGGGATAGGTTTGGGTTTTGGGGTACAGGGTATATTTATAGGGTTAAGATGGGTTAGTGTTTAAGGGTGTTGGGGTATTTTAAGGAGTACGGGTGGGTTATGATTATGGGGTGCAGGAGTATTTTAAGGGAGCAGGGTGGGATTAGCACACGATAAAAGACATGGCATGAAGGGCGGAACGTACCACACGCCCCCAGCACACGCCCACAGCACAATCAGACACGCCCACAAGGGACTACTTTGCTGGCACGGTTCTTTTACCTTTTAAATGTATATGGTCGGCGTCTGCATAGCCTATGTCCTTCTGCTCCAACTGCCCTTTCCAACGCTGTATTTTGTGTTGTGATTGGTGCAGTACTTTTTGAGTTTACCCGCCTCAAAGGTTTAGGCTGTCTCTTTATATTATTAGTATGGATTGAACCACAAACGAGTGAGGGTTTTGTGTAGTGCACATTAGGCACTGAATTACTTCAGGGTGTTCTCAAAGTTGACGATCAAGCCTTTTTTCAAGCAAGCTGTTTGCTAGGATCCCAAAATGCAATTAAGTGGGGAAGCTGACATTTGAACCCTGGTTACACATTTAACAGCAAAGGACAAAGGTTTGTGTTTAATTCTTCCAGAGGCTACATTAGAACACAGTTTCATAAATATATGTATCGCATGTTAAAAAACGTAGGGGCATATTTACAAGCCCCTATCGCCACAGGAACCTCACTTTTGTAGACGTCGCCGTGGTGATAGGGGCTGCGCCTTATTTACAAAGTGGCATTAAGCCGCATTATAAATAAGGCACCCTTTCACGCTATACTCAGCGTGAAAGGGGTGGGCAATGGGTGTTGTGGTGAGCGTTCGGCTGCAACACCCACTGATTTTGACGCTGCCCCATATTTACAAGTGTGGCGCAAATATGGGGCAGCGCCAAATTTAAAACCAGGGAAAACCTGGTCTTAACTTGGCAAAATGAGGAGAAATACTGTATTTCTACTACTTTTTGCTGTTTCTATGTTGCTATGTGTACTGCATTGTGCAGCACACATAGAAACAGGAAAACACCATGTATGATTGTTTATGTGCAGGAAGGTGTCCCTTCCTGCACACTAAACAATTGTTTTAAAAATGGAGAGTTGCAACTTCTATGTGTGCTGCACAAAGCAGCACACACAGAAGTAACAAATGGACATTTATGATTGTTCAGGTAAGGGAAGGAACACCTTCCTGCACAACAATCATTCCCACAATGTAGCACCCTTGCACTAATGTCAAGCTTGCCTTCGTTGGTGCTAGGTAGCTAAATTTAACACCAGCGCAGGGAGAAATGCAGGGCTGCGCTGTATTGTTATAAATACAGTGCCGCCCTGCGTTTCCAAAGTGAGCCACTTTAGTTTTAATTATGCCCAAAGACTTGCTCAGAAAAAAGTACAAATTTAAGTTAAATGGAAGGCAGGGCACCTCTCTTTGAATTATACGTATATCGCTAGCTTCTCCTACTATCAGTGTGTGATTGCAGGAAGGGGTCAACACCTTAATTAAGGAAATTATAAAGATTTGCAAAAGAAGAGGTTTCAAAGATGCCACAAAGTTTGTTCTCTGCTTACAATCTTTCAATGGTGCAACATGTGAAATGCAGCTCGGTTTTACAACCTTTTAAGTCATGTTTAGTGTTACGCACTAAACATCAAAAATGTTTAAATCAGATAAATCAGACGAGCACTCTTTCATATTTTTTGTATGTACTCAGCTGTCCTACATTTGTCTTTCAAAACCTTCATTAGTGAGTGAAAAGGGCGTTGCAAAGTATGTTTAGCCAAGCCCACTTTGTCTTTGACTAAAGTCAGGCATAAGCCAGAATTTTCTCAGAAGTCTGGCTCAAATCATGCTTGGCCACTGCTTAATTTGTAATAGAATGAGTCCTGGTGCCCAAAACTCTGCTCAGAAGCCCACAGCTGGTGCTATTAAATGTCTGAGCACTGAAAGTGGCATCTTGAATCCATCTCATGCATCTTTATTACACAACCAGACACACCCTACCCCTTTTTTCTGCCTTGCAGGTTTCTGCTTTCTCCCTTTCAATCAATCAATCAATCAATCACGACATTTGTATAGCGCACTACTCACCCGGTAGGGTCTCAAGGTGCTGGGGGAGGGGAAGGTTACTGCTCGAACAGCCAGGTCTTGAGCTGCTTCCTGAAGGCGAGATGGTCTTGGGTTCGCCGAAGGTGGGTGGGGAGGGAGTTCCACGTCTTGGCTGCCAGGTAGGAGAAGGATCTTCCTCCGGCGGTGGCTCTGCATATGCGTGGTACGGTGGCGAGTGCGTGGCTAGTCGATCGTAGCTGGCGGGTGGGCGTGTAGAAGGTCATGCGGTCGTTGAGTTACTTGGGGCCCAGGTCGTGGAGAGCCTTGTGTGCGTGGGTGAGGAGTCTGAACGTGATTCTCTTGCTGACGGGGAGCCAGTGCAGGTCTCTCAGGTGTCCGGTGATGTGGCTGTGTCGGGGGATGTCGAGGATGAGTCGTGCGGATGCGTTCTGGATGCGTTGGAGTCTTTTTTGAAGTTTCGCTGTGGTTCCGGCGTAGAGGGTGTTCCCGTAGTTCAGTCGGCTGGTGACGAGTGCCTGGGTGACGGTCTTCCTGGTTTCCGTGGGGATCCATCTGAAGATCTTGCGGAGCATGCGCAGGGTGTTGAAGCACGAGGATGAGACGGCGTTGACTTGTCTGGTCATTGACAGGGAGGAGTCCAGGATGAAGCCCAGGTTGCGTGCGTGGTCCGTCGGTTTGGGAGCGGTGCCCAGGGCCGGGGGCCACCAGGAGTCGTCCCAGGCGGAGGGTGATGATCCCAGGATGAGGACTTCCGTCTTGTCCGAGTTCAGTTTAAGGCGGCTGTACCTCATCCAGTCAGCGACGTCTTTCATCCCTTCGTGTAGGTTGGATCTGGTGGTGGTGGGGTCGCTGGTGAGGGGGAGGATGAGCTGGGTGTCGTCGGCGTAGGGGATGATGTTGAGGTTGTGCTGGCGTGCGATGGCTGCAAGGGGGCTCATGTAGACGTTGAAGAGGGTTGGGCGGAGTGAAGATCCTTGTGGTACGCCGCAGATGACTTCGGTGGCCTCGGATCTGAACGGAGGGAGGCGGATTCTCTGGGTTCTTCCGGTGAGGAACGAGATGATCCACTCCAGCGCTTTTTCTCGAATTCCGATGTTGCTGAGGCGCTTCACTAGGGTTCGGGGGCAGACGGTGTCGAATGCCGCAGAGAGGTCCAGGAGGATGAGGGCCACTGTTTCCCCGTTGTCGTTCAGGGTTCTGATGTCGTCGGTGGCTGCGATCAGGGCGGTCTCGGTGCTGTGGTTGGCCCGAAACCCGGACTGCGAGGGGTCGAGGGATCCGTTCGTCTCGAGGAAGGCGGCCAGCTGTTTGTTGACGGTCTTCTCGATGACTTTGGCCGGAAAAGGAAGGAGCGAGATGGGACGGTAGTTCTTGAGGTCGGTGGGGTCCGCCGTTGGTTTCTTCAGGAGGGCGGTCAGCTCGGCGTGCTTCCAGCTCTCCGGGAAGGTGTAGGTGTGGAAGGAGGAGTTGATGGTGTCTCGGAGAATGGGTGCGATGGTGCCGTCGGCTTTGTTGAAGACGTGGTGTGGGCACGGGCCGGTTGGTGATCCGGAGTGAATGGAGTTCATCGTGTGGGTGGTGTCTTCGGTGCTGATCGGGGACCAGTTGCAGAGGGTGGTGGTGGCGGGCGTTGGTTCTGTGGTAGGGAGCGTGGTCTGTGCGTCGAAGCTGTTGTGTATGTCGGCGATCTTGCGGTGGAAGAACGAGGCGAGTGAGTTGCAGAGGTCTTGCGAGGGAGTGATGTTGTTGTTTCCGGCGCTGGGGTTGGAGAACTCTTTGACTATGCTGAAGAGTTCCTTGCTGTCGTGGGTGTTGTTGTCCAGTCGTTCTTTGAGTGCCGTCTTCTTGGTGGTGCGGATCAGCTGATGGTGTTTGCGGATGGCGTGCTTGAGGGCGGTCCTGTTGTCTGCGGTGTGGTCGTGCAGCCAGGCTTTCTCGAGGGTGCGGCAGTTCTTCTTGGATTCCTTGAGTTCGTCGGTGAACCAGGGGGTTTTCTTGCTGCCGTGTCTGTTGGGAGGGTTCTTCAGTGGTGCGAGGTCATCGGCGCAGGCGGTCAGCCACTTGGTGAGGTTGCTGGCTGCTTCATTGGGGTCCGTTGTGCTGGTGGGAGTGTTCTGGCTGAGAGAGGCGGTGAGCTGCTCGGCGGTGATCTTGCTC
The DNA here is from genome assembly GCF_964263255.1 of Lissotriton vulgaris. Lineage (NCBI taxonomy): Eukaryota > Metazoa > Chordata > Amphibia > Caudata > Salamandridae > Lissotriton > Lissotriton vulgaris. The sequence goes on along the minus strand of NC_141689.1, from coordinate 1,935,133,898 downwards.
CAGCATCGGGGGGGACCTGTTGCGGGTGGTGGTGGGTCTTAGTTTTTTTGAAGCTGAAGTGGACGCAGCTGTAGTCGGTCCAGTGGGGTCCGGTGGCGTGGCTGAAGGAGATGTGCTTGCTGGATGAGAAGATGGGGTCAAGCGTGTGGCCGGCGTAGTGGGTGGGGGTGTTCACCAGTTGCTTGAGTCCGAGGTTGGTGAGGTTGTCCAGCAGGGCGGTGGTGTTTCTGTCGTTGTTGTTCTCCAGGTGAAAGTTGAGGTCTCCTAGGAGGATGTAGTCAGCGGAGGGCAAGGCGTGCGGGCTGATGAAGTCTGCGATGTCTTCGCTGAATTGTGTGCGTGGTCCCGGCGGTCTGTAGATGAGGGTGCCTCGGAGGGTGGTCTTGGGGTCAGTGTATATCTGGAAGTGCAGGTGTTTTGCGGCGGCGAAGGTTTCGTCGGAGTTAGTCGAGATGCGGATGGTGTTCTTGTGTACGATGGCGATGCCTCCTCCCGTCTGGTTGACACGGTCCTTCTGGGTGATCTTGTATCCGTCCGGGATGGCTATGGCGATGTCGGGCGCTGAGGAGGCGCTCATCCAGGTTTCGGTGAGGAAGGCGACGTCCGGTGCTGTCGTGTCGAGCAGGTCCCAGAGTTCCACGGCGTGCCTGTGGACGGAGGGGGTGTTGAGCAGGGTGCACTTCAGGTGGTTGCTGCTGGTGCTGGGCTTTGCGGGGGCCGTGCAGGTCCGGTAGCAGGAGAAACGGCAGCCTTGCCAGGCGAAGGGTCCGTGGGTGCGTCTCGGGGTGGCTCGGTAGCAGGCAGGGTTCAGTCTGTCATTGAGAGCGTAGAGGGTGGCGGCGCCGTAGGTCCGTCGGGTAGTCTTGCATCGGCGGGGGCCAGGGGTCCTGGGCGCGGTCCAGGCGCAGACGGGTGCAGACGGGCTTGCCTTTGGCGCGCCCGCTGCGCGTCAACCCTGCGCGTGGGAGAGGGCGTCATAATAAGGGAGCCGGGAGGGAGGGTCCGCTGGGTGGCGGGAGCGGGGCTCCAATCGGCTGGCGGGGGGGCGGGCCGCAGGGAGGCAGCGGCGGGAAAGTCGGGTCCGAGCGGGTCCCCCTGTGTTTGTTTTTCCCTCTTTTGTTCTTGATCAATGTCTGATGAGGACAAACAAGTGCCTTTCCCCAAAAATGAGTGTCCGTGGATCCCACCGGCAACACCGGCTCAAATTAAGCATTGTGCATGGCTCACCAAACTTACGCAGGTTTTCTGCACTAAGGGGCAGATGCACTTGCAGTTCACGCAATGCAGGGCACAAAGCAAAGTTGCTGGGTTGTGTGAAAGGGAGAGAGCAGAAACTTGCTATATCAAATGGAGCATTTCTGCTGTCTCCTAGTGCTGGCTTATTGTGTGCTGCCTAGTGCCAACTCAAGTACCCTTATGTCATGGTGCAAGGGTGCCTGTGTTACAGGCAGGATTATTTTTGTGCAGGAAGTAGTACCTTTGTGCACAAAAACAATCCTTAAAGGCATTTCCTCTTTTATGTGTGCTGCATGATGCAGCACGCACAGAAACAGGAAGTAACAAGAAGAATATTTCTCCTTGTTACGCCTGGTTCTGGGAGGCATAGCATTTTGAAGCATTCCTAGGTTTACAAATTTTGTAAATCTGGCAATGCGTCGAAATCCATGGGTAGATGCATGGAGATGCCGATGCTCTGCCCATGAAAAACCACCCTACTGCAAAGCAACACAAGGCAGAGCTATGTGCAGCTTTGCATTACTCTTTGGGAGAAATCCCATGCAAAGGCACACAAATCAGATGGGCATGGCTTTGCAAATCAGAAATAACTTTTTGTGTGGCGGCTGTGCCAAAAAGAGTGTCACATCCATCACGCAAAATGCTAGTACATTTTCACTGTAGTGCATTATAGATTAGGCCTGCATGCCCCTTGTCCCTCATGTATGCAGAAATGACATTTTCCAGCCAGCTGAATATCTTGGAGCAGTTATGTTCTGTTAAAAATATTTATAAAGTGCAGTTTTTTTGGTGCTAAGTAACAGGAACATAACTTACTGGTCACTATTTCACTCCTATGCTTGTAGGATGAGCCATGTTTTTAGGAGTTGTCTGAATCTAGAGAAGCAAGAAGTCATCCTGGTATCAAGTGGAAGGGAGTTCCAGAAATGGGAGGCTAGAACGAAAAATCTGGAACCGCCAAGTCTATTCTTCTTGAAGGAGGGAATAGTGAGAAGATTCAGGTAAGAAGACCTCAAGTTGGGGGAGTACTTTTGGATACAGAAAGAGATAAACTCTGGCCTGTTACCATCAAGAGATTTTAAAATGATGCATCCAGTCTTAAAAGTCATTTGCTGTTTTACTGACAGCTAGTGATGTTTCCTCATCAGGGGGGTGAGTTGGCACTTCCTTTGTTGTGGATAGATTAATTTGCCTGCCTGATTTTGTGCCAGTTGTAATCTTTGGGTGAGACTTTCAGAAAGACCTAGGTAAAGTATATACAAATAGTCTATCAGCGAGATGACGAATGACAGGATGATCCGGATTACAGCTTCAGGGGTAAAGAATTTGCCAATTTTTCTAATTTTCCAAAGCTGAAAAAAGCAGGACGAAATTAAAGCCCCCTACTTGAGGCTTCATGGACAAGTTGTTGTCAATGAGGACTCTAAAACTCTTAACTGAGTTCTTAGGCTGGGGAGGAGGGTACCTATTGTAACTGAACGGTACGTGGAGTTCCATAGGTCATGTGTGCTGCTAACTAAAACAATCTGCATCTTCTTGGAGTTTAATTTAAGTTGATTATTAGTCATCTCATCAAGGATGAACAGCATCATCGGGTTTTGGAAGGTCATTTGGATTCTAGTGAGTTATCGATAGCAAAAAGTAATTGCATATTGTCTGCGTAGTTGTAAATACACAACTTCATTTTTTTCAGGGAGTGCACCATGGGACGTATATACAAATTACAAAGGTGGGGGACAAAGAAGACCCTGGGTTATACCACAAGTAAGTTGGACCATGGCAGAGCCTAAAGGAGATAAGCAGACTGTCTGAGAAAGGTCCTTCAAAAAGGAGACAATCCAAACAAGTGTAGTGCCCCACAGACCGGCAGCTGGGACACGATCCATCAGAAGCTCATGATCGACCATGTCGAATGTCGCAGAGAGGTCAAGGAGCACCAGCACCTTAGTGGTGCCCTTATCAGCTTCTTCCCTCATATCATCCACAACTTAGAGGATCACAGCTTTGGTAGAATGGGCTGGCTGGAAACCCGCTTGATGGGGATCAAGAAAGTAGGTTTCCTCGAGGAAAGAGCATAAACAACTAGCAACACATGCTTCCAAAACTTTTGCTTAACAGGGAAGCAGAGAGACAGGGTGAAAGTCCTTCAGCATATATGGGTCGTCATCTGCTTTTTCTAACAGTGGAACCTCGATCACTACCGTTAAAAGGCTACAGCTTAGAGAATCATTGAGTAGGGATAGAGCAGGGTCAGGGAAGAGAGAGAAAATATATTTTAGCACTTTCACAGGGCAAGTGTCAGAAGGGGTGCCCACCTTCACTTTTGTCACCAGGTCCGTGAGATGCACCTTGCTGATAGCAGGCAGCTCAGAGAGGAAATTTGGATTCTTATCACTAGTGAGTATTTTCCCACAGTGGGTGGACTTTGTGGGATGCTGTCTTTAATGACTTCAATCTTATCAACGAAGAATTAATTAAGTGCATCATAAAAGGATTGGGTAGGATGGTCCTTGCAGGCACAGTTGCAGATGTTCAAGGGGAGAGCTTGTCTCCACCAGCTCTGTTTTTGGGCAGATCATCTCATTGGCCACTGAGGCTTGAAAACTCTCAACAGTTTTATTGGCCTGGTCTAGCCTTGAAAGGATATTTTGGTGGTTTGCAGCATCTTTTTCTTCAATATATTGTCCAACATAGTGTACTGTTGTAAGAAATTAGGTTGGTTGACTGGGGTGTTAGCCCTGGTCAAGCAGTAATCGCAATCCTTGTCAGGGTGTCAGGCATAAGCCAACCCAAAATTAACATGTTAATTGACAAAAAGGATCCCACACCATGTTAGAAATATAGAACCTTCTTTAATAAATCAAAGAAAACTAAAATGACAATAATCCAATCAGTTGAATTGGGGAGATGCAATTTTAAAGGTTTTAGTGAAAAGATCTCCAAAAGTGCACAAAGGGCACCCTGTGGATATCTGGTCGTGCCAGATAAGGACAAAATCACAAGTTCAGGGCGATCACAATGGAGCGTGGGCTGGCTCCAGAGACGCAATTAGGCAGGCTGAACAAAGTACCTTCAATCTTGGTTTGCAGAGCACTGCAAGAATCTGCTTTGAGTGATATGTCGGTTCCAAGATGTGGCAAAGCTTTGATGCAAAGGCCTGCGTTGTCATTGAGGATCCTGTAGACGGGGCTTGCGATGTAGAGTCCGACGTCGAGGATGCGTGGCTCCGTTGGGATGATACGTCAGTTCCAAGGAGCTGTGAGGCTGCGATGTGGAGTCCGGTGGCATCTTTGAGGCTGCCATTGACGAGGGATACGAGGTCCTCTACCGAGAATCCGTTGCACATTGGTAGTTCCAATGAGACTTTGGAGACGGTGCAGGTCTTTGCGATGGGTCCAATCTTCCCAGCAGGGCGTTCCGTCAGTTCTGCTCGGGTTTGTGCTGCGCAGCAGAGGAGATGCATCAGTTCAGTTGGTTTCAAAGGGGCTGGCAGAGCACCTTAAGCCCAATTCCAAGGGGCCAGTACTGGCATGATACCACTTAGCATGGTATACTCACAGATTAAAAAGTCTAGGTGCAGGAGCAAGGATGTTGGAAGCCTGTTGGGTCCCCGAGGTTTCAGATCAGGAGGCCAGTCAACTTGTCCTTGGAGTCACTCTGGTTTATGATTTCAAGAGATGCAGGTCCAGTCCCTCTCACCCAAGCAAGAAGGCATCAGGTCAGCACAGCAAGGCAACATTCCTTCAGAGCTGCAGTCCAGCTGAGTGGCAATTCTTTCAGCAGTACAACAGTACTTCTTTCTGGAAGAGTATCCAGAATTATACTAAAGTGGTGATGTCGGAGGGTCAGTATGTATAGCCAGTTGTGCCTCTGAAGCGGAGAGAAGCTTCTAGAGGCATGCCTTTGAAGGTCACAGATACCCTGCCGTCCTAGCCCTGGCTCCCAGACAAACTACATGTGTATGCAGCCCTTTGGAGACAGAAAACAGCCTACTCAAGTGTAAGTGGAGCTGGGCCCAGCTCCTTTCTCCATCCTGCCAGTGATGGTCCATCCAGTCACAACCCAGCTCCCCATTGCGTGTGGTTGTCTAGGAAGAATACACAAAGCCTAAATGTCAACTACACCCAGACATATGACCCAGAGGCAGGCTACATGCACCAACTGGCTAAGGCGAGAAAATGCCAACTTTCTAAAGTAGAAAAAACATGTGGTGAAGAATACGATGCAAAAGTCAGCAACAAGGATGATAAACGAATATGTTGATTACAAAGAGTACTGTGTGTAATACCTGGATGAATATTACATATTGGAGGGAGTTGTTCCCGCTTTCAGCAGTGCGACAGTAAAAGAGCGCAAGTACAGGGCTCTGTTTTTTATAATCTTTCTAAAAGTGCCATTTTCAAAATTGTAATTTAAAATCTGACTTCACCATAAGGCTGGATTTTTTTACTACAATTCCATGTAAACAACTGTTAGCAAAGTAGGAATAACTATCGATTTCAAACACAAACGTCCAATATGGAAGACTGCAAGAACATTTTGTTAATTTTAATTGACTGCCTTTTTAATCTCTATTTTAGTCAATATAAAAAAAAATCCTCCAGAACCAGACATGGGCAATTTTCACACACACTCCCTCTCCCACTGATATGCTATGAGCACCAGGTCAGCCAATAGGATCTATAATGCTGATGGACAGTAGCGGCTGCTATCCACTTGGGTTGTGGGGCGGGGGCAGGCGGGTGGGGGGCTGAAACTTTTTTTAAAACCACTTGCCTGTGATGGGCTGCCGGCCGCCGCCTTTCCTCCATCTGCTTCTTCCTGCTCCAGTCCTGCAGCAGGATACAGGGAGCAGCAGGAAGCACCCAGTTCCCAGGCTCCCGATAGCCAATTACAATGCTGCAATGCAGCATTGTGATTGGTCTGAGCGCTGCGGATCGGCGTTCAGCCAAGGAATGGGGTCTGGGCATGTTCTCCATGCAGGCTGTAATGCAGCCTGCATGAAGAATATGGGAAGTGCGCATGACTGTTTTGGGCGGCCCGAGAGGGCTGACGAAACAGTCATGTGCACTTAGGAGTGGGCAAATCACTCTTTCCCTGCTCTTCTGTCTTCGGAGCAGCCCTGCCCGCCTAGAAAGCTGCCGTAGCAGAAAGCTGCTGCAGTAGAAATTTGTCACAGCAGAAGGATACATAAAATTATTAGAACACAAGTTATTATCATTTTATGTTTCCTGCTGTGGAGCAGTGGGGGGACGCTCCTCCACCTTAGAGGAGGGGCAGCCTCTGCTGATGGAACATCTTTTTCATAGCAACCTGTGAATCAAGCAGCTCTGCAGTACCAACAGTCTGCATTTCTTTAGTTTCCTAAAGCAAAATCTCCCAGGGTGAATCCTGGCCAGAACTTGAGGCCAGCCTCTTCACAGACTCAAAGCACTATTCTGTGACGAGCGGGCACTCCAGAATTCAATACAATGCACCATATCGGTCCTTCATATAACCTTTCATTCAGAATAGTACTGTAAACGCACACACTTTACAAACAAATATTCAGAATTACCCCAATTGCAAAAGATCTCTCTACAGTAGTAAGAATTTGTAAATGTAGAGGGCATTCCCCGTTAGTACTGTGACTGGATTATAACGGGGAAGGGTTTTCTCACAAACCTCTCCTCCGGAAGTACATTAAACAGTGGAATATGCACCCCAGTGCCTCATTCCTGCCAACTGGGAGGTGCTGCCTTACAATCACAGGGGTGCATCTTACTATGCAGTAGGTGAGCGCCCTACAGAACGACATTATGGCTGTACTTTCCTACTCAAAACGGGCCCATTTTAGATGTTTTCCTAAAGGCCTTTGGCACCCTTGCTGGGCCGCAGCACTTATGAAAGGAGACGGCTCGGTTTAGGAACGTGACATCCTAGAATTCTGCACAGTTTAAACACTCACTGCATGCACAAAACGGGAGAAGTCCGAGGGTTTTCGGGCCTTATTTAGTCATCTTTCTCCCCAGAAGAGATCTCGCTTCCTCGCTGGCATTAAATCTTGTTAATAGGTTGTTGATTGCAGGCCGGCCCTTGCACTAATCGCTCCCCCCACACAAGTTTACCCGGGGCTCGAGGCACGGAAGTGCTGCGCGCGCCGCTGGCGCGAGCGGGCCTTCCGCTGCCGGCAGCCCTGCGAGGCGCGCGCCATGGAGCCCCTCGCCGCACAAACCGCGGCACACATGGAGAGCTCGTCAGCCCTCGCCGCGAACAGACACGGAGCCGAAGGGCTGACATGCCTCCCAACCACCTCCTGAGCCTGTCTAGCCAAAAACGGGTCTGAGGTGACGCGCGCCGCAGGGGAGTCTGTTTCCTCGCTGTCAGCAGTCTGTACAGAGGGGGCACATCAATCAGGTGTGCTAAAAATAGACCCAGCGCTTGCTTCTGATGCCCGGGTGTCTCTAGTGTCCACTCACGGGAGTGTGACAGTGGAAGGTCCCCCTAAGAAAGACCACTGCAAAGGTAGGTACCCACAGCCCAGCTACTGCTTAGCGAGTTAGTCTTTTCACCATCACTCGGACCGCAATGGCCAATAATATTCTTATAAATTCCCTTCCGACATTTGATTAAGACTGAGTTGTTTGAAGTTGAGCTGCACCCTCCAAAGGCCCCACAACACGTTTGTCGTTAATCCAGAACCTACAGGCAAAATATGGTTTATGAATACAGCGGTGACACCACAGGCGGGCGGGCAGTGTTTCACCTGAGCATTTAATCTACTGAAAGAAGGAAACATGGCTGAATGAAATGGGGAATAACATGAGGAAATCAGCATGGAAGCACCAATTATTGTATGCAACTCAACATTCCCGGTGTGAGCTGCAGGAATGCTGCACTGCAACAGTCCCTCTTCCTTTTTTGCTCCGTACCGGGTCACTCTCCATCGAGCCACAAGACAATCTAAGTCTCCACCTGAGAATTTGCACTTGGGCACTATACACTGCCCCTTTTGTTTGCAAGTGTATGTTTTTTGGGTTGCATAAGTAATAGAGTTCACTTAGATACTGCATTAGAAATGATTGTGTTGGGAGGGATGAACTGGCTGAAGTTGGTCTTTTTGAATTATGACATTGATCCGCTTCAGTATCTCTTTTCTGAATAACTACTAAGTGTAGTGCTGCAACTCCGTTGAGGAAAGTGTGTAAAACATATTCTATGTATCACCTGTCGTCCCTCAGCATAAAGAGCATTGGGTACCTGCTCACCAGCGACAACTCCTCACCCTTGCTGTGTATTTATGAAGGCCATGGAGCTGAAGATTCAGGCCAGTCCCTGATCTGCGTGTGATACCCATCTTTCCTGTACTGTTGGTGTTGTGAATGCTTACAATGCCATGGAACATCCATGTAAAAATTGCTTCTGTGAATCCAAAATAGGCTAGAACTGGATAGGAATCACCATCACTGGCAGGATATGGCCACGGGCCACCTGCATGGTAACTTGCACATGCACACAGCCATCACAAGCACTGGCAGAATCGCCCTTACAGTCCCGGCAGTGACATAGTGCACACCACCTTGACTCGATAAGAATTTTCTGGTCTGATCTTGGTTGGTGTATGCAAGGGGCACTGACGGATCTTCCCCTCGACCCACCAGCACATGGGGCTGTCCCAGGAGACACCATTCACCTTTTGCCTCCCTACCACCTGGCAGAGACATTTCTGCCTGCTGTTTCTGTACACACCTGGTAGAAATGCTAAGGCAAGTGGCAACATTTACTTTCTATGGGTTTTTTTCTATTCAAATTTAGATTTCTTCTCTAACTATTAATTAGCCTTGTCTGCCCTAGTATGCATTGCAAAAAGGTTTTCCACCAGTGTAACACTACAAAACAAGATTCATTTTCTTCTTCTTTGCTCAGCTTACATAATAATGAATATCTCAAACAAATACTCTTTACTTTCAAAATGTGTAAGGTGAAACTAGGTTTGAAGAATATCAGTTTGCTCGGTTCCTTACTATCAAATAGAATGAATATTGCAAAATTGGTTTGTTCATCCCCTATTATGCTACAAACACAATTTAGGCAAAAGAACATTTGGTGCAGAATTGCACAAGTGCAAAATTTAAGTGATCTGGCTCCAGGCCTTTAAAAAATAGGCTCTAAAGCTGCAATCCCTTTCTCTTCTGGGAGGTTATTCCACATTGGATCTGTCTGCACCATAAAGTTGTTTTCCCTGAGGGTATACATGCAGTCACGGTCCGTGCAGGTAACAGCGGTGGGGCCGGGTAAAGGGGGATTTCGAGGGACGATGCTAAGGGAAAATGAATTATTTATTTAATTTTCCCTAAGCATCGTCCCTCAAAATCCCCCCTTACCCGACCCCACCGGCCCACCACTGTCACCTGCCCGGACCGCGTCTATATACATATTTTCCCTTCTAGCCCAACTTGCTTTCTTTTTTTGGGGGGGGTTGGACAGACTCTATGCTAAATCCAACTCCCACATATCCACCTCTTCATGATCATCAATTTCCATCTAGGTCTCCTTTTTCCAAGTAAAAGCATTACTGATTGGTTGAGCCTTCCATCATGACTCCAACCTTCTGTTCCTTTATTTAGGTTTACTTTCTCGTTGTTGAACCTTTTCAGTTTTAAATATAAACATCTACATGCACCCTCAACAGGCCTTCATAAAGTAGTAAAGTTGCTTCTCTAGCTCTACTTTTCGACTTTGTGAAGATGTAGAACTAACAGTGCGCTGTTTTGAGTGCGGCAGTATAAGACTGTGGTCTCGTGTTCAGCTGGTTGTCCTGTCCAAGGGCGCTCCAAGAGCCTCTTCTTGGCTTGACCTCTCAAGAATCAACCTGTTTAGGCTCTGCAACTTCTCAATTTCCCCACAGCTTTGTGTAAGTTCACTTACCGGCAACAATCAGCTCCAGGCTAAACGAGTTTTGGCCAGCACGGTTGGTGGCTACACAGGTGTAGATGCCAGCATCTCGGCCCGTCACCGGCTCTATTATCAATGAGTGGACCCCGTTCTCGCGCACCAGCATTTTGTGAGAGCTGTCAGGACGGACTGGCCTTCCATTCAGCTGCCAGCTTAAATCAGGAGTTGGTAGTCCACTGACCTGAAATACAAAGAACAGGGGGTCATGAAGGCACAGGTCCAACAGCAAAACGCAGTGCTCAAGATGTAGTGTTCAGCAATGGAAGAGATGGACACAGTAACCATTTTGTTTAATCAACTTTACTTTTTTATCCTTTCAACTGTGTTCCAGTTTGCTCAGGGTGAGCTTTACAACAGCTCCACACAAACAGTTTCCTTCTAAATTGTGCCCTTTGCTTTATACACCCAACTCCCAGCAATCTGTGGACAGACCCATGTGTCATTTCCTGTAATATGTTTTTGGATTGCTGAAATTCATTGCAGATGCACTGAGGTACACGTATCTGCATTATGTTCTGCAGTGTTAAACATACGTTTATAGCATGCATTCAGCCGTTTGTATGGCCTTGCCGCACTGATGGCATTTAGGTATCATACAATAGGATGGTGTCTAGTAGACCACACTATATTATCTTAATTTTAAGATAAGTATCGAAGTTGGCATCAGAATAAAATAGGACTGAGTCAGTCCAAGCTAGATTTAAATCAAAAATATATTGTTTCCGAGCAAGAATCCTCTAACTTCCAGTTATAATTTACGAAATGAAACCTATGAGAACATGAACTATCTCACCAGCAAGTAAGTTGTTCACCCGAGAAAAGGTTACCCCTTCAGAGAATGAGGATGAAATGTTTGCAGACCTGTGAATGAGTGAGTGAGTGAGCGAGGTGTTTACCATCTTTGGCATTGCTGTCTGCTGCAGCATCAGTACATGAATGGAGCACCAAGTTGAGATAGCTGTATGCTGCAGCTGTGCATGGCAGTTGCCATCTTACTATGCATCAGTAGTGTGATCTCCCAAGGGTGCACACTAAGGGCACGATGCCCAAAGCTTGTTCCTTCTTTAAATGTGTCTTATGTAAAGGGGATGTTTAAAAATCCATCTTCAAAAGGCAGCCAATTTTGTCTAAACAGGGGTTGCAGAAATGATTCTTCTGAAGATGTTTCTTTTTCCAAAGTAGGGCCTAGATGTTTGCTCGTGGGAGTGTCCAGGGGAGGGTCTTGGATGTTCAAGGAATGCAATGCAAATGGTTTGAACAATCACAGTCACAACTTTATGGATGTTCACATTCAATTTTCATTCCTTTCCCTCAGTTCTCCTAACTACTAATAAAGGAACTTGTAAAAACAATCCTCAAAAGTGATAATGCTAAAAAAGAGAAAAGCGTCCCATTTTCGAGTGTAGGCATGAAGACTTTACAGGGAAACATGTTTCCATGTGAAGGAAAAAAAAATGTACATTTCCAAAATTTTCAAACCCCTCTCGTACATTTTTCTACACCATATCCCCTCAAACCACACTTGTGAAAACAGGTATATGCCAGGAATGTTATAAAAAGAATAATTTTCTTTTCCTTACAACGGGTAGTTTTACGGACATTGTACAGTGCATTGTGTAGGCATACACCTAGTCTGTCTGAGAGTTATAATTTTTGGGATAAGCACACCTAAAGTTATTGGAATTAAGTGTGACGCTCACAGGGGAAACATCCTTTACGACGCAACTTTTACCGCGCAGTGCCTTTACAACGCAGGTTTTTCAACGCAAGTCATTACAACGAATTGCGCTGGGGGGCGCTCTAGGATAGGTAATAGTTTAATTTACTATCCAACACCTTCCCTACTATCCACGGGGACTGGAGTTGGAAAAGTAAATTAAACTATTCACTATCCAGCACCCCCCAACGCAAGTCGTTGTAACGACTTACGTTGAAAAACCTGCGTTGTAAAAGTATGCGTGGTAAAAGCATGCGTTGTAACAACGTACATCCCTCACAATATCTAAATACTCGGATGTAGGGTTCTTGTATCCCCTGTATGGCCTTATCACACAGACCTAACTTTCAAGCTGGTTAACCGAAAGCTGAAGTTCACGAGACAACAGTGCCTTTCCGTAACATCCATATCATAACATCTTCCATGCAACAATACAAGATAACCAAGGTTTGCTCCTACCCAACTCTCAGGCATGAATGAGGAGGTCTTAAATCCTCAGTGTATTACTGGCCTCGGTGTGACCACTTCTAGAGGTGGGCGAGTCACCGAAAGCTTGAGGTAGATGCCAGGCTCTGGCTCAGCTTGAGGTCCTATTTGAAACTTTGACACAAATTGAGCTGAGATGTCATGTGGCTTCTACCTGCCACCCATGGTCTACCCTCATGGTCAAAGAGCTAGAATCAAAACATTACAATTTGAGGTAAAAAGGAGACAAAAATAGATAACCATTTATTGACTGATTTGTACAAAGTGAAACCAGAAAACCTGGGATCAATTCTAGCTTCCCGCTTAACCAAATGCAATAATCTTAGGAAAATATTTTATTTCACAGTTTATCCTATTACTACAATATCACATATGAAAGCACCTTCAAGTACATGAGTTCAGAATAAGAGTTGTACTTAAAACATATTGTGTTTGATTAAATATACTATAACGTTGTCCTATCTATAAGAATCTGGGAAATATACAGGGTGCTCATGAAAACGGACTTAAATCCTTCTTGAGTAACTGATGGCATTGTCACCACGATGGGCTGGGGCGGGATGTTTCTAAGGGCCATATGTATCATACTGACCATTTGCGATTTCTAAATAGCGATTTTTAAGGAATCACAATTTAGAAATCGCAAAATGGTATGTATGTAGGAAATCGCTTCTTTTTAGCGATTCCTTAACATTCCAAAATTGCGACTAAATTGCTAATCGCAAATTTCCCATTCATTTCTATGGGCCAGGAGGCACATAGGAATGAAGGGGAAATTTGCGATTAGCAATTTGCTAATCGCAATTTAGGAATATTTTCAAGGGTGCAGGGGTGTCACAAGAACACCCTGCTGCACCCCTGAAAATGACATGTGTTGGCATATGGCGACCATACCTGCCCTAAGGGCATGTATGAGCGTCATATGGCACCTTTGGATTTTAAATAAATTGCTTTATTAAAAGAATTCGCAACTTACTTTTGCGAATCCTTATAGGCATTTTTGCATTCATTTTCCGTTGATACATTGCATTTAAGGAATCACACAATTTGCGATTCCTTAAGTGCTGCCAAAATGTGTCATACATACCATTTAGCAAATTAGCATTCGCAATGGCCGAAATTCAGCGAATTTCGGCATTTGCGAATGCTAATTTGCTTGATACATATGGCTCTAAGTGTTTAAAAATTATCACTTTTAATAAGTACATCTCAGTGCAGTTAAATATTGTGAATTAAAGTAAACTTTCTGCATGTTAAACAATAAACTTGTTTGAATTTTGAGACGACTTTGCCATAGTTTACGTGATGCATATTGCATGGTTCGGCTTGTGTATAGGCTCTCAGAGCCAAGCCAGCCATGCCTCCACTCTCCCTGTTGATTTGTTGACTTTTTCACCTCAAAACACTTGAACTCTCACGGTTACCGGCACAGCCATTTTAAAAGAGAGGCCGTGGCGCAAAGGCCAGAGCTTCCGACTTTGGAGTTAGGGTACCAGGTTCGAACCTCGACGTCGGACCAACATCTTGTGATTCTGGGCAAATCACTTAATCTCCCCGTGCCTAATAAAAAATGGAAGTGTCCTTTTATAATTTAACTGGTGCTCATGTAAAGCGCTCCGATACTTTCGGGTTGAGATTGCGCTATAGAAAAATGCAAAAAACGAGGGCTTCTCTGAGGTGCGGATTCCAAGCATGAACTCGTGCGGTAATCCACAGAGGTGTGAAAAAGACCCCGAGGTAGTCAGTAAATGTTTATCAGGGTAGTTGAAAGCTCAGACTAGAAAGTACACTGTCAGCGCGAGACACACTTGACGATTCCTTCGTGCCTGCAGCGTGTGTGAAATTTGTTATGACAAAAATAATTTCCATGTTGACTTTCGCCATCTGCGCCGACGCACGAGGCGCGTTTGTTAGGGTGCAGCTGTAAAACGAGGAACATGAGAATTTGTCCTCACAAACTTTAGAGAACCCGTGAAAAAGACATACTGTATTTTGAAAGCAAATTAAAAATTGCGTTCAATACGAAGGAGATTCCAATATTTTTATAGCTATTCCCACTCAGACAGATGAACCAGACTTGCGCCACAAGGGCACAAACTCGCAGAAGCGTGCCTGCTTCTCTCTCCTTCGCCGTCAACTTTCAGGACATTGTGAGACCTCGACAGAACATAAAAAATCATCATTTTGTACAAGTGCTGGTTCGACGCCGCCTGACTACATCTCTTTGAAGGCCCAAAGAGTAAAAGAAGATTTAAAGCCATGATCCAGTTACTGAAAGTAAAAGTAACTTGTAGGACTGCCATGCTAACAAGACACATTGCACCTATAGTCTTTTTACGGTGTGGCATTATCCAAGAGGTTTTGAGTTGACTAAAATTATATGTATAGTATGCTTCATTATAGGAGCTTGCAGACAATCTTCTTCATCCGTAGGCCTGTTAGTGAGTCTTTCACAGTGTTCTTCCACCCACAACAGCAGTCTATCATGGGGCAATTGTCAGCCCACTTCATCCACTGGTTAACTTCACAGTGAGTTACAGCGTTTTTACCTTTCAATTTAAGTGTCGAGTACTACTATGGTAATGGTAATGGAGATTTTTTTTAACCCAAAACGTATTTTAGCTTTTAGACACATTTCTTTTTTTTGACTGAGGAGGTACCAGAAGTTTCCCTAGCAATATTGTTTTGCAAAACCCATGACAAAACAAAAAGCACTGACAAGGCCAAAAGGCTGACATATTGGCTTTGGCAAAGCTTATTTGACACTTGACAGGCTGTGCCACCAAAAGCCAAGCCCTGCATCCATGTCAATGACAACAACGGCAAATAACAACCATATTTTTGTGTTGTCCAGTACGTGCAGCAAGCAAACTTCCTTCCTCTTGTATTTGAAATTAAGAAGCTGGTTCGTGACACCAACAGTTAATGGCATCCTAGTGCCTTCTAATGTTTGAAAATCTTTTCTGTTGCTTTCTAAAAGGAATAAAAGCATTCAACTATAGTAATGGTTACACTTGTTATGGTGTTGGTGTTCCGTTACTCCCCATTAGGTTCTTTCTATAGAAGTACCACTATATACATACTAATAATTATTTCTATTATAGTGCTTCACACCACACTTCTCTGGTTTCTAACTCTTGTTACTATTACCCAATGTATTGTATAGTTGCATTTCTGTAGTGCTTATTATCCCTGTGTGTGGCACTCAAGCGCTTACACGAAAAGACAGCACCACTACACTGTGTTGAGTGTGTGGTTAGAAAGATGGTGTTTTTGTTTTGAGCCTATGTGGGAATTATTTTTTGTTGTGCACAATGACCACCGAGGTGTGTTTATCAGGTTGTGGGGAGCAGTACTTAGCAGCGTGAAGGACGAAGCGGTGTGAAAAAACAGATATGCTTTATTTTAGTTTGTGGTAAGCTGGCAGCTCTGATTAACTTTGCAGGTCCCTTTATTGTGTTTGTACTTTTATGTTCTCTTTTCGATTTCCTATGCTAGATGTAGAAGGTTGTCCACTCTGGAATTCTATGGGGGACCTAAAAGGTGTAGAGAAGAAGTGAGGGGAATCACATACACCTTCCCAATGCACTGCTTGCAGGCCTCCTTTTGAATATTCCCACGATGAGACATAAAGTTAGGAGCTTTGCCAAGGTCTATTGCCTTATATTCATACTTCTTATCAATGACATGACATGATAGGATGTCAATGCTCAGAGTATTTGACCATTCAGGACCTCAGGGTAGGCAATGTTAGAGTCCTCCAGAGACCAGGAATGTGTAGTAAATCTCTGCGGCCTTAGCAAACCTCTCTGGTTTGTATTGAGTAGTTAGTAAGGTAAGCTGGCATAGCTTGCAATCGTGCACTCGAGTTGCCAGTAAGGTTCAACAGGCCCTTTCATACATTTTATGCTTATCCTGTTAATGGTGAAGTATTAGATAGTAAATTGGGAGGTGATATCATGAGGGGATTATATCCCATTAGTAGTTTTTTAGATCCACTTGACCGCAGTTCTGATTTGTATGAAAATCCAAAAGTATATGTAATGTATTGTAGTATTCATACTACTAGCACTCACTAGAAAACTGCCCTGTTCTAGACAGAAAACCTGTGTTATCGACCCATATGTGCTGCATTAACACCTTGGCTGCTAGAGGTTACCCCCCCCCCGGTGCTGCACTCGCAGATTTACCATTGTTCAAGACGAGCTCAGCTCGTCATCAGCACAGCTCAACCGTGCCTCATGACGAGCTGAGCTCGTCATGAGCATCGAAGGGGTAATGCTGCTGGCAATGTGTTATCTCTAATATTGAGGCGTTACTATTGGTACCATTCACTACACTGTTTCAAGTAAGCTACGGCAAACTGGGAGAAGATGCTTGAGGTCCCATAACGAGAAGATGTGGTGTGGTAGCTGAAATGTCATCTGGGGACCAAGGTCCAAATCTGTACCTCCCTCCGCCCACCTAGTGTGATCCCAGGCAAAGCGCTGATGCCACTGCGCCTCCGTCTCTTTATCTTCTGAGAGTGGGAGTGAGCAGAAATAGGCTAACCACAAAGTGGCATTTCCATCAGTCTGTGCCTATACTATTAAGATACATAGTGGTAGAAGATGTCTTATGGCATATCATATTAGCTCTACTTGTTTCTAGCTGTGACCACACCTCATGCTATGAAAACTGTTTGTTTATGTAAATGCCATAAGCTCGTCTGAATAGCAATCTCTACGGCCTTCATCACTGGGGGTTTCCATTTCTTACTATAATTCCTCACTCCCACACAAGACCAGATTGCAATAATCTGAAAGTATACAATTTCCTGCGACAGGGGCAGTTATTTATACCTTTTAAAAAACGATTTCCTGCTTGTAAACTGCAAAAACCTTCGGTGCTTTTTCCTAGGGGAAATATGCCAGCAAAATAAATCTAGCCTTTTTGCACAACTGTTCCTTTGTCTCTGAATATTAGCTCATCAAACACCAGTGACTGGCTCTGCATTCCATTGCAGGTAGGGCTCCACCTTCATGTACTCAAAATGCTTGTAGGCAGCTGTAGAGAGCAGCAGAATCAATGTCATAACAAACCCGCATATGTATGACAGGTATATATGTTGTGGTATTCCGAGACCCTCTTTGCAATTTTAAGGTAATGCACTTGAACATGTACCTGCTGGGCACACGCTAGAAGTAACCTGGACGCCGGGCTTTAGTAGGGAGTAAAGAGCCCATAAGGACAGAACAGGATTAGCTGTATAGGTGCTGAGGGTTGCTACAAGCAGGGTTTCTAGCTGCAAAGACACTCATTCTCCGGCTCCAAGGGTGTCATCTACAGGATACTTAACCCCTTTTCTGCATCGAACGTTCAGCACCCAGTACTGAACGTTCGAATAACGAGCGCTGGCCCGTCGGCCAACGGTCGTGCGCAGCACTGGCAAGGTAGTGCTCGCGACGACTGTTGGCCGACGGCAGCGCTTAAGGGGTTAACAGCAGTGCTTAGTGCCCTTATATTTCTGCTCCTAACCCAGTGGTTTGCTTTTTTTCTCGTCTGACTATTAGGGCACAACAGACGTTTAGATATGTTTCTGCACATTTTAGTATTTTGGGAATATAAAGGGATCACGTGTATTTTCAGAACACCTCCTTTAATTGAGAAGGGAGCTCCCTTATTTGCCTGAGGGGTATGGCTTCTTGAAGATTCTCACAATGATATGTCCAGTCTCAGTCATACAGGAATGTTGTACCAGATAATGTAGGGAAGCCTTGCCCTGCTCGTATAGAGATACAAATGACCTCAGGACTCTCACCCTCATTGTGTCCCATTTCACGCAATATTAAACTATAAAAATACATTAAAGGAAAATGTTACTTATCCTGAAAGCATCTGTTCCTAGTGTATAGTGCTGTAGGTTCACTTGCTCGGGAAACTCCTGCCATCTAGTATTGGGCTGTTTGCAACTTATTTTTCTTTGAAGAATTCCCTTGAGTCATGAGGTATATGGTGACTCCTTCTGTGTGCATTGCGCATGGCCATCAACTCCATTTTACATCGTTTTTAATCCAGTGGGTGAGAGTGGGAAGGATGGTAGAAGAAGATGATGTACATTATTATTATTTATTTTATATTTATTTTAAACATTTGTAAAGCGCGGCTGACACCTTGCAGGTTTCCTGGCGCTGGTGAATACTCTTAACTAAGGGGAACAGACAGCGAGGAGCAAGGGAGGTTGGGGTTTTTATAGGGGAATAACCACGTTTTGATGCGTTTCCTGAAGGGGAGGAGTTGTGAGATTTGACGGATATCAGGAGGCAGACTGTTCCACAATTTAGCCGCAGCGACTCTGAAAGTCCACTGCTAAATGAGTATAGAAGCAAAAGAAAGACATATCCACAGCCAAAGTCAATTGTGTCAAGGGTGGAGGGTGGGTGCATTTCAATTTACAGCACTACATGCTACGAACAGATGGGTATGTAACATTTTCTGTTCATAGCATGTGTTGCTGTAGATACACATACTCTGCATAGACTGTAAAGCAGTCCCTTTGTTTAAGCAGTGGCTAGCATGTGGACAGAGCAGATGTTTGAAATAGGGTCCTTTGGACCGTTTGGCCAACTAGTGCTTGCTGTTTAGCAAAAACATCCACACATTAGTGTTTGGTAAATGTGTGTAAGAGTAGGTGCTTTACGAATATTACTTAATGGGACGTTTCTTAGGAAAGTCATTGGAAGCTGCCTTTTTGTGTGGAGTGTGTCCTGGGGAGTAGAGGAAGAACTCTCTTGGCTTTAAGATATCAGGTTTGAATATGTCTGATTATTCATCTAGCAATTCCTGCTTTTAAGATAGACTGAACTTTTTATTGATTGCTAAAAGTTGCAAACAGCTGGTCTGGCTTACAAAATGACCCTGTCCTATCAATGTAGTACACAAAAGCTCTTTTGACAGCTAAAGTGTGGAGGGCTCTCTCTGCCACTGAATGTGGTTGCGGAAAGGAGATAGGGAGTTATATGGTCCGGTTGAGATGAAAGGGAGAAATCACCTTGGACAGAAACTTTAGATTGATCTGTAATACTACTCTATTGTCATATATGTCTGCTGGTAGGGTTTCTGTAATTTGAGTACTTGCAGCTCACTAATGCGCCTGAGTGAGGTTATTGCCATTAGGAATTCAAATTTCCATAGGAGAACCTATGAGTCTGATGAGGAGCATGTTCAGGTTCCATTGAGGAGCTGGTGGAACCCTTGGGGTTATGACCCTTTGAGGCCTCCATGAAAGCCTTGATGACCGGAACACGGAACAAGAAAGTGTGTTGTCTTCTCATGTAAACTGCTATGGCAGGGAAATTAAGTCTAATGGAAGGATATCCTAACCCTGATTGTTGTAGGTAAAAGAGGTAGCATATGATGTCCTGAACTGGATGTTTCAGTGGATCTATATGCTTTGGGATATAATAGCCGAAAAACCTTTTCCATTTTGCTGCATAGAAAGCTCGAGCAGTTGGTATGTGTGCTTCCTTGAGAATGTCCATGCATGCACTCCAGTGGGCGGTGTAGGTAGCTGAACTATACGACCTCAGGTGCCAGATCGCTAGAATGAGCTGTTAGGGGTCTGGATGTCTGATCTGTTGCTGATTTTTGGTGAGAAGGTCTGCTCTTTTGGGAGCATCTTGTGAGGACGGATAGACACTTGGAGTGGAATGGCATACCAGGGCTGTCTGGTACTACAAGCTATAAGGTTGAGTGTCTGAGATGTTTGCTGCATCTTCTGCACTACTAGTGGAAAGAGTGGGAGAGGTGGGAAAGTGTACTCAAATATCCTGAACAGTTCATCCATAGTGCAACATTCGGACATTTTGCATTCTCTGGGTTGGCAAACAGGTCTATCTGTGTAGTTGCTCTGCTTTTGAAGTAGCGGTTTAGTACTTAGGGTTGGACTTCTTGATGTGACCTGCTGAATAGGTCTGCTAGGTCATTGTCCACCTCCGGAAGGTACTCCGCTATCAAGTGGATGCAATGATCAAGGGTCCAAATCAAGACTGTCTGAGATAGAAAGGAAAGGCGGAGAGAGTGGTTGCCACCTTGCTTCTGTAGGTAATACATTGCTGTCATGTTGTCAGTCAAGACTAGTACTATTTTGCTTTGTATCTGAGGGAGGAAGGCTTTGAGGGCTAGTTGGATTCCTAGTAATTCAAGATAGTTGATTTGCCAACCCTACTTTTGAGAGTTCCACAAAGCTTGTAGTGCTGAGAGATTGAGATGTGCTCACCATCCTGCGTGTGATGCATCAGTGGTGATGGTGACCTGTGGTAAAGGGTCTTTGAAGGCTGGCCCTACAATAGGTTGTTGCTCCTCCACAACTGCTGAGAGTGATGAACACTGGCCTTTACTAACACTAGATCCTACACTTGGGACCATTGTGCTACAAAGCACTGTTGAAGCGGATGCATGTGTAGGTTGGCATGGGTGTACTATGGCGATAGAGGATGCTATCATGCAGAGGAGCCACATAACAGTTCAGATTGGACGGTGAAAACAAATTGCCTGAAAAAGAGGGGCAGGTTTTTGGAAAGCCATGACTCTTTGAAGGCTGGGGTAGGCTTTGCCTGTCACCACATTGGTGAGGCATTGTTGCTCGCTTGAGCTCTCCCTTAGCCAATCATCTAGATAAGAGAAAACATGAATGCCCATCTTCTTAAATGTGCTGCTATCACCACTAACCATTTGGTAAAGACCCTTTGAGCGTTGGTTATGCAAAATGATAAGAGCTTGAACTGGTTATGATAACCACTTACCACAAAGCACAGGTAGCATTGATGTGTTGGGTGGGAAAGGATGTGTAAATATGTATCCTTCAGGTCCAATGCTGCCATAAAGTCTCCTTGCTCCAGGAGCGGTATGACATCCTGAAGGTTCACCATATGAAAGTGTTCCGACACTATGAATTGCTAGAGAGGTCTAAAACTGAGAATAGCTCTGCTGGAACTATCCTTTTCTAATACCATGTATTGCTTGAGAGGCCTGAAACTGAGAATAGCTCTACAGGGTCTATCCTTTTTGGGGATGAGAAAGTACATGGAGTAAAGCCTCTTCCCTTAGTGTTGTAAGGGGACAGGTTTAATGGTCTTTTTGTAGAAGGACTTGTACTTCTTCCTCTAGAAGATGTGTTGGTCCTTGCTTTAGTGTGAGAAAAGAGGTGATATGTTGGGAGTGTATAAGCAAAATTGTAGACAGTAACAATGTTCAACTATGGCCAGAATCCATTTGTCTAAGTATATCTCTTACCATTTTGGCAAGAAATCTTTGATTCTCCTCCCAACAGGCAGTATGTGGTTGGGTGGGAGTTGTAGGGAGTCAATGTTTTGTAGTAGTAGAGGCACCCTTATCAGAAACACCTTTGTCTCTTCCTTTGTTGCTGTTACCGCTATAACCCCCTTGTGTGTAACCCCCTTTGACTAGTGGATTGGAGAGTCCTGATGGCCATACCTGTATCAGTATCCTTTAAAAAATTCTCTAACAATTGGTTGAACTATGGGACAAACACATTTTCTCCATCAAAGGTGAGGTTAAGTAGGTGTTATTGCACCTCAAAGATATGAGGCCATGTGTGATACTTGTATTCATTGCTCATGTGCTGTGTCATCTGCAACTATGAAACAAAGTATAGTTGCGTTCAATATTGTGTTGCCCTCTGTGACCAATTCCGTTCTCATCTGAGGATGTATATACAGTCTCCTTTTTGTGCATTGAGCTCTGCATGAAGCCACTTGAGGATTGGATGCTCCCACTTCTCTAGGGTTTCGGAGCTAGTGGTCCTCAATGTCGAAAGGTTAGCCCTCGCAAGCAACACCTTGAAGCTGGGGCAGTCTCGGCACCAAGGTAGGTCTTACCTCTCTGTATTTCAGCGCAGATGGTTGTGCTCCGAGAGGGCTTCGGTGTTGGCGGTGCTTTGGGGCCTGTGAGTGTTTTCCATACCAGCATGGGCTTCAGCACCTAGGAGGCTAAGGTCTTAGACTTGACAGCTGGTCTGGAATGTTTATAGCCCATGGGTGCATTAAGGCAGGCTCCATGGGTTTATTGTGTGTTCGACCTGTGGCTAAGCCATGCGGTACCCCGGAGGGCTGGCTCGACTTCAAGCAGCTAATGTCCAGACACCCTTGTGGATGGCACTCAGCTTCGCATTGAGGGACTGTGATGGGGTTGGTATGAGGGTTTGCCATACTCAAAACCTGTGGCATTGTCTGTGTGAGTGGTCCTGTTGCTTCGATGTCGAGGTGGGATTGTTCCTCCTCTTCGTCCGAACCGGAGGCAAAAACTGCCTCCGGAAATGGTTGGTAGGCCCGGATGGCAGAAGGCCCGGGTTCCTCCATGTCCTCGATGCCAGTGGGAAGAGATCAATAGAACTAGGGGCAGACTTACAAAGTTTTGGCTCAATACGTTAAACAGTGTTTAAAAATTGTGCCATATCAACTAAAATATGGCACAGGGTTTTTCCCCTCCATTGTAGGGGCACTTTTAGCTGCCATGCACCAACGTGTAGACCCTTACCCCATAGGGCAAGGATGTGAGCATGCTATCAAGCATAGGATATGTACTAGAAGGGGGCCCCTTCCAATGCAAAACGTATGCTTTAATACTTAGCCCACTTTGTATGTGAACTGTACAGCGCAGCACACGTTCAAAGTTGGATAATTGTGGAGAGATTCCAAAGTACTCCATTGTTATCCCTACCTTGAAGAGGTGTCATATTTTGATGCAAATTCCTATCTACAATTAATATTTACATCCCAATCCATAGATGGTTGCTTGGGAACGTCCATGTACCACTCATGGTATGCCTAGAGCTGTCATGATTTGTGTTGGAAAGCAAATCACATCACAACATTTTGAGCTGGGTTTGCATCACTTTGGTGATGCAAACCAAAAGTAAAGTGTTAGTAAATCTAGGCCAACATGACCTACAGGAAGCAGAGGCTCCTATAAAATCAGTCTACCCTCCCACGAAATCCAAGGCAGGAGTTGACCACAGAACTATACCTCAAGCACCATTTAGATACAACTCTCCAGAAATTAAAAACCACAGCAAGCCCAACAGAAACAAGTCAATAGGCATTTAAAAAAGTAAGGGACCAGTGATTGTACAAATAAAAGTAAAAGTTCCTGCCGCCCACAGACAAACAGTTTAAATGGCACCAAGGCACAAGTAACCAATATATAACAACTAATGGCCACCGAGGCAGAAAGTGAGAACGACCATAGAATTATTGATACAACCAAAATGTAGCCACCATTGATGAGTGAAACTCGAGTCCAAAATTAGTCTTGCACTAAGTAAAGAAAATGCACAAGGAGGCTCCATCTGTGAACAAAAACTATAGACCATCTATAGCTCAGCCTCTGTTAGAAATCCAAGTACAATAGTACTGCTGGAAACAAAATGAAATGGTTGGCAACTGGATTTTCAGGAGAAAGAAACATCTATATACAGCTTCAGCATGGTGCCTGACCTTCTGCAAGATGGACACATGGGAAGCTTCAATAAGGAGTTCTGGTATTTTTAAACCAAGTTCAGGCTCAGGAATTTACGGCCAGATGCTTGAAACTCTAGCGGAAAAATATTGGCTGCTAACTGCGACCAGTATTTTTGCAAACAGTATGGAGTTTTGTGGCCAGACCTACTTACTAATGAGTTGCTTCACAAAATCCTGAATCGTATATAGTCCTAATCTGACCTACCTGATTAATATTTATGAGGTAAGTTGCAAATTGTGACTCACTACGATTGGTGGCCTGTTGTGGGCTGCAGATGTTTAATGTTTGGTAAAGCATGCAGCTAGTCCAAGGAGTGTCCCAACATTAAGAACT
Source organism: Lissotriton vulgaris (assembly GCF_964263255.1). Classification (NCBI taxonomy): domain Eukaryota; kingdom Metazoa; phylum Chordata; class Amphibia; order Caudata; family Salamandridae; genus Lissotriton; species Lissotriton vulgaris. The sequence continues at coordinate 1,935,109,672 of NC_141689.1, read as the reverse complement.
GCAAGTACGGTACACAAACAAGAAAAGAACAGAATGCCTGAAGGCTAGATTACCAGAAGAAAGGAGGCAGGTTTTCAGAAGCCTACGGAAAACAAATTCCGAAGCCAAAGTCCACAATATTTATAATCATTCTTTAAATATATATATGCAGGAACCCATTAGTAGGAGTCATAGTCCCGCCCACTTGGGCGTGTTGCACCAGGCTTTCTGGTACTCGTGGTTCCCTTTATTCAACCCCAAGTGGGGGCCGTCGGTTGTCATCTCACGTGGATTATTCACAGGTAGGTTTTTGAAAATAGTCTTGCCCCAGTGGGTTTGCAAGCACACGGTTTTCACTCAGCTGCCACTGAATAAAGGAGCAATCCTGAAACGCGTCTGGCAATATCTACATGAACAGAAGTGGAAGTCTTTTAATGTTGCTACCGGCAAAATCGATGTGTGGCAGACTTCTCCTGTGAGACTTCTCCATGTGGACAACCTTTGTGACTGATGTTAAGCGGCTCGTCCGCCCGCGGAGAAGTCCCGCTGCTGGTTAAGCAGTCCTGCAGCACCTGCAAACCTCGGGGGCTGTGCGGAGGAGGAGACCGTCATTGTCGGTATATATTGGGAGCATTTCCAGTACCTCACACTTTTGTTTCAAACCCACTGGGGCAAGACTATTTTCAAAAACCTACCTGTGAATAATCCACGTGAGATGACAACCGACGGCCCCCACTTGGGGTTGAATAAAGGGAACCACGAGTACCAGAAAGCCTGGTGCAACACGCCCAAGTGGGCGGGACTATGACTCCTACTAATGGGTTCCTGCAAGCACACGGTTTTCACTCAGCTGCTACTGAAGAAAGGAGCAATCCTGAAACGCGTCTGGCAATATCTACATGAACAGAAGTGGAAGTCTTTTAATGTTGCTACCGGCAAAATCGATGTGTGGCAGACTTCTCCTGTGAGACTTCTCCATGTGGACAACCTTTGTGACTGATGTTAAGCGGCTCGTCCGGCCGCGGAGAAGTCCCGCTGCTGGTTAAGCAGTCCTGCAGCACCTGCAAACCTCGGGGGCTGTGCGGAGGAGGAGACCGTCATTGTTGGTATATATTGGGAGCATTTCTAGTACCTCACACTTTTGTTTCAAACCCACTGGGGCAAGACTATTTTCAAAAACCTACCTGTGAATAATCCACGTGAGATGACAACCGACGGCCCCCACTTGGGGTTGAATAAAGGGAACCACGAGTACCAGAAAGCCTGGTGCAACACGCCCAAGTGGGCGGGACTATGTCTCCTACTAATGGGTTCCTGCAAGCACACGGTTTTCACTCAGCTGCCACTAAAGAAAGGAGCAATCCTGAAACGCGTCTGGCAATATCTACATGAACAGAAGTGGAAGTCTTTTAATGTTGCTACCGGCAAAATCTATGTGTGGCAGAGGCAGACTTCTCCTGTGAGACTTCTCCATGTGGACAACCTTTGTGACTGATATATATATATATATATATATATATATATATATATATATATATATATATGTTTTTTTTTTAATGCAGCCCGTTTTTCTTAAAGGAAAAGGGGCCATTAAAAAAAATAAGTTGTTTGTTTGAGAGAAGACAGTGGTCATTTAGACCACTGCATCCTCCCCAACAAGCCTTTTTTACCATTCCTAAAAGGGACTTTTGCAAATGGGCTACCACTCCAATTTAGGGGCTGGTAACTATTCAATGGTTTACGACTGCTATTTCAATCATAACCATTGACACATGTTGATAGGAATAACTATTTGGGAAGGACGCCCACAGCACACCCCTTCCAAATCAAATTCTAACCCAATTTTCAGAGTCATAAAAAAGTTACAGACTCCTGACTCCTAAATGGGTTTAGTATATTGCAAAAAACATTTTTGCAGTTGCGAACTCCGAATCGGGAGCATTTGCGACCACAAAAATGCTTTGTACATCAGGCACTTTCTTTGGTTTCTGATTACGGTCTTCCATTTATTGACTTAGTGGCAGCCTTTATCCATAACATTTTGAACAGGTGCTACACTGAGGTATGAAATGCACAGTACGCACACATTCAAAACATTTCCAATGAGGCCACTTGTGTATTCAACATGAGCTTAGTTGCATAGATGGTGGCTAGACTGCTCCAGATAATACTGAATTATAGGCCACTGCTACTTTTCAATACATGGAAAATCAGAGAACCAGAACAATGCCCAGGAATTTGGAAATGCCCCAAAGCTTTTCTTTTGATTCTGTTTCACAACCAAAAGTCCAGGTTTCATTTTGAAATCCTCATTGTATAAATTGAAGTAAAAAAAATCTCCACAGAATTTTCTTTTCACACATCATCAGCAGGTAATCTATGTTGATATTGCCTTGCTGTGGACCAGAGCTTTGTTATCACCAGACGAAGGGCCATATTATCTAGAAAGGGCGATGCATTATCGCCGCTTTTATCGTCAGGAAACTGCCACTAAAGCGGTGATAATGGGCTTGATAATATGCCCTTGTGAATTCCCATAGAAGCCCAGGTTCTGGTGTTAACCTGGGCTTCTATGGGAATTCACAAGGGCATATTATCAAGCCCATTATCGCCGCTATAGCTGCAGTTTCCTGCCGATAAAAGCGGCGATAATGTATTGCCCTTTCTTGATAATATGGCCCGAAATTCGAAAAATGATAATTCAACATTTGTGCTGGAGTGTAAAAACACATTCATCTTCAGCATGTTTGTGTCTCTATAAGTGAAAAAGTGAAAGTATGTTGAAGAAACAAAAGGTGCCAAAGCGAGGGACATGAACAAGAGATGGTTGAGTGTAAAGGGCGTTAAGGTTAGTGAGAGGCGAGAAAGCAAGAGGATATATGAGGGAGAGAGATGGAGAGATTTGCAAGGGAAAGGAGCACTGGGGTGCGATGGAAAGCTCTATGTGAGTGTCGTGGGTGAAGTGTGTATGTGAAAGAAGGGTGTGGGTGTTTGAGTGAGAATGGGTTGGTGAAAAGAGAGCGTGGGACACAAGAGGATTTTAGAGAGAAGGTTGTGAGGAGAGGTTGAGACCAGACCATGTGTGAAAGGAAGCTGTGATAAAATAGAGAGATCATAGTCAAGATGAGAGTGGGGCATATATATGTTTGTGGTGAGCTCAAGAAAAGTGATAGAGTGAGAGAGAGAACAGGATGTTAAAAGCTGGAGAGCAATAGGGTAAACAAATGAAAGTGTGAGAGATAGTGAAGTGGAGGCAACAGAGGTGAATATGAATTAAGCATGTGCTGAAGAAGAGGAAGGAAGATGAAAGAGTTCAAAGGAGTTTTGCAGAAGAGGGGATGGTGAGTAAGTGTGTGGAGAGGGAAGAAGCAATGTATGAGGGCAAGAAGTACTAAGTGGATGCCGTGGCTGCCATCAGCAAGGGATTTTTATATTACATGTACATGCAGAAAATGTGACACCATTTAGAGTGAGTGGAACAAATGAAATCCTTGCATTGGCCTTAGATTGTGGACAGGGAAAAAGGAATAGACGATAGTAGGAAGTATGGAAGTAAGTAATAGAGCATATGTGTAAAAAAGTCTGGTGGACTAAACGAAGGCAAGAGAGAGGTAGATAAGAACGCAGAGTGCGAGGGGGGTTTAAATGAATGCAGGAGAGGTGAACACAAGAGAGGTAGAGAAAGAAAGGGAAGAGAGAAGGAAAGTCAGAAGTGCTTTAATTGACCTTTTGTCTTTTAATGGCTCTTTTGGACAACCCCCTATGTCTCCTGCCCCTTTCACACTGTAAATAGAGAATGTCTTTGTTTAGGTACAGCAATGCCTCAGCCTGAGACTTCTAAGGTTCACTGTCAAATAGGCATGTGAATAGCAGCAGTAGGCTCGACAACAATTAACAGTAGCAAGATTGCAGGAACGAACAACAAAACTGTTGCAGTGAACACAGGACCCACGTTGACTGCAGCTGGACTTTCAGTGTATGACAAAAACATGAGTGACAGCATTGCAAGAAAGAGTTCGACTTTGCAAATTTTGTAACAGATAATGGGAAAGTTGGAAATGCGGCAAATCCATAATTATGCGGAAACCGCTGCAGCCAACAAATCACACAATTCCAGTGGCCATGCCTATACCTATGTTATGAAAACATTACTGAATTTTTAGGAGTTCTTAAAGAATTTCAGTAGTACTCCTGGGAAGCTGCGATATTCACGAATGTCCTGACGTACTATGATGCAAATCTATCCTGCTGTCCTACTAGGTTGCCAGGGTTCCCTAGTGGGGTAAGACTGTGCTTTATCCAATATCTGTCATGTATCCATATTTTTCATTTGTTAATTCATTTATCACTTTTGTGTTCACATGACTGCCACCCTTATCAAACAATCAGGCTCCTAGACTAATTTAAGCTCTTCCATTCTGTTTGACTCCCCGGGTAGAATGAATCTTTTGGCATGTTGTTAAAGTGGTCCCCATAGCTAGACTGGTTCATCCTGCTCTGTTATTCTTCCTTGATTTAAGAGTTTGTTATCTCGATTATTCCTATTCCCACATTGCTTTGACATGGCTGCTAGGCGACCTGTTAGAGCAATATACATTTTCTTACATAAATATTAACAGAAAGTGGATTTTCACTGTGTAAATTATTTTTGCTGCTCCTTTGCTAAAACATTTTTCCAGCAGAAAGCAGTTTTTCTTGCACCCACATGAATAATGGTTATGTTCCCGCCCTATTCTCATCCTGAAAATAGATATACTCCTGCCCTTTACAGAACTTCATCTCAAGAGTTTTTTGTGTAGGAAATTATCTTCAAAATATCTGTAAATAACGATAAACGTGTAAGTTTTAAGTGCGCATAATCTTTGGCAGATAAACCCTGCAAAAAACTCATCCTGTGAACAAATGTTGTCACATTGTAATTCCACCATAGTAGCAGAAATTCCATGTGAGGAAATCACATATATGAAAGCAAAATCCCACTATTCCAAATGCTATGACTCAGTAATGGGATTTTGCCCTCATAAATGCGTGACTTTCCACATTTTAGTTGCACTCACTTGCGCCAATAACTTTGTGACACGTGCCCCCTGTGAGGTGCCCGAGTACTGAAACTGACCTCTACTGGACATACACTAGAATGCTACTCTCTCTTATTGATCACTCTGTCTGGGATCCACTAAGGTGAACTTGTCTGGATCCTAATCAAAATATGTGGCTGGTCGGTGTGTTCTGAGTTTAAAGGAGGTCAAATCATCACCTATGATGTGTGGGTTCCATCATCGGGTGTGGTCCTGTTTGGGAAAATATCCACTGATATGGGTGGAGTGGCACCTAGCTGTCGGCTAGTGTGCCAGTTAGTCAAGGGGAATCAGCATGTTTTCTAGGCACTCTAACACCGTATTCCTCCTTTCCACCGGTGCATAAATGTAAGTTTTGAAAGCTACAATCGCCCCTGTGTTATCAGCTAAACTGGAAATTACCCCTTAAAGAGCTAAACTAAAATTGTGTCTGAGAGCAATTAACATTAATTAGAGTCCCCGCCAAATAATTAAAATCAAGAGAGTATCTTGATAAACCCTTCATCTTTGTGTGTCCTCTTCTTCAATGGAAACAGGCCTCGGCAAACCTTTACAAACTTCCAATCAGCCAAAATGAATAATCTTTGATACTCAAAGGAGTGGTAGTTCAAATAAAATAAAATAAGCTAATCTTAGAATTTCTTCAGAGGATTGTTCCTGCTCCAAGAGTAAGAAAAGTATGATTCTGCCTCCGTCCTTTCTTTCTAGCCAATTTTCTAGTCTTTGCGGTTGACCTTCATTAACAGTAATAGTCTAAAGACACAAAATACTTGACATTCTGTTGAATTTACTGGAAACTGCGTTCATTCGACCACAGTGCCACTGGAATTTGGTGATCATTGCCTTTGAGCAATGTTTCAGCCATAGAAGCAAAACATTAAGTCATCACCAGCCCCAAGAGAACGCATTCGCTATTAACTTTCTGACTCTTTCTGACTCATTCCTAGTTTGAGACTCAATTCATTTTAGATGTTCTGTTGTCTTATTCTTTTAAAAATGTGATTTTTTAGTAGGTGATAAAATAACATTACTTTAGAGTCTGTAGTCTGCCCTCACCCTTGTCTCTTCTCTTTTGAATCAGATGCGTTCCCTAGTACGGATTGATACACTGTTGTTCAAATGTATTTATTATTTCTACAATTTATTCCTGCATAGATGTGTCCTCTTACTGCAAGACAAGCTGAGTAATGTTACACCCACCTTGCAGTCCATCCTGCAGAGTTTTCCTTCCTGGACGATCAGGTCTCCGGGAGCCTGCAAGAAATGAGGTCTGAAGAACCGCTCCTGGATGGGTTCATTCTCTTCAGTGCTGTCCCTGGACCGCGACCTTGGTCTAAGGAAGACAAGAGAAGTCAATTAGAAATAAATAAATATATTAAAATTACAATGACTAATAGTGGTCGTGTTTGTAGTACTAATATATTTGTTCTGTTAGTTAAAACCAAAACAAATTCACATATAAATATCCATAAACTTAAATAAAAGGAAAATTCCACAAGGGTTGTAGCCTACATAGGCACCAAAAATGCTTTCTTTCAAATAAAACACAATTATTAAAAATGTTCAAACTGCTAGATTATCTAAGCTTTTTGATTAGGCATAGTTATTGGAACCCAATACCATTTTAGAGGATTGAGTACATACGGCGACCTATGCACACATCTGATTGTTACCTCGTTGCATATAAAATTCAAAAATTCATTCTTTCTTATTCTTATGTAACAATTATTTACTAACAGTTTTAAATTTGCTTTAATGAACGTCTTCTAAAGTTAGACAGATGCACCACACGTTTGCTAAATCCTCTTCACAAGACGTGACCCTCTTTTGGGGATTTTCCCATTGTCCCCTACATTTGAGTAACAAGAGCAGCATTAATGCGAACTGAACAAAATGCTGACTGATTTCAAATGGCAGAGTATCCAATGAATGTGGGATGAATCAGTGTATTATGTTAAAAGGATGTTATACATTCGTATTTGCTAGAGTAGTAACATCTTCTCCAAATGAATACTTTTTGTAGCGCCCAGTACTGTCTGTTTTTTTAATGAACACCTATTAAACAAATTATTTATCTGTGTTAATATCATACTTTGCTTCACAAGAATTAAAATATTGAATCTAAGGATTACTCAGAAGTAACGGTATTTGTAACCATATTAGTTCACACAAAATATTTTCATTCACAACTGCAGAGTAGTCACTCATTATTGCTTTATCATCCAACAAAGAGGTTCTAGTTAAGCTAAACTCCAGAGTAATCTGAGCTTGCGATGTCCCTCCCTTAAGTCAAAGAAGGTACAAAGAGAGCTGTATAAGAGAATGGCATATTGCTTATTTAACGTATATATTGTTGTTATTGCATCATGCCTTTGCCCCCTGTATTTTTCTCAAACTCTATTCCTTTTTAAAAACAACACCAGGTCCTTTAACCCCTTCACTGCAGCGGCTATTCCGCCGCAGTGCTAAGGGGGCGGGGCGGAAATGCGGCGGGCGTATGCTGGTTACGGAACCACGCCGTCACCAGCGTCGGTTGCGCTGTGCTTATGACGGAGCGGTTCCGTCATGGCCCCACCCGTTCAATAGAACGCACGGCGCAGGCGCGGAATTCGCGCCGCGCAGGAGCATCGGGCGGGCCATGACGGAACCGCTCCGTCATCAGCACAGCGCCACCGCAGCTGATGACGGAGCGGTTCCGTCATCAGCAGGGGAGGGGTTAAAGAACATGACTGCTCTAACAGAAACAAAAGTTGCCTGTTTAGACAGGCAAACACAGGAATGGTGGTCTGCTGCTCATTGTAGGCCACCATCCCTGTGTCTGCAGCCAGTCCTAGTGGGGACCCTCCAACTGACATTTTTTTATTTGACTATATTACACAGGTCACTTTGCAAAACCAGGCTCAGGATGCAAAAAGTCAGCATGCAACTTGCGACTTCTTTTTCGACCTATATCTTAGTACATCTGGCTTTAGCTAAACAGACTTTCAAGATCTATTAAATACCTGGAGCAGAGAAATTTCTAAATAATTTTAGGAGATCAAAGGTGGGAAAGGACATCTTTGATCTGACAACTCCGGCTTCCATCTTAATCTTGAAGTTACCGTTATTGCACAATAGTTGTACTGAGTACAGTATTTACCTTTTTATCATCCTCTTGCCAATTACATTTTGAGAATTGAAATCTCAGTGCCAATATTTCATTTTGGTCAATTTATTTTCCTGATCAGCCGTGGCCAGTCCATTGGGCTGAGGGGCCAAGACCCCCCACCATTTGCTCCTCACGCAAAGTGCCCGTCAGGCTGAACAAAGATCAGCCTGACAGGCACTGTTCTTTTTCAGGTCAGGCAGCCAGAGCCAGACATGCTCTAAATGCGCTGGCTCCTGGTTGCATGCGTTGAACTTTGCTGGGCTGAGGAAGTCACAGTTCCTTGGGGCATGACCTCCTCAGCTAAGCAAAGGTCCCTGAGGCCCTCCACTCAGTGACAGGGGTAGCATTACTGGTTGCCTCGCAAGTGGGCACTTCACTTTTAAGCCCTGACTCGCCAGGGTCAAGTGTCAATCAGTGACACTTCATCACAGAGTGGGGTGGGGTCAGCAGTCTCACTGACCCCATCCCACTCTGTGATGACGTTGGGACTGACCTTAGGTCAGCCAATGAGGGAAGGCAGAGGGCAGCAGTCCCAAGCCTCATGGGACTTCCGATGCAGACCTGCATATAAATAAGTGTGTGTATTTTTTTATTAATGTTTCATGCTTGCGTGTATGTATGAATGTTTGTTAATGAGTGTTGTGAATGGATGTGTGTGTTTATGTGTGTGTGCGTGCGTGTGTATCAATGCATGGATGTGAGTATGTGTATGTGTGCATGTGTGTCCGCCCCCTTCCCTCCTAAACTTGCCGGCACCACTGTTCCTGGTTACATTAGTGTAGTTTAATCAAGGAAAACTGTAACTCTATCAGCGTTAAGTCAAGAATAACTATGTCATCCACATACATTGAATACTGTGTCTTCTTATCCCCATGGCTGGATGCAAATGATATCACTACATCCAGTTTATCTCAAATATCTATAGTGAAAAGGCAGAATAATAAAAGTGCCAAAATGCATTGTTATGCATTCTAGTAGTAGGTGATTTTGTAGAAACTGTTTCACTTCACCCAAACAAATTCTGACTATGGTATCTGAATGTAATTGGATGAAAATGATTAAAAACTGGTTTTAAGTTTCCATCAGGTTACATTAGAAAACAACCCGGTCCTATCAACACTGCCAAATGTGGAAGCATGGTTGAAATAACTAACAAAGAGCTTAGACCTTTCATGGATGATTTACTCATGGACCATGACTGCTAATGATATTATAATGTCAACCATTGAGTGGTTTATTTCAAAGCCATCTGAACCTAAGATAACATTAGGAGTGGGTGGAATGTTTCATTCTGCACGTAGAATTGGCAGAATTTGGCGACTCCGCATTACACTTGTAATGCGGAGTTCCAGCCAAATTTCACCAATCACCGTGTGGCGGAATTTTTACTGTGTGGCTGAATTTTCCATGCGAGTCTCCGGAAACACGAGCGAGCATTCACATCCAATAGCGCCATTCTCTAACATGTGCGGTGACAAGCGGTTGTGGTCAGAGGGCTGCTTCTCAAGTAGATTTGCTGCCGCTTTAGTAGGTTTTCTATTCAAGCAGCAGTAAAATCAACTCAGATGGCCATGCGCTCTTTCGCACTACATGTTGAAATTCACGCAACATTTTTCAGCAATGCTCACACTCTAAATTACAGCATGACATGCATATTCTCGCCCTTTGGCAGAACACCACAGAATCTCGCTGAGTTTTTATGTAACTCCGTGGAATTCAGCGGAGTAAAACTCAGCGAGTTCCGCCCACCCGTAGATAAAACGCTTAAGTATGTCACCCAAGCCTGAAGACACTGGTGTATAAATTTAGCAAACACTTTTGCTATGCTAACCAAGACGGCAATCATTATGTAAGTACTAGAGTTAATGACATCTCTTTTGTACACTGATTGGGTTCAAGATGGACCCCCCTCAAGGGGCAGAGATACGTCAGTGAAATAAAATATTATTCTTTATACAGGAGTTAAGGATCTGGATTAAAATGGAGACTCTATTAGGACTTGGTGTTCTTGTGGATTTAGAGGCTGTAATGTTTTTTTATCAACCAGTGTTTTCAGTTAATTGAATTTATAGAATATAATGTTTTGCCAAACAATGCTTACAATAAGTGGATTTATAGGTTATATTGTTTCAGTTACGTGCCAGTTCAAAGGAGTCCAAGTTTGAAGTATATTTGCAAAAAGCGAGTCAGTATGTAGAGGTTCATAATATAAGTCATCCAACTGCCACAAGCAAAAAAAAAAGAGCCAGATCGCTGCTGGTTAGTAAAGATTGTGACAAAAATTATATACTTACTTTGACAATGTAGTGGTAAGTGATGGAGGGCATTTGCTATCATATAAGTCTATCTAGCGTAATATAACTCTCTCCAACATACCTAGCACAGAATTCAGAGTCCTGCGTAATAAAAAAAAACTCTAGGAACAAAGGAGTGCGCCCCTCGAAATCCTGAAATTTGAGAAACAAAAAAGCTCAACCTTCTCTGGAGCTCTCAGAGACTTTTGAACAGCACCCACTCAAGCACTGCACACAACAGCCTCTTACAGTATATTTAAGGAAGGAGTGAAGGATTTCTTATTAAATATATCACAGCTTTTTCATAGAATCAGAGTCTTACTCATCCAAACTAACCTTCAGCAAGAAAATTGATAGCAATCCTTAGGTTTAAATTCCCTTTCTGACTACAAATGGCTCGAAGATTCTTTTGATATTAAAAAGCACAGTTATGAAGAAGCATGATACTTTAATGGCTCTTGAATATTTTGCTCTGTTGTTTGAAATATCAGTAAGTAGTACTGTTTGAATGTGAAATCCGTTTATCCGACTACATGCATGGACAGCGCTCTGACATCAACGAGGGTGTGGTACGTATTATATAAAAGGTCAAAATAAAATGGTAAAGGAGGTGTAGTGATATGTAAGATCAGTTCCCAAACTATAATGCTATGTGAACAGGTTCTCCGATTAGCTGCTGAAACATGGAAAATGGTCTTTGTAATCCTGCTTCAAGATAAGTGACCTATGTTCATATATTGAAAAGCCTCAGTCATTCGCTCGTATGCGACTTTTGTTACCATCTGACCACACATGCATTTAGGTTTTATTGCACTGTATCTCTCCTGCCGCTATACATCACCAAAGTCTTTCTTTCACATATATGAATGTAACAAAAAAATATTTGACTCCATCTCAAAGGGAAAAATCCATTGTCCATACTGAGCTAAAAAATAATCTCATTTTAGATAACTTTCGAGCGCAGGTAAATTATTAGAGTATAGTAAAACAATCAAGCCGCAAAGCTCCATGTAAAATGAATGCACACACTGAGTAAGACAAGAGCTGCCATTTTGTTTCGTTTAGTTTCTGTGTTCCCCTTTCAAGTTCTCTGTTTTAGTAGCTGCTGCTGCAGTGAGTTTCTAAATATAACCAACAGTTGGCACCTGTCCAACAGAAAGAAGTATGACAGATGCTCACAAAATAAGTTTTAATAAAACATAGATGAGGCTAAATGTCAAACAAATAGTGCGATCCCAAATGTCATAGGCAAACAACGCACGTTGGCTGCCTTCCTGGTCTCCCACGCACCCACAAACACCAAACAGAGGGCAGAGTCAGTGTCATCTGCGGAGGCGAAAGAGCTGGAGATGTCTCAAGTGCGCGCATTTGCTATTCCGGGGCCTCAAGAGGCCTTTGACCATAGAATGTAATACAAAAAATATATATATCATCCTCCTTGAGATAATCATGCGTCTTATTCACAGTGACTTTGTTCTCCGTGGAATGATCTCTTACTCTCTTTATATTCTACAGGACCACTTTAACTATAAATTGTTCTGATGTCAGCTCGTGAAATGTTTTGCTGTAGAGCACACAGTGCAGAATTCTCATCTGTATTAGAATATTGGAATGTTGGTCGCTCCATTGAAAACAGTGGAGTGCTCCAGGCTTTTACTGGCCGGTAGAAGCCTGGAGCATCAAGATTCCAATGTTTAACAAAGGCCTCAGGTAGACCAATGGGATTTCAACCCCCTGGGGCTCGGTGAAGCCTTTGTTTTACAAATTAGAACATTCTGCCCTCTCAGAGGTGGAATCTTCGAATAGCCTTACAGCCCTCCATAGCGGGCTCTACCGGCCATTGAAGAACTGCTCCCATGTTAAAGGCCCTCGCCTTTGGCTAGGGCCTTTAACGCTGGAGCGGGCCTTTGATGGCCCGTAGAGCCCACTATGGCGGACTCTAAGGCTATATTATTGTCCGACTAAGTTGGTCCTCATGCAGTGTTTCAGCATTTCATTTTATTTATTTGGTTTCAATGTTTAATTGAATTTGCTTCTACTTGTAGGTTTGTTGGCCGGTTCCTGATGGCTCCGTGTGAATAACCAATTGCCTAATAATGTAGAGAACTGGCATTCCTCTCAACATTTCAACGTGATTCCTTTGAGTCGCCTTGCACCCTGCGAAGTCCCCAAACATCTGACTAAAAGAAGAAAGCTGGGCACACACCTTTAACCTACTCTCACTTTCTACATCACTAGAATATTCAGCAACTGTAAAGAGACGGCTTCGTAAGGCCAGATATTAAAACAGACAGCCCCTGCTTCTCTAAAATAAACCTACAAATTGTGAGTATGATGCTTCATGAAACATATCACATTCATGCGTGCATCCCTGAATCTATATAGACTTCCAAAAGTAGACATCATGTTTGCGGCACGTGTTTACATGTATGAAAGAATGACAAACAGAGGTTTTTATTGTCAGTCTGTATACTTCATAACCTTACAAATATAAGTATGTGTATACATCCAGTTAGGAGTGTTTCCCCACTGAAATGCCCCCAAAGATGGAAAAATAAAATGGTAATGAAGTTAATTCATTATCATTTTATTTTTCATCACCCTGTCCCCAACGGAGTGTCAGGATGGGGGCGGGTTGCTGCTGAATGGCAGCAGCTTCAGGGAGGAGGGTGGGCTGCCTTTTGCACTTGTTTACAGTGCGCATGCCTCTTTGGCTGGCCGGCTTGCGATGGCCAGCCACACATGCACACTTAAAACCTCTCTAACCCAGCCAGCTGTCTTTAGACAGCTGGATAAGAAAAAGTGAAAGCATCCAGTGCTCTTGTGGGTGCTGAAAGAGGCCACTCCCACCAAGCCTGGCGTGGCTCTGACGCTGTGAGAGCAGCGCCAGGATTGGTTAAGAGAGTTAGGTGGGGCCCGGGAGTTACTAGGGAAAAAGACGGAGCAAGGACAGACGCAGCAGCAACCACGGTAAGTCCATTTTTATTTTATTTACTTATTTTTTTTCATTTTTATAAAACCCACCCATTTGCCTGCCCCTTCACCCACCGAAGTTGGCTCCCATCACAGGCTTCCATCCCACCGCCCTTACTTGAATTAATCCGGATTTCTATGAAACAATAATTAACTAATGAAGAGGACCTAAAATGTGTTCGGACCCTTAGGCAGCTTTGTGACAGTACACGCACATAGAATGTACTTGACAGCTACCCTATTGATTTAAAATAACTCAATTATTTTTTTTACTGGGGAAATATTTAGATATTATAAATCATACCCTGTCCCCTTCGATTAAGGTTAGTCCTATTTTGCATTTATTATCTTTTTTGGGGGCATGCAGAATTTCGAAGTTCGAGTAAACCATCCCAAAAAGAATCTTTGGTAGTCTGTTCTTTCAAAATTTGGAATTTTCTTCAAATTGCCTGAGAACAAATCAGGCCCCTGCTGGCACTCATGATTCAAGATTGCTATGTGTTCTCCTTTGTTTCTCTTTAACCGTGTAGACCAGGAGTGAATTGTAATGCATTCTTGCATTAATGGTGATCACTTGCATACAAAGTTAGAATTTGTTTATTACTGACAAGTGTTGAACCTAGCCCCCCCTTCAATACTTCTGAGTGAAGCAAGGAGAGTGTGATTGATCTGAGTTTTTGCAATTTCACAACGCTACTGTATTTAAGACCCAGAGAATTGTAAAAGTGTCAGTGATAATAGCAATATTCCATCCCTCTGCCCTTACTTGAATTAATCCGGATTTCTATGAAACAATAATGAACTAATGAAGAGGACCTACAATGTGTTCGGACCCTTAGGCAGCTTTGTGACAGTACACGCACATAGAATGTACTTGCAGCTACCCTATTGATTTAAAGAACTCAATTAAAATTTTTACTGGGGAAATATTTAGATATTATAAATCATACCCTACCCCCTTCGATTAAGGTTAGTCCTGTTTTGAATTTATTATCTTTTTTGGGGCAGGCAGAATTTCGAAGTTCGAGTAAACCATACAAAAAATAATCTTTGGTAGTCTGTTCTTTCAAAATTTTGGAATTTTCTTCAAATTGCCTCAGAACAAATCAGGCCCCTGCTGGCACTCATAATTCAAGATTGCTATGTGTTCTTCTTTGTTTCTCTTTAACCGTGTAGACCAGGGTGTGTTGTTATGCATTCTTGCATTAATGTGGATCACATACATACAAAGCTAGAATTTGTTTATTTCTGACAAATGTTGAACCTAGTCCCCCCTTTAATACTTCTGAGTGAAGCTAGAAAAGTGTGATTGATCTGAGTTTTTGCAATTTCACAGAGAATTGTAAAAGTGTCAGTGATAATAGCAAAGCACTCTTTTCTCACAACACAGATTTCAGCCCTTGCACTTATCTCTAGAAGCAATCTTGTGTAAGTACTGCACCATCTCAGAGCATTGTATTGTCCCTAATCTAGATGTATCCACTTAGAGCTACTGTGTATGAGAGTGAACACAATATTCAATGTGATGTCACACCAGTGATTAATACATTCATTCACATCTCTGTTTTATTTTCTTTTGAAATCTCAAGCTGCACACCCCACTATTCCTACCCTCCGCTGACAAGCCACAATGTTTGAAAACTTTTAGGTCGTTGTGTTAGACAACCCCAAAATCCCCATCCTTTGTGGTGTCTCCCAATAACCACCCGCCTATTTCATTTTGCTCCCCTGGTATTTTATACAATATACAGTTGTTCAATTTCCACATGTGCCCCCATTACCTGCTGCTGTCTGCCTTCTGTCAAGGAAGACGAACCTATTGTACCTTCAAGAGGTTACGACACACAGTAGTGGCATTAAATAGGGGTTTGGGAATGGGCGTGTAGTGGACAGGGGCGGCCTTAGGCATGTGCAAGCTGTGCACCTGCACAGGGCCACCAAACCCCAGGGGCCACCACACCAATATATATCCTTAATATAATAATCCTCTGAGGATGGATACATATTTGAGTGGCGACCCCTGGCAGGGATTTTGTGGCTTCCGGCTCTGTTCCACTTCCAAACACCCTGACCCCCCCTCTTCACTGGCCTCCGCGCTCCGCCCCGCCCGGACCCACTCTTCCGGGGCCCCCTACTTACGCTCCCTGCCCAGGGCCACCATGAGCCTAGAGCTGCCCCTGAGTGGAGGCCTGCATTCCACACCCTGGCTGGATAAAAGGGAATGGTTGGAATGTCCCCATCTGCAAATACTGATGCCCTCAAGCTCCTGAGTGTGCCGTCAATCAGAATGACGCTCCATTCTGTGTGGTGACGAGGAGTGCCTGCATTTTTTGTTTGCTTTGGAAAATTTAGCAGAGTCCCTCAGAGCTATGGATTTAATGTGAAATAATTGGATGGCAGCTGAGGGAGGAGTCTGCCTACTGAGAGTGGATGCCGGCTCCTGCATGGCATTCCAGGGCTGTTAATAGCGCTTTTATCTTTCAGCAATGGAGTACTCGAGGAAGATAAGCGCGTGAATACGTTGAATGGAGTAGGAGAGACAATGCAGCTGTTTTCATTGAGATTGCTCCCCTGCTGGCCCGAGGGGGCATTGCCTCTTTCTTCTTAGTATTCCTACTTATGAATTGGGCTGGCTTAAAAAGGATGAACTCTTAAAGCATCTATAGCATCCTTCAGCTCGTACATGATTAACACAGATGGAAACTTAAGTTCACCAGTTAGGAATGATTTCTACCTTACCCAGGTGATAGCATATGTATTTGACATTCAATGAGCTGCTATGTTATGTTATGTGATTTCAGGAGAAATTTAAAACTAGTTATTGGTGTTTAATGGGG
Source organism: Lissotriton vulgaris (assembly GCF_964263255.1). NCBI lineage: Eukaryota > Metazoa > Chordata > Amphibia > Caudata > Salamandridae > Lissotriton > Lissotriton vulgaris. Next base: position 1,935,093,363 of record NC_141689.1, on the reverse strand, counting down.
TCTATTAAGTTAATTTAGTATTTTACGTAACAAGTAGAAAATTCCTGGTATTAGGCCTCTGAATACATAGGCGGTGATTTACCAAATCTCCACGCGACGCAGCACAGCCTTCCGCGAAGGCTGCGCTGCGTTGTGTGATAGGGAAGGCGCTGGTTAGTGCCATATTTTCAAAGATAAGACTCTCTCCTCCCCTTTCCCTTGCGCCGGAGCTGATTGCAGCTGCTGTGCGCCACGCACCACCTTAGCACCGCAGCGCTAGGGTTTGTGTGAGTCTAGAATAGGTTTTCTACAGGAAGGATACCCTTCCTGTACAAAAGACTATGCCAAGACACGAGGGAAAGCTTTTGCCTCTTTGCGTGCGTGCTGCACAGTGCAGCACGCATGCAAAGTCAGAAAAGGAAGGCTAAATGAAAGCATTTCTCATTCCTAGTAAATTGGCTTTAGCGTGAGAAACCTTGGGTGATTGCATGGGAACGCCCATGCACCACCCTTGGTACACCCCCGTGGCCCAAAGTAATGCGTAGCAGCGCTAAGCGCTACTCGACGAAATAGTGCTTTGACGCCTCGTCAGGGGCAGTAAGCGCTATATAAATGCAATTACAATACATGTGAAAACCCCTGGAATGGGATCTCGAGTCTGAAGCTTATATTGATCAAAACTGGTATAATCTGAGTGCAGTAATGCGTTCTCTGTATTTTTGACAAAAGGGGTGCTGATACGTGCACCTAATGTTGTTTAGTCCAGAGGCCATGTGCGGCGAAGAACTGTGTCCAACAACCAGCTGTGCAAGCATCTAGCATCCTACCGGACAACTACATCCTTTGCTTTATTTTGTTGTGTATTACATGTAGGATATCATTTGGGAGTGTGCCGTCTCTGACCAGTGTCACCACCCCATTGAGTTGTGGGTTATACTCGTGCATCTTTTCATTTTTTGGCCACAGGAAAAATAATTTGGGATGTGATGGTTCACCTGCTCTTACAGCCTCACTAAAGAGGAGGTAGTTGTATTTACTTTACCACATAAGCTCACCAGTTTCTCCTGGTACTGGCAAGTTTAGATAAACGAGTAAGTGTGGGAAAGGTATTGTAGTTGTTTGTAAAGACCTATAAATGTGCTGCTCTTCGGGTGGTCAGCTCTTATACATTGCATTTCCCTGCCCACCCTCCACCACTTCAAACATATTATCTCCTGTCCAAGCTAGGTGTGGAATATGTTAAGTCTTATGGAATGCATGATGTCATTATTTTGAGTGTTCTGTCCCTGTCAGTTGATGTTTAATCTACATCACGGGGCTGAACATGTTACATCATAGCTCCTGCTGGGGTTCATATACCTGAAACTTGGGCCCAGATGCATCAAGGTAAGATCCGCTCTCAAAGGGGCAGATTCGCAGAATCTGCTCCTTTGCGACCGGTATTTTAGCAATTGGGATGCATCATCCCAAAATCAAAAATCGCAAATTAAGAATTCGCTAAATTGCGATTACTTCCATTTAAAGAATCTCAAATTGAGATTCCTTAAATGCAATGCGTCAAAGTTAAAAAATTAGCGATTTCGCTAATAGGAGTGTCAAATTACCATGAAGTTCAACTTCATGGTAATTTGCAAAAACTTTGAAAAATGCACTTTTGTGCATTTTTCAAAGTTTCATGTTGCGCACACACATGCCCTAAGGGCATGTGTGTGCGCAACACATGTGCACAGATCAATTTCAGGGGTGCAACAGGGTGTCCTTTGGACACCCCTGCACCCTTGAAATCGCATTCTCAATTTGCGATTCGCTAATTGCGATTCGCAAATTGAGAATGTCTTCCTATTCATTCCTATGGGCCTCTAGGCCAATAGGAATGAATGGGGAGGTATTCCTTAATTGCGACTCGCAATTTGCGACTCGCAATTAAGGAATTTTAAGAATTGGCTATTTTTTGAGCGAGTTCTTCTTGCATAGCATTTTGCTATTCCTTATTAGCGATTCCTTCTTTTTCCCTAATAAGGAATCGCAAAATGGATGCTCGATGCCTCTGGGGGATGTTCCTAAATATAGTACCTGTACCTGCCTGCTTCCTGCGTCTCCTTACCAGCATACAACTTTCAAAGCTAACACACCCCTACTCGCATATGAATGTAGAACATTACACCATGTTTATTTCATTTCAGCACTCATGTGTGACATATTTGCATGCGTTACCATTCTATACTCGCCATTCTGAATCAATAAATATTTTTTGCATGCAGGGTTTGAATACTTTTGCACATAGGAGTCAAGTTTTAGTATACGAAAGCCTTTAAAACAAGGCCTAGCTAGAGACACCTATTATTTGAAACAAAAGGGTAGGAGCCAAGGGTACCCATCTTAAAATAACATTTGGAATAAAAAAATGAAAACTAAAAAAATACTACTGTTTAGAAGTGCCCGCTGACAAAGTTGTTAAACTCTGAGGGTTTGCACTTTCAGACTTGTACTGTTTGAACAGTGCAGCTAAGCTTTCTTTGCAGTGTCTGCTTTATAAACAAGTTGAGGCAAATGTAGGCTTTGGAAACAACTACAAAGGCTAATCTTTTATCTCGGAAGATACATAACATCTCAATTACATGAACAACTGCCAATTGTCGGAGTAAATGTAAGCACTTTACCTTCTGATGTGGGATTGGCCAGTTGGGGTGCGAGGGCTGCGGCCCCTCTGATTGACAGCCTGGACCATCAGCCTCCCAGTACAGCTGACTCTGCCCTGATGGTAAGAAAACAATACATGTGAGACTTTAAAAGGAAGAAATACCTTCACTATACAATAAAATGCGTATTTCTCAAGCTATTTGATTCTTCAAGGAACAGTGACCACAAAGGTCAAACACTATAGTAAGTTTCTTGTAAACAAGTCCTTGTGAACCAGGCCTGGAACCACAGACTTCATTCATGTTTGGATTAACTACAACAGAAACCATCTTTGTTGAAATCCAGCTTATTCAAAGTACACCCAGAGCCGGGTCAATATCTACAGACAGGTGCTCGTGATTACAATATTTACTCTTTCTTAGGCCTCATTCCGAGTATTTCGGAAATCCAAGTTTGGGCAAAAGCAGGAGTTTCCACACCCATTTTAATTCTCAAATATGTGGTATTACTGCATGTAGTATTGCCACACCCAATTTCTCTCAGGAAACATTTCCTAATTTCCACAGAAAAAAACACAAATTCGGAAATAATCTGTTCTGAAACTTAGATTTCCATGGAAATTCCTCTTTCTATAAAGGCAAACTTATAATGGTGTAGTAAGATGAGACGTGGCAAGTACCGTGCCCTGTAATGAAGGCTTTAGTGGTACCAAATTAATTCATGCCACGAGACACTAGTTTTCCAGTCCTGGAATTTCCTTTTTATGAATGATTGTTTTAAGGTGAGCTATTTGAATTAGGTATATTTAAGTGAATAAAGACTACAATTGTCATATTGCACTAATAATATAACAGCCGAGGAAGAGGGGTCCCACTGGGCAGATTTGCTAATTCTCCAAAAACCACAGTGCAGCCCCTCGAGAGACTGTGCTGCGTTGCACGACAGGGAGGGAGCAGGACAGCGCCATATTTTCAAAGATATGTCTCTCCCCTCCCCTTTCCCCCCGCGCCGGCGCTGCTTACAGCTGCTGTGCGCCACGCACCACCTTAGCGCCATAGTGCTAGGGTGTGAGTGTGTGAGTCTAGCATAGGTTTTTTACAGAAAACTTACCCTTCCTGTACAAGATACCATGCTTAGACATGAGGGAAAGCAAGCATACTAAGTCGGAAAAGGAAGGAGAAATGAAAGCATTTCTCTTTCCTTTCTCCTTGTTTAAAAGGGCGCAGTTTTTTCACGCTAAACCCAATCAACTGTAGTAAATTGGGTTTAGCTTGAGAAACCGTGGGTGGTTACATGGGAACGCCATACACCATCCTTGGCATGCCCCATGGTGCAAAGTAATGCAAAGAAGCGCTATGCACTGCTTCACAATACTTTTGCGTTTACAAGTTTAGCGCTGGAAAGTAAATTAGGAAAAAAAGATTTAGTGCCGTTTTGCGTCGCTTTTGTGGTGCAAAAACGAGAGAAAATCTTTGTAATCTCCCCCGGAGTCATCAAGGGGAGTGCAAGCAAGTGGCATCAGACTACAGGAAATGGTGTTTCACTGAGTTGCAGCAGGTATACTTGATAGCCGCTGCTCAGCAGGGCAGAAGTCCTAAAAAAAGAAGTGGGGCGACAGTGACGTCACAACAGGAAGTGACGTCATGAAAGGTGGCTTGCACCATCAGACTCATTGCCTCCCCTCGCTCACCCCTTAGATGCGATTGCATCAGAGAAGCCAGCGCATGAGCAGCGTTCTGAATGAGCTCCGATCTCGCCCCAGAGAGGCCAAAGAGTGAATGTGTGGCTCCATTTGCTCCAGTTATCGAGCTCCCGGTAAAATAAGTGGGGGGACGCTGTCCACCCGCGTGGTACCCTGACTCGAGCCCTGCTGCTCAGCCATGTCTGCTTCTTTCCCTGCTGCTGAAAGTCCGGCCCTGGGTCTTCTGTTAGCTGAGTGTCACTTAGAAGGTATCATTGGCAAAGCCAATTGGTTTTGCATTGGCTGCAGACCTCATTGCTTCGCCAATGTTTTCTTCCTTTGCTATACTTCATCGTCCAATGCTTAGGCAAGGATAGCCATATTACAGTGTTTTTTGTTATAAAGTTGTACAAAAAATATTTAAAGATGGGAGCCCTGGCAAGTGGCAACGAGGATCCGGCAGGAGTGTCTCTGGAGCAGCGGCCCCTAGCAAAAGAAATACAAATGACTACATGTTTTGTTTTATGAAGAATTAAAACGAGGACACCAGGGGGGACCAGTCCCTGGTACAGAAGGGAGCTACCTTTTCTGAAGATATGTAACATGCGGTCATTCACCGTGAGGGATGACAGTGGATGGAGTAGGCTGACCTGTACCCCTAGGCTCTATGTTGTGGTGGATGAAGTACAATGTGAATGGCACTACAACAGGCTAATGGACAGAAAGGACTGACTGAAAAACCCTCAGTCGGTGTAAGCATATGTATGTTTGTTTTATTATTAAAAAAACAACGAACCAAAGTCTTGTCCAGCGCCAGACCTAAAATGGTCAGTGTCTGCCAAGCAGTGAACTCCCGGCCCTGTGTGGTAGGGGGAAAGTTCCTGTTGCAGGGCAGGACTCCATTTGCCCCATTTTTTTAAAGCTTCGCAAGTGCTGTGTTCGCAAAGCTGGATTAGTAAAAAATGTTTTACTTGGTTCCTAGGCTTTGTCTCTTTGTACACCTCTGCTAATAACCTTAATGTAGCAAAAAGACTATCCTCTCGAAAAGGATAGGGAACCCATGCTGACAGGTGTTTTCCCTAGCACAATATTCTATCATTATTTGTGGAAATAGTAAAAAGGAATATGTCTGCATTCTAAAGTCAGGCTCAGTGGACACCGTGAGGGATTGAGAATGGAAATGTGAATAGCATATGGCTGATGTAAAATAAACGTGTATATGCAGATGGAATTTTGGCATGTGATGGAACAATGTTCTGCCGCAAGCAGCTGTGCTCGCCATCACATTGTTTAACACCACCCACAACTCTGAGATCTCAGCAGTTAACAGTAACCTATTATATACAAATACTATTATAGCACTGTTGCAGTAGACTTATTATACATCTTTAAGAACATGGTTTGCGAGGGTAACAGGACGGGGTCTCAGCCAGCATGATCTCAGTGAGTGTATCCTGTGGCAGTAAATAAGAGTAGCTTAAAACTACCACTCACCCTCACTCCCCACAACCTGCGTGCCAGTAGACCAAACCGTACAGCGAACCAGTCAAATAAGGTACAGCACTAGCAACACATATTTTAAAATATCAGTCAGGCCAGTCCTTGGTGGTGGCAGGCAGATTAGATTGTATTTATTGTATATTACAGAATCCAACTGCATACCTGAGGGTCCACAAACATAAGATTGGTCTGATAGTTCTTACTTTTTAAACTGTTTCCGTGTGCTAGATTTAGACACGACTGCTAGGAACGCCATACCGCAACACTGTGCGTGTGCTGATCTTACGCACTGAAGGAAAAGCCCACGGAGGAAGGTGTGTTTGGTAACTCCTTGTGAGACCCCAGTGACTTCTAGGGGACACCAGCCTAAAGATTCACAGTCAAACCCTTTGCGCCTATAGTCCATCCTCCCCCTTTGCGGACTGCCATAAGTTTGCTCAGTGAGTAGGCTGCGTGGGTTTAAATCCCTCACCCACATCTGAGACTCGGTGTCGTGGACATTGATATAGATCACACACCTCTCAACCACTGGTTGGTTCTGTTGCACTGGGCATGCGTTTGTTAGGGTTAGATAGCACAGAGTCCCAGGGGTGGCTTGAAGCGGGACAGATTGCACTGACATTTGAACACTTCACTTTACTACAGCTGGAAGTTACTTCACAGACTAAGGAACTTTGTGTTATTAGTATGGCACATGCAAGCCTAATTTAAGTCTACATTTTAAAGATATTCTTGTGAATCATATTCCGTCCATGGAGGTGTCAGCAGTACTATATGATGCACCTTAACGGTGCACTCCTGTTTACCACGGGGTACACAATAATACATTTCGGGGTATTTTACATTCTGAATTTCCTCAATTGTGACTTTCACAAGTCACAAACAAATACTTTATGTACCACACAGCCAACTCTGGCGTTTGCGGACACTACACATATTAACTGTTTTTTTCCCACTAAATTCAGTACAATAGAGGAATCAAGAAGTGTATTACTAAATCCCACTGCAGAAAAGCCTGGGATACCGTATACCAGTGACAGACGCAAGGGTAGCTACTGAGGCACTGTATTAGATTGTGTACGTGCAGCCAAGTACCTTATGCTCCTCAGCTGGAAGTGGTTTCACCTACTACTCTTGTTGGGTCAATTTGGGTGTCTTCTTTGTCGCTGAGAGAAGAGCTGAGGGTTGTTTAGAGGGCAGATGATTGCACGGATTCCCTGGCACAAATGTATAGGGAATAACCCTGACAGTTGTGCAATCCCTATGTTAGTTTTTGGGTAGGTCGAAGGCCACTTAAAGTATATGCACTTGGTCTACACAAATGCGCTTTCCTCGTCGCCATGCTCTGCCCTGGGTGCCATCTTTGCCATCTCATACAGCTGTCTACATCTGTGGTGTGCTGACCCAGGGTACGTTCTTCTAAAAAACTAAGATTGGGGTAACATAAAGTCCCTTGTTTGTGAATGGCAGCCCCTTGAGAATGAAAAGAACTATCCTTAGAATGTAACAAAATCTGCCTGCACCTCGCCCTGTCCTTACTACAAACAGTGGGCGAGTAATGGGGACACATAAAATGCACTGGAAGTGCAAGAAATTGCCTAATCTGCCTTCTGCTTCTGTACGGCATCTCGGCCACACATGTAATGCATGTACTAAGCATGCAGTTGGCTAAATTACCACAAGCCAGGGACATGTGAGACTGAACTACATGAAGGTTTTTGAGCGCAGCAGTAAAAGCTTTGCTGCTGTTTGCTAATGTTCTCGCCCATATTAAGGATGGGACACAAATGTCTGTTTTTATTTGTGTTGGGAATGTTCTTTTGAATAAATACTTTCAAATAACCGTAGAGTATTCTTCAGAATACAATGGAAACGTTAATAGTGTAGATTGCAGCAGGCGTTCCTGTCTCGTTTGTAATATAGGCTACACAAGAGAACAGGGCACCAAAACTTGAATTACTGCTGGTAAAGAATGTGTACATAACCTGGCCCTAGAACTGCAAAAATTTGACATGCCTTCAAATGGTGTTCATATGTTGTAATACATGGGTTCTAAATGTCTACTATCAACGCAGAGCAAAAATGATAGTTTCCTCTGAATGTGTAATATTATTTTCTTTAAGCTTGATTCAGCCATATAATTTGCTTTCAATGTGTATTATAGTTGTGACAAAAGTGGCATTTCTTAGGAGTACATGTCTGGCATGGCTGTAAGTTATATCTGTGGGACCAAAGGCATGCCTTTTCTATATGTGGAAAAAATGTCCAAATAAACTGTTTAAACTGTGAGTGTGCTAATAACATATGACAAAGAAGTACTTCGCAACTTAATATAGTATAACTTAGTTGGACAATAGTGTATGATGTAATGTAAAGTCATGTAACTATACTTTAAAGCGTTGTATGCAATAGAGCTTCTTGGCACTATTACGGAAAGAGATGCTGGCAATCTTAAAACAAGCTTTTAAAATAAATCCTAACTTCAGGCGTCCATAGGTGCAAAGAGCCAACTCTTTTAAGTATTTATGAGAGGAAGCATTGGACTTAATCCACTGTAGTGCCAAAAGCTAGTGCAGGATGGAAAAAGTCTGACTTTTGCTTCTCTTCCTTGCAGAGAGAAGGCTGAGGCTGAGTTGGAATGCAGGAATGGACGGCGCAGTAGAAAGAAATGAAAGGAGGAACTCTGCATAATTATTATGATGAGTCACGCACAGAACGTTGAACTGTAAACGTGGATGAACTGGAAGTCAGTGAAGTTTTCTTAAAAGAGGAGTAACTGAATGAGAATTGTTCTTAAAAGCAGCAGAGCCACAGCATGTTGGATGATTTGTTGTCTTAAGTGTAGAGATTTTGCTATATCCAGATAAAGAACATAGGAAGGCCAAGCTTTTGGTCCAACAAGTGTTGTTACCTCAGACACTGTTCAGGATGTAGTAAAACAAAGGGTGAAATTTACTTTGAAGGTTTTAACTGAAAGAATTGAGATGAATTCGTACTGGCCGAAGTGAGCTCGAAGACAAGCTCATTTCGACACTTCTGACCACCCCAGCGGGAGCAGGACAAATGCTCATATTTACTGGCCAGATGGCACAACCCCAAAGGTCTTCGCTGTTGTCAGCCACAAGGAACATGTTGAGTTTCAGCCAATGGTCGCACATCCAATTCTTAATGTTCACATACAGCTTTGAAACAATCCTCGGGAGTCTCCAAAGTTTGCCACCAAGTTGCTGCTTCAAAGTGCTTGAGTCCAGAACAGGTGTGGCGGAACAGAGACAACACATAGGGAAAGTGGTAGGTGAATGGGGGAGCACGAGGAACAAAATAGTACATGATACCATGGTCTGCGGGCAGAACACCGCAGGTGGATTTTCAATGCTCTTCTAGGCTTCAGCCAATAAGGTTCACAACAGTGATTCAACAGACGACAGTCCCTTAAATAGGAGTCTTGATAATGTAGGGATCTATGCCTAAAACATACATTTATTTGCCAGTGGATAGTCAATCCATTTTTGGAGACACACAAGTGAACTATAGCCACAGAGTCTAGAAAGCGGGTAGGCCTATATCTTCAATGGGGAAAGTGAAACTAGAAGTTTCATCCAAGTTGTGCTAACCAGGACAAGCTGAGAGGCGCCCTTGTGAGATGGAGCCAGTTGACAGCTAGGAGATAAGCATGCAGCAGGTTCAGAGGTCGAAGTGGGTGGTATCAGAGGGGCACGATGTGCCCTTACTTTTTTGAGTTATGAAAAACCATTCCCCTACTTTTTGTAAAAAAGAGAACCATCATGGGACAGTTAATAATGATAGTTTGAAAGCTTTGGCTGAAGTGCCATTCAGTGAGTCTCCTGTGCTGTGAAGCCGAAGCCAGGGAGACCGCTAAACAAGAAGCATGCCTTTTGCCAGGGGGGTTGCTTGCCTGAAAGAAATGCAAATGTGTGCAACGGATGAATTCTGCAAATGTAGAGGGTAATATGCAAATGAAAAGGATGCTTGGGAGCTGGTACTGGCTTTAATTGATCAAATCACTCAACACTTTGTTATGACAAAGATTTATAATTTTTGAGTGATAGTACAAAGAGTTAACAACTGAGCAGTGAAGTGCATGCTTTTAATTGTAATTATATTTATCAAGCTCTTTCTACCCCAGACGAGGTGTTGAAGGGATAGTTAGGTAAAAAAGAAAAACGCTTTAAATACAGTCTGGGTATTACTAACATTTATATTTTGAGACACCTTTTTGCAAATTTGTAGCAGTCTATCTTATGCTGTGTGTAATGCAAGTTTAAAATAATAACTTACACATTTACAGTGCTTTCTGTCACAGGCTGTGACCTCGTAGCACTAAAAAGTCACTATTCTCCATTGCACCAACCAAGTTTTAATTCTGTAGCTCTCTGGTTACAGACACAGACCTCTGGAGTTCATTAACTGATAGAGGTTTCATAATGTACTGTAGTGCGTTTCCCACCGAGTAACATCTTTTTTTAATTTACTTTCCATTTATTTTATATCTAGCTACCTGCCGGTGAAAGACCAAAAAAAAGGTACAGAATATTTGAATTTTTAGCCGCGCCTTTGACCCTGCCCCCATGCTCACTGATACCGCCCCCGTTGCATGCAGCATCACCGTTCCCATTCTTTTTTCAATGCACTTTGACCGCTGAGCAGGTTATTCATGGTAACTCTTGGCATGTGGGACTACTGGAGGGATCTGAGGTACCGTCTGCCCATCATTCTACGCAATGACGCAATGAGTCTCACTGACGCGTCAAACGACATCATCCGTGACACTACACCTCGTGCCACTGTGTACAGATTTTCTCTGTCTGGAGCCCAATTTACTGATCTTCATACAAGAGAAATGAGTATAAACTGTTACTACAGAACACTGTCTACAATAATTGAGGCGTCACCTTTTAACACTAGCTGGTCCTGAACGCTATGCTTCCAAGTCAAGAATCTATTCGATTTTTTCCATCAGCCTGGAATTCTCGAGCGGTGAAGAGACTGCTTGCTGAAAGATAAACTTTCTTCTTCTAAGGCAGCAAGTGTGCCCTTCCACTCTAAACACACCTCCTGGAAGTTTACATTCTTGGCGCTCCACGTGTTTAGGTGGATGGCTTAGAGGGTATCGCCTTTTGTGAATTATTCAAATCCCGTTGCACCACAGCACACTGCTTTATTTACACAGTGTGAAAATAACATGTATATCCTAGCGCTTAGCACGACCCAATCAGCGGCCGGCATGTCCATGTCAAGCTGCCGCCCCAACGTGAACTGGTAACGACTTCAGAGGCGGGGCTCCTGACGAAAAGTGGCCTGTGCGGTAACCTAGCAACACGCCGCGCACAACACTGGCCCGGTGTTTACTTTACTCTTCATCCCAGGATGCGGGCTGCTGGTTGAGAATATAATCCTATTTGTGGTTTGCTTCTGGCATGGGCTTTTATGGTGCAGTCTCACGACATTCACCCTGCACAGAAAGCCATGGATGGATCGTGCTCTGTGCGGTGTCTCTGAAGGTTTAATCGAAAACTAAGTTTCCTGTGCCAGGTGCCTTACCAGAAAGAAACACACTGTATTGGGAGCAATGTGAAACGTGAATACAACAGAAACTGTGGTTGAAAGCTTTATTCGATATGCCATACATTTTAAGAAGATAAAATTGTAGGGGTCCCCCTAAGATAAATTAGCCAAAAAGAAATTAAACCGATATAGACAATCTCTTGCAACGGATCAACCAGCAACATTTAAAAAATTTGGAGACACCACAGATTATAAGAGGGGAGGTATCAGTCAGTAAAATTCGGAGAGCCACCTAATGCATGTGTGTTCCCAAGCGTTTGAAATGGGGTTTACAACAGAAACTCTCAAACTGCTTTTCCTGCGCAGTAGAAGATCCCAGTAATTAATACTGTGCACCACATGTTTGCACACTGACATCCTGTGTACCATATCGTCCACAGTGACAAGAACTGAGCACCGTTCCTCCACAGCTTGACACACACTGGCCCTGTTGCTCTGCTCTAAATGAAATGTACCGGGGTCTTTGAGTGCATTGAGCTCCTGTGCACAGTGTACGGTGCATGGGCTCGCCGGACAGTTGCCCGGGGGACCCACGAGCATAGGGGCCCAATGCAGACCAGAATTGAACACTAATTTTCCGTTAAACATTTTTATGCCTGTGAGTGGTAGTGTAGGCAGGGCCCAGTGCACTGCTTTGCCCGGGGGCCTATAATGCTGTTCATATGGCCCCCAGCCTGTGCATCACATCCTGCACACCAATAGGCAATGTGTGCCATATCCTCCACGGTGAAAAAAGGTGCACCACATAATCCACAGTGAGAAACACCGTTAACCATATCCTCCACAGTGAAAAACAATCACTGATAAGCACTGTGCACCATATCCTCCACAATGATAACATGTGCACCATATGATTTGCAGTGAGAAACACTGTGCACCATATCCTCCACAGTGAAAACTACGATCTATTGTGTTCTCTTCTATCCTAAGTGGAAACTGAATACGACACCAAAGAACCTATTGTGTTTTCTGTGAATTATATTCTCTGCAGCAATTATTTCTGTGCACCATACCCTCCTTAGTGATAAACAACCTGAACCATAACCTCCACAGTGATAAACAATGGGCACCACAACCTCCAAAGTAAAAAAAACACTGTGTCCGGGGTTCTGCACTCTCCCAAGTGGAGCATGAACACAACATCAATGCATATATTGAGTTTCCATTGTACTATATTCTCTGAATTGATTACCAATTTGTAGCAGTTTCACGGTGAGAACCAAACTGGACCAAGTGCTCACCTCTCCTAAGTGAACAGTGAATACACAATAGTTTTGCATATTGAGTTTCCTGTGCACCATATTCCTCAAAGCTCTACAGAACGTGCATCATATCCTCCACAGTGATAAACCTTGTGCACTATATATCCCACAGTGAGAAACACTGCACACCATAGCCTCCACACAAAAGCGCACTGTGTCAGGCTCTCTGTACTCTCCTTAGTGAAACATGAACACATCATCTAAGTATGCACTGAATTCCAAGCTTAGTACATCCTCCTCAGTGATTAAAAGAAACAAAGTGGACCAGGCGGGCTCCGCTCCTAAGTGAACCGTGAATTCAAAAGAACTTCATACATTGATTTTCCAGTGCACTATATCCTTCACAATGATGAACAATATGCACTATAAATTCAACAGTGAAAAAAACTGTGCACCATATCCCCGCATAGTGAAAAACAGTCTGGATCAGGCACTCTAGGGCAGACGCGGCCCGTGCAGGTAAGGGCGGTGGAACCTGGTGGGGGTGATTTCAACGGACGCTGGTGGGGGAAAATTAAGGATTTATTTAATTTTCCCTCGTCATCGTCTATCAAAATCTCACCCACTGGGCACCACTGCCCCACTGCTCTTACCAGCACTGGCCGCTGCTGCTCCAGGGTGGAATGTGATTAGCGCAGAAATGCGTTTGTTGAGTGTCTTATGCACCATATCCTGCACAGTGAGAAACATTGCACCATATCCTCACAACGGAAAACATTGCACACTTCCACAGTGAGAAACACAGCGTCATATCTTCACAATGGAAAACTCTGTACAACTCCACTGTGAGAAACACCGCACCATATCCTCACAATGGAAAACCCTACCCACTTCTACAGTGAGACACCACGCGTCATATCTTCACAATGGAAAACTCTGTACACCTCCTTCACAATGGAAAACTCTGTACACCTCCACAGTGAGAAACACTGCATCATTTGCTCACAATAGAAAATTGTGTTCAACTCCACAGTGAGAAACACCGCGCCATATCCTCACAATGGAAAACACTGGACAACCTCACAATGAGAATCACCACACCATCTCCTCGCAATGGAAAACTCTGTACAACTCCACAGTGAGAACCACCGCACCATATCCTCACAATGGAAAACACTGCACACTTCCACAGTGAGAAACACCGCACCAAATCCTCACAATTGAAAATACTAACCCACTTCCACAGTAAGAAACACTGCACCATATCATCACAATGGAAAACTCTGTAAACCTCCACAGTGAGAAACACCGCACCACCTCCTCACAATGGAAAACTCTGTACAACTCCATTGTGAGAAACACCGCACTAAATCCTCACAACGGAAAATACTGCCCACTTCACAGTGAGAAACACCGTACCAAATCCTCTCAATGGAAAATACTGCCCACTTCCACAGTGAGAAACACCGCACCATAACCTCATAAGGGAAAACATTGTACATCCTGACAGTGAGAAATACTGCACCATATCCTCACAATGGAAAACACTGCACACTGCCACAGTGAGAAACACTGCACTAAATCCTCACAATCGAAAATACTGCCCACTTCCACAGTGAGAAACACAGCACCATATCCTCACAATGGAAAACTCTGTTCCACTCCACAGTGAGAACCACCGCACCATATTCTCACAATGGAAACCACTGTACACCCTCACAGTGAGAAACACCGCACCATATCCTCACAATGGAAAACTCTCAACACCTTCACAGTGAGAATCACAGCACCATATCCTCACAAAGAAAAACTCTGTACAACTCCACAGTGAGAAACACTGCACCATATCCACACAATGGAAAACCCTGTACACCTCCATAGTGAGAAACACGCAGGATGGCACCTCTACTCTTCTAAGTGGAACATCAGTGCAACAGAAAATCATACATTAGGACAATTTACGAATTTCTGTAGAACTTTGTTGGGTATGTAGATGTAGACCCAAGACTGCCCAAAGCTTATCACCGACACGGAGTCACCATTATTGCGCTAAATTAAATCACTAACTTTAACCACTTGCTACATCAGTGACATCAGAGGGGCATTCTGCGTCTTGCTTACCTCCAGCACAGAGAACAAACGCAGCACTTATCACACCACAGAAATATGAAATCCTGTGCGTGTTTCCAATATAATTAATGTACCCAACAACAGTTCGTCACACCATTATTAAAAATCACTGTGGATTCCAGGGTGACATTCAGGAGCTGCTGTTGCCTATCTCTTATGGATATCTTATTAAATAGATAAGTGGATATCTCTATCTCCCACCTATCCTCCACCCTAAGGCCACTTCTGCACAGTAGCTACTAAATCCCTCTTATACCAGTTCCCTTTGAGCGTTAATGCACTCCTGTCCTTTCACTTACTCACCCTTCTTACTTTTCCATAGTTACCTCCCGTTCTACCGTCACTCGGTGCCTGGTCAGCCCAACCGGCCACCCATCCGAGCCGTGCCAGTCACTCCTTGTCCTTACTCTTGCAGAGGTTCAGTCAGATATGTCCCTACCGCTATTGCCAGGATACCAAGTGCCCGGGCTTGTCGCAGACACTGCAGGTCTGCAGTAGGAAGCGCAGAAGGATCTGGGGATTTACTACTTATTGATGGGGACAACGTTTTCAGTAACCTTTCGAAGTTTGGGAACCAGATGGTGGAATAAAAACTAAGCTTAGCAGTTGGGGTAGCCACACTCCCACTTTCTAAACAGTATGCTTGCCTTACAAAAACACACCATATATAAATTAAAAATTGAATAAACCTTCTGTCAACTCGAAGGCTCTAACTTATGTTCACAAAATGCCACAATTTCCTCCATGCAGCCAAGCTGAAATTTAGTGTGTACAGTTAACAAAAATAAAACATTTTCAATAACCACCCATTTAGAAGCAAGATAAATAGTTGGGAGGTAGTTTACAAAAGGATCAAAATTCTACCGAACACTGACCTACGCCATGCTCTCCATCCGTTACAGGAAGACAGTGATTCAGGCTTAAATAATGTCTAGACTGGTCTACGTTATTTCCTTGTATCTCGGCCTCCCTGAATATCTTTTGGGCCGGCTACAAGTGATCCAGAACGCAGCAGCTAGAGCCATCTTTTTGACAGGCTCTAGAACTCATACCACCCAGCTCCTGTCTTCACTTCATTGGTTTCTGGTACGGAAAAGAATTCAGTTTAAAGCCCTGGTTCTGGTTTTTAAAGCCTTCCATAAGATTGGAGCCCCTTATCTTAGGGACAGAATTCAGCCTTATTTCTCCCAGCGCATCCTGAGATCTTCATACCAACTTTTGATTGCCACTCGCAGGGTGAGTGTCTCGGACTGGAGGCAGATCTTTTCATGCAGATCCTCACGGCTTTGGAATAGCCTCCCTCTCTCTATCAGACAGAGCCCTGATCTCCTGACCTTCAGGAAAAGTCTTAAAACGTGGGTCTTCCAGTTGTGGGCCGTTTGATAGTGGTCTGCTTTGCCCTATGTTACATGACGTATGGCTGTTTTCAGCGCCGGGACACACCAGGGAGTAGCCATGAGCTTTATAAATACGCACTAACATAACATAACACTGAAGTAGCTTTACAATCAAAGAGGTTTATGCTAAAGGTCTGTGGGTCTTCTTAGATCTTCTGATGCATTTCATACGGTGGACCAAGGGTTCCTATTCATAGTCAGTGGCAAGAGTAGTTGTGTGACCTGCTTCCAGATCCTTTCTGAGTGGCTTAAATCAAGCATTAAATGTTATCTTTTCGTCCAATAATGTAGACATGAGATGTGGAGTTCCGCAAGGCTCCCAATGATCTCCTATCTTTAAAGTTTACATGCAACCACGTATGAATGTTATGTCGGGCAACGGTCTCCGGTGTCATTCATACTCAGATGATACACCTTGGTTATGGTACCAGCGGGGAGAATGAACTTCAGAGTTTTCTTTTATGTTCTAAGCTCACTGAGTCCTGATGTCTCAGAGCTGGACAAAACCTTAATAGGACACCAGTAAAAAGGGAGAAACAATGGGAATTCTTTGTGTGATGACTCCCTTTCAATGACATCACAGTTTCTACTTTAAGTAAAACCATAGTTTTTCGCATGCCCGACAGTCATTATACATCCTATTCCAGCTAAGTGGAGGCCAATCCTTATCAGGACCTCAGCATCCTTCAATTGGACTATTGTAATGCACTATACTTAGGCATATCATGAGGGAGCACTGCCAGATTACAACAAGCCCAAACTGCCCATCAGCTGACTTGGGGTCCAGGGAAAATAGATCACATTACTGCAGCAAAATGAAACCCACATTGACTTCCTGTGGATTCTAGAATCCAGGATAAGTGTCTTAATATCACAGACAAAGATCTCTTCTGGGTTGCTGTTGGGACACAGTTATCTGCCATGCTCCTGTAAGGATCCTGTGTACTGCCAATAAGAACCTGGTGCCCTCTTCCTACCTTAATTTGTCACCTTTGGGGGTGAGATATTCGGGTACTCTCCGAGCTTGTCTGGAATAATGTCTCTGACTCCTTTTGCACTGTAGGACATTTATTGAAATTCAATCAAGAGTTGAAAACGTACTTATTCCAAACCTATTAAGCAAGTTTTCATTCTGTACAGAGCCTCGAGACAGCCTTGGTTGTACGCGTGCTCCATAAATGTTTGAATAACTATTGATTGCTTTTTTATTTTTTTTGTGAATGTTGCATTGGAATATCCCAATGTCCAGGCATGAAGTATCTGCTATATTATTTTGCTTGTGAGAGATGAGATATGTAGAAAATAGATGTCTAAGGGCGTCATTTTGAGTGCCCCAGAATGATCCCTGCTGTTTCCCTGATCCCAAACTTACATTACCATTAAAAGGGATCCGTGCAATCGCATCAGCATGGAAATAAGGGAGATTAGACATTTTTGGGAATTAAAGGCAGCAGCCAGTGTTTTCATGCTGAATCTGATTTGTATTCCCAGGGGTTCCACACAATTCTCAGCTGCTTTTAGCAGCAAACATCTGTGTGAGGAACACCACAATGTGAAATCCCAATGAGGCCTGTAACTTCCATTATTGGTCGCATAGGGATTACTGGATGCTCTCACAATGAGGTCCTAAAATGATGCCGGCTCGTGATTGGTTGTGTGGAGTCTAAGACACATACTCGTTAGAATCGGATAGTCAGGCAAGGATGGAACCAGAGCTCAGGGTTCCTTTCGAAATGTGGTTGGGAGCTAACAGTTGTATCTAGCCCTATGAATATTACCCCGTTTTAGCACGCCTTATGCAGCGGGTTAACCCTTGGAGCTTTCTGCATACAGGTTTATAGTTGGAATATTCTAAGTGATTGCTCACTGGTGTCTTTGGTTGGGAATAAGTGAATATTAAAGAAGGACAAGAATAAACAATACTCATTTTAAGATGGATTGTATCGTTCTACCAAAATGCAATTGAGAAATATGTTTTTCCTACCACACTGACAGGTCTCAGACACAGGGCACGCATTTGCCAGAAGTATAAATAGAATACTACCTTTCAGAATTAGGGAGCAGTACAGCAATGGTTTCCTGAGGCACAGACCATTTGAAACAGCAAAATGTCAATACGCTGAGGTGCCTCTTAATGAGACCGCTTGCATGGTGGACTGCTTAGCATCTCTTTCTGTTTAAATTTACTATTTTCAGCTGCAGATCGAAATACTCTCTAGCTTGAAAAACGGCTATGGGCCACCCTCAGTATGATATACCGTAAAACACACATAATCACTCCCGTAGGACTTACTATTATCTACAAAACGATGTTACACCTCAGAAGAGGGCCAGGTGGCTGGGTGCAGAACACAATGCTATTTACAGGTTTGGGTTGAAAAACAGATGTGGAAAGGGACATTCCAAATGCCAATGAGATACAGTAGGGGAGCATGCTTCCCTTTGAGTTATGCCACGCACGGCATTACTACAAAGTTACTTCTACTGTGTCTTTTCACTACAGTAGTTTTGTCCTCATATTTCATCAAAAGATTTACAGGAGGGAGGTGACGGGTTTAATAACTAGATATAGAGTAAGGGGTTTGACGAAAATAAATTTTTCCAGAACATACATCCCTGTTTACATATAGATTTTATAGAAACAAACGTATTGTATACAACAGCCGTTACTAACACTCAATTTATTGATGCTCAATTTGCCACCCTCAGAAGGAAGGATGAACGTGTTGGTTTTGCCAGGATTCAATTTCTAGATCGGTTGACTGGTCACAGCTTAAGTCAGTAGCAAGTGCCTAACTCACTGAGCTAGCTTTCTAATAAAGTGATGCCCTTATGACAGCACAATGTGTGTTGAAAGAGAGAAACTTTGATTTGAACCTTGGTCTTCAGCGTTCAAGACCACCACCAAATCCACCCAGACAACAACTCCTCCGAAGGGCCAGCTACTATTTTGTTTAATGCTAGACTTAGTGCAATACATTTTCTTTATACATTTTACTTAGCCCTGGAATACAAAGAAGCATTTGTTAAACTAAAAGATGCAACTGTGGATGTAATATAAATGAAATGTCACTGGCTTGTAGTACCATGCACCACGTCTGTGTGTTGAGTGGTTCTTCTAATATCGGAGCTGTGCGCATGAGGGAATTTTGCAAATCAATACCCTGGATTAGATGTCAACTGTATTCTAACTTTATGAAATCACAAAGTTCATACATTATTTCAAAGATTGGAAAACAGCCAGTGAACTCCGCCCAGAGCTCAAGTACTATCCCAAAGTATGATCTAATGGAGAAAAAATGCAGGTGAGGATGATGAACACACACTGCAGATGAAAATCACGTGAGAGTGAAAACAAAGACCTCTTGTTCAGGCCACGGCTGTGGCGATGCGGACGAAAGGATGCGTTGAATTATTCTCGCATGAGCTGCATTGCGATGACTTCATGTTTTAATGGAAAAATAAAGACCTTGGCTAAGTCTCTAGCCACACCTGGGCTTACCTGTGGGTTGGCAGCCATGATGGTGTAATTCCCGTCGTCGTCCAGGGTGGAGGCCGTGATGCTGAGTGAGCAGGTACCCTCCGGCTCTCTCTCGATCCTATAGTGCTCGCTTCTTATAGAGATCTGCTTGCCGTCTTTGAACCAATAGATCTGCAGGGCGGAACAAAAGGAGGCGCTAACTCAGGCAAAGAGAATAGCTCATCGGTGGGCTTTGCTCCTCACATGGGCAGCAGGGTGCCTAGGGAGAGCCATCAGCTGCCTCAGAGAGCCCCATCCAGAGCAACAGTGGCATACCACAAACAAACAAAGGCCTGACATCATCCAAATCAGCAGCTATTTTTATAGAACAAATGGACTGATCACCCCTAGTAGTCTAACCCTCAGCAGCCCTGCATGAAGGGCTTCCTTTCCTTTTACAAAACACCTGGCCTACTCAGCCTCCAACTAACCCTCTGCGGCTAGGGGCTTGAGGCCGAATAGTGTCTGACGAACTCCTCCCTCACTCTTCTCATTCCAATGACCCCACAAAGTAGTAATTTGGTTCTCCTTTTTTCCAGCAATATGAAGTAATCAAAGGAAGATACAATCACTCCATAGAAAGCACCAAATAAATAAACATAGCACTTTGGTGTGATGTCTACCTTATGGTACCACACATGGATAACGCAGGATGTAACGTACCCTCGCGGGAGCTAGGCTGGAGATGTTGCAAGATCTGCCCTGCTCCCTATACAGTACCACCACAGAGAACTCTCTCATCTCACAGACGAGCTCACAATTACTTGTTTGAGCCAGAAGATTGTTCAGTTCTCCACTCTGCTCCACTCACCCCTCTACCCCCCAGATATCCTCTATCAGTTAAGTCGACAATCTGAGACAGGAGTCTACCCCGAGAACCTAATGGACCAGAGGAACTGGTGATTGTGGCGCACTAACATTTGCATAGAATGAATAATGTTTTCCTTGCTTCTGTAAGGCATCTCACACCCTCGACCCCTCTGCCATGGCACAGGCTTCTTAGGATTCAGGAAATGCCTACAACCCATTTATGTGAATGCGAGTGGAACTCCTGGAGCCAATGACCGTCCTCTACAACAAGCTGTCACTGTGCAAATGATGACCTCACCGCTGGTCCCTTGCCACCTGCCTCAACCCCCCATGCACAGGGCTTTGAAGCACCATTAAGATCTCAGTCAAAGCATTACATCAAATAGATTATTATTTTGTAGGTAAACGAAGGAAGGGAATCACCTGGAGCAACATTACTTAAAGAGCAGTACCATTGGGCTGGTAGGGAAAGTAGGACAGAGGTGGCACTTGGAAGCAGTTCTGATGTTTGACAATCCATTTAATTCATATTAGGGAGCAACTCTTTATCCCTGAACCATATTTCTAAAATGCAAATGTGGAAACTCTTTAATTCCAAATGACAATTGCTTCAGAATTACATAACAGATGGGGCACTATGGCACAAAGACACTATCCCTGGTGGTATTGTCTAAGAGCCCTGCTAGAGGGGCATCGTCAGGCTTTAGAGCTGAAAACGAGAGATGTGTAAGACGTGCCCAAACAGCACAAAATCCGGGTATCTCCCCTCCCCATAGTGGTTACTCTTTCGGAAACGTTGCCCAACTCCTAGATGACAACACCTTCTAGCACTATTTAACGATATCCAGAAATAGAGGGTTGAAGATGACTTGTGGGCGATGCAGACTGTCCTTCCTGGTAACTGGACAGGACCCTTCAGACTGAAGGTGTCATTTGTAGACACAGTCCTCACTTCAGAGTCCATAGAAACTCAGAAAATGTACTATAGAGAGGCATCTCTCCTCACATTGTGGGCTTTATGTCTTATCGAAGCATTCCCAGAGTGCCTCTTACAGATAATAGTTTAATGACAAGTTGATACCACAAATAATGGGTAATTAGCAGAAAGTAAGAGCCATCCTGGTCAGCCTTGGACTGACCTCTACTTAAACATTCCCTACCTTCTCCTCTCTTCATTATTGAGGGCTTCTCCCAGCCTCCTTTTACCCCTGGTCAATGATAAAACCAATACGGTCTACATTACTGCCACAGAAAATATCACACAGGGAGTCCTTCTCGTTCTGTAAACTGCTACCCCCACCACTAGCCCCAGTGTGACACATGGTACCTATTTTAACCGGAACATCCACTATCTCATCTTAATGAATATACTAACCCTATGCATAGTACTTACATCAGCATACCAAAGCGATGTGAAGTGCCTACAAAGTGATAATATACGAACATAAAAATAACATGCTTACAGGTATGTCCGAAGAAGCCCAAAAAATACAAGCAAGTGTAATATTACTCCCAAAATTGTGCATGTCGCCCACCAGTAGCATGTCTTTAAACTGTGGGGAGGTTCCCCTGCTCACCTTTGCCTTTGGATTCCCGGACACCTTGCTTGTGAATGTGACTGGCATGCCCTCGAAGATTTTGTAATGCTTTAGCTTCACCTCAAACTGAGGGGCCACCCCGTTATCAATCGGCTCATCTTGGTGCTGCACCTCATCGTCCGACTCTTCCGCGGGGGTTCGTTCAAGGCGGTACTCGATTTCGCTGATCAACCTCTGTTCGAAGCTTGAGACTTTGTACTCCTGCATAACACGAAAGGTGGGATCAGTGTGTGATGCCTTTCACACCGCAGCGGATGCACACACCAAACAGGATCAATCCTTGCCTCGTCACCAGAGAACTTCACTTACTTCCATAAAACTGCACTACAAGTGACTAAAAGCTAAGTGAGTGTCGGCAATCTAACAAAGATCGTTTTTGTCCTGAACACCTTCAGGAAGACCCTCAAGACCTGGCTCTTCGGCTAAACAGATCTGCAGACTCCCCCCACTCCCCTCTCAGCGCCTTGAGACCCTCACGGGTGAGTACCGCGCTTACAATTCCCTGATTGATTGATTTGTTATGTGATAAAAAAAAGTGGTGGAAATAGAAATAATGGCCTCGAAGAACTCTACAAATTAGTACTCATATCTATCAACGGCCTGCCTCATATTTGATATAATAATACCCACATTTCACAGCAGGCGGGGATACTACAGCAATAGTTGACTATTCCAGCTCTCCAGAGCAGGATTGTTGGACCATTAATTGACAGTAGCAGCACCTCTGCCACAGCTGCAATACTTTTAAGAACCGACACATATGCCGCTGCTGTTGTACAATTAATGTACTCTCAACACTGGTGTTGTTCTCGTCATGCTGCGGAGCTAGCACATCTCTGCATGCTGCTACTCTTTCATGTCAATCAACAAAAGAAGGTATTGGGTCCTGTCACTGACCAGCCTGGACCTCAACAATCGCTAAACAGAACAAAGTGGCTAATCAGGTTTGTTTTATAATTAGTTAAGACACACTCAGCCAGTTTGTACTTGTGGCTCACGCAGTACAAACTGGCTGAGTGCGTCTTAACTAATTATAAAACAAACCTGATTAGCCACTTTGTTCTGTTTAGCTACTCTTTCATGTGGCACCACCAGCAGATCTCAGTAGGACTGCTATCGTTTTAAAGAAACTACAATGGCGACACTCTTGAGACCTGGTATACTGGTAATGGGCCATTGAAGAACAACTCAACATGGAAGCTGATAAATTATGAATAAATAATCGTGCATGTCCAACATGTTTAATTTAACAAACATCCAGAATTACACTTTACCTTTCACAGGTCACTGCATGACAGCAAAAGATATGTATTGTAGAGGGGCCCCGCTTTGGGAATCAGACCACATCCACATCCACCAGATAACCCTCACGCGAATCAACAGAGCACAGCAGCCACTAGCTCACACCTTTAGTCTACTGAAACATAATCGTGTCACCCTCACTTCAGCTACTCAATTCATGCAATTAAATTCTACCAAACCCCAACACTAACTGAGGCACTGAGACAAGTCTCCACGGTGAAGAGCGCATTGGGACCTATCTGTGGCATAGACTGGATGAGAATGGGCCTTTTCTCCTGGGAGCTGAAATGAATCTGGGAAGCAGCGAGGGGATAGGTGCTGTGCACTGGTGACGTCTTCGGGCACGCCCCCTGCTTCCCACCCATCTCTCTGTGCCAGAAGATCCCCTATGCCTTGTACCACGTCTGCAGCAGAACACTCGGCCTACCGGCAGAGGCTCCTGCCATGAGTCAGGGTGGCAGCAATCAGGTGTTGCACTGGTACCCTGCCAGAACAGTTTCAGTTAATCAAACCTCTGTCAGGATTACTGCCAGAGTAGAGACAGCTCTGTCCAGCTCAAGGCGTGCATTCGTCCTAAAAATAAAATACTCTGGTATTAGTTTTGTTGTGTATTTTGATTATGCGTAACTTAGCAATCACTGATGTTGGCAAGCATCCAGGTTTCATTTTCTCCTGAGAAGTCTCGGCCTCTGAGCAATTTGGGAAACATTTCTTCAAGCTTAAGGAGCGTTTATGCTTTTAAAACTGTCAGATGGAGTTATATTGGATAATAGATGGGAAGGAGAGGTACTTTCTGCAGACTGAAGTAAACAACACATCAAATGAATTACCAAAATTATATTTCCGATATAGACTTTCTTAAGAATAAAGAGTTCTATAAGTAGATCATTGCCAGCAATGGAAGTGCATTCAGGATATAGGTCAGTGAAAATTAACTTGATGTCTTTTATGATTTAATTACACTCATTATTTATGTGGCTGTACCTGGAAACCAAAAGAAACATTCCT
Organism: Lissotriton vulgaris; assembly: GCF_964263255.1. Lineage (NCBI taxonomy): Eukaryota > Metazoa > Chordata > Amphibia > Caudata > Salamandridae > Lissotriton > Lissotriton vulgaris. The sequence continues at coordinate 1,935,069,010 of NC_141689.1, read as the reverse complement.
CGGAAACCAGGAAGCAAGCATTTAAATCAAAACGAGATGAATTACACTCTCTGTGCCCCGTGAAGCGTGGGTGTATTGTTGGCTTCCATACATGTGGGAGACGCCTTTCCCTGTGTGTTTTAGTGCATTATTGAGCTACTCAATGAATACTGATATGAAAGTCACTTCAACGGATCCTTCTCTGAAGGCTGTACACGACAGTGTACCACATTCGTCCAAGATGTACCACATTCATGCACTACTACTACATTCTTTCACTATGTACCACATTCTTCCACCTTGTACCACATTTTTCACTGTGTATCACATTCTTCCACTGTGTACCACATTCTCCACTGTGTACCACATTCTCCACGGTGTATCACATTCTTCCACCGTGTACCACATTCTTCCACTGTGCATCACATTTTCCATTGTGTTACACATTCTTCCACCTTGTACCACTTTATTCCACTGTGTACTAGATTCTCCACTGTGTATCACATTCTTCCACTGTGTACCACATTCTTCCAATGCGTACCACATTGTCCACTGTGTATCACATTCTTCCACTGTGTACCACATTCTTCCACTGTGTATCACAGTCTTCCACTGTGTCCCACATTCTTCCATTGTGTAACACATTCTTCTACCTTGTACCACATTTTTCCACCTTGAACTGCATTCTTCCACTGTGTACCACATTCTTCTACCTTGTACTGCATTCTTCCACTGTTTACAACACTCTTCCACTGTGTACCACATTCTTCCAATGCGTACCACATTTGCCACTGTGTATCACATTCTTCCACTGTGTATCACATTCTACCACTGTGTACCACATTCTTCCATTGTGTAACACATTCTTCTACCTTGTACCACATTTTTCTACCTTGAACTGCATTCTTCCACTGTGTACCACATTCTTCTACCTTGTACTGCATTCTTCCACTGTTTACCACATTCTTCCACCTTGTACCACTTTCTTCCACTGTGTACTAGATTCTCCACTGTGTATCACATTTTTCCACTGCGTACCACATTTTCCACTGTGTATCATATTCTTCAACTGTGTTCCACATTGTCCACTGTGTATCACATTCTTCCACTGTGTACCACATTCTTCCACTGTGTGTCACATTCTTCCATTGTGTAACACATTCATCTACCTTGTACCACATTTTTACACCTTGAACCGCATTCTTCCACTGTGTACCACATTCTTCTACATTGTACTGCATTCTTCCACTGTGTACCACACTCTTCCACTGTGTATCACTTTTTTCCACTGTGTACCACATTCTTCCAATGCGTACCACATTTTTCACTGTGTATCACATTCTTCAACTGTGTTCCACATTGTCCACTGTGTATCACATTCTTCCACTGATGACCAGATTCTTCCACTAAGTACCACATTACTCCACTGTGTACCACATTACTCCACTGTGTACCACATTCTTCCATGTTGTAACATTCTTCTACCTTGTACCACATCTTTCCACCTTGAACCGCATTCATCTACTGTGTACCACATTCTTCTACCTTGTACTTCATTCTTCCACTGTGTACCACACTCTTCCACTGTGTACCACACTCTTTCACTGTGTATCACATTCTTCCACTGTGTACCATATTCTTTCACTGTGTAACAAAATCTTCAATTGTGTACCCTATTCTTCCACCTTGTACCGCATTCTTCCACCTTGTAACGCATTCTTTCACTGTGTATCGTATTATTCCCACTGTGCTGGACCCAGATTATGACGCTAGAGGCTATCTCATTCTTGCCTGAATAAGGTCTACAAATCAAGTGCAATTTGCTCCTGATTATAGTGCTAATGCTTCCGATTTAAACTAGGTAAAACCTGCCAAAATTTGTGGGGCACAGGGGCAATGATGATGTGTGAAAGGCTGGTTTGTGCACTGCACTACGAATGGATTAAGTGATACACAATTTGGATCAATTCTGAGGTGTGACACGGGAAATTGGGTGCCAATTGCACACCTGACAGCCACCCCAGACAACTGAGGCCACCCTTGTCATATAGTGACTGTTAGACCTGGCATCCTTGGTGCGGTTTCCCCTGACATTTTGCTTCAACCCCCTATATTTTCAACTATGTGTTGGATTTCGCTTTTTCTTGTTTAGGTACTCTGGGCACTTTGCCACTGCTGATCAGTGCCAAAGTGCAAGTGCTCCCTGTGTAAATTGTAATTCTGTTAAGTTCTCCTTGATTGGCATATTTGATTTACTAGCTAGTTCCTAGTAAAGTGCACTGTGTGTGCCCAGGGTCTGTAAATCAAATGCTACTAGTGGGCCTGCAGCACTGATTGTGCTACCCACACAAGTAAGCTTTCAAATATGTCTCACACTTGTCACTGCAGCATCTGCACACCCAAATTGTAAGTGCCATGTCGACCTGGCAAGTGCACCCACTTCCCAGGCCCTAACTTTCCCTTTTCATACATGTAATGCACCCCAAGGTAGGTTAAAGGTACCCCCATGGGCATGGTGCAGTGTATGTAAAAGGTAGGACATGTACTTCTGTGTTTTACATGTCCGGATAGTGAAATACTGTATATTTAGTTTTCACTATTGCAAGGACTTTCTCTCCCATAGGCTATCACTGGAGCTGCCTTGTAACATTTTACAAGAGTAACTTTCAATTGGGAACAGCTAGAGATTTGGAGTTTGGGCTCTCTGAACTCAGAATTTATTAACACACCGTTTAGTGAAGGTGTTTTTTAAGTTGTGTGTTTGGAAATGCCACTTTTAGAAAGTGGGCATTTTCTTATTTAACCATCCTGTGTGGCTCTGCCTACTTGCGGATTTACCGTCTGGTTGTGGACTGACAGGGGCTGTTAGTGCATTCACTCCAGATACCCACACAAAGGGAGGCTTGCCCTGCAGTATGGAGACCCTCACCAGCATACAAGTGCAATGCCTTGAATAACTTTATTGGCATCCTAGGTATAAGGGTGGCCATTTTGGAGGTTTCCTTTGCTATATGGTCACTGTTACAAATGTAGGATGGACATCTATGGTTTAAGGTGACATTTCACGTCTTATCGCAGCCCACCCTCACATATGGTGGTGGTCCTTGAATACTGTGGCCACCCTGTGAATACTGTAACCGCATCCGTGATTTGAAGGGTATCTCTGACAAAGGTGTGGCCATGATTGACAAGAAGTTGGCTACCCCGGCACTGTCTACTCTCAGCCTCTGATTGGTATCTCTGATTGGTCTATCTCTGGTCTGTAGTTCCCACCTTTGACTTATAGTTCAGATCTTGACACTTTTGAAGCTTACTAGCCTCCACTGGATGACAAGGGGTAAGGCAAAGTCTACGTATAGACTGGGCTTGTCAACTCTCGAATAGTAAAAAACAGTCTAGTTTTCAGAGTGACCAACAATTATGTGCACAATCTCAACTGAAATGTACATTACAAAATGTTTTGACTTAAACATATTCTTCATAGATACCCTGAAAGACTGACTGGATTTTTTTACTGCCTCGGACTTCAAGAAGCCCATCTCTAACCTACATTATCATAGCCAACTGGGTTATGTTTTAAGTAGCTTTAAAGATAGACATCTGCTCTTCTCAACAGATGGTGCTATTGATATCAGTTCTTAAATTGAGATTGTCTAGCGATTAAGAGTATCGTAGTTATCCAAAAACTCATTTGTACAAATAAATGATATTGGCCTGGACGTTGAAGGTGCAGTACAGAGGGCATGATATGTGTTTGCAGTTTTCATCCATTTTAACATATTAATGCACTGAGAATTTAAAGTTAACAATCATTTCTTTAAGTTTATTATATTATAGAGATGTTCCACATCTTCCATGGCATCATGTGACCTAGCTAAGCCAAACCAAAAATCAACCCAATCTTCCTCCTCCATCCTCTTCCTCTGGCCTCTCCCACTCACAATCGAAACATAAAGGAAGAGCAGATGCACCTACCTATCTGCCATCCCAAAGAAACCAGGGATCAGGGTAGTGACAATATGAGGGGAATGGTCGGATGTAAGTAATGGAATGAGCAACCGGTGAGCACCCCCACCCACCTCGCCGGACACACACTCGACGCCATCTTCTCATCCAGAAAAGACATTGACTTCAGCCACGCCACAGAACTCCACTGGACGGACCACAGATGCATCCACTTCACCTTCAGAAGAACGACGATCCACCACCACCAGCAACAGGTTGCTCGAAGAAGCTGGAACAAGATCACAGCCGACCAGCTCGCCGCTTCCCTGAGCCAGCACCCTCCGGCCAGCTCAGCGAACCCCAGCCAGGCCGCCGACAACCTCACGAAGTGGATCAGCAAATGCGCGGACGAACTCGCCCCACTGAGGACCCCGCCCAGCAGACCCGGCAGTAAGAAAGCCCCATGGTTCACCGACGAACTCAAGAGCTCCAAGAAGAACTGCCGAGCCCTCGAGAAAGTCTGGAGAAAGGAACCCACACCGGACAACAGGACCACCCTCAAGCTCGCCACCCGGAAACACCACCAACTGATCCGCACCGCCAAGAAAACGGCTTTCAAGAACCGACTGGACAACAACGCACACAACTGCAAGGAACTCTTCAACATCGTGAAAGAGCTCTCCAACCCCAACGCCGGAAACAACGACATCACCCCATCGTAAGACCTCTGCAACTCCCTCGCCTCCTACTTCCACAACAAGATCGCGGACATACACAACAGCTTCAGCACCCTTCCGACCCACGCCACGACCACAGTAACGCCGCCCACCACCACCCTCCGAACCTGGACCCCGATCAGCACCGAAGACACCGTCCGCGTGATGAACTCCGTCCACTCCGGATCTCCGACCGACCCCTGCCCTCACCACGTCTTCAACAAGGCCGACACTGTCATCGCACCCCACCTGCGGGACATTATCAACACCTCATTCGACACTGCCACCTTCCCCGAGAGCTGGAAGCACGCCGAACTCAGCGCTCTACTCAAGAAACCTACGGCAGACCCCACCGAACTCAAGAATTACCGCCCCATCTCTCTACTCCCGTTTCCAGCCAAAGTCATCGAGAAAACCGTCAACAAACAGCTGGCCGCCTTCCTCGAGACGAATGGATCCCTCGACCCATCGCAGTCCGGATTCCGTGCCAACCACAGCTCCGAGACCGCCCTCATCGCCGCCACCGACGACATTCGAGCCCTGATGGACAACGGAGAAACAGCGGCCCTCATCCTCCTAGACCTCTCCGCTGCTTTCGACACGGTCTGCCACCGCACCCTAGTACAGCGCTAGTTCCGGCAACGTCGGAATCCAGGAGAAGGCACTGGAATGGATCGCCTCCTTCCTCGACGGAAGAACACAGAGGGTCCGCCTACCACCGTACAAGTCAGAGGCCACCGAAGTCATCTGCAGCGTCCCTCAAGGATCCTCGCTGAGCCCTACACTCTTCAACGTCTACATGAGCCCCCTCGCGGCCATCGCAAGCCAACACACCCTCAACATAATCTCCTACGCCGACGACACCCAGCTGATCCTCTCCCTGACCAACGACCCCGCCGCCGCCAGAGCCAACCTGCACGAAGGGATGAAAGAGGTAGCCGAGTGGATGACGACGAGCCGCCTGAAACTGAACTCAGACAAGACGGAGGTCCTCATCCTGGGCTCCTCGCCCTCCGCCTGGGACGACTCCTGGTGGCCCCCCGCCCTGGGCACCGCACCCAAGCCGACGAACCACGCACGCAACCTGGGCTTCATCCTGGACTCCTCCCTCTCCATGACCAGGCAAGTCAACGCCGTCTCCTCGTCGTGCTTCAACATCCTGCGCATGCTTCGGAAGATCTTCTGGTGGATCCTCACGGAGACCAGGAAGACCGTCACCCAGGCCCTCGTCACCAGCCGACTGGACTACGGCAACGCACTCTACGCCGGAACCACCGCCAAGCTCCAGAAGAGACTCCAGCGGATCCTGAACGCCTCAGCCAGACTCATCCTCGACATCCCACGGAACAGCCACATCTCCGCACACCTGAGAGACCTGCACTGGCTCCCCGTCAACAAAAGAATCACCTTCCGGCTCCTCACCCACGCACACAAAGCCCTACACGATCAAGGCCCGAGCTACCTCAACAACCGAATCAACTTCTACGCTCCCAAACGCCACCTCCGATCTGCCAGCCACACCCTCGCCGCCGTCCCACGCATCCGCAGAGCCACCACAGGAGGAAGGTCCTTCTCCTACCTGGCCGCCAAGACCTGGAACTCCCTCCCTGCCGACCTGCGCCTGACCCAAGACCACCTCTCCTTCAGGAAGAAGCTCAAGACCTGGCTGTTCGAGCAGTAACAGCACCCCCCCCGCCCCCCTTCAGCGCCTTGAGACCCTACGGGTAGGTAGTGCGCTCTATAAATGTCTATGGTTGATTGATTGATTGATTGAGTATGAGTAATTGGAGTAATGAAGATAACTAGTAAGTAATCAGTGCATTACATCCTCAACCATTCCCCATCCCAGTTCCTACATAGTGAATGAAATACCACAGCAGTGAGCCCACGACCCCATCCACAACCACCACTACATAAACAACCCCCAAGCAAGCCAAGCTGCCATAGAAAAGGTAATACTGCAAAAGTAAAGGAAACACACTGGGGAAAAAAGGCAACCAACCATCCAGAAAACACAGAGCACCCCAAAACACAAGAGCGGGAGAGAAATAGAGGAAGTCAGCAGCCCAAAAGAGGCCAGCCAGTCCCCAGGATGAATGACCTCAAAGCTAGATAGTACAGGAGCAGAACGACTCAACTACACTACATACAGAGCCAAAAGGATAAGAAATATTCACAATAAGAGACCAGAATAGACAAAAAAGACAACAACCAGCTATGGGTGAAAAAGGACTTTGAAAGGAAAAGCACCAAGGTCTACAGTCAAGCACCAACCAACAGAGCCACACTAGAAGGCACCATCATCGACCAAGGTCAGAGACAGGTCTCAGGATACACAAGAGGACACCAGAAAGGCAAGAGAGAGAACCCCACGAATGGTTCACTCAGTAGAGCCGCAATAGAAAGTGAAGCAAACACCCTTAAACCTGGAGAGCCAAAGACAAGACCACTCCAAAGGAAGGAAATCCCACCAGGGACCACCATGACAAGGAGTCCCCACTGCAAGAAGAAACAAACCCAGGAGAACACTGTAGATGAGCTGAAATAAACCACAGTAGGACAGAAGACGCTCCCAGATGAAAGGGAGGTGGGCAAACCAAGGACAACTGCCTTAAAATCCTCAAGACATGAAGCCAAACCACACAAGTCCACGCAAAACCAAACAAACAGCACAGCAGGCAGAGGGAATGCCAGAAACCAAGTGCAAGAAAGAAGCCAAGAGAAAATAAACCCATCACCAATCACACCGCTCCATGGAATCGAGCAGTGGGGGAAAGGCAGAACAGCAATGCCTGTGAGAGCAAAGAGAAGCACCAAAGCACCCAGAACTCACGGTCACATCCAGTCAAAGAGGAAAAGCAGCAAGACAATCAAAGAAGGCAGGATCACCCAAACTAGCATATGTATGCGTGTATTTTCATATGCGCAATTTGTATAGCATGCACCTAGTCAAAAGACACTAGAACGCTGTACAGGGTCAAATGTAAGGACACAGTCAACAAGTGATTGTAGAGGTAGTTAGTTTGTCTCAGTCACATGGTGCAGCTGGGATGGTGGACATATCTTTATAGTGTAAGCACTGGTACGAGGAAAGGCTGTGGAGGTAATACAAGGTACTGTCAATTGGAAATCCTTTCAGAAAGCAAGGATAAAAAGGAGTAATGCAATTTCACCATTCCTGTACAGCTGTACCTTCAACATCAACACTGATGTCAGGTGCTCCCTAATCAAAACCCTCAAAATTAGTGGGAGGAGGAGAATAAAAGCCCAGCTTCGAGGTTCTTTGGATTGAATTTCTTAATGGTGGAGAGTCAAGCTTGAGCTTACAGTGATGATGGACAAGATATATCTTCCTTAACATAATTAATGTCATCATCTAACAAGACATGTGGCACTTCAGCTGTGGATTTACAGTAAAAGTTCACTGTTGTTCATTAAAATCGCAGCGTCCGCGGCCAGGGAGTCACCAGCGTCCGGTGTTGATATTGTTTATAAATAATAACTGGACACGCTGACCACATATAATGAAAATGTGGCTAATTCACGCGGGTCCAAATTTTCTAAAAGATTTGTGCGACACAAACAATAGCATCTATTTACTTACCACTATGAAGACCCATGAGCATGGCGCTGAACTTCACAACATTTACTAAATGTGACCCATACTGTGCATACCCCCTTCTTGCTGGCCTTGCATCCTTTAATACATTTTTTTTAAATGCCCATGAAGTTGCCGAAGCCTCTAGAGCTTTAGAAGTGACAATTCACAATATAATGAATACGTTGTGCTATCAATGTTCGACAATCAGTGATCAATCGAATTACAAAAGCAGGCCCATGCATGACCCAAAGCCATTCCAATTTTCATCCTAGGACCCTTTATGTGATGTACACCATGATACCTTTGATCAACCCTAACTAAGCCGTGCTGCATACGTAGGTAACAAGGAGGACAGGTAAAGAGCAGAGAAAGCGAGCATTGCACAAACTGAAATACAAGAGACAGACAAAACAGAAAGAAGAAAGCATTAACCTTTTGGTTGTCAAGATTGCTGTCTAGAGGAACATCGACAGAGGCAACTTCCTGTAAAGGCAGAAAAAAAAGAGATGAAGGATGACAGAAAATAAGAGAATTCTGACATTTCTGGTTTGAGATATGGTGGGAATAAGGAATACATGATTAAGGTACGAGCAAAAAGAGGCATGCCATGAGGGAAACAGGAGGGAAAAGATGTGCTTCAGAAAACAGCAAAGCAAGACACCAAGAAAATGAGAATTACCTTTAACTGGTCCATAGTCAGTGAAGCATGAAATGGTTATCAAGTAGGGTAGCAATGGTAGCATACTTGTCAGATGGCTATGGAAGTGTATGAGTAGGGTGGTTGTGGCAGCATACTTGTTGGGTGGTGATGGAAGTGTATGAGTAGGGTGGCTGTGGTAGCATACTTGTCAGATGGCTATGGAAGTGTAAGAGTAGGGTGGCTGTGGTAGCATACTTGTCAGATGGCTATGGAAGTGTAAGAGTAGGGTGGCTGTGGTAGCATACTTGTCGGGTGGTTATGAAAGTGTATGAGTAGGGTGGCTGTGGTAGCATACTTGTCGGGTGGTTATGGAAGTGTATGAGTAGGGTGGCTGTGGTAGCATACTTGTTGGGTGGTGATGGAAGTGTATGAATAGGGTGGCTGTGGTAGCATACTTGTTGGGTGGTGATGGAAGTGTATGAGTAGGGTGGCTGTGGTAGCATACTTGTTGGGTGGTTATGGAAGTGTATGAGTAGGGTGGTTGTGGCAGCATACTTGTTGGGCGGTGATGGAAGTGTATGAGTAGGGTGGCTGTGGTAGCATACTTGTCAGGTGGCTATGGAAGTGTATGAGTAAGGTGGCTGTGGTAGCATACTTGGGTGGTTATGGAAGTGTATGAGTATGGTGGTTGTGGCAGCATACTTGGGTGGTTATGGAGGTGTATGAGTACGGTGGTTGGTTGTGGCAGCATACTTGTCAGGTGGCTATGGTAGTGTAAGACTAGGGTGGCTGTGGTAGCGTACTTGTCGGATGGCTTTGGAAGTGTATGAGAAAGGTGGTGTGGCAGCATACTTGTCGGGTGGCTATGTAAGTGTGTGAATAGGGTGGTTGTGGCAGCATACTTGTCGGGTGGCTATGTAAGTGTATGAATAGGGTGGTTGTGGCAGCATACTTGGGGGTTATGGAAGTGTATGAGTAGGGTGGCTGTGGTAACATACTTGTTGGGTGGTGATGGAAGTGTATGAGTAGAGTGGCTGTGGTAGCATACTTGTAGGGTGGTTATGGAAGTGTATGAGTAGGGTGGTTGTGGCAGCATACTTGTCGGGTGGCTATGGAAGTGTATGAGTAGGGTTGTTGTGACAGCATACTTGTCGGGTGGCTATGAAAGTGTATGAGTAGGGGGTTGTGACAGCATACTTGTCAGGTGCCTATAGAAGTGTATGAGTAGGGTGGCTGTGGTAGCAATCTTGTTGGGTGGTGATGGAAGTGTATGAGTAGAGTGGCTGTGGTAGCATACTTATTGGGTGGTTATGGAAGTGTATGCGTAGGGTGGTTGTGGCAGTATACTTGTCAGGTGGCTATGGAAGTGTATGAGTAGGGTGGTTGTGGTAGCATACTTGTCAGGTGGCTATGGAAGTGTATGAGTAGGGTGGCTGTGGTAGCATACTTGTTGGGTGGTTATGGAAGTGTATGCGTAAGATGGTTGTGGCAGTATACTTGTCGGGTGGCTATGGAAGTGTATGAGTAGGGTTGTTGTAACAGCATACTTGTCGGGTGGCTATGGAAGTGTATGAGTAGGGTGGCTGTGGTAGCATACTTGTTGGGTGGCTATGGAAGTGTATGAGTAGGGTGGCTGTGGTAGCATACTTGTCGGGTGCCTATAGAAGTGTAAGAGTAGGGTTGTTGTGACAGCATACTTGTCGGTGGCTATGGAAGTGTATGAGTAGGGTGGTTGTGACAGCATACTGGTCAGGTGCCTATAGAAGTGTATGAGTAGGGTGGCTGTGGTAGCATACTCGTCGGGTGGCTATGGAAGAGTGAGTAGGGTGGATATGGCAGCAATCTTGTAGGGTGGCTGTGAAAGCCTATGTTTAAGGTAGCTATGGAAGCATACATGCAGAGTGAGTATTGAAGGATATGAGTAGGGTGGCTGTGCATGTATATGAGTAGAGTGAATATAATATGTGTAGGATATCTATGGAATCATACATGCAGGGTAGCTATAGAAGGCAATGAGTAGGGGGCTGCAGAAGTGTAAGAGTAGGGTTGTTGTGACAGCATACTTGTCGGTGGCTATGGAAGTGTATGAGTAGGGTGGTTGTGACAGCATACTGGTCAGGTGCCTATAGAAGTGTATGAGTAGGGTGGCTGTGGTAGCATACTCGTCGGGTGGCTATGGAAGAGTATGAGTAGGGTGGATATGGCAGCAATCTTGTAGGGTGGCTGTGAAAGCCTATGTTTAAGGTAGCTATGGAAGCATACATGCAGAGTGAGTATTGAAGGATATGAGTAGGGTGGGCTGTGCATGTGTATGAGTAGAGTGAATATAATATGTGTAGGATATCTATGGAATCATACATCCAGGGTAGCTATAGAAGGCAATGAGTAGGGGGCTGCAGAAGTGTATCAGTAGGGTGGACACAATATGTGTAGGATGGCTATGGAATCCTAGAATAATCATTTAGCTGAGGTATTAAAGCATACATGTAGGGTAGGGTGGTAATGGAAGGATAGGGGTAGGGTTTCTGCAGATGTCTTTGAGTGCAGTGGTTATAATATGCGTAGGATGGCTATGGAATAAAACGTTTACAGTACCTATGGAAGCAGCATGCAGGGCGGCTATCAAAGGATAGAGTGTCTATAGAAGTATAGGAGCGGAGTGGATATAATATGTATAGAATGGCTATGGAATTGTGAAATCGTACATTTAGCATAGGTATTGAAACTTCCATGTAGGGCGTGAATGGAAGGATATGAGTAGGGTGCCTGCAGTAGTGTTTGAGTAGAGTTAGGGTATAGTATCTGTGAGGTGGCAGTAGAATCATATATTTATGGTAGCTACTGAAATGTACATATAGGGTTGTAAACATAGAAGCAGGCTGGCCGTCATGTGAACAGTCACGTGGAACTTTGTTATACAGATGTCTCCAGATACTTGTAGTTACTAAACTCAAGTATTACCTATTCATTGAGGTGTGACTTTAACAACGTTTTTGTTGTTTTCTTTGGTGATAAAGACAATATATTTTACTGTTTAATATCTTACCCAAGTTTTATCATGGCAAATACATGTAGTGCCCGAACTTATTTTTCTGTTTATAAAGGAAAAAGTGACATTTAAATCGGAGGCTAAATTGTGGACCTGAATCCAAAACCCCACACTCCAGTGCCACATCTTTACTGCAATCTGTTTCTAGTCCGGTTGGAGATTTTGCCCCTGCCTAAGTCAACCGTGTCATTGTGGCAGAGAGAGGATGAGCTATTAAGAGTAGGATATAGACGACGTAAATTCAGCCAACAACTGATTGAATCTGAGTGGTGAAGGGCAGTGAAAGGTCACATATTCTGCTTACATTTCTTACTAGCTTAAAAGAAAGGCCAAAGAAGGATACATCTTAAAACCTATGTTTTAAACAAAATGGAGATAGGTGAGACTAATGTGGTACCTCACAGATTTAAATGGTGAAGGAAAGGACTCAGCGATGTTATATGGAGAAGTGGTTGTGCAGCCTGCTATTTCTAAACAAAGTGTCATCATCTTCACAAAATCACGAGAGAGAAAGCACCACAATGGATGTGTTCTTGTATGGCCCCAAAGTATTAAACATAGCTGAGAGGGTAGGAATTGTCAGGTGACTTAGGTCAGTTTCTGTTCCATGGTCATTAGGAATCTCTGGCAGGAAGGCACCCCTATGGCTACGAGTCTTCCATCATTTGGCCAAGAAACTGGTTAGTACAACATCTTTCGATAGGTTTACTAATAATTGGAAATTAGAACTAGGCTTACGGTTTTTGAAATAGTGAAGCCCTTTGTTTCCTGGATACACCCCTGTGGTCACTAGTTTATATGAAGGTTATACCTGTAGGGTGTCTCCTTCTAAGACTTACTGGGTGATGGACTTCACACGTTTAAAGAATTGAAGGTGAAGTCAGCATTGCCAGAGTCCGTGACAGCTTTGCATAGGTGACAAAGCAACTGCATTAACTAACTGAGCCATTGCAGCAGTTTTCAAGGTGACCGCTGACCATGTACCCGGTGCTTACATCAGCTGCTTTTGGCACCGAACATAAAGTTTACCAACTACCTCTAGGCCTCATTTCTCTCTCTGCTGTTTGAGCAATGGTTCACTTCTCTAAGAACTTTACTACGAATGAATGAGATATCAGAGGCCAGTAGGAAGGTTGATTTATATGAATATGCAACAAAGGCTGTATTTGTTTGAAAAGCATAAACTCTTCCACAAATCACAAATTTTAGTTTCTAGGCATCCCATCAATTGTTAACATAGAATTTAAGACAAGGCAAGTTTGCGATGATAGTAAAGGCAATGCTACTAAGCACCATAGTTAACTTCTTTTGAGAAACTGATGCATTGCACTCTTCTTTTTTGCAACAGGATAGTAACTGCTTTCAACCTTTGCTGTATCTCAAACGTGTACAAAAAAAACCAGATGCGACTTGTTGACTTCTCTGGCCAACAGTAGATTTCTCTCCCTTATAGCAGCTTATATCAGCCATATGAAACCCTCATACATGAAACAGATATATTTCGTACTCGAGCCCTTAATCCTTCTCCAGGGCCCTGGTTTACTCTTTCGAAAGAGGAAGCTTTGGAATGAACAGCAGTCCTTTCAGGACAGACTACTGTCACTATTTCTCAATGTAAAACTTCACTATAAACACACATTCTTTCTGCGCTTTGAGAGGGATGTCTACGTTGGTATAGAAAAACTATGTCCAGCGAGCAATCTTTCTGAGCAGCTCAAAGACGGATGTATGACGTTACACCGCATACTTTTACCACACTTGCCTTTACAACGCGGTTTTTACATCGCATGCCTTTACAACGCATAGTGCTTTGGGGCGCTGGATAGTGAACAGTTTAATTTACTATTCCAACTCCAGTCCCAGTGGATAGTAGGGAAGGTGTTGGATAGTAAAGTAAACCTATTCCCTATCCTAGAGCGCCCCCCAGCGCAATGCGTGGTAATGGTTTGCGTTGTAAAAGTTGCGTCGTAAAGGCACTGCGTTGTAAAATTTGCGTTGTAAAGGTTGTTTACCCTCAAAGACCACTCACTGGCGTGGTCACTAGAGGTGCAAGTTGTTTGAAAGCTAACGCTCTTGAAAGCTTGGCTTTGGGGGTAAAGGAAAGTGCATTTGCTGACTTTTGTAAAGTGTTATTTGACTAAAACTCTTCAGAGAGGTTATCAATTGCTGTTGGACCATCTTTAGCTGTAGATTTTATGTCTCAACTGAGTGCAGATTTCATGTCACTCAGTTAACAGCATGGATCAGTAAACTGAACATTGATGCTGACAAATGCAGTGTTGTGAAAGTTACAAGTTTAAACACTGACTAGTCAGTCTCAGCCTTCCATCCTTCCAATGCTGGCAAATTGAGCAGCATAAAATAGGTAACAGTAACATCTATTATTAACAGTGCTTAGAAACGGCAGAAGTGTGGAGTAACGCACTAAACAAAAACAAGTTAGTATTATTAATGAATTCCTTTGATGCATAGTGGCCTTGCTTGAGGACCACAAATAACAGATTATGTGGTGAATGTTTTATACAAGCCCAGGCCTATTTTCCTCTTTCCAGGACAGTGTGGCAACTTCACAAGTACAACATGCTGAGCAAAAACCACTAGACAATGGAAATTGGGCTGCCTATCCAATTGTCCACAACTTTCTCATCTAACAAACACGTGGTTCTTTGCCTTTTGTCTTTCCAGCAGATTATAATTAGAAGACAGCAGAGAGATGGTTTGGAGATAAGATGGGAGGGGGTTTGATTAAAGCAGCCTCACCGGCATGGGTTGATCTGTGCCCCTGGAGCAGTGTGAATTAGAAGAAGCAGTCACAGCATCTTGTCCTATTATTTGCAGTTCTGGTGCAGGCTGGTGGATTGCTCCCTGTCTCCCATGCCCCTCTATGTATGCTCTGTTCCCTCCGAGGAATAATGTAAGAAACAGTAAGGATAACATTGCCACTCACGCACCTGTGTTCCCGCCTCCTCTTCCGGCTCCTGGTTCTGCACATTGAAGACAGAGGCAGCGCTGTCAGCGCCTAGAAGCCGGCGGGCCATCTTCTCCTCGTACGTCAGCCTCTGCACCAGGGTGAAAAGGGTATGGATTACTGGTTACTATTGGAAACGGCTTACTAGCACAGTCTAGACATTACCCATAATTTATGCTTTGTGGAAAATGTTACATAAATCAGAAGCTACAAGATCTTCTCAGATGAAAGTGGATACACATGCAGACGTGGTGCTGGTGATGGTTTAATGCAATAAGCAGCGAGGGCTCTGCACTTCTGCACTCAAACGAACGGGAGCAGACTCCAAGCCAAACAGTTCATCAAGCGCTGCCTGCATCAGCAGCAAAGGGCGCCATGTGAACAATAAAACATTAATGCACAGGCGATCTTACACAGTGTCTCTCTACAAAAATGTCGACCTGCTCCTAACCTCACAAAGGAATCCAGGCTCCATGTATACTGGGATTGGAGTTAAAATACTACCCTGAGTTTGGAATTAGGAATTAGACTTGTGTTCAACAGGACGCACAAAGCTAGATGATTTGGCTTGTCTAGCTGCACACACCTTTGCTGTGTAGGTAGTTCATGAGATTCTCTTTGAAGTCAGTGGGTTTTTCTTATACCTCAAAGCATTGTTTAATGTGTATATTGTCATACATGGTCACTGATTTCTACTCCCTACAGTATTGTTCTGCCATCTGTGTTTTAAAAGGACAGGTTTTGTCAGGCTCTACACAACACTCGTGTAAAAGTAAATCCCAGCACTTTTAGCAGGAAACAGGTCACACCTGACAGCGAGTACCTGCACTTCTCCTCTTGCATATTTAGTGCTTGTGAAATTAGCTACAGTCCTCCAAACCTTCCCATGGCCAACGCAAATTAACCTATGCTCTTCCAAACTATCACACCAGTGTGGTGGAACCCACTGAATCTTCACAATGTTTAATGCACTTTCATATTCTAATTTTCAAAGCCTTTAAAACACCCACAGGAAATTCAAATCCTGGATGCAGCTTAAATTGCTGAAAAAAGTCTTTCAAGAGAGGTCGGAGGTCGAAGGAGACGTGGCCAGTGAAAAACACACCTATCAACACTGCAATTGAAGAATTAACAGCTTAATAGGAATATCAAGGCAAAGCGGAAGTCTAAGGTAGACTCTAATAAACAAATAGGGACTGAGAAGTTGGTAATGAGACTTGTGTGAATCACTGCTGTAGAGCAGTGACTGCCCTGCAAACAGTGGGCCACCAGCAAGATCACACTCAGACCTAGAGCTACTCTCGTACTTGTGTGAAATAACTACAACGCCGCGTGGTGTGAACAAGGGGACATTGTGCAGCGACACGGTTAGCAAAACTTCATGCCAATGATGTCATCAGCTGCAGTTGCTCTAAAAAACTGTTTACACAAAATGCTAGGTGACCCAGTGGGGCCTTGCATGAGATGTGTACCCGAGGTAACCCTTCATTTCAAATGTCATCAAGAAACAGCCGCACATGGGAAAGCCACTTATGTTCATATTCTGTTTGTCCCTTGGATCACATGCAAAGTCATGTCACGTGAAGTTATTTGATGTAACTTTGCATGAAAATATAGGATGTTTGTACTGTTCAAGTCCCGTTGCACTCCCTTTTCATCAGTTATAGGGTGCACCACTGCGCAAAGGGATTTTGATGCTGTGGTCGAGTTAAGTTTCACCACAGAAACTTTTTTTGTGTCCAGATGTTGCTCAACACAGCCCTTTGCACTATAGAGCATTGCAGGAGCGCAACGCAAACAAATAGTAATTGAATGCTGCAGAAATGTGAATACACGCGCAGGGAGTTGTATTTCTTAAAGATAGAACCTGCGAGATGCTAGTTAATGTGCTACACATCGCGGTCAGAACAGAAGCGACCTTAAAACACCCGTCGGTGACACGTACCGGCTGCCCATTGTTAAACTCATCCTTGAAGCGCAGTTTTCTCTCCAGGTCCTGTATCACAGCATCCTTGGTCCCCTGGATCTCTTCATCCGATGTTATCCTGGCTGTCCTTCCATTCTTCTTTGGAAATCCCCTGTAGGAAAAGATCACATATTAACTACAACTTCAAAACACCCTAAAAGCACAGAAATGCCTCCCCGCGCACTTTTGTACATTGGCACTCCCACTGGTGCTTTTGTTTTCATATCTGGTGTTTAATGATCTCCAAAAGCGCGTTAACTGAATCGAAGTCTGAATACATGTGTGTAATAGTTATGTGTATTTTGACATATTCTGCTTTTTGCACTGACCTAAAGGGCAAGGCCTCCGTTGGCCTCCATCGGCTCACAACAGAGGGTTCAAGAAGGTTTTACGTTCATACATGTATCCATAAGTCCCTTTATTGGCCCACGACTTACTATGTACGTCATTATGCATTTTTCTTCCCTCCAAAGCTTTCATGTGATCCAGCAGGGAGTAGTATAATCACTGAGGAGCTGAGCACTCAGAGTTCATCAGGCTGAAACCAAACCCGGAGCCCCCTGTGGCAAACTGCCTGTGTCGCTTGTGTTCAGAAGTGGACTATTGGAACAGCTCTTACCTGGATATGAAAGCGTCACTGTTGACCAGACCAAGCTATCCAAAATCAAGCATCCTGCCTGGTAGCAGGAGCTCCTCGCTACAGGCATGTGGGGTCTCTCCTGTGCAATCTACCTGGCCTGGCTCCCTGTCTGACAACCCACCACTTTCAGGGTCCTGTGCATTGTCCATTGGTAACTTTATGGCAAGGCACCCCACTTGATCCCTAAAAGACTCACAAAATACTCAATGCAATGAGGCTCCGAACAGCTTCTAGCGTTTGTCTCTGTGCTCACCGTTTTCACAAAGCCCGTCTCGGTGGCAGGGCCTTCTCATGTGTAGCTCCTACTTTGTGGAACACTCTGCCGAATTACCTCCTCTCATCTCTTCTACAGAAAAGCTCTTAAAACAGGGCTGTGTTTTCAATTTCTGCTGCAGCTTATGATCTTGTTTGCAATAGTTCCAAGAGAGTGGGGGGCATATGTACAAGCCCCTAGCTCCACCTGAGCATCACTTTTTTTGATGCTCCGGTGGCAGTATGCCCTGCACCATATTTACAAAGTGACATTAAGCCACAAAGTGGCTTAACGCACCTTTATAAATATGCTACCCTTTGACACAGGTAACTGCATGAAAGGGGTGTGCAACAGGCGTTGCAGTGAGCATACCACCACAACACCCATTGCTTTTTTACGCTGCCCCAAATTTACAAGAAGGTGTAAATCTGTGGTATTGCCAAAAACGAATGTCATGCAATAGCAGGCGTTAGAATGTTTCAGGAAAGCATGTTGTGCCTATTTAAAGAAAATAGTGCTTACAGACTACAAAAGACTCACGGTGTAACAACCGAAGTAAAAGGGCCAGTCCTCATGGGAGGTTACGAATAAAGACAAGGCGGTACTAAGGAGGGACTAACATGCATATTAATGAATCAGAAGCCAGCATTTACGAAGGACAATGGCACAAGCCAATGACAAATATAGACAGAGAGTGGGCGGGGGTTCTATTCCATACTCCAATACAATATGGCTCCCAGAGCAGCACATGTGCTGACCAGGCTTGACCTAAAAAAACCTTTGTACATGTGACCCTAAATCACTTAAAGTTGATATACAATCCAACAATGTCCCTGATGTTGCACAAACTGGAGTATGAATATTAAATTATACTATTATTAAGTCCAGTTTGCGTTGTAACAATGCGGTCGTTATAATGACCGTGTTGTAATGGAATGCATAGTAGCGCATTCGTTGTAAATATATATATTCGCCGAAGTCACCCTAAGGAAATGCACAGTGCTCTACAAAACCACCTAATAAACACATCCAGGTATTACTGAAATTGTGCAAAGTAGAAAAGGGTTTCCATACAAAAATTAACAATGTTTAGGGCAACTACGGTCTGGAGACCTTGACTGTAGATGCTAGGAAATAGTGTGCTGCAGAAGAAAGGGAACATGAGCAAGATGCCACTTGTTGTTGCTGTTGGAGCTCTCTGACGTCAGGTATTCATTTAGATCTGTGGTCACAGATCCCAAATCCTGATCAGGATTTGTGTAATGATGCACTTTCTTCCCCCAATAACTCTCGGAGTCGGGTGACTGTGTCAACCGCTTTATTCAAGCATTCACATACAAGGAGCGCAAAGCATGTCCTTCGCCCAGCCTGCTCGCGCTCTCAATGCCGCGCTGCGCCCACCGCGCCCCTACGTCACCGTACGTCACGTAGCTCCGTGACGTACCACGCTGGCGCGCTCACTACATATCTCCCCTTTTTCCAACGAACTATATGTACAAGTCCTGACTCATGTCATAGTCTCTGAACCTTGCTGGTGGGACCACCGCCCTGCCCCTTCTCGTCAGTCTTACCGGGGACATGGCAGTTGTTGCTTCTTCTCCTTGTCCGCTCCCTAGCGCGGCCGCGCTAGGCTCACTCTGGCTTCCATTTTCTTCACTCTGCTGCTCTCCATTAGCCTCTTGATCCTCAACACTTCTCTCACCAATGTCTAGATCCTCTCCCCCATATTCGCAGGGGTGGTCATTGCTGTTCTCACATCCTTCTTCATTTCCACTACTGCTCCAGCTGAGTATTTTGTTGCACCTAGCCATGCGGTCCTGCGACCACACATTGCCATCGCTCAGCAAGGCCGCCCTGCCTTTGACTTCCACTACTTGTAGGGGCTTGCTGTACTTGCTTTCCCCCTTTCTCTGCAATGTGGGCAGTCTTACTCTCACCCATTCTCCTTTTTCTAAAGCCGTGTCCTTTACATTTCTCCTGGCATCGTAGTGTTTTGTGTATACCGCTTGTGCTCTCTCCAGATTGGCTTGCACCACTGCCGGTGACCACTCGCTCTTAATGACTTTTTCCTTCCATATTCTGTTGTCCTGAGTGAAAGGCTCTCGGCCTCTAAGGATCTGGAAGGGACTATAGCCAGTGTTCGTGGGTGTTATCCGGTATGCCCACACCATGTGCCAGATCTCCGCTTCCCAGTCTTTGTTATCCGAAATAGCTGCCTGTATCGAGCCCATCACCACTCTATTGAAACGCTCCACCAAGCCATTGCCCGCTGGATGGTATATGGACGTGTGTTTTGTCACTATTCCATTTCTCCGCATGAATTGCGACCATTTTTCAGAACGGAATTGGGGTCCGTTGTCGCTGAGGACACACTTTGGAATGCCCTCTCTCACAAAAGTTTCCGCCATGAAGCTCACTATCCTCTCCGTGTCCATAGTTTCTTCGATCCTCAATTCCGGCCATTTAGAATAGCGATCCACCATTACGCAAATGTACTTCTGTATTCCTTGTGCATTCAGTACTGGACCTAAAATGTCTATGGACAGTTCCTCCCACGGATTTTGTGGAGGATCAATTTTTCCCAGGGCAGGGCGCAACGGTTTTAGTGTTTTGTCCGCGCCCTGGCACCTCGGACATTCTCTAACGTGTCTTTCTGCTCTTATGTCCATTCCTGGCCACCAATAGTTCTGCTTGGCCCTTAGTTTCAACTTTCCCGCTCCCAGGTGGCCTTCATGTAGCATGTCCATCAGCCGGGGGATCATCCTTGCCGGGGGTATGACTCTCTCCCCTCTGTATACGAATATGCCCTGGCCATCTATGGACAATTCCTCTCTCACTTCAAAGTAGGGGATGAGGCCTCGTTCAGTCTTGCTTTTGTCTGGCCAACCCCTTACTATATGGGCCTTCACTTTTTCCAGGTCCGGATCCTCTTCATATGCTGTTTTCCATTCCTGCTTACTTATGGACATTTCTAGGTCCTCGGTGAGTGCGACCCACTCTTCTGCCGCCTCACTACATTCTGTGCTGGGCTCCATCGCTGCCGCCCGGCTCAGGTAGTCCGCCACTTTGTTCCTGTTCCCTGGAATGTGTTCCACATCATAACGGAATTCCATTAATTTGAGTGACATTTTCGAGATCCTCGGCGTTGCATCTGCGTGTCCGCTTGATGTGAGTACCTTGAGCAAAGGCTTGTGGTCGGTCCTCAAACGGAACCTGGTGCCCCACAGAAATTGCCGAAACCTGGACATGGCCCACACCACTGCCAACATTTCTTTTTCGATCACACTGTACCTTTTTTCAGTGTCATTGAGGGTGCGGGACGCAAAGCATATTGTTTCTACTCTCCCTTGGCCCCGGTCTTGCATGAGGACGGCACCCAGTCCTTTCTCACTGGCATCCGTCGTGAGTATTGTGCTTCCTTGGGGGTCAAATCCTTGCAGAGGAATTGCCCCTGCCACTTCTCTCTTTATCACCCCAAATTCTCGCTGGGCCTCTTCTGACCACCGGAACTCACTGTTCTCTCTGGTTAGTAGCCTCATGTGATGAGTTTTCGAGGCGAAATGTTCTATGAACTTTCCGTAATATTCCGCCATACCCAGGAATGACCTGACCTCCTCTTTGTTGGCTGGTGATGGTGCGTCGCAGATCGCCTTCACATTTTCTCTCTTGGGAGTCACTCCTCGGGCACTTATCTCGTGGCCCAAGTACGTCACCTTTTCCATTCCTATGCGGCACTTAGCCCACTCCGCTGTGAGGCCTTTCCTTTTCAGGATACCCAACACCACCTCCAGTTTCTTGTCATGGTCGATTCTGTCGTGGCCCATCACCAAGATATCATCCTGGAAGTATTGAACCCCCCGATGTCTTGGAACAGTTGGTGCATTAATTTTTGGAACACCGCAGCCGCCGAGGCTAGCCCGAACGGCATGCGGCGGAATCGATAGCACCCGAAGGGAGTTATGAAGGATGTCAAACTGCGGCTCTCCGGGTGTAGTGCAATCTGGTGATACGCCGATGTTAAGTCTATGGTGGAGTACCACTGAACTCCCCTCGTGCTGGCCAGCATCTCCTCTATCCGGGGGAGGGGGAACTTCTCTACCACTATGTTTTTGTTCAACTCACGCAGGTCCACGCATAGACGGACCTTGCCATTGGGTTTCTTCACCACCACCAACGGCGATAGCCATTCGGCGCAGGAAATCGGCTCGATGATCCCTCTTTTCTCTAGCTGTGTTAGCTCCTCCTTCACGTCGTCCCTTACTGCCAACGGGATGTTCCTCACCTTGTGTGCTACCGGTACTGCTCCTTTTCTAAGTATGATCTTGTGCGCGAATTTGTCGAGCCTTCCAACTGAACCCCCGAAGACTGTTCGGAACTCCTTCCTCCATTTGTTCGTGTCCAGCCCTTCCTCCGGCTCCGTCAGCAATATCTGCTCCTTGCCACCCGGATCCAACTTGATCCCCAAGTCTCCTTGGTCGAGCCACCCCAGGACAGAAGGGCCTTTCTCGGAGACATACAGTTTGCACCTGGCCGCTCTGCCCCTGAATTCGAAGTTC
Organism: Lissotriton vulgaris; assembly: GCF_964263255.1. Classification (NCBI taxonomy): domain Eukaryota; kingdom Metazoa; phylum Chordata; class Amphibia; order Caudata; family Salamandridae; genus Lissotriton; species Lissotriton vulgaris. The sequence continues at coordinate 1,935,046,697 of NC_141689.1, read as the reverse complement.
AGCTTTCTGCATCCGGCCATGGGAATTCGGTCTCCGTTGTAGGTGACGGGACGTATGTCCAGCTTGTCCAGCTCGGGCCCCAATTGTGGAGCAAATTTCTCCTCCCACACGTTTCTTGGGATTATGGTGTAAGGTGACCCTGTGTCTGCCACCACTTGGATTTCCACACCTCCTATCATCATATCCAAGATTGGCTTCATCGTTCTTCTTCCGTCGGTGCCTCGGTCGTTTACGCTCAAGATTTCGTCGTAGATGCAGAGGACTGTGACCACTTCTTCCTCTGCTGCCTCTTCTGGTTCCTCCACTTCTTGGGCCACGTACTTCACTGCGTTCTTGGATGCCTTCTTCCTGCACACTTTTTCGTAATGGCCGACGATTCCACAAAACGTGCATTTGGCGCGAAGCGCGGGGCACTTCCGGTCGTGCGTCTCGTGCGTCCAACTGCCGCATCTGTAGCAAGGCCGTTTGTTACTTCCGGCCGGCTTGTCGTGATTGCCTGGGCTGCTTTGCCATTTGTTAGGGCCCTTTACTGGCTGTTTCCGCGCCAGGTGATCTTTGTGGAGATCCTCATTGTCCACCTTGTTCACCACCCCACTGGGCACGTTCTCTTTCTTCGTGGCCGCTGCACACCTTCGCGCCAGTTCCGCTCTCTTGACTATCACCAACACGTCTTTGAGCGAGGTGTCTCCTGCAGCCCATAGCTTGTCCTGTACATTTGTGCACGTGGTGTGCATCACCACTTGATCTTTTATGAATTCACTTTCCCAGTTGGCGTATTTGCACGAGGCCGCCAGTTTCCTTAACGCCGCCACATACTCTTCCACCGTTTCTCCTGGTAGTTGTTTCCTTTGTTGGAAGTTAAACCTGTCCACTGAGACACATACTGAGGGTTTGAAATGTTCCTCCAGGTCTTCCAACGCGTGGGCGTATACATCGTCGTCATCCGTCTCTCTCTTCATGGGCACCAAGCTTTTGTAGATCCTCAGGCCTTCTGGGCCCAGGTTTAGCAGCAGAATGCGTTTCTTTCTCGGCGGTTTGAATTTTTCCTCACTTTCATCTTCCAGCACCTCTATGAAATTATCTATGTATTCTTTCCAGTCCTCCCATTTCATGAGCGGCTCCCCTGGTCTGGGAAGGAACTGGACAGGCGCTATCGCGTAACCCGCTTGTGCGTTCATCTTCACGCCCCGGGATGTGGGACTCGTACTTTCCAGGCTTCTCGGGCTCCCTGGCGCACCGTTCTGTTCTTCCTTATCGAATAAGGGTGGAGGGCTGCTCCTATCAGCCCTTTCCTGCTCAGGTGGGGTAGCCAGTGCGGTTGCCGGTGGGCCTTGACCGTGGCTGGCCTCCTGCTTTGGGTGTGTCGCAGTTCTCCGACAGGTTACTCACTGTGCGCCCCCAGTGCTCTGTTCCACGTGCTGTTGGCTGCGTCGCGCTCCTTGTGGTACCCGATCAGGGTGTGGTCGCTGTGTGTTCCCTCAGGCCTTTCTTGCTCGCTTCTGCAACTCCGCTCCGTTCCGCCGTGCTTCACGTCGTCTGCGTGGTGGGGGTCGTGGGTCGCTATCCCACCCTCGTCGCCACTGTAATGATGCACTTTCTTCCCCCAATAACTCTCGGAGTCGGGTGACTGTGTCAACCGCTTTATTCAAGCATTCACATACAAGGAGCGCAAAGCATGTCCTTCGCCCAGCCTGCTCGCGCTCTCAATGCCGCGCTGCGCCCACCGCGCCCCTACGTCACCGTACGTCACGTAGCTCCGTGACGTACCACGCTGGCGCGCTCACTACAATTTGTGGTTTCTTCCAGGAACCCATTCCACTTCTGGCTGTGGAAAATATGAATGCATGTCAGACCCTCTGCAGTCACAGGCCTAGTGGCAGGGGTGAGAAAGCAGGAGGGTAGAGGAGTATGAAACACACATGCAAAATGCTTGGAACAACCCCAAAGTCAGATGTTTGTGGGTAGTGTCAGACATTTGGCTTCGCCGTTCTTAGCCTGACAATGTAATTCACTCGTACACAAGGATGGGAATAGGCAAGCAAAACTCCATGTAGCTGTTGTAGAGCAGTAAAGAAGTTACTTGAGCTAATAGACATCTCCACTAAACTTACTCCTCTTCAAGTAATATAATCCAGAGGAGTAAATTTGAACTGGTAGGAGTACATTTAGAAATCTATGATTGTCTTCAATTTATATGCGTAATCCTGTCGATTTTTTGACATACACCAATGTCAGAGATCCATGTGACTGTTTCTGGGATCAGTTTCTGAACAATTTTGACACTAAAGACTAGAGGCCAGATTTTCAACGATTTTGCATTGGGTTTGGTCACTTTTTTACTCGGATCAGACACAAAATACTTTTTGGTATTCACAAAGCAACACAACTGCTTATTTGCGTAGCTTTCTATTAAAAAAAAGTAATGTAGTGCATTGTGCTGCCTTGTATTACTTTGCGTCAGGTAGGTGTTCAGTGGGTGGAGCATGGGCGTTCGTTCCTGTGCATCCACCCATGGATTATGATACAAATCCATATCTTCAAAGACGTGTAGACATGAGTTGGCACCAAAGTAGTGTCCCTGCCTGAGGCTGGCATAACAGGGAGAAATATATTTATTTTTCCTCGTTAATTCCTCATTGCATATGTCCTGCGTTCTGACCTTAGCGCAGACACCATTGCACTATGGTACAGGGGTGCCTGCGTTGGTGCTTTGCAGTCACAAGTACGCCAGCGAATGGAGAGTGCAGCACCTTTACTTGCAGCGCTGTGTTGCGTGAACGCATCGAAAATATGGCCATAAGTTTCTAGCGATTACAGTGTGTTTGATGTATATAGAACAAGCATTGGCAATGTCCCTACGGATGGACTTTGCTAGTATGCATTTTTTTTTTTATTGTATTTTTTGTGCAAACATATAAAAAATGGCAGAAATATCAAAATAAAGGAGTGCCCCAGCAGCCGAGGCACCCCAGCCCTGACTGAAGTGTACTCCTTTTCTGGTGGCTGTTCACATATACTCGTGAAAACAAACTCATGTGCTGCATGAGACGTACCCTCATGGTACACCCTTCTATCTGGTCCTTGCACCCCGAGGCCATGCAACTGACGGACCTTGGGTTTAACCCGAACCACTTCACCAGGGTTGTTGCTAGATTGCTACTGATGGCGCCACCACAAGAGTGCGCCATATTGCAATAAATGGTCACAAAAGTGTCTCTGTTGCTCGAACTGGGGTGGGGAAGACACCCAAAAGGAAAGCTTTCATTTTGCCTGGCCCCCTGGTACACACTGGGCTGAAACAGAATCTCACAACAAACCTTTTTTCCACAAAGTCAGGGGTAGAGGTTCCTTTTATTAAAGCACGCCCTTTACTTTTCTTGGGGGAGTATTTTCATCTGTACAAAATGCTTTCTTGCACTGGACAGAATATAACGATAGCTCCAACATACTGAAAACTTCACCAATCTCTACCGGAGAGTAGCGACAACTATCAGCCCAAAAGGAGTCCTTGCCCTTTGTGTTTTAGAGAGAGTGCTATGCCACATGGGACAAGATGCTTAACTGTGCGACTGAGTGCATGCCCAGGGCCACAAGATGGTGCAATCATCAGTGACCTATGCAATCCCGGGCGCAAGGTATTCGTAACAAGGTACAGTTGAGGTGGCCGCCCACCTGGTGTGTTGGGCACAGGTCTTGACCACAGGCCATGTACAGCGAAATTGTCAATCAGCATGATGGGCTTGGCGTGGCACCTGGCTGCCAACCCCAGCATGGTGCTGGCTGAATGCACATGTGCATCAGATTCCCACTTGCAGAATTGTTCCCATTGTGACTTTTACATTTGTATATTTTATGGTTCTGTGTAGCCCTTAAATGTAAGACTCTCTGAGTTTTAAGAACACTTTCCTGGAATACTTTAAGAATTCCATAAAAATAAGGAAATTGCTCAAAAGTGTAGTAGTAAGCCTCTACAGATACATTTCAGGCTTTTCTCCCTTATCTTTTGTGATTCGACAGCGCTGTTTTCAAGAAAGATAGGTGAAAAAGTGACAAACCATTGTAAATCTGGCTTCAGGGACTCTGTCCCAATTCCAAGGAAGTGCAACAAGGATGTGTAATTGTATGTTTCAATATTGCAGTTTAGTAGATCCACCCAACGCGGAAAATGCAGTGGGTGGCAAGGCCACGCTACCTGATTACTAATGTATTGTGGAGTCTTTATAGATGGGCCTTTTTTTAAACCTTCCTCAAACACCACCATACGGAAAGCAACTCTTGCGTTAAGGCGGGGTTTTAACAGTCTTTGGGTCAGAGCTTCTTTGTGCAGTGAAAATACTGGCCAATTTCACAAACAATACACCACATGAGATATGAGCAAGTTATTTACAAGAAGTTAATGCGCCATATCTTATAGATACGGTGCATTCTTGCCCTTTTCTATTGCCATAGGGGGAAGGCCTACTGCGCTGCCTCACGACAAAACCTCATAAATGAGGCCCTGAGTGAATGCCGTGCTATCCATACCAAGCCAGAAAACTACCTAGGTATTTCCCATTGGAGGCCGAGGTTTACATTGTCTGTCTGCATCAATAAAATGTAATCGACCTGCACCTGGAATTGAATAAAGCCACCACCCCTGGGACATGTTCCTTCTCATTAATGCCTGACAGAGGAACATGGCTCAGTTTAGGCATAAACAAGGCACCCGGTGCAATTGAAACCAAAGCGTGTTCCATTGGAAAAGCTCTAGGTATATATACTACAGGGAGTGTCCCATGGGGCCTTTTTCTGTTTTGCCTAATTTATGAAGCTCATCTGTTTCTGAGAAGTTTAAATTAAAACAACAGGACTTGATTTCATTATCTCAGAAAACGCATCTTTCGAGAGTTAAAACAAGTGTGTTCTGGATTTCACAGCATGCACTTTGTTCTAGCCTCTGTCCTACAAGAGGCCTCCCTGTGGTCGCTGCTGCGTCACCAACGGAACTGAGAGGGGAGCGCGAGCTGATCCTGCTCTATCATTTCTTAGCGCGTCCCAGAAGAGGGGCCGCGTGGCACATCCGCTCCCTTCCAAGCTCTGTATTTCCAATTACTTCATAAATGGAATTACCCTGAGAACGCCTCGCGGCTTCCAAACATCCAGCTGAACACAAGCGCTGAATGCCATATTGTTGTGAGAGCGGGCTTCGAGGCAACGGCGCTCCTCTCTGCGCACTGTGAGATAACTCCATGCACTTTCTTTAATTAACAGATGCCAGGGGCGAGGACTAACTACAGGCGAATCGGAAAGATAAACATAAACTCGGGCTCCAAGTTCACCTTTCTCTTCACGCACGGAGAGGGGACAACAAACGCTCCAGCGGGCCTATCAAATGCCACCCCTCTTGGCTGGCTCTGATGCTAGGGCAGGGGTGCCATGGGATTGGAGGGGGCGGCGCAGACATAAATAGTTCCACGATTGTTTCCTTAAAGAGCAATGCGCCGCATTTCAACTCATCACCCAGTGCTTAATTTGTAAAATAGTAAGTGCCATGGCCCTGACCAGTACAGCTTGCACCACATGTTGAACCGTCACCGCTGCCAATGACAACTACTAACCAGCTCTGTCGCCTGCAAGTGCGACCGCTCAGCTTAGTCCAGGTCCCCAAAGCTAATGGAATGGCTGGGGAGGCAGGTATTAGTGATTTTTAATGCATATTGTATTCATAAACAAACATTGTTCTGCTCATCTCTACATTAGATGAGCAGCGTCACCAAGTGGCAGAGTGTCATAAGTGTGGTGATGACAATAAAGTGCCGGGACGGGCACCAGAAACCAATTAAGTGCAGAGCACCTGAAACCACAGGCTCAAATTAAGCACTGATTCATATAAAATAAAATATAGCTACAAATGGCAAGAAGTTTACCAAGGAGGGCACGGAAGAAGAAAAAATAAAAGTAGTACTTCAATTACAGTGCAATCAGTGGAAGGACAGTAATAATGCTGAAGCTATCAGTACTTGGTCTATGCTCCAGTCAAAACAAGAGAAAGTGAAGCCAATTAGAGGGCCACAAATACGAGTGACAATGAAGCCAACTAATGTTAAGCAATGCGCGAGCTGCAAGCCCCTAACTTTATACAACACATCTCACAAGCGAGAGCACATGCACTGTCACAGGTGAGACCTAAAAAATTGATTGGTCCTGTAAGTCCACTTTCCAAAGGCACTGGACTACTTAGGGCCAAAATAAAATAAACTTAATACATACACCAGCTGAGTATAGATGTGTTTGAGTCTCAGCGAGACAGGGCTCCAGTATGCAGACTACGTTGTTATTGTTTCTAGTGTGGATTGTCGAGTGATATAATTATTTTGGGAAAACAAAAAATGAAATCAAACCAGTCAAAAAAAAAGCAGAGCCCTAAGTGGTGCATTTATATAGCAGTGGACCAATTACGAATCCTTCGATGCCTCTCTTTTTACGTTCATAAACGCATGTCTTACTCTACTCTAGCTGAGGCTATCATTTGCTCTCTCGTGAACTCTGCAGATGGGGTCAGCCTTGTAAAGTGCATTAGAAGGGAAAGAGCAGAGGCGGACCCATAGACTCAAGCACTGTTCCTACTTTACAAGGACAGTACTTAACGAACAATCAGGTTCATTATTCCAGATGGGAACGGCCCTGGTGGCACACGGATATTGGGTTGCTCGCCATGTTAATTGTAACCAAGCCAATGGAAGTCAACAAGTGTCAGCTCTGTAGCATAAAAGGGACCTGTGTATTAAGAGCAAAACACTGCTTTTCATGGCAGGCGTCCACTGAACTAGCTACATTGAGTTACTTTGCCTCCAAGCATTTGCTAGGCACACCTTTGATCTTTTTTCAGAACAGATGTTATCTGTTCCTCTCATAGGTGTCCATTGCTCTGAATCCATACCTTGTTTGCATTGCTATGAAAAACACTTATATATGATCACTAGAATCAGGAGATGATCGGGAGAGTTGGAAAGAAGGTTGATGCATTGGGAAACAGCAAGGAATTTGGCCTGACATGTGGGGACATTTAATGGAATGACTTATAAAGGTTTGGCAAGTGGAATACTTTAAAAGTAATACCTTAAAGTAGCCAAAAGACAACCACGTTTCAAAAGCGGAACAGGGTCAGTCAGAAAAAACTTATTTTTCTTGAGGTAGCTAGGAGGGTAAAGCAAAGCACACCAAGACTGCCTTTTATACGGTAAACACGGGCACCTGATTGCCATGTTGTCATAGAAGAGAAGAGATTATGGACTGATGAATTGTAAATTACCCCTTACTGTGAACACGAGGCCTCTGTCACGTTTGTGCAAGAAGTGTGAAGTTTAAATGGACATCCTACTTCAAATTGTTTTTGAACATTTCCAGCTTCTCAAAGTGGAAACATTTCTAAGTTAAAAAAAATAAAATAAAATAGAGGTGCTGTTTAGCTTCTCTTTGCACTAGTGAGAAACTGTTCCTGCTGCCGTGACAGAACAAAGGTGAACTAAATGGACAAGTGTGGACTGCCGATGCTCGACAATCCCCTGCCAAATACCCCACTTCCTTCACATCTACAGCCTCACTGCCTGTCCTTGCATGCTCTACTGCTTCATTCTCCATCCCCCCTTCCCACCTAGGTCCCTGCGGACCTGCCTCTATTTTTAATTCCACCATGCACAATGCTGGACCTCTGCCACCTCTCCTACTCAAGAAGCATCTCCCTTCTCTGACAGTACCTTGAGATCAGCAGTGTTCCAGTGGCAGGGTGGCCCGCCCTTCATAAGTGGTGCATCCTATGGTTGGAAAGTAGGTCAGCTTCAGGCAATGAAACTTGCCACCAGGGAGGTCAGAAAGCTTCGCCCAGTTTCGCAGCTAAGCTCCCAAATTCACTCGACTTTGTGAGCGAACGGAAGAGTAGTCTGCCCTAGTTCAACACGAAGGGTCTAATGAGAGAACAGCTTCCAGTCAACAGAGAAGCGCACCCAAGGTACATCCTCGCCTGCAAACAGTTTATCTGATACATAACAAACATAAGTAATGCATGATTATGAATCAAACATCCCAGCGAGGTAGGGGAAAGGATTCTAGTTCTACTATCTGTGGGGGATGCTGTTCTTCTTGTACACCCAGTGAATGCGAAAGAGAGGCTTCTCACCATCTCTGAAGACTTGCATGAAGAAAGATCTCCAAACCTTACAAAACGAATGCCATAAACCTAAAAATATATATTTTTAAATTGTAGGGAGCACACGAAGTTCACCGGTGGAAAGCTTTCCTTGAAAACAGCCCTGCTGAGGTCATAAAAAATGAAGACATATTGCACCTTACATTTGGTCATTTTAGGTGGTCATGGACTGATCAGATTAATAAAACATTATAGTGCAGTCATTAATCCAGATCATGGTGGCTATACTGAAATTTCAAAGCAAGTCCAGGCAAAGACACCACAGTAACACACCCATAATTAGACCCATAAAAATTATCCAGCAACAAACACAGTAGCACACTTTTCACCATCTATAGGCAATAGAGCCGAAACGTGTTCACATCTGCCATGAAATTAACTGCAATAGACAAAACTCAATGCACGTCCACAAACACAGAATAGTCCTAATGCAATGCTGAGAACTTTGCTGCTACAACCATGCCTCAGTGTATGTGAGACACACAGACACCCCATCGCCCTATGGAGGCATGCACACACCAGGTAGCAGTGCTACAGTTCACACTTTCTCTGTACCAAAGTACATGACAGCATTCAATGGGGACAACACACTCTTTATGGTACCAATAAAACTCACCAAGGTAAAAGACATGAAAGAAATCATGAGAAACTACCAGCACTGAACATCTCCACATCTCACCCAGCCCTGAATAGACACAAGGTAACAGGGCACACAAGCAACAAATTCCACTGTGAAACGAATGCGCATGTAGAGAGTAGCATCATAAAATACTCCGTACCCCTCACCAACCCCTAGGTGGATGCTCGTCAGAAACTCCTGCAAACCACCATTGGATACAATAACAAAACCCATTACAACCACCATCAACCTACCCATAACTACAGTGAAACTGGCTCTGGACAATACACAGTTATAGAAACATAAACAATAGGTATGGCAAAGCTTATCATCTATGGTCGAGCCATGTCTTGTGTCTAGAGATACCTTGTACCAAGCACCTGCTTGCACCAACCTTGGTGTAATACTTACAAACTTTGTCCTGAATCGTATCAACTGCATGTACCAGAATGCGAAGGGGCGACCCGGCTTTGAGGTCAGGAGTGTGCTCCCTCCCTGTTTCCTGTTTACGGCTCCCGTGAGCCTCCACAGCTGACAAGCTATAGGCGAAGCACCTCCGCGCCCGAGAGGCAACGAAGCCTGGATTGTTTGGCAGCCTCTTAGCCACCCCAAACTGATCTCTACTGATGAAGGATACTATCCTGAAACACGAGCCATGTCTCGTGTCTAGAGATACCTTGTACCAAGCACCTGCTTGCACAAACCTTGGTGTAATACTTATGAACTTTGTCCTGAATCGTATGAACTGCATGTACCAGAATGCGAAGGGGCGACCCGGCTGAGAGGTCAGGAGTGTGCTCCCTCCCTGTTTCCTGTTTAGGGCTCCCGTGAGCCTCCGTAGCGGACAAGCTATAGGCGAAGCACCTCCGCGCCCGAGAGGCAACGAAGCCTAGATTGTTTGGCAGTCTCTTAGCCACCCCAAACTGTTCTCTACTGATGAAGGATACTATCCTGAAACACAAGCCATGTCTCGTGTCTAGAGATACCTTGTACCAAGCACCTGCTTGCACCAACCTTGGTGTAATACTTACAAACTTTGTCCTGAATCGTATGAACTGCATGTACCAGAATGCGAAGGGGCGACCCGGCTGAGAGGTCAGGAGTGTGCTCCCTCCCTGTTTCCTGTTTAGGGCTCCCGTGAGCCTCCGTAGCTGACGAGCTATAGGCGAAGCACCTCCGCGCCCGAGAGGCAACGAAGCCTGGATTGTTTGGCAGCCTCTTAGCCACCCCAAACTGATCTCTACTGATGAAGGATACTATCCTGAAACACGAGCCATGTCTCATGTCTAGAGATACCTTGTACCAAGCACCTGCTTGCATCAACCTTGGTGTAATACCAGAATGGGAAGGAGCGACCCGGCTGAGAGGTCAGGAGTGTGCTCCCTCCCTGTTTCCCATTAATCCAGATCATGGTGGCTATACTCAAATTTCAAAGCAATTCCAGGCAAAGACACCACAGTAACACACCCATAATTAGACCCATAAAAATTTTCCAGCAACAAACACAGCAGCACACCTTCCACCATCTATGGGCATTAGAGCCGAAACGTGTTCACATCTGCCATGAAATGAACTGCATTAGAAAAAACTCAATGCGCGTCCACGAACACAGAATAGTCCTAATGCAATGCTGAGAACTTTGCTGCTACAACCATGCCTCAGTGTATGTGAGACACACAGACACCCCTTCGCCCTATGGAGTCATGCACACATCAGGTAGCAGTGCTACAGTTCACACTTTCTCTGTACCAAAGTACATGACAGCATTCAATGGGGACAACACACTCTTTATGGTACCAATAAAACTCACCAAGGTAAAAGACATGAAAGAAATCATGAGAAACTACCAGCACTGAACATCTCCACATCTCACCCAGCCCTGAATAGACACAAGGTAACAGGGCACACAAGCAACAAATTCCACTGTGAAACGAATGCGCATGCAGAGAGAAGCATCATAAAATACTCCGTACCCCTCACCAACCCCTAGGTGGATGCTCGTCAGAAACTCCTGCAAACCACCATTGGATACAATAACAAAACCCATTACAACCACCATCTACCTAACCATAACTACAGTGAAACTGGCTCTGGACAATACACAGTTTAAGAAACATAAACAATAGGTATGGCAAAGCTTATCATCTATGGTCGTGAAAATAGTGCTACGAGGGAAGAAGGTAAGCTTCTCTCATCACGTTTGCATTGCGCAGGATGCACCTCGGTAGGGTCTTGGAGTGAGTCCAGTCCTTAAGACCTCTGTCTGCACCTCAGAAACAACCACAGTTCTTAATTTCCCACACCTGGGGTCAACATCAGACATGAGTTAAGCTTCAAGCCGTCTCTACAAGGGGCCACTGCTTCATCCCCAAAACAAAAATGTCAGAGAAAAGAACACAGACAAGCATGCCACTCTATGTATGTAACTTTCGGACACTACCAGAGGGTATTGAAAGGACACTACCACTGGAAGTTGGAGTCAGGTTGCCATGCATCAGATGCAAATTTAAATAGGAGATGTGGCTACTTTGATGGGCAATACCTTCCACAGTTGCCCATGGGGTAAAGGAGACAGGCACCCCGGACACATATGTAGGGGGCAGATTCTCCAGGAAACAGAGGAATCAAACACGGCCACTTAGAGGGGAATGTGACCAACAAATGGCAGAGCCAGGCAGAGGCACCGTCTGATATAAGAGAGCAACAGTGTGATGAGTGTGGCCTCAACCCTTCAGTGTGTGATTTGTGACAGAAGTGATGCGGCATGGGCAGCACTGCAGGAGTTACTGAGCACCATATAGCAGGAAATTAAGGAGCCATGCTTACTAGTGATGCACACATGGTATGATGCTTAAAAACAGCAAAGCATTCGGTATTATTATTGAAAACATATGATGCCATGACAGTGTAAAATGTTTGCTTGCCAGTTGGGGGAAATTGCAAAAGGGGCTGGTTTTGTTGTCAGTAGCTGTGCCTTTGGAAAGTGGTAGTGATGGCAGCAGATGTAGAATGTAGTCGCTCTGTCAGTAAGAGTCACTTGCAACCTGTAAATGTGTACTGGGGAGCGCCTCTGTGGTTTAGAATCATTTGTGTGTGCAGCTTTTTGGAGGATAGTTCTGCTCGATGTCTGAAGACTGCATTAGCTGCAGGCATCTCCCCACTTCTTTCCCATGCTCTGCAAGTGCTTTTGGTTGCTTAGCCAGACCTGAAACTTGAGGTTATGTCTAGATATACTAAGCACTGCCTGCACCAACCATAGTGACAACAAAAGATTGTTTAATGGAAGTAAGTAGTTCCCATGCACTGCATTTACCAGAATGCATCTGGGTGAACTGGGTGCTGGGATGTCAAGGCAGTGTGCTCCTGCCCTGTTTTTGTTTGATAAGGCTCCCTTGACCTGGTTGAGCTGACGAATCACCTGCATCCAAGAAGCGGTACTATGACCTGTAAAGACTAGTGAGCTCTATTTCCAGCACCTCTAACAGTACGCGTTACTCTCTGCTGATGGAGGACAACTATCCGGGAACATGAGCTTATGTCTAGAGATACTCAGTACTGGTTGCACCAACCATGAAGAAAACAAAATATTGTTTAAAGTAAGGCAGTGTTCCCATGCACTCCATTTCCCAGAATGCATCTGAGGGAACTGGGTGCTGGGATGTCAAGGCAGTTTTCTCCCACCCTGTTTTTGTTGGCCAGACATTACCAGAGTATGACTCGGTAGCTTAGTACTACTCCTCTTAGCTCCACGCCTATCATAAGGCAATGGTGTTGTGTCAATTTCTGACCAATTCATGCCTGCATTGCTTTAGCAATGGCCGTGGCTGTTAATCACACAGGTATCTGTCATGTATTAAGGAGCAAGTTGTGGAACATAAGGCAGACCTGTAGCATGTCACCTGCCTGCAGTGACTTAACTCATGCCTGTACCATGATGCAGAAAATGAATCTCTGTTTGAGTAACATAGTGGAATATTCAATGGTACTTTGTGTCCAGATGCGTGCACTTTGTATCTATATGTGCCGCACAATGCAGCACATATAGAAACAGCAAAAACGAGGAGAAATAAAGCATTTCTCCTCATTTCGCCATGTTAAGACCAGGTTTTTCCAGGTCTTAATTTTGGCACTGCTCCATATTTACACCACTCTTGTAAATATGTGGCAGCGTCAAAATCAATGGATGTTGCAGCGGAACGCCGACAGAAACAACCATTTGTATAGCGTGAAAGGGGGGCTAATTTAAAAGGGGGCGTTAAGCCACGTTTAGTGGCTAAAGTCCGCCTTGTAAATAGGAAAAACACCCTATCACCCCAAGGAATTGCAGAAAAATATAACCCTAGAGACAGTTTTAAGCCATCAGCTTGCTTGAGGATTTTTTCACATGCTGATTGGTTTAACAAGTAGTTTGTTAAATCATTTCGGCGAATGTCTTCTCTCCCTACTAAAAGACATTTTTAATTTGATAGAGCAGTTTTGATTGACCTGAAAGTAGGAAAACTATGATACTGGAATCCTGAAACCAGCGAAAGAGCCACACTTCAAAAAGTATATGGCGATTTCTGTATCTAATACTTATATTATATTTGAACATTAAAAGGTGCGGCAGCAGAATGGAGAAAGTTACAAAGCCCGTGCGTGGAATTAACAGCTAAAGTGCATGAATGGAAGGTTTGGAAATTACAATATCTGTCTGACATGTCATTGTGCTACTCCACTTAAAAAAGAAATAGCCTTGGGATACATAATGTTATTAGCAGATAACCAGAACTAAATATTTTTTACTCAATCCTTGACAGGAATCCATGTTACATGAAGTAGTTCTTTGTTAGATCTTGGCCACAACGAAAACAATATTACAGAGAAGTATGCATCTCTATTCCTATTACATTATATTGTCACGAATATTTCTGTAATCTGCAAACATATTATTGCAGGATTAACAGTCCTGTGTCTTTGAGGACACAGGAAAAGTATTAAATATCAGTGCTAAAGCCAAACTGCTCGCTAAAAAGAATTAGTTAGGGTTTCTGCATTCTAGCAATGACACGAGACACTCATTTTGACCTTCAAGCTGTTCTACCTTAAACCTTTAAGTACATTACAGCGTCCAGAAAGGGGCATGAGACAAAAATAGGAATAATGGAGAAAGTCTAATTAGGCGGGAATAAAACCGAAAACTTTGTGGGCCATTCACCAAAAAGACTGACCTCGAGCATCGATGCAGTAACACCAGAGATCAAAGACAGTAGGAAAGTAGTGCAGGGAAACTTGCTCAATCTTTCTGTTTAGTGCATGTATTCTGGAAAACAGTGATTCAACATGATGCATGGGAAGCACAGCAAGTATGAGATCTGCTGTGAGCGATTAGCACTTCAGATCTGCAATACTGGGCTGTCCTTGCGCAAAAGCAGGCATGAATCCAACGCCGGCCCTAACTCCAGTGCCGAAGAAGACGAGAAGTCCAAGAGGTGCATGGTTTCCCATGTCCTGCGTAGATCTGAGCTTATCTAGGACAGCCATTCGGACCGACTCCATCCCACGGCTAGGACAAAACTCTGCCTGGGAGCTTTCCAGAGGACCCAGTCCTCCAGATGATTTGAGAGCCAGCTGACTACCAATTTCTCAGTTATATTAGCCAGGGCTGGACATAGAATGATTGCTTAATAATTAGGCAACTTGAAGCAGTATGCCTGTGTCTATTTAGGATTGATTTGATTCTGATCCTGTTCTACGAGACAGATACCCTTTCTAACTCAAATGAAGTGTTAATGGTGGTGGTGATTAGTGGCACCACTGTCAGAATGTGGCTTTTAGCATTGGACTAGGATAAATGCCTTATTGAGAGCCTGACTTAGGCTCCTGGAGAAAACGACTAACTTCTGAGTGTGTTTTATAATGTGTAAGGGCAGTATTGCTGTAAGAAGCTGGCAACCTTGAAAATAAAACTTAAACACCTGGATAAAACACTGGCCTTGTAAAGCATTAACTGGAGTTTACATTGGGCGTGAGGTTCAGTGGAGAGTTGAAGAGGATTTGGGCCAAAACGTTCCGGATCCTTGGGTAGGGGCAGCAGAATCATTAAGGTTCCTTAGCACCAAAAGGTCATAAAGGTTTATTAGCGCCTGGGGAAATTGAAGCTTACTTATTCTTGGTTCCAATAATGCTCGTTAGTGCCTGCGGCCTTTGATGATAATAAATGCCTGGCCCAAACATCCGTCTTATTGCCTATGGACTAACAAGGCGACTACTGCTTTGGGACATGTAGAAATATTACATCCGACTTCTGCTGGGGCCCCCCGAGGCTCATTAATACCCAGGCCTTTAATGATCATAGTTGTATTCGGCCATTGATACTGTGGGACCATTAAGGCTCTTCAATTTCACCAGACCTTACAGCCTGGAGTCAATGTAATGATCCTTACTGGCTGGGCCCATTGACACTAACTACAGCCTGCTTCCACCATTAATACTTGTTACTCAAAGGGACCATTAAGCTCATTAGTGTGCCTGGGCATTGGCTGGCTGGCATTGCCAGTCCATTCATGTTCATTACTTCCACTGGCTATTGGCTGGGGCCACTGGCTGCGCTGAGACATGGTGGCAGTATGGCTCATTACATATCATTTCATACATACACTACAAATTACATCTTTTATTCAGTATCATTGCTGAGCAATATTTGCAAATTGTGCCATTATACTTCTTACAGAACACCACCATACAATATCCAAAACGCCTGAAAATAATGTTACATAAGAAGTATTTCTTTGTGTAGGATAACTCGCCATCAACATACCAACAAATCGATGGATCATGCCTTCAATACGACACAATTTTACTACATGACAGTACATATCCAGACCAAAACATAATTGCATTCATTTCAGGCCTCATCATTAACTTGGTGACTGAATCACTGAGAGTCTCATACATTCAGAGAGAGAGAGAGAGAGAGAGAGAGAGAGAGAGAGAGAGAGAGAGAGAGAGAGAGAGAGAGAGAGTCTCGCGTTGTCTCTAATTCTCACATGCTTTCCACTTGTCAGCTATGCTGGCAAGGTGAAAATTAAGGTTAAACTCTTATCTTAACTGGTCAATTTCCTATCTTTTGAAAAAATTAGAAAAAAGAGACATGTCTTTGTTGAAGTCGGGATAGTTAGGAATTCAATCGCTCTAGGGAGAAGGCAGCGATTAGAGTATTTATTGCAGAAAAATGCATATTGTGTATATTCACTGCAGGCCCTTCAAAAGAGGAACACGGGGGGGGTAATATTCTGAAAACCCCACTCCTTATCAGGGTCCTGATCTTGTGCGGCAACATGTGTTCATATATTTCAAAGCAACCGTACCTTAATATTTATTGATAAGGCAGCTAACATGTCTAACACTAAATGGTGGAAGATGAGGAGTTGCTGTGATTTCTCTTTCCATGCATTACATGTTTTAAGCTTTAACATACCATGGGGGCAAACTGGGTATTTCGAACATACACACTCACAGACTCTCTCTTTCTCTCGCTCTCTCCAAAGAAAAAAGACAAGGAAGGTGATGTGTAAATTTCATCTTAAAGCAAGACTAACAGGGTGGTCAACTGGCACAGCTGCACTAGAAGGGGTTATGTTTTTTCTCGCTTCCCCTGTAAAGACACAGTGGCATCTATACTATGCTGAGTCCCAGTCGTCGATATTCCACTAGTATGGCAAAACTAAAGGATACTTTGTCTTCCCTGGTGTTTAATTTCATCTTCTTCCAAACTCCTATGTCAGTCAATAGAATGTATTATATTCATGTTATATCAACAGAATAATGTTTGTCTGCAAACGTAATATACCAACCAAGTAGAAATGACAAACAGTGGTAAGATGACAAGATAAATATTTAGGAGGTTTATAAGTACAAAAGTAAGCTTCTGTTGCCTTCTTGCCACCCACACTCAACCATCTCTCACATATATTCAGGGTCTTCTGTGGGGTCCTCCATAACCTCAATGTGTCACATCGCCTCTTCCTCCTCCTGTTTCTAGAACCACTGAAAGCATTGATTTTAGCGGATGCCCTCACCAATAGCTAAATACACATCCACCTGAAACTGGGCTTCTGCAGAGGGAAATCAACTGAGGCTTCTCAATCAACTTTTAAAATTGTATAAAGTATGTGCATCACAGTCGCCTTTCGTCCATACTTCTTTTTATTCACTTTCCTGTTGCCCTACACACAAGATACATAACCCTAACATTTATACCACTTTTGGGGGTTTATATTGCTTAACTCTTCTGGTTTTCTGTTCATCTTATCATTTTAGTATCCTGGTAAATGTCTAGCCCTGAGCCTACCCTCCCACAGCCGGGTGTTATCCCGTGTTCTGTTTTTACCCTTGCCTCTTTTGTCTGTACACTTCTCTTCCTTTCATTGCCTCTCAGCCATATGTAACAGAAGGCCCTTGATGAAAATCATCTATTTCCTGGCTTGCACTAGGCGAGAATCCATTCCAACTCCTTATTCTTTTTTACCTGACTCGTTCCTGTATTCCACTTTGCTCACAATCTCAGTTTTCTTTTAAAAAGTGGAATACAAATTTCCACCATCATCGCAGTGATGGCTACCCGTGATCACTAGCAATGGTTCAACATATGAAAGATCCACCCTCACCTAATGTTTCAGCATTCGTCGAAATCCACTCTTCCAAAAGCCTCTTCCTGTATCTTCTTAGCTGCTCCTTGGAGACTTTGGATTTAATCCTCATGGTCACCAGGCACTGACTGCTCCATCTATCTAGCTTCCTCTCTTCTTGCACCACTAATTATCCATCAGGCAAGCCAACAATGTTGAATCGGTCCATCTATCATTCTCACACTTATAATCAAATCTCTCTGTGACATTGCCGTCCCTACCTGGTGTAATGTGTCCTCATTTAATGCGAGCTGCTTCGCAAGCACCTCCCTTTGATTCAGTTTGATCTACTTCCTGTCATCCTTCAACTAGAATGAGCTGTCATTTGGCTTAAGGGTAGCCTCCCCCATGTTCGACTAGGTAAAATCTCTTATAAAGCACATGCCTCAATTGGAAGGTTCTCCTAACTCCCACCACTGGTGTATCGGCCTGCCGCTGCTGCTACAGCACGGAATGCATCCTGATTTCGCGGTGTAGCTTATGGACAGCTACTAAAGCTCTCACAATCCTCTACCATTTTACATAGCATGTGTAGTGAATTTCAAGTTAAATTGCGAATCAAATTGTTAAATACAAAAAAGCAAATACTCACAGAGGCGTCACTCCTTTTGGAAGTCCTAAAGCGTTGACGGGTGTAGGAGGGGGCTCCGATGGTAACATGGAGCTGAGGAAGGCGGCGGGAGTCTGTCCAGAGTTGGAAAATCTACCAATTGGTGAGGGAGAGGGGCTGTATGTTGGAGAGGGGCTTGAGACAGGCAAGGGAGGGGGCGGGGGAGGAAGCGGGAAGGAATCCGAAACAGGAAATGATGTTGTAGGACTTATTACCGGGGGAGGAGGAGGAGGCGGTGAAGGTGATGAGCGGGACCAGAACGCATCTCCTTCACAAGGGAATGGTTGAGAGAAAGGAGCCGCTGGACTTCGTCCAAACTGTCTTTGGGGGGTTGACGGCGACATGGGCGAAGTGAGGCTGGAGGTGGACGAGCCAGATGAAGGGGTCACATAACCAGAGGCAGGGCTCATATTCTGAGCGGCAATGAACTGCTTTGGCCGTGCATAGTTGAAGGAGCTGGCCGGCTGCATAGCGGGCGATTTGTGAGAGTTAAGAACACTCATTTGCACAGGGGATGTGATGAACTGGCTGGATTCGAGCTCCTGCAATGAGGGCGGTGGAGGAAAGGTTGGGGATTGAGGTGGGATCTGCTGAAGACTACTTTGCTGTTGGAGAAGCCACTGATCAGCCTCTTGCTCTAGTCGAATTTGGTTCTGCAACTGCTGTATTTTCAATGGGTCCCTGCAGGAAAAAGATAGAATACGTGGTTAATTGTATCAAGTTTTACATTTTGATTCCATTCTGACAATGTCCAGTGCATCCATATGAATGCTGTTACTCGCGGATACTAGGATCGGCCCGGCCACTAAGCATTCATTAAACAATGCATTATTCTACATCAAACTGGCCCTCAAGTACCTTCTACGATTCACTTCTAAACAATATGAAAAACAACTAAATTCGATATCAGCAGCTGCCTTTGACTAAGTATTGTACTCTTTTAATGAGCCTACTGAGAGAGGAAACAAAGTACTAATAATTCACCCAAAAGTATTGGTCAATTAATAACTTTTACAATTGTAATAAAACTCATGAATAGTGGATGTATGCACATAATTATTTAAAATATTTTCTAATAATATCATTGTATAAAAGAGGTGAAGATCATAGGGGCTGAGGATCACACTGATAACTTCACTGTGCTCATGAAACCACAAGCCTAGATTAACTAAGGATTGGGGGTACTTGCACGCTGCTGCACAATTTGGCACTGCACCAGCAGGCTTTACAGAGGTAGTTAAATCGACACAATGCTTTTCATGACACGAGTGGCGCAGAAAACCTTCCTAAAACCCGTCATACCTTACAAAGTTAATGGCGCAGAAGCCAATATTGTTGAATCTGGGACCAAGATGCCACTACCGAAGTGTATCATCATCAGAGGGTTCAGAGTAAGCAGGATATCTGATGTCAGCCATGGTATTATGCCTTTCTCCTCACTGAGTCACCCTGGTGCAGTAAACAGGGCAGACATTGTCCACTGTGAGTAAGTCAGGTGTGTGACTCATTGTAGTTGAATGTCGCAAAACAATAACATGCCTTGGAGGGATGAACCTTTAGACCACGTGCCAAATTGTTTATAACCGAGTATGCCCTCCTTGACTACACTGTCAACATTTCTTACATTCTGCTAGAACACTGTTTCCAAAGAAAACATAAAAAGTGCCTAGATTGGTCAATTGTTCACTTTAAACCTGGCCCCTCTAGCACTCAGTATTTATTTGTCTACAACTCTTGGCATTATTTGAAGTCGCCGTGTGACTAAGGAGTCAACCTGCAGTCTGGCACGAAGTCAACCTGGGGCAGCAAGGGTACCATCAGCCCAAGTCAAGCATGCCATTTCTTAATAAATTGCAGCTATAAATTGGGATGCTCTGTGCCCTGCTGCAACAGCACCTGCTGCACTATTGAAAGCTATGCCCCCGTTGGGTAGCACCAAGCATGGGCCATTCTGGACGGGTGGAGTGTTTACCAGACAATGCCGGCCAAGGACTCGGTTCTTACTGACTGTCTGATTGGTGTTTATAAAAAGTTTCCCGCTCTCTCTCTTTGAGTCTATGAAGAGAGGAGTTTTGACCAGAAACCGATTGTGGTCCTTTCTTATTGTAGATGTCAGCACAAATTTATTAGTTATAAGTATTATGACTGGCAATATCTGTCCTGAAAAGGGCGTACGGGCATCTCTCTTATGAAGTAAAGGGCTAGTAATACCTCTCCCAAACAGGGCGAAAGGACAAACCAGTGCTGAAGCACCTGACAAGCAATCACAGCCCTGAAGATGGTAATAGGGCACATCTGTGCTCAAGTGCACGACTAACAGTACCTGTCCTGAAGAGGGTGCAAGCGCACACCTATACTGAAGACCCTAACTGGCAATACCTGTCCCGAGGAGTGGGCTGGGGTTCACCTGTGCTCAAGTGCATGACTGGCAACACATGACCTGAAGAGGGTGCGAGTGCACACCTGTACTGAAGACACTGACTGGCAATACCTGTCCTGAAGAAGGTGCGAGTGCCCACTTGTACTGAAGACACTGACTGGCAATACCTGTCCTGAAGAGGGTGCGAGCGCACACCTGTACTGAAGACACTGACTGGCAATACCTGTCCTGAAGAAGGTGTGAGTGCCCACTTGTACTGAAGACACGGACTGGCAATACCTGTCCTGAAAAAGGTGCGAGTGCACACCTGTACTGAAGACACTGACTGGCAATACCTGTCCTGAAGAAGGTGCAAGTGCCCACTTGTACTGAAGACACTGACTGGCAATACCTGTCCTGAAGAGGGTGCGAGCGCACACCTGTACTGAAGACACTGACTGGCAATACCTGTCCTGAAGAAGGTGTGAGTGCCCACTTGTACTGAAGACCCTGACTGGCAATACCTGTCCTGAAGAGGGTGCGAGCGCACACCTGTACTGAAGACCCTGACTGGCAATACCTGTCCTGAAGAAGGTGCGAGTGCCCACTTGTACTGAAGACACTGACTGGCAATACCTGTCCTGAAAAAGGTGCGAGTGCCCACCTGTACTGTAGACACTGACTGGCAATACCTGCCCTGAAGAAGGTGCGAGTGCCCACCTGTACTGAAGACACTGACTGGCAATGCCTGTCCTGAAGAAGGTGCGATTGCACACCTGTACTGAAGACACTGACTGGCAATACCTGTCCTAAAAACGGTGCGAGTGCACCCCTCTGCTGAGGTACATACTGGCAATATCTGCCCTGAAGAGCATACTAGGACACACCTGCGTTGAGGTACATGCTGGCAATACCCGTCTCGAAGAGCCTAGTATGGCACACCTGTGCGGAAGTCCATGGCTGGTAACATCTGTCCCGAAGAGCGCGGTAGGGCACACCCAGTACTTAAGTTGTAAAAGAATTAGTGCCACTGCCATACATTTTGCTTTGAAGCCCGTGGCTGGTACAGTTGAGTGTTGGGTTTCCGAATACCAACTACCAAAGCTGTATAGTACTGATTCCACCTCATGCCTCTTTAGTCCACCACCCCACACTTCCTGCCTCTTTATCTTGCTCTTACAGGTTCTTTGTCGCTGCTTTTCTTGGTTTTCCTCCTTCTTTCCCTCTTTTGTGTTTTTCCTCTGGCTCAAAGTCTGTTTTGGAAAAATGAATGCCGGTCCAACAAAATGAGTGTGTGTGGGCCCTACCGGCAACTCCCGGCTCAAATTAAGCACTGTCAGCTCACCCTGTGAGGGCGTCGAGGGCTGGCAACAACTATCCCTAAGAGTGTGCTCGAGCACGAGTGCCTTGAAGTGGGGCAAAGAGCCTCGCTGTCCTGGCGCCCTGTTGAGTGAGGCACGTGCTTTGGTAAAGCACAAGGCTGGATGAGTTCAGCTAAGGCAGGCCCGTATCCAAGACCGGATTGTAAACACAGACGAATACAACTCCAATATCCACCTATCATTCTAGAATCCTAATCCTGCCTCGTGCACCTGTCAAGAAAACATGAGGTTGGAACGATTGCGCAATCCCAAGCCGCAGGCATGCGCGTCACAAGACCAGACATTCTAGTTGTCCTATTGTTCTTCATGCAAATCAGCCCTGTCTCTTAAAGGGTGCGACCTGGAGTTAGTATTAAACTTGGAATACTTTACACTTAACTCTTGAGAGAGAATAGGTTTTGTGTGGACGTGAGGCACTGGCGGACAGACCTTCCATCTTCTTTGCAACATGTGCAGCACGTACAGCGTCGAGTGAAAGTGGCTGCACTTAAAGAGGCTTGCATCACATAAGCAAATTACCTTAAGAAGCCCATGGCCCATCTCCACAGATTTCCCGGTGGTTTGTTTTACACATTTACTCCCTGAGCACTGAATGTCTTCCAGCTATATAATACATATGATGTATTGTGCACGTTTAAACAGTATATACAGTGTGCACTGGAACATTCCATACAAGTAGGTGCTACAGTCATCACTGAGTAAGATCTGAACGTGCCGCATTGATTTAGCAGTCTTCCCTGGCGCCCCTGGAGTCAAAAGCTGCTCCGTAAGTAGGGTCAACACTACTCCCTGCCATGGCTTCATACCGTGCACTTGTACTGACGCACTTCCGGTGCCTTCAACCTTACTTTACCATATCCTCTTTGAGCAGCATTTCCAGGATCTGTCTATGTTGTAGTAAGCAATGGGATTACGGATTCCTGCTGGTAAATCTGAAGAAAGGAAGGATTTACTGGGTTTTGATTGTGATTCTTAAATGTATTTACAGCCAAAAGACCTTTTGCTGCAAAGTAAATAAAGTATCTACCAGCAATCTTCGTGATTTCGAAATAGCTTAAGTGAATCATGGTCATGACATCACACGGATAAGATGGTCCTCAAGAATACATCAGGCCTTGGTTGCAGAAAGCAGCCAAAGAGGCGTGGCACTGCGTTAACAATCACACCACCTGAAGCCCACAACATGTCACAACAGCCCCTTTAGTGCACAGGACCCTCTGCCTCTTGTGTCCCGGCACAGAAGTCCCAGGCATTGGGACCAGTCCCAAGGCACACGCTCTACAAAATGGATGGGTTTTGAGAGGGAAGAAAGGATTGATTCTTGTTGTTGAGCAGGTCTGGTGTAGGCTCTGGGTATCTATCGGGCTGCTCATGTATTTTGTATCATAGCACCGAACATATGAATATATATCACCCATGCCTCCCAAACCAATCTTTGTGCAGTTACATCATTCTTTACAGGTCATGTGCTTAGAAACATACATCAAATTCGAATTGAGCAAATAACTCAACACAGCCATTACCAGGACTCTGTGTTTCTGCTTATGAGACAAAAGGCGTTAAACTATGTAAATTGTTCTCTACTTGTGGTTAAGATGCATTTCTGTGGAGTCAGACATTATTTAAAACAAATGCTCATCCTGTCATTCATCAATCCCTGAGAACTGCTGGATAGGAATGCCAAAGTTACACAATGACTCAGAAACATGTCACTTATTTGGCTGCCCCCTCCCCCCCCCCATCCCATTGAACCTTGTCTATTAAATGTGGTTTATGAGAAGCCAGCAGTTTCCTAGAATATGTCATACTGTAAAAGAGCATTCAATTTCTTCTTTCAAACACTGCTGGGAAGTGTCAGAACTAATCCAGTGTCATAAGAAAAGCCCCTGAAAGTAGTCCTACCGCTGTCGCTGACACTCTCCTAAAAACTGTTGGGACTGGCCAATGAAATGTAAGTCACTTAGCTGAGAAGTAGTATTACTATCCAAAGAGTAGCAATGCCAGCCAGGGAGGTGGTGCGGGGAAGCAGTGCTGCTACTGCTGAGTTTTTAATAGTCAACAACCAAGTGTAGAGCTGCCCAACTGAAAACATTGGATACTGTCCCTTTAAAAGGAAATGAAGCCTGCACAGGTCAGTTGTTGTGTCCATTCTAAGTACTGCATGCACGTGAAGAAGTGCTCAGCTCATGCTGGTCATCAACATAGTTCACACTAGTCCAACAAAGCACAGACGTACAGAAACAATGAGACAACTGCATGTAGGGGCATATTTGTCAAAAGGTACCGCAGTGCAGCCCAGCTAGTTGCCTTGCTCTGCTGCATTACAGGGAAAGGGCAGGAATGTGCCATATTTATCACAACACAGAGCATTCCAGCCTCTTCCCAGTGGTTGGTGGACAACGGGCTGCCTAACGCCATCAGAAGCATCCTTGCACCATGGTGCAATGATGCCTACATTACATGCAGGGTTGTTTTTGTGCAGGAAGGGGCATCTTCCTGCACAAAAACAATCCCCTGAGGTATTTTCCTCTAGCTATGTATGCTCCAGAATTCAGCACACATAGAAAAAGGGAGTACTGAGGAGAAATAAAGATATTTCTCCTCGTTACACCTCTCCTGGGAAGGCGTAGCATTTTGGAACATTTCCGAGTCTACCAGGAATGTTAAATCTCGTAATGCATCAAAATCCATGGGTGTTGCGTGGGAACATTCATGCAACGCCCATAGAATGCCTCCCTGGGGCAGAGTAATGCAACACATCGATTTGCACTGGGTTGCATTACTCTGGCTTTATCAAGCCACTCAGGGCTAAGCAAAGTGGTGTTGCGTGCCTTAATAAACCGCATTTTAGGGTTGCGTCATGCATGCACCACTTTGCGTAGTGTAAAAGTGACACAATCCATACATAAATATGGTCCTTAGTGACTGTTTCTGGTACGCAGATGTTGAATTAGCACCAGCGCTACCTGCATCATATGTGAGGCAGTCTGACAATAGCCATACTACCTACAACAGCGTTATAGAGAGAGTGCGACAACTGCACTGCAGCCTACACCAGCTGTACAGCCACAGAGGCAGAAACAGCACCACCTAGGCCGAGTATGGAAACTGCACCACTACATACTCCAGGTATACAGATATTAAAGCAACATTAGAACTACCTGTGACAGGTGTATGAGAAAAGTAACTAACTGAGTTAATACTGCCTATATAAAGGATACAGGCAGTGTCAAACTGGAAGTCTTTGTTAATCTATAAACGTAAGACAAATGATACAAGTAAACCTACGATGAGTACATTTCTGACTATTAGACTAACGTTTTTAAATAAGCCTCTGATTATGACTGATACTGTCAAGCTGTCCATACAACAACAGACAGTATGAGTCACACACTGTAAGAGCAGTGGAAATACTACCTGCACCATTTACAAATCTCATTCTAAACACACACAAAAGTACCACTGTAAGAAAAACAGACCAAGTGGCTTTGTCAATGCTTGTTTTAAAGGAAAATATTTAAGGGATACTCTGGGTCTGCTATTGAAAAACGAGTAAATAGGCCTATGATGGTAATATGTGGACGATTTACCTTACGTGAAGGGTTGGTCATCCAATCAGGGCACTGTTTACAGCACTCTGCACCTTTGATCCAAATCTGTCTATTTGGCCCAATAAACATAAGTATTTATGTATGTGGTATGTGTTTGACGCAAACTTAACCGAACGGCATCAGAACATGTACATGGCTGAATATATTTGTGGAAAAAAAGGGGGAATCCCCTGGAATGAGTTTCCTACATCAGGGTAACAACATTATTTGAAAATAAACATGTAGGAAACGATTACAAGGTGGATCTATACTAATAACAATATGTGACCAGAAACCATTAATTATTCAAAAATATATTCTTTTTATTTGTTTGTTTTTGATATAAAAAAGAGATTTAAAAAAAAATATTTTCATTATTATTTCAAGAATCAGTGAAGTTTATTAAAGTGTAATACAATCAAAATAGTGCTTTAACCAACTGGTGTCTCATTTAGCCAATGAAATTTGGTACATGTAGAGAAATATGAATGGTTGCAACCATTATTTGTACCTATTTATCTAGTCATACACAGCTATGTACTATGTTTTGTGTTATGTCAGGATTAGATCAAACACACGATTTAAATCAAAGGCGAAACAAAGACAACGACATTAAAATAGATCAATACACGATTAGTAGCAGACTACCATACAATACGGTTATGGCTAACATGGTTACAATCTACGCTCGTTTCGGGCAGGACGCCTTCATCAGGAAGCCATTTTTGTCTTAAAAGATGTATTCAAAAAGGTTTCAAACTGAGAAGCTTATCGTGTCCATGGATATATCTTCTACCTCTTAGTTTTGGTAGCTATGCTTCAAGATAGATAATGACTTGATGTGAAAGTGGAATACTCAAAATGTTCTTCAGGGTAGCCGATAACTTCAATAGTTTCTAATAGTCATAGTGATGTTACATCACATAGTCTGATAGGAGGTCCAGATGCTATATAAAACTGATGGGGGGGTCTCTGTGGCAGGCAGCTCAAAGATAGATGCTGGATATATGTAAACATGCAGTTCCCGTTATATAGAACGATTCGACACCATTCAACACCACCAATAAATTTACTGACCGAATACTTTAAGAAGGATTGCATGGTAGTCAAAAAGGCTGGGAGAAGGTTCAAAACTCCACTGTTTCCATTCAGTACTCTAAGAACCTCTGTGCAGCACGAACGCGGAGCCTGTAAACAGGAGTTGCCATTCTTTTCGACTTAAAAACCCGGTGGAATTTGAACCTTCTCCCAGCCTTAATGACTACCACGAAATCCTTCTTAAAGTATTCGGTCAGTAAATTTGTTGGTGGTGTCTAAGAAGTTAGCAGCTGATTGGTGTGTGTAGACTTCGGATCCACTCCCCAAAACTCCATGTAGGTGAACTTGATCTACACAGGTGGAGGAGGGACACTCGTGCCTTGTGAAGTCTCAGATAGACATGCATGGCTTGCCACTGCTTACTATTGTGGTGGTATGGATGGATAACAGCATAGTGGGCTAAGTTAAAATATGTGGTATAAATATGCTATACTCAGTGCTTTTGGCAGTACTGTCTGGTACTAAGTACCTGCCCTTCTATATTTTGTAAGGGAGAGCAGGTCGGTTTCTCCATTAGGGTTCAGGGGCTGCGCCACTCTAAAATTCCTACACATTTACATAAAAACATATTTATTAGATCAACTTATTGAGAGATATGAGTGTATCGCTAAATAAATTGATGTTTTTACGTCTGGGCTGTCTGTTTCAGGCTGCCTGCCCTACCTCGCTCTGAAGCAGGAGACGGAAGCCAGGCAGTAAATTAACTTTCCTAACAACCTTCAGAAGTATGATGCACGACGCAGGGCTTTCTGTTTTAAACCCCTTCATTTCCATTGTGGTCTATGGTTGTATGCACTCTGTTCTCCAGTGACGCAAGCAGCGTCATGGTTTCAGGCATCAGAGACTTCATCCCTGCGTAATTTCAGACGCCTGTTAAGACATAGATGCCACCCTTTCATCATACGTGAGAGTGGATGCAAGCACGTCTGATCTGGTGCCTTGGTCTCAGTAATGGTGTGTGCATGCTAATGTTGTGTTATGTATATTGTGCTGAGACCCCCTCATCACGCTAACCTACCCCATTGTGACACCACAGCCCTCGCTGCAGATCACTAGCTCCTTTAGAAGTGGAGCTGTTGTATGCGTTCCCCCGCGAAATGGTCCAGATAACAAGCAGGGTTCTTGTTCCCTTGCTACTTTGATCTAAATATCTGAGTCACGCCCAAAGCAAGAGATATGGGCTGACTGTGGATTATGTGCTTACAATGGACAGTTCTCTGATGTATGACATAAAAATTGGCCCTGTCTTCATGTTCCTAAGTTAACACTGATGCCAAAAACATGGATTAACTCGCAAAAAATGAATGTTAATAACATTAAGGGAATGCATTTCAGCGATTTAGTGGCTCTCTTATTGCACATGCTTTACTTAATCTTGCATTCCCCAAGAGTAAGCTATTTTATAATGTTGTGAGTCTTGTTCTGTGCATAGTTTGAGGCTTGAGCCATGCTAGGTGTTGATGAGGGGCTATGATTGGATGCGCAGGAGCTAAGGCTGAAGATAAACAAAGTGCTTGTCAGTGGGTTGGCCTCTCTGCATAGCACACAGAACAATGTTAATGTATTCCATTTGCAACTGAAATTCTGTGGATATGTGTGTGAAGGGGGTACACAGATGTCAAAATATTTGCAAGGCAAAAGTAAGAGAAATTAAAGTGCTTACATGTGTGGGAGTGCAGTGCATGTTTGGGGCGGTGAAGTGACAGAGATGCGAGGAAGTACATTCGGGAAAGAGTGAAAAGAGGATGCTGAAGAGGAAAGAGAGGTGGTTGAAGATGTGCAGATGGACAAGATATGCAGAGAAAAAGAGGATACATATTTAACATAAAGCACACATAACAGAAGGCCTAGACTCCTTCCGCAGGCCTCAATGCTATTTAATTCACAGACTCACTATTTCAGAATTTAAACATTTCTAGTGTTAATTATTTATAACAAATCATTGTTGTTACTCATTTATCTTAAACAGCTAACACCCACTGACAAAGTCAATCATATTGACTGGATTTAGGTGTATGTGAGTTGTTGTGTCATTTATCTGGATACAATTATATCTCAGAGAGAAAGCAAAATACCGGTCAGGTGGCACACTATGGGAATCACAGAAATGTATTTGAGACGTTCCTGTATAGAGAGCACCCACTTTTTTCGTCCCACTTAAAGACCTGTCTGCACATATTTCTATATGACTGGTTACAGCTAGCATCTGTGGGTGCGTCTCAAAGTCTTGTTAGAGCATATTTTTCCAAAGTTAATGCTGCATGCAGTGCACGACACTGGGCAAGCATACATTTTAAAGGGCTTAAGTTGTCAAGCTGTACAATTTACACATGACAGTAACTTTTAAACATAATGCAGTACGATATGGGGCAGCTTTGAATGTGTTTAATATTTCAAGACTAAGCATTCCCACTGCTTTATAAGTCTTGCTTGATCGCTATATTCATTTGATTTAAAATGCACCATTTGCCAATCTTTTTTAAATTTCTTTCTCAGGAGAGGGACTCACCCTGGACCCCAGGTTTGTCCATTGACCTTGTTCACATCGCTAGCTATACAACAGTCATGCACAAAGTTTACGCTCACCACTTTCAAATGTCACCAGCCGCCACTGGCGGAGAGTACCCGCATTTCCTAGCATAGGAGCAATGCTTTTAATTGTAGAGTACAGCACTAGCAAGTAGGGATAAAGTACCTGTACTTCTAGTTTTCCATTTCAAGCACTGCTTTCAGTAGTGAACTCGACAGCCCAGAGCTGTGAGGCCACACAAATAGAGGGATTGTGCTATTTAAATCATTAAACGACGCACTACAACGTGTGTAGAAGCAGGACAGCAAGGGCAGGGCATTCTCAGAATGCGTCCCTCCCAGCGTGCCTTTGTGCAGAAGCCTGCTGACGCATCCCGGCACGCTCGGTACGGCTGATGCGGGCTGCTGAGAGCTAACATCCCCGCGCGCAGCGCTCCCACAAGGCCTGCAGGCTGCATCCCTCACGTGGAAGCCTCCAGGGAGCGATAAGAGAAACGCCCGCGTGCGAACGATGACGCGATGACAGATGAGGACGTAAGTATATCTGCTCCAGGTAGCATGCGTGCGCGTGGCGGGAACGGGGCTCTCACGACAGGAGCGGCGCGCTCGTGCTCGTGCTGTCTCTGAGGTGCCAAGACCAGGCTATGGAAAAAGAGCTGTAAATTACTTGAAATGAATGAAATATTTCGTTTGCTACAAGTAAACGATGTTGCACGGACTGAGAAGCCGCTGTTTGAAGTAAAAGCCAGTGACCGTCTTTTACAAAAATGTTTTATTGCATTTTATATTACCATTATACACAGCTCTGCCGATCCCCCAGAGGGTGACTGGGCGCTTTACAAAGAAAGGAACATGAAAGTTTAATGAAAGAACATTTTTCTGTGTAATAATATATCAATGTAGTTCTTTACTAGCACTTCTACGATCAGTGTTTTTAATATATATTAATGAATTTTGGGAGGAAGGTTTACATTTACATTTCACATCTGACAATATCATGGTTTATGAAAATACTTTTGGTGTACATGAGATATATCGAAAATACGAACTCCATAAACTGTTGCACCTGCTTCTCATAATAACACTTGGCACACAACTATGAATACAGAGAATACAGTCTTCTCCCACTGGCAGAGCTAAATATAAAATTTATACTGAATGCTTATGACCCCAATAGATGGAAAACATATTTTATGAATGCAACAAGGTCAATTTGAGCCCTGGATGTTTCCACACAAGGTGATGATCAAGGAAGCCATCACACCGGTCTCCCATAATATTGGAAATAATTGTTTTCCTGCATTCGGAGAGGGGCGAATCAATATAAAAAATATGGTATGAGAAACTTTATAAATATAATATTTGATTTGCATTTTTTATTTTGTTTTTTGGACTTTGGGTAGGGAACTATAGGAAGGCATATGACAAGTGAACAATGAAATGATCATTGGAAACAGTCAGTAGTGCAGCAGCAGGGTGGAATCTGCCCACGGGATCTCTCCTCTATAAATCTATATGGACCATTGCGAAAGCCTGAGAGTGGGGTGCCCACGGACAGCAGCGGCCCGTGCAGGTAATGTTGTCTTTATTCTTTACATGGACAATAACGCTAAGAAAGCATGCATTCAATAAGTTAATTTTATTTATAGGGAATCCAGCTCCCAATATGATGATGTTCTCTTATTTAGATGAAGGAAGCAAGTTTCATGTTGAAGCCAAATAGGAGTGGGTGTGCAATGCGGGCCTAGGATGTACAGAGCAATGCCTTTGTTAAAAAAAAATCAGGCAAAGCTCCAGTCTTACTGCACATATACTAAATACACCTGGTCCAAAGGAACCCATCTTTTTAGAGACATGCCTTCTGAGAACATATAAAACCATGTCACCATTTGGCCTGTCTAGGACAAGAACAGGAGGAACCCTACTCATGGAGGAACCAGGGTACTAGTTTAATAAAAGAAACAACGGTTCCTATGGCTGGTAAAGGTAATAGTAGCAATAAAAAAGTCTCAATGGCAATACGCAAGGTACTATAATGTTAGAGGACAAGGAACCACTCATACACAGGGGTTGATTTATAACCATATTTTCAGTTTATATACATTTGTAAAGAAAAGAAATAATTGTGCATCTTGTCCCCATGTGAAAATGGAACCGAAATGTGAATATTAACGCGGTCTACTATATACAAGGTTTCCAGAATTACAAAGAACGGCCATTTATGTATCCATGTTTATCAGCACCAGTATACGATAATACATGCTGAGTAGTGGCTCGTTCTTTTGTACTTGTCCTGTGATAGAAACAGTTCATGACACTAAGATTTATTAAGAAGTCACAGCAATGTTAGGTATGTGGCATTGAATATGGGCTCTGGCCTGGGGAGAGATGCGAGGAGCAGTTCTTCTCTGGTGCTAGCGGGTGTGTTTTGTAGACAGCCACAGGAGCTGCATCAAGAACAAGAAGCATGGCTGATCTGCACTCACAATACTTTCATTTAGGGGCTTGTGCAAAGTTGGCATTGGATATTGATTCTGATAGTGGGGACGAGCAGGAAATAAGAGAGCAGAAGACGGGACATCTATGGGTAAAGATTTGTAGAAGAAGATACACATCATGTACACCCGTCTCGATGACCAAGCTCTCTGCTGGAAAGGCCTGCTCCAGGAGGATGGCAGTACATTCAATGTTTCTGTGCTGGCTGATGTATCCCATCCTTTGCTTTAGTCGTACTTATGTCTTTTGGCCAGATCGCAGGAACACACCCAATCCCATCTTACACACTTCTACCTACATCTTTTGGTACTGAAGCTCTGACCACGGTGACCAATGACCATCAAAGCGAACCCAACCCAACCAGAATCTCAGAAAGGGTGAAACGTTCTTTGCAGATATGCTACCACTAATATGTCTTTGTCTTTTTATTAAATTAATTGGGTTAATTTTATCTAAACGTGAGAATAAAGGAAAATTAACATTAGGTTTTAAAGGGAAGGACTCTTAATGCTTGAATCATTTGAATGATATTTGGAAAACAGTTTTGTTTAAAATGGAGCAGACACAAATTAATAAAATAAGTACAAAAATGAGTGTAGCCATGGTCAGATTCCAGACTTTAAGAGGCAGACAGTGGCCTGCTTTTAGCAAGGCTCTCTAACTCAACGTGCTGCAGCAGTTTCCACTCAGCAGTTCACCAATCACTTTTTGTGCGCTGTGCAGGAAAAGGTTATTCCAGAACAGGACCATGCTAATTTGTTTGAGTTTAAGCCAGATGCAGAAGAAGCCTGTGGTCACCACACATCAGTCATGCTAGATTGAGACAGTTTGTAT
This sequence comes from Lissotriton vulgaris, assembly GCF_964263255.1. Classification (NCBI taxonomy): domain Eukaryota; kingdom Metazoa; phylum Chordata; class Amphibia; order Caudata; family Salamandridae; genus Lissotriton; species Lissotriton vulgaris. The sequence continues at coordinate 1,935,014,326 of NC_141689.1, read as the reverse complement.
GCACCTCAATACAATTCCAAATTTGCACAAACTTCTGACAAAAAGACTTCTATAGCTGATGTAGTTGTTGAAGGTTTAATTATATTACATGCATTACCTAACGTCTGCGAATTTCCACAATTTGGTTGTTCGCTAGCCACAATTTAATAAACTTAGACTGAACCCTGCCTTAACACATAATTGTACTTCTTTCAGAGCTCAGCGCTATCACTAAAGGCGAATATACAGGAGAACCCGCACTTGGACACAACGCACAAAATGACTTAACTTCCCTCCCGTACACGTCTGCCACGGATAGATTATTTTCGTTGGCAACAGCAGTTCAGAGTAAGGTCGCTTGCAGGCTAACTGTGAATGCAGCAGATATGCATGGATTCACTTCCAAGACTCCTTAGGGCTCCTTTGGAAAAATAGTCTAATTTAGAAAAACTACCTATGACGGCAAATTAAGGGAGTCACATATCAGAAGTCTGTGTTTAGTAGCTTTGCAGGTTTCATAGCCTTTACAACCACTTTGTGATGTTCAAATACATTCCATGGGAGGTCATGGAATTTAGTGCATCAATAAGGATAAGTCAATTTTTGTTTTTTAACCTTTGTCGAGCTAAACTCAGGCCTGCTTAACCATGCGCTGCATAGACTGCGTGGACAAAATCATAAAACTCCAAAAAGTCTCAACAAAGTAAGTAAGAAGCTTCTAGATTATGCAGTGTGAACTTTCGTTGGGGAATGGCAATAACATTCATAGGAGACAACTGTACCTTACTGCAAAAAGTACTGCCCCACTAGAGCAGGGAGATGACGTATTCTGCCATAGCAGGCAGTAACACAGTCTACCGGGCCCATATTACTCCTGTGGTAGCAGAGTATAACTAGTGATCGAAAACATTAGTGGTAGGTGGGACTTGCGTGGGCTCACTTCCATGGAGGTGGGGCCTTAGTCAGGGCCGGACTGGGAATCGAAACCGGTCCTGGCAAACTGCTCGGCAGGCCCCCCCGGGGGCGGCCGAGCTGTTTGCCAGGGCCGGTTTCAGCCGATTTTGTTAGAGGGGGTCGATATTGACCCCAGGGGCCCAAAACTAGCACCCACCCTGGCAACCCACCAGGGAAACGCCTGGTACCCGCTACGGCCAGTCCGGCCCTGGCCTTAGTACTCCTGTTCATATGGTATCAGACAAATCTCATAAAGCACCATCAGAACAACCTGCCTTTCAGATGTATGTTGTTGAAGCTTAGATGGTGATTTGAGTGCACAGAGTCTCAGACAGGCCTAACCAATATGGTAACTGTTCTTATGACATTAAAAAAAAACGGATGACATATAATTGAACCATTCCTGTCATATACCTTTCCAATGACCTTTGTGTTTCTGCATACTGCCTGAACCAATTGATAGGGCATATTGTTAGTCCATAAACCATACTTCAAACTCAAATTTGCGCCAAGCCACTAAATTGTGCCATTATTTTGATTGTTTTTTCAGATATTTTTATTGTCATTTTAAATACAACTTCATACCAATATTGAAACCATATTGTTTGGCAATTAAACCTTGGCGACAGACACATATATGAACCAGTAAGCCCACCCCCATGTGGTCACTAAGAACCAAGCAAGGCCTACCTACATTCATCTTGAGTGCAGTATTGAAGGGCGCTGACTAAGACAGGGGTTATTCCCGTAGCTGCCCCCTAAAAACCTCCAGTCCCTGATACCTTTATCACAAACCCCAAATGTATAAACTTAGAGGGCATTGGCTTGCTCCCCTCGTAAACCGCGTTCTTCACAGTTATGCCATATACTAGTCCATTCCATTAAATATCAACCTTTTTACAACGGTTTGACAAGTTTTCCATGTTTGCACCATATTACTCTGGGCCATCATCAGACCCAGAGAGTAAACTATTGTACAGCACCGTGGTAAATCCATGTCAATCAGTATACCCATAATGTCCATCTGCGGTGCCAAGGGGCAGTAAATTCCAGTACGATAGACAACTTCTAACTTATGTCATTCCAAAAAATCGGATTCTCACTACATCCTTAGGCCTATTGAATGAAGGTTCTTTCTTCACCGTACACTTCTACCTTATTCGATCAGCTAATAGCCTCATATTGTCGGGTCGGGTTCTAATATATGCTATACAACAGGCATTTTCAGACAGAGGCTGGCTTTCATGGCCACTTGCCCTCGGGTGCATCAATGCCTCCTCTTAGTCTACATACTCCATGGCCCAAGGTCCCTCTCCCATATTTCCCTCAAATACGTCAGGTAGTTAGTTACATTGTTAGGGAGCGTCTTATATATCAAGGACATTACTTCCCTAACAAGTTCAAAATCCCGCCATTATTAACTATCAATTGCCAAAATTATCACACTGTGCATCTCCCCAAAATAATACAATTTCAATTTTTGGTAATACCGTCCTCTCTATAAGCAAGCATGGATATAACCTCAACACTGGCCTTTCTAATTACTCTGTGAGGAAACTCCAATTACAGAAAAAACATAAAGCAAAGGCGATCCTTCTTAACCACAAACCAAGAACCTGCATTCACCCAGTTCTAGTTAAACGCCACCAGCAATTCAGTCATTTTTATGCCATCTACAAGGTGGAGAGGAACATTGTCTTTTTTAATATATCCAAAACAAAAGCCACAAATACAGTCCTTTGAACTTGGCCTGCCTCAATTAACCCGTTCCATGCTTCGAACATCCAACGGTCGTCGCGTGCACTACCTCGCTAGTGCTGCGCACGACCGTTGGACGTCCGAATCCCGTTAGCGCAATCGAACGTCCGCACTGGGGCGGAATGTTTGCGCCCGCTTAACGGGTTAAATATGTAAAGCAGCACATGAATAAACCACTGGCAAAACAATCACCGGAGTGGACTCTACACCACAAGGTCTAAAAGATATTTAAAAAATGGCATATGCCATCCTGCTGATCATTGGATAACGAGAGATAACTTCACACTTTTGACAGCGTTGCCCTGCTGCTTGTTGCACAGCTAGGGACTAGATCCCAGAAGAGCACAGAGTAGTTGCATATAGAGTAGAAGGTGAGACCAAAGACCGGGTTTGTGCGATGCTATTAACTACTATCTCAGTGGTTTATATATCCATGGAGACGTTGGGGGTCAACATGCCATTAAAATGATTGTGAATGGTAAGTGATTTTCTTGCCCTTCACATGAACAGGAACCAGTTTACAAAGTATTAAAATAACCAGTAATTTCTAAGAAATTATCATTTATTCCTACTTTCATTCCAAAATCTTGGACAAACAAAGTGTTCGTTCAGGCAACAAACATTTGCCTTGCATATCCCTTGACCACACTCACGAAGGGGAGACAGTGGGGCCATGTCTGTATCAGTGGAAACCATTAGTAAACCAAAGCATCCCTGTTGATGTAACCCCAGGGGGTTGCCCATCGCCAGCACTTCAAAACTGCTTTCTTGCCCCACGGAGCTCTGTTCTGTGCTCCCCAGGAGCCCGAGCCGAGGGATGCCTGATGAACATGGGAAGTTTGGCTTGGGTGGTTTCTCTGGCCCCCTGGTCGGTGGCATCTGACGTCAGCTGCATCTCAAGCAAAGAACAGTGAGGATTGATGGACGAACTTCATGAAAAGCGGAAAAAGCCTCTGACCCATGGTTGGACGAAAAATGTTTTTGCTGTGATTATTTAGCAACAATTAACCTCTCTAATGAATCACTCACAGCGCCGGCGGAGCGCGAAAAGATTGAAAGCTTTTCTTGGAACAGGGAACGATATACTACCTTCTCTTCGAGTGCTGAACTTCCTGCCTCCTACAATAAAAACAGCTTCTGCGGCCAAACGGCTTCCAGGTCTGTGATTTACAGCATGCAAAGTTGATAATCATTGAATGTGGCAAGGGCGGGGAAGGCTAGCATGAGAGCCAGCCTGGATTTAAGGGCTTGATCTTCTCTTAGACAAGTGAACCTAGGTTTTCGGAGCCAATTGTAATTTGTCGTATGCTGCCTTGATTCCAGGCTTTCGAACCAGGCTACATGATCTCACTTGTGTGCTGCAACCTACCCGGTAGCCTGGTGCGCATCGGCATTTGAGATTGTCTGAGCGGTAGACATCCTCACGAGGGGGGTATGCGGGGAGGCAATGCCAGAAGCTGCAGAAGAGAACTGCATAGGGTCACCTCTGCTCACCGTCCAAGAGGCTGAGCTCTCTTTACACCCATGCTTGTTCCAAAACCACAGGAGCAACCAAATGTTCTCTCTCCACATAACAAAGGGCCACCAAGGCCTCCACATAATGCTGTGAACTAGCCACAACTAGCTCCTCTGCAATGTAAAAAAAAGCGCTGGTGGAGGGGATGGTGGATGCTGTGCAGGTGGGCTGTCGCATTCGGAGGAGGGCCTGGGTTGTGCTGAAAGGCATTAAAGGGTGGGGCAGGCAGGGTGAGATGAAGCTCAGAACAAAGTAAGAGTGGGGCCACAGTCACTGGCTCACTGATCGGCTAGAACATGCTTAGGCCAGGGGTGTGGGAGATCAGGAACAATTTGCTTGTGGAATCCAATGGATGAGGCCAGGCGGGTGGAATGATGAGAGGTCCCGGACGACAGATGGAGCTGCTGCCACAACAATCTTGTGAGCTGGAACTGTACAGGGAAGATACAGAGGAAATGAGGCTGCTGAGCTGTAGGGGGACAGGATGAGGGAAGAACAGAGCCAATGCTAGTAGTGTGTGGCACCAGGGTGCATCACGGAGCAATATAGCGGAGAATATAGGACAGGCTAATGCTACAGACAGCAGTAGAGGGGAAAAGGGAGCAGACAAAGCGTCATGTGCAGGAGGGTGGACTGATAAGGTGACAAGACTGGTGAAGAAGAGGGATGCTCTTGTGACATTAGGGAACAAAGGGCTTATGTGGTCTATAAGAGGAGCAGGTATGTGACAGTTCAAGGAAGGGGAACAGAGGAGGAGAGGAAGTTGAGTATAGTGGTGCAGAGCGTACAGAGAGGGCAATTATGGAGACTGATCAAGATGGTCGGGTAGGTGGGCATGGGTTGAGGATAAATGGGCCCAGAGTGGCTTGGGGTTTCAGGAGTATGGAGGTGATACAGGTGATCAGATGGGTTGATGGAGGTAGTTTGGGGGATTTACTATTGTAACATGGCCGGGAGAGTCATATGTGGCTCCAGAACTCAGGTTTGAACAAAGAGTATGTCCCAGAGCATCCAACTCAAAGGCACAGATGGACCATGGTCAGGCTTGAGCCATGAAGGATGGCGGCTGTGGCATTCTGCACTTTTCACGGGAGAGTAGAAGAGCACTAGTAGCCTTGGAAGGGCTTTGGTCACTATGGCTTCAGTAGAGGAGATTTTATTGGACAATGATGAATTTGGGAGGAGGAGAAGGAAGGGGAGAGTGCGGAGTCAGGAGAGGAGTTAGGTGGAAGGGATAATGCTGAGTGGCAATGATGGAAAGAGATTTTGACTGACCACAGACCAGCTTAGTGCTATACATCTGAGCAAAAAAAGATAGCTATTTTTCAGGGGGTTAGAGGCAGAAGGTCCCTGTTGGAAAAAATATTGCTACGGTGAATGGATGGACATGTAAGGTTGGAAGAAATGTCACAATATTGAGACCAGGTATGGGGCAGGGGAGGGGAGATGACAAAAAATTGTTTGGGGTGGCATACGTATAAGATTAGTAGGTGTTGGAGTGGGAGAGGTTGTTTCAGGTGAAGAAGGACAGTTGAAGAAAGAATGGTAGATTTTTGATGAAGGTGTTGGAATGGAATACTCCGTTAAGGAGGATGGGAAAATATAGAATAAGAAGAAGGTGAGGAAGCCAACAATCTAGGGAAGGAAGACAGTGGGTCCGGAGTGAAGAGGGAAAGGTGGTAGTAAGATGAAAGTAAAGTCTATGAAACTGCCATATATGGGTATGTGAGGGTAAGGCACTAGGGGCGCATTTGATGGCAGCCCCAAAAATGAAATATATGGCTAAGGGAAGAGAGGGCAAAAGATGAGTCTAAAGAGGAGGAACTGAAGCAGTCCTTGAGGCCGAAGGTGCCGGGGACTGATACTAATTGGATACATCCTTCCTGATCTATGCCAGTGTGTACTGTGAAAAATATCCAGAGAGATTTGGCAGTTTGTAAATACATAGATCTGATCAGGAAAGCTCAGATCACATTTGGGGAAATAGACTTGGGTCCATTACGATGAGGAATATCAGACTGAGCTTTCGGAGGATACTGATGGGAAGTGAGGTGAGCATGATATGGATTTATGTCTATACTAGTCAGTGCCAACTAGACCTGTGCCAACAACATATATGGTAAGCGGACCTCCTGTGCTATGCCATCTGAGTTGACATAGAGGTGAGCAAGCCAAGCATGGCTTGAGTCTGGCTCGAGATAAGTGATTGGCTGTGGTTCTGCTCTTGTCCCTTTGGGACTGGTGAATCAAAATGAAGCTGTGACCAGCATCCCTGGCAATACCTTTTAATCTCCCTTGTTGAGGGTAAAGACGAAAAACTCTAGATGCATGACAGTTGACTGCAAGAAATAGGAAAATGTGCTTTTCTGATGTGAGTGCCCTCAGCCAAGCTAATCTACAATTTACATGTCTCACTGAAGACCTCTGGGGGCTCAGAGTCCCCTTTATTCTACGAGTCAAGGTAATTACTGTCATTGAGGGGGCTTATCATTTACTTCTTTACTGTTAAGACATAGAAAGCCAGTGATATTAACATTAAAAATTGTCCTGTCTTCTCCAATGCTTATTGATGTTCATGAAAGACTTTTGGCATTTTATAGACATATCAAGATTGCTTGAATTAACATGTGATGCATGTGTTTATTGAACACACTGGGAAGAGAGCGTATTTACTGATAAAGTCTAGGCTCTAGGCTATGGGAAAGAGACGGAGACTGAACTGTTAGTGAAACTGAGGCATGTTTTTTGCATTCTAAAGAAAGAGTGGCGAAGTAACTGAGATCCCCATGGAGTGATAAAAGACTCAGGGCGAAAGACTTGAAAGAGAGACCTAGCTGAGAAAGATCGACTTTAGGCTCGGATTTGATTGGGCATAATGGTGGTGTGCAGAAAGGCATACTGAGAAAGACAAGCGAATGGAAAGAAAGTAGATTGGACAGTGAGCGAGACAAAAACCTACAGTCTCAAGAAAGATCGGGAAAAGTGACAGAGAGGCCTACTGATTATGGATATGTTCCTGTAGGGAGAGATGCACCTACATGGAGAGACCAGGCTCAGTGATCAGTCTTGCAGTATGTCATTTTTTTCTTCCCAAATGTGGAGTGTGTGGTTCCTGTGCAAGACCTACAGCATGCTCCCATAGTTGCAAACTATGTTTTCTGATCATGTAAGGAATTTGTTGGTACCCTGATGTGGTTTCCTCACTCTGAGTAGTAGACGAAATAAAACAATTACAGCACATATTATCGTATGTAGAAATGTGAAAAGTGTGCAATAAAAGAACTTTTACCTATTGGGCTGTTCTTACATAATAAAAGGTTTCAGAATATCATTTTGAACATGTTCTACAGACTTTGACTTCCATTGTCAAGCTGGCTTCAATTGAAGGGTATAACCCACTTTTGAATCATTAGACAAGCAGGATGGTGGCTAGGTATATTGGTGCACACAACAAAATCTGTATAGTCAGTAGATATGCCTATTTAAGTGGTGCACCAACCCAAATACATTAGACAAGCAGAATGGTGGCTAGGTATGTAGGCGTCATGGACCCAACACTTGATGGGACCACTCCTGTAAGGAGACCTCAGCATTACCTCATAACCCATATCCGGTTTATACTCAAGAACATTGAGAAATTTAAGCCACGATATAGAGCTGACCTAGTTTGTTACGCTTACCGGGATCGATTCTTTAGGATTTACTTGATATCCTGAACATGATGACCAATCTGGAATACTTTATGATTAAGCCCTGAGGAAGTCTGCTGTCAGGATTACAGTTTAAGATGAAACACGTGTTGGCGATTGGGCAAGTGGAATGTTCAAGTGTAAGCACTAGAATTGGATACTGCAATAAAAAAACTGTTGATACCACAACCTCGACATATTGAGTGCTCGGAGATCCTGTTTGAATTCACTTTTGATTCATGCTCACCGTCCCTCGCCTAATGCTTCCATAAGACTTCAGTGTAACACCTTCTGTAAAGATTCTGATAGGCTTGTAGTTGGAAAGAGATATCTTTATTCATTGACCAACACAGGCTCCGCGGTTGCGGAGCGTACACTAAACAGTAGCCCTATCAGTCGTCAGCTGTCAACTGTCAACGGACAGCTGACAGCTCAACACCGGAGGTGGCAGTAATGTGTCCGCGCAGGGACGCAGGACTGCAACACAACATATGCTGTTCTCGCAGGGACACTTAGCACAATCGTAACACCTTCCCAGCAAACCTTCCTTACTGTACCAAAAAATTGCACACATCCATTGACGTTAGCAGGAGGGCGACATGCAGGGATGTTCATACAATGGGGAAGTAAACGCGCACTTGTGCACTGATACTTGTCAGGAGGACAGGTGGTGTAGTCTTTAAACTAATAATGTGATTACATTTCTCTTCACTAATTGCCTTCAAAAACTTCCAAAAGTCGACTCAATTACAAGTTTGTTTTTTGGTTCATGTTTTCAATGTCTCTGGTATGCTGAAGTCCGTTTTCTATGTTGGCTGCAACATTTTAGTTCATTATCTATGTAGGAGGCAAACTGAGGTCCTGGTTTTCGGCTTCGAAAATCTGATCACTCTAGGCCTGGAAAGTCCAGTGTAAATCACACCTACAGCTACCAATAGAAAAGCCTTTGTGGCTTGAGGCCCATGTTGTTTAACTTCTTCCTACTTGATTTCTGTTATTCAAGTCACACACTGTTTCCGAGGTCGGATATCCTCTCTTTAGATTCAGAAGGTAGCTCCCAACTTTTTTTTAGGAAAAATCCCCCCACAAAAATAGGCGGTCACATCAGACAGCGTGAATTAACTCCTCCTTGACAAAAGTTGCTCAGGGAAAAACATTTTAAAAGCCGAAGTTGACTTAATCCTCATATAATGCTTAGCCCCATGACATTTAAACTCCAAGCGAACACGCATGCGCCCAGGTCTGTCCCACTGTGAGGCTGGTGCCCACGAGGAGCCCCTTTCTTCAGGCAGCTCGCATCCTGCCTTTCATCAGGCAGTGTATATCCTACGTGAATGTCCCCATGGCAACAGGGCTTTCAGAGCGAGGCTTTAACCAGGAAGAGGTCACGTGCCCGACAAATACCATCACATTAGAAGATATGCACGGGAGGGCGCGTTCGAGCCTTTTCAGTGAAACTATGTGGCAAGAATTCAGCGAGGCATGCTTGGCAAGGTGCTGTTAATTGGAAGGTTACTTCATGATGAAAAGATGCTTTCAGTTCTACGAATCCCCTTTCTGAAACCGGTTGCCAAGCGAGACTAAGCCTTTAATGACCACAAAGACCTAAGAGCATATTTTCAGAGGTGGAGACCGAGTTTTATCTGTTCTTTCTGAATGTTACAGAAAAATACCTCCACTCCTGGTAACCAGAATGTAAGGAGCACCGAAGCTTACATCAGCAAGCCTTGCCTGTGTATTACCACCCAATGAACCCGGCAGGACTAATCCCGTGATAAATAGAGCACAAACAAACATAAGACGAGTGGAGAAAGAAGACAGCCTGTACAAAAGCTAGCGAACTACTCACCTTTGCAGACAATTGTTGAACTTCATGCTTACTTAGTGCAGTAGTGAAATCTTCACAAGTATTTGTGTTTCTGTAAAGCAGGCCAAGGAGAGAAAGTTGGCAGTGCACCAGCAGGCTTAATTACATATTACCCTGCATACAAAGCAGTTGGTCAAGGATTCAAGCAAAGGATTTGTTCTTTTTATGTCTAAAGTCCCAAGATTGATAAACACACTTCATAGAAACAATTTAATACAATAAGTACATTACTGTTGCCAAAGGTCCTGGGTTGTTCTCATTGAAATCAACACAACTTGCAACATGTGATGATTGCATTTTATTTAAATCTGTAAAATACTAATTGATGAACTACACTGATTTCTTTCTGAGTCAGCTTTTGAGAAATACAAGTTCTAAAAAATGTATTTGGTCAAAGCAAAATATATGAATGTTGGCTGAGATTTGGCCAAATACACACTTGGGTCCGGCTGACCTTCATTACACAAGCGTGGGTCATGTTCAGTGTAATGCAACAAGCAATAATATGCAGCCACTCAGAGCACCTGTATCTGTAACACGTCCATACATGGGTTCCGAGCTCAGTGTGCCATAAGACTCCAGATGCACCTCTTCGGCGAGGCCAAACAAGGCTGAAACTGGTCAGGGTTGAATCTTTGCCTGTTTAGAAGGTACATGACCTAACAGTTTGGTCTGAACTGTCCCTTTTTAGAGCAGGTCTGCCGCACAACTAAGCCAAAAACAATTAAAAGGAATGGACCATAGTAATTACCAGTGGTACAGATAACTCCAAGCATTTCAGTCCACCACCTTTTTGCTGGGTGAGGATGCCACTGCAAACTTGAAAGGCAATCCAGGCCCCATGTGAGGGTGGTGCAAAATGTAACTTCACCTTGGTGCCAACAAGCCTTGCAAAAGAAGAGAGTACTGAAGAACACAAGAATCTTAGCAGCATCTGAGACTGAGTGCGTGTCTCCATAGGAGCTGGTCTGTTATGTTCTCACATGCCTTGACCCACTTCTAAGCCTGGGAAGCCTCGCCCGGGCGACTTCTCCCCGGCCACCCCCGGAATGTTTTGGAATGCTGTAAGACTGTTTCCTCTGGCTCTTCCTAATGAGAATTAACAAACACATTCTTCGGCTAAGTGCTGTTCTGAAGCATGAACACAACAGAAAGCAATTAGGGCGGGAATCCAAGGGTTTGAAATTGTTTTCAGTTCCTTGGATATCGAGCACTCAGTGACAGTTGCAATTCCAAACACAGCCTGAAATCTTAATACCAAAGGAATTCTCTTTCCAATTGCAAATATCCTCCTTTCTTCAAGCTCAAATCTGAATCAAAGTCGTAAAAATGCCCTTAATAATCACTCCCATCGCTTATAAATGGAGTGAACTCCCGCCAGTGAGGCCGGCTTGCTAAATATAGACTGCACTCTTGTTAGGGGGGCATTTTCCTCTGGTATGCTGCTTGTATAAATAAGAAGCTTGGAGAGGCGCTGGCATGGCTCCTCTGGCATTGCATCACTCTTCCCTACATGGACAACTTGCTCAAACTTGACATCTCAATCTAAACAAATGAAGGTGTCTATTTAGCTGCTGGCTCGGACCCTCTTCCCATCAGTGAGGGAAAGGAACAGCACCTTCCCCTGGCCTGGCCTTGGCCCAGGAATACCTTCTCCCTGCACATTGATGGCACACGCAGTGCTGCTGATTGGTTTCTAAAAAACAAAGTATACATCCCTGCAGCAAAGAAACATCTCAGGGCACAATCGTGCCTGTAGGCTCGTTTAAATAGGCTGCTTCTTTGGATGTAACGTTTGGAGCTCATACACCATCAGCACACGTCAAACCACAGTGAGAAAGATTTAGGATGTAATGGCACATCAGAGGGATGGGTATCTGGAAGCCAATAAATAAATGCGTCTTTAGCAGACAAAACCTGGTATGTATTGCTTGCAAATGGTGCATTGCGATAGGCTCTACAGATCACGAGGTTCCAGTCAGGGTGCTAACAATTATTCGTGTTTACCCATTTCACAGAAAGTGGCAAATATTGGGACACGTTCCACTTTGTGTTATTTCAAATATTGATTGAGACTTTACTTAAGACAAAAGTATACCTTAATAGTCACAAATTTTGTATAAAATAGGGCTGACTTATTTTAATTGAGTTCTGATGAGCATTCTGTTTCAGTTTCCCACTGAATGCACATCTGTGTATGTTGTTAAACATCAACTTATGTCAGCAGATGGTTGTGGTTACTAATGGAGAAAGTGTCAGAGTATTTCTATCTGGAAACAGTTTGCTAAAACAGAATCTGTGCTTAATTTGTAAAAATAAATACGTGCCAGGGCTCTTGTAGGGAGGCCACAGCAGCTTGCACCACACATTGACTTTGCCACACTGGCAGTGATAGTAGCAACACAACTACTAACCATCACACTCCTATAGGTGTGACAATTCGGACTATGTCATGCCTCCAAAGCTATAAGAATGGCTTGGGCGGCAGGTAATAGCTAGTTTTAATGTATATTGAATTAATAATTACCTGTTGTTGTGGTCATCTTAGCCAGACAGCACCACCTTGTGGCAGATTGCAAATTAAGTGCTGTAGCTGAGCACTAGAAAACACTGGCTCAAATTAAGCACTGAACATGATGCCTCTGAAAATAAGTTTGGGAACTGAATGGTCCTTAGCATATACAAGTCATGTTAAATGTGGCTTCAAATGACTCTTCATCAGTTCATCTATCAGTCAAATAATAACATCCAGAGCCAAAGCTTATCTCAAGAGCTTCGTCCTGCAATCTGCTGGAGACTGTTGCAAGGCTCATTGACGTCACTTAGCCTGCCCCGCCTTCCTGGTCACATAGGTGTGATGCTCCAGGCAGGAGCAAGTGGACTGGCTGGTTGGGGTAACTGAAATGACAGGTCCATATCTACTGAGATCGCCCAGGCCTGCAACTGGACACTGCTGCTTCCTTAGCCCTGTGATGTCACTGGGCTTCTGGCTACAAAGGTGAGAATACCAGACGGAGGAGAAAGAGGACTAGCACTGGTTTGGGACGCTGAGTGTGCCGTAGCCTATGTCCCCCCCGGACCTCCTGCCCTGCTGCGGCTTGATGTGCTGCTGTCTTTCGAGCTTCTACACTCCGATATGTTAAGTGTTACTATTTGTATATAAGGAAAGCTGCCCTCAATATTCCATCGCAGTGCCTTTTCTAGTCTGGGAGTGACTTTAGAAATGGCTTAGAAGTTTCAACCGTAGGCTGAGACTGAATTGGGGAATTAAAGTGTACTAACTGTAGCATGGATAGACACGTGTCTTCAATAGGAGAATGCGTCATCTTATATGAGTGGGGGATGAAATTCATGGTGTCTGACCTGCTGGACGTCTTTATCACACCTGCAACTCCTGACCACAAAGGAGGCAGGGGGAAGAAAAGTGGCAGTGGGGACCCTGCTCAGGCACGAGCTCCCATCCACCATGGGTCCCCATGTCTGCCCCTGGACACTTCTGTCACTGCTCAAGGTAACATCATTGGACCCTGCATCTTCGAGCAATGAAATCAGGGTCACCGACAGGATGGGATACCACAGGGTTTACCCTTTTTCACCCTGGCCACAGACCTAGTTTGCCTACTTATAGGCGGATGTGGGTTGTGTCACTGTGCTGTAGGCTTCTGATATTGAGCTTATAGGCAGTTGTGGTTTGTGTCACTGTGCTGTAGGCTTCTGATATTGAGCTTATAGGCAGTTGTGGTTTGTGTCACTGTGCTGTAGGCTTCTGATATTGAGCTTATAGGCAGTTGTGGGTTGTGTCACTGTGATGTAGGCTTCTGATATTGAGCTTATTGTGCTGCGACTTTGGCCCATTCATGCCCTTTTAAGATATATTCCATCATCAGCCATGATGCAAGCCCAGTGTATTCTGAATTCAAAGTGCTATAAGAAATAATATATTAATCATTTGATCAATCTAGAAGTTTCAGAACCAATCTTGAGCACTTGAGGCAACTACCTATCCCATTCTTCCTACACACTAAATGTTGGGCGATGCACACAGGGGGTGGCTTCCTCAGGCTCTCTCATACAGCCTAGAAGACAAGAAAAATGCATTGGGAAAGCCGATAGGCTTGACACTCATTCTCAGTTGCTGACTGAAGCAATACAAAATGCCTGCTGTAGTGCCAAGTAATTTAAAAAAGATTGCTTTGTGTATGCAATGCATGAATGAGACAAAAAATGTAATATGTGGTGACAAGGTGTACTTTTCATATGTAAAATAGACCCCGCCCCAAGAATACCATTGGAAGACAAAAGACAGCGCCAAACTGTTAAAAGAAAGAAAGGGAGACCTAAATACTCATGTGGGCTGATCTAATATGCAAATTACAATTTTGTAACCCAGCAGCTGAAAGTTCCTGAGCCCAATAAGCTAATGACTGAACATGTATGTATAGAATACAATGTTTGTAGGGATGGCACAAGTACCCTTACCTATAAAACCTAATAAATATTCTTTTGTTCTATGCCTCTGCTAACGTCTTTAAGAAGTAATACAAATGCATGCCTGTATCCTCCTCTACGCTTACTTCATGACATATGGAGAATGAAAATATTTCACCCTAAAAATGATAAATGTGATCAGAATTTGTATTTGTGTAACATGGTGCAATGCAGCGTCACAGGAGTCAGAGAAACAAGTGGTCTCCTCTTATTTTATATGGATGAATTGCAAAAAGTGTTCATGAATACCTAGTGGAAAATCCCCTACACACTGTTTCACTCCATCATAATCTCTCATGTCTTCACCCACACTCAGCACCAGTGGCGGCTCAAAGTGGGAGTGCTCCAGGGCAGTGAGGCGGGGCGGGGGATGGGCAGGGTGGGGGGGGGTAGTGGAGTCCGACATACGATGGACAGGAGTAAGGTAAGTAATTAAATAAATAAAACAATTTACCTTACGAGCGCTGCATCGCCGAGTTGATACACGCATGTAACAGGCAGACCAATAATGATCAATTCCTACAGGAAGACCACTGTAAAAATGTATTCTACAAAATCTAGTTATACCTGGACGTATTCATTTTCAAAATCTACGCCTACATTTCTGGAAAATCCTTGGTATGTGTTATCTATGTCCTGAAAATGTGGTAACACTGTAATGTTTATGAAGTTTTGGTAAATGAAATTAATTTCTGAATGGACGTCAATTAGAGCTAGCCAGGGGTATGAGATGCTACTTCTGACTTGCACTTTGGTACCCAAGCCATCCTCCCATGCAAACTCTGGTCTCAGGGAAACAAAAAGAGCCCAGTGCTAAACTAGCTCTACAAACCCTTCACTAGCAAACAGAATTCTGTTGAGGGGCTAAGGCTGCCATAGGGGTAGGGGATCACCTCTAAAACGTCATCAGAGGTGAAACAATGTGTGATGTCACTTCAGTTGTCCCTCACAATTTGATTAATCAAAGTTTACGCTTTTCTGGGAGATTTCTCATCAACTTCAGAACCAAGAAGTTTGCTTAGCACTTCGGGAGCCTCTTGTACTTGTTGAAGAAGAGGAAACACACCCCAGATGTTTCTCAGCATCTCATTTCTACTCCAAGACAAACACTGTGTATTACTCTTAATGTGAACCTTGCACTGGAAAACAGTGAGCTGTCTTTTACGACTGAGCTACTGATTAGCAAGTTAGGCATAAATAAGAACTTTATTACTCGGTAACCTTGTCACTGATTCAAGCATGACAGTAAACTCCAAGTCCTCTCCTGAGCCCTAGCACCTAGACTACCACAGTTCCAGGTACAAATAAATTATTCATGGGATTAGCATTTGAAGAGTGACAACTTCATCCCTACTGAAGCCTGACACTGAGACACACACACAAAATTACATTCAGCTCTATTTATTGACTCAGACACTATTTTGGAGTCAGGTTGAATTGAAAAAAAGCACAAACTTGTAACTTTGTCGGTATTTACAAACATATTGCAGGAAGTGTCCCATTTCAGAAGCAGTATTCATCCAGAATACAGACTACAGACTAGTGTGGGGCCAAAATATTGTGGCAAAAATATTGAGGACCAAATATTGTGAGGATACGTTTATATAGGTAAGTGTGAGAAAATGACACTTTCTGCCTGGTCACCCACATTTGTTTGCAGAATTTTATTGTTGATTTTTAGACTCTACACACTGGGGTGCTGCCATTCAGAGTCCAGTTGCATGTGATGTGGCCCCTAAAATGTGTAAAAATAGGCTAATCCTCAATTAGCATGTTTAATTTTCTTTTAATGCCATAGTACATTATGGAGAAACTACACCCATGTCATGGAAAGTTAAATGTCACATGTGAAAAGCGGTACTAATAGTGACATCCACTAGTGTGACATAGGTGAACATGGCTTTAGGCTACCATTATAGTCTTACTGGATCAGTTTAAACCTGCAGACCGACTTGTCAAACTAACCCTTTTGCCAGGGGAAAATCTTTGCTTTTAAATATGAATTAGTCGCCTGTATGTAGGCCTTTTAGCCCACAAGGTAGGGTGCAAGGAATTTAAAAGTGGGACATGTAGAAATGTGACAAGCTCGCAAAAGCTATTTTCACCATGGAACGCTGGACTGTCCTATGAGAAAACTAGAGTACTGATTAAAATATTAATTCTGCTATGTCTGGTTTAGGACCGGCTAGAAAAATGGTTTAACTACTATTTTTAATATTTTATAAAAAATCTAATCTAGTAAAGTCAGATTTGTAATAAATATTTAGGAAAAGTAACTTTTAGAAAGTTACTTTTTGCCTGCCTTGAATTCCTGGAGGCTAATTTACATTAGCCTGACAGCAGCCCAGTCAGTGCTTAACCCAATATTTTGTTTCTCGATATTTAGGACTCAATATTTTGGCCCGACAATATTTTTGTCCTCAACATTCTGTCAAACAAGCCACAGGAATGTGAAACTTAAAACTACTGATTTACTATTTAAGTTGGGAAAATGAAGAGAACTCCCCTGTAGATATAAAATGTTCGGAGCAAGAGGTTTTTCTGAAAGGAAATTCGCTTTATGCTTTCTTTGTGAAGAAAACGAAAGTTACATATGCAAATGCATCATTTGCTTATGTGTAAATGTTGCTTAATAAAAGTGCTGCAGAAATCTATGACCATCAAAGATATTCATGAGTACTCTTGAGATTCTGGTTGCATGCCCAAAATGTATAAAAATAAATATACTCCAAGTTTGGGGGTAAACCTACAAGAGCTAACTGGACTGCTTAAAGCCTTCTTTTGGAGTTTGGCCAGAGTGAGTAAAATTTAATTACTATGATACAGGATTCGTATCTATTCCGACACCTGAAGTTTCCTTTTCATCCAAGTATGTCAGTGGTTTTGTAAGAGTGCCATGCCTGTGTTCAAATGCAAGCAAAAAATAGGTCCTCTTACAATGCTGGACAGTAAAAGACAACCTTAACTGGGAAGCAGTGGCTCATTACACTTAGGGGCTCCGGTGCCACTCCACATGCTGCACTAGTGATAGCTTCACCGCTGAAGCTTGCGAGGTTTATTGGGATGTTCAGGGTTAGTTTCCTCCTCTTCCGCACTCTTTAAGGAACAGCTTGAATCAGTGGGTGGGCCAACCTTTTCCATTCAAAAGAAGGAACATCATGTTTTGTGTTCTCAACAAACTTCCACCTGCAGAAATCCTGCAAGCTTTGAAAGGGTGGGCATTGTGAAGGCTCGGACCCGCTACTTTAGCTTGGTCACAAGAGAAGGGACCCGAGCAAACGCCTCAAATTACAAAAATTGATATAAGTTCACCATAGGCGCATTACTAACTGGTTGAAGAGCGTGGCCTTGCGCTTCGTGCTAGGAACGTGACCCCTTGGCCCTTCCTTTGAAGTCTCTATTGTTCTCTTGGGAAGTCATTACATTTTCAGACTAAACAACACAGTAATTGTTGAAGGCGTTGACCGCAACTTTTCCAGACGAGGAAGCTGTAAGCATGGCTCTCTCCCCGAAAAAGTCTGCATTATTTATGAGTGGACTTGGCACTCAGCTGCTGGATATCTGGAGATGGAGCTCTGGAAAACCCTCATGACATCTTAAGGCAGGCGACACTCGATGGACTCAGAGCCCCGGCTGGTCCGGAGTAATAGCGATCAGTATGACTAGGAATGGTGGCATGGCTGCCGGAGGAAGCTCGCACGAGGTGACTTTTTCCACAGAAAATGGGATTGAATAGTAATTCTCTTTTGGTACCACCTAAACACTATCAAAGTAACCATTTAAATAGCTGTGGAGTGCAAATGAGTTTACTCCGCGCAGTGAGAAGAAATGCGCACTATCAGTTGAAGGGGGTTTGAACCAGTCGGGTTGTAAACTGCCACATCGTGCACGTCACTCGTTTAGCAAGGAGGAGATTAAGATGTGACGTCCCCGAAGCCTGCTCGTCACACTGTGGCTGCGAAGGCGCCAATAATCCGTGGCAGCTCTCAGTGAGGCTGCCACGCGCCCTCCTTCGCACGAGCGCACTTATCATTGTTTGAGTTAGCCAAGGGTACGGATCCTGCCAGGGCCCAATCTCAGTGATAAAAACACAACACGCTGCAATGCAGCGAAGAACTTACAGAGCCTGCTACCCGAAGAGACAGACGCCTTATGTTATTAAACTGCGAAAAATCCTCCAACGTGCTTGAGAGAGATAGAACGTGGCGGTGACGTGGGGATAGATAACATAGACTGTACAGCGGACAGAAGATAATCAAATGCTCTTTTGCGCCATTTTGCTACTTACGTAAAAGGAAATCCAGCAGACACATTTTGTTCCAGACCAGTATATGTGACATGAAGCTTTTCTTCACCACAGCGTATATGGAAAAAATGCTACTCTGTTGTAATTTAAGAATGTCAAATCTTTTTGCCTATTAATCATTTCCAAGAGACAAACTGTTTTCAGCATAAAAACATGATCCATAAATTACCGTTTTTGCACTGTGTTATGCGACATCAGTGAAAGGAAATGGAGTAAATTCTTTCTGTCTTAAACTTAGGACCGACTTCCATATATTAAACGTGGAAAATACGTTTTTTTTTAAATTACTGATTAAGTTAACACTGCAAATGTATATCGATGTGATCTTGCACTAGTGCAAATATCTTTCCCAAAGATGTGCTTGGGCCAGCCGTAGTTTTACCATTAACTATTACAGAAGCAGAACATTGTGTTAAATTGCATCTGCTGCATCCTTGTGCCTCAAGGAAGGAGTAAATGTAATCTACATCAGTATTTCTTACATGTTCTATACATTCTCATTAATGCATCACTTCCAACTGGCGCAGCGTGGTTCTGCCACTATTTCAGAGCCATAATGACAAAACCTAGAGTTAAAAGAGATTTCTGTGAGAGTGGTCCTAGTTAATGACTTGAAAACTTTCCACTGATGTCCAACAGCTGACCATGTAATCCAAGCATCCTTGGGCCTTTTTTGACTTCCATTCCACCCTCCGATTCACAGTGAAAAGTGAATTGAAAACCAGAAATCAGAGACTTATTTCTTTTACAAGCAAGGACTGTCAACTCATTTCAGAAACCACTGAACGCGCTACCATTGTACACCATAAACCCCAACTTCATTTTTCAGCTCTCAACTTGTCCCATGTGCTTTGAAATGGTGGGTAGTGTTTAAATGCATGGTGCATTCCGGGCGAAGTAAAAGATGTCTATTCATCTCTTCTGTGCCTAAGGCATTACAGCACTTCCCAAAAGGCACGTTTTGCTATTAACCAATTGTAAAAATGGGATAATGTCATTGCTAATGTAAGCAATGTGATGACTCTAGCATAGCATGCTTTTTGATATGTCCGCACAGTTAGCACCCGACCAGTTACTATTACAAATGACTGACCTATGAATTACATATAAATCTACTCTAACCCGTTCTGAAAGGAAACAGCAGCATGGAGCTCCTCTTTGCAGATGCCGCTTTAAGCTCCTGATAAACCATTCCTTCATTAGGAAGTCATTTAAATTATGATCTGCTCCCCAAACTAGAAATTTTTCGAGCTAATGCTGCATGAGAGGAATGTAATTAGCAAATGTACATAAAAGGTTTACGTGATGCATCTTGGAGAAGAAGTTTGACTATAAGATAGGGCAGACCTTGTTGCTGGTGAGCTCTGAGGTATTACCTGGGGAGCAGGTCATAATAACCTTCAGTGAGAATGCAGCAAGTAGGTGCAAAAGCAGTGCCTTCATTTATTTACAATCGACCTCGAAGCTGGGGAACCAGGTTCGAGTCTCGGCAGGGACGCTCAACATCCTGTGATTCTGGGCAAATTGCGTAATCTTCTTGTTGACTAACAAACTATGAATGTGTCCGTCTGTAATGTAACTGGTGCACATGTAAGCGATCTGATACCTTCGGGTCTAGTTTGCGCTATATAAACCCCCCCCCCCAAAAAAAAATATAAGAATACAGGTAATTATTGGCCTGGCACATAATATCCTTTGACATAAACACTGAATAAAGCTCAATGGCAGTTACAACATTAACATACAGTGAGCAGGCTTCCCAGCCCACTACAGCTAACACCAAGCTGCCAACCAACACACCCAGTGTAAGCATCTGAAGAAGGAGCCCAAAAAGATTCTGGCATAGCCGCAGAGGAGGCACAAAGAGGTCAAAAACTGAGCCACAATGATTTTGATGATCCTATGCCATCCACTTATGCTGCCTAAAATGATAAATGATAGACACATCTGTCACAACGGGCCTCTCCCTAGCTGCCAACACCTGCAAAACTGAACAGAAAAAACGTAAAGTTGGTGGGGGCAAATCCCCAGCTTGCAGCAGGCAAGACTCTTCAGCCGCCCAAGTGGTGCAGCTGCCATATGCATGGTAGTGCAGGTGCAACTGTACAGTTTTGCTTCTGGTAGATGCGTTCTATGTACAGACTGTCCTCGTTGGTACTACAAATCAATGTTTTTTTTATTTAAGATCATAAGTGTAATTCATTGTCCAATAAGGCCCTTACTATTTGTACATTGTATGCAGGGCTGTGGTACTAGAATATTATCAGATACAAATATGATGTCCTAATTACAGGCTACAGACATCTTGCCACATTTAGTTAGTGAGTGGGGTAGCATGAATGACGTAGGCACTAATATAAATGAAGAAAATGCCCTGCCTCACCCCATGTTGGTAGTAAAAAAACAGCTATAATTGGGGTGCATTGGTCTGCTGGACCCCTGTGACTCAGGGCCACTGCAACTGCACCCAATGGGACAATATGTTTGTAAATGATATTTAGGGTATGGCATTTATGTCTGACAATATTTCTGTATAACATATTCTGGCATACAACCGTGCACAGGGTACATATTCAAGGGCATAACTGACATTAACTGAGCACAGATATGTGTTCTCCTAGGCTGGCCATTTTTTCAGGAAAACATCCCAATGCCACCCTAGAATCAACAAGAAAACATCAGTCAATATTCGTAAAACCTCCATCAATTAATCAGAGTGTTGGAGATATTAACAGATGGGAGGAAATGGCGAGCTTCTGCTAACAGTCTCTACTTCCAAGCCTTTTCATGTTCGGACTGACATCGCCTCGCTGAGTGGGTGGCTGAGTGCACGAGGCACACCCAACTGAATGGACTCTCCTTCCGGCAGAGTAATAGAGTGATGCAATGTCCTAAGGCCTGCAAGATTCAGCACGGCAGAGACAATTGGAGTAATCCTCTAAGAAGCACCAGGGATTTCAAGCCGGATCTTTATCCTTCAACAATCCCAAACCATAGCAGGGCGGAGACCGACACAGTGTATATGCTCCTCCTATGACAATCGGTCACGCCTGGTGGTAGGGAGAAGTATTCCCCTACCAATGATGCTGTTACTGTTCTATCAGTTGTTCGGTAAGTTTGTTCTCCCCAAAAACCTAGATGTTCCAAGGTGGACCATCACTGCAGATCCTGAGAAAATCCATCTTTGAAAATGAGCTTTAATGGAAACAATTCAACTGGCATCCTCCATCGTGCTATAATAGTGTTAGCCTGCCAGCTAAGTATCTATAGCAAATGGAAAAGGAACAGGCTTTGAAATCAAAGCACTAGGTAGATTCACACAGTCCCCTGTTGCAAGTACTAGCTTATCACAGCATCTAGCAAGTGATTAAGGCAAAGGCAATTTAAGAACATCTCCTACAGGCCAGTGAGACACCTCCAGCAACGAAACAGAGGCAATCATTAGGCATAGATGCAAACAACAATAATTCTATTCGTTTCTTTGTCTGTCAAATCAATAAATATTTGTAGGGAACTTTGTCCATCACTTATTCGTTTGTACTAAATTGACCATTTATGCAGAACGCACTACAACGGACTACCCTCTGAGTTGAAATAGCAGTTGACACTGTTACCGAAATTAACGGTATTCATTGTGATGGCCCAGAGGCTGAAATGGCTTCAGAGGGCCCAAATCAATGATTCACAGATAGCATGTTCTTCTGTGAAAATATAGCTCTTTAATGGTGGAACAGCAGCAGCATCGCTTTGAAAGTAAAGAAGATGTGAATATGGTTGTCTTCTGGCTCCAGAGTGATGGAGAAAAACTGCCTCTCGCTTTTGCCTTTCATGCCAACATGCCCTGGTGGTTTTGCTATTGGATGTAAACATAGTTCAACACACAAAAAGGCAGTATGCAGGGAATGAACACATGGAATAAAATGCAAAACACAGCACATAAAAAAGTAACAGAAATACTTGAAAAGTTAAATACTTGCTCCACTTGGCACACAGCCTAGAGGCATGAAAAAACGTCAGTGTAATATTTTCTTGAAGTACCTTAGCACTAGAGTGGCATACGTGTGGTAAATATGCTTCTCGCTCGTTGAATTCGAAGAGCAATATTAGAGTTTCAAGTTTACTTTAAGAGGGCAGCAAGTGGAACAATGTAGCTCCATCTTTACTTTGTAAAGCATTAAAATGGAGGTCAGTAAGCTAGCTTGGTGGACAAGTGCCTTCACAGAAACCATGAGATAACTAGTCTAAATTATATCTGGGTCGCCACAGTCTGGTCACTTTGAGATTAATTAACACCGTGCTTTTGAAACCAGTAATAGCTATGATTCAAGCGACTACAGAACATAAATTATGTTTAGGAAGTGTAAGTTTCTAGCAGCAGCATTGGGCATGTTTAGCTTTAATCTATGAAATTAGAAAATGATTTTACCATAATTCCACTATATTTTATGCATGTTTTATGTAGTGTCTGTTGTCACTGATGGCGCTGCTTCAGGGCACATTGATTCTTCTGATAGTAAAAGGAACTGGAGGAGACAGGAGGGGGGGTCGAAGCAATAATACAAAGCATGAAAATGTAGTAGGTCGACTATGAAAAAGACTAAAGGAAAGCAATGGAACACATTTGTAGATAATTATGCCCAGCCCCGTAGTGTACAGTCTTACATTGTTTGGAAGGGGGCCTGGCATGTAAAATGTATTTATAAATTCATAATTATTGCAGGTTAAAGCAAAATTCGAGCATTGGAGTAGAAGTTAAAAGGGGTCAAAGTTTGCTTCTCTTTGAAGTTCCATGGAAGTCCCTTCCCAGATACACCAGTTACAGGTCGATTGGGCCAAATTGTCTGAAAATATGCAATAGTATTATGGAGTCGACCATCACAGTAACTTTGCATTAACTGGCCACATTTGATAGTCCTGTAAGGCCTTATTACGATAGCGGATGGTGGGACCTCCGACTGCTATCGCGGCAGTCAGGAGACCGTCTGGCAAGAAAGCGGCAGTCTGACCACTGCATTATGATATGATCTCCGTGCTTGTGGTCAGAAAGTGCTCCATACCACGGCGGCTTGTGCTGCAGCAAAGGCAAAGGGCCACAGCACAAGCCGCCGTGATATGGGGCACCTCCTGTACCTCCATGTACCATGTCGTGAATGACACACGGTGCATGGAGGTGAGTGGGAGCACTACTCGTGCCTCCAGGGCCACTTTATAGTGGTCTACGACTGACTTAGCCCTGTTTGGGGCCCCTACATTCAGTTTCATTCAGCCTTTTCATGACAGCCTTCCAGACATGAAAAGGCTGTACGAAAGTAATATTGTAATCCCGATGGCGGTGCCTGCCTCAGCACTGCCACCGTTTGGAAATACGATTCCGACTGCCACCCCATCGGGATCACCGATCCTGGTGAAGGCGGTGGTCTTCCTCCTAACCGCTGTGTGTCTGTCTGCCGGGATTGTAATCAGGCAGTCGGACCAAAGGGCTGTCAGCAGTCAGACTGCCACCAACGGTTTGTCCGTGAGCAGTCCGACTGCCATTGTATTCAGGGCCTTATTTCCTGTGCTTTGACATAAAAAGATTGCCTATGCAGAATATTGTGTTTCATGTGCCTTGGATTTCTTAACATCTGTTAAATCGATTGCAAAAGAAACATTTTTGCAAAGTGCCTCTGGTCTTCAATTAAAAAATCAGTTGCTCAGTGTGGCATTGGTTCTGGTTTCCATTGGCATTCAGCAAATTCTTTGCCTTTGCTATAAAGTTACATATAGGTATGGCCACATAGCTAGGAAGGGCGTTGCTTTCAGTATGTCTGCAAACGTTCATTTGATGCCTTTTGGGCAGGGTGGTGCGCAACCTGAGAGTGGATCGTTTAGAATGTCATTGTGCCAAAAGAGACTGCTTGGAAACGCTTTAAAGGGATACAGGTCTAAATACTGGGAACCTTGGAATGGTGGCTACCAGATATATACATGGGAGGAGGGTGCTATCTGTGAGTGAGCCATGTGAAAAACTGGAGGATGCTTCCAGGGCCTACTTTTACTATTGACCATCTCACAATTCTCCTAAAGAGAGCAGAGAGACCTTACTGGATAACAGGTATGGGAGAAATGGGAGAGCGACAACAAGTGAATTAGGGATGGAAAGTCTCATAAACTTTGAGCCTTATCCAAAGCATCAATATTGCTATTTAGAAATGTACACTTCATCTGAAAACTGGACATTGCCCACATGCTCACAAGTGACCGCCATATATTATGATAGGAGTGAGGTGTAAAATATACCTATTCTGCCTCCCTAGTATTAAAGTCTTTAAAACCAAAGGCACTTAGTCCCCTGGTATCCCTATATATGTTTAAACTAAATAGCTAATTTAAGTAAATAAGCAAAATCCAGCCCGCCCTAAAAATGCCAACAATTGCAAGAACAGCCGATATGCCACAAGTTGTTTTTAATTTTGTTTATGGCTAATCAACAAAGCTACAATGGATACGCACAATAGGTCTATACATTTACAAGCCACGCTGTTTGTAAATTACATAACAATGCTATTAAAATATTTAGAAAAATCTTTGCTATTGACCATCCTCTCTCTTTTTCCTTTGACTGATATTCTGTGCAGAACATGTCTTTAGGTTTTCATATTCTGAGACGTGGTCCTGCAATCAAGTCATTAATAAGGGAGGGCGTGCTTCAGAGGCTGATTCAAGAGCAACTTCAAGAGCTCAATATAGGTGGAGAAAAAGCTGAATGAGCTCAGGGTGGATCAGAATGGCCAAATATGTGTGGTCTTGGGGCAAGCGGGACGTGGAGCCAATACTGCTTTATGTGGAGCAAACAGGAAGACAAGCAAAAATACAAAATATTCCAGTGGCTTGATCAGAACGGGCAGGTAGCGAGATGCCCCGAAGCGGACAGGGCATGGAAATAAGACCAGTTTTAAAAACAAGTCTGAGTGAGAGTGCAAGTAAAAGGTTCGAATTGGGATGGAGCTTTAGTGAAACCAATAGAGCTTAGCGGGAGCAGCAGTCCAAAATGCTGAATGTCGTTCTTTTGTTCCTAGTAACTGCTTATTCAATTCACTTTCAAATGAAGTTGTGATGACCTGTCTCTGTGTGGTGGAACCATCTGTCACCAATGTTCATCTAATGTGTAAGTTCCATATTTGTCAGTTGTTAGCTGACTGTTGGTTGGGGCTGAATAAATACTACATATCAACCTTATCCTGGATCTATCCTACTTTGTTACAGAAGTCTCTCTACTTTCTTAATTTACAGTGTTCCTTTTGTTCTTCTAAGCTTCTCCAATTCTACTATGGGCTTCCACCATGAGGTGGGGGTAGCTGTTTGATTGGTGGATGTTATTATGCATGATGAATCTGACTTAACAGGACTGTTCCCATCTACAACTATTAGCACTAGAGAGTTTAGGGGAGGTGGGTGTGGTTTTGCTAAGCTAGTTATAGGCTCATTGGGCAGAGTGGCAGAACACGAGGCATGATTGTGGGAGGCTTAGCAAATGGTTAACGGTGGAGAAAGGGGCGAAGATTTCTGTACTGACATCCTTGATAAGAAAGAGACACAGGTGGCCTACAAAACTCTTTGAGGAGCTCCTATAAAAGCTTCCTGAGACTGTGCAGCATTGCTAAAGAATTCAAAAGAAAACTTTTGACTGATGGCTGCCTCGTTCTGTGGGCACGCGCACCACACTTTGGCGTGCCTACATAATGATGAGACAGAGCAGCATGGAGGAGGGAAACAGTGAAGCACCTGGAGAGAGAGAGCAACGTGGAGACAGGCTGCACAGAAGAACACGGGGGAGACAGCTGGAAAACACACACACTCTTGAAGCGTGCTTAGCTAAAAAGAAAAAAGTAGCGCCGGAAAAAAAAGCAATGCAAGAACACAGTTACTCATTGTTTTAGGGGTGGGACAAACTCATGATGGGGTAGTAAAACCCACACAAACCATCAAATAAACAAGCAAGTAAGCCTGACAAAGAGGCCCACCTATGGTAAACAATGGGCGGGCTCTAAGTGTAAGCTTAGAAAATGACTCTCAACACAGCTCATGTACTGAGGACAGTAACCTGTTTTTTCTCCATTTAACTTGGGGCGGTTATCTACATCCATTGCTACAAAGCAAAAGGACTGATCGCTGGCAGGCAGGCATAGAGATACTGCTGTGTATGAAATCTGCTGCACTTTCCATGGCGGGGGCTGGTCACTATGAGACCCACTGCTGCCAACTGATCAAAGCTATTCTTAACACAACATGACATTTCTGGGAATGTTTTCTAAAACTCATGTTTGGTGCATAAAGTCCTTTTCTGAAGAATCCTGGAGGTTTCAAGAGGTGGAGGAGGTGAACAATTGAAGTTTAAGTAACCTCTTTATGTTTGGGAGCATCCCAGATAATATACTAATTTTGATGCTTTTGTTTGATGGTTTTTGGAGAACAGCCTGCTAAATTACTTCCAGTCCACGCTCAGATCTAAGTAGGAGCATGTGCGTGTTTTCTATCGCTTCTTCACAACCAAGGCCTCCTGAATTCTCCCATCCTCATTTGTCCTAAGCAGCAGATTAGCGGGGTTGTATAACGTCTTTAATGCCTTAAAGCTGCCCTGCATTTTCAGCATACAGGAAGCTCAGCAAAGTGGCACTAATGATGGAAAATGAGGGCTTATTATAGGCTTTTCAACCACGGTCCCCTGCAAAGGGAAACACTCGGAGACCATGCTTGTGGTTTTACTTCCATCATCAACGAGGAATATAAAATATATTAAACTAGACAGAAACCTGGTGGGGACGTGAAAATCTGTAAGAGGAGTTGTTGGTGGAGACTGTAGCCTACACAGTAGATCAATAGCGCTAGAAGACTCAATAGTTTGGGCGTTCATCTCAAGACTGTTGCTAATTCTTAAATTTGTTCACCAGCATTCATGAAGCTCTCCCTAAGAACCCGCCTCACATGATGAGCACTTAAAATGCTAGGATCTGCAAACAATTATAGTTCAGCCTTCCTTGAACAGCTTATCTCTTCCTCAACAGCAGTTTTGCCAAGGAAAAAAAAACAAGTTAAAAGAAGGAATGTTAATGCATGCAAGATTAAATTACAAATATGAAACACTTAAATATCGCCGGAGACACCCGACAAGCCCTTCCTGTTACCCAATTGAGGAACAGGGAGAAATGGTGTTTCAGTGGCAGTTTCCTGAAAATATGACCGCTTTTTTCATCACGAAATTTGGAATTCGTGTAGACTCTTTGTCATATATAAATATAAGACTATTGTAAAATATTGGATTGCAAAATTAAGATCCACTTCTGGATGCCATCCAAAGCATCTCTAACCCATCTCGAGGTGTGCAGACCTCCTGGTGTAGTCTTAAAACTTGCTGCTCTGCTCTCTAGGAGATTTGCTGTCTGTGGATAAGTCGGCTTTTCTAAGTTCCTCCCTGTAAATTGTCTGCACTAGGCATTCCCTATACCTATAGCTATACCTCTGGGTCTAGACAGCGCTATATAAAACTCTGCAAATAAATAAATAGGCTCTCCCATCTGACACTTATAGGCACCAAGGCCTTTTCCAGGGCCAGATGGAAACCAAAAATTGCCCATGGTAAAAATGCTCAAAACAGCTCCTCAGGGTGTATGACTGGATCCAAACAGCACATTCTAGTCTGAAAGTAGGCACCATATTCTGAAGCCGACTAGGGAAATGCCAGTCTGGCCATGGACGTCCCTGATGACTTTACAGTGACCTGGACTGGAGATATAGGTCAGTTTACGAATACAAACAACCTACCAAGCAGCACTTAAAGACGGTTTGGTCATCCCATCGAAAGACACACTAAGTAATCTTAAATTTCCTTCATGGATAATGATTTGTGTTAAATCATTCCCCAAGCCTGTTTCTCTCTAGATCACTTACTCCCTTTGTTATCTTTTGCCTTTGTCAGAGGAAACCACTAGAATCCCTAATTACTTCTCCCAGCCCAATCAACCTTCTCATCCCATGTCAGGATCTTTCAGCCTCCCCATTTTATTTCCTTCTGCGCACTCTCCTTATCCAGTTGTATTTTAAAAATTATTTACGTGCCTGTCATGCTCGAATTTTCCTCTGAGTACCCTTATTTCCATTGGGAACTTCCATAGCCCTCCTCTTCCTCTGCCTTTCCCATTCTGTTTCCTTCATGGATCTTTCTTAAAATAAAGAAACGTTTACAAAGTGCCCTCAGTCGAAATTGATACATTCAAAAGGTGAATTTACATGCTGGTAGCAAACATAAGCCGTTGTCATATCTTGTCTCCCTGCTTACTAACACATTTTCATTCCTTCCTTTATGCAGACATGGCCACTGACTGGGCAAACACCTTTTCTCTCTTATCCTGTTTTATGCTATTTTCTTGGTCACCTGGCCAGGGTTTCCTTAAACTCCACTCACACTTTGGTGCAGTGTAGGCTTGAACTAAAGATGCGGTGCTATGCTGCATTACATCAATGAGAAAGCCAGAAACAGTGCCATATCTATTAAGATATGACACTGTTTTTAATCTCCCCTAGCACTGGCGCACTTTTGGGGGCCATGCGCCGACGCAGACACCCTTGCACCATAGATAATCTACTAAGCATAGATTTTATACTGGAAGTGACCCTTCAAGCACAGATTTTGTACTGAAAGCGACCTTTCCAATGCCAAAACCATACTGTACAGGGCAGTACACATGCAAAGTTTGAAAAGCTTTGAGAAAAGAAAAGTTTTCTCAAACCTTATACCTACATTGCAGAGACTTACGTTTTTGGTGCAAATGTCCGTCTACCAATGTAAGTAGATAGAGAGTTACATAATTCAAAATCCATGAGCGGAATGGCCATGTACAACACATGCAATGTCCCAGGACGCAAAGTAGCTCACAGTGATACTTTGCGTCACTTTAGACAACTGTCCAGCACAAATCAGGATTTCCTGGGGAGAATAAATCTCAACACAAAATGCCTACATAACACAGAAAGCACAACTATTTTAAGGAAAACATGATTTGAATGAGGGAGTACGTGAGGGAGTACGTAATACAATGATGTTGAGTTCTAAATGTGCATGTTGTCCTTGTTTGGATGTATATAATGTGGCTAAATGAACCCTTTGCTATACGTCAGTTTTAAAAGGAGCTTGTTGCTCATGCACACCAAAGCACCCCCTCTTTTATGATAGATCAGTCAAAATTCTGAAGCTTGGAATAGTCAATTTTTAAAATATATTTTTTATCCTTAGCACTCAAAATATATTTAAGAGAAACATATTTAAGTTGTAGAATTGAAACTTGGTTCTCTGGTTGACCCCAATCAGAACATTAAATAAAATGCTTCAGTGCATTTGCAATCGGTAAACTGTTCATTTCGTTTCGCGATTTAACACTAAATTAGATGTAGTTTTGAACTATAATATTATACTGTTCAATTTGGAAAAATAAATATAGTGCCACACACACATTTTATGCCGTATTATAACTTTTTAACAAAAAGCATAAGCAAGTTATGAAAGAAAATCCACTTTTTCAGGATGTGGTGTGCAAAATATACCAACAAAAAACTTGCACCATCTATGATAGAGTGCAAAGGTGGCAACACGGTTCACTTTTTGCAGTCAGGAATACTAACGAGCAATATGTGATTTTCTGCTGAACAGAAATTAAACTTTAGTACTATGCCAGGCCCAGGAGTATTGGAATATTTCACTAATTTTTTCTTGAATTTGCCTGCCAACCCAGTTTATCAATTCAAGTATATGCCTGGAAGAAAACAGTGTGCTGCTCCATCAGGACGGGAAACATCATTAACAACGAAGGCAGTACTACGCATAACGTTTACAACGAGGCACTTACCACGTAAACGTCTTTCCAACGCGTATGCCTTCAACGATGTCTCTACCACGAACAAAAAAAAAAGTAGGATTAAAAAGGGGGGTGGGGGGGTCTCCCCCCCCCCCCCATAAAAAAACGATCCCGACGTGCCGAAGAAAACAGCGTCTTAAGAGAGGAAGCCGAATAAACTTCCGCTTCCTCTTTACGACGTAAGAGCGACGTAGTAAAGATGATGAGGGGAAAACGAATTCCGTGGTAACGCATGCGTGGAAAAGGCATGCGTTGCAACGGAATTCGTGGTAACATCATATAACCCATCAGGACAGCTTTCAAGGGTGCTGAGGAAGATTCAGCCAACACTGCCTGAAAGCAGTCAGTCACATCCCAGCCATCTCTGAGTCTCACATAGCAAACCCCCAGCTGTAGGTAGTTCTGGCTCCTTTACCAATTCTAAGCTGACTGACATATTGAAAGTCTTATTCCGTAAAGTATCCTATGTGTATATGTAACCTAAAATGCACGGTTTAATGGTGTTGATGTAATCTACACTACACAATGCATCTCTGAATTGAGAACACACCTCAGATCAGATAACTGTGCATGTCTGATGAATAAACAACATCGCTTGATACAAACATTGATATGTTTAAAGAAAAGATGTGCATTTCAGTGAAGTGAATCTAAAACAGAAGTTCCCATTTTAGACACTAATCTAAGTGCCCCTAATAGCATACATGCAGCAAGCTTGAAAAGAAAGCACTAGCTACATCAAAAATGTTTCTCAAATGTCTGCCTTACATTCAATACAAGCTGTAACTCTGCTGAACTTTACTTACACACAATAATAACAGCACAATCCTCCTCTTTCTTTAAGTATGAAATGTTCTAGTATGAAGTGATTACATGTAGGCTCCATGGGGCACTGAAATAACAGATGAATGTTGGTATGCAGTTTGTCAGTACTTATATACCTCTGTAAATCGGTACTCAAATGGCATCTGCAGGTATGCGCAAACACATTTTTTAAAGATGCACATGAGGTTGCTATGGGCTAGTACAAAAATCAAGAAATTAATTACCAGACTAGGCTGGGGTCGTAATTAGTGCAATGGAAATCTACAATCCTAGGCAATTTTCTTTAAGATAGTAGGAACTGCCTGGTTTTAACTTCAGCTTCAGCAAACTGTCTGTAAGGTTGGTTGTTCCAGGTGATTCAATGGTGTGTTTACTTTCACCAAACATTTGATAATGTAGGAACATTGCCATATAGGTCTGCAGGCTTAAAGTATGCATGGGTCTCAGTGTTCTGTTTACGGCAGATCAGTGGAGTTGGAGGTCCAAGACTGTCACTCAGTTTTAGCAGCACGTGTGAGAAGAAGGTGCTAGTGCACGCGAGTGATAGTGTAGCTTATATACAGTCAACAGAGGTTGTCCCTCCACACATACTGACTCGGGACCTCCCTCTCCGTGTTGCTCCTATTCCAATCCTGCTGTACATCGCGTCCTTGGCAAAGCAATACAGAGTCTTTGTCCCATCCGTCTACCAGCCAATATTACACGACCTGGAACACTGTGTACTGTGCCAAGGGGTTCTATCCAGAGGCTGTCCGGCCTATATCTTCTGTTGTGAGACAGATCCTTTCACAATGAGGAATCTGCTTCTCAAACACAGCTGGGTGTCTCCCAAAGAAACCACCTATATTCTGAGTAGATTTGGCGGATTCTGCTGAAGAGGAAGCCATTGTTCTGCAATGCGCAGTAGCAAAGACTCAAGTCTGGACAAACTCTTATAGTGGGCTGCGGTCCTGATGAAACACACAAAGGATTCAAAGACTCTAGTAAAGTGATGACACTTTAGAATCTCCATTTAACTTCAATAACAACATCTATCATGTACATCAGTACAATGCTACAAGGAACGACCATCCCATTGCCAATCATTTTTCACCACACCCTCTTTCAGATCCTCTTCTCCAAATCTAAGCCTGAGGGCCCAAAGGCAGCACTTCAACCACACAGTCCAAAGCCAAATGATGCATGCTCCCCCAGGCCCCTTGAAACCATCGCAGTAGATGAGCCTTCAACAACCACTGCAGGAACTGTGTGCTGTCAATGCCCACTGGCTTAATCCATACAACGAGCAACACCTACACCCCATTACCTTGATGGGGCTCAGAGCAATATTTAGGCATATTGCAAGTTTTGTGCCAAGTACAAAACACCTGGAAATGCACTGCATACATTTTCCAGAAAGCTAATCGCTAAATGCGGGATGTTTGGATAAGCCCTTTATGATATTTTTACTTACACTGAACATTTCTGTAATCTATGCAGTACTATTGTTAATATGTGTTTAAATAATCAAATCTAAGTGCAGTTTTGCACAAACTGCAACATCCACGAGCCCTCATCGCAAGTGGCGAAGTAAATGGGGTGATATTTCTTTCACAAACTCTGATAAACTCTGACTCTGCCAGTCGGACTTTATCAGCTGTAATAAATACCACCCAATTGCGAGTTTTGGGGGAAATAACTTGCAAATGTTGGAATTTATTGAACCAAAACTCACATGGCCAGGTAAAATCCGTGCATTTTCTCCCAATAAATATCTGCAAGTTTAGCCATATTTATCGGGAAAAAAATCTGAATTGCATTTCTCTCTTTCCAAAGTCTTCCTGCTCTTTGTTCCTGTTCCAAAGACGCCCTACATTGTGTTCTTAAATTTAGCCAGGGAGTCTCAAGCAGGAGTAGGGTGGAGCCTGATATGCAAATGCTTGCAGTCCCTTTCACACTCCTTATGTCAATTCCACAGCACCTGGACCTCAGAACCCGTTTTCTGACCACTGCCTCAGCGTTACCCTAACACGGCTCTTGTCACAACAAAAAAGAAAGTATGAAAATCAGATAACCACATGGATGAGCTCCCAAGAATGGACTCATCAAATTTGTGACTGTGAGGCCGGGCGGCTTTCTGTGGTTCTGGGTTCAACAAGCTGTATCCATAGCCGGGCTAGACAAAGTACTGACAACTTTTTCCTAGAACAATAATATTATTTTCTGCCAAACATGATGTATGGCATACAATTGGTGGTAGGATTGTCAGCTAGAGTTTATAAGAAAAGTAAGGTTGGTCTCTGGGTGTTAGGTTTGTCTGTAGAAATTCCAAGAAAAAAAGACCTTGTTTGTGAAGGACCCCAGTTTAGCAGTTGCTACTACAACCACAATGATGAGTGGAAGCAAACCCACCACTGAGATCTTGTTGCCATCATTTCCCCAAGGGACAACAGCTTATCGACAGATGTCCTTAGATACCTCTGCCTACATCCCTTGCTGGGTGAAAGCCAAAGCAAACCAAAAATGTTCTTTAATTAGACATTCATATTCAGGTGGTATCACAGGGGCTGGTCAGAAAGTCCTGCCGTCGAGTGGTCATACAGCCTCAAGCGCGCTCATGAACAATTACCAAAGTCTTGGCAGTGACCGACATGATGAAGAGCCCGGAAGTGCATGTTTATCCTTACCTGGACCACTGCTCCTCTAAGAGGAATGTGACTTAGTCGGTTTAGGTGATTTTAAGGTCTTTGTTTGAGATAACCCTTATTGTCAGGGAACAAATGCAAAGTTATACCCGGTCAGAAACCCAAATACATAGAAACAAACCTGGACAATGAAAAGGGTAGAGTATGTCTTCCTACAAAGAGGTAGTTATTCTCCAGGACACTGATCTCTTACTTCCAGGACTGGACCACCACTCAAAGGTCCAAGAGGATGATTGGCTTGAAGTTAACCATACAGGTGTGTCTGTGCCTGGTGTTACTTTTCTTACAGCACTGAAAGTCATAGCAACAGTCCAAACCCCTGGTTGTATTCATAGGACTATAATTTACGTTCCTCCTCCCAAACTCTGCTTCTATCATCAGGACCACCATCCATCCTCCCGAGAAGCAAATACAGTCACACCCCTGGCAGTATCGCCAGACCACAGCCCCAACTTGATTTTTTCATCATAACCACTGTCCAGATCTTTGCTACCATCATCAGAACCACAGTCAAAGCACAAATTGTGTCATCAGAACCACTGTTAAGGGCCATCCTTACGGCAGTGCAACCAGCGCAGCCACACCTGACAGTGACTGTGGTGGGCGGCGCTGAATTTAAAAATAACTTTTTGTTTAAATGCACGTGAACTTCCTTGTGCGTCCAGCAGTTTTCAAGCAACAATAAAAATATCAAGATCACTTTCGTGATTAATGTTTCTACTGGTGCGAATGGGAAGTTTGCCTAGTGGCAGTTTTGGCTCATCATAAAATAGCGCAGAGGGTTAATGTGCCTGCTGCAAAGAATGTGTACCATACAGATCACAGAATTGAACGTGAGTGAACTATGAATAGCACTAGAATAAATGAAATGTACGTAATAGAAATGCTATGGAGAGATGAGGTGCACTGTTGGAGAGTCGTACTGAGGAAATTCATAGAGAAGGAGGTCATGGGGGGTGCAAAAAAGACTGTCGCACAAGGCGACACCACTGCTAAAGCCATATCCACACTCTATACTCGGAGAGTGATACCCAGGAGCACGAGTAACTTGAGAAACTTCAAGATTAACACAGCGCTGTGCACGTATTTCACCAATCTATTAAAGCCCTGCCACTGTATCAACAGCCCCTTCATGTATTTTCAAGCACACAGTCCAAGCTCCAGGGCCAAACTGGCCGTAGCGGGCACCGGGCGTTTCCCCTGTGGGCCGCCAGGGTAGGGGCCGATTTTGGGCCCATGAGGGCCGTTTTTGCTAGAGGGCCATTTTTGCAGCATAGCTGCAATATCGGCCCTTGTAACAAAATTGGCCAAAACCGGCCCAGGCAAACAGCTCGTCCGCACCCCATACCCCTCGGAGGGCCAACCGAACACTTTGCAAGGGCCGTTTTTGGTTCCCAGCCTGGCCCTGCCAAGCTCCTGCCATAAAGCTCACTGAAGACCAAAGCAAGCGACTGCAGAATGGCAAGCCGCCACTCCACTGATATTATGGTCAGCACTTTCCAAACTCCGTCAAGTATAAATATACCCACAGCCACTACTAGAGTCATCAACTATCAACGACCCAGAGGCAGATGGACATGTTGAACCTGTTCCCATAGCTGAGTGTGGGTGGCTTGATTTATGGAGTTGTATCTTTCAGTTCTCTTTCCTATGGCTTGATGACCACAGATACCGTGCATGCAGGTTTAGGGGAGCTAGTCCGTTCCACACTTGGCAAATGCAGTCTAGACTGAGCATAGAAGACAACAGAAGTGGGCGAGCCTACAAGAATGCCGAGCCAGAGCCGAGCCAAGTCCTGAAAATGTTTGCTATGTAAATCACACAACAACCATCACGCAAAACAGCTGCTTCAAAATTCAAGAAAGTGCATTTCGTCAACATTTGAATCTTTGACATTAAGAAATCACTTTATAGCACTGCACTGAGAAATACCTATAAAATGTGATAGGTTTTAAACATGAGCCATTGGGCCACTAAGAGGCAAGACAATTGTCATGTAAACACTGAGTGTTATCCAGTTTTTATATAACAAAATGTAAGTCTCTTAAATCAAGCCCAGTAGGTGTGTGCACAACTTGAATTCTGAACTCATATCTCAAAGAGCTTTCGTACACAATAATGAAGAAAAAAGAGTTCGTGAGAAATAAAATATTTGCCTAAGATCACAGAGTTTAATCGAGATGCTGTGATTTATCCAGGTTTTCTGGTTCACTTTTTACAAATCAGCCAGGAATGGGTATCTATTTGCCTTTCCTTGTTAAGGCTTTGTTTTTACCTCTGTGCATTTATTTTATGCAGTTTTTATATTGCGTGAACTCGACCTAAAGCTACTAGTGTGTTGTACATGAGCGTTGGTTACATTACACAAGGCCACATTCATTGTTTATAGATGTGGGGAAATTAAGTGATTTTCCCAGAAACACTGGATGTTGAGCCCACGCCGAGACTCGAACCTGGTCGATATGAGCTCGCGGCTACAACAGGACCTCGATCTGAGCCAGGGCCAGGCTTTAGGCTCCAGCTTGGCTCACCCACCTCTACCAGACAAAGGCACTTACACTTACTTGGGTACGAAATTGACTTTCTTGCTCTAAAATAAGTCTCTTTGCTTGCAGGGACTGACAATGGCAAAGAGGTTTTTATTTAGGAAACGAGGCTGCAGGGTGGGTATGCAGAGACATTTTTTGCACAGCTTTTGTGGCACGCTCAGTGTCTCTGCAGACCCAACACCAATCTCCCCTTGGAGGGGCTAGGCACCCTTGTGGAGGTCTATGACTGCACCCCACGAGTGGTTTTTCGTAGGGCTGTAGCATAAGGGGTACAAAAGGGGGTGGTGATGGCAGGGTATGCTCAGACGTGAGTCCCTTGCTCACTTTGCCACTGGATTCAGGCAAGCCTGGCTGAAGACGGCTGGAATGCCAGAAACCGGTCCTCGAAGCTTGTTTCCGGTCCAGGGAAGACATGGCTTGGCAGTTCGGGCTGAACTGTTCCCATGAGGCACAGGGTCAGACTGATTTGCATATAGCCATGTCGGAACTGGGGTGGCAGAGTGGGCTAAAGAACGGTGATGGATTAAACCCAGATCTTTTGACTGGGTGTGAGTGTCTGATTGATTCGGATGCTCCGTCCATCACCACCCCCTTTTGTAGCATAAGGAGGCACTAAATATGCATACGGACCTGTATGGAACTTGGTGCCTTCCTAGGAGCGCATGTGGGCTTGTGCCTCTATTATGGGTGCACGGGCACCAGCCAAGGTTTCCCTCGTGCATGTGGCCATTTGGAATCGCATGTGATAACTTCCTGAGAGGGCATGTGGGCCTGTGCCTGCATTATGGGTGCACGTGCATTAGCCAAGGCTTGCCCTCTTTTGCGACATTGCTTGTGATGACTTCGAGGCTAAACAATGTGCAGTACAGGAGGAGTTATGCATTTCTGGAATATTAAATAGACCCTGGATCCGCGCCCACCCCCTGTGCTCCCGGAGCCCTGGATAATAGGGCCCCTGGTACACTGGCATAAAGTGAAATGCTCTCTTTTTCCTAAAAGCATTCCTTTTCACCGAACAGATGGGTATGCTGCCCACTGTTCTCATCTGTTACATCACTGCATGCAGGTGGTAAGCTGTAAACAATGAACTAGACATGGGGTGTTGGTGCTGTCACTTGGGAACACATGAAACACAGAGTTTTGTTTAGATACATCCCTCACTGCAGACAAAGTATTGGTGTGGCTCACACATGAAACACTTGCCTTCATGCTATACCAACTTAGTGTAGGAAAATAGGGCCAACACGTTGGTATCTACAAGTCCCCTTCCGCCTAGTTACAGGAAGCAGCTTGCATTGGGGCAGCTTCATTCCCGGGTTCTCAGGGGCGGCAATCCTTTAAAATGGGGAAAGTATCCTTCTGGGACACTGTATTGTATGGGGTTTATACAGCGCTGTCTGTCCCCTTGCAAGGTTGAAAGCGTGGTTGGACTGGGACAAAAAATAGGCCCGGCACCAAAATAAACGTGGCCCCCATTATCAAGTCAGACAGCTAAAACGGGGCCCCCATTTCAATATGGGGCTAGTTTTGAACTTGTAAAGACACTATGTGTTTTGCAAGGTATGGGACAGTGTATGCATTTGTGTTTGCTACAGGTAATGCTTATGGTGATATCTGGGAATTCAACAGTAAAAACAGGACCTTACAATAAATCCAGAAACAGCCCAAAAACACTGCCCACACAATGACGTGTCAAACCAGCCCTCTGCTTACTGCACTGCCAGATTGCCCTAAAAGCCTTTTGGGGTCGGCAAGTAAGTACTTTGTTGTGTATGTAACGAAGAGAATTGTTGGTGCTGTTTCTTGTTGAGGGCATGTCTTGGTGTTGTGTGAACTTTGGAAGGGTGCTCCAGTCCTGTTGTGCTACATATGTCGCAGCCCTGAGTTCCTTTAAGATAGTACAGAAGAGTGAGAAATAGGATCAGTCGGAATCAAGCGCCTGGATACCCTCTCGGGTGAATAGTGAGCTATACAAATCAATATAACATCACATAACAATGTTATGCATTATGTACAGCAGGAGCCGACACACGAGCATCAAGGGCACCCTGCATGTGACGAGGTCTTCTACAAGTGTACAAGGAGGCCAGATTACATAAACTGGACCTATAACAGGCACATGTGCACAGAAGATGCAAGGAACTCTGGCACCAGCCTTGGCACTAAATGACCAGTGTAAAAATAACCTTTTCACAGGATCGGTCCGTCCAAAGCTGCCTGGCGCTCCCACACTGTACCTCCCCTGGCACCCGCTGCAAACCCCAGCTTCAGAAGTCCCACTGCGGCTTGGACCGTGCACGAGGCCTGTCTCACTTCTGCCAATAAATCCGTGCACTCTTAGGAGCTCTTGATGCCGAAAACATGGCGAGGATTTATATGTGCGCGAAGCCGAGCCAGGGAAGATGGCTGTGCTGGAAGGGATTCAGCACAACCTCTCTCTCTCTCACAAAGAAGTGTGCTCGATTTGTTTAAAACTATTTCTGTTGCCATGGCGACTCCAGCCTCTTTGCCAAAGATGGTATCATTCTAATAGTTTGCGTGTAAACAGAAATGAAAGACAAGACAGACAGCCTGAAATAGCGGGGCCTTTCCAAAAACAGCGGAGAGATTTGTCTTGGATCCGCGCGGGGCGATTCAGTAGGCTATTCAAAAGGCAGGGTGCGAGTGTCCTCGTGCATGGGGGGGTACAGTAAGGGATGCTACAGTAGCCTTCAGCAACCAAACATCTCCAGACACCTTCTCATCAGTAGTGACTGCTGTGGTGGGGAGATTGGATGCATTTGTTTCTCTTCACTCAATTTCCGTCTTAAACTTAATTTGTAAAAACAAGCTTTCTTCTGTGAAATGGAAGGTATTTTTCAGCCGCTTGGTACACGAGGCTTTGGAACCCAAAGCACTTAAAAGTACTACCCAGCAAGAGAGACAGCTTTTTCCACTGACAGTAATGATGGGTGCAAAGGCAATGCAGAAGTAAATCCTCCTCAGCCCTAGGGAGTGAGGGAAGGGGGTGGGGTCAGGAGGGAAGGGGTGGGGTCAGGCGGGACAGTGTCCTGTTTTCCCACCTACCTGAATATTTAGCCCGGCATTATAGTGGACTTCTAAATGTAAATTATTCAGCGAGGAGAGGAATGTAATACCCTGCTCCAATCTGGGGAGGCAGTCTCCCAGGACCACCTCTCTGGGGTGGAAGCAGTCCCTGGTGCTAATCAAAATACATACAGATCACTGATCTAGACAAGCATTGGCAAAGCCAATTTATCTTGCCTGTGGCAGCGGGACGCGGAGCTATTCCCTTTGCTAA
Source organism: Lissotriton vulgaris (assembly GCF_964263255.1). NCBI lineage: Eukaryota > Metazoa > Chordata > Amphibia > Caudata > Salamandridae > Lissotriton > Lissotriton vulgaris. Next base: position 1,934,974,522 of record NC_141689.1, on the reverse strand, counting down.
TGCTTGTAAGTTTGTGCCATGATTTATGGCAAACATCATTGAAAGATAGCTGCTATGCGTGCATATGCATGAACATGGTTGGGTAGCCATCTTTTTTTTTGTTTTACTTTATTATTAATTTAAAGGTCCAGGATGAATGAATGGTCATCGCACACATAAATCAAAGTGAGTGGCCATGTAGCAGTGTGCAGCTGTTAGGCTTAAGGTGAAAAAATATAAATAGAAAAAAAAATGTAGGGACAGCTGGAGAGGGAGGAGAGCACTAGGTGAGACCAAGTGGCAGGAGATGATGAGAGAGAGAGGGAGTGAAATTCAGGGTGCGACGGGTGAGCAGCAGTAAGCAGGAATAGTCCTTATAGCAATGGAATGCAGTGACTCTGTAGGAGGAAGAAAGGCAGAAAAACAGCCAACAGAAAAGGTCCAAGAGCCAGTTGATTGTGGGCTGACCTAAGATGCCCCTGACAAAGTCTCAAGCTAATGGGCGTATGAGAAAGAACACAAAAAGCCAATGGTTTCAAGCAGGCAGTCCCAAAGTTCAGTTTAAATATATGTTAAAAGTATTAGATACAATAGGTCGATCGACGACAGATTTCTAAAGCTGTCTGTAGGCAAGACCTACTAAATCACTACAATTGGTCCGTCAATCAACTAAGAAAAATGATTATACCTGTAGGGCCCTTAACACAAAAGAAAGGCTAAAATGGTAAACCCACAGTGCCAAAATACTAGAATGACAATTATTGGGGAGGATTGTGATAAGTTCTTTTTTTACATTTCTACACGTCTTTCACTTTCATACCCTCATACACATCTATTCTCTTCTTCTCATGCATCTTTTTAGTTTCTATCCCATCTCTCCTTTAATATCTTTCTTCCTTATATTCCTTCCGCCACATCTTCCAAATATTCTCAACAATATTTCAAAATAATTATAGTTAGTCCTATGTTGAGTGACTCCTCTCCAATACTCTTGGCTGCCTCTTTTACCTGGTAATGCTCCCAATATACTCTGAAGTCCAAAGCCTTTCTTGTTCAGCTGCTAATGCCATCTCATAACGAAGCACAGCTGCACCTACCCCTCAGTCCCAATTCTTCAAATGCAAAGAGGAAAGCAGAGGCAATTACCAAACCTGTAAACTCGAAGTGTCTGCATTCTTCCACTAAACGTATTGCGAAGACTTCTAGTTATGTAACTGTCTCCCAGATAGACAAACCAGCAGCATATGGTAAACTGAAGAGAACCCTTAAAGCAATAGGGTTGAAACGTGTCGACATAACATGATGAAACTGAGTTTTTTTTTTAATTTAACATAATATCAGCTAATGAGGTACTCTTGACCCTTGGTGCATACAGTGAAATTGATAGTTGAAGTAAAATCATCGAACCGATGAAAAATCATGATCTCAGCCCCACGAAATCAAAACAAGTGGACTAGAGAAGCAATGATTGGCTCTAAATAATGTATTGAATGTACTATACTGAATTTCAATTTTTCCTTTTTTTAATGAGACATTTGTGTTTCATGATATAGATGTTCTCGCTTTACCAAATGAAGTAATTGATCTGTTGACTATGTCGACTTTGCTTTGCGAAATAATATATGTGTTTACAGTACTTCCTGTCCAGAAGTGTTGATATATAATAATAAGATGATTACTAATAAAATAATAAATGCCACAAGCGTGATCTTGTTAATTATAAACCTGTACATATAGAAATTTGGCATTGGTACACTTAAATGTAGATAGTTCAAACATAAAAGTACTACCATGTTTTTTATTTCCGGCTCTGGGTATGAATCCAGCATTCATACTCTCAGCAAAAATGTGCTTATACTCAATAATGCCACACAACTACAGTCGTGCAATATTTACACCACCACAACGAGGAATTGCAACTTCACAGTACTTTACTGGCTATTGCAAACTTTAAATGCTTTATTGTGAACTCCTGAATGCAGAAAGGCAAAGTGTTGACACAGTACAGCTCATTTGGGCCTCTCTCTTTCCTGCTTTGTGCACAAATGCTTTCTTTATTTATAATCGGATATACTGTGATAATTCCATTACTTATTCATAAAGGTTGTGTGCCCCCATTATCCTTTGTAAAGATAACCAAATATTTTAAATGTTATGAATACTGTAATGCATTCATGCTGCTACTTATAAAGAACATGTAATAATCATTTCCAATTCCCACGTTTCCCTATTTTAACATAATTCTGTCTTAATGGCTTGTGCCTGGAAAAAATGTGAAATCTTAGCCAAAATCAATCTTGCAGTCTTGCTGCTCCAGATGAAGGCCTCTTGTTAGAAATTGTGCACGGTCAATATAATCTTCAACTGTGATAAAGAACACAAGTCAGATGTTTGAACCAACAAACGCTTTCATGCTGCATCAGAGGCCTGGCTCTGCAATCAGAGGGGGTACCTTTTGTTGGTGCCTCGTAACATGCTTCGAGGCACCGCCGCTCATGCTGGTCTTTCCCTCCTCGATGCCGAGATGGAGTTAAAAGCCAGTTACATCGACCCACCCATGAGATTTATGTGACATGGTAACCCTGCAGTGATTGGTTGGATGAGCTATGCTTGGACTCAAGAAACATTCTTGCAGAAGGGCCTTGTCTCCTGAGAGTCACAGAGCACGGGTATATTACAGTGAGCATTCCTTAAACAGTTACACTTAATGTAGATATTTCCCAACAATAGCATTGTTGGCAGATGATATGCCATCTGTAGCGAGGTGGTCAGGGGTCTACTTAATGGCTTGATTTTATTTAGCGCTTCATGCAAAAGTTGTGCGATTTCTAAGTGCTGTAAATCGCAGGTTTTACTATTGCCAAATTTAAAGCACTCAGGGGCATATTTACAAGCCCCTATCACCACAGGAACGTCGCGTTTTACGACGTTCCTGAGGAGAGAGGGGTTTTACCTTATTTACAAGGCAGCCTTAAGTCACTTAACGAGGCTTATGGCTGCCTTATAAATAAGGCCCCCTGTCACGCTATGCTAAGCGTTAAAGGGGAGGGCAATGGGTGTTGCTGTGGGCGTTCCATCGCAACATTAACTAATTCTGACGCTGCCTCCTATTTACAAGGGAAGCGTAAATAGGAAGCAGTGCCAGAATTAGGACCAGGGGAAACCTGGTCTTATCCTGGTGCAACGAGGAGAAAAGTTTCCTTTCTCCTCGTTTTTGCTATTTTCCTGTGTGCTGCGTTGTGCAGCGCACATGAAAACGGCAAAAGGCCATTAATGTTCAGGAAGGTCCCCCCTCCTGCACATAAATAATCATTTTTTAAAATGCCAGTTGGCAACTTCTATGTGTGCTGCATTAAGCAGCACACATAGAAGTTACAAAACTGCGTTTAAAGATTGTTTATGTGCAGGATGGGGGACCTTCCTGCACGTAAACAATCTTCCCCTGCACGCAGACCCCCTTGCACTGTGGTGCTAGGGTGCCTGCGTTGGTGCTAGGCTGCTAAGTGTAGCGCCAGCGCAGGGGGTAATGCAAGGCTACACCATATTCTTGTAAATATGGTGCAGCCCTGCGTTTCTGAAGTGGCGAAGTTTTGCGTTAAGCCAGGAAGGCTAACACCTCACTCTGCACTCCCCTTGTAAATATGCCCTCAATTTCCCATCCTTGAAAGGATGCAGATCCACCTCAAGCTTGAGTTCCACCCGCCAAGTCTATATTGTTAGCTTTGATGGTGTCCCATAATTTCCCTATTGCCTTAATCAAGGAATACCTGGAAGCATAATTCACCTCTTGAGTGCCTGTTAACTTGCTGGCTACACCAGTTACATAAGAAATTCAATGTAGACTCTGCTTTGAAGCAAGTCCCCACATGCCCAATCAAGAATAAAAGTCGAAAACCCTGGTGGCATTTTCAAGTCCATGAGTTGCATCTGTTAACTCAAGACAGATGCCTGTCAACCACTAAAATCCAAGTGCACATCTCAATGTCATGTCACCCAATCTTTTGTATCAAACAAGCCAGAGGCATATTTTTTAAACAAATTAGTTTCCCCACTGCTGATATGTAGTACAAAAAGAACAGATCAGATAAGTCTTGTAAAGACGTAAAATCTGAAAGAGCGAGACAACAAGGCTCCTGCAAGACAAAGCAGTCTTTTTTCATCTGTTTAACGAAAGCAGAAATAAATGTAATCAGGCATACTTTGGCTGTGTTTTCAGCATTTTTTTAAAGTATAAATACAAAGGTTTGCAGGTCTTATTTCCAGAAACATTTTTGTCACAGGTATTTATTTCATTATTTTGGATTTATATCTTTTACATTGTCAAACAATTACTTTAACTGCTTTTAGTTCACTGAACCCTCACCACCAATCACCGACCCCCTCACAACTCCTAAACACCATCCATCACTGCCCACTAAGACCTTTCACAGTGCCTAAACCATACCCACCCCTGCCACCTAACCTTGGTCCATCCCTGAACCCTAAAAGCCCTTTCTACCCTAATTCCCCCACCACTGAGCCTTAAACCTCTTGCTCCCCCAAATTCCACCCATTCCTTGGCCCTAAAAACACTTTCTGTGCCTATGCCCCATCCATCCCCTAAAACTTTAAACCCTTACTACCCCTAAACACCACCCATTCTTGAACCTTAAAAAAAACCCTCAGCGCCCCAAACACCACCCATCACTGACACCTAAAAAAGCTGCACCACTCCTAAACTCCACCAAATCTGGAACCTAAAATATCCTTAATCACCTCAAAACTCTACCCATAACTGAACCTTGAAACCCTCATTAGCCTTAAACTCTGTCCATCTGCGAACCATAAAAACCTGTGTGTGATCACCACTGTATCCCACACATCCCTGAACCCTAAAAACCTCTCATCAGCTGGGGTGTGAAGTATTTTTAATGAACCCGGCCAGGCTCAAAGTTACTTCCAAAGGCACAACTAGAGTGTTCTCTTCAGAGATTCAAGCCCAGGAGTATTTGCAAGAGCTCTCTAACAGAAAGGCTAGGATATGAGATATAAGGGGGGAAAAAGGGCAGCATTTCTTAAACTGTTTTTTTTGTCTGTGTTTTTTTTTTGTCTTGGTAGGGGGCCGCTAGGGGCTCAACCACACGCAGGAGCCATCACAAGGTTCCAGGGACCTGTTTTGCCTTTTTGATGGGAGGTGGAAGGAAGGGGGTAGAGGGGCATCGAAACCACAGGGAAACAGGGAAGACGTTTTCTAAAAGAATGATATTTGGGTACGTTGATATGGTAGACCTTAGCTTGTGCACTAGTAGGCTTCGTATTATTTTTTTTTTCTCTTTTTCTTTTCTTAAATAAGAAAAATTAGAATAGCATCTGTTAATATATGTGGTTTAAAGGATCCCCAAAAAAGGAGGCGGATCAGTGTCGATTTTCAATTTTTAATGGCTGATATTCTATGCCTCCAAGAAACTCATATTGAGGGATGTAGGAAATGGCTTTTGGAGATTACTGGGTATCAAATTATTGCAAACACGACACAAGAAACTCGCACTAAGGGGGTGGCTATATTGGCTCATAAGGGTTTGGGTAGTTTTCCTCGTTGCTTGGTTGACAAAATGGGCAGATGGGTGATTGTTCAAGTTTGTATTGCTAATAATTGTACACTCTCTGTTCAGTATACAGATCAGTGTTGGATGATCCAGCAATGTTTGACTGGCTAAAAACTGAGCTTGTAGGGTGGACTTTACCTTTGATTTTTTGTGGGAATTTGAATATTAATTTAAGCTGCCTCGTTGCCACCAAGAAGGCTCTGTAACAAGGCAGGAAACCCAAAGTTTTTAACTCACTGTCACAACTCAAATCACTGCACGGGTTAGAGGATGTATGGGCTGTGAAAAGGGGAACTGACCGAGGCTTTACGTACTTTTCTGCTCCACATAAAGTACATGCTATATTGGATTATTTCCTAGTGTTGCAGGAACTTGTCTTGAAAAGTACTATTAACAAATTTCCCAAGGTCATGTCGGACCACAACCCCTTGGTGATTGAGCTGGATATTCAGCTCTTATCCCTGCAGACACGGTGGACATTCAATGGGGCATAATTAAGTGAAGCAGGGTATACAAGGCAAATGGGGGGATGGATCCCTAGGTTTATCGAAGAGAATTATGGAAGGGCTAATCTAGGCATCATTTGGGACACATTAAAAGAAGGGGTCAGAGGAGAAACTACTAGGTATGGTTGGGAGACACAAAGACAAGAGAAAACCTTGATGCGTTCATTGTACGAGTATCTGGGTAAGGCGGAGGCCGAACTGATAGAGATATTATCAGCTGGAGCAGACTCGGAGGCAGGCCAGTCAAAAGTTACTATTGCCAGATCCGCGATGACACAAATCTCACTGAAGAAAGCAGCCATCAAATATCTGGCCTGGAGAAATCGGGCATACGAGAGCAGTGAGAGAGTGGGGCATCTACTAGCAGTACGCACAAGGGAGAAAACTGTGCAAACTCGGATCAGAGAAATCAGGGATACGGATGTCGGTATAGTGAGCGAGACAAATGCTATCCTCACCACATTTCAAAAATGTCATCAAAACTTATATACCGAAGACACCCAGGCTGGGAGTCGGGAAATTCAGGATTACCTACTGGGGCTGACTCTGGATCAGCTTTCGGCAGAGGAGAGAGACAGACTAGATGAGCCAATCACTATGGACGAAATAACTGCTGCCATAGATCATCTCCAATCTGGCAAAGCATCAGGCCCTGACCTAATCCCAGGGGAGTTTTATAAAAAGTTAAAAAAATAGCTTTTAGCATTGATGCTGGAAGTTTTTCGAAGAGCACAACTAGATCTGTCCACTCTGGATTCCTGGAAAAGTGCCAATATTATAGTTTTCCCTAAAAAAGGCAAACCAGTTATGGAATTGGGATCATACCGGCCAATTACCTTGCTTAATAGCGATGTTAAGATATATTCTAAAATTCTGGCTAATAGGCTAGCTGCAGTTATTGGAAAGCTAGTCTCTCCATTTCAACATGGGTTTGTACCTGGGAGGGGCACAACTGAACATATCAGACGTATAATTACACTTTTTGACTAGGCAAGGGTTTCAGGAGATCCTATGGCGGCTATAATTCTTGATGCAGAGAAGGCTATTGGTAGGGTCTCCTAGCCCTTTTTAAGGGCAATCATGGAAAGGCAGGAACTGGGTAAGGGCTTTATCGGTGCTATTGGATGTATGTAGCAGAACCCCGTGGCAAGGATCACAACGATGAGTGCGTCATCTGATATAATTGAAATCACACGTGGTACACGGCAAGGGTGCCCTTGCTCTCCACTTTTATTCACACTGTATATAGATCCTTTAATTAGGAAAATTGGTAGAACCAGTAAATGATCACTAATTTTTCCAAACTATTCATTAAACTCTTAAAAGCGTTCTGTTTTGACACCAATAAGTCACCAGTTTGCCCTTTAATTGATATCACAGAGCAATCTCCCAGTTCGACATACTTTCATTTACCCATTACAAGATGGCCGCCACTTTTTTCAGTATAGCTGTCACATGACTGCCGCCCGGCTTTGCATTTCCTGCGGCCATAATAATTAACCGGGACTCAGTGAGCGTTTGACCGGCACGAGTATCGACTCGACCGATACAACAGACCCCCATCGCAGCAGATTCTGCCTCTTGTTTTTCTGGTAAGAATATTGGCAGGTTACTTGCCTGGTGGTTGTTTTTTGTTTTTACTTTTATATTTATTTTTATTTTTGTTTCTGAGTGCGGCGATTTGACTTGAGCAGATGTTTGATTGTGGCGATCTGGTTATTTTTGGTAGAGCGTTACAACGGCACGAGTATTTACTCGACCAAGACCACAGACCCCCATTGTGGCGTACTCCGCCTCTTCTTTCCGGTAAGACTACTTGTCTGGGACATGGTTTTAAGTTTGGCGGTATGAATTGAAGTAGATTACTTTTGGCAATTTTCAATGCATTGTTTTTCATTGCTAGGTTGATTCGACTGATGTAATAGATCCCCAAATATGGCCAATCCTGGCTTTTGCTCTCTGGTAAGGCTTTCGACTAGGCTAATATATTGCGGTTCTTTAAACTGGTGCCTTGACAACTCTAAATCTATGTTCTCAATTGTCTCTAGGGTTACATTTTCTAAATCCGGCTCTCGAGCGTCATCTCGATACCGATTGCTATTTAAATTGATAAATGGTAAGCCTGGCCTTGGAACTCTATTTTTGTTTCTAAGAACTATATAAACAGGATAATAATGCCCTTTCCTTATTATTAGGTCCCCATTCGCCAAAATTGCCTTAACTGGCGGGTATGACCTTGTCTCTTTTTGAAAAGCTAAAAGTAGAATCGGTAAGCTTTATTCACTATTGACCTATACTTAAAATTAGTTATACCTAGACAGAGAAGTGACTTTAATTCTTTCCCGTAATAGGTCCATTAAAAGTTATTTTAATCAAACGGACATCTCCGTCTAAAATTCTTGACATTAAGGTATGTCCTTCGCAAATTGCTTTAACGGCAAGAGTAGGCTAACATTCTTCTCACGGGTGTTCTATTCTTCTGATTCTCGGTAAATAAGGTGTCATTCTCCTTCCTTCTTAATCACGTTGAAGTATTTTCTTCTTTCTCTGAATGCATGAGTAATTTTGATATGAGCATTCTTTGGATTTATTTAGGTTGTTTGAACATGCTCTAATCTTGCTTTAGAGCTTATATGAAAAATCATGAAAGGTATAACTATTGTGTTTAACAGATGTCATTTTGTTTCCCCCCCGCCTTTTTTTATTCCCTTGATGTCTATTTCCATTGTAAATATATGGTGTATGTATTTGCAAGTTGTTTTAAATTGTTGGGCTTTCAATAATTACCTAAGGCACAAAATTACATGTCCTGATGATGATCCCATACTAACAGGGATCGAAACGTCGTCGACACTTTACACTTGATGATTGTTTGCTATTATATTGAATAGATCACGCAAAGTGTATTTTTCCATCGTCTGTTTAAATCTAAAAGCACTTACAGACTGCCCTGTTTCTTTTGTTTGCCTTACTTGTATGTTTTTTTGTGATAGTTGGACACAGGCTGTGTCCCGCTTGGCTATTGTTACCTTATCTCTTTTGTAACATACAAATATTTATACTATTAAAGTGTGTCCGGCTGGACAGTTTAAAATATAGATTTCAATTTTGCTCTATATTTATTTTGATTGTTATTTTGTTGCTAATGTTTGGGGCCACTGTCTTTTGAAACATTATATTCCCAAAGGTCCCAGACCTATTGCTACTTTTGGGTTCCCTTGTTCCTTGTAATAATAGGATTCAGGCAGCTCAAACCCTGGGTGGCGATTCAAAGATATTAGCATACGCAAACAACCTTGCCATAACAACATCTAATACTGCAGATGCGATGAGGGAGGTAGAAAGGGAGGCCAAAAGATTCTGCAAAATATCAGGCTATTTTTTTAATGAAGAGAAGACAATGATCATGAAAAATTCCCGGTCAGACCTGGTCGATACAAGGGTAGCTGGAAGTACTAGATATTTAGGGGTCGAGATTTCCGCTAATGTGGAGGAAATTGTGCAAATTAACTTGGAGCTCCTGTTACTCAAGACCAAAACTGATCTTAATAGAATGAACTGTTTACACATTACATTGCTAGGAAGGTGAAATATTATAAAAATGATGTTTCTACCCAGAATCCTATATTTTTTTAGAGCCATCCCACTAGAAGTTAATAAAACCTGGTTGTCTGCTTTTAATCAACTTATCTCTAAATTCTTGTGGGCTGGGAAACGCCCTCGTAGAGCACTAAAATGTATGACCCTACCTAAGGACCAGGGTGGGTGGTCTGTTCCTGATCTCCAGATTTACTACTGGGCAGCAAACCGACAACAGATGACTGACCTATTGGGAAAAGGATCGACTGATATTGTGGAAGCAGCATACCCCTCAATTTACAGGTTACTGCTCTGGGATGAGGCCCATGGGTGTTTGATGCGGCATATTGATTTTGCCTACTTCAAAAGAGTCAAGTTTAAGGTCCTGTTGGGAGCATTTAAGATTTGGTCGGCTATTAGGAAAAAACTCAAATTAAATAGGATACACAGATATACCCCTTTGAAAGATAATCAACTCTTGCCGGGAATCTTTCATGATGGGTATATGGAATCCTGGAGGGAGAAAGGTATTAGGCATATTGGAGATCTGATAATGGATAACACAATACATTCGTTCGATACAATTAAGGAAAAATTTGGGGTTGGAAATAACCATTTTTTCAAATTCTTACAAGTGAGGGACTATCTTTCTAAAAAAGTAATTCAGGGCCATAGAGTACCCTTAATGGAGGTGGTATTAGGAGCACAATCTGCACCAATCTCCAAGTTTTATGTATTACTTAGTAACATAATGGAGGATGATCTTATTAAACACACTGACCGTTGGCAGGATTTGGTACAAGCTGGGGTGGTGGTTTGTGAGGACTCTTTATTGCTAAGCTCAACTGCAGCTATATCTGCAAACTTACAAGTTCAATGCTTTAAAACCTGGCTAAACTTATACATCACTCCAGCACAGATTTCTAAGTGGGGAGGCTCGACAGGTATACACTGCTCTCGTTGTGGATGTCTTGCGGCAAACAGCCTTCACATGTTTGCAACCTGCCCCCGATTAACAGGATTAGTGGGGGAGATGGGTAACTATATCAAACAAATGCTGGATTTTGAGGTCGATCTGTCGCCGCAAGTAATTTTGCTGGGGGTAAGCAATCAGGCAATGACAGATCCTAATAAGATTCTGCTTTTCATTACGATAGCAGTTTTTCGGCTTTGCCTGGCTACTGTTTGGTTGGATAAAGAACTTCCCTCAGTTCATTGATGGCTGGGGAAATTGCTAGCTACCTATCGCTGGGAGAAAGCAATATATAAACGAAGAGGTCTGAGAGCCAGGAAAAGAGGCTTTGATATATGGTCTCCAATGAGTATCTGGATTAATGAAACCATGTCTTGATCTTTTTTTTTAAATAGGGTGTGTAAGCTAAGTTATAGCTGAGGCAGGGAGGCAATATCTAAACAGATTTTTTTGGGAAAAGTATCCTTATGATAGAGAATATATTGGTTTAATTTAAATAAAATTCTACTTTCCTATGGTTTCGGGAAGAGGGTGGGGGGGAGGCTAGGGGGTGGAGGGAGGATGCTGCTTGGAGGGAGGGTTCTAGATAAATAACTGACATCCTGTTCATATGTTTTGAAATATTTCTTGGTTACTGTATTGTTGTAAGTATATATATGTGCCAGATGTCTAAATAAAGATTTTTTTTAAAAACAATGATATTTCATTTAAAATATTCCTTTAATGTTCTGGTTTTTTTTGTATTTCTTTAAAATAGTTTTTCTATAAGTTGGTTTCCTCCAGTGTGGCTTCTCAGTTTTCGTTTTTCCATTAATTCACATACATTACTAGAAAAGAAATACTCATGCTGCCCGTTTTTTGTCAAGAGGCAGTGCATTAATTCATTCATTCATTCATTCATAGATGTTAAAGCTATGTTTGTACCTGCACACCATTGTAAAAGTAGATGATTTAAGTGAACTTAGAATCTTGCACCACACCCCTCATTCCACCAGCAGAAGCCTTCTGACTATGATAAAACAGTTGAAAGTCCAATTCGTTTTCTGACCTGAGAAAAGTTACAGACACCTGTTGATGATGGGCTTGATAAGAGAGGCCACATGGTAAACAGTGCACAACCCACATGCATATTGCTACTACTGTTACAACCCCACTCATATTTTTTTCAGCTGACACTAACAGGTAGGCCACAGACAATTGTGGGAAAGGAGAAAAATCCAGTGAACGGAGGTAGTAGACATTATTTTGAAGCAGCTACAACTGTGAGTTGCTGGCTTGCTAACGCCAGTGTAACTGGCCGAGAGTGGACCTGGTCTGATAGCAGACAAGATGCTTTCAGAAGGTGAGTGGAGAGTTCAGTTCCCCTCTGATTCCAAACTGATCCTCTTCTTTGAGCTTACCAGGTGTTGCTCAACTATTCCCCGGCTAATCGCATCTAATCTACTAACATCTCCCAGAAATGCCAGCACAGTTTCACCACCTGCTAAATCATACAGGAGGTTTCTTTTAAATGATTTTGTAGTTTTCAGGTGAATTTAATGTCTGCTCAGAAAATAATTATTCCTGCAGAACAGGAGCCTGTGTATCGTGGGACCAGACGTCCCTCAGACTTCCCCACCCCCAAATAAAGATTAGGTTTCTCTGAGCACATCCCTGCAACATATCATGGCATGTTAGTCATTTAGAGCAACAGCGCAGAAGGGTACTTCATCACAAACGTGACTGATATTCCATTCACCATAGTGCATATGCCACAGGATTTAATTCACTTGCAAATAAGACAGTCGATATATCTGTCACTTTGTGATGGAGTAAACCATTGGCCAAACTCTACATAAGACCTGAAGTCACAGTAGTAGCCACTCTGCCACAACATTAGCCACATCCCTAGGACCTTTGCATGCTTCACATTTTACTAACCCGCATCCATGCTGTTTCATTGTTTTCAACAAGAATTTGATCAGTAAAAGCTGTGAAAACACTTCTGTGGACGACTATTCACAACACACAAAAGAAGAAGGCGCAGCCAGGTCGAAATCGTGGCTAAAAGGCATAGGGACCATTTAAAGTCCTTGTGCTCAGTGTCTGGGCCTGCTTGCGCCCCAAAGCTAGAGAAGATGGAATACGGGGTGCTGGGACTGTTGACCTCACATCGGTTGACAGCCATGATTACTAGCTTTCCTTTCACTGTTAGACATCATGACGTCTGAAGCCTCGCGCTGAAATGGCCCGAGCTCTCCTGCCCCATAGCAGGAACACCTGGATTGTGCGGTTTCCACTCCCAGCGGAGAAGGCCTACAGCGGTCTGCACAGTGACTCCACAAAGATCACAGAGCAGATGCGTGGTGGCTGTAATATGGGCTCTCTCTCTTCCTGAGCAGAAGTTGCACAGTGGACATGTTCAGGCTGCCCTGGGCCTCATTCAATATTGTATAAAGGGTTTTGTGAAGACTTTCTATGGTAATTGGTTCAGGTATATACACAAAGGCATTGGAGGCACTGAAAACGTCTGTGTGGGGGAAACAAAAACACAATAGTGGCACCACGCTCACTAAAGAAAGCACGTGCACACTGGGGGCTAGGAAGCCAGTCTGTAACAGCCTTGGAGGAAGTGACGCAATGCTTTCCAGGCGCGTGTTCATGGGATGGCTTCCGGAGGTAGCACATCATGTTAAAAGCAGGCGCGAGAGACGGGGTCGACGCGTGCACAGATAGATTTCCTCACAGATGGGGGTGAGTCAGTGGGGCTGTCTGGGAGCTGGATGCGAACGCTGCATTGCCGGTAAGTAAGAAGGACTTTCACGAGCTCACACACGCCCTCGTGCAGGCATCCATCATCTGAAGCGAGCTCAGTCATGATGGCACACTCAGCGGTACACCAATGCGTGAACAATGCATGGACAGGCTTTGCTCGCTCCCTATAGGTACAAGCACAGGCGCATACCAGCCAAACACCACCCTAACCCAGTGTAGGACACAAGGCACTGTGTGCAGACGGTGACACTGGAGGAAGGCCATTTATTTATATGGATATGTATGAAGTGTGTCCTGACTGCGAGGGATTGGTAACAGTGAGGTGCACGTTACTATTCCTTGTATAGTATACACACACAAACCATACCCAGAGCCAGATGTATCAAAGTCTTTTACCCATTCTGTGACTATGGGAAAATGTGATCTTATATATGACCCCAAGTCTTTATTTGTATCCCAGTATACCTTGTGTAATTGTCTACTGTGACCTCCCCCTGCACCTCAGAGCCTCACCATCGCTCCAGCAGTTCAGGAAGGGCCTGGATGTTCAACCAAAAGGAGTACAGGCAGAATTCCCCGACAGCGCCTAGAGACCCTTACGGGTGAAGCAGCCACACTCTATAAATCCTGATTGATTGATTGAACGTTGTTGATTGCTGGTGTAATTTACTGTTCGATACAACTAAGCCAGCACACACAGAAGTTTATTTCCAGGCATTCACTATATATTCACATGAATAAGTATGTTTTTGAAGTCCGAAACAATCTACCACAAATTAAGGAAAAACATGGAATTTTCGTTCTTGAAGTAACAACTGAGCATACACTTGTCAAAATGGGATCACCTAATCTCCTGTATAAATGACGAGGTCTGGCCTGTGACACTTTAACCTTGGAACTTCCACTCGTTGAGTTTAAATCGATTCTGGGGCAGCTCACTAGCCCTCCCCGTCACCTGCCACAGTCCTCACCTTGCCCTTGTGTCCCGGGTTCCTGCCCTCTGTGTCAGTGGCCCTGGATCTGCACGGATGCACTCGCGAAAGGACGAACAAGTTAAAAACCTCAAGTCTTTGACATTTCATTAATTGTCCATCGTACCAATCACTCCCACGAATAGCACTTGTTACTTAGCATGCGTTTAGTACGCATGACTTTACAACGCGGTCGTTAGTACGACCGCGTTGTTAGTTCGCATACCTTTACTACGCAAATCGGAACAACGAATTGCATTAGGTGGCGCTGGATGTTTGAATAGTATAATTTACTATTCCAACTCCAGTCTGTGTGGACACTAGGGAAGGTGTTGGATTTAAAATCCAACACCTTCTCCCCCCAATGCAAGTCGTTGTTCCGATTTGCGTAGTAAAGGTATGCGAACGAACAACGTGGTCGTTATAACGACTGCGTTGTAACGGCATGCGAAGTATCGCATGCGAAGTAAAAGCTGTTCACCACTCCCACATGGACATGAGACAATAAGTTTTAGTACGACACAGAACTCCTATATAAATACTAAATACATAAATAGTATCATTACCGAGCATTCGCGCTCCAGTGCCATGTTGTGACTGTAAATTCACTAAGGCTGAAAGAAAGTTTGGTTTCCTGAATGGTGTTTACATCTTTGATGGATTGGAATGTCCTCAGTATATCCTCCATTTCTCTCCTCCTTGTCAGTTTTCAAATGCTTGGTTTTTGAGCCACTCCTCAGGAATAGTGGTTTAAACACTTTGCCATTTTAGGAACCCACCTCTGGATTTCCTCCAGCTGGTTCTTCTCCAGGAGTGGACCTTAGACCTGGGCACGGATCTGAGATGAAGACCAATCGATGATTTGTGCGGGATCTGGGGTGCAACACCCGCTATGGTCTGGGAAGATGGTTGTTTTGTTCTCCCTATGCATCCTCCCTATGTCTGTTTCACATTTAGAGACACTCTGAGGTCCCCACAGTCTCTCTCCGGTTAGTCAGTTTTAAAATGTGCCCTCACCACTTCTATCCTAGCAACAGGATATCTGCACTCCATCTGCTTGACGTCATACTTAGATACCATGAAGGGTGCCACCTCCTAGATAACCTTTCTGCCTATTCAAAACCATGCACCATCATCACAACTCCTTCTGTTGGTGAATGTTTGCATCATGTGTAAAGGGCTCCATTGCCTTCTAGATCCTCTGCAAATCCACTCGTGAATGAATACAGCAGGGATAGATCACTGTGGCACCACGCTTGCGACGTTTGTTGTCTGATATAACAGATTTTAACTTTCAGATGTCTGTGCTTCTTCCTACTCCCTAGCTTCCTACCTTTACCAGAAGGGTCCCCCTCCTGAGTCTGTTCAATTTGCATGCATGCCACCACTTATGGACAATACTGAAAGCAATGGTGAAATCCAAGCAGATCCCATACATCACTGTGATGTCCCCTTATACTGGAGCCTCGAAGGTTCACATTCAACTGGCACAGTGCTCAGCTTGTGAAGCCAAGCTATTTTAGATCCTGGTTCTCTCTTTACATGCCACAATGTTTGGCTCTTTTCTTTTATAAACAGATTATTGAGTTCATTTGCCACTCAAATGAGTCAAACATTTGACTCATTTGGAGTGTCAGGTTCTGCTTTCTTTTTGTCCTCAGTTTTCTGGAATGGATCTGCAGCCGTGATTGTCCAGAACTTTAACCGCTAAATTGGTAAGGAAATATGCCAGTAAATATGAAGTTCCTAGGGTCTTGATCTTTATACTGCTTTGAGCAGCTGTCATCTACAGAATATTAGGAATTTATTAATACCACCTTGATCTCGAGGCCAAAACCCACTTGAATTTAACACTTTGGGTGGGTGCGTTCGTCGGCCAATGGCCATCGCAAGCACTACCTCAATAGTGCTGCGAACGTCCTTTGGCGGACGCGGCCCTGCACACTCCGCTAAACCACCGCACCACGGCAGAATTGCCACCGCGGTTAAGTGGTTAAAGAACAGTATCTTAGATCATTGTTATTTCCTGTCTCTTGAACCTAAATTTAGGCCGCAGTTACTACATTTTTGAGCATGCCCAACACATGGCCAGTGTGTAAAATCCAGGATTTCAAAGTCATTAACTATAGTAATCTGCAGTTCAAACCGCATCTTTTTGTGAGCACTATGCAAGTATTTCAGCCTGAGGTTGGAATCAGATCCTTATGCACTCCAAAGGTGGGGTCTAAACTTGCCTGCGCTTAATCTTCTGAAATGACAAAAACATATGATGTAGCGATGAGAAGGAGATGATGGGTGCTTTGATTTGGCAGCTGTGTGAAAGTGAGATGGTATTATTCCAGGTGTGCTCCCATCCATCTGGGTCATTGCTCAGCCGCATGTGCCACCATTAAACATGTCTGGCAGGGCATGTGTTGGCTACATGCAGTTCTATATCAAGTTCTTAAAGAGTTCTTCCATTGAGGAGGCGGCGTGCAACCTAAACAAATACTTATTTAATGACTGACATAAGCAATTGCAAGTCCCAGATCTTCACACCTTGGAGTCAATATAACTGAACCTTTGCACAGACAGAAAAGGTGAACCCTCCTCTGTAACCCATTTGGTCCTCTCACTCATCAATAATACATTACACGGTAGACACAGGTCCACACTAAACTTCTAAACCGCAATCGCTCTTCCTACTGTTTTAATCATCAAATGACAACCACAGAAAATTAAAGGTAAAATATTCATGAAAAACAGAGAAGGCTCAATTTAAAGACAATTCAAGTGCAAATAGCATTACACAAAGCCAACAAGTGAACTGCTGCTTCTAGCATAGTTGTGCAAATGAGCAAATGTGTGGCAAAGTGGAACTTTCGCAACTGATGGAGCCCTGTACATGAGGGAGACAGAACGCTTGAGATGCTTAAAGAGACAGGATGAAAGAGATGAGAGAGGAAGATATTGAGTGCAAAAGGTATAGAGGAGGAAAATGAAAGACATGAGTGACAAAGAAAGAGTGGAAAGATGTCTCTAGAGAAATAAAGAGATCAAACATAGTTAAGGAGACTGGGGTGACAGGTAAAGAGAAAGGCGTGCCAAAATACCTATACAAGAAGATTAAAGAGTGAAAAACAGAAACAGAAGGAGAGGGAGGAAGGGAGCAGGAGTTAGAGGAAAAGAAGGAAAGAAAGGAAGAATGCAATACTGATGCAGTGTCCCTTTCTGCAAAGTAAGAACGTATCTGTGGACCGTTTTGGAAGGAAGCTACCAAAAGAATGACGTTGCATATCTAGATGTGTCAGCAAACACAGACTAAAGACATGAGAGTTGTGTCCACCGGATCCAATTGTCATGCATCATAATATACTAAGCAGTATTTGACATCTGGAACTGATAAAAAAAAAGTATATAACGCGGGTGTGAACAGCCTCTCTAGGGTGTGATGCCGTCTCTTGCTAATGACGTGTCAATAAGTACATTTGCTTCTCCTTGAATCTCTGGGGGATTGTAGTGATCCACCATCTGCTCTGGGACGAGGTACTTCGCCCATCCTATACCTGTTCAGACCCTGCCACAGGCTGGCCAGTCGCCTGACTGCCTCGCGCCTGCGCAGAACCCACCAGCGTGGATCGAGCTCTGTCGCATACCCAAAGCCCTCTGTATCGCAATATTCACTTGCTCACGAAGAGAACCCATGCAAGACTGGCCAGCCAGCCCCGGACAAACACCCGGCCTCGGCTAGCCTCTGAATGACTGTTCAGGCATCTGCCCCCGCTCTTCACCCCCTCCATTGGATCTGTCTCAGCGCCTATAAGTGGCTGGAAAGCGTCACACAACACTTTACAAAGACAGGAAAAAAGATGTAGCCACTTTTAAACTTAGGCCGTTCAGGGACACAGAGCTGGGGTGCAAATCATTCGCACCTCTTTTGTGTGATCAACAAACGGGGGGTTGTTCTTTTGTTGAATGAGCTTAGTGCTGCATCGCATTACCATGGTCTCACGGCGCTACTAGGCCCATCACGCCCTGGGTTCGAGGATTCCGTCACAGACCTGGCCTTGACCTCCCTCGTGGGCGTGTCCCGTTTGCCCCGCCCGTCCTTGGCCGCTTGTTGGACACTGCTGTCCACTTCCCCAACCGTAAAGCGCCCAGTCATGCTTTGCAGAAAAGTGAACTATGTAAGCGTGACGCGGCGTTGCACAAGAGCATCCCAGACTCGCAGTTCTTTGTGAATCCTGTGCACATACATACAATGTGCATTCGGGGAGAGGGGCAGCTGCACTGAGAATTTGTGACACATTTTCCCTTTGTGGTGCGGGCTCGTGGTGTTTTCATGCAGTTGCTCTGCATGTCTCTGCCCTACGTACACCAGCGCACACGTCTCTACAGACACCACTGCAGCCCATCTCGGGTCATCACGGATGACAGGGCAGGGCGGCGCTCCCAGATCTGTCCAAAAGTACACGCAATGAACGCTGCAAAGAAACTGCTCGATATTTTCAGCGCAACACCCAAAGTCCGCCTTCTCATCTGTGACCACAGCAAATCTTTGAACGCGAGTCAGCTGCGGTGGGGCAGCGAGCTGAGCTGCCCAAGAGCACAGCCGAGTCCTCTCTGACGTTAGAAGCCGTGACCACGGCACGTCTTTGTGGGGATTCAGAAACTGGAGACAGAAAGTGACAGGAGGCCACAGCACTGCCTAGTTTTGATTATAGATGCTCTCCCACAGCACAGGGAGTCGGACACCCACAGCAGTGCCCACCGCTGGCTGCAGCAGCTCTCTCACAGCTGCAGGCACACTGACCCACAGCACTGTCCAGCGCTGACCGCAGCATCTGTAGCACAGCTCCAGGACATAATGAGCAGGAGAGCCTTTGGGGTAGCCGTATCGCGTTCCCAAACCAGATGCTGAACTAGCCCCAGCCCCTCCACTGAACTGACCCCAGCCCTCCACTGAACTGACTGAACTGACCCGTCCCCAGCCCCTCCACTGTTACACGTTATCTTCTAGGTTTGGAGTGTGACGTTGAGGTGATTCTGCTGTGAAGCTAAACAACCTCAGGGCGATCACACTTTGGAGATATTGGGTCAGAACGAAGGGAAACACCTCAACTCTCATTTGAAATGCAACGAAAGGAGAACTTTCAAAGAACACAGAGTACACGCGCACACAGAAGTCGATATAAAGTCCTAATGATTGGGGTGAATTTCTAAAAGATGGGTACTCGATAGATAGCGCCTGCCCATTTATAGCACTGGTATGGTCGGATGCCAGCCCAGTGCACCCCAGCTGGACCCAAGACCAACCATCTGGGCAGGCGGCTCTGTGCGCTGGGTGAATCCGTGGCTTCTTAATGAGGAGAATAGAACAAAAACAGGAGCAAAGTACAGGATGAGAACGCTGACGGATGAAAAAGCGATTCCCTCTTCCCAAACTTTCTCTTCCCGGCCGGGACCGGGCTGAAGTTATTCTCGGTGCGGTATAACTCGCCAGGGTACGCATGCCAGCTAGTATTAGCATATAGGTGCCTTACCTGTCTCTGGCGCGCTCCTCACACTGCCTCGCGGCGCTGGCTGGTCCCGGGGACTGGCTTCTGAGACCGGCAGGTACTTAACAATATATAGACATTAGTCAGAAAGCACCGACTTCATGACTCAGTGGTTCTCCACAAAAGCCCTTTCAGAGCGGCTCCTTCACAATAAGAGTCCCTCCTCCTCTCGGCGCTCCTCGGCCAGCCGGGATCACAGCCCAGATGGCGCGAAACTGAAGTTAAACTCCGAGCATCCCACCCTCATCCCTTCATAACATGACTGCTGTGATGACGCGTCGTGTGATGCCAGCCACTGCCCCCAGCTACCCTCCGGCTCGTCTACTGGACGGGTGTCCAGAGGCACCGAGAGTTCCCTGCCTGACCCCGCGGGTGCGTCACCGCTCAACTATACACACTTACTTTGCATTCTCCTCTCGGGTTGTTTCTCTTTCAGGATGGTCAGGAATCCCCGCGTCAGACGGACTATCCAGGCTCAGAATGAAAGCATTTCTGGCCCAGCAGGAGCCGGCGTGCCGTGCCCGAGCAGGAGGGCTGCTGTTTCCGTCGCCCGCCTGCCCAACGTGCACTTGGAAAATGTCCACGCCCGATGGCAGGGGAGCAGTTGTATATTACAGGTTATAACTCTAGCCAGCCGGGCACGAGGCCAAGATCGCCTAGCACAGCTGGCAACAGCGAGTTTCCTATCTACCACTGCTCCATCGTTTTTACCTGAATGTATAACTTAAGAGAACTTTTTAGGTCTCTCTGCTGACTTTAGTTGTGTGGTGTGAGCTCATGTCATCACACAATACAAACACCACACTACACAATTATCACCTGCACGCAGCCATATCGGAAAAGTGAACTAAAAAAGGTAAAATAAAATACAATTTTGCGGATCACCACTAAAAAAAGCATTGGCAAATCCAATAAATCAACACATGCCTTCTAAAGCTGAGACCTGCTGCCTCTCCCAATACTCGTTAAGCTGTCTGCAAGACTTAAGATTTCCAATTCTTTACAATACACACCGAGTGGGCCGTAGCTACGCCCAGCAGTGTATTTGTCCCCTTACTTCATGCTACTGGCTTTATCATGCCACTGGGTGTATCATTCCGCTTTCTATGGGGAACCTGCATTGTAATACACGAGGGACTATTTTGTATCTCGAAACTACATTGAGTAATCACAGATACAATTCCTATTTCATGCATGCTTTCTATACAGAAAGCAAGGCGTTTTGTGTTTGTTTATTCATTGCCTGGGACACCTGTGGCAATAAGTATATGTTGAGGCAACTAAAATAAGTTTTACAAACGCCAAGGAGAAGCAAAACAATTATTTGCAAAGTCAGAAGACTTACAGTCAAAGCGAGATCCTATTATCTTTGCCAGTGATTGTTTCTGTATGTCTGCCTTTTGTTCTTGCTGAATCCCTAACTTACCTCTCACCTAACCAAACTTTTTCAGGTGTCCGCGGCCTCACGTTGCTATACAAAAGATGCATTTCATTTCAAAAGGCAATGCACAACAAAATCCCATGCCACTCTATATCAAGGGACTCCGGGTTCAGGAAGACCTGTGGGTGTGCAGATTTTGTATGGGCAATGCCCTCTTTTACGTCAACAAAGTCAAACAAAAGCTCAATAATTTTTCATAGGAAAGAAACATAAATAGAAATTAATAATGTAAGTAATTTGTCAGTTGAGAAGAGTATCCCCTTCTCAGCTTTTATATATTGATGCCTAAAATCTAATATTTAGTGCTGAAAATGGGCACCTCACCACATTGTCACCATTGTTCGGCAGAGTTAGATGGGGAACAAAATGAGGCCGAGGCATTCCACAAAAAAAGCGGCCCACATTTACGAATCGCACCTTCTGAATACCATTGCTTGGTCAGTGGGCTAATTATAGGAGAGTTTTGCGGTAAATAAAGGATTTTTGAGCCTGTAGGGCCAGTAAAATTTGAAGGGACTAAAAACGTCATCATTTAATGCATCTCACGTTCATCTTCAGGTCTTTGACTCTCCCTTCGCTTGTGCTCCCCCTCAGATCCCTGAGTCATCTTCATGCTCTTAGGCCTTAAAGCTCCTACTCATTCATGGAGATCCTCATTGTACATTGACCTACAGGTCCCCGAAGGATCATGTTCACCCGTAGGTAAGCTTTGCTTCATTCTCCAAGACCTGGATGCCCGATCCCCCTAAGACACTCAGGTTCTTGCTGATCATCAGTTGGTCATAAAACTACACACTCTTCCTCAGGGCCCGTCAACTCATTTCTTCTCTATGGTCCTCCGAGGCTCCTTCTCACGCTCACATCTCTGAGGGTCCTACACACACTTAGAACCCAATAGGCTCCTTTTCTTTCAGGTGCGATTTCAACTGTGCTCACTCCTAGGTGCCTTGGAATCCTGCTTGTCTCCAGTTCCGCTTAGATCCTTGTTGACCCTCAGGCCCCGTATCTCTTGCTCACTCTTACCCGGAAGCTTCTGGTCACTCCCAAGTCAGTGGAAGCCATGTTTACCGGGTGAATCCCTGGGGCTTCTGGATGCTGTCAGCTCTCCTGGTGCTCTGCACACACGATGGCCCTGAGGTTCCCACTCCCTGATAGAACTCAGAAGCTCCTGCTTACAACTAATCCCCACACGTCTCTTCTCACACTGAGGCTCCCAGCAAAAGTCCTTCTCAGTTTAGGTCCTTGAGGCTCCAACTAATACTCATGTTTCCAGCCTCAATCTTAGTTGCCAGAGGCTTTCGCTGACCATCAGTTCCAAGAAGTTCCTGCTTACCTCCCTTAACCTCATCTCTCCTAACAACTTGCATTCTAAGATCTTGAACGAAATTAATTTTGGTAAACAGCGGCACGATGGTTGATCGTTCTATGAGTTTGAAAGAGAGTTTGAGGGACCAAAGGGACTTCACCTTGTATGCACGCTAAGAACGGAGTAAAATAATAGTTGAACAGGGAAAGAGAGAATGCATTTAAAAAGTGAAAAAATATAAAGTGCCTCCACAGAGTTTTCTAAATTGAAAAGTACACTGATTTCCACTTACACTGTGCTGCCTACTCACCACAAGACAACAATGTAGAAGCCAACCTCCTGCAGTGCAATTGTTGATTCATTAACCCCTCCCCTGCTGACGATGGAACCGCTCCGTCATCAGCTGCGGTGGCGCTGTGCTGATGACGGAGCGGTTCCGTCTTGGCCACCCAACGCTTCTGCGCGGCGTGAATTCCGCGCCTGAGCTGAGCGTTCTATTGAGTGGGCGGGGCCATGATGGAACCGCTCCATCATAAGCACAGCGCAACCGACGCTGGTGACGGAGCGGTTCCGTCACCAGCATGCGCCCGTCGCATTTCCGCCCGCCCCCTTAGCACTGCGGCGGAATAGCCGCCGCAGTGAAGGGGTTAAAGCACTTGCCATGTGTCTTAAGGAGAACACATCCTTATTTAAAGGGTCTAAAAGTCGTTTTTTTTGCATGTCCTCGCTTCAAACCCAAAGCTTTCAACCCATCATGTATCTGGAAGGAATACCTCCTTCACTCAAGGGTTTTGCTTTGCATTCCGGCACTTGTAGTTTTTTTCTTTACTATAAATGAAGAACTCCAAGTGCTCAAATCCAAAGGAAAAAAAAGAGCTACGCACACCTGACATGGGGGAAGGTAGAGAGCAGTGTGACCGGAACTGAAAACCCTTCACTGTGCCACTTCGCCCTTCTGAGGTCTGTGATGTCAGAGTGTTTTATGTAGTGTTGGGATGCCGCCTTTGGACTGCTTCAGAGGACTTGGAATAAGGATGTATAGACATTTATGAGATTACAGTAATGGAATTCCCCCCAAAAAACGTGGGCAGTCACATTGTATCTATTTTTCCTCATATGGTGTGAGATGGGTGGTGAGATTACAAGCTTACATAAACAGCTGCTTGCAAATTGCCATAGCGACATCCACCAACTGGACCTATGTCATGTGTGACACCATCAGCAACTTAGCTTTATAACTGACAACACTGTATGCTTATATTTTAAGGCCATACTACTGACTTTAATATGGAAATACAAGTTCCAGAATGCAAACTGCTGTTGATAAAAATGCCAAATCCTTCTGGCTGCGTCAATGTATCTTATTTTTATTTTATTTATATATTTATAAGCGCAACATTAATCCGAAGTGGATATTACAGCCCTAGGAGAGCGAGAACCTGAGTGAGGGTGAAGTGATGTTAGAGGCCAGTAATTAAACCCTGGGGAACAGATGGGTTTTCAGCTACTTTCTAAATGACATATAGTCATCGGTAAGATAAAGTTCTAGAGGTATTTCATTCCAGTGAGTTGCTGCGAGATGGGAGAAAGAGGGGGTCCCTGTCCTGGCCTTCTTAATGTGTTTGGTTTTTGCCTGTGCCAGGTTGCACAACCTTAGATTCCGTGTAGGGGCATAGAATTGGGTTTTGTCATGTAGAATTCTGGGGCCGTGATGATGTAGGGCTTTGTGTGCATGGCCCAGGAGCTTGAATCTGGCCCTTTGGCGCACAGGCAGCCAATGGAGCTCCCTCATGCATTCTGATGCAGAGCTATACTTGCTTTTGTTGCTCACCAACTTGGCAGCCGCATTCTGGATTACCTGCAGACGAGAGAAGAGGTAGTCTGCCATGCCTACAAAGAGTGCATTCCCGTGATCCAGTTTGCTTATGAGCAAGGCCTGTGTGATGGTTTTCCTACATTCCAGGGGGATCCATAGAAAGCCTGTTTAGGAGTTTTAATGTAGCAAAGCTTTTCCCACACAGTGCACGGACATGGTCCTGCATGGTTAGAGCATTGTTGATACGAATGCCCACGTTTTTTGTGACCTGTTTGGGTGCAGGTGCAGAACATAACGATTGGGGCCACCAAGTTGCATCCCAGATTAGGTGGGCTCCCCTCAAAGTGTAGGATTTCTGACTTGTCAGCGTTCAATTTCAGACAGTGGTCCGACATCCAAGCCTCCATTTCTGAGAGACAGTTATTCAGTTTAATCCTGGTGTCCTCGTGCCTTTCTTTAAGGCCTATCAGCTGTCAAATAAGACATGGGACTATTTATCAGCTCGGGATGTCATGAAAATAACAACACTCCTGATTTTATTTGTTCATGGGAGGGTCAATGCATTTGTTTATTTTAAAAAAAGCCACCTGTTCCCTATCTGGACTGTTCCTGTGGGGTGCTAGCAGAGAGTGCTGCCAATGAAAATAGCAAGGCATTAAAGACAACATTTTGTGATTCTTGGCAAGACACTTAATCCCAACCCGTGGCAACAAAAACTGGAATGTCCTTGTGTGATGTAACCTGTGCTCAAGTGAAGCGTTCCAATGTCTTCGGGTCGAATCCTCGCAATATAAAACTGCAAATAAATAAATACATATAAGCCCCTGGATAAAAGTAGAACATTCTCAATCCTCCTTGTAATGTCCAAGGGCTGGGGCAGAGGGAGGCGTACCGCAGGCTGTGCCTGTCCTGGCTGGCCATTGTAATTCCGCATGTAATAATGGGTCAGCATATTGTCTGTGCTAGATCAGGGAGGTGCTGCTGCCCCTCTCCAGTTCAGAGGAGCATGGCAAGCCGGCCCCAAATCTGACAACTGTACAGGGAAAAAAACAGAGCACATCTGGCTTCAGGGATTGGGCATCGGGCACAGGCAGAACCCCGCGTGCCCCATCCAAGCTGAGTTTGGTTGAGCAAGTTCCACAAGGAGCTTCTATGAACAAAACATATGCCGGGAAACTAAGCTACACGTACGAGGAGCTGCAGCAGCTCATCATCAGGGTGCACGCTGTAATTATGACCTGTTGTACAAGTAGACCAGACTAAGGACGCCCGCGGTCTATAAGGTCTAGGCCTGCCTCAGTTGGTGGAGTCAATCCATGGCCAGGGTGTGAGAGTGCGTGCCACAGATGACTTGCAACACAGGTACATTACTTCGTCGGCGACTAACGCCGCTGCTTCACTTTCCCCATGGGCCTGTCACCGCTGTCTCAGAGTTGGAGAGCCCAGCAAATTTGGCACTCTCAGAGGCAGCCTGATCACGGCACCCTGCTGCCCACCACTCCTTTATACCACTTTTACAGTGTTAACACTATAGTCATCTAATTTTGGACTATAAAGCAGATGTATGTGGTTGCTAAATTACTGAATCTAGAATAAGGTGTCTACAGTTATCTAGGGTTTCTATACTTGAATGATTGTGTGATTGTCGTTTAATCAAACTTATATCATTGTTACTCTGCTGTAGAAAATGCAGGGTGCTTAGAAATGAACTACAGAGAACATGGTTAACTCCAGTGGAAATGCAGAGCTCTGCAGCTGGAACCAAGCTACACCAACTGTAGAGCCTCAGGGCGAAACCGATCTTGGGTTGTTGTGTTCCAATTCAAGGAGGATCTGGCCTGACAGTCCCTTCTGAACGGCTCCTATTTGGGTGGGGTCAAGACTGATTTAAATATGGTATGGTCCAAACTGAGGTGGCATGTTGTGCAAAATAATGATGAACAGGGATTTGGCCCCAGTAATTACAAGTGGTTGAGAATAATTCAAGCATTCCACCCATCAGTTTTTTGTGTACTTCAGAGCCCTGAGCAAAAACACTTCCAGGTCAGTCAGTGAGCCTTTGTGTACAATGACCCTGGCGCCTGAGTACTGCTGCAGTTGTGCACGAGGTGCTTTTACTGAGACATTCACCTCTACATGTTATTGTAATATTTAACACTTGTGTAGGGCGCATTCTGCCATTGTGGTGTACATCTCCTCTTTTAGTCCAGGAGCATTTGCCTGGTGGGGTAAACTCTTTATTTGTAGGGTTTGTTCGGTAGTGTACCAACTTGTGTTTGTGTGTGATCGCTATGCACCACTTTGAGTGGTATTTTGCTGCTCTGTTCCTGTGTATTTACAATTGTATGTGTGGTATGTTTCTCTGTGTGGGGTAGAGTGACAGTGTATATCTATGTTTGTTAGTTGGTGTTATTCGCATCTGTGAGGGACAGATTTGCTGCTATGTGCGGACATTCATTTATATTTGTGTGCCAGTTATAATCACATCAACATCAGTGCTTTATTTGAGCCACTAGTTTCTTGTGCTCGGCACTTAATTTCCAACACTGGTACTTTTGATAGTCTACCATTTGGTGACACTGTTTCTCTAATTTAGAAATGAGTACAATAATAGTAGTTTATTAATTCAACATACTTTAACAGTGACTAATACCTGCCCTAACCATTCTTCTAGCTTTCGGGGCCAGGTGCAGTCAAACTGTCACACTTGTAGTAATACAAAAGAAAGGGCTCGGCCAGCACACCTATAGTCACTAATAAGTCAGTAAACCATTATTACAATCAATGGGTATCAATAGCACCCACTCCAACCTCATGGAACTGACATCAATAACAGGGATAATTGTCAAAATACAAGGATCCAACGCATGTGGTAATCTTGATAATCTTTATTCCAAATAGTATTCTTAAAACTTCCCAGCATACGACTTGCCGACATGTGTTTCGTCTAAAAGACTTTTTCAAGGCAATAGTGACAGTACACTAATCTGTGGTCTGCGACGGTTGTTCCCAAATCTGGACTCACATCCATATATAGCCCCCCCGTGGGCATGCGCTATTGTAAATAAATCACTTATAGGCCACTTGAGAATTAATCAATGGAGAGAATCGTAGTAGCATGTATGCTCCAGTCTTATTTTCAAACCAAATATCATCACCAGAAAATATTAGATTGTAAGTGAAAGACTCGCTATTTCATAATGTACTGGAGAGGCCCTCGTGTTATGGCCGTCTGACCAACCACAGCTGTTGCCAGGTGTCATATAATCCAATAAATCTTCTCCTGAAAAATCTACAGGGTCGTATATAGATCCACCAATATGTATTATTAGAGTCATGAACCTTGATAAGTCACGACCAGCATGACGCTCGTATCCGTAGTTCCGATGAGCCCCCAACAAGCACTTGTACAATGTGATGGTTAGTAGTTGTGTTTGTCAACATCATTTGCCGCTCTGGCAAGGGCAATGGGTGGTGCAAGCTGCAGTGACCTTCTGACGGTGGCCCGGGCTCTCATTTTTTCACTAAATAAGCACTGAATTCAGCATGTTTTTTGTTTTTTACAGAGTTTTATATAGCGCAAACTTGTCCCGAAGGTATTGGGTATCAGAGCGCCTTACATAGCACCAGTTGCGTTACATGAGAACACATTAATTTTGGTTTTTTGTTAGGCACAGGGAGATTAAGTGATTTGCCTAGAATCACAGAATGTTCAGCGTTGTTGCCGAGACTCGAACCCAGTTCCCCAGATTCGAGGTCGACAGCCCTAGCCGTTAGGCCAACTCCTCTCCCCTGTTTGTTTATTTCTGTGTGGCAGTGTACAATTAACCTGTGTGGGAGTGTGCAATTCAATCAGATGGAAGTGCAGTGTTTGACTTCATGGATTCATTCAGAGTTATCACCGACACGGGCAGTTCTCTAGTACTCCGCTGCTTCTTGGGTTGAGGTCCATTAGACTCATAATGAAGGTCTTATGGAGGTAGAAGGACATTTCTCCAAATCCAGCACTGCAAGAACAAACTTCAAACTGGGTCACAGAACAGCTTTCCTTAAACCACACATGTGCCTAACAGGTATGGAAAGTAAAGCCCATACTCTAGGAATAGTTCCAGAGATAAAATAGGTGTTGCCATCGGAAGGGCTTCTAAGAGACAGGGAAGTCTGCGGAAAAAGTTCTTCTCAAGGCTCATCGTTTTTATTCTCCATGAGTGCATCACCGATCTTTATTAATCCTGCATTTAAGACCCTGTGTAATAACAATGCTGAAGGCGCCACCAGTGTCGCAAAATGTGGTGTACAAAGAATAAACAACACCACATTTGGAGTTAAGAATAATAATAGCATTAGTGAGGCATAAATTACAATGTAGTTGATGTTGCTGGGCTTAATGGCACTAATGTTGTTAGAGCCAATTCCTAACTCCAGATTAAATGCTGTAAATAATACCCAAGACATGGAACTTTCCTTGATTATATTTATGCAGCACTTGTATTATTAGCATTTTCAATGGAATGTTGGGAATGACCCAACACCATCCCTGTAGGGAGGTCCTCTTTTTGTCCAGGGTAACAACCATGATAAGAAGAGCTATGGGGCTGGACAATCCCCCTAGCCTTTCTGTCTCTAGCAGTCCATATTCATGAATCACATAAAGGTGCAGAATACAAAGAAGAATTGCTGGTCCAATTTCTTGTCTGACAGTACGTGGGCAACATGTAGTGAGCCACCAATAAGCAATTCCAATCTTGTTATGTTATGTTTATTTGGAAAGTGCACTATCACCTGAAAAGGGTATCCTGGCACTGAGCAGGTGTGTGTGCCTATCCATGCCTAGGGTAGGTTGATTAAGTGAAAAGCCAGGTCTTCTGCTTCTTGCAGAATTCAAGAAGAGAGGAGGAGGCTCTGATGTGAAGTGGTAGGTCATTCCAAGGTTTAGGAGTAATGTAAGAAAATTGCCATCCTCCTGATCTGGTTCTGTGTTCTCATGCACACATACAAAGCCCTACACAACACAGGACCAGAGTACCTGTACAGCAGCATACACTTTCACCAACCCATCAGAAACCTACACTCTGCCTCACTCTCACTTGCACACACTCCCTGCATCCATAAAAGCAAAACTGGAAGTCGCTCATTCTCCTACCGCACACCCAAGACATAGAACAACCTCCCTCAACACATCAGAGCCCCCAACTCGCGTCTTGAGTTCTGCAAGAAGCTGGCTGAAGGGCTCTTTGTATACGTGTTTTGGGCACCACGCACCTGCCCAAGCGCCAAGATACCCTCTCGGGCAGTGGTCTTCAGACCTTTTAATGCCACGCCCCCCAATAAAGAAATCAAATTCATCGCCCCCCCTCAGAATCTGTCACAATTATTCTATTAAATTGGCAATGTTTGAATATGTCTTGACTTATTTAAACACAAGACATATTGAAACAATTCAGTTAAGTTCTGTTCTGGTTTTAAAAATGGAACCAAATACATGATTGCCAAACAAACCATTCTGGTCAGTCAGGCCTTACTAATGTGTAAAAGTATCCTCAGTGTGATTATTAGAAATTGGGTGGGATTTTAAAAAAAGTATTTGGGGTCCCTTCCCTTTTAACACCTACTCTCAGCTAGGATATACATGACAAAAGATGTTAGTGATGACCCATTACAGAGCGGCTTAGTGTCGCTCATTTTTTTCCTTATTGAAACAAAGCAGTGCTATCAGCATAATGCTTCTTTTGGGCAGAGCCTGGTGCTCCCCCAGAATCCCTTGAGGCACCCTTAGGGGGGCTCACCCCCCCAGTTTAAAGACCCCTGCTCTCGGGTGATTAGTGCGCTATACAAACCAACCTAATAGAACAGAACAGAACATGTGTGAGATGTATACTAGTAGGTCTACTGCGGAAAGGTGTCAGAGTGGTTGCTTGAAGGAGAATTGACTGTTCAGGTAAGGGGGACCTCAGATGTGTACTGCTTTAAAGTGTGTGTGAGGACTATGAAATGAGCATGTTTATTTATCGGTGACCTAGTGGGTCCCTTAGGTGTGGCGTGATGTGAGTTCTGTGTGGTAGGTTGAGTATAAATCTTCCTGCAGAGTTATGTACTGGTGAGTTGCTTGATGATCTCATCCTGGAGGGTGTTCCCGTAGTCTAACTTGCTGGTGACTATAATGTGACTGATAGATTTTATGGTGTTGTGTGGGAACCATTTAAAGATCTTCATCAGCATCTTCCGGGTGTGGAAGCAAGATATAGTGGCAGTGTTGACTTGTGCAGTCACTTCTAGTTTGCTGTCAATGATGATTCTGAGGTTCTTGGCATGGTTGCTGGGTCCGTGTTCGGCTGCCCACTAGTTGGAGTACCATGTTGAGGTGTTCCTGCCGAAGATCGCTACTTCTGTCTTGTAAATGTTGAGCTTGAGACAGCTGGCCTTCATTCAGTTAGTGTCTTCGGTCATGCTGACAGTAAACTTGTTTCTTGTGTTAGCAGTCTTGTCTGTGACGGAGAGTATGATTTGTTTGTCAACAGTGTAGAAGTTGATGTGTGCATGGATGACGCTGGCCAGAGGGATCATGAATGCATTGAAGAGGGTGGAGCTGAGCAATGAACCTTGACGAACTACACAGATCAGTTTGCCATTTTCTGAGGAGTAAGGTGCCAGTCTGACAGCTTATGTTCTATCCGTTAAGAATGAGCAAAACCAGTAGACAGCAGGTCCCCTGAAACTGATGAGGGCGTGGGGTGTCCAGGTCATAGTTTGCCAACTTGTTGACTGTGATGTTGCTGATCGGGACTAATACGTGCCAGGTTTTGTGGGCGCATTCAGTAACGTGCTGAATGAGGCAGAGTTTCCTGAGGTTTTCTAGATGGGGCGTAGAGTTTGGGTCAGGGCATTCTTTTATATGAAAGTTAAAGTCTCCAAGAAGGTTGAAGGAGCTTGCGTTGATGATGAGGGATACAACAAAGTCCGCTATGTCACTGGTGAAACTGGTCCTGGCTCCTGGTGGTCTGTATATGAGGATTCGGCCCGGGTAGAAGTTGGCTGTGATGTGTATCTTGAATGTGAGGTGTTACATGTTCGCTGGTGAGGTTGTCCGTGTAGGTTGTGCATTTTATGGGGCCTTTGAAGATGATGGCCACTCCATGCAGTCTTCTGCTGACGGTCTTACCTGGTAATCTTGTATCCGACGGTGATGGCTGAGCGATGTCCAGTACAGAGGTTGGGTAAAGCCATGTTTCAGTGAGAAAGAGCAGATCTAGAAAGTGGTTGTGCAGTAGGTCCCATATCTCCCTGGCATGTTTAGTAAGCGGGCGGATGTTGAGGAGCATGCATGCAAAAGTGGCATGTTGCGTGGGTGGTGGTTGGTCTTTATGAGGAGGTGGTTTGTGTGAGTGTGGGCATATGGGGTGCTTGGTGCTGTTGGTGTGGGAGTGGAGAGTGTAGGGTGTGGGCGAGTGCATGAGAGCTTGCAGGAGGCATATGTGAATGCTCCCTTTATGTTGTGTGGTGTGGTAGCAGTACGGCAAGCAGGAATTCAAGGTTGAGAGCACAGAGGAACACAGCATGGTAGCTGTGGTATGGGTCAGACCAGGGTTGCTGGTGTTGGGCGTGGTGCAGGCATGGATGGCACAGAAAGACTAACCAGCGGCATATGCGCTGCGCATCTGCGCTGTGGCCACTATTAAGTACGTCCTGAGAGGAGGGAGGAGCACTGGGGGTGGTGTGCAGATGGATGAACAGAAATGTTGTCTTCTTCTTTTAAAGACGGTTTTGGCATGAAGCCAGTAATGCTACTTCCTGTGCAGATAGATTATGAGAAATGCAGTGAGCTTTCTTCCTGTGTAGAAGGATGATGGGAAATGAAGTCCTCTTGCTTGGCTTCTTTTTGTAGGCAAGATCTTCTTGTGGGCAAGATACTGGACATCATGAGGGGGTGTCGGCATGCAGATGTTGATGGGGTGCCTACCTACAGACATTAGTTCTCAGCCATTAACACGTGCCTTGCGATTTCCAATAATCGGCAAGCATGGAATGAATAAAAACCTGCGTAATATAACACAACATTAAATGTATTCAGATAGCCAGTAACCACTGTCACACAATCACTTGCACCTCCATCACAGGCACTGTAAACGTTGTGCGAAGGATAGCTGTTTCAGGATGCTGCTTCCCAAGGTTCACTGGGCGTACATTATGATTAGACGGCTCTTTGAAGGTTTTCCATGAGCTACAGCACACTGGCCACCATGTAATTACGCAGGGTTGTCTCCTCAGCTGGGTCAACTCCGCTTTTGCAGAGCCACAAACCACATACACAACTGTAGTTACCCAGAGCTGCATTACTCAGCCCTTACCAGCATGTCTTTAAATTGCCCCATGCCCCTTCCTGCTGCGAAAGACGAGTTTTCTACAAATAAACCTTGCTACTTGATGTCATAGTCCTCTATTTTTGACATGCTGAAGTAAGTTTCTCGGGAGCATTATGGATGTTAACCCAAGTATACTTCTCACGTGAATGAAAGTGTGATGTACTGTAGGGCAAGGTGCCTAGCCAATCAGATTTTAACAATAAGCCACCACTGGTCCATCCGGCGTTCAGGGAGACACAACAACGTAACTAAAGCTAGTTCCCCCCATGCAAGGTAAAGGGAATGGTCTCCCAGCACTGCCCCTGTCTGGAGATGTCGCACTGTCACCTCTGCTATATTCCTCACTCACTCATGCTCCACCTGATATGCTCAGGGTCAGAGAGGGTCACGAGGGCACCTTTCCTTTTTGCCTGGCCTTTGTATATTGCAAAGTAAACAGACTCTTGAGGACGTGTTTACCTTCCATTATTGGTGCTTCTTTTATAGCCCTGAGGCCAGAGGTGGCAAGGGAGGTGCTACGGGTACCAAGGAGCCATCGAGTAATTGCAGATGCTATCCTGATTGTCGTCCAAGCACACATTTTATCCACCTTTTCTTGGGAATTGTGTAGTTTTCCAAGAGTGCTTGATGGAGCATTCTTCTGGCTTCTGATTGCCAGTTTCATGGGAGCTGGAAGCTCTAGTATGTCCTGCTGTATCACGGGAAGAGATGCTATACAAGGTAGAAATTTCGCACCTTTTCCCAGCAGCATAACTCACTATTATGATAACACAGAGATTTGGGGTAGAGTTGCGGCCATGAAGAAAGCCTTAGCAGGCTCCAGCTTTCTGGCCTTCCATTCTACCCCTGACTGCCCATACGCTCCTGTTCACAGGTCCGCCTTGTGGTGGTTCTTTAAGAAACTGAAGTAGTTGAATGACACCTCTTCAGCACAGGTGCAAGAAGAATGCCACTCTCTACTTGTCTCCTATGTCAACATCTAGAGTACAAATCCCATAATGCGTAGCAAAGTAGATTAAAAAAATAGCTTCATGTCTCCCTTATTACATATAATCAGTTGAAAAACACACTCAGCGGGTCAAAGCCTTTAATAAGTTCAAATAGGCCAATAAGCCACTGGGAAGAGCCCTGATTCACGAGAGGGAAAGTCTCAAATGGGCTTTCACGCTCCTTAACTTCCTCAACAATAGTAATAAATACCATATTACGCTCCATGGTTCTCTGTGCACTCAGGGTCTGTTGTTATAAACAAAATATTTAATCACAACCAGAGCACTTGTGGTTAATTCCATGCAATGAGATAAAAATCACAGTAACTAGGCTTTGTGGGTAAGACTTTGTTGTTTTCTTTTCTTGTTTTCTTCTCTAAAGTGATTCTAAAATTGAATATTTCTGGTGTTAAGCAATCTTTTCCCATGCTAAGTCTATTAAGCTTTGCTATGGTAATAACATGGAATCTAACCTTTGCAAAATAGTAACATGTGTGAATCTATGTTTAAAAATACAAATAACGTGTTAATGGGCTGTTTCACTTGCATGATTTAGATATATATATACACACAGATTGCAATATGCTATTTATTACTATAGGATAGCAGCATTGACATGAGAAAACATGATTTATTGCCACACCGAGTGTATGTTACAATTGATAGCCATTGTTGATGGAGTGAAGCGGCATCTTCGCCCACTCAAGCAGTCGCCTATTGTGAGTCTCGGCCGCTCCTGATACTCAACAATGGAAAGATACATCGGATAAAGAGAGCTGGGGGAACTCTTTATGTAACGGGCAAAGAAATAACAAATTTGCACGCTTTTATGAGGCCCTCTATAAAGAACGTCGTATGGTAGACGTACATCAGATTGAGGAATATCTGATTGCGATAGACATACCGGCCCTTTTTGCGGAGGACAGTAAGTCCCTGGAAGACAAGATCTCCCTCGCTGAGGTATGGAAGGCCGTGGAAAAACTTACTCCAGCAAAAGCTCCAGACCCGCATGGCCTTCTGGCAGTTTTTTTTTCGAAGCAGGCAGATCTTTTGGCATCCTACTTACATAAACTATATGGGACAGCCCTGCAGGA
Organism: Lissotriton vulgaris; assembly: GCF_964263255.1. Classification (NCBI taxonomy): domain Eukaryota; kingdom Metazoa; phylum Chordata; class Amphibia; order Caudata; family Salamandridae; genus Lissotriton; species Lissotriton vulgaris. Next base: position 1,934,939,632 of record NC_141689.1, on the reverse strand, counting down.
GGGAATTCTTCCACCCGACCTGCACAGCGCTACAATAGTAGTGACTCGTAAACCAGGAAAACCACCAATTGGGATCCTATTATCCGATCTCCCTACTCAATCTAGGTTCCTGGCCCCAGTGCTTGCTACTAGACTCATGGGTGTCCTTTCTCCATTGGTTCACAAAGACTAGTCTGGTTTCATGCCAAAGCCAGGGGTAACCTTCGCCGACTCCATAACTGGATGACGATGGTAGAGTCCTGCTGAGACTCTCATGTGTTTGTTTCTTCAGATGCGGAGAAGGCCTTTGACACGGTTCATTGGCCTTTTATCGTACAAACACTGATAAGAATGATATCTGGATGAAAGTTTTTGGGCTGGGTAACACGACTATATCGAAAACCCACTGGAACGGTGTGGGTTAACGGCATAATAACGACAGAATTTCCTATTGGGAAGGGTATCCATCAGGGCTGCTCGTATTTGCCATCGCGTTGGAGCCTTTAGCCTGCGTGGTCAGAGACAATCCATCTATAAAAGCCTTTAGGGCCCTTGGATTCTACATAATGGAGGAAAAGAATCTCATTATATGCGGACGCTATCCTCTATACCCTACCCACACACACACTTCGATTCCCACAAAGTTCCATATGTGTGAGACAAATGGTGCCCATTAAGGATATACTATCAACTGGAAGAAATCAGTCCTCTGTACAGGAACTGGCCATGACGGTCTACAAAGTCTGGCAGGGAGGCTGAGGGTGACAGAGAAGGACTTCCAATATTTAGGCATTTAAGCGACACTGAACCACGGGAGAAATATAGAAGATAATATAAAAAATACTGTCAGATTTTCGCGTAGATGATGTGCGTTGGAGGCCCCTTCCTTTCACTAAAATGGGTAGAGCAGTCGTTTTTAAGATGGCTACCCTCCCCAAATTTCTCTACGCCCTGCAAAACTGTTACTATAAACTCCCAGATTAAATGTTCGCTAAAACTGAAGGAGCACGGCGGAGGCTGTTCTGGAATGAAATGTACCCCAAGATAGGCCTCCAGACGTTGTAACTGAGTTGCTTCAGCAGAGGCACAGTCCATCCAGATGTTAGGGCATACTATTGGGCCTCCTCCCTGGCTGTAATAAATGACTGGTGTCAAGTGGGGGGGGATTACCCCAACTATGCTTTGGAAAGAGCGCAATTTATGAACTGCCCTTATCTCCACTATATGTATGGGGTAGCGAGGTGGGGAGCTTCCAACGCGGAGCCCAAGTAACAATTGATGTTTGTTAGAAACAAGGGGACCCCATACAGTAGAACCTGGGGTAACAAGATGCTTTGGAAGAACAATGGTTCAGGGTAGGCCTCAAGGGGTCCTTGGTAGAAAAAAGAACAGGGAGCGAATACTTAATAAATCGCTAGGGAGCAGAGGTAGTAGGTACAAGTAGGAGTATTTTATTTTACTCTTTTCTCAAGGATATACATAAATAGTCATACTCTTTTTCAGGTGCTCAAGTGAATAGTGTGGTGCAGGAAGTGACATAAGTGAACAAAGTGAACGGACTGTCACACAACAACAACAAGGATAAAAACACAACAATTATATACAATTAAAGCTAGTGAAATTCCTTGGGTAGGTCGACGGCGTTTCGATCTATATAGTTTTTAGATCTTCATCAGGACAGATGAGCCTCCTGAAACTATAAGAATTTCAATTATAATCTGTTTCTGACATGTATGTTTGCATACCTACATGTGTGCCTTTTTAATTACAATTACAAAAGATTTTTTGTGCTCCCTACCTTAATAAAAGTATATATACACACACACATATATGCACGTGTTCAATAATCACATGTGCATTTCAGTGTGAAGGTCTGATTCAAGATGCCAGGAGGAAGTATACAATTGACCTCACCCTGGTACGTGGCGCTTATTGTCAAGGATCATTGTTTAAGCGCATGCATTATTTTGCCCAGTTAGTTTCAACCAAAATTAATTAAATGAAATGGTCTTTACCTTGCCTTTGCTTGTGTAGGCAAGGAAGATTGTTTGGTGGTGCAGCTGATTAGCTGCCGTGGTTCCCAATGGGAGCTGCAGATAATAAAATCATAGAGAATGGGATAATCTAGTTAGCATTCTTTACATGTTTAAGAAATCCCTGTTTTAGGTTGATACAAATAAAAAATAGGGCCAGTAAGCGAAGTAAGGGGCCAGAGAGACTTGGACTTACATTATGTAGTATTTAGAAGGTCTGCTAATAGTAGAAAAACATGTGGCGCTCAGTCACTGCTACTGGGACGAGGGTCCTACATGAGCTATTACAGTGGATAAAGGACACTTGGTTATGATCTGCAGATTGTTAATGCTAAGGCTCTATGGGGCTAAGTTTAATGAAGGTACTCACTTAAGGAATTTTTCAAAAAAAGGAATCCGATTTAATTCGAAAGGGTCCTTTTTAGCGCGTTCTTTGCTGTTGACTTCAAAACAACGAGATGCCTGAAACTATAGAAACCAACTGGTAAATTACGTGGCTCGAGGTAATGGGTTTTCAAAACGCCAACGTATTACCCGTGAACGGAGGTCGCTTACCTAATTCAAGCAGGATTTCAGCAGGAGAAGGGGGGTCCGAGTGCCGCTTCCGAGGTGCTCACAGCTTGTGAGCGCTCGGCCGCCATTAGTAGCGTGCAGGGATTCGTGCGTGCGCAACCGCGATAGTGTTCCTAGCGGAGCATGCGCTTTAGAGATTAAACGCGAGCATGCGCCGGGAGTTAGTGAGTAGCCTGCGCAATGGGAATGGTATGGGATACCAGGGAGCATGCGTGAATAGAATACTGTGACCAGTGTGCCGGGATACTGAATACAGTATGCCCTAATTACTTATTCCATTGGAAAACGAAGGGGATTTAAATTAAAGGATGCTGGAATACGAAGGGGATTTTAATTAAAGGATGCTGGAATAATTGGAAGGGGATGTTTAATTAATTATGAAGCGTCCACTAGCAATAATCAAGAAAATGAGTGAGGTACTCTCTAATGTGATACACTTTCCACAGTATTAATTAGATAACACTCAGTACATGATTAGGAACAAACATTTCACTCATCATATGTACGAAGGTGCCAACACAATTAGATCAATTGATAAATATAATACATCTCTTAAAGGTTTTTCAGAACGAAGGTTTTCAGAAAAAATACACTAAGTGTGTTTTCAAGTGCACATGTTCCATTCCTCAAGCGAATTGAGTCCTCTCTCAATCGTTTTGCATTGGAACATCCATTTGCATTCCAGGCGATTTAGTATTGTTTGTTGGTTGCCTCCTCTGGCATTGGGCCTCAGTTTGTCAACAACTTGCCATTTCATGTCGTTTTCATTATGACCCGCCTCGAGGTAGTGTTCCACTAGAGGGGCCGTTGTCACCTTGCATCGGATCCGACTTCTGTGTTGGGATATTCTGGACTTTACTTGTTGCGTCGTTTGTCCGATGTATAGTAGCTTGCATGGACATTCAATACTGTAAATTACATTTTTAGAATTGCAGTTGGTGAAAAAATTAAGGGTGTGCTTAACACTTCCATACTCGAATACTTTCGTGTTGGTGGTGAAATCGCATGCCATGCATCTATTACATTTGTAGTGTCCTAACACTGGTGGTAAATTCAGGCGGACTTCAATTGTATTATCAATGGTTGGGCTGTTAGCTGCTCTCACTAAATGGTCTTTCAAATTGCGACCCCTTTTAAAAGAGAATAGTGGGAGCCCAGTGTTCAGTTCTAAGGGGTCCAGTACATTCCAATGTTTTTTTATCATTCTCGTGAGTTTGTTGCTAGCTGTATTAAAGGTAGTAACACAGGTAATTTTGGGAGTGCTTTCCTTAGGGTGAGGTTCAAGTAGATGCTCTCTGTGTGTGTACCAGGCCCTTTTCATGGCCCTTCTAACCAATTTTCTGGGATAACCTCTAGCCATTAATTTTTTACAAAGGACTTCGGCTTCGGTGAAAAAATCTGTCTTGTGTTTGCAATTTCTCCTGATTCTCAGGAATTGGCCATAGGGTAAACCATCCCTCAGAGCCCTGGGGTGTGCACTATGGTATTGAAGGAGGGTATTTCGTTCCGTGGGTTTACGAAATAGGGTGGTGTATAGTTGTTCTTCCTCGCATTTGATGGTCACATCTAGGTAGTCGATTTGGTGTTTGTCATATGAATGGGTGAATTTCAGGTCTGTTTGGTAGGTGTTTAGCCATCTGCAGAAATTTTCTAATGATTCTACATCACCCCTCCAAATCATGAGGACATCATCGATGTAACGATGCCATGATTTTATTTGATTGCGAAATGGATTTTTCTGACTTAGGATGGTATTAGTCTCTATGTCATCCACGAAGAGAATCGCAAAGTTGGGGGCAAAAACAGCCCCCATGGAGGTACCCTTGCATTGCCTATAGAAGGTGTCTTTGAACAAGAAATAGTTTTTGGTTAAGGCTATTTCTAAAAGTTTTACTATAAATTCTGTAGGAACTTGGTGGGGTGCTGGGCGGTTGTTGAGATGTTTTTGGATTACATTGATTCCTTTCTCTTGGGGGATATTGGTGTATAGTGACTCTATGTCTAGAGTCACTAGGAGTTCATTATCCGGGTGGAATGGTTGTGATTCAATTAGATTGATCAAGTGTGTAGTGTCTTTAACGTATGTGGCAGTATTCTGGACCATGTCTCGGATGAAGAAATCAATATATTTACCCAAGGGTTCTACAACTGACCCGCATCCTGACAGTATGGGTCTACCCGGGGGTCGTTCAATGTCCTTGTGGACTTTTGGCAATGTGTAGAGCACAGGGGTGCGTGGGTTTTTATTGTTTAGAAATAGAGATTCATTTTTACTTAGAAAGCCTGATTCAAGCGCTTCTTGGGTGATACTGAGTATGGATTCGCTTATACTTTTAATGGGGTTGCCTCTTAATTGCTCATAGTGGTCTTTATTGGTAATCTGGCGCAAGATTTCACCTTCGTATACGGTGCGGTCTTGAATAGCTATACCGCCGCCCTTGTCGCATGGTTTTATGACAATGTTATTGTTCTGTTTGAGTCTAATCAGGCTATTTCTCTCCTCCCTACTGATGTTGTAAGGTGTAAATTTATAGCTGTCCCTTATTTTGTCCAGATCTCGTAGCACCAAGTGTTCAAAAGTAAGCACTTCTGGTGGCATGGTCCCATTGGTTGGACGAAATGTGGAGGGTGGGCGTAAGCCTGTCGTGTCATTTCTGTTTGGGGCTTCCCGGTTCTTAAAGAAAGTTTGCAATCTCACTTTTCTGAAAAATTGCATGATTTCAGCCTGAACGCTGAACCAATTTGGTTTTTCAGCGATTACAAATGATAAGCCTCTGCTAAGTAGAGCTATGTCTGTTGAATTTAATTGATGTTGGGACAGATTGAATATTGGTATGGTTTCAGGACTGTTATTAGGTATTGGTGAAATCAATTGATGTTGGGACAGATTGGGTATTGTTTCAGAATTATCAGTAGCAGGTTCAATGTCTAGTATTGGTATAGGGTTGTTGTTAGTTGCTGGTTCCATGTTTAGTATTGGTAACCCCATTGGTAGAATCTGTTCCTCGTCTGGCGCTCTCCTGGGGGGAAGTTGTACCTGGGTTTGGGGCGTGTTCGCCCTCTCCCTCTCCCCCGAGGAGGGTCTGTGTGCCTCGACTGGCCTCTCCCTAAAAAAATAGGATTGGCACCAGTGGAGGTACCAGGGCCCTCCGAACCCTCAGAGCCTTCTGATTCCGCTGAGGATTCAGAGAATGTTACTGGGGCTCGGTTTCTGAACCTACCCCACGATCCAGTGGGAACTCTTTGCTGGTCTGATGGACCCGCAGTGAAGTAGTCCTCCCGAAGGTACGGGTAGGTTTTCTCTTTATTATATTGGCTGATGTCTTTAGAAACTTTTGTTGTTTTTTTATGGTGCTCAAAGCTCTCAAAGTCTTTAATAGTACGTTCTATTTTTTCTAAGGCAGATTTGGCGTCAGCCAGGCTGTCTAAATCACGGATTGCCTGTTCTAAAGCTGCGATTTCTTCTAGCTCCTTTTTACTGTGTTCGAGGGCGGTGTCAATGCCTAGAACCATCCAGTGGCGTGAACACGTTGTCCCTATGTGAGAGAATCCTAGTTTGAATTTGGGATCCTGGATGAAAATAGCTGGTACGTTGCGCACCTGGAGGCCTATTGGGATTACTTCTGCTCGTAGGTAATCTGTTAGCATTCGAGCATGAAGTTCTGTGCGTATATGTTTTTTCTTGAGATGTTCTAGTTGGGCCAATTTTTCACTGGCTGTGTCTGTAGGTGCTCTGGGATTGCTTACGGGGTCTTTGAAAAGTGAAGGGCCCGCAAGTTTGGAGGCGATGTATTCTTCTGTGTAAGTGACAGCTGTGTTTGTAGACATTATATGGTTAGGGGGATCTAGTATTTTGGTGTTTATTTTAAAAAAAGAAAACCACTCACAGAGTGATACCCTTGCAGTGTAGCCACTGCGCAAATAATGTTTGTTAGAAACAAGGGGACCCCATACAGTAGAACCTGGGGTAACAAGATGCTTTGGAAGAACAATGGTTCAGGGTAGGCCTCAAGGGGTCCTTGGTAGAAAAAAGAACAGGGAGCGAATACTTAATAAATCGCTAGGGAGCAGAGGTAGTAGGTACAAGTAGGAGTATTTTATTTTACTCTTTTCTCAAGGATATACATAAATAGTCATACTCTTTTTCAGGTGCTCAAGTGAATAGTGTGGTGCAGGAAGTGACATAAGTGAACAAAGTGAACGGACTGTCACACAACAACAACAAGGATAAAAACACAACAATTATATACAATTAAAGCTAGTGAAATTCCTTGGGTAGGTCGACGGCGTTTCGATCTATATAGTTTTTAGATCTTCATCAGGACAGATGAGCCTCCTGAAACTATAAGAATTTCAATTATAATCTGTTTCTGACATGTATGTTTGCATACCTACATGTGTGCCTTTTTAATTACAATTACAAAAGATTTTTTGTGCTCCCTACCTTAATAAAAGTATATATACACACACACATATATGCACGTGTTCAATAATCACATGTGCATTTCAGTGTGAAGGTCTGATTCAAGATGCCAGGAGGAAGTATACAATTGACCTCACCCTGGTACGTGGCGCTTATTGTCAAGGATCATTGTTTAAGCGCATGCATTATTTTGCCCAGTTAGTTTCAACCAAAATTAATTAAATGAAATGGTCTTTACCTTGCCTTTGCTTGTGTAGGCAAGGAAGATTGTTTGGTGGTGCAGCTGATTAGCTGCCGTGGTTCCCAATGGGAGCTGCAGATAATAAAATCATAGAGAATGGGATAATCTAGTTAGCATTCTTTACATGTTTAAGAAATCCCTGTTTTAGGTTGATACAAATAAAAAATAGGGCCAGTAAGCGAAGTAAGGGGCCAGAGAGACTTGGACTTACATTATGTAGTATTTAGAAGGTCTGCTAATAGTAGAAAAACATGTGGCGCTCAGTCACTGCTACTGGGACGAGGGTCCTACATGAGCTATTACAGTGGATAAAGGACACTTGGTTATGATCTGCAGATTGTTAATGCTAAGGCTCTATGGGGCTAAGTTTAATGAAGGTACTCACTTAAGGAATTTTTCAAAAAAAGGAATCCGATTTAATTCGAAAGGGTCCTTTTTAGCGCGTTCTTTGCTGTTGACTTCAAAACAACGAGATGCCTGAAACTATAGAAACCAACTGGTAAATTACGTGGCTCGAGGTAATGGGTTTTCAAAACGCCAACGTATTACCCGTGAACGGAGGTCGCTTACCTAATTCAAGCAGGATTTCAGCAGGAGAAGGGGGGTCCGAGTGCCGCTTCCGAGGTGCTCACAGCTTGTGAGCGCTCGGCCGCCATTAGTAGCGTGCAGGGATTCGTGCGTGCGCAACCGCGATAGTGTTCCTAGCGGAGCATGCGCTTTAGAGATTAAACGCGAGCATGCGCCGGGAGTTAGTGAGTAGCCTGCGCAATGGGAATGGTATGGGATACCAGGGAGCATGCGTGAATAGAATACTGTGACCAGTGTGCCGGGATACTGAATACAGTATGCCCTAATTACTTATTCCATTGGAAAACGAAGGGGATTTAAATTAAAGGATGCTGGAATACGAAGGGGATTTTAATTAAAGGATGCTGGAATAATTGGAAGGGGATGTTTAATTAATTATGAAGCGTCCACTAGCAATAATCAAGAAAATGAGTGAGGTACTCTCTAATGTGATACACTTTCCACAGTATTAATTAGATAACACTCAGTACATGATTAGGAACAAACATTTCACTCATCATATGTACGAAGGTGCCAACACAATTAGATCAATTGATAAATATAATACATCTCTTAAAGGTTTTTCAGAACGAAGGTTTTCAGAAAAAATACACTAAGTGTGTTTTCAAGTGCACATGTTCCATTCCTCAAGCGAATTGAGTCCTCTCTCAATCGTTTTGCATTGGAACATCCATTTGCATTCCAGGCGATTTAGTATTGTTTGTTGGTTGCCTCCTCTGGCATTGGGCCTCAGTTTGTCAACAACTTGCCATTTCATGTCGTTTTCATTATGACCCGCCTCGAGGTAGTGTTCCACTAGAGGGGCCGTTGTCACCTTGCATCGGATCCGACTTCTGTGTTGGGATATTCTGGACTTTACTTGTTGCGTCGTTTGTCCGATGTATAGTAGCTTGCATGGACATTCAATACTGTAAATTACATTTTTAGAATTGCAGTTGGTGAAAAAATTAAGGGTGTGCTTAACACTTCCATACTCGAATACTTTCGTGTTGGTGGTGAAATCGCATGCCATGCATCTATTACATTTGTAGTGTCCTAACACTGGTGGTAAATTCAGGCGGACTTCAATTGTATTATCAATGGTTGGGCTGTTAGCTGCTCTCACTAAATGGTCTTTCAAATTGCGACCCCTTTTAAAAGAGAATAGTGGGAGCCCAGTGTTCAGTTCTAAGGGGTCCAGTACATTCCAATGTTTTTTTATCATTCTCGTGAGTTTGTTGCTAGCTGTATTAAAGGTAGTAACACAGGTAATTTTGGGAGTGCTTTCCTTAGGGTGAGGTTCAAGTAGATGCTCTCTGTGTGTGTACCAGGCCCTTTTCATGGCCCTTCTAACCAATTTTCTGGGATAACCTCTAGCCATTAATTTTTTACAAAGGACTTCGGCTTCGGTGAAAAAATCTGTCTTGTGTTTGCAATTTCTCCTGATTCTCAGGAATTGGCCATAGGGTAAACCATCCCTCAGAGCCCTGGGGTGTGCACTATGGTATTGAAGGAGGGTATTTCGTTCCGTGGGTTTACGAAATAGGGTGGTGTATAGTTGTTCTTCCTCGCATTTGATGGTCACATCTAGGTAGTCGATTTGGTGTTTGTCATATGAATGGGTGAATTTCAGGTCTGTTTGGTAGGTGTTTAGCCATCTGCAGAAATTTTCTAATGATTCTACATCACCCCTCCAAATCATGAGGACATCATCGATGTAACGATGCCATGATTTTATTTGATTGCGAAATGGATTTTTCTGACTTAGGATGGTATTAGTCTCTATGTCATCCACGAAGAGAATCGCAAAGTTGGGGGCAAAAACAGCCCCCATGGAGGTACCCTTGCATTGCCTATAGAAGGTGTCTTTGAACAAGAAATAGTTTTTGGTTAAGGCTATTTCTAAAAGTTTTACTATAAATTCTGTAGGAACTTGGTGGGGTGCTGGGCGGTTGTTGAGATGTTTTTGGATTACATTGATTCCTTTCTCTTGGGGGATATTGGTGTATAGTGACTCTATGTCTAGAGTCACTATACAATATCCCAACACAGAAGTCGGATCCGATGCAAGGTGACAACGGCCCCTCTAGTGGAACACTACCTCGAGGCGGGTCATAATGAAAACGACATGAAATGGCAAGTTGTTGACAAACTGAGGCCCAATGCCAGAGGAGGCAACCAACAAACAATACTAAATCGCCTGGAATGCAAATGGATGTTCCAATGCAAAACGATTGAGAGAGGACTCAATTCGCTTGAGGAATGGAACATGTGCACTTGAAAACACACTTAGTGTATTTTTTCTGAAAACCTTCGTTCTGAAAAACCTTTAAGAGATGTATTATATTTATCAATTGATCTAATTGTGTTGGCACCTTCGTACATATGATGAGTGAAATGTTTGTTCCTAATCATGTACTGAGTGTTATCTAATTAATACTGTGGAAAGTGTATCACATTAGAGAGTACCTCACTCATTTTCTTGATTATTGCTAGTGGACGCTTCATAATTAATTAAACATCCCCTTCCAATTATTCCAGCATCCTTTAATTAAAATCCCCTTCGTATTCCAGCATCCTTTAATTTAAATCCCCTTCGTTTTCCAATGGAATAAGTAATTAGGGCATACTGTATTCAGTATCCCGGCACATTGGTCACAGTATTCTATTCACGCATGCTCCCTGGTATCCCATACCATTCCCATTGCGCAGGCTACTCACTAACTCCCGGCGCATGCTCGCGTTTAATCTCTAAAGCGCATGCTCCGCTAGGAACACTATCGCGGTTGCGCACGCACGAATCCCTGCACGCTACTAATGGCGGCCGAGCGCTCACAAGCTGTGAGCACCTCGGAAGCGGCACTCGGACCCCCCTTCTCCTGCTGAAATCCTGCTTGAATTAGGTAAGCGACCTCCGTTCACGGGTAATACGTTGGCGTTTTGAAAACCCATTACCTCGAGCCACGTAATTTACCAGTTGGTTTCTATAGTTTCAGGCATCTCGTTGTTTTGAAGTCAACAGCAAAGAACGCGCTAAAAAGGACCCTTTCGAATTAAATCGGATTCCTTTTTTTGAAAAATTCCTTAAGTGAGTACCTTCATTAAACTTAGCCCCATAGAGCCTTAGCATTAACAATCTGCAGATCATAACCAAGTGTCCTTTATCCACTGTAATAGCTCATGTAGGACCCTCGTCCCAGTAGCAGTGACTGAGCGCCACATGTTTTTCTACTATTAGCAGACCTTCTAAATACTACATAATGTAAGTCCAAGTCTCTCTGGCCCCTTACTTCGCTTACTGGCCCTATTTTTTATTTGTATCAACCTAAAACAGGGATTTCTTAAACATGTAAAGAATGCTAACTAGATTATCCCATTCTCTATGATTTTATTATCTGCAGCTCCCATTGGGAACCACGGCAGCTAATCAGCTGCACCACCAAACAATCTTCCTTGCCTACACAAGCAAAGGCAAGGTAAAGACCATTTCATTTAATTAATTTTGGTTGAAACTAACTGGGCAAAATAATGCATGCGCTTAAACAATGATCCTTGACAATAAGCGCCACGTACCAGGGTGAGGTCAATTGTATACTTCCTCCTGGCATCTTGAATCAGACCTTCACACTGAAATGCACATGTGATTATTGAACACGTGCATATATGTGTGTGTGTATATATACTTTTATTAAGGTAGGGAGCACAAAAAATCTTTTGTAATTGTAATTAAAAAGGCACACATGTAGGTATGCAAACATACATGTCAGAAACAGATTATAATTGAAATTCTTATAGTTTCAGGAGGCTCATCTGTCCTGATGAAGATCTGAAAACTATATAGATCGAAACGCCGTCGACCTACCCAAGGAATTTCACTAGCTTTAATTGTATATAATTGTTGTGTTTTTATCCTTGTTGTTGTTGTGTGACAGTCCGTTCACTTTGTTCACTTATGTCACTTCCTGCACCACACTATTCACTTGAGCACCTGAAAAAGAGTATGACTATTTATGTATATCCTTGAGAAAAGAGTAAAATAAAATACTCCTACTTGTACCTACTACCTCTGCTCCCTAGCGATTTATTAAGTATTCGCTCCCTGTTCTTTTTTCTACCAAGGACCCCTTGAGGCCTACCCTGAACCATTGTTCTTCCAAAGCAAGTAACAATTGAGGTATGGCATAAAGCGAGTAGGCATCTGGTCTGGGTGGGGAAACTTAACAATTGGCAGGGCATAGTCTTAAAGAAATCGGCAAATTATGAATAGGAATTTCTAAGGTTGGTGGCATACTAGAGGGAGGGGCCCGAGGGGCCCTTATGTCATTTTCTTCCCTCCAGCAAGAGTACCAGCTCCATGATGAACAGCATTTCAAGTACCTCCAACTTAAACATGCTTGGGCAGCAAAACCTATCCGATCTGACCCCCCGGAGTATGCACTCCTGTAGAGTAGGTTGTTGATGAGGGAAATAACGACAAACGTGGTCTCATTTATATACAAACCATTAACAATAACCTGCCTGATACCATACAGAAACGTAGGCTCACCTGTGAGGCTGAGATTGGTGAACTGGATAATGTGTATTTGGATGCTGCCCTCATGTTCCCCGGGGAGGTGGCAATTAAATCCAGATTTTGACTCATTCAACTAAGGATTCCACACCAGATCTATTATGACAGAGCGCATCTATATGAATTGGGGTGGACTGCATCGTTGAACTGTCTTTGATGCATAGGTAAGGGGGTGATTTCTTTCACGCGCTTTGGACCGGACCGGTCATACGCCTCTTCTGGCAAAATTACTGTTCGAACTGGGATTCGCCCTAACAATATCCTGTTAGGTATCCTAAATGATGTAGACCTCCCCAGGGTGAAATTGCAGTTTTGTAATTTAGGTCTAGTGATTGCCAAAAGGGACCTGGCAAAGTACTGAGGGTGGGTGGGTGGGGGGGGGGTCCTACTGCACTGACTGTGGCAGAATGGAAACGAGGGATGGACTTATATATGGCAATGGAGCATTGGTGTATAAGAGTAGATGATGCCCTCATACATTTCATGTTATGTGGTACCTGGATTAAATGCAATGACCTCGATTCTCAAGCTACTGAGCTGCCTACACGGTCCTGATACTCCAAATTGCCTTGATGATTGTGCCCATTTGCAGGATATTGCTCCTCTGTATACACTTAAACTGATGCTATTGTATCCTGTGACATTATTTGATGTACCAATGCCTTCTGCGTTGTCCTCTGTTATGCTTTGGACATATGCTTATCTCACTTTTGTTATGTATAGCAAATAAGCCAATAAAAATATTTTTTATTTAAATTAAAAAAAGAATGTAAACATACTGAAATTTGACAATTGCACAGTAGTAATGAATGGGTGAATCCACATTAGTACAGGTGCTCTAAATATGCTTAAAACACTGTTATTGAGTTAAATCTATTTTAACCATCATTAAATACATCTGTATGTTTATGATCTCTGGTGACATCATAATCAGCAAGGCCAAAGACCAAGTGGCTTATCAATGTCATCAGATCCCCAAGATGGCAAAATATTACCATGTTACACAGGTTACCCATTATATATTTAAAATTACATTTATTTTAGGGTAGTTATTTAGAAAAAGCTGTTTTCTTTAAAGTGCAACTAACCATCGGAACTGATTGGAATTAGAAAGTGTACGTTTTGTTGGGGGTGTGGCTACCACCCATGAAAATGGCCATTCTTGCCACTGAACTCCGCTATGCGTAAATTAATTTCGCTGCTCCCACTGCCTTCTGGTGCCACTTTCAAACATCTAGCCTAAAATCCGTAATCAGAGAATGTAGCACTACACTTAACACTGCTTTCCGTGTTGAATTTCAGACCGCTAGTGGAGTTTCCCGTGCAACACGTGGACCACCGGATCGGATCGCAATTCCTGTCCTCCTAATGGCCGCCATGTGGACAAAGGCCCTCAATACGTGGAGCAGCCCATGTGACCGGCAACTCTGCTCCGCCATACTCCAGATAATTAAGCCGGCCATTCAATCATCTTGACCTCTGAATCTTCCTCCTTTTTCAGTTTAATCTCTTTCTTCTAAGTGAATTGAGAAACCAGCAGCACATATTAACACAAATTGCTAGACCTAAAGACGAGGACCTGCTGATCAAATGATCTTTGTGGATTGCTTTCTTTATTGCTGACCAAGGTTTCACAATTAGTTTTTCCAAATAGGCTAACGATCTCCTTTCTGCAAAACAGCCTTGGCTACACCTTTGTACTTGCACTGTTGTTTTGCACTCTACGGTGCATGAACTACATACATAAATCAACATGACTTAGTGCCTTCCCTGCAAATAGAAACCTCTTCTCTCAACTACGACCTGATAAGGACTGTACTGCTCATCCAGGGCCTGATAACTATGGCCTGATAAGGTCACCACTGCTGAACTAGGGTCTGATTAGGTTACCAATGATACTATTGTCACTATTGCTACTTTTACTACCTGGTTATCCTATCCCACTCCCGGATATAAATACCAAGATGGCTGACACCATGATGCATGACCCTAAAGACGCTAAAGGGGTCACAAAGACTTGAAACCTGCCCAAGAGAGACCCGACCAGAAACCTCTTATCCAGACTGCCCTATCAAACCCAAACAGGACTATGTCCCTATACTCAGTCTCATCATACAGAAGCTTGAAACTCTTCACTTCCTGGTACAGTCTACAAAGGCCAGCACAAACATTATGCAAAATGACCTCACATGCATTAAGGATGATTTCCAGCTACATGGAGATAGAATGTCTGAAGCTGAGTCACCAATAAGTATCCTCAAGGGCCACAAAGAGAATTCATTCAAAGCTGTAACAGCTACCACAATAAGGATGGCACAACCAGAATGAAATATCATAAACCTGGAAGATTGCCACAGAAGAGGAAACCTCCACATCTTCAGGCTCCCTGAAGGCTCTGAAAACCAAGCCCTATCCTGTTCTGTCTTTTTGAAAAAATGGATACCTCAGGTCCTGGGAATTAACTTTGAAAAGATATTTTAAATAGCCTGTGTCCATAGGGTGCCAACGCATGAATGCAAAAACATCTCCTATACCACAGCACTAAACTCCAGACTTCTTCAATACTCATGTACAGAACAGACTATTCTAAAGACACCGTAAGAAGAGGAAAACATTATTATCCATAAGGAAAACACTCAAAGCACAAACAAAGCACATCTTGTTGTCAACAGAAACAAAGGTGTCTCATTATGTTGCTGCAACAAATCTGGAAAATTACTAGCATCCTTCCTCAAACTAAACTAATGTCGACCAAAAAAAACTTCCATTATCAAAGATCAAGTTAATCCCACTACCAAAGAATACAATATTCGTCCCTTCTTTGAACAATTCTACCAAAATCTCTACTCTACAAGTAATCACACGCCATACAAGACATGAGTAACATACCTCAATAAGCTTACTATACCCAAAATAGACATAATCAAAACCTATCTGATAACTAGAAATTTAAAAAGCCATAAAAACCTTAAATCTGGCAAAGCTCCAGGTCCTGACGGCTTCCCAGCCACCTTCTACCACACATGAGAATCTGTTCCGGTGTACCCCCTCAAAAACCTCTTTTCCCACACTGTTAACTCTGTTGTAATTAAGGGCACAGCTTTAGCGAATACCATTATTGTCATCCCAAAAGAGTGTAAAGACCCTGCTGATTCTAAAATTGACTGCCCAATATCAATAATAAACAAGGACTGCAAAATCTATGCAAATAATCCTAGTCGTCAGAGTGGAACCTCTCCTTAAAACAATAATACGTCTCTCCCAAAACTGGCTTCTTTAAAGGTAGATTCAGCTCCGACAACATAAGACTATTTAGTCATGTTTTTGAGAAGGTCCACTCTCTCACACAGCCAGATTGCTCGATAACATTCAGCGTTGAAAAGGCCTTTGATAACGTCTTTTGGTCTTTTCTACATGCATCACTTATTACTTTTAACTTTGTCACAAATTTCTCCAAAATGGCTTTTGCTCTATAAAAAGATCCTAAAGCCAAAATTAGAATTAATGGGATCCCAGCCCACCACCATTTCTTCAAGCTATGGAACCATTACTCATCAGCATTAGAGAAAATTCTACCATCCTGGGAATACCTTGTGTCGCTAGCCCACAAACAGTTGTGGCATATGTAGATTATATTTTATTCTTCACAGCCCATGCAGAACCTGCCATACCCAATGTCATACACTAGCAACACTTTGTATTGGGATACACCCTAAAGAAGGATAAAATAGAAAGTCTTCCCCATAATATCCGAGGTCAGCACAACAATCTCCCAGATCTTGCATACTAAAAGGTCTCTTGATCTTGCTTTAATTTCCTAGGCTCTTTCCCCCATGAATCTCCCATCCTCCAAACAAAGAGCAACTTCTCCTCTTAGATATACTAGTCTTGATTGGGCTCAAATCCATTCTATCGGAATGGAAGGACTTATCCAAGTTATCAATCCACCCTTGGTGGGTATGGACCCAATCTACCAGAAGTGCAGACAACTCCTTAAACACCTACATGAAACTACCTCCAGAGAAGAAACAAAAAATGTGGGTAAGATTGGATTCATATGCTTCTGACTTCATACCACCATAAGGATTCCCCTTCTTCCACACACGCTCACCATACATATCTCCTACCAATTATCCCTTCATACTCTACCTATCCAATAATATGCTCTCTGAAAGCCACCTAACTACCACCTCTGATTCCCACCCATCATCCCATTCCTCGTACCACTTACCCCTCACCCCTTCTCCCTCTTCCCCCTCTCTTATTCCTACTCTATTTCTTCTCCTCCTTTTCTTTACCATCCCCGACCCCCTTCCTGTCCCCTTCAGCGGGATCTCATTCCTGCTATCTCCTTTCTCTCCTCCTCTTTTCTATTTTAAGAGTCAGGTTTTCCTTTCGTTCTTGACATTTTGCAAGGGGTTCCCACTTTCTATACTGCATAATTATTATCTACTGTGTCGTGCCCAAACAATTATCGTTCATATGTACTCCCTGACTCAATCTTCTAACTGCACTACGCCATGCAATTTCTTTTGTTGTATTGTTTTATGAAAATGGAATAAAATCGATCTGAAATTAAAAAGAGAAAGTTCACGTTTTGTTTACTTTCAATTACTAAATTCTTGATAAAACAATGGGCAACTGTAGGGTCAGTTGATTTATGCTGGCTGAATTCTTTACCTTAGTTGGCACATAATTTACATCATTTTCAAATTTCATAAAAATTGTGTTTCTTACTGAAACGGATGAATATAATACTGCCAGAGAGCGTGCTGCTATGCTTTTTTTCTGTTGCTACACAATTAAGATAATATTACCAGGGCCGGCTTTTGGCATGGTTGAGCTGGAGCTGGGTCCAGTGTGCCAACCATTAGAGGGGCCTACCGACCTCTCTCTAAAGGAAGGTCGTGCATGTAGCAGTCTGCCTCTGACCGGCTTCGGTTATTCTTCCTAAACTGCTTTTAATCTTTTATCTTTTAATATGCTGCATGCCCTGTGTTTAGGACCTATTTACTCCCACAATTCCGCTCCTAGCTCCCTCTCACCCCCTGCGACCCCAAATGTTCACCCCTCACCACCACATCCCACCACCATCACCTTGTCACCAGAGTGAAGGAGGTAAGATGTGGGTAATTGAGGTGCATTTAGGAGACACAGAACTGTTTGTGTTCAGAGGCAGTCACTGCGTGAGGTAACACCTGGCCTGTGAATAAAAAAACGGGCCGCCCTGTGTTTCCGCCCAGGGCGCTATCTGAGCAAGGGCCGGTTCTGAATAGTGCCACATAATTAGATCCTCGATGCTGGACAATCCTTGAAGCCCGACAATAGTACCGCTCTGCAGAGTGATTTGGAATATGTCATTGTGGTGAAAACTTCCATATTTCACTCAGAACCATTACATGTTTTCCATATTTTGTGGTTCCCTCTGAAACTTGAGTTTTTATACCACCTCATGTTGTACGATGACAGAATGCCGACGTTACGTCAAGCATGCATTGTCAGTTTTTATTCCAATTTGAAATATAGAACAAAGTGAACCGGGTGTCCCAAACTGTAAGACTTATCTTTTTGTTCTATTATAAAGACGTGAACGCGTGGTGCGATTGTACTTCACGACTAGTCCAAGGATTGTCATAGCGTTAATGCGTCTCCGGCTTGTGACCCGTCAATCATCTTAGATGTAATCCTCAAACTGCCAAAAGACGTGGGCGGAAGAGGTAATTCCGAACTTAAATGACAACGGTGGAATCCAGTCGCTGGGGAATTAAAGCACCAACCCATTGCAGGATGCCTGCCAACGTCTGCAAGAGGAGCATGCTGCCAGCACTGGTGACAGCACACCAGACATGGCATGGGGTGGTGTCAGCTAGCAAACAAAAGGGAAACTGCACGCGCGTTTGACAAACACGCTCCTCGCGCTTACAGGAGGGTTAAAAGAACTTCATAACAATACTTTCTTTTTTTTTTCTTCTTTTTTTACATTTCTGTTACTGTAGTTATTTTTGTTCTAGTAGTATCTCGTTGCTCGGGCGCCGATGCTTTCCGAGGCTCTCCCGAAATCCCAAAATACTTGTATTCTGAAGCGCGGCTGCTTCGCTTCCTTATTTGGTCGCTGGCGCTATTCTTTGTCTTGTTCCCGAGTTCTGGTGAAGCTGCCCTGGGGCCCCGCCCCGCCCCTCCTCCCTGCCGGCTGCCTCAGCATCCCTCCCCCTCCCCCTCCTCCCTCCGCACATCCAGGCGGCGGCATGGGGTCAGCCTGACTCAGCCTCCTCTGCAGCCCTCAGCCAATGGCGCCGAGCTCCATGCCCATGTAAGGAGCACCCGTCCTTCTGGATGGGAAACCAGGGCACCGGGGCGCTGCACAGAAAGCTTCAGTGCCTCATCTGCGGCTGTGTGGGGGCACAACAGCTTATCTCCGCCCCCGCCGAGCCACAGTAAGAGGACCAACCGAGGCCAGGCCGGAGGCTCCCTGGAGTCACAGGTCACGGTACCTTATGCTATGGTTAGGATCAGTGCTTTAAATGGCCGGTACTGTCCGGTACGGAGTACCAGCACTTTTTTGTTTGAGAGGGAGAGTACCAACACTTTTCACGAGTAATGCAATACCTTTAATAGGAGAGTACCAGCACTTTTCACGAGTAATGCAACACCTTTAATAGGAGAGTACCAGCACTTCTTAAAAACAAACATGTACTCTGGTTACAGAGTACCTGCACTTCTATTTTTCCATTTCAAGCACTGGTTATGGTATGTCACGAGATGGGCTGGTACATTCTATTAGGGTAATTTAAGATACGGTATATTAGGGTAAAGTATGGCGTGCTGCGATATTATACGGTATATGTTGGTACTGTATGTATTTTGTGTTACGTTAAGATATGGAGTTGGATCATACGCTATATGGCTCCGGTTTATCATGGTATATGGCGAGTATGGACGGTATATCATGGTACAGCACAGTATGACAGGTTATGGTGTATTATGGTACTGCCTGGTATTTTGTGTTATTCTGCAGTATGTCCTAGTTATGATGCGGGATTGTATGTTACAGTATGGTTTGATATGGTATGTTATGGTGGAGTTGGGTTCCATATGGTTCACTATGTTGTGGAATATTATTGTGTGTTATGGTGTAGTATGCAGAGTACAGTATATTATTGTATTGTATGTTGTGTTCTGTTACAACCATGTGTGTGCCATGGATTCTTGGCTGTCCGTTATTTTACGTGAGAGTTATGCTGCCTCCTCCGACTCCAGTGATGGATGGAATGGGACATGAGCTTCAGAGACCCCACAGGCCCCTCTTCTCCCGGAGGCAGTGAGCGGCCTGCCAGGGGAATGAAGGAAGAGAGAACCCTGGCAGAGCACGTGCAGCGGCTCATGTTTAGACCTCACGTGCGCGCAGGCACGTGATGGCCCCGGGCCTGCGGGCAGCAGTCAAGCCTCATCGGATCTGGCTTGAAGAGCAGCTCTGAGGTGCGCACCGCCTACATTTCAGTCTGAGATAATGGTGACTGCTTAATAAAGTACTTTTGGACAGTAAATGGATTCTTTGAATTTTTCACGTGTGCTCCTTGCCTGTTGTGGCTCCAGTCTGTTGTGGCTCCAGTCTGCGAGGACAGCAACGGGACATGAAAGCATACATGTATCATGAACACGCAGCTGGCCCGTCTGTGTTCGTGTCATGCCTTCTCCTGTACAGAGGTATGACCAGGGCTCGAGTCGGGGTACCACGCGGGTGGACGCCGTCCCTCCACTTATTTGACCAGGAACTCAATAACTGGAGCAAATGGAGCCACACATTCACTCTTTGGCCTCTCTGGGGCAAGATCGGAGCCCATTCAGAACGCTGCTCACGCGCTGGCTTCTCTGATGCAATCGCATCTAAGGGGTGAGCGAGGGGAGGCAATGAGTCTGATGTTGCAAGCCACCTTTCGTGACGTCATTGCCTGTCGTGACGTCAGCGTCCCCCCACTTCTTTTTTTTAGGACTTGTGCCCTGGGTATGACTGCACTTTCCCAGTGAAAGAAGGCTTTTGATTGGAAGTGAATTAATTTAACAAGCTTATGGGTGGGCTACGTTAGAGTACATGCGTTTGGTGCCAAGACCCAGTTGGTTGTAGCAGTACTCCAGGGCGCATACCACCCCAACCAGTGTTCCTACACTTGAAGTAACCAGATGGCGCGAATACCATGGCCGATTATACCAAACTCAGCAGGGGTGGTTGGCATGGCTTGTGGGTGGGGGGTCGCCCAACCCCAGAAAAACGTACTTTTCCGCTGACGCCGGGTCCTGCGTCTTCTCTCCTGCTCGCCTGTGTCCGACTGCAGGTTGGAACAGGAAGCAGGCAGGCTCCCACCCCTAAGCCAATCACAACGCTGCATGCAGTGTTGTGATTGGATTGAGCATCGGGACACGGCGCTCAGCCAGGGGCTGGAGGGATGGGCATGTTCTCCAGGCAGGCTGTACAGCAGCCTGCATGGAGAACAGGGAAGTGCGCATGACTGTTTTGAACAGTCATTGCGCACAGGAGTGTTTGTTCTGCCACTCTTCCCCTGCAGCTTTTCCCCACCCCTCACGCACTGCTGCAGCAGCAGGAAAAAATAAAATGATAATAACATTCTGTTATTATCATTTTATTTTGGCTGCTCCTGGCAGTGGGGCGACGCTCCTCCGCCTTAGCTGAGGAGCCGGCACTGAAACCCACTCAGGACAGTCACTGGCTTCTGTAGCAGAGGATTAGCCAGGATCCTGTCCCACCCCCTACTGAAGCACAGGAAGCATGATATGTCCCCAAGCCTTCCTGACCTACTACCCCGTTCAGCACAGTGACCAACTTGGGCCACTAGCTTATATTTACCACCAAAGGTTAGTAGAATAGTCTCCAGTAGCAAATCTCCAGTTTTTCACCTAGTAATTCCGTATTTTTGAAGTTATTCCTCATCCTGTGGACTGATCATCATACTTGTCATCATGACAGACCTGGTATATTCCCACGCATTTAGTTTTGATAATTCTCTTGTTTCCTTAAAAACAAAAAAAATCATAATAATATGAATAACATCTTATGTTTGTAGCTTCACAGCATATTTCTGCCGTTCTTAAGCACTGTAAATAACAAGTTTCAGTTGTAAAGTTTGTTGTTACTAAATTGCTGAGCTGGTAGGAATAGGTTCAGCCTTGGGATTCAAAGTTGTGATTAGCAGCTCACCACATATTTCAGCAGTGAGTGTTTTACACACTGAAATATCGTGATGGCACAAGGGGAGGTCCAGACAGCACTTGGTTGTGAATGGACCACTTGTTCAGTAGTCCTAGTTGATGGAGGGCTTTCACCCAACAGGTGGGATGCCAGACATTCAAAGGTATTAGCATGACAGATGTGCACTGGGACTTATTCAGACCCTACTATTTCCGTTCTCATGCAGGTTTTATGACTTTCCAGAACTTTTCTGTGGCATTAGTTAGTATCTCAGGCTTGAGTGTTGGTTGCTCCATAGACTGGATCCAAGGCCCTTCAAGTTTCTTTCTCCTTTTTAGGTCGAGCCTGGGCAGCGCATGCTCTGCGAGGCATGCTGTATTCGAGTATGCACTTGAAACCCCGCCCAGTCTCCGCCCTAATTGTCATTGGCTTGTGTCATTGTCCTTTTAAATGCTGACTTCTGATTCATTAATTGGCTTTTTAGTCCCTCCTTAGTACCGCCTTGTCTTCAGTTGGAACCTCCCATGAGGACTGGCCCTTTTACTTCTGTTGTCACACAGTATGTTTTATTTAGTCTGTAAGCACTGTTTTCTTTAACCTTTTCACTGCGGCAGCTATTCCGCCGCAGTGCTAAGGGGCGGGGGGCCGCGCGGCACTCCCGCGCTGGTGACAGAACTGCTCTGTCACGCCCCTCGGGTGAGCTGTGCTTGTGACGGAACGGTTCCGTCACGGCCCGTCCGCTCAGTAAAATGCACCGCGCAGGCGCGAAATCAGCGCAGCGCATGCGCGGCGAGCGGGCTGTGATGGAACCGTTCCGTCACCAGCACAGCCCACCCGAGGGGCGTGACAGAACGGTTACGTCACAAGCGTGGGAGGGGTTAATGAGTTTTTCCTACTGCAGGCACCACATGCTTTCCTGCAACATTCAATGCGCCATGCACGCTTTCACTTTCCAAGCAGCGCGGGACAGCATTCAGCGCCCCATGCGCACTTTCACTATCCAAGCAGCTAAGGACAATGGCGGCCGCTTCTTTGAAAAGAAATAGGTCTCGCATTTACAAGAGTTTTTATGTGTTAATGATCAAAACAGATAAAGGGTATTGTAATTTACAATGCCAATAGCGTAAACTCTCGCAAATGCAAGACCTTTTACATTGCAAATACTTGTCCTGTTTTGGCATGAATTGGCCCATAGATGCAGTGCATTTGGGTATGAGGTTTGGGAAGGCATGCTATGAATGGCCAGATGGTGAAGGTACAGAGAACCTCATCACACAAGACACTGTGCATGTAGTACACTATTTTGAACTGGGTCTTGTGATGTATCAGAAACGAGTCAGTACAGTGTCTTCAAGTCAATGAGGACAGTGTCACACATCTTTACATTAGAGACAGAGTGTGGATGCCTGATTTAGGAGTCCCTGGAGTGCTTGGATTTGAGGACTGGAAAGGACACTGTGAATTATGTTTCGGTGGTCCATGCTTGGTAGCATTCGGTTAGTTGCACATAATAATTAACCTGAAAGCAGCAGCAGTACTCCTCTTCTGAGCAGTGATAGTTCTTCAACCATCTCACTAATTTGAGACACTCAGCACTCCTAGATTTTTAACCTTTGCACTGTTGGTCAGGGGCATTGCTGTTAACTATGGTGTGTTTTGAGGTGGGAAAAGTAAAATGGCTTCCCTCATAAACTCTAGGGCCCCTCATAAACTCCAGGGCTTCATTCTGAAATCCCTAGCAAGTACAGGCATGAATAAGGATGGCTGTACTGCACTTTTGACTATTTCGTCACTTTTCTTGGGAATTAAACAAGGGAATGATAAACATCTGGAAAAGCCTTTTTGTGACTTAGCAGTGTGGTCTGCTTTTAAATAAAAGTACTTTCTAATAATCAAGTAGAACGAATTTGAATAGCTTTCTGCGAAAACATACTAAGAACATGTGGTTGATATTTAAGAAGACTCAATAGGACAAAAAAAACTAAAGCAGTAATTAAGCTTAAATGAAATACTCTTAGAATTCAGAATGGTAAGTAAGGACATACGTTTTATTAAAGTAGTAAATATTATTGACTTGTTCACATATGGGTAAACGCAAGTCATGCATGAAAAAACAGTCACATTCTACATTATTCATGGTGTGTATTATGAAGACATGGGGGGGGGGGGAGTATTTACAGCAAAATGTTGGAGCGCGGTGTTATGCCAAAATTGGTAATGCTGCGCTCGGATATTTTTAAAATGCAGGGATGCAGCACATTTACTAAAATACAGACCGCCCCTGTATTTCCCCTAGCGCCGGCGTAATAAAGCAGCCTAGCTCCAGTGCAGGCCACCCTTGTGCCATGTTGCAAGGGTACCTGTGCTGCAAGGGGCAATTGTTTATGTGCAGGAAGGAGCACCTTCCTGCACATAAACAATCTTAAAAGGCGATTTTCTCTTTCTATGTGTGCTGTAAAATACAGCACACATGGAAACATCAAAAAGCAAGGAGAAATAATAATTTCCCCTTGTATCTCCAGTCTAAGAACATGTATTCCCTGGTCTTAGTTTTTGGCACTGCCCCAGCTTTGAAAATGCGGGGCAGGGTCAAAAAGAGATAGGTGTTGTGGGGGAACGCCCACTGCAGCACCAATTGCACGCCCCTTTCATGCTAAGTGAAGCGTGAAAAGGTGCCTTATTTACAGGGCGGTTGTTGCTTTGTAAATAAGGAGAAGGGGATATCGCCACCAGAATGTTGCTAAAAGTGTCTTTCTGGTGGCCGTATCCCCTTGTAAATATGCCCCATAAGTCCCACACTTACTTTGTTAACCATAGCACCACCTGTGTTACATAACCTTCCTGTTGTGTGCTGTTAAGTTTTAAAGTTCTCCATTTACTTTATTATCCTTAGCTTCACTCTTTCTCAGTGCAGCAATCAGAGTGATTAAGGCACTAGCAATTGAGCACATTACACCTGCACTAATCAAACCACAGTCTGTGTTTCTATTTATTTTTTGCCACAGGATTTGTTTTCCCTGTGGAGTGACTCCTTCCCTACACCCTCGGGTAACATGAAGGGGTTCCCTTCCCTTTCCTACCAGGATTGTGCCAGGCAATCAGGCAGTGCCTGGGAGGCTGGTCTGATAGGTGAGTGTGTGGGCCGGATTTTTAGAGGTTTGGTGGGGGCCTGTTTCATGGTTTTTACTATTGATTTCCCTCATATAACCACAAACATGCCTGCATGCAGTCTCCCATTCCTTGCAAAACATCTATCCAGCATGCCTGTACAAGTTCAAAACGGTCGTATTTGCAAATGGGGCCCCCATTTTAACTATCTGATGATTCGCTAATGGGGGGCACTTTCATTTTGGTGCCTGTGACTATTTTATATCCCAGTCCGATCCTGTGTCTTACCATGGAAAATAAAAAGCGGTACTAATGGCAGTTCTAAGTGGGAAACAACTAACAACATCTTTGAGAATACTCACACATCGTGATTGCCATGATGCACATTCTGCCTGGATACCCCTCCACACCCACTTAACAACCTCTTTTCCATCCACACCACTCATATTATGAGCAGTAAACAATGCATGATAGTAGCAAAGGCTTTTGCAGAACAATGGGCCTGAGGTAACAAGTCATTTTGTAGATGCAAACTCTGCAGTTTGCAAAATACCAGGGTATGCTACTGCAAAAAAGTTCCTCTCTGCTAATTCACGAAACTTGTTTTCTGAGTCAAGAATGCCTTTCTGACTTGCAAATCGGATTTTGCAACTCATTCTGAATCGCAAATGGGAGGAGGGGGGCATGTAAGGGTTGTCTCCGCTTAATTGCGATGTGCAATTCTATGGAGATTGGTGAATGAATTGCCATTGATCAGATATTAACGGGAATTCCATTAGGCACTTTCAGGAGGAGGAGGCATTGGAACATGGAACCCCTGCATGCTCCTCTACCACCGGATGTCTTCCCAAATGGAAAAACATTTTTTTAAAAGCAAAACCTGCCCCTGAAAGGGACTCAAGCTGTTTCTTTTTTAAATGTTTCCCATTTAGGAATGTGAATGCTGGGGTAGAGGTCTGCTGTCTCTAGCAGGCCATCATCATTGTGTTCGCAGCCAATCGCAGAGGATCACAAATAACAACTTGCTCATAAATATCCAATAGGCACGTCGTTCTGCGACCCTCTACAAACTGGACATTTTGCAATGTGGTCTATTGATACATAGGTTGCATCATAAAATGATAGATACGTTGAAAAAAGTCAGCTTATAATTTGAACCAGCTATTGTGACCTACCTGTATGTATGTAAGGGCCTGTGTTCCAATGGTGGGTGCCAATTTCCATTGCTCCTGATCAGGGCATCTAAGAGTCCTACGAAATGTGCAAAAATATTTATGAACTGGGGGCCTCATTTATGAAGCACCTTGCGGCACTTTTGCACCACCGAAACATCACTGTTTTGACGTTCCGGTGGTGCATTTTGCTGTGGCATATTTACAAGGCCACGTAAAGCCACTTTATGTGGATTTTCATGGCCTTATAAATACGTGCCCCTTTCACGCAGAACACTGTGTGAAAGGGGTGTTCCATGGGTGTTGCTGAGGGATTTCCCACACAACAAGCATGGCATTTGAAGCATTCCCAGATTTACGAGAAATCATGAACCTGGGAATGACTCAAAATCTAACGCCACCCAAGGGGTGGCATTAGGCAGACCCTCCAGGATATCGTGATTTCACGGTTTGCCGCAAAATCGGCACTTTTGTAAAAATGCCGCGATTTTTACAAAAGTGCCCGCGAAATCGGCACTTTTGTAGAAATCGCGCGGCATTTTAACAAAAGCCGCTATATCCTGTGGGGTCTGTGTAATGTGTTAACGAGTTAACAAGCGTCCTCCTAATGAATGGGCGACCCCAGATCAAAGGTGGCGCTTTTTGCAGCCCAAAGAGCTGGGGGTCCTTAGGAGGGCGCGCGAATGCATTACAGAAACACTGAATAATAAAACAGCAAACCCAAGCCATTGTCATGCCAAGGCGCGATCCGCCCTCCTGCAAGGGCAGAATGCAGCCCATTACCAAGGTCTTCGCCCTCAGCAGTGCCACCTTGGGGCATGTCTAGAGTGGGACGCCCCGCTGCGGCCTGTGTATCTGCTGTCTGGCTTCAATCCACAAACGGCCGGGTAGGTTCCAGCTGGAAGCCCTTGGCCGCGAAAGCACCACTGCAAAGAGTGTGTGTCCAACATTTGACAGAGCCGAAAGTGTGCCATGGCAGATAGAAATTGTTTATCTAGGCTTGACTTTTATCTTTGTGTTCTGGCACTTCGAGTTTTGCAAGGACCAATAATGCAACCAACACAAATAACAAAATTCAGATAAAGCAACAGGATGCAAAGAGACAACAAAGAACAGGGAACAGGATCAACTAATCGTATGTGAAGCGGGATAACTGGAGGTCTCTGGTAGATAGCTCTGCTGCTCTGTGTTGGTTGTGGTGGCTATGAATGGGTGCTGTGATGGCAGACATCACTGCGTTGCAGTGCTGGGCAACACCGGGTGCTCCTACTGCAGGAAGCCTGGAGTGATTTCTATCCAGTACTGTAGTTCTACACTGGATCATCGTGACCCAGTGGCATAATGCAAAATAATGGGTCCCCCTGCTAATGGATGGATGCACATAAAATGCCGCATAATTGCCGCTAAATTTCCATATTTGTGCCGCTAAATTTCCATTTTTGTGCCGCTAAATTTGCTAATCCATGATGCTATATCCTGGGGGGTCTGATTAGGGAGGCGCAATGAGGAGAAATGTTTTCATATCTCCTCGTTTTTTTCTTTTTCTATGTGTGCTGCATTGTGCAGCACATATAGAAAGAGGAAATCACCTGAATCGTTTGATTTTGTGCAGGAAAGTGTCCCTTCCTGCACAAAATCAATCAGCCTAGCAATGCAGGCACCCTTGCACCATGGGAAATGACAGGAATGTGCGATATCTGATAGGTATGGTGCATTCCTGCCCTTTTGTTTTGATGTAGGGAAGCGCTGCAAGATTACTTGCGGCTCTGCCCTGTGTCAAATCCTCATAAATTAAGCCCTCGGTCTTTAACAGCAAAGGGAAAGAGAGAGAGAGTAAGCAGAAATAAATGCCCTCTACATAGAAAACATAAAAAAACACAGGAACTGATTACAAGTTTGGTGGATGGGATACTCTGTCACAAACGTGATGTATATGCCATCCACCATTTTACAAGTTCCATAGGATATAATGGAATTGTAGTCTGGCGGACGAGATATGCGTCTGTATTAGAATGTCTTCAGAGACAAAAGCATTCCTGTAAGATCCAGGGGAAGCTCCTTCCTAGTGCTGGCAAAAAGAAGTCCCCATAACAGTTCAGTAGCCAGACTTGTACAATATCACAGTGTTTGTGGCTTAGCCGGGTCTCCTCAGGTCATGCTCAGAGAACACAGACATTGTCTCTGTTCTTCGCACAGTATTATGTCACCATTCTGCAAAGACACAGACTGTATCAGGTGTGAGGAATAGGAAAAACATTTATTTCTGTTGTTTTCTCAGTTGCTGGTTCAGGTCTCGCACCCTTTCTTTGAATGCGTCTGTTCCTGCCGTCATTTAGGACTACAAATAGGGAGATTTTGCAGGATCTATGAAAATTCTGACTTGCATTTGAGCAAGAGATCCATATGAAAGATAAAGCAAAGAATGGTTAACTTTAAAAAAAAAGAAATGATAGGCAGCGTGTCTCTTAAATAAGGAGCGTTGGCATACGTGGATCATTGGTAAAACTGGGAGTGATGACTTTCGATTTTCTCTTTGCCAATGACATCACTTTTCGTGCAGCAGGTACTGTAATTCACGTTTCCCCACATCTGCTACACCTCCAGCTCTCCCCCTCCCATTTTCCATCTGGTCTTGCGCCCCACCTCCCCCCCAGGAAGCAGCGTGGGGAGTCCAGCTGGTATGATGACCAGCTCAAAACTCAGGATTAGGACACTTAACAACAACATGACATCACTGTTCCTTTCATGTATGTAATCTACAGCAACCAGTTATATCGTGTGTGGTGCATTACTGGTGAGATCAGAGTCTGCAGTGTTTCACAGACAACACTCCTAAATTTGTACTCTGAAATGATTTGGCATATTGTTTGTATGCAAGAGTGGTCTGACTCTGTATATTGTTTGTAATAATAATAATAATAATACTGTTTTTTCTATAGCGCGAACAGCTACCTCAACTAGGAGGTGTCCCGGCGCTGTGAGAGCAAAACAAAGCCAGACTGCCTGGTAAGCAAGCAAAGTTAATGATCCAGTGAAAATAACCAAAACTTGAGCTGTTTCCTAAAGCTCAGTTCTGACGGGGCCCTTTGCAAATCAGGTGGTAGGGTGTTCCATAGTCGAGCCGTGTTAGCTGAAAAAGTCCGACCGTCCAGTTGTACAGAAACACCTTTACTTTTTTGCCTTCTTCGCCTCTGCCCGGGTGTTATGTTATGTTAACAGATTTGTTAAGGGATTGTTTACCCTGGTGGGTGTTTGTGCTAACTCAGGCTGAACATGAACAGAGATTGAGAGTGATCTAATTATTAAAAATCCAGGTTTTCAGGAGCTTTCTGAATGCTAGCAGCGATGGGGCAGACCTGATTTTCAGGGGTAGGCGATTCCAGTGCTTAGTAGCTCCTGAAACAAAGTTGCTTCCTCCCCATTTTGCTCTTTTAAATCTGCAGGATATAACTTTTTTAGTTCCTCTTGATCTAAGGTTTTTTCTGGGTTCATACCAAAAGAAACACTGTTTTCAATATCCAGGGCCAGTATTGTGCAAGGCTTTGTATGTTAGGCACAGTGCTTTGAATTTGATGCAGTTCCTAATCGTCAGCCAGCGGAGTTCCTTAATTCCTTAATTGCTCAAGTGACCGGGTGATATTTACGAAGGCCTAAAATCTGTCTGCGGCATTTTGCAGGATTTGCCGTTTTTTAAAGTATTGTTCTTGAAGGTTGATGTACAACCTGTTACTGTAATCCATGTTTGATAGGACTAAAAATTAAATTACTGTTTTTCTAGTGTTGGAAGGAATAAATGGAACTACTTTTCTAATCCTCAGGATGTTGAAAGAGGAGTAGATAGAGTTGATTTGTTTACTGAAATTTAGTTTATCATCGATTATCACTCCTAAATGTTTTGCCTTCGCAACTGGGGGTGGGAGAGGGCCAATTTCTGTAGGCCAGCTGGTGGGGGTCCAAAATTGAGGGTTGTTCCCAAAGAGGATAACCTTGGTATTGCCCGATTTTAATTTTGCCAGTGATTACCCATCCAAACACCAATTGCTCTCTTGCAGTTAGGCAGCTGAGAGCTTGTGGAGTTGATATCGTAGGAGGATGACAACACAGATGACAACACAATTTGTGTGTCGGCTGCATAGGAAGTGAAAGAAAAACCAAAAGATTGAATTACAGAGGCTAGTTCTGTAAGATTAAAATAAAAAAGTGTTGGACTAAGTGAGGACCCTTGCGGGGCCCCACAAGGAAGGGAGAACGTATTAGAAATTAAGCTGTCCAGCATCACTGTGTGTTCCCTTCTTCTCAAAAAATGATTTCAGGAGTGCCACAGCTGTGCTTTCTACGCCCAGTGACTCGAGACGGTGGACCAAGATGGTGTGGTCCACCATATCGAAGCCGGAACATAAGTCCAGAAGGATGAGCAATGAAGTGCCTCCCTTATCTAAGACGGTCTTTAGCTCATCGGTGGCTTTAATCTGCGCAGTCTCTGTGCTGTGTTCATGTCTAAATGCAAACTGTGTTGGATCTAGCAGATGATTTTCTGGATAAACTGAGCCAGTTGAGTATTCATAGTTTTCTCAATTATCTTTGCAGGAAATGGTAGCCAGGAGATGGGACGATAGTTGTCCGGACCTTCTGCATCCAAATTTGGTTTCTTTAGAAGAGGGAGGATTGATGCTTCTTCCAGGTAGTAGGGAAGAAGCCGGTCGCAAACATGGAATTGAAAACGTTGGTCAGAATTATCGCTATCGGCTCTGGAATCTGTTTAGCACGGACGAAGGGCAAGGGTCATAAGGACATCTTTGATTTTATAAAGTGAATGAGCCCATCCACTTATTTGTTAGTCACTGGAATAAATTCGGCAAAGCCCGAACTGCCAAGCCATGTCCTAGGATGCTTGATTCCGGTCCAGGAAAGGCATGGCTTGGCAGTTCGGGCTGGACTGTTCCCATGAGGCACAGGGTCAAGGCTGATTTGCATATGGCCATGTCTGAACTGGGGTGGTGTGGAGTGCAAAAAAACGATGGATTTAGCCCAGATCTCTGTACTGGGGTGAATGTAAGACATTGTTCTGCATTCTGTCCATCAAGTGTTGTTTTTGAATCTGCGAGAATTACATTCTGGTTTCTCAAGTAAGATAGTGCGTCCCATAGTAATTCAGTTAGTGCAGAAATGGTTGCTACAATGTTAAGGTATGTTAGTCATTACAAGCTTCTAACACCTGCCCTCTGTGATTTGCAGTGGCCTCCTGAAAGGTACCACTCAAAGATGGCCATGGCGACTTACAGATCTCTGCACAATTTAGTAATGCTTGGCAGGGCACAACACATCCCCATATTGCGTCGCATGAACTTAGCAAGCAAATCTGTCTAGCTCTGGCAGGTTTTAATGGGTTCTCTACCTCAAGTTTTTTTTAAATACTGGGGGAGGGATTCAGCTTACAGCTCTATTTTTGGAACAAAATGGCTGAAAAGCCTAATCAAATATTCCAATAATTAAGAAGCATCATTGTTTCTCAGCAATAAGTAACGCATGGGTTTATCAGCAAATTGTGTGGCGCCCCCAAAGGGTTGTTCTCGGGTTCTGTAGGCTGAGACTCACTCAAATCATCACCCATAAAAGCCGATCCGACCTAGTCCTATTTATAACCTGGACACAACCTGGACAAACTGCTGGACGTGCACCTTTGGATTCCAAGGACTGACTTGGTACGGGGTCATGCACACCGCCGTGCAGGCAGTAAGCACACCGCCGTGCAGGCAGCAAGCACACCATGGTGCAGGCAGCACGCCACCGTGCAGGCAGCTCCCTTTGAACTGCAGCCAGCAGCCTCACTGTATTTTTCTATAAGAAATGCAGAATACCCCTTGTATCGAGCGCTTCTGCAATAATGCTTCCTAGGCTCACGGGTTGTCCTTCTTTTGTGTTCATTACCCCAGGATTGACTAGCGTTTTAATATAACCTGAGTGGGCGACAAAAAAGAGAACAGAAAGGAAGGACTGATAATGTCGCCACGTGGGAGCTGAAATGCAACCCTTTTTTTGGAAAGAGGGTAATATGGCCAGGAAATAAGGCTTTTGTTCTGAAGGGGTGAGGAGGGGCGAGGGGCAGAGTCATAAGAGGAAACAAAGTACAAAAGAAAGAGAACTACAATTGAATGAAAGTAAAAGAGCAGTGAATGAGGTAAGAATATCAGGCGCTTGTACCTGCATGTTTGGAGCAGCAGAGTGTTGAAAAGGGTGGGTGTGTCAGAGTTAAGTTACAGTGGAACAGACTGATTCTTTAAGGCATATCACTTAGGAATGAGGTTAGAGAATAAGCACTCGCCGGAAGGAGCCATATAAAAGAAAGGAACAGATATCGTAAAGCCATGTGATATGAGAGAAAAGAGAAACATGAACGGGGTGTTTAGCGCAGGCCTCGCAAAGCAATCAATGGATTACTTCACTTCACTTTGCAGGATAAGAGCTATCGGGGGAAGGCCCAAGACAACAGAGGGCTCCA
Source organism: Lissotriton vulgaris (assembly GCF_964263255.1). Classification (NCBI taxonomy): domain Eukaryota; kingdom Metazoa; phylum Chordata; class Amphibia; order Caudata; family Salamandridae; genus Lissotriton; species Lissotriton vulgaris. Next base: position 1,934,907,265 of record NC_141689.1, on the reverse strand, counting down.
CGGCCAAGCTGCCTCTCGAACCTAGGGGCTTAGCGGCATGAGTCAACAGCCACTGTGGGAAACACAGAGCGAAAGCTTAGCGCTTGAAAGGAAGTCGCGGAGTCTCAACATGCAGGGCTTTTTATCCTGCCACACAAGCGAGCATTTATGGGAAAGAGAAGGGAGTGGCTCTGGGTTGCCATAGATACTATTAAAAAGTAATGTGAAAGGCCTGCTATAATTTCAGGTCATTACCTCTCATTGACTGGCACCAAACCTTTTGCGCCACCCTCTATTTTAGAATGAACAGATCCATTCAAGAACAGTTTGAATGAAATTTACTTGAATTTCTTGTCACTGGTCTTAAAACTATTTTTCCCTGACTCTACCCTATACCAAAGTTAGGAGCAGCTGATGTTGTTTCTCTTTTTGGAAAATTATGCTAATGCAAATGCAATCAAGTACTTCCTGCCTTTGTCCTTCCTGTCGAGGTGTCTAAAGCCCCTCCTCCCTGCAAATGAAACCAACATGGTCATCTCCAAGCCTTTGTTGTTTTACTTTCTTAAAGGGAACTCTGACTCTCAAGCACAAACAACGAGGCCATAAATCCAACTCCACTACAAAAAGTTGGGCTAAAATGGAAGCGCTACACTTTCAAGCACACTAAAACTTTTGCAAGACATCTACTTCTGGTGAATCCCTAGGCTTTTCTGCTTCTTTACTCCACTTGTAAACCTCTGCTAAGGTCTGGGCCTTCTAATTAGCCCCATTCCTTATATGGTGTCTAAACAACTATTCACCCCCAGTGCAAGATGTGGTAACAGGACAGGCCTGACACTTTGAGGCGAAGCCAGGCTGACACTGAAAAGCGTCAAATATTAAATCACAGTGTAACATGCACTGGCTGTAGGAGTGCAGGATTCCCCCCCCCCCCTTTATATTCATCTGTGTACTTGGCATGTTTGCAGGTCCGCTCAAGCAAGCTACACCCACCACTAGACACAAACAGGTTTCAGAGGAACTCAGGGGTAAAAGGAAGTTGGGAGTGGTGGGGTGCAACCCAATGACCTTGATAGTGCAAGAGAACAGGATGCAGGGTACCATCAGAATATTACAGTAGCCACTAATACTTGTACCTAGGTTGTAAACTAATTCTCACTAAATTGTGGTTGGGCAGGTAACACGACCAGGATAGTGGCAAGGCCAGTGCTTAATTTTAGCCGGTGGCTGCCGGTGGGGTCCACTGGCACTCATGAGTGACACACTTTAATGCGCTGGTGGAAGAAGTGTGATTAACTCATAACCATAAGAATGTATCACTCTCTTTGCAATGTCGTTGATAGCTTTATCCCCAGGAGAACCGGGAATGACATATGGAATATAAGACTTAGCCAGCGGTTCTTAACCTTTTGATTTCTGTAGACCCTCCCTGCATCATTAATGTAACCCGGGGACCCCAAATGACTCATTAACGGAAGTCGAGGACCCCTAGCCTAAGCAATTACTATGATTTGGACCTCAAAACAAAACAAAAAGCGAGGTAATAATGAACTTGGTAATTTATGGCTTTTTTTTCTCCTCCTCCACCAACTGTAATTTGTACATTTTATTTGGGGCAAAAACGTTTGCATTTTGGTATGAAAGTGTAATAGTAGTCCTGGTGCCTGTTCCTCAACATTCCTTGTTCTCCAACTATGGCTATTGATGGGACTCTGTCCAAAGAGGATTCTAGTGGTTCTAAAGTTTTGAAGAAGGAACATCAACTGCTGGTCAGGCCGGAGTGGACGAAGGCAAAGCTCGCGTATTCCGGCCCTGGGCACCCAGGAAGAATACCATTTATTGCACCAGAGCACAGCCAGGGTGCTGCACCGCAATAAAAAGAACACATCCAAGCCGGCATCGGGCAAGACGGACAAGGTGTTCCCTTTCTAAAATCAGCTGTAGAGGTGGGCGGGCCTCTGAAAGCTCAAGCCAGGCTCGAGCCTGAAGTCTGACTCTGGCTCGGCTCGAAGCCCTGTTGGAACCTTGAGCCCCTGCAACATCACCAGAGAGAAACAGCATGCATCTAGAAAGATAAAACTGACTTCATTCCAGCACCACTGTTCTCTGGGAACATTCCTGACACATCCACTAGTGAATTTTCTCAGCGCACGGCTGCCCTCTAGTGGACAATTTCACTAGCATGCCTTCTCTCTGGTGCAGAACACTGCATTTTTACCTCTTGTTTATTATATATATTTATTTGGATCTTTTTTACTTTGATATTGACTTCTAAGCTACATACAGCAAAGAAATAAACAAGTAGCCCTGAAGTGTTTGACACCTTTATGGCTTAAACACAGTGTTAGAAAACCACACTGTGAGGTCATGTTTATTTCAGAGCTTGTCATCAGTTTATTCTCTCCAGCCCAGGCCGCTGTGGGACTAGGTATGCCCATGTGGGTTGTAGTATGGACACAATTCCTCTATGTCTACCAAATCTTTAAATAGCTGATCTTGGTGTTGTGTTTTTCTACAGTTGAGCAAGAAAAGATAGTTCACTTGAAGGGTGCATTTAAGGAGGATGCGTTCCTCGTGCTATTGTATTATATTACTCTTCAGTAAGACCTTTTAAACAAAATCAAGCTTTTCTTTATAGCGTGACTTTATTGTGCCTGTTTCTTAAGTCAAACATAAAATGATTTAATTGGCATGCCACCAAGACCTGACAACTCTGTTGTCTGGGTTTCAGTGAGTGTACCATCGCTAGCTGTGTCAAAGACAATAAGTTAAGGTTTACAACTCTATAGGCCTGTTGCTATTGAGGGACTTAGTGGTTTCCCACAAGAATTGGTTCCATCAGACCAGCTTTGTGTTTTCTGTATTTGTAAACGATATTCCTATTAGGGATATTTGGAAAAATGCTGATTATTCAGTAGTATACTTTAATTAATTTGTAATTGAGAAATTCAAAATAGTGATGAGTGGAAGGCTTTAGAAAACCTCAGGCACTGGTAATTACTCAGACCACATCCCAGCCCCTTTTTTTGCCCACCATGAGACCTCAGATGGGTCCCAGCATATACAACTCAACTTCGATCCTGCTCCAATAGTAGCAGCAAAGCCCATGTTGCCAGCCGGATCCCTCCTGAACCAGAACACAATCAACCCTAGACTGGTTTCAGCCTATTTGGACCGCATCAGTAGAGGGTAGCTCAGTTGCATTAGCACAATACCCACGCCGGAGAATATCTGTCACACTTGGGGTGTCGCACTAAGGAAAACAAAACGTTACGGGTGGAATGCTTTAATTAATCTCAGCCACTGGTAATTAATCAGAGCCACAGCCCAGTCTGTCTGTTTTTGCTAAAACATGCCACCTCAGACAGGACCCAGCCATATCCAAATCATCATAGGTCCTGCTTCAATTAAAGTAGGCCAGGCCACGTGCCACTGTCAGGCCAGGCCCCTGCTCAACCAGAACATAGCAACTTCTACCTGTTTTCAGCCTGTTTGGGCCTTGTCACTAGGGTGAAGCTTTATTCCAGCAGCACAGTGAGCATCAAACCTCTGTCTGGGCATACCCCTTGCACTTCAGACGGAGAACCAAGGAATTCGGAAATTAAGGACTAGTAACAACTTGGGCCGCATCCCATTCCATTATTTGTTTGCCCACCATGTCATTTCATACAGGACCCAGCCATGTGCAAATCAGCCTTGGTCTTGCTCCAATAGAAGCAGTCCAGCCCAAACTGTAAGGCCAGCTTCTCTCTGAACCAGACACAGGGAACCCCAGACTAGTTTCGGCTTATTTGGCCCTCATCAGGAGGGCGTACCTTGGTGCTAGTAGCACATAGAGCATGAGCCCACGTCTAAGCACACCCATTCCACTAAGGTATGGGGTTGCTTTTGTTCTCTTCTGGAGGGGCCTACACCTGGCAGTTCAGAAAAACCTTTCCCATGAGGAGCAGGGTCAGTACAGATCTGGAAGGGAAACCTCTGTCTAGAATGGCATGACGGGCGAAGAAAGATGGCTTGGATCGCGGCCCATGCAAGCGCCAGTGGCACAGATTAATTCATGCATTCCATCATCACCTTGTTGTGGCTTTCACTATTTTGTCACGCACTGTTGCTAATTTTCTCATTGCTAAGAATCATCTGGTTGAGCACATCATGCTTCACCCTGTTTGGCATGAAAGCCCTCCTCAGCCCTCATCTGTGACAAATAGACTTTTCTGGATTTTGATTCCATATGATTATTGGTTTCTTATACCTCGAACCCCTACATTATTTACTGAACACAGCTGTGTGATACCTCTAAAATAGCACGAACAATAAACAGACAAAGCTTGAGGAAACCTGCATGAGCAAGAAACAGAGCAAGATGAATAAATGAATTATAAAGCTATATGAGATTATATTAAACATCTGTGTTACTCAATGTACCCAGAGCCTTCTGATCTTACCCGGTGGCAGTTAATTTTTGAAAAACTGGCCCAAGAATAAGATCAAGGCGATCTCTGGAGAGACAGATACTTTGATAAACAGTAATGGGACCAGCTTTTTTGCTAGAAGTGTGCAATGGTGTGGTCATGCACTAGTCCCGCGTGGTGAACAATCCATTTCACACAGTGAAAACAAAAACAATCGACAGCGAATGGGGACACAACTTTACAGGTACTTCTTCAGTTATATTGGGAACTGCCTGAAACTGGTTCCCGCAAGGCTTGGGGTGTTTGTGCTCAGAAATTCTCTTCACAGCTCAATCCCACAAAACCATTCTTCTGGCTGAAGTCCAACATTCCTATAGATTTATAAATCATTCAATTCGAATATTCTCATCATTTCATTTAGCCGTGGGGCTTGGCATATAAATGAGAAGGAGTAATACCTGGGCAAATGTCACTGCTTTTATGAGTTGAATCACTGGGTGAGGAAAGCTCAGGTTTCTGCATTCGCCCACAACAACAATCTCAAAATGAAAAATTCCAGAGTGTTCCACTAGATTCGAACAGACCATGCACAAAGGGGGTTGAGTGGTATTTCTGGAGGGGTGGAGGTGTGGGGGGCATAAAGGGTTAGACGAAGCAGTATACCTGCTGGTTGCAAACATGGATGCAAAAGCCATGAACTGAAAGAATGCATGTGTGATGGGGGCTGTTTCTCAATGTCTCTAGACTGTTTTGCTGCAGCTGGCCGGAAAGGAGGCCCTGCAATATTACAATGGCTTTTAGTTGGGTACATCTGTAAGAGTCTTTAGAAAAGTACCCGGCTGTCTGTGATTATTGTCCACATTCTGGTTTTATTTTTTTTATTTTTTACTTTTATTTTTTAAATTTGTTTTTATATACAGAATACAATCACAAATACTGTTGCAGGGTTAGCCACGAATGGCAGTAGGCGTTCATACAATGAAGCATATTTAGCTACCATCTACTGCTTGTATTTTGACAGTGAAAGAGATGTAAGGAGGAAAGGACAGGAAGATTAGATGTGAAACAAAAGAGGGATAGGATAGGCATGTAGAGAGGTACAGTCATTTGGCATTACATAGGCAACAGCTGTACAAACTGAATTACATCTTTCAGACATTCAGGGTTCTTGAGTCCGCCTGCGAGCCCACCCGGGCTATGTACTGCTCCGGAGTGGACAGCATTGCACTACTACAAGCGCTGGGACGCTTTCGGGCAGCCATGCGCTCTACAAATCAAATTTCATTTCATTCATTTCACATTACTCACCCTGGAAAACGTCTTCGAGGGGGTTATGGGAAGCTCTGGGTACGTACCTAGACTCTTATGAACCTCCATAAACAGTTGGCCTGCACATTTAGTGTACCGACCCTTGAACCAAAAATGTACATTCTAGTTTTCTAATAAGAACAGTGCTTATGTGCACGTGCACACGCACTATCCACCTCAACAAGAAAGAAAGATGACAAATGCTAGGGTGACCAGATCTTGAGAACCAAAAACCGGGACACTGGGGAAAAATAAAAGGAGGACTACAAATGTTCATCCACGAAATGGAGCAGAAAATGACAACTGTCACCAACATAGGGTCACAGAATATGCATTAAGAAAGTAAATAAAATGTAATTTCTACAACCAACATCATATCTATTAATGAATTTGCTTATTTACAACAGCTGCTAATTAGCACAGCTTTAGAACACCTCAAAAAGTGCCTCTCACTGTTTTCAGTCGACCCCCTCTGAAAACCGGGAGATAAGCCAAAATTGTCAAAATCTGCTGGGACAGCCGGTGAAAAACCAGGACTGTCAGGGCAAATCTGGGACGTCTGGTCACCCTACCAAATGCAGACAAACACAGCCTGCGAGGTTGCGTGCTCTCATTGAAGGCCCTCTCTCATTTGTGAAGTAGTTATTTCTGGTTCATGTCCCAAAACATCACTGAAACTAAACATGTCATACAGAGTGGGGGACTGGGGAGCTAAACGCAACCCTTGCAAAAAATATTTAAACCAGCCCTACTCCCTTCGTCTTCTGTACAATCTCTCTTTCTATCCATCCATCCATTTTCACTTCTTCTCTCCTATCTCACTTCTCACTCTCTGCCGCTTTCCCTCTACCTTCCTCCTCTTTGTGTTTCTCTCTAACTTTCAGTAGCGGCTGCTACCAGACCCAAGTGGTGAGGCGGGGGTAGAGGGTGGGGATGAAAAAAGCGACAAAAAACCAACTTACCTGTGAAGGCCGGCCACTACCTCGGCTCCGTTCTCGTCTTCCTTACTCCAGTCCTGCAGCAGGATGCAGGAAGCAGCAGGAAGCAACCTGCTCCCAGCAACCCGATAGCCAATCACAATGCTGCAATGCAGCATTGTGATTGGTCTGAGCGCTGTGGTTCAGCACTCAGACGGGGACTGGGGACCTGGGCATGGTCTCCACACAGGCTGTTTTGCAGCCTGGATGGAGAAGATGGGTAGTGCGCATGAATGTTTCAAGCCGGCCAAACAGTCATGTGCCCTTAGGAGTGGGCAAACCACTCCTGCCTTGACTTTCTGTCGTTAGCTGCAGCAGAAGGAAACATAATATGATAATAACACAAGTTATTATCATTTTATGTTTCCATTACTTCACTGCTGCAAATCCTTAGCGTAGGAGCTGTCACTGCTGCCCCAAAGCCTCCCCCCCACCCCGCCTGCTGCAGTTGACCTCAGGGAGCTGGGGACAGTGGCAGTGGCATGAGGCAGGGCCATGGGTCTTCAAAAGCCACCTCAAGGGCTCCAGCCTGGTGGAATCTAAGGCCGGTCTGGCACTGGTCGTACCATCACTGTAAATGGCGCCCCTCACTGCTGCCTCGAGGAGGCCTTTATTCTTGGGTGGAAGCCCCCCAGCACTTCTAGGCACTGTCAGTACTGGGTCTGTGAGTGCCTCTGTTGCTCTCTGGCCAGCATGTATGGCTGGCACTCCCATCCACCTGGAACTTCCATGACAGCAGCTTTGCTTTGCACTATAGGAAAGCACCTCTTCCTTGGGGCCTTCTCTGGAAGGGGCAGAGTTTCCACTTGTGCGCTTTGTGACTTTCACTTTTGTTCTCTGGCTGCTGCAATGTCAGGATTTACATTGCTCCAACAATACAGCTTGGAACTCTTTCTTTTAAAAAAAACACAACCTTTTATTGTTATATCCTCTTCAGAATACCTTTGAGGCGTGAGTTTGTGGCGAGAGTGCAGTTTTTTACTGCATGCGCTGTGAAAAGACCTTCACCTTCTAGAGATCTGGTAAAGATGTTTCCCAAGGAGCCCCACCACGGGAAAGTAGTTAACTTAGACTAGACTCTGGAGGCCAATGTTCCTTTCACCATTAGGGATGTGCAAAGCTCGCACTGTTTCCCGATATTCGGCCTGCTGTAGACATGGGAATGGGTTTCCCTCTTGTGTTGTGGGTGCCAGTAACTCAGGCGCATATTGTAGGCCAGTGCATACCGAATGTATGACGTTACAACGCATACATTCACAACTCATACCATTACAACAAAACTTTTACAAGGCAGGATCCATTACAATGCATGCCATTACAACGCATGCCATTACACCGCAGATGCTATTACAACGCATGCCATTACAATGTAAGTATGGGTACGTATTTTTTTTTAATTTTTATTAATGGGAATGTAATAGTAGGGTAAGTGTTGGATAGTGTAGGGGTTAAAATTACTATTCTAACTCCAGGGGGTGTAATAGTAGGGTAAGTGTTGGATAGTGTAGGGGTTAAAATTACTATTCTAACTCCAGGGGGTGTAATAGGGTAAGTGTCGGATAGTGTAGGGGTTAGAATGAAATTACTTACCCATACTTACGCTGTAATGGCATGCATTGTAATAGCATCTGCGTTGTAATGGCATGCGTTGTAATGGATCCTGAGTTGTAAAAGTTTCGTTGTAGTTGTAGTGCGTTGTGAAAGTTGCGTTGTAATGGCTGTTTCCCGCGCATACCTGACTCCACTTTTTCGTGTGAGTGCACAAAACTGGTAACTCACAACATTTTAAATACAACTGAATGCCTTGCTTCTCCTGTCCCTGTGAGTACCACAGCACAGTTCACACCTGCAATCAAAATCCTCCTAAACGTCGACTTATTCACACGACCCTCAACTTGTATGGAACTTGGTGCCCTATAGATGTACTTTGTACTATTTGTGAGAAAGATCTGACGTTCAAGACACAAACAAAAAACTTTGCACCCCGCCACTCACCATTTGGGTTTCGGTGAAACCTCCCTTGCCAGACCTTCACTGATCCATCGGTACAAAGAGCAAGCGGCACCTTAGGGTGAGAAACAAGCCCCGAGCACGTCTCTGGAGACTAAACCCTGGCCTTGCCTTGTGTTTTTGTCCCAGAGAGCTCTGGGGTGATTCACAGAGCATTGTTTTTGAAAGAACGACGAAGGGAGATGTGCTAACACACTATGAGAAAGCAAGAAGAGGGGGCCAAAAATTGTAGCAAGAAATGGAAACTTGTCCCAGCGGCTTCTGGGATTAATTACTGTAAAATTTATGGCAAACAGCAAATACAAAATGAACATGAGAGATGATGGGTAAATCTCTTTGTCATTCCCTCGGACAGCTGTGCTTACAGGGGTGCTTAAAAGTGAAACTCAGATCAGCACAAAAGCAACAACAGGGTAGTTATTCATTCCAATGCCTGGTGTCCTAAAACGTCAGAAAAGATGTGGTGAAACACTCGAAGTGAACCACACGTGCATTTAACAACAGCTCGATGCCGAACTGATGGCCCCATTGCCTGCCTTACCTACCTTTCTTCTCTGTTTGCACCTGCTCACTACTGCCCCTCCCCCCAACACTAAAATCTTTGGATTCGAATCACTGACATCATATTTAAAATAAAGTTGAATGTGTAACTCAGGGGAGAAAGATGGTCATTATAGTCAACTTTGTGATGTCTAAGCACAGTGTAGCCATTACCTCCATAGATCTACACTTAAAAACGTTTTGATTCTTAAGAACGTGTTCCAAAAAAGCACTTGCCGAGGCTAAGGCGTCTCATAAGACATTTTTACAAGTCTGTATGGTGAGTTGTACCTCGGAAAAAGCGAACACTGACTAATCGACTACGTTTTCGATGTATGTAGTGGTAAAGAGGTAAAAAAAAAAAAAGAAACGTACTGGCCCCCAGGCATGCTAGGAGTGGGGTCGAACACGCCTTTAGGAAAATCTGGGGGTGCAGGGAAACAGAGCAACACACCCATAACAACCATATTTCCAAGACCCAACATAAATGCATGCACACAGATCGCATTAACACACAGACCGACAGTCACACCACACCCTGTGCAGCAAGAAGCGTGTAGCTGGCCACTAAGTCATGAGTATCAGGGGGAAGGAGAGCAAGATACAGAAGGTGATGAGCATCGGTGGAGCACAGGCTGATGAGAACCACCAGAGCACAAATAATGCACTTCAGTGGAGTACTGGGTGTGCCTTTGAGGAGAACTGGGTGCTGCCAACACATGTTCTGCACAGGGGAACTCTGAGTGTTGTGCATGAGGTGAGCACCAGGCGTTGTGCAACAAGGGAGCGCTTAGTAGTACATATGCATTGTGTATTTAGGGGGCTGTGCAGCAAGCTGCATATAGTGATGAGAAGGGGACAGCCATGCTGATGTACAATGTGGGCACATATCAGAGTGCATAGGCAAGCTCGGGTGGTATTAAAATTACTCAAGTTATCAGAGTCTCAGGGTTATCAGGATCTCAAGTTATCCGTATCAAGTATCCGTATCGGGGCTCAGGGTGATGTCCGCAAAGAAGGAGATGGTCGACCAGATATATTATGCAGCAATTCTTTGTGAAACTGTGAAGATAACGTTTCTCACTGCCCGGGCAGCTATAGACAACCATCTTGCTTCTGTTAGTGGAATCTCTGGCCTCCAGGAAGGTGATGTCAGAAAACCAGAATCCTCTACATGTGCCCTGTTCATCACAAAGTGGATGGCATCCGTAACAATGTTCCCTTAGGATTGGCTGGAGAGGGCTTTCCTTAATGCTCCAACAGGCACAGGAGGCCTGTGCCTGCTCTCCACCCAGCTCTCCGAGACAGCTAGGTAGAGAGGTTTACACTGAGTATGGCAGGCTGGCCGTTGCAAGACGGCCGGCCAAAGTGACTTATGCCATGTAAACTGGTGGCGTAAGCATCACTTTCCTGCTGCCAGTCAGTAGCAGCCTCACCCCCAAACATTGCTCGGGCTGGGAGCAGTAAAAAATAAAATGTAATTAATTTTATTTTTCACTTTTGCTGCACTGGCAGCGGGGGGGGGGGGGGGGGTCGGGGGGGTGCGCTCCTCTGTCCTAATAGGGGGTCCGCTGCTGAAAGTGGCCCATATTAGTGAAGTATTTGGTTAAACAGTGGTAATATATGAGAAATGTACATTAAAACCAGGCCCACCTGGCCATCAAACCGGCCCAAAACGGCTGAAAAACCTGCCAACACACTGATTTATCAGGCCAGTCCATCAGGCACTGCCTGTTTGCCCCATATGCCAGTCTGACCCTGTGCGCTGCACCTGAAGGATAGACATGAGTTTTTCAACTTGACTTAAACCTAACATTCACACTTTCAATCATACCTCACACCCTTAGAATATCAATTATAAGTGTATAAATCTTCCCCAATTATTACTCTGTACCTAACAAGAATAATATTAATGTTTGTTTTACACCATTCTGGCTCAATACAGTTCACTGTATTAAACTTTTACCGAGTTGAATACAATCTTATTTTTCTTTATCTTTGCAATATATTTATATAATCTGATACTCTGTGTGGTTATTAAATCAGTGGCTTGAAATATAAATCATCCTCGACACGTTTCAGCGGAACCGCGAACTCGAGTGGAAAAAACAGATTACGATGAATATTACTGAACAAATTGTATGTTTTTAATGAACTTTCAAAAAAAATATGGATTGTTATTAAAAAATCTTTCACTTCAGCCCATATTTCTTCTCTTGAGCCCTACATAGTATACAGGAAGCTAGTCTGTGAATTTGCCCGTTGATAGGGTTGTTATACAATACTGTTCTTATCCCTGCCCTTGGAGTGTTCATATTATGCAGGGGGTCCCCTGTCTTACACTATTTATCCCTTATTCACTCAAACATTACCTCTAGAATAACCAAATATCAGTATGTCAAATGTTTCAGTGCTCCAGTGCAAGTCTTCGGCCCATTAAATGTGGCCGTGTTCTTGAGCCAAGGATTGCTTGGTGGTGATTTGCAGCAGGTGGAGATTTACGCTGATTAAATGAGGAGGGAATGGGGTTAGCACATCCCGTCATGCACTGTGATGGACAACATGTGCTTGTTTAGAACCCTTATGTCAGAAATGAGATTCAGGTGCTCGTTTCACAAATTTATGGGTAAAAGTTTATGTTTATTTGAATAGCTCAGACCGCAGACGTTAATTGCTTCTTGGCACTAGAACAGAGAAGACATGCTGGTTGAAGTGGTGCAAGGCTGAGGATCTTGGTTATGCTGATCCGGCTTGCAGTAGATTGCCTCAACCACTTTGAACGTGGGATCCTCACTAATGAACACATTATGTTGGTAATTTTCCTGCAGTGAAATCTCTATAATTTTTGTTTCTATTAACACACAGCTTTACTTACCCGTGTTTCCTTAATTAATAATTTCCTAATCATTATCCTTGCGCACCCTGGCATCCTAGTTTTTTCCAATTGCTTGCGCCCATTCCACTGAAAGTTTCTGCTTCGCGGGCAAGCATTGGTGGCAAGGGCGCTCCCAGAGGTAATGGAGGTGGGCCATACTGCGATGGATGTAGGTCTCGCCCTGGCATAAAGCCATGCTCTGCTTTTAAGGCGTGCCTTCGTGTTGCTATGTGCCTGCCTTTTAGATCTGCATTTAGAGATGCTGTGGCTATATCCTTCTTCAGGCCATATCTCTGCAGACTGGTTCTTTAAGCCTTACTAGTGGAGATGAGGGTGCGCACTGGCTATAAGTTAGTTGTTCCTGGATGAAAGTACCTTTTGCCCTTTAGCAATAGAAATTGGTGGCAAACTCTTTTCTGAGCATGTGGGATTTTCAGTAGTAATAATAAAAGCAGCTTGCTTAGGTGGATTTTGACACATGTAGGAAGCTAAACCCACTAACACTAAAGGCATAAACTGGCATATCATGTTAGAAAAGTGTACTCTAGTTTAGAAATTTCCAGTAGCTACTTTAATTAAAAATAGTCTGCCTCCTTAGAATGTTTTAACTATTTTATTTTAGAGGCTTGGTTGCAATTGTACAATATTTGCATTTTTTAAACCAGTCATGAATGATATTCTCCATCCCTCCTTGGCTCACCCAAACCGCATTTTACACTCTGATCTCCCAAACAACCCTTCCTAAATTCTTCCTTCATGTATCCCTCCTTTGACTCATTTTATACCTCATTTACCTACTATGCTCTCCTGAATCCCTTTCTAGAGACTCTTCCCTCCTCCATCTCTCCTTTGACTCATCCCAAACCTAATCTTACTACTATGATCTCTCAAATAACACTTTCTCGACTCTTCCCTCTTCTATCCTCCATTACCCTATTCAATCCAAATAACAGACTGACATGTCCAGTGCTCAAATTAACTCATTTTTCCCAATGCTAATCCACTGCTAATTCTTTTGGGTTCCAGAGTAGCGTACAACTCGCCAAAAGGCGATTTGACGCCTCATCTGGAGTATACGCTATATAAATACAATTACAATTGCAGTATTTTAACTAATGACAATTGTCAATTTGAGCATAAGAAATAATTGCTTGTTGAACAAAAGTTTTCTATAGACGTCAGCAAAGAAAAGTAGTTTATTGGTCTATACTTGCTAAGCATATGGGGCAATCAGTTCTAGTCTTTAGTTAAGTTCATTGGCTTCTAGCTTGGAAACACTGAGCAGCTGCTTCACAAAAGACTTGAAATCTGGCACAGTCCAAACAGGTACACTTGAGAGGCGATGTGATATGCATGCTCTCGCTTGCAGCAGACTGGCAGTGGCTATGTCATATATAAAGCCTGCCACATCAAAGGCTTCCAGAACTTGGCCTTTCATTTTTATTCTGTTTTTTTTTCTGAGACTTCCTTTCTGCCCTGTGGCAATAACTTGACTAATGCAATACAGTAGAGAAGCAAATCCCCGCCGTTGCCAAGTGATTCAGACGTGTGAGAGGTAAGGCAGGCCCAACCTAGGACCTAACCACTTCTAACATTTATTTTTTCAGAAAAGGCAGAGCCTGAAAATAAAATCTGCCCAGACAGAATCATCTCAGTATGACTCCTTAATTTGTACGTATAAAAAGGTTGAATATATCAGTCTCCTCTTTCAAGTGATTCGAACAGTCACTTGGAGGTAAATTAGAAATCATATGTAGTCTCAAAGAGTTAGTGACAGAGAACACAGTATACTAGTTGTCCAGCAAAAGTAGAAACACAAAAATATGCAATCAAACACTTGCCCTCAAAAATACCAGGATAGGAAATAAAATAATAGAAATTTAACTCAAACATACAATAAGTGGGTAACAATTTGCAATTGTTAACAATGTTTTAGGAAGTACTTATTATTTTATAATAGTTGGTGTTATTGGAGTTTGCATATTTTACTCTACATTATTGTAGTCTTTAACTCCCAGGTGTATGTTTTCATACAGATGTGCCTCTAGGATCGTTTTCTTAGATATGGCTTGACAGCGCAGATGCCTGCAATCTTATTCGTTTCAATTATTTAAAACATACACCTAGTGGCCTTTAGCTCCACCAGGCGAAACATTTCTCTATCACTTCATTGTATTGGCTTTTGGTGTATTATTCTTCCTTCTAGGGAGTACTTCCATTGGCATGCGTGGGGGACTATTTTACATCTAAAAACGACATTCAATCAAAACACTGTTTATCATAGTCAATTCTTTATCCCTTGTATGTATTCCATACAGAAAACAAAATTTTCTGATACTTTTTGCCCAAAGTACTGACAAAGGCAATTGGTATTGCTTTAATGTGCTAAACAGCATTTGGGCTTGAATCACATGCAAACAACATATGTACATGCCTAGATTGGCATGTATTAGTCTGAATTGTTGAACGTCAATGCTTGTCTCAACATGTCATCTTATTAGTCTTTTATGCATGTCAAATTTTTATAAGTATTGAAACTCATACATTGTTAAATCTGGTCCACTTTTCTGTACCCAGAAAGTCACTTCAACATGCAAATGCTCTTCTCAGCTTCCCCTGTGAATTTTGCTCAACAAACATGGTAGCATCTTTGGCCCATAGATTTCATGGTATGATAAAAGGAGGTTGGACCATCACAACCTAGTCTTCAGTACTACCATCACTGCAAATAAACTCCCTTCTGCAATGATTCTAACACACATTCACCATTATTACCATAATGTAGAACTAGAAGATAGAATGTATTTCTATACTTTCATTTCATGTGGCTTAACATTTCAAGTGGTTTCATGGAAAAACATGAAAAATTGTATGTTTGAGTGTTAGACCTTGCACTTACCAGGAGTAAAACATGTTATCTGAACAAATTCTGGCTATTTGGAAAAATGAAAGATTTATCATTGCACCTTCTTGATGAACGTGCTTTATTTGATACTGCTTTTCACATAGCAAACAAACATTTATTACGTTTAGCATAGCATTGTCTGATTGCAGCTTTATCAATATTCAACTAATAGTAGTGTGATATTTATCCGATTTGTTCAATCAAGATGTACGACTCTTCCTCATTCACCAAAGTGCGTTATAAAACAAAATACTTTATTTTTACTCGTGAGATCTGTATAAACACATCTTTACAACATATATTTATAAAACAGGCCTAGAAGTCAGGAAACAATTATATTCATGCATGTGTACGCTTTTTAGATTGTGGTGGATCTTACATTTATCATCACTCCTAGCTGCTAGGATTAGTGAGTGACAAGTATACAAGACGTATTAAAGTGAGTTTAAATTTGGGGTTTGTCCTGTTAATCTTCAGTAGGCACTCTCAGGTCATGGAAAAGCACTAAAACGCAATCAATTTGAGTACATAAAAAACCTACATATTTTACAGTTACAAGTAGAGGCTAACCACGAAAACTATCTTCAGAGATAGTCCCAAATTAAACACGATCACAACTCTTTTTGATAGAAAGTACAAATCTGTTCTCTAGTTCTGAGACTTAGAATCTGTTACCATCTTCTTTGAATGGGCTCAAGTTATCCCTTGAGGTGATTCTCAATAGGATGCTGCTTATCATGTTCATTTGAAGACTTTCGAGGGAATATCATTTTCAAAATCTGCCTACCGACTACTATAACATAGCCGCAGTAAAAATCAAAAGTCACTGCTTTGATATCACTTGGAAAAGTAGTCACTTCCCTGCTCTGTATTTGACTCACTGGATTCTACAGAGACCACAGCAAAGTCGAGGAAGGATGGAGGTGATCTGTGTCTACAGTAACCTGAAATGAGAAGTGGAACGGTGGATGACGGTCTTCTATATCCCTCACCTCCCAAAGATCTACACAGACTTGAGAAAGGAACAGGATGGATATGGCTGATGCTCCTGTAACGTCAATGTAATGTAAAATGTAATGTAATGGTACTTGTATAGCGCACGAATCACAATGAGGCATTTCGGCGCTTGTACGAATACCGCTGAGGAATACTTCCTGGCCTTTTCCCTCTGAAGTGCCCACTCCTGGGCACCCTCAAGGTGAAGCCAGACATCCTAGAGTTGTTTGGGCCGTTGTGGAGATTAAGCAAGCTATTGCCCAGAGTTGCAGAGTGGGACCCATGATTAGAATAGGCACCGAGGCGAGAATTATCAGGTCCAGGGAAATTGAGCCCAAGAGCCGCCGAGGTGGGAATTGAACCCTGGTCCCGGGCCAGACCTCTGCATCAGGGTCTGCCGCTCTAACCATTGAGCCACACTTCTCCATCAACAGCAGTATAACCTGTCAGCCACATCTGGCAAGGACTCTCTCTCTTTGCTGCCAGAAGCTCTGATCCGGTTGCTGTCAGCCTGCTGTCTCCTCTCTGCTTTAACACTGGGAGTGGAAAACATGGCCCTGCACTGGGTGTGGGAGAGAAGGCTCAGAGGGTGGGGCAGGATGATGACAGGGCATCAGTTTTTGTATTAGAAGATGACAGTGAGCGGGTTAGTTAGGGACATGTGGCATGGTTTCAAGATGTCAGGTATTACTCTTAGAGGGCGATGGGGAATGGATTTTAGGACACCAGATTTTAATTTTTTGATATGGTAACAGATCACACATTAATTTTGGGATTAATACAGTACAGGGAATATTTTTGAGGAGGTCACTGAATGAGGTGAGGAAGGGCGGAAGGATGCTGAGTATTGCTTTTTTAACATTTGGAAGGCTGATGGAGGTAGAAAGGTGGAGAGAGTCTGAGATTAGTAGGAACGGAAGGAAGAAATGGCTTTTTGTCTGCGGCTCCCCATACCTTCTTTCCCTGGATGTCAGTTGCCAGGTTAAGGATTGGGAGCTGTCAGTAACAGGACATTTTCACTGTAGTTTTCAGATTCAACAATCCGATCTACACTTTCATTGTCTATAGTGTTGTTTGGTACTTCTCTGTGGAAAACAATGTCCTTATTGATAGCAACCTAGTTATATATCTGAATATTCCAGGTAAATAATGAACCTATTTATCAACTCCCTGGTGAGCCACCACGTGCACTAAGCATACATACTTTAATATTTAGTTATGAATTGTAGTAGCAGGCAATGAGGGCAGAGGAGGGAAGCCTACGTCACCAGAGATCTCTTTTCAACTATCAATTTATCCTGGGAACATTGTTCGAAGGTAAACTGAAAAAACTCAGAAATTCTGGGAAAACACATAGCTGTAAAGAAAAACTCTTGTTGCTTACTCCCTCTTGGAAAAGATACGTCAAACCTGATGTTTACATTAGTTTTTGGAGTGTCTGAGTAGCCAGGCCTCATAACATGATGGAAAGACTTAGGGGCATATTTACATGTTCTGGCGCATCTCTGCAAATCAGTAGGGATGCGCCAGAACAGATGCGTCATGCAATCCCCTCCTTGCACCACCACAGATGCGCCGGATTTACAGTGCGGCGCACCATGGTGCAAGGAAGGGAAGATGCGTGACGCATCTTGTGGCGTATGGGCGGCACATTGCTGGAGTTGCGTCGCAAGCGCGACGCAACTCCTGCAATGCACAGGGGCCACCCATACTCAGCGTGGTGCGTCACTCCTTACACCTGCTGCAAGCAGGCGTAAGTATTGGACGTAGCAGCATCGTAAAACTGACATAGTGAAATCTTGTAGATGTCACTGCGTCAGTTTTACGGGGCTTTCCTGCGAGGGAACGCCCACCCTGCGACAGAACGCCCACATGAAACCTGACACTGGTTTCATGTGGCGCAGGGTTTTACAACGTGACGCATGTGGATAGATGCGTCACGTTGTAAATAAGTCGCAACGTGGCACATTGTTTACGCCACCGCTGCGTCACAAAGTGATGCAACGGCGGCGTAAAAGTGACGTAAGGGGGTTGTAAATCTGCCCCATAGCTTCTACTTACCATTATTGTGAAAGTGAGATCATCAGATTATGCCTGTTGAGAATAGTTTGCAAGTGCAGTATGAAACTCACAAGATAATTTTCATCCTAGAGGAATCTGAGAAATATCGGTTCCCAAAGAAATATTTACTGACAGGAATTAAAAGTCTATTAAAAATCCTGAACCTCGCCTTCCAATATAGATCTAGATTTGTATTTGCAATCTCACTTTTTTTACACAAAAGTCATATCCCTGACTAAAAACGAACTATAAATGTTAAAACAAATTTGAAAGTCACATCATCAATTTTATTTTTTAAAAAGAGAGGCTTACTCATGGGTATCATTGATAACAGCATTTATTGTGATGGTATTAAAATGTTTAGATAAATTTACATAAACTGTAACCCTGTACAATATTTTTACATTCACACAATACACTACGATGTGCAAATCGTCCTTTTGATCTCAATAACAACATAGTAAGAACAACTGAATTAAAATCTTAGGTGTTCTGGACATAAATGTTCTCTCTGCCCAGCTTAACTCGAGCAGGGGGTTGCTGATGGGTGTCACTAGCACTTATTTTTACGGGCCAGCACTTATTCAGATCAGATGTTTACAGAGAGCTAGTAATGGAAAACACACAAATCCGAAAGACAGCTGATGTCCTTTTTCACTTTATACATTTCCATGGGTTGTCACCTTTTCTTCTTTCATCCTTTATTTCCTTGCCTTATGTGTTCAGAAGGCTGACATGTATGCCTGGGGAGAGTTAAGGGGGGTGGGTTTCCACTCACTTCCCCCTCCTTATTTCCTATGAGACCCCGTTGGGGGTGGTGTTCCTTCCTTCACTTAAGGTCGTGGGCGGGAATGCCGCGTTGGGGCTCTCTTCCCATGTTTGGGGTGCTATGTCTTGCCTTCACCACCACACAAGTTACATCGTAGGTGTATCTCTGACTTAAGGAACTGACTAGTTATTTGTTGTTCCTATTAGTTTGGATGGGTGGTGGTTGCCTTACTGCCCTGGAGAGGGGATGTTGGGTTGTTTTGTTTTGTTTGGGGGGATTTCTGGGTTCCGGCCGCTGCTTCCTCTCATTCCCCTTCTACTTGGTTACGACTCCACGGCTACTTGCCAATGTTCGCTCATCCCCTGGGGATGGTTGGCCTTTTGTTATTTTGCAATGGGGAATGATCATTGTGCTTATATATTCCTCACCTAGAATGTCAGGATCCTTCATACTATGATTAAGCGATGCAAGGTATATTTGATACGCAGGGGGTTCATATCGCCTTTCTGCAAGAAACCCACTCGAGTGCTACGGAGGGCGCGGCACTCTGTAAAAGGTGGCGAGGTCTGGGCGTGTATACCACCTACTCAACATTTGCACGGGGGACACTCATACGGGTATAACATGGGGCCCTGTTTTAACTTACCAATAGTGTGGTAGATACAGATGGTTGGCACTCAGGATTGAGAGGCCGCTTAGATGGCCGTGATACTTCCCTTGTTAACTAAGATGTACATTGTCCCTAGTGTTGGCACTATTGTTACCACAGGCACTTATAGTTGGAGGAGATTGGTTCAGAGGATTACTACTTGGCAGGGCAACTGAGGCCTGATGGTTGTATGGTGACATCATCATCCACTACAACGAGACTACTCTTTCCACTCAACCATGCACACACTTGATGTACGTCTAGATCATAATCCCCTGCTGATGACACTGCAGTGGGGGGGAGGGGGGGGGGGGGTGGGGTCGGATGCGCGCCTGTATTCCTAGCTGCAGACTAAAGACGGTGGGCTTGGAGGACCCCATGCTTTGGGATTTGTTCCAGGAGGGTATTCAGGACTCATTTGATGAGAATGCTGGTTCGGCCACCTCCCCTCTTGAGGAATGGGAGGTCTTTAAGGTGATCATTAGGGGAAGTGGCTTGTCCGAATCGGGGGGAATTTGGAAGTCACTACTACAAGATGTTGTCGTCCATGAACAGACACTTACGGACTTAGAGGGTCAGGGCCCTGGCCAACCGGAGCTGCAGCTGTACCTATTGGAGGCCAAGGAGCAGGTGGCTGAGCATGTGGAACGTCTCCACTGTTTTCACCCCAAGGCTTGTATGGTATGGGCACATAACTGAGGGGGACAAATCTGTTCCGCTGTTGGCCTGGGTGGCCAACCCTTCCAGTCGTGGATCACCTATCCTGGAATTGCTCGCTCTTGACAATACTCGCCTATATATGTAGGAAGACAAAAATAGCTCCTATGCAGACTTCTACTACTGTTTATATGCTGTTTATATGCTGCTCGCCCACCTCTACGGGATCACACTGTTGGTGAGTGGCTTGCTGCCCTGCTGGAGGGTGGATTGACCCTGGAGGATGTGGATGCAGTGGGAAGAAATATCACCGAAGGGGAGTTCTGGGCTGAGATCTGCTGCATGGCCTGCAGGAAGGTCCTGGGGACAGATGGCCTACCTATAGAGTTTTACGTCACATACCCTGACATTCTTGCCCCCGCCTCGCGGACTTACACAAAACTACACTTACTAACCGGATATTACCCCTACGTTATGCAAAGCCCTTATTGTCCCTCTTCTTAAACGGCGGAACCCCGCCACAGATGTGTCCACCTACCGACCCTTGTCCACGCTTAACATGGACTATAAAATCTGAGCAGTGTACTAGCACACCACCTGCTTCCCCACATAGTGAGATTGATCCACCCAGATTAATCAGGATTCATACCTGGCTGCTGCACAGCCTGCAATATTAGGAGGCTCTTGGCACTCCTCAGGGAGGACGCATGACTCCAGAGATGGGCAGGGTGCATGTTTGCTAACATAGAGAAGGCCTTCGATATCTTTGATTGGAGCCTTCTCCACACTGCCATGCTTCAACTGGAGCCTGGGCCCCAATTTGTGGCCTGGACATTTCTATTGTACACAAATCCCATAGCTAGGAAACATATTGGAGGCACAATTTCTAATCAATGTACAGTGGGCCGGGGGACTAGGCGGGTCTGCCCACTATCACCTACACTCTTTGCCCTTGTGGTCAGGCCGTTGGCGTGCAGGGTCATAGTGGCCTGTCCTTTTCAGGTGTTCACATCTGTGGGGTGGCCCACTGTATTACCCTCTACGAGGATGATATGGTGGTCTTC
Source organism: Lissotriton vulgaris (assembly GCF_964263255.1). Classification (NCBI taxonomy): domain Eukaryota; kingdom Metazoa; phylum Chordata; class Amphibia; order Caudata; family Salamandridae; genus Lissotriton; species Lissotriton vulgaris. The sequence goes on along the minus strand of NC_141689.1, from coordinate 1,934,886,063 downwards.
CTTCAAGATCCACTCATGGAATCAGCAAGAGCAGCTTGCTTCCTCTCACTTTTGGGGAGGCTCCAGTCTTGAGGTAAATTGGCTTAAAACCAATCTTTTACTGATGCGCAACGATAGAGAGGAACCGCCGGATTTCGAGGGCATGCACTGGGAAGCAACAATGGTGCAACATATAGGAGTACGGGTATATCAGTCTGCTCCTGACCTCTTGGAGGGCAATGTGGGTAAGGTGGTCGCCACTGTGCACCAAAGCGTGAGGTTCTGGAAGACCATACCCCTTTCTGTGGAGGCCCTATCACAGTGGCCAAGATAGTGGCACTCCCTCCTCTCCTGCATTTCTTTGCAGTGCTCCCTTTGGTGATACCATGAGCTATGTTTGGTAACCTTATTTGGAACAAAGGTCACCGATGCAGAGCCTTAGTTAAATTGCTGCTTGCAACGACTGACAGGGGGATGAATGCACCTAACATTTATCTCTACTACTTAGCAGCACAGTTACAACGGTGAGTGGGCTGGTACCCAGGGATGGGAGGCCCAGGTTTACTACGCTTATTGGAGCCTCCTATCTCGGAACAGCTTTGGACTCTGCTGCTCAACCCGAAACAGGTCACTCATGCTGGTCCTCACGACTTAACAGCTCTCTGATCTTGCTGGATGTGTGTCCTCGCTCGCTAGGGCACGCTTGCAGTCACTGTACTCCCCAAAACTACTGCTACAGGCATTGCTTACCCAGGTGCAGGTGATAGAAGAGGATCGCTTGTTGGAATGGGTATCAGCGGGGTGGCCAGAGTGGGCTTGTTGTATTCCGGTGGTGTGCTACTGCCGTTCGAGGTCCAATGCACAGGCTTTGATATACATGTGGGGCAATTTCTGTTATATGGTACCCTGACAGCGGCTAAACAAACAATCTGGGGTCGACGCAGTATGGAACCTACACCTTTTCCCAGCTGTTGTTTCCTCTGTGACATCAACACTCGCCACATGGTCTCGGGCCATTAGGTAGCTGTAAGGGACACTGCCTGCTACCCCCTTGCGGTACTGCAGGGTCGATGGGAGGAGGACCTGGGGACCCCTTTTCAGATGATGATTGGTCATCTATATGGTAAAAGGCGCCAAAGATTTCCCGCAATGCTCGTTTCAAATTAATCCATTTTTATATTTCCTGCAATGCTTGTTTCAAATTAATCTATTATTATATCCTTCACTGGGCGTACCTCACACCTTTGAAACTTAATGAGTATTCCCCCCCACGCCTCCCCCACCCCGACTGCTCGTGTTGCAATGTTACTCTGGGAGATATTCTCCCTATGCTATGGGGTTGCCCCTGCCTTTCCCATTATTGGTCCGAGGTGGTGTGCCTGTTGGCCGAGGCCACCGACTGTGTTCGGACTCCTTCCCAGGATTTTGCCTCCTGAGTATCTACCCTCGCCCGGCCAAATACAAAGTCACTAGCCGCTTTGTTCACCTGCTCAGGGAAAGACGCAGGGAGGACTGGTGGGCTGCCTGGACACTACTTTAAAGCGTGCATGTCTCTTTGGCCGACTGTCTTGTGAGAGCCTACATGTGCATTTTAAACCCCTCAACCCAGGGTTGAGAGCAAGCACAGGCCACCAGTGCACTGGGGAGCATCGAGAGAGGCTGCTTCTTCCAATCCTGGTGCTTCTCTCATGCTGGTTAACAGCATGAGGGCAGCGCCAGGACTGGTCAAGGGAGTTGGCTGGGCCCCATGCTGGAGTCTCAACAAGAGAAGAGAACTGGAGCGAGGAGGGCGTGTCATCTGCTGCATTGAGGTAAGTGGCTTTTAATTTTATTATATACCACGCCTGATTGCACCCACCCACCACCCATTTGCCTACCCCACCACCACTCTAGGGGTTGCCAGCAACCAGGGCCGGACCGGGAACTGAAACCGGCCCTGGAAAACTGCTTGGCTGTCCCCCCCGGAAGCAGAGGTGCGTTCGGCCGAGCTATTTCAAAGGGCCGGTCTCGGACGATTTTGTTACTGGGGGCCATATTGCTGGCCCCCAGTAATAAAAACGGCCCCCAGGGGCCCAAACCGGCCCCCACCCTGGCAGTCCACCGGGGAAACGCCCGGTGCCCGTTACGGCCAGTCCGGCCCTGCCAGCAATCACTGTGTAGAACCTGCCAAGATCCTCTTGTGCAACATCATATGCAAATACATAAATTGCGGCTCAGGGGGCCTTCTCCCAGTGTACAAGCGAATGCGCTCCTTTTCCTACAATACGCAGATTACATCATCCCCGTGTCCACTGTGCAATTGGCCTACATGGTTCTTTAAATGCTTTGAACTGCAACAATAAGGCCCACAAACTTGTACTTGACCGGTAAAAATCTGCTGTCCTCGTCCTTGGCTGAAGGACCTCCAGCAAGAGAAGGTGGATGGTGGGCGATCTGAATATAGAAAGGGCTACTAAAATGAAAGCTAAGGTCAACCTTGTATGTCCTGACTCGTTCATAGCACAACCTAGAAGTTCTGAATCACTGACGTAACATAAGCCCCCGAGGTGCAGGGGGGTCGAGCTCCAGGAGACCCCCTCAGCAAAAGTGCCAGGTGGTGGCCCATAGAGGGGGGCCCTCTACGTGTACTTTGCGGGGGGAAGGGAGGGCGCTAACGTTTTGTTGCACCAGTGCTCTGATTATTTTACAATGCCCGAAAGTACTATCACCACCAGGGACTGGGAGTTTGAGCACTCTTTTATGCGGGCGACAGTGTGCGTGTAAAGCGCATTTCGCTGCACGTGCAAGGCCCATCCGTCTTTCTGCTGCAGGGAGAGGGGCAGACATCGCCTCTAGCCGCTACAGAGTGTGGCATCATTCAGCTTCTCTTCGGCGACTCCCACACCTGCTGCTCCGGTGAACTGACACATCCGATGAGTCGAGGATTCCCAGACCTTCTTTCACCTCTGTCTCGGGTCACTTGTGACAGACAGCTCGTCTGTGCATGAGCGTGCAGACCTGCGCGTGACTCGTGTGCTCGTCACTCCCTCTTCAAGTGCGTCGAAGTGACCTCGGTGTCTAACTCTCGCGATCAAAGCCCTTTCACAACAAGGCCTTTAGCATCTCCCAAGCGCTGGGTTGCCACCTGGAATTTTTTTTCAAGAATAGTATTTTAATTTTCCAGCAGGTAAAAAAAAAAGTAGGGCAATCACCAAAAGCTGGCATTTTTCCACCTATCAGTGCATATTTTAAACAGTAAATACAAGAAGAAAACACTTAAAATGTGTTCTAGAGATGCCTAAATGATCACTAACTGACAATTAAATAAAATAAATACGAAAGGTCGAAAAAAATGAATAATGGCAATTTTCTATAACCTATTTAAGTATCATGTTCAAACTATTGGAAAATCTTAAAATGTGAGCAAACAGTTGGTATTTTTATCTGGTAAAGCTGGCAGCATATGCAGCATGAGGTATGATTTTACTATAAAACGTATCACAACATAATTACTATTTGCTTCATATATTTTGCTCTGCAATTCTAACAGGACGGAAGTAGTGGTAGTCTGTGTAAAGTGCAGACTTGCCAACTTCCCACATTTTTTTTACTGTTTTATGAGGAGGTAGGGCTTCATGCTAAGAACCTCCTGAGGGGCACTTATTCCCCCTTCCCACATCAACCCCCTTCCAAAATAAATATAAGCTACTGAGGCTTCCACCAATGCCCTTGGGTGTTTTCATATCTCTTATTGACATCTGCTAGTCAGAGCCACCAAAGAAAAGAAGGATTCAAACCCAATCAGAGCAGGGGTTTCCAGCTTGCCTTCCCTGCCACCGGGCTTCTCACTGGGTGAACATGTGAAGGGAGCAGATATCATGTAACTTGGCTGATCTGAAATTAGCAGTATCTGTACTATTACGAACTATGGGGCTTATTTACAAGCCCCTTGCGCCGCCGGTGCGTCACTTTTAAAATGGGAAAAAGTGAGGTACCGGTGGCGCAAGGGGCTTGTAAATAAGCCCCTCAGAGTTATTTACTAAGGGTTGCATGGGTGCTGATTTGTGGCGCTGTGCAATTTTCTGCTACGCCTAAGTAGATCGTCTGTGTGAAACCTTTGTAAACCCCTCAGAGGGGATAAAGAACACAATTTGTGAATGATCTAGTTATGTTTTTTTAAAAATATTTCTTTATAGTGCTGTGATTGTGTTCATCCATCAAGCGCACTCTTAGATTCTACAAAAGTCTACATCAGTCGAAGCCACAAAAGTGACATGCGGCCAAGTGTTGGAAGTTGGGTCTCTGGTTGGCAGAGGTGTGCACCCTGTCTAAGTAGGAACCACAATCCTAGTCAGGGTAAGTCACAACACACTCTAAATACCCCGTGCTCATCCTCTGGTAGCTTGGCACAGAGCAACCAGGTTTATCTAAGGAGGCAATGTGTAAAGTATGTGTGCAACTCTTCACACAGTAATACAGTGAAAACCCAACAAAAAGACCCCACACCAGGTTAGAAAAATAAAGAATCATTTTATAAATAAAACAAGCAGAAAATGACAAAATCCAATGAGTAGAAGTCGAGATAGGAATTTTTAAAGGATGAATGTATAATAGCGCTTTAAAGCAACAAGCACTTAAATGGGTTATCTGGTTGCGCTAGACCGTGGCAAAATCAAAAGTTCAGGCCGACCGCGATGGAGCGTGGGCCAGATACAGGAACCCTCTTAAACCCACCGAATCAAAAGTACAGTGATCAGGGATGCGTAGTTGTCAACGAGGATGCGAGGTGCAGCCGAGGTGATGGGTTTATGTCTAGACACACAGTGGACGAGATGACTTGATTTTCTCCACACAACAGCGACGATGTATTGGTTCTGAGTGCAAAGTAGATTTGATGCGCAGCGCCTGCTCCCGCAGTAGGCAACACATTGATTCAGAAGGTGATGCATTGGTTCCGAAGACGATGCGCTGGGTTCGCTCCACGCAATGACAAAGATGTGCTGGTTTCAACTCACACCAAGGCGAGGGTGTGCTGGTTCTGACTCATGCAAAGGCAAAGGTGCCCCTAATCTGATGAGGGTGCATGGGTTCTCGATGTTGAAGTACCTTAGGCCTCACTTCCAATGGTCCAGCACAGGTGGGCTCCACTTGGCAGGGCAGACTCAAGGTTTGTAGAGTACCGATGCAGATGGAGGTAGTTGAAGTCTTCAATATCCTGAGACTTGTAACTGGAGGCAAGCCACTCTGGTTTCATGGATGGAGGTCCAGTTCTTCTCACCCAAAAAGGAGAACAGCAGGCAGCAGGGCAACTCAGAAAGGCAAGAGCACAGCAAGGCGAAAGTCCAGCAAAGCAGAAGTCAAGCAGAGTGGCAGTCCTTTCAGCAGCACAGCAGCTCTTCTTCCTGGTAGAGTAGTCACAAGTCCAGAGGTGTATTGAAGTTATGGTTTCAGAGGTCCAGTACTTATACCCAGTTATACCTTTTTTTTTTTTTTAAACTTTATTGACAGGAAGGAATACTGTTCACATAGTAACATACATTCAAGTGGTCATGGTTACATTTCGTACAGTTATCTCTTCATAGGTAGCAGTATTCATGTTAGGAGCTCAGATCGTGATGTATTAGACCTTTGAGGACTCTTAGATACATTTTCGTACGTTCTAGTCGTATGTACTATGTTGTAATATTGTTCCCCCTTCGTGCTTTATTCAACAGTAATATTGCTTTTATATTATAGAATAAACAAACAACCCACCCCTCAAACCGGTGTCATCATTGCCAATGTGTTCCCACCCACCTCTTCAATCAGCCATTTCCATAGTGTTCTCACCGTTACATAGCCAGGTTAGCGCAAAAGCCATTGTGTGTTCGTTTCGCCAGGGTTAACACCCCCCTTCCACTCTTTCATTCCTCTTCCCCATCCGAGTCTAGGTCTTCCCCTTCCCTAAGTGCTTGGGAGATCGTGCGCATTATCTGCCTCCAGAATTCTTGTATTTGTGGACATTCCCATAGTGTATGAAATAATGTCCCCTCCTCCCCGCAGCCTCTCAAGCAAAAGGGATGTGGTGCTCTCTGTATTCTATGAAGTAGCGTTCTGGTGTAGTAGATACGGTGTAAAATTTTTAGTTGCACCAGTCTGAATTTACTCGAGATTCCAACCTCTCTTGGGGAGGCCAGCGCCTCATTCCACTCAGTTTCATCCGCCTCGCCTATTTCTCCCTCCCACCTTTCTTTAAGTTTCAGTGTGGGGTCCTTCAAATTATTGATCAGTTTTTTATATGTGAGTGAGGTCGCGCTTTGGATCATGAATTCTGTTAGTAGCCTATCTTCTAACGGAGAGGAGTCCGGCAGAGTAGTATCCGCAGGAATCGCTCGAAGTAGTGCGTGTCTAATTTGTACATAGCGGAATGTTTCCATGGGCCCGAGGTTATATTGCTGCTGTAGGCGTGGAAACGGTATTACCGTGCCATTGTCCCAGAGGTCCCCGACTGTAGAAATGCCTATGGAGTCCCACCGTTCAAAACCTTTACAGCCCCTGAGATTTCCCAATGATTTTGTGTCCCATAATGGTGTCATTTTGGTGATTCTTCCTGCCCATCCCAGGCGAGCCTGCGCCATGTGCCATAGGGTCGCCGTGTGTCTGGTCGGACCGATTAGAGTTTTAAGTTGCGGTTTATTGTATAGCACTGACAGCATGCAGTCCGTTCCAAGCTGCGACCAGTCCGCCCGATAGGCAGGGTCTTCTCTCGGGGTGTGTATCCAATAATTTATTACTTTAAGCTGGGCCGCCCAGTAATACAGCTGAATATTAGGGAGTGCTATTCCCCCCCATACCAGCTTTTAACCAATTTGTCGTACGCTATACGTGTCGGGCCAGTATTCCAGAGCAGGGTAGAGACCAGCGCCACAATCTGCTGGAAGTATCGCGGTGGCACCAGATGTGGGGTGTTTTCTAAGACATAGAGGAGCCTTGGGAGTGCCATCATTTTGTATAATGCCGCCCTTCCTAGTAGAGTCAGGGGCAGGGTCGCCCAGTGTTTAACGTCCGCCCGTAGGCGATCTATAGGTGGCTTTAAGTTACTGGCAAAGAAGTCAGTTTCCCCGCTCGTGATGACAATTCCCAGGTATTTAAAGGAGGTTGTTGACGTAGTCAGGGGACAGTCATCCCGCAACCTCGGTGCCGGGCCTTTCAGCGTGTACACAACAGATTTTGACCAATTCAGGGTGTAGCCCGACGAGCGTCCGTGCGTGTTACAGAGTTCTAGCAGGGCTGGGATGCCGGCGTCAGGTGCCATCATGTAGATGAGCATGTCGTCGGCGTATAGAGAGATTTTGTCCTCCCATCCCTCATCCCATTTAATGCCCGCAAATAAGGGTGTAGCCCTGATTTGAACTGCCAGGGGCTCTAGCACCAGCGCAAAGAGCAAAGGCGACAGGGGGCAACCCTGTCTAGTTCCCCTGCCTAACTGGAACCTCTGCGATATGTGGCCATTAGCCACCACTTGTGCGACTGGCTTCGTATAGAGCAGTCGTATCCAGGCTATATATTTCGGTCCAAATCCCATATGCTCAAGGACCATGAAGAGATATTCCCATTCGACGAGGTCAAACGCCATTTTAGCGTTGAGGGAGAGAATCACAGCCCTCTCCGAGAGGAGGTGTGCACGGGCCATCACTCCATGAACTCTCCGGAGATTCAGCGCCGTGCTTCTGTGTGGCATAAAGCCTGACTGGTCAGGGTGGATCAGGGTACTGAGGTGCGGCAGCAAACGGGTGGCCAGAAGCTTAGCCAATATCTTGGCCTCAATATTAAGTAATGATATCGGTCGATATGAGGCACATTCAGTCGGGGGTTTCCCCGGCTTAGGTATTGCCACAATCGTGGCCGTGCGTTGGATGTATGACATTACAACTCATGCTTTTACCATGCATGCTGTTACAACTCAGGTTTTACTACGCATACCATTACAACGCATAGCGCTTTGGGGTGCTGGATAGTGAATAGTTTAATTTACTATTCCAACTCCAGTCCCTGTGGACACTAGGGAAGGTGTTGGATAGTAAATTAAATCTATTCCTTATCCTGGAGCGCCCCCCAGCGCAATGCGTTGTAATGGTTTTCGTTGTAAAACCTGCGTTGTAATAGCACTGCGTGGTAAAAGTTGCGTTGTAAAGAATGTTTCCCCCGTGCGTTGGTCTATCGGCAGTTCTGCCTTGTCCCTGCTTTCTAAATACATGGCCAGCAGCGGGGTACTGAGCTCCGGAGCCATGGACTTGTTCCATTCCACGGGTATCCCATTCGGACCCAGTGCCTTACCAGACTGTAATGCCTGAATTGCCAGTTGAATTTCCTCTTCCGTTGGGTCTACTTCCAGGGCTAGCATATCTTCCTGTGTAATGCTGGGAACGGCAATGTCCGCCAGTGTTGCTGCTGCCGTTTGCTTTGTGACTATGCGGTCTGGGGTATATATTGTTTGAAAATGCTGAGCCAAGGCGCAAACTATTTCCTCTGGGTGTGTTAGTGTCTGTCCTCCCTCCGTGTGTAGTCTTTGAATGCCTTTCGCTCCATTCTCCCTCTTATCCAACCATGCCAGCATTTTACCCGCTTTGTCACCCACGTCATATATTCTATGTTTAGTGTTCGCGATGTAACCCTTCTCTGTCGTCTTAAGATGGGCCTGGTACTGCTGTTGCCGAATCATGAGTGCGTGTGTCGTGGCCGGGGAGGGGTTCTCCATGTGTGCAGTGTTGGCTGTATTGAGTGCTAGTTCCAGTTCCGCGAGCTCCTTCCGGGAGCCTCGTTTGTGTCCTGTTATGGCTGCTATGGCCGCCCCCCGGAGGACTGTTTTGTATGCCTCCCACAGGATTGATGGTGATGTCACCGTCCCCGTATTTTCAGCAAAATATTGCATTGTCGCTAGTTTAAGTTTCTTCCGAATCTTCGGGACTTTTAAGAAATTTGGGTAAATTGGGTAGAGCCTAGCACATTTTCTTTCCCTGGTGGTAAGCGACAGCGCAATCGGGGAGTGGTCAGAGATGCCCCTGGGTAGAATGTCCACTTTGTCCACCATTCCCAATCCCAACCCCAGGGCTAGAAAGTAATCTATACGGGATAGGCTATTATGTACGGCTGAGTAATAGGTGTACTGAGTGTCTTCGGCATGTAGATGCCGCCAGATGTCTATGATGCCCAGGGCCTCTACAAAATCCGAGAGTGAAGCCGTTCCTCGTGAGCGGGCCCTAGTGGGTAGGGTGTCCTTTAGTGGATCCATAATGGCATTGACGTCTCCCCCAATAATCGTGTCCCCTTCAGGAAGGTTTAGGAGGAAGTTGCCTAGTGCAGGCAGGGCCACGGAGTGCAGTGCCGGGGGGATATATACCGATACTATATTAAGAGGTCTGCCTTCCCACTTGCCATGTAGTGCAGCAAAGCGACCCTGATCATCCGCCACGCGATGTGTTATGATAAAGGGTGCTGACTTCTTTACCAGTATTCCCGTCCCCCTGGAGCCGGTAGTGAATTCAGCATGTATCGCCATTGAATAGCCGTGCCTATCAAGTGCTTTGCAAGTGGATCCCGCAAGGTGGGTTTCCTGTAGAAGGACCAAGTCCGGGCTTTGCCTCTTTATGACCTGCAGTACCAAGCCTCTTTTTATTTTGTCTCCTAAGCCCCTGACATTCCATGTTAGCATGCGCAATGGGGGCACCCCCATAGCTACAGGGGAGCCCTCAACGGGCGTGTTGTGAAGCGGCCTGGCCATTGAGTCGGTGTGAGAGCTTCGCATTAAGTGTGTCTCTAGGAAAAATACATGTATTGCTTCGTGCTATACAGTGGAGGAGAATGGCGACATTCGAGGTGATGGTATAGTGTGAGTGTTGTGTGATGACTGTGAACAAAAACATGAACTCTAACAAGAAAACTTCATTCCCGTCCCCCCTCCCTGCTACCCTGCTCCTCGGACAAACCCCCGCCCAAGTCCCCAACTGTGCAGAGTGCTGTAGTCCTTCCCCCGCCATCTTACTTGCTCGTGGGGTTGGTGAGTCCCTTACAGGCACTGACTGTGCCCACCCTACTCAGCTACGCCAGGTCCAGGGCCCGTCGTGCCATACTCAGTCCCATATACCACAATCTGGTTTCAGATCGGAGCCAGTTGTCCAGAGTCAAGCGGGTCTCTTTCAAGATCTGATTCCGTTTCTTCGGCGCCCTCTTGACGGGGCGAGTGGGAGTCCTGACTGTTCATTGTCTTTTCTTTGCGATGTGTCGGGCGGTCCCGATGTGGGCGATGTCGCTGTCCCGCTGGTCTCCAGCCCTCTATCCATTCTTGTGCCACTTCCGGTGTATCGAAAAACCACGTCTTCCCCTCGGCCACAATACGTAACTTAGCAGGAAACAACATGGAGTATGGCAATTCTCTGTCCCGCAATGCCTTTTTCACCTCAGTGAATGATTTGCGACGCCTGGCCACCTCTGCCGTGTAGTCTGGGAAGAAAGCCAAGGTTGCATTTTGGATCCTAACAGGTGGTGAGGTTCTCGCCGCTTGCAGGATCGCATCCCTGTCCCTAAAATTGAAGAGCCTGGCCAGCACAGGTCTCGGCGCTGCTCCTGTCTTGGGCGGACCTCTCGGAACTCTGTGCGCCCTTTCCACCGAAAAGAAGTGGGACAGGCCCTTAGGTTGCAGTTTGTTCTTTATGAGGTCCTCCACGTAGAGGCCCATGGCCCCCTTCCCTTCCGTCTCTGGAAGTCCAAGGATGCGCACGTTGTTTCTTCTCGAACGCCCTTCCTGGTCGTCCAGCTTGTCGTGAAGGAGCTTGGTGACTTTCTGCATGCGTTCCATGGCCACTTGCAGGTCTGACGTGTCCTCCACAAGAGATTTCGTGACCACCACCACTTGGGACACTCTTTCCGCCATTTTGTGAAAGTCCGCTCGTAGCAGCGTGACTTCCGAGGAGATGGCGCCCACTGTCGTTTTAACCTCGGAGAGGGTTTTCATAATGTCTTCTAGCGTTATTTTTTTTGGGTACCTTCGGAGTCTTGGGTATTGCCCGTGGAGTTGCGCCCTGTATTGTTCGACTGACCTTGCTAGCCGTAGGCAAATTTATCCAACTTGACCTGTGTGGAGCCACTTCTAAGTCCTTTGCCCGCCATAGTTCCTGGGCTCATGGTAGTCGGAGTCTTCCCCTGCCGGGTCGTGATTCCGTCCTGTTCCGCGGCTCGCAGCAAGGAAGCAGGGGGGGGGGTAGTAGGCTGGCACAAGTTCAGTGTAGTAATGTCTTCCTCCATCTGTAGAGGCCGATTTAGTGGTGCAGGATGTTGCCGTTGGTCGCTGCGTGTGTTGCGATTTGCTTTGTTACAGGCCGCGCCTCGTGGTCTGCGTTCGCACCGTCCAACAATTTCTCCCCGAGCAGGGACGATCTCTGCAGCCTCTTTTTGGGGTCTGCAGGGCAGAGCCACCCCAGTCGCGTTCCTCAGACGGCGGATGGTCCGTTTCAGGCAGGTGCTTCCCACCTACAGGTCAGTCCGTCCGCAGGCTATCCCGCTCGGTGTATAGGTTCCGCGTCTCCACCGTGCCAGGGCTGCTGATGCATCCGGGTCAGTCTATGAACCCCAAGTCCTTACGGTAGGTCCCAGCGTGGGTCCTCTGTGTGCCACTGTCCCCCGGGGGTACGTATTTTGTAGCCTCAGACCAGGGCTTTTATTTGTGCCCACTCCGTCCTCCGGGCATGCGGGGGCGCGGTGATTGCCGCAGCTGTCCCGGCCAGTGCGCTGGGCCTCCGGGGGGTGGGGGCGGGGTACTGCCGCTGCGTTGCGCGCCCCTGGCCGTAGCAGTCCGGACCTGTGCCCGCGTACCGCTCCCGTCCCGTGCAGGCAATGTGCAGATACCTGTATGTGGTCTGTACGGCGGTCTCCCTATACGGAGTCCCAGGCGGCGAAGGAGCTCAGTCGGGCGGATGCCGGGATGTGTCCGTTCGGTCAGGCCGGCTCGGCCTCACTTCCGCCGGGATCTGTGCTTCACGCGAGGTCGGGGCTATCGTCTCGCTGGTAGGCCCAGATATGGTCGCTTGGATTCAGTCGGGCTCCATCCTTCGGATTCAGTCGAAAGCCGGACCGGTGACACCGCTTCGTGCCCGGACCCGATCGCCGCCGCTTCAGGTGTGCAAGGTAGCGGATTTATGTGCCGGATTTAAGATAAGGCCACAGTGCCCTCAGGAGCTCTCACGCTATGCTGCCGCCATGATCGGCCGCTAGCCACGCCCCCCACCACGTTATACCTTTGAAGTGGGGGAGACTTCAAAAAAAGCATTGGAGTCTGCATAAGTCTTCCCTTCCGACCCTGACTCCAGCCTCGCTACAGGGAGGTATGCAGCCCTTTGTGTGTGGACAGGACACAAGCTATTCAGGTGTGTGAGGCTACGCCCAGCTCCTCCTTCTGATCTCACAGAAAGGCCCATTAAGACACACCTCAGTTCCCTGTGTGGGTGGCTGTCGAGAGGAAATACACAAAGCCCGGCTGTCATCCAACCAAGAAACAACAGACACAAGTGGCAGGCACCAAATGGCTAATGTAAGTAAATTAAACAAGGAACCCAGTAATATTACACTCAGTAACACTCCACAACAGAAAAAAACAAAGTTTTTCTCATAAAACCCTCACCCACCAGGGTTACCCCTTGGTGGTATGCTTCATCATCTGGTCCATCCTGATCCACTGCAGTTTGGGGTGTGCTGCAACCTACGAAATATGTGGGAGCACTTATTGATCTTTATATGATGATGGATGTTTAAGTAGGGGAGTGGGGGATAGTGGAGTGCTATGGTGTAATTTAAAAATACCTGGCTAGTAGGTATGTCTAAGTTTTAATCCTGCCTCTAGTCTGTATGGTTAAAAACTGTTTCTTTTTTTAGGAAAATTAGGTTATAATGTACCTGCAGTCCTAGAGGTCAACATGTTTTGAGCCGTGCCCTATTAGCTCTTCTTCAGTACCATGGGAGCCTAGTTTCCTGGTACCACTCCCGTTGGTTTTCTCAATGAAAAACACACTACTTGCATGCCATATCACAAATGTAGCATATATATATAAGCCTGTTAGGGGCGGTGACAGGGACAAGATGCTTAGGAGACTTGAGTCCCAATTTATTTTGGAATTAGACAGTAAATTTCCAAATGGGCTCAATACTACAGAAGATTTGCACGTTTTCCTGTAAACTTTTGTTGCTTATTATTTTGATTATTCTCAGGGCCAGCCGCCTGAAATACACACGGTCTGATATTTCCTATATATAGAATTTCATTTATATACTTCTTTACTTCCCTATTTTTCCCTATCACATATGGCTTCATGGTTGTGACCATATAAGCTTTTTCTCACTTTTTTCTTTTATTATTTGGGTAACACTCTTTTTATTTTGTTTGGACATAGCCACGTGGGACTATTTGTTAATGTCTGTTTTCTTTACCTAAAACTGCATTGAGAATTTTTTATAGTGGTTTATCCACTATTGATCCATTTTCTTTTGAATACAGCACTCCTGGCCATTTGCATTCTAAGCATTAATTTCCTTTACTGCCATGTTACATCTGAAAACATATAGAACCCTGTCATCTTGGATTTCATCCAATTGTTTACATTTTTTGCATTATTTGCACAAATTGCATTTTGTCACTTTATAATGTTTACATATAAAGTTGTGAATTTTGCACTTTGCATTTGCACTTTATTAGAATATTAACTAAAAAAATGCACCTTATTGCGTAATTTGCACAATGACTGGGTTTTATCTACAAGATTGTATTGTTTTTCAATGTACTGTTTTTCAATGAATTTTAACATGGTTTTATTAGTCGGATTTTATAAGCATTAGATGCAATTGTATTATATGTGTTAAACTATTGTGTGTTTGATACATTTTCTGAAGGCCACTAGTTGCACTTTATTATAAATAATGGATTCAATTTATTCTTCTAAATTGTGGATTCTAACCAATTTGAATGCAGCAAAAAAACAGCTCATGGTATAATTGTTTGAAAAACAGACTTCCAAGTGCTAAGAATGGAGTATGTCCTTTATTTTCATGATCACATGGTGTAATACTTGAGAAAGAAAAAAATGTTAATTGAAAGAAAAAAACTGTGAAGCACTGGGTATTTAAATGTGGATGTCGCATTAACTGACTGTCTGTGAGCAAGGGCGGATGCCCGAAAAGCGTCAGATTCTGTTGGACTCAAGCTTTTAATAAACTCTGTGCCTTTATCTACGCTGGATTCGTGTGGTTTTCCTGGGTCGTTGTATTGGAAACTGCTGTTGCTGTATATATATATATATATATATATATATATATATATATATATAAACTACCGCCTCCGAAGGAAAGAGCAGAGGACACACAGGGGACTTGTTGGAGACACCTTTAATGTAAGTCTTGCGGCATAATGCATTTCGGCCTATATCGGCCTTCTTCAGATGCCTAAATTATCAGGAGGTGTCTGATGCACCAAATTTTAAAAGTCCAGCAACTTCCCTATTGGTAGGGACCCGCTCCGCCCCCTTTCCTCAAGTGTTTGCTCACCATCGCGTATTTCGTAGGAACTACCGATCCCAGGATGCACCAGTATCCAGGTAGGTGCTGCAGGGGGGTTATGCTGTCCGATTGGAATCACGTGGTGCGGGACAAACATTGGTGAATTAAAATTGCCTATTTCCTGCTGGAATGGTCTATTCTGCATCTCCTTGGGTCCCCAAACACCATTTCAGCCCCCACATGCCAGGTTACAGTTCAGGCTGAGGCAGAAGTATCAATGCATCCCACCCTACGTTTCACCGCCGTCTGTAGATCCTGGTTGAAGAGGCAGGCCGCAGACCATCCGATACCTCGGAAGAAGAACAAAACCTGCTGAGGCAGCAGCCAGCGCCGTCCATGGCCAGCTTGTGAAACAGGGGCCTCTGAACCACGTCTCTGGCCTGCGTGGAAAACATGCGAACTACCCCCTCCGAAGGAAAGAGCAGAGGCCACACGGGGGACTTGTTGGAGACACCTTTAATGTAAGTCTTGCAGCATAATGCATTTCGGCGTATATCGTCCTTCTTCAGATGCCTAAATGATCAGGATGCACCAAATTTTAAAAGTCCAGCAACTTCCCTATTGGTAGGGACCCGCTCCGCCCCCTTTCCTCAAGTGTATATATATATGTATATATATATAGCATTTACCACCTAATTGGTGTTCCTTATCTGCTTCTCTGTGGAGATACAAATAGAGAGTTAGGTGTATCAGCCTCCCGCTACATGTAATTTTTACATATACTCATTGAACACCTCCGCATGAAAAAAACGTGTGCTATTTAGATAAAAACATACATATCACGGGTGAGCACTTCTAGTGTAGTTCTATTGAACTCGATAAATTCCCACAACCATTGGTCATATGATGCAAGATAAATCGTCATACTACCGAATCAATATACTGGTAGGACCAAACATTTAGTAAAACAAAGAATCTACAAACATATTAGATGCTTTAATATCGCATCATGGTTCCTCTTCCGGGAAGAGGGTAGCCTGTTATCTCACTCTGCGGGGAAAGGTAAGAGATTGGTTTTAGGCTTTAAGGAGCCTGCCTAGGTATATTAAAGCAGAGATGTTCTGGTGGATCCGTTTGGATCTATGATACCCAACTATAACAATGTTAAACCGGCTGTGTTCTTTTCATGTGATGCCGGTACCTACGGCGCCGACATAGTTGTCAGGGAAGGTTTTGAAGAACATCCGCTACTCAACAGAGGATCGAGCAGAAGCCGCTGTCTACTAAATCGCTTACCGCATCAATGCGAACCCTCGTTGTTTGCACCTATTGTGGGCTTCACCCGAGGATTGCATCTTGCAGATGCGTGGTCTTCCGGGGTAATGAATAAATGAATGAATGAGCAATTTGTATAGCGCAAACTAAGCCCAAGGGCGTCAAGGAGCTGTATAAGGATATTTATAAGTATCGATAGTTGCGTGCTGACGGGACGTCCTCGTGTTCATCCTTAAAAGAGTCTAGACGGTTACTAAAAGTTCAAAATGGCCAAGGGCACCTTGGAACAGTGGCATGGTTCGAATGGGGTACATTGGATTAAAACAATTCCAGTAGAAATTATATGCTTAGTCTGGAGCCCTTCTTATTTGCATATCCTTATTACTCAATGATTTACTCTTATTTATTCGAGTCATGGCTATGACTCACGGACAACTATAAAAATAAATACAGTAAAGAGGAGAGCTGGTTAGTGTGCGTATAACACATACACCATTATCTGGGAAATAATTTTTCTTCTTTCTGTGGCTATCTCATCTGGTGAACTGGCCCCACGGGATAATATCGTTCATGCCATTTGACGTGCGTTTTAAGTTTAAACACCTAACGTTGTTCCCTTTCAAAATAGCCTTGTCTCTGAGTTCATTGTGTCCCTTATGTGTTCTAGGTTCCCTCATTGATAGTCACATGCTGTGTGCCTTTGAGTGGTACTGATGCTAGCAGGGTCTGCTTTCTAGAATTGTGTATCTCACGATGTACTATGTTCCAGATTGGGGTAATTGAAAGTTGGCTGCACACTGGCAGGCTATACTTTGTTTGCTTTGCTCCTGTACAATAATTAATTCTGGATTTACTAACATGCGCGTCCACCGCAGTTTCCATAAACACTTTATCCTATTCCTTCAATGCTTCTGAAGCACTTGAATCTAAACAGCGCGCTACGCTTTAAGTCAAGTTGCAGACACTGCTTTCAAAAGGTGAAGCAAGACAGCACCACCTAGTGGTGGTGACCAAATCAAATAAAAAGCCCAAAAATTGAGCAATTTGTTGGTGAGTGGGGAGCGCCCCTGAGGGAAAAATGTTTTTACCTGTACAGTTGAACATCCTTACAGTGTTCTTGTTCAAAATCAAGCTTTGCTCGCCGTCAAATGGCTGTTTGAGATCGATAGAAGGCCGCTCATTGGTAGTTTTACTTCCACGCTGTGTTGGAGCGTTGTTTTCCTGTACAGACCAGTAGCAGTAGCTCTAGACGTCTAGGTCTTTGCTTGTAGGCCTGCCCCCTGACGATGCCCGGTGGGACCATCAGCGCTCACAACAAAAGACGGTGAGAAATGGAAGATCTCCTAAATGGCGCAGGAAGGCCCGCAAAGCACATATGAATCACGCCAAACACAGCATGGTAGGAAAACATAGCAGGGGGCTCCTACAGAAAGTGGGGCACCTATTCCTCTTGTGACGTAGTATAAGCGTATTTCAGAAATTCAGTGCACTGATTGCACACTTCTGGATGCGCGTCTCGAGCGCGCTGGGCTGAGGGTCATCTTTTATAACTTCTCTCGTGCCAGGCCAGTCCCCACTAACAAGTCTTTTTGTTAGTCTTGTGTTTATTTATTTATAGATATATCTTTGTTTTGCAGTTTTATATAGCGCTAATTAGACCCGAGACATCGGGCATCAGAGCGCTTTAGATGAGCACCAGTTTCGTTACACGAGGACACATTATTTTTTTTGTGCTATGTTCCCTTTTTAACGTTTCTATATTCTCACAGAGCAATAACTGTCTATACAGTCTGTACATTCTTGAGCACAAGCGGTCCTCTGCAACCGGTGTTGCTAAATGTTGGCGGTAAATAACCGTCTAGAGGACAACGAGGTCAAGAGGGGCAAAGCCTCGGGGTCACGCTTGTCATAAAACGCGTTTACCTGTGGGATTCGCTTCGGCAGGCAGCGGGCCGCCCCAGGTGGTCCGCAGAGATATCTCAGTGCTGCAGACACCCCAAAGATTTGAAAATACTTCCTCTGATAATGTACTCCGGTGGGCGGGGGTAGTCCCGGGCGCGACCTGTCACTCAGGAATGACGATTTTTATGCGAGGATGACGCAAGTGAGTTCCCCGGGTGCGCTCCCCCACTGATCGCAATAAATGGGCCTGTCAAGAGATGTGTGCTTCTTTTACGATGTAGGTCACATTTCTGTCACAAGATGCGATATATAAAAAGCAAATTTCGTCTATTAAAAAAGGACAATTACTGAAAGAGGGATTTTACGCTTTTAGAGAAGATGTATATATCTTAGCCTAGGGGAGAGGAGCACTGCAGCAAATAATTTCAATTAAACGCAAGGTGGCGTGTAGCGCTTTAGAAAACACTCCCGCAAACAGATGCACAAAAGGTTAAAAAGCCATAGTTTTCAGTGCCGTTTTAAGTTTTTCCACCGCACCCAGAATAAATGTCCCTCTTCTGCATCAAATACATTTATTAGCTCACCCAGCGTGCACAGGTGAAGACGGTTCTGCCACTGGAGAATGTCTGCATATCATAAATTCTCTGTCAGGAGAGCCGCGCTTATTTAATAAGGGGCGGCTCCTTCATTAGGGCGGAGGAGCATTGCCCACTGCATTCTCGCAGTGCGAGAAGCAGAAACATAAAATGGTATTTTATACACCATTTAATGTTTCTGCTTCTCCCACTGCTAGAAAGCAGAAGGGTATGCCTGGTTGGGGGAGGGCGGGGCGGGGAGGAGTGGCATGCCCAAAGCAGTGGGCCCTTACTGTTTAGTCGGCCCTCAGGGGCCGACCGAACCAGTCATGCGCACTCTCCCTTTTCTCTATGTAGGCTGCATGCAGCCTACATAGAGAAAATGGCCGCACCGTAGGCGCCTGGCTGGCTGCCATCCACACCCATCACAACGCTGGCATTACAGTGTTGTGATTGGCTTAGGGGAGGGAATGGAGGATGCCTGCTTCCTGTTGAGCAGGAGAGAAGCAGGAAAACGCGGGACCCGGCCAGGAGCTGAGGCAGTGTGGGACCCGGTAAGGTACGTTTTTAAAAAATTTGAATTAAACTAAACACCCCCTCTTCCCCCCACAAACCCGCGCCACCCCCACCTGCGAGTCATGCCGGCCTCGATTGCACGTTATGCTAATCCCTACTACGGCCAGAAGACCAAGGTAGAATTCAGAATATTCTTACTAGAGATACACTTATCATGCTTACATTGTCTGTGATAGGCCCCATTCATAGCTATTGGTGTGACACTAAACACATTGTGGAAGCAATTGTGACATCCATCATTATTCCAATCAGCTGTTGTGCCAATTTTTAAAACAGTGAGAAACACAAAAAAGTGATAGCTGGAATGCTTGAACATAGCTCAGCCACATTCCAGTCCATCGTTTTTTTGCTCACTGTGCCACATCAGAAAGAGACCAGCCGCTTGCAAATCCCTCTTGACCTTGCTCTGCCATTAGTAGAAGCAGTCTGACCTTAACTGCAAGGCCACATCCCCTCTGAAGGAAAGTAAAAAATCTACCCAGACGGGTCTACCCTTTTTGGGGTTCATCACTGATGTGCACTCTTGAGCCCTAGGCACAGTGAGCTATGAGACCCACGTTGGAGCTCAGGAAGATTTAGGAGTCTCACTGAAAAAAGTACAAAAAGAGATGGGTGAAATCTTTGTATCAAGCTATTCCCACTCTTTGGAGGCAACAAAAAAACCTCTTAGAACAGGTCTCATGCTAATTTACATAGTTTGATCACTGTATGTAGTGGCATTTTGAGCAAATATATATTTGAGTTGAATAAGGGACATGGCAATTACCAGTACCTGAACCTCACTGAGGAGCCCCAACAAAGTTCACAGATGCTACTTTTTAGGTCGAACCTGCATGCTATGGCGATGATCTCTTGTGTTTTAAAAAAAAACTCTACTAAAAAGGGGCTGTTAGCTGCCCCATTACTTAGCATTGGGTGATGTTTTCATCACACTTAGTTCCTTACACCTCATTAGTCAGCACTTGTAAACATCACTTCGTCTTCATGTGTAGTCATCCTGTCAATCTTTTAATGGAGCATGGACAAAGTATTGATTAATTGGTCTTTATTGGTGTCTTTCCGCTGCTCACAACTTCATTGATGTACTATTTTTTTGTCTTCCTCATCGTGGTTGATTGCTTTGTTGCTTCCACTTGCAGCTTTCACCTGCAGCCTCCCTCCGTCTCTTGCACCTTGGCAGTTAACCCCCATCGTTGTCCTATTGCTTTCACCCATTTCCTCCCTTGCACCTTGAAGCTTTCCCCCACCTGCCACTCACCCAGTGTCCTTGAACTTTGTTCCAAGATCAAAAAGCCTAATTACAGACTTCAGATTCATTCGGCACGGCGCGCACATCGACAAACAATATGATCTTTGTGACGGCATTGGTCTGTTATCGGACGATACATCAATATCTCAGCGTTTTGTGAATCCTAATCATTCCTTTCCTGGGGCTCTTTCAGCCAGACCCCTACCCCTGTAGCTTTTCATGTATGAGATTAAGCTGGAAGACGTACTAATTGGGTTTGTTGATCCCTGAAGATTGTAGGACTGTTCAAACACAAGGAGATGATGGACGGAGTGCGGAAACTTTTCAGACACTCACCGCCAGTCACAGATCTGGGTTGAATCCATCATAGTTCTTTAGCTCACTTTGCCACCCCAGTTCAGACACAGCTATATTAAAATCTGTCTTGACCCTGTGCCTCATGGGAATAGTCCAGCCCGAACTGTCAAGCCATGCCTTCCCTGGACCGGAAACAATCATCCTGGGACCGGTTTCGGTCTAACAGCCCTCATCAGCCAGGCTAGCTTGAATCCAGTGGCAAAGTGAGCAAGGGACCTATGTCGGGGCATACCCTGCCAACTTAAGGTGAACAAAGCAAACACAAGGAGATGATGGACGGCGTGCTGAAACCTTTCAGACACTCACCCCTAGTCACAGATCTAGGTTATACCCATCATCGTTCTTTAGCTCACTTCGACACCCCAGTTCAGACACAGCTTTATGCAAATCAGTCTTGACCCTGTGCCTCATGGGAACAGTCCAGCCCAAACTGCCAAGCCATGTCTTCCCTGGACCGCAAATAAGCATCCGGTGACCGGATTCTGGCTAACAGCCCTCATCAGCCAGGGTAGCTTGTATCCAGTGGCAAAGTGAGCAAGGAACCCATGTCTGGGAATTCCCAATTTTTCTCTTTGCATTTGTCACCTCAAGTGGGACGAGTGTGCCCAGACGTGGGTCCCGTTCTCGCCATGCCACAGGAGTCAGGCTATCCTGGCAGATGAGGGCTGAAAGCCCGAAACCGGTCTTAGGAGGCTTGTTTCCAGTCCAGGGAAGACCTGGCCTGGCGGTTCGGGCTGGACTGTTCCCATTGGGATCAGGGTCAAGACTGATTTGCCTATGCCTGGGTCCAAACTGGAATGGCACGCTGAGCATCAAAACGATGGATTTAGGCCCAGATCTCTGTACTGGGGTGAATATATTACATTGTTCTGCATTCTGGCCATCAATTGTTCTTTTTGTGATTGTAGGACTGTTGCCAAAATTGCCAGGCGTTTGCTTCTATCATCTGTCCTGATGAGGACTCTTTTCCGACTCTTTTGGCTTTGTGAATCCAAACGTCTACAATTTACAAATGTCATGAATGTCATAAATAACATCATACTATCCCTGTCAGTCACATGTATATATCATTGTATATAGAAATAGCGCACCATTTATTCACTATATCACTTTTCACTGCGCTGTCACCATATAGGAGCACCTTGGTTTGACATTTGATACTATCTTATATTTTAAATAATAATTTATTTAAATGATAAATAAATATATTAAATGCATAAAACCTTATTTGTAAGAAGGGTTCATTAAGAAACTATTGCTGTACAAGTCAAAGGCTACACTTCTTCACTAGGTACGATTTTTGTTAATAATAATGACAGACAGCACGCGCTTCCACGCCCCATCCAGGGTAGTACGTTCTGTATCACCGCATCTGAATGACCACATCGGGAACAAAACGTAATGAAATCGTATGACTTATTCCCCCTCCCAGCCACAAACTTAAGCAACAATGCAGGACATGCTGGCAAATCTGCATTCCACTGTAAAGGAAAGCATGCTGTGAACTATACACCTCGTTAAAGAAGACAAGCAGGCTGTCCAGTAAATTATAGGCTCAGCGTCCAAGTGACCGCAAACGATTTGTAGACAATCCGGTTGTCCTACAACGTATAGTCTGATAGTCTCAGTGACCACAAGCGCTTTCACATCTTGCCCAGGATAGTATGTGCTATATAAATGAAATCAGAATTTCAGTATTGATGTAGAAATAAACAAATCGCAGGCTTCCCATTATTAACGACCTCAGCCACTGGAGTGCACATCCACTTAACCTTAGTACCATCCAGTGTGCTAACATCTGGAATTTAAGGACGACATAGATATGACAAAAAAGAGCTTCCCACACAGGGCCTAGCTCTCATAGCAATGTATGTATGTATGTGTGTTCTTATATAGCGCTCGACTTACCCTAGGGCATCTCGGCGCTTGTCTTGGGAACCCGTCCTGGCTTTTTTCCCTGTGAGATAACCCGTACTGGGCATCCCCAAGGTTAAAGCCAGGCATCCCGCCGCGGGGGGCCGTTGTGGAGATTAAGCAAGCTAATGCCCAGAGTTGCAGAGTGTGAACCCGTGATTAGAGTGGGCACCGAAGCGAGAATTATGTTCACTTTAAATTCGTGAACCGGGTAGTCTGCCTTGGCAATTCGCTGCAAAGTAAAGAAAGTGCACACAATCACCCCAGCCCTCCCTGCACCTAACATTTGCCTGCTCATCCCGTGCTCCAACTATTATGCTGATAACTCACCAACAGAATATGTGGCACTAAATACAATCCCTGCTCAGTTGTCAATGATAGTAGCCTTGCTGCCCGGGGTCCAATTTCTACGCTAACTGTACTTTATTAACCGTGAAGGGAGCTTTTAGACAGATGAAGGGGTTTGTGCACTCGCTTTCCAAGTTCTTCCCCCTTACCTCCAAATGTGTCCCAAGATGGAGACAATAAAGTTATTACTTGTGCCCTGGTTTAAATGGACGAGTTAATTGGTACCCCCTCACCGGAACAAGGACCATGCGGAGAGTCATATGTGCTCAGACGTGGCATCTTGTGCTGGTCTCTGGTGGTGGTGGCCACTTTTATTTATGTAGTATAGCAGGACCCAATCCAGCCACAGTAAACTCAGAGGCACTGGATTTTTGGCACAGTACGTTGGGTGCCAGACTAACTTGTACAACAGCCTTTAACCCGGCCGCTTGTAGAGTGCACAATGTTGGCTACCCTTGGGGGAGTGTGATGCAGGAGGATGGGGTCGGACGTGTGGTGGGTGCTGAAAGTGGTCGGCATAGCTCCTCATGCTAGGTTTGGGACTGCTGACTCGGTGATGGCGATCACACCGGACACTTCCAGGTTAGCGCGTGGACACCAGTCCTTAGTGTAATCTGAATGACCCTCCCGACGTCGAACTTTTAAGTGCACCCTGGATGTAATCCTGCAGCCTGCGGTTCAGATCTCGTCCTGTTTCTGTCACATTAGTGGATGCATTAGCCCACTGAGTTATTAGTCCTGACTGCAAGTTGGTGAAGCAATCAGATTTTCATAGATTCCTAGATGCCGGGTTGAATTTGGCAAAGAGACGGCATGCACCAATAGGTTTCATCTGTGTGAGAGCTACTGGCTCTGTCAATGTGCTTTAGCATGTTGTTCCATAGCGCAACTGGCTTTGTCAATGTGCTTTAGCATGATATTCCATATTGCAGCTAGAGTGCAGCATTGCAGAAAAAAACACAAAAAAATTGTCCTATACACTGACCCGGTCATAGCAATTTCTTTTCTTTACTTTTCAGGCATGCTGCAACACAGCAACACTGTTGTACAACATGGCTAAACAAAACATTGACCAAGCCGATAGCTCTCACATAGGCGAGATGTATTGGCTTTGCCAATGCTTGTTCTCATTTAGAAGGGATATGGCCTGACATTTCAGGCTGTACTGTTCCTAGTGGAGCAGAAACAAAGCTAATTTGCATGCGTTGGGTTTCTGCATGCAGTGGTACAAGGAAGGAGAACAAAAGGAGTGCAATACAACCCAGATGACGTGTTCTCCCCATCATTTGTTCTCTTATTCTCAATACTTGTGCAAGAACTCAATCCCTCAAAATAGTTTTTGTGCCAAAATCTGTGCCCACAGCAGTGGCCTATGCTTGTAACACGAAAATGACTTAGTCCACAAATCGTTATCAAGATGATTAGGATACTTGGCATTATTAACGTCAAAGAGGTCCAGGGGACCATTGGGGCATCGTTTCTGCCACTGATTGTGGTGGGCTGTGTAGTCAACACATGGCAACACAGAATAAGAATAGAAGGTTTTGGACTGTTTAATTGAAGTGGTGTAAGAATGTAATTGCTATCAAGTCAGTGCTTAATTTGAGCCGGTGGATTCCGGTGCTCAGCATAGGCACTTAATTGATATCCGGTGCTCGGCATCAGCACTTAATTGTCAATACCACACTTAGGACAGTCTGCCACATGGTGGCGTGGCTCATCTAATTTAGAGATGAGCAGAATAACAGTTATTTATGAATACAATATACATTAAAAAATGCTAATACCTGCCCCCCAGCCATTCCTTTAGCTTTGTGGCCCTGGAATAATTAGAACTGTCGCACTTGCTGGTGAGAGAGATGGTTAGTAGTTGTTTTGGCAGCGATGATGGGTGGTGCAAGCTGAGTTGGCCTCCTGGTCAGGGCCCTAGCAAGTATTATCTAACAAATTAAGCACTGTGACAAGTCAACAGGTAAAGCACCTTTAGTGGGATGGTGGTGAGGAGGCAAAAATATCTGATTGGAGATGGCACAGTAGTGTTGGCAGGTGAACAACTGATGTTGAGTACTGAATCAGAGGGAAGTAGCTAGTGGCCTACATACATGACCCAATTCATCCAGCTGCACGTCTCCGAATTGTAGTTTAGAGTTACAGACAGGATATAAAATCTTGTTTGTTGGTTGTGTCAGCCTCCTGGTATGTGGAGCTCGGTTTCGCCATTCACGAAGCTGTTTTTCATTGTTCTGCTAAGTTGTAAATGTAGCTTCAGCACACTAGTCGAAACTGTACGACTGAAATGTTTTAGACTTAGAGGCACTGAAGGGCATGTTTCTTATAAGGAGCTTAAACTGAGCATGCATATCAGGAAGAATAAAACGATTTCCACTGATTTGCCCTATTTTAAGAGCAACACACGATTCTATTTAGATTATTGGGATCTTCGTGTTCTCATTAAAGTGATTAATTCACCCTAAAGAAGCTTTGTCTGAGTGAAAGTCCTGAGCCCGCTTAAGCTCATACCTGTGGTCGAACAGGATTTGTACATTCAGTCCTATACATAACAGCTGTTTAACATTCCATCATAAAAATGACTCGCTGTATAATAATAAAGGCACCGTGATGTGCACTGAAGGATATTTGAAATCTTATTTTAATCTTCTCAGAATTTGGTGCCATGTTACTAACACCAAGGTTTTGAATAATAAGCAAAATTTGTTAAGGTAAAACAAAGAAGGTGACATTTTTATTTTTCATGCACTTAATACCTGACTGTGTTTAAAATATAATATATATATATAGAGAGAGAAATAGAAAGAGAGAAATAAGAAACTTTCTTCGTGCACACCAACACAAGCGTTGTGGTCATCTCCGGCTTATAAGGTACGAGTCCCAGCCACCAGGAAAGTGTCCTGGGGGGCAGAAGCCTTGTCTATAACTCCTCTGAGTTATGGAACCAAATGCCTTGGAGCTGGAGGAACCAAGTTAACCCCTTCACTTTCAGGAAAAGATTGAAGACCTGGCTCTTCACTCTCCCTCTGAAGTTCATCATTCCCTCCTTGGGAAAGCCAGCGCCAAGACACCCCAATGGCAGTTATCACGCTATACAATACTCTAACTAAATCAAATCAGAAAGAGAGAGGGTGTGTGAGTGTGTGTGTGTGTCTTCATCCATCCCCTGGACACTAAACAGACCTGCGTCTGCCCTGGGTGACATTGGTATCTTGTCTCTTTATTGGCACAGCCCTGAACCTAATCTAGTATGTGCGGTGAGGGCAAAACATTTCTATGTCCATTCCGAAACCTGGAGGGGTGCACCAAGTGTGCCCGCATTGCTGACAAAGGACTACTGTCCATGTCCTGGGTTGTTGACATAAATTGTGGTGACAGCATACCTTCTTTTGTGAATTGACAGATCTGAGCACACCATTTTCCCTGTTTCAGGGAGAGCGCGGCTTAACAGCCCCACTCAAGTAAATTCCACTTCAGTGTGACATCCAGACCTTTACGCTGACATCTGATGCGTGTGTCATGTACATGCATATATGATATGGTTGACAGTGGACCTCCGTGTTGTGGTGAAAGTCTGATTGATGGGACCAATTCGATCCATTTTGATGGCCACTAGTTTGACATGACACAAGACGGAGGAGCAAATACAGTTTCCATAGACCTTAGAAGTATATATTGCATGCATTCCCGAAGCCGACGGGAGGAGCCCCAGACACTGAAGAGAGGCAGGATGGGGACAGGGGTGGCCTTAGAAACTCTATGGGGACCTCTAAGCAGGGGATTGCTGATTAGTCTTTCCTGAGCTCTGCCATTTGGTGGATGCTAATAAGTAGTGGATGAGTCTATAGATTGTGTTTCTCAGCGTTAGGAAGTTTCTAGGCCAGGCTTTCCCTGATTGTTACTCTAGGAAGGCTGCTGTAAGGCAGGTGCAGAGACTTCAAATATCATTGTTCCACATTTTAGATACTGTACCTTGAACCCAGCACCCAAAATTTCACCACCGTGCACAAAGGTTGAGTCTCACCTGCTGCCAGAAAATGACATTTGAAAGGGACTCATCTCCAACCAGGACAAGGACATTAGACAGTGAATTAGTATTTCCTGTGGGGAAAACAAGTGTAAAGGTGGGATTCAAACCATCCTATTTCGTTCCTGTTCCAACTTCTTCTTGACCAAGCAAAGAAGTGCTCTGCTGAGCATTCAAAGTGGTGATGTGATCCAGGCCAGATATCAGTTTGATAACCATTCTCCCAGAGGCGAGGGACATTACCTAAAATCTGTGCAACTTGCAGGAGAAGCTGTGGGTCTGCCTCGTCCCTACAAGCGTGTATTCATGCTCTGGAAGGGAAGGAGGGTGACTGGCCTTCCAGGGAGGTAGCCAACCCATGTTACTAGCATGTAGAACAACCAGAACTCGACAACTTTTGTTTGAGAGTGTGCCCTGTGTCGACCAAAGCTAAGAGAGATCATCCCCGTCGCTCTAAGTGGTTCATTTGGTATACTCCAAGTAGTAGTGCACCATCTCGTATCTCCATTGTGACCAGATGGGCCTGTTGCCACTGAGGAGCTGTGAATGCAGATATCCGCACTGCTGTAGCTAGATGACTCCCCGACAGCCGGAGAACGCAAATGCCAAATGGCATATCTGCAGGGAAATGCGGCGAGAGGTAGGACTGCTGCTGTGAACCTGCATCCAATGCTAGGGACACTGTTGTGTGATCAAAAGGGTGCTTCATTCTCATTGCAGCTATGAGCGGTGCTTCACAAGTACCGGTAAAACATGAGGCAATGTTTGAGAGAGTGTTTTGCGCTCGGACTGCCAGATGAAAGAAGGCAGGAGTGTTGCTACGAAATCTATAGCAAGATAAGAACTGAACTGACCTACAGGTCTCCTCATTTGGCAATCACTAGCGGAGAAGTGTGGCTCAGGGGTTAGAGGTGGCAGACCCGGAAGCTGAGATCGGCCCTGGACCAGGGTTCAATTCCCCGCCTCGGCGGGTCTTGCGCTCAAAAATTCCACGGACTCGATAATTCTCGCTCCGGTGCCTTCTCGACTCACGGGTTCACACTCTGCAACTCTGGGCAATAGCTTGCTTAATCTCCACAACGGCCCCTCGCGGCGGGATGCCTGGCTTTCACCTTGTGGATACCCTGCCGGGGTTATCTCACAGGGGAATACCAGGACGGGTTCCCTAAGCAAGCGCCGGGAAACCCTTTGTGGGTAGCTGTGCGCTATATAAGCTCAAATACATTTACATAGCAAAAACTAAGGTGTATTCACACTCAGTTGAGTTGATTCTCACACTAAGTTTCAATATAATATTACGTTCGCAAAGGCTGGTGTGAACGACAGTCATGGTGCTAGCCACCGTAGGGCGACGGAACTGCCATTCCCGAACTAGGACCATGGGGTGGTGCATGAGTTACACAAGCTGTTTTTTAGCTCTTAGTGTTAGAAAACCCTATTACTCAGCCCCTTTTGTGTTTGTAGTATTTTGCTTTGCTGTGCTATTATTCTACGACAACACTGGGTGGGACATGCTCCCCACACTACCTCTGTGAGAAACCTTTCATTGCTCGTCCTTGCTACCTTGAGAGACAAGTATGGAAAGGGTGTACCTGCCCACATTTGCAGTGCATAATAGGCCGGTCTCAGGACACCAATGATAAACAACCTCAACCACCATGGCTGGAACCCAGTAGCCTCTGATTGCCCTTTGGCCCTATCCGAATGGAGTATATGCTGACAATATGTGTCTATATGAATATACTAAGCTATACACACATATACAAAACCAGTGCCATCACACAGCTGTGCTAACCAACAATCATATGTGGCGGTGGCTTTTGAGCCATCAGGAGGTGATGTTAAGTCAAAACATTTACTGATCAGATAGAGAGTCGACAAAGGCAACTTCTTATTTAGCACTTTAACATACATACTAAATATGATGCCTTACAATGCGCAACATTGACATGAACAGGGCAAGGTACTGTTGACATAGCAATGGTAGAGGAGGAGGATTTGTGGCAGTCGAAAATTACAGATTTTTTAATTTCTAGTAAATTAATTTCCTCTACCTAGGGTATATGAATGGCAGAGAGGATGTGTGTATTTATGTACAGCCAGTAAATGCACTTTCCCTGGAACTGTAAGTGGGTGCATGGACACTAAGCATGTTTACAGCCAGAATATCAGGTGGGTTGGAATCAGCTGCATGGTTCATATCTTCTCTGATATAACCAGTAACATGCGCACATGGTCAATGGGAAATGGTCTGAGTGGGAATATCTGGCTAGTGCTTACCGAGACATTGCCTTACCGGGATATTGCGAGAGCTTTGAACTACTGAAAGGAGACTTTCTGAGTTGTGATGTGAGCATTTTATATGCCTATCACCTACAGTATTTAAAAGCTACATTGCCCACAACTGCCTAAATGAACCTGTGCTCAGGCAGCCAGAAACCCAACAGCATGTCAGCCATTTCTAGTAGGGTCCAAGGATCAGTTCGGAAAGAAGTGAAAGTGCAACAGCGTCTATAATTTTGATGGGCTATCCATTGAGCACACAACATATCAGGAAGCAACGAGAGCCCAGCCGCTATTTAAACCCAGGAGGCAGGAGTAGCCCAGAATTTTTAAAGCACTGTGACTTTTTCCAAACCAGGAGTTAGAAAATGTATGTTTTTATTTATTGTGTATATTTTAATGATCTTTCTGTTCAGAAAATCAAAAGTAACTGATGTGACTTCAATCAATCAATCAATCAATCAAGAAATGTGTATAGCGCGCTGCTCACCCGGACGGTCTCAAGGCGCTTTGGGGGGAGGGGGTCCGCTACTGCTCGAACAGCCAGGTCTTGAGTTGCTTCCTGAAGGAGAGGTGGTCTTGGGTAAGACGGAGGTGGATGGGGAGGGAATTCCAGGTCTGGACTGCCACTTGATTGTTATTGACAGTTCAACAGTGTACCACTGCTTACATCTAGACAATATCACTGTGCTAACAACACAAAGTAACACTCATGGTCCCTTACACTGAACATGTTTCAAATAACAGAGGGAAGAAGTAGTACAAGTTTGTTTCAAACCAGTTGTGTATCTCATTTTAACCGGCTTAATAAATGTCACTGTTGAGTATCCATGTTCTACAAGAGAAAGTGATTTTTATGAAAGATGGATCCAATCTCAGCTTGTCTCTATACTTTACTTCTGGATCATAACAAAAATAAAACCATCAGGCTTAGACCACAGTGACAGGAGAATTTGTTTCAATGCAAGACGGGCTTTGTTTGCCCTTAATAGGGCAGCTGGAGGCCATTATCCTGCCGCAAGGTTCTGTCCAATCTACATTGGTTTAACTGACTGAAGGATTTTGCATTAACATCGATAACTGGAAACAGAAGTGGGAAATCAGTGGTTTTGGAAGCCATTGTTGTATTTGTTCTGAATGCAGTGAGATCATTTCCATCAATGTGAGTGGAAAAAACGATCTGAAAAAAAAGAATATTTTGTGGTCAGAACGTTTCCATTAAGTATAATTGTGATATTGTTTATTTTTTAATGGGATATTCCATCTGCTCAAGGCAGTCCATGGGACAAATGGAGGGCAGGAAGTGTAATATGTACAGATGGCGGATAAGGTCTGTAAGGCTCGTATGGCATGGACATTTTTGTGCCCGCTGCAATAACATAGGGCTGGATTTATAAAGAATGCGGAAGTCACTCAGGCGTAAACATACTCCTAGCATCTGCATTGTTTTCTGAATGTATGTGATTCACACACCCTTATGTGTGCTTCAGGGAAAGCTCTGACTGCAACTTTCCTACTTTTCCTGGTTTATGTATGCCTGCCAGTCGGAGCCTGCAGAATGCTTAACAAGCAAAAAGAAACCCACAGCGTAGCGTTAGTGTAAATTTTTCATTGAACAGTTTAGCCCCTTTACATTTTTTTTTCAACTGAAGAAATCCCTTGCCCTTCTCCACCTAAAATAAGCATTTGCAATGCAATAGGTCTCACATTTACGAGACTTGGAGCTATTTGCGAAGTAAATGACAATGCCTTCTATTTATGTATTGTTGTTAAAACATTGTCATTTACAATGCCAGTAGCTTAAACGTTCGCAAATGTGAGACCTATTGCATTGTAAATGCATGCTATACTAATTTAAAAAAGTGTTAGGAGAGAGCCTTCCTGCCTGCAATAGCAGGCAGGACAAAGCTATTTGAGAAAATAATGCTCGGAGGCTGTAATTAAAGCCTACTGAGAAACAACACACATAACAGGGGGTGTCGCCATGGGAGGTTACAAAATGAGACAAGCGGTACTAAGGAGGGACAACTAAGCCTTTTGACCAATGAACAGCCACAGTTTACAGTGGACAAGGACACAGGCCAATGAAAAATACGGGCGGAGAGTGGGCGGAGCTTCAAGTCCCTACCTCAATACCGCATGCCTCGCAGAGCAGGGCATGCGCTGCCCTGGCTCGACCTTAAAAATCAGGGGTGTCTGTAACACTTTCTCACTCTTATTGGGCCACTTACAACTTCCAGAAGGAGGCGAAATATTAGCTACAGCGTTGTGCGTTTTCGACACATCTGTAAGCCTACCCCACTTGCCAGGACACACAATTTTGGACTTAATTTAACATTTGTTCGACTTCGAGAGTGGATCTGGTACTAAGATTAAAATGGTAGATGGTTGGCCATCCACTGATTTCTTCCCAGTGTGTCCTACCCCAACCCTCTCAAGATGCATATAAACCAAATAAATGAGCAATGGGGGAAGGATCTTCAGCAGAGACGTGAAAATGCAACATTACAAATCCCATAATGCACTTTTGTTTTGTCTGGTAAATCACAGAAGGATGTTCAGTAGTCAAAAACTGCCCTACAAATTGATAACTGACTACAGTTAGCATACCCAAAATGCAAGGAAATTGTATATGCTACGTTTATCAATAACTATTTTTTGTTGCCCCTATGTCTAAACGACAACGAAGTGGAATCTTCCCTGAGAAGCAGATTTCCCCCCAAATTAAAGTCAGTGCATGAGGAATTAAAACTGATTTTGTAAACTACGATTAGCTATTTCTGTTCACTTGAGTCACTGTGACTTATATGTGTGTGTATGGTTGTATGCATGTTGCATTTGTAAACTGTGAACCTAGCCAAAGGCAGGCTGCACAGCAATGCGTTTTCTGAATGAGGCGCAAATACAAGTTGTTCTCACCTCAGCCTCCATACTTGTTACTCTAAAATGCTTCCCTGCATCTGACCCTTTGCCATGACTTTTGGAAATCCGGCCCTGCCTTTGTATCTGCGGCCTCTGCTGGAAACCGCTCGAGCGCCTGTGTCCACAGATACAAAAATGCTAAAAAGCACACGTTTTCTTACAGTGAGAACAAATCTTTTGGCCCCTTCTCGGGAGAACCAAAGCTTCATCTCCACGAGTTACAAGATCGATGGTCTTGTCTGGAAAAATGTCAAGGACAACCCAAAGCAAGCGCGAGACGCAGTCGATTTAAGTATTTTTATGTTTAATTTTGTCTTCAAGCAGTTAGAGCTTTGTACAAGCACAGGAATCAGCAACTCTTTCTTCTTCCAGAGGGCCTGAAATTCACTCAGCGAGGTAAACAGCGCCAAACTTCCGCGTTGTCTCGGCGCTACATCGTCAAGTTAAAATTTCTTCCATTTTTGGTCTCCCAGAAGCGTGGCGGTGGCGCTGGTATCTTGAACGACGCAACATCTGGCGCGTCCTTTGTCTTCCTCAAAAACGTCTTGTTGAAGGGAGTAGACACTGACACCGAAATGAAATTAAATCTAGAATAACGATCATCAGGCCCATGTTACCCTGACTTTTTCTTATGATTTCAACAAAAAGCCACTTCCTGAAAAGCATTATTTCGATGGAAAGGGCCCGTGTGAATGTGCAAGATTGATGTTAATTAAACAGCACAGCGAGATAGAAAACAGATGTGGCTGTGAATGTTAAACAGATTTTAGCAGCATTCGGTCTGTTTTTGTAAGCTGGTTCTCGGAGTTGCTCCAGCTTCATGTGCTGTTTCTGGTCTGCAATACGATGCTGAGAATGGAGATTTACTGTACCTGCACACAGTGGGAAAGGAAACCGGCGTTTCAATATCTAGTTGTGATGCCGAAATGCCCCAAAAATGTATAAAGTCGCCAGGCGTACCCTTGAGTTCTTACCTACAGGCCTTTGTGTCTCGAGCGCGATGACGTAGTTTCCGTTATTAGTGTGCTCGCGGCAGCGAAGGCCCTGAAGGGTGTCTGGGGAACTGCTGGGATCTTGCAAAGCTTAAATAAAAGCGAAAAATATATTTAAAAAGCACAACAATGCTCACAAGTCCCTGGCACTGAAGAGGATTACTTACCGTGTGGGTGTCGAACTGTGATTCGGTTAAAATAAAAAAAAACAGGCAATTCACAGAGAAACTAACCAATGACGAAAGTGGGCTGACATTGACCCATGCTGTATTCTGCGTTTGTGGTGGACAGAAATAAAATGTGAATGACACTACAGCAGACTAAGGTGTGAAGAGGGCTGGGTGAAAGCCCCTATAAGTAAGGGTTTGGCTATACAAAACAAGAGCCAGATGCATCAAAGAGTTTTGCCCATTCTATGTCTATGGGAAAATGTGTTCATGCATATGGCACAAAATATCTTGCCTCTGAATGCCACATATTTATTCAGAACCATGATCGGTGGAAGGCTGAATGGCCCTCCAAAGGTGTATTATTAGTTTATTACATACATATCCCGAAATGAAGAGACTAGAGGATGCTGGCGTAAAAGAAACAACCACAGAAAAGTTCTGCCAAATGGAAAAGTGCCTTTGCCCTGCCTCTGTAGTGATACACTAAACTGCGATTTATCAGAACCACAGAAAAATCCCTTGGATGGAAATCTGGTCTGATTGCTACCACAAATTCACCAGCAGCTTTCAAAGGTGTTGGGAGAGAAAAGTCCTCTGTGTGGTAATGGATATGTAACCCTGCCGTGGCCCAATGTACTGTTGTCTGGATCCCTAATGCAGATTTTTGTTGTCATAGGTACACACGAATCATGTGTGTATGCGATGACATAGGCCTGTCTCACTGTTTGCAGTCGTGGTGGATGGGGAGGGGCTCCCAAAGCGCTACCTTCATAGTGATGGAAGGCTACTGCCTTCACCAAAAGTTAAGCTGCACAAGTACGGTGGAGGCAGCATACTTTGTAGTAATAAGTGGGAGTGAACAGGCCCCTTTAACCTGTGTCACTGGAGTGAGGCCTAAAAGCTCAGTCACTGTTTTACAGTCCTGCTCCTTTGTGCTTAACTCCCCCTTGGCCTACATCAGTTAAATGAGGAGTGCTGCGCAGCGCAGGAGTGGTGACTCTGTGCTGGACGTATGTGTGCCTGGAAGGGGTACAGAACAGGGTGGAGAGGTGCTGCGCAGTACATGCACGGCAAGTGCGTGTACTCGGTGTATGTATACCAGAGAGGAACGCATTACATGAGAGATGTAGTACTGCGCAGTGCATGGAGAGTGAAGTGTTGTGCAGGGTAATGTGTGTACTAGCAATGGGTGTGTGTGAATTCAGCACACCATTGCATATTACAGAAAGGATACAATACTGAGCAGTGAGCACAGAATGATTGTGTGAACGTCTGGTATGGCACAGTAAATGGAGGTGATAGTAGTGGACAGTATGTGTGCTGTGTATGTACACTGCGTGCAAGTGTGCCTGTAATGGTACATTGCTTGGAGGACCCAGGGTTCCATTTTGGGAAAGCAAGGTCTGCCTGGTCAAGACATGATGAATAGAGGAATTCCATATGACATATTTGTGTATTGCTGCATTTCTGGAAGTTGTGTGAGACACACTGGGCAAGGGAGAGAGAAACTCCCCCTGTACACTTCAAAGAGTGTACTTTGATTCAGTGAGAGGTCACAAGGGAAGGGGCCTGGACACATCTCAGGAAGGAGATGGGGCTGATGAGGGAACCATAAAGAGTAGGGCTGGACCCACACTGAGGCTGACATCCAGGTGTGAACTCTAGTCACTTCCATGGCCTGTGTTGAAGGACAGTCAGCTTCAGAGTCTCTTCTGCTGTGACAGAAAGCCTTTCAAGAGGAACAAGAGAGAGGAAGAGTGCACACTTCAAAAGAAGCAGAACCCCAACATAAAATTTCAAAGACCCAGGCTCTAACCCACATTTGGTGTCTGGAAATGGTCTATAAGAAGGAGAGGTTGAGACCTCAAAAATGTACCATCTGCCAAGCAGTCAGATGGGCTGTGTGAGGAGGGACAGCTTTGAAAGATCTCTGACTGTGACCAGGACTGGGGGCCAAGGCCTGCTAGTCTCCCTGCTGGATGAGAGGTCATCACTCAGGGACACCAAGACCACCTGCTCTGAGCCTGGAGCACCTGCCTGCGTGCCAAGACCAGCGCGCCCGGTGAGGAAGAGGAGAGCGTTGGAGGGAGTGAAGTCTAGTTGGAGCCCAGCCGAGTTGACTACCAGTACGAGGTATAA
Source organism: Lissotriton vulgaris (assembly GCF_964263255.1). Taxonomy (NCBI): domain Eukaryota; kingdom Metazoa; phylum Chordata; class Amphibia; order Caudata; family Salamandridae; genus Lissotriton; species Lissotriton vulgaris. The sequence continues at coordinate 1,934,850,850 of NC_141689.1, read as the reverse complement.
GGAGATGGATGCTGCACCGATCAGGTCATTGTGAATGTGCAGATACCAGTTGGCAACCCCTGTATGCCAGGAGGGGGCCACATTGAAGAAATCCATGAGCGGAGTGCTGTGCAAGGCAAGGGAAATGTGCTGTGCCGGTTGCAGTGACCCTGTATTCCAGGAGGGGTTGCTGTGTAAGTTGTGCCAGATATGAAGGACCAAAGCCTGTGTGGAGCCTAGCGGCAACCCAGTATGCCAGAAGGAGTCACTCTGGTACAGACTACCATGTGCTGAGGGCCGACACCTTGACCAGTAGAGTTATAGCAACCGTGTATGCCAGGAGGGGCTGCCAATACCCAAGCTGTTGCAAGGTGAGAACTGTGAGCCATGACCCGTAAGTCAACCCATAGCATCGAGGATTGAGCCTGGTTTGCCCTGTGTAATGAGGAGGACGCTGTGGGTGCATCACTGCATCACTGGGAGTCCAGCTGGGAGCCTCAGAGTCCAATACCCCCCCCCCCCCCTTTTTGGTAGTGCAAATCTTACCATGCAGGATGAACATCAGAGCACCACTGATGGCATATGCTTAGTAGAGAGCTTGAATGCAGCAGACTCTCTAAACAGGAGTAAAGCAGTGTTAGTGCCAGCGGTTAGGGCAATCGCTGGAAGATTGCACCTCTCCTAGCTGCTGGAGCGGGAAAAACTGGCTACAGGTCAATCCAGCCCCGGAAGATATGCTGCTAAGGGCGCTGCAGTGGCAAGACACCGTTGGCTTCCAAATACTGGGAACAGAAGCAGACCTGCAAACCCTCTAACTTACCCCCCCCCTTGCCCAATCCAGTACCATAGGCTTTACTTTTTTACCAGCCACGTCTATTACTCACAGTGTTTCCCGCATAGCTGTCATGCCCAGGTGATGTACCCACACTATACTAGCTCTACGGGTAAGACAGTGGCTTGGCACACCCTTGTTAGGAGCCCAGATGGAGATCATGCACTTCATGCCTTTCACTATTGAAGTGGGTTGGCAAAAGAATCAGAGGCCACTTTTGCCAAAGGCAACACTCTGGTAATGAACTCCAGAGTAGAGTGGGGCACCAACAGCACCTGGTTGGAAGAAGCCAGCATCAGAAGCACCCACGGCCCACTCCAAGGCTATAGTGCAGTCTTTCAGTAGTACAGACGTAATTCGACCATGGTTTCTGATTCTTAAGCTACTCCCAAAGAAGTAAGGGAGGTGCCTAGCCAGCCAAAGTGAAACAGCAGTCAACAGCACTATATCCACATTGTGTGCAAAAAGAATATTTAATAATGGACACCGGTATAAAAGAGGTTGGACCAGGGCAAATGCCATGGAGCCATCTGTGGAATCTGGTTGGCTGGTGTTCCTCCATGTCATAATGCATTTATTACAGCTTGTTTTTTTGTCTTAGCAATAGAAAAAGTAGATGCCTTTGCATAGTGGAAAACAATGTTCCATGAGAAGTTCAGGAAGGGATTTCCCCACAGAGAAAATATACAAAAAAATTAAAAAAACATTTGCAATTGCACATTTCTATATGATTTATTCATTCAGATTTTCCATCTAATGGGAAATCGGAATAAGGTCTCTTCCTCTGTGTTTCTGTGTATAGATTCTTTCGGTGTTACTTTGAGCAGAAACACGGCTGGGATCGAGTAAAACACGCCGGAGCAGGCCCAATAAAATCCGGTCCCACTTATAAACCCCCAATCTAGTTGGGAAAACTCAGAATAGTTCTGTGTAGGGGAGGAATTACCGACTACAACAATCAGTGATTCTGGCTCTTGTAATTCCAGCCCATGTGTTCTCGTGATAGGACATCGAAATACTGCTACATATCTGCTCCTGTTATAGATTTCCATGGCAGCGCAAGACAGATATTTGCTCCTAACAGAAGCAACCCAGGGGAGTAGAGTGCTGACTTTTATATCCCTGTTTTATGAATTGGGCTCACAGTGTTCGTGATGAGTCAGCACTGCAAAACTAATCCTGGCCTCGATCAAACCTCAGGGTGCTGCGTGACATCATAGATACATCGAGCTTCGCTCTCTTTTTTATTTGATGCCAGTAAAGCCTGTAGTAAAAAACATCCCACATTCACCAAGTGAATGTGGGTGCACAGACACGTCTTGACATAAGACCGCTCAGGTGCAAATACTTTGGGTGCAGTTAATGTTGGATGTCTTTCACGTAGGGGATCTTATTGTGTAGTTCCTACAAATCCGTAGAACCAGCGAATTGTTTGGACAACAAAAACTAAGGGCTTGGTGTCAAGACTAATTCCAGACACCCCCAGAGGATATGTTGGCCTATAGACCTGCTACGTCACAGTGCCACCGCAAGCCCCCCTAACCTTCCAGGGAGCGAATTGTTTTCTGGCAACCCCTGAACGTGACAACCCTGACCCTTCAGGAAACAGTACAGAACTTTTCGCTCAGTCACTCGTGTTGACTTATTCTCAAAGAAATATACAGAGAATACACAGTGGGACGTTTTTAATAATATTTATTGAACCAATGCTAGTCTTGCATAAACTTTGTGTAATGATTAGTAGACAGATGCAGATAAACATGATTACAAGCACCAAAAGGGTAAATAGTAGATATAGTTCTACCATGGTGCTGAAATAATGTATATATGCAGGCATATAACACAATGCAGTAATCAAGCGTACTCCTACGATGCGCAACCTACTGTAAGTGTACCTAGGGTAAATGTAGGTGTAAAGCCGAGAATCCCTCCATGGGAAGATCCAACCCCATTACCTGATGGGATAGAGTGAAAGACCACGCCTTGGTCATGAATTGCACACCCCTCTCGAGATCTCTGACCTCTGCTTGGTGATCTCTGAGCATGCAAGGACCTCGGTGTCTGCGGAAGTGCCTCCTCTACTAATCTATCGGGATGCTCATCTTTTATAATAGAAACTAGCCTTGCATGTACGTATAGATTAGTTATGTTATGGATATGTAGAAAGTCCTGAAGCCCTGTGGATGAAAATAGTGATGCAGTTTGTACATAGTGCGAAACAAGACCTTGTACATGATGTTCAGGGCGTGATAATGTTGTGCAAAACTAAATGTGTAAACAAGTTTAGTTTCATGGAAATTAATCCAACATTGTTGTACACGCAAATAGGTGCAAAAGGTCAGAGCTGAAAATTTTATTTGTGAGGACTGTGTAAGAAATAAGCAACTGGGAATATAACAATCTGAGTGGCATCAAATAAATGAGAGCAAAACTTGAGTTGTCCATGACGTCACTAAGAACCCTGAGCTGAAAAACAACCCTTTATTCAATTTTATCCATTTAGAATTCTTGTTATGCCCGCAAAATCATCTGCCCTTTCTACAAACTGCTACGCAGGGGCAGAGGAGAAATGGAGAACCATATATAATATGGTCTCTCCTCCCTATTACAAACGCAGAAACTTCACCCATTTACCGCAGCGGACATTCCGCCCAGGTGCGGGTGTTCTACGGAGTGGGCGGGGCTGCGTCGGCCAACGGTCGTGCGCAGCACCCAGAAGGTAGTGCTTGCGTTGGCCGTTGGTCGGTGCGAGCACGGAACGGGTTAACTGGCATATTGCCACCCAACCCCACCACCCTGTGTGCCTTTCCTTGACCTCTCCTGAAGTTTGGCTCTCTGCTCTTAATCATTTTTCCTTCCCTAAGGGTGTGCAAAAACAGAACATTTCTGTATAGTTGGTATGGTGTTTTGTTGAATGTGTGGTATCCAGAAGGATAGTAAATACATTTAATCATTTAACTGGGCCTTCTGTTGGATGGCAATTGTTTTAGCAACACAAATACCAGAGAAATAATCAAATTATAATCGAACTACATTCACATCATGAGGATTCCAATTAATAAAGGAAAATTCCTGGGAAATCCAGAAGTGATGACATTGCTAAGTCATGCATGGGAGAAAGCAGCAGTTGTTGGCTTTGTTATAAGCATTCACCACTCTGCTTCTTTCGCAGAGGCTGACGCGCACCCCCTCCCAGTAGCCAGTCTGTTGTCATAACAGATGAAGACAGAGGACAGTGAGTAATCTGTGTACTCACAAGAATGTTTTTATTCACTTCACAAAATGACCCAGCAATGGCCTTCTACAAACTGGCCTGTGATAACCTCGCCGGGGGAGGCATTACAAACTTCCCAAGAAGGAAATTCATCTACCAGGTTTATAAAAACAATATTTATTTGAACTAGTCAAAAATATACAGCATCTACAAACTTTACAACTCTAAAATTCGTGATGGAAGCCTCATTGCAACAGACGCCACCTGGTTTCAGTGTGCACATTCGACCACTGCTTGTTTTCAGATATTTTCCTTTTGAATATACCAGTGCTTAATTTGAGGCAGTGGTTTTCCGGTGCTTAGCACCAGCACTGAATCAGCAACACTGGTGCCTTTCATGAGAACTAGTTAAGGACACATTAATTTATGGTATGCACAGGGAGATTACATGATTTGCCCAGAATCACAGGATGTTGAGCCGATGCCAAGACTTGAACCTGGCTCCTCAGCTCTGAAGTTGGCAGCTCTGGTCATTATGCCACATCCTCTCCCCACGTTCATGGTTAGTAGTTGGTTCTGTTTTGGGCGGCGCTAACAGGAGAAATGGGCTTATGCAAGCTGCCTCCTGACTAGAGCCCCAGCATTGCAGCACTTTTTTTTTTAAACAAATTAACCACTGAAATATACCTTTAAATTCCTGAGGGACTCTGATCACTGCTCAGTTTTGTGCACCAGACATAGAGTAAAAACAATGTTACTAGCTACTCTTCATAGATTTATATATAAAAAGTAGTGTTTAGAACCAATTAACTCTTTCGTGTCTCACATTAAAATTGCATAAGATTTTTACTACATTAGGAACAGCTGCCGTTCTGCTTTGATTGCTTAAACCAACATTGGATTTATAGCAGCTTTCCGTAAAAATGACCTCCCACAGCGGTTTGTGACAACAAGCTAAGGAGCAGCAGGCAGGCTCAAATGAAGACAGGCTCATGGGAGAAAGGGAAGCCCTGAAGGCTGAACTGGACCAGGAAGGCACGTTTTTGAAAGCCTTGGGAAACGACGAGATGAAGGCAAAAGAAAGAGACATGGGGCCGTAATATGGAACGTGTCGACGTGGAGCAAGCAGCATGTGTGCCCGCTTTCTGCACGCCTAGGGCCCTCTGGTATCACAGTAGGGTCTGCAGACGCTCGCATGTCCTCTTCTGTAATACAGATGTCACCAGCGCACACGTAGAGCTCGTTTGTTCCTAAAAGGGCGTTCCATCGTCTACATTAGGGCATGGCCACATGCAAATGAGGAAACATTTGGCCTCTGCACCCAGGCCGGACTACAAATGCTGCCACAGAGGCTCCTGAGCGGATTGTGTGCTACATACAGACAGAACAAGGTCAGTATGCTGCAACCCAAGCACATCCCATGAAAGCGGGTAAAGGTGGTTCTATGGAGCCCACAGACATCCCCCGGCAGTCATGTGCACTTATCTGTCTTCTGCTGAAAGGCTGTCTGAGTTGCCACATGCAAAAGAAAGACAGACTGGCTTCTTCAAACTACAGGTTTGTCTTTCACTAATTTGCTGCCCCACGGAGTTTGCTGATGCACTGGGGACTGCGCACCTGTAGCAGGGTGCAGTACCTCAATCTGCCCCTGGTGCACCCAGTTAAAGCTGCATCACAGCGCAGACCAGGACAGTGACTCCTGTACATAGTATGGGCCGTGGGCCATGGAGAAAAACCCAACTGGGAAAGGGGAATGATGGCTGAAAGATCTATGATTGGGAAAAGTGTCTCATTACATTATTTATTTATTTACAAAAGTTTTTTTATAGCACGAACATGACCCTAGAAGGGTATTAGAACCCTTTACAAGAGACTAAGGAAAGAAAGAGTAAAACAAATAAGGAATTCAGGTGATACATAGGGTGGGAGGGACCCAAGAGAGGTAGGAGGCCATCTCAGAGCCCATGCAACCGCTACACATACATATTCATGATCATAGAAGTTCAATAATTTGCAAGGTTATACCAGAAGTGGCCACACTGGACAGCTGGTAGGGTACATGAGCCTAGAACAAAAATGTGTTCATGAGTAGCATTTTGACTGTTGTGACTGAGCACAAAGTAGGACCGGAGGCAGGGCCGGACTGGGAACCAAAACCGGCCCTGGCTAAGTACTCGGCTGGCCCTCCAGGGGGTTGGGTGTGAGGCTGAGTTATTTGCCAGGGCCGGTTTTAGCCGATTTTGTTACAGGGGCAGACATTACAGAACAGCCCTGTAACAAAAACGGCCCCACACTGGCGGCCCACCAAGGAAATGCCTGGTGCCTGCTACTGCCAGTCCAGCCCTCACCTGAGGAGGTGCTGGCCTGGTGCAGTCTATCCATTTCTCGGCCTCCTCCTTCTGCATAGCTTGTGCTTGGAGTTCTCACAGCTATTGTTCATGACCAATGCATGAAAGCTTTCCATTAAAAATGTGGCTCCTGAGTTTAATGTGTTCTGCCCTCCAGTTTCATGTCATGATCTCAAGCTCTAAGAGTGCCCTTTCCCTCAAATGTGTGTATGTCAAGGAAATTGATGTACATTTTAGGATGCTTAATGTTAAGAATGCTTAACCACATTTACTAGATTTTATATATGTTTACATTTTTGAGACTCTTATATCGACTTCTAGAGCACCTTTGTTGATGTCCTATTGTGAAGCGCTCTGACACCTTCGGGTATTTGTGAAGCGCTCTGACACCTTCGGGTAAAGTTTGCGCTATATAAAAACGCATAAAATAAATAAATAAATGTTAGCCTAGAAAGGCCTAACAAAGTAATTTTACTTTAGTCATGCAAAATAACAGTTCAAAACCTGAGCCATTAAAATAATGACTTGCCCCATGTTAACTCTTATTAGAACATCGGAATGTTGGAAGCTCTATTGTAGACAATGGAGTGCTCCATGCTTCTACGGGCAGGTAAAGGCCCGCAGAGTAACAGCCCAATGTTTTACAAATGCCTCTCGGAGCTCGAGGGGATTTAAATCCCATTAAGCTTCGAGGGCCCTTTGTTTTATTTGTTAGAACATTCTGCCCCCCAGTGGCAGAATGTTCTAATAGCCCTATAGCCCTTCCTAGCAGGGCTATATTGGCTATTAAAGTCCTGGACCCTTTTTAAAGTCCCTCGCCTTCGGCTCGGGCCTTTAACGCGGGAGCGGGCCTTTACTAGCCGGTATAGCCCTCTACGGTTTTGGAGAAGGGGAACCTGTAATTTGATGCCCATGCCTCCACATGTGAAGATCAGAATTGGGTTTGTCTGATGGCCTGCAAGTGGCTGACGTCAGGTTCCTGGTTGGGATGTTGTAAGGGTTTTGGATCTGTTGTTAACCCACGTCTGCTGTACAGTACACAGCAGCTTGATTGTGATCCTGCATGCGATTGGTAGACACTGTAAATACTTTAATTCTGGTGTTATGTGGTTGAAGTTCCATCTAGCCAAGCGGATACTGACTCCTGGAGCCGTATTACAGATAGTGACCCCGGGGCAAAACAGGCATGCGCTCCCACTCCTTGCGCCCCCGGGTCACTTTGGTATTACAGAAGGGGCTGAAGACCCTTGAGTTACCCCATCTGGAATACAGATAGCACTGGCGCATATGTAGCGCCAGCGCTATCTCAAGAGGGCGTTCCCTCATGTGCATGGGGGCGTGGCCCAATGCAAATGAGAGAACCCCTTTGACTCTGCACCCCGTCTTATTCTGGACGTGCATACAACAACAAAGGATCTGGCAGGAGGCGCACTGAAAGTGCACCACAAAAAGTTAGCAAACTGTCAGTGCACCCCCTGAGGGCAGCCCTCTCAAGGGATGAAAAGGGTGTCCCATGGGCCCCCAAGCCATTCCCTTTGCAGGAGCATGCAGTCACTCACTGCACCCACATGCTAGGGCATCTCTAATCCCTCTTAAAAGTGCAGGCCGGCTTCCGCCTTCACTGTTAAACACGTAGCAGCTCTGAAGCTGCCACTCCATATTTCACATGACAGTGCTGCCCCTTAGGCAGCACACGTTTTTGGCTGTCTTGGGGGCAGCGCATTCTTCATAACAGGGCGCACTTTCCCGGTTTGCACACAGCGCACATAATTAAAAGTGCACTGTGGTGCAAACAGGAACACTGCGCCATATCTGAGATAGGGCCACTGGTTGTTTAGAATCTCTGCAGGTTTTTTTTATTTGGACATGGTGTTATACATGACATAGCAATACATCAGTTTAAAAAACACCTGCAATCTTATGATTCCATAGGGATCCACATGCACTGCTGGAAGTGCATTTATTGACATTGTTTGGAAGATGGCCTCCTTGGTGACGATATTTGCCTGGGTCAGGGCCAAATATGATCAAAACTCCTACCTTATGCAAAGAGTGCAGTATGACACTGGGGGCATATTTACAACAAAAGTGGCGGAGCACGGGCTAGCTCCAAAACAGCTAACGCAGTACTTCGTCACTGTAGAAACAGAGGGATGCCCTGTATTTACAATAATACGGCTCACCCCTGCATTGCTCCCTGTGCTGGTGCAAAACTCAGCTGCCTAGCGACAACGCAGGCACCCTTGCACCATAGTGCAAGAGTGTCTGCGTTGGTGGAATGATTGTTTATGTGCAGGAAGGGACTCCTTCCTGCACATAAACAATCCAGAATGGCGATCTGAAACTCCTATGTGTGCTGCATATAGAAGTTGCTAATTGTCATTGTTTATATGATTGTTTATGTGCAGGAAGGGAGGCCTTCCTGCACATAAACAATCATTCATTGCATTTTGCTGTTTCTATGTGTACTGCACAATGCAGCACACATAGAAACGTCAAAAATGAGGAGAAATTATTTCTCCTCGTTTCGCCATGTTAAGACCAGGCATTCCCATGTCTTAACTTCATAGCTGCTATTAAACATTCCTCCCCAGTGCTGCGCTGTCCATTAGAACTAGTGCTGAATGGACGTTCAATGGTCGTGCACAGCACTGGGGAGGTAGTGCTGCCGTCGGCCAATGCACCGAGGCAGCACTTAAGGGGTTAACTTTGGCACTGCCCCATATTTACGCCACCCTTGTAAATAAGGGGAGCGTCAAAATAAATGGGTGTTGCGGTGGAAAGGCCACCGCAACACCCATTGCCCACCCCTTTCGCTGTAAGTATAGCGTGAAAGGTTACTTTATTTACAAGGTGTCGTAAAACCACATTAAGTGGCTTAACGCCACATAAGGTAAATAAGCTGAAGACCCCATTGGCAAAGGAATGTCTTTAAAAGTGATGTTCCTGTGGCGATAGGGGCTTGTAAATATGTCCCCTGGGAGTGAATATAGCCAAGCAAATGTAACAGTATATCTATCTTTCCACTGAGAATGAACACTGACATCTTGGACTTCTTTGAAAGGATTAGTTTAATCTAACTTAAGATATGGTCAAGGTATTCATAGTGATGCCTGAGTTCCTTGAGAGAGTGTCCCATCATCCAGTTAACTGACATGGGTAGATACTGAATAGGAGCAGTGATACTGCTAAGCCCTGGATTTATACACGTCACATTCTTTGATGTTGAAAGGGATGTGTCTGTGCTTATTGGCACGTGTCAGAAATGAACACTGCCAGTCCAGTGCAGTGCCTGATACTCCTTCCCATTCTTGTAGCTGGATTATCGGAGAGCACACAGCAGGGGCGGCTCTAGGCTCATGGTGTCCCTGGGCAGGGAGCGTTGGTCGGGGGGCCCCTGAAGAGGGGGTCCGGGCGGGGCAGAGCGCGGATGCCAGGGAAGAGGGGGGGTCAGGGTGTCTGGAAGTGGACCAGAGCCGGAGGCCACCAAATCCCTGCCAGGGGCCGCCACGCAAATATGTATCCATCCTCAGAGGATTATTATATTAAGGATATATTGGCGTGGTAGCCCCTGGGGTTTGGTGGCCCTGTGCAGATGCACAGCTTGCACATGCCTAAGGCCACCCCTGCACACAGTCTTGTAGGCTGGCAAGACGCCAAGACAAATCAGGGCTTGAGAGAGATGCATCCAATGTGACAGCGTTCCCGGTAGGCTGTTACAACGCGAGACAATTCTGTTGTTGCAGAGAATTACGACCCTAACTACTGTGGAAGACCACAATAGTAAAAATGCAGTGTTTGACCTCATCTTCAAATGTTGCTTTTGGGAAGAATGTATCCACCGAAAATACATGCATATGGTCATAATTTTTGTCTGTGCTTGTTTCTGTACATGGCAAGTAGCGCCTAGACACCCCAGGGTATTAGTCGCATTTTATAAATTTCTCATCATCATCATCAGGTGTCATACAATTTACCAGGACTGCTTTTGTTTGCCAAACCAACCAGTACTATATGGCATCCTCCGCTAGGGTGAAGAGTCAGTGCGCTCTAGAATGTCCCAGCATGTAGGGGAGGGGGAGGTAGAGGGAGAGAGATAATGGGGGGGTGTGTCCATAGCGTGGGAAGTGTGTAAGTGGGGATATCCCGGGTGGTAATTAATGCCTATCCTGGGGTAGTGGGGGAGTTATCCTGAAGCATGGGTGGAGTTGTAGTGAGCCCTGAGGACTATGATAGTGTTCATGAGGATGAGGCTGAGGCGGTTCACAGGTGTCGGGGTATGTGTGTGTGTGATGCATGTCAGCATGAATATATGACGAGAAGGTATGGCAAGTGATGTAAGGTATCCAATGTCACAGTGTCTGCTGTTATCACTGGGGGGATATGCCATTGTCAGAAGTGGTGTAGACTTCAGAGGAGCGGCTGCTGGGGTGCAGGGGCTGGTAGGGAGTGTGTTGTTGTATAGCACCATCCATGGGCTCCTATATCGGTACTTGGGTGCAGCTAGGGAACCGTTTGCAAGCGGTCCATGGGGCCATTCGCCTGGGAGAGGGAGGAAGGGAGGTGGAGAAAGGACAGGGGTGCCAAGGGGTGGAAGAAGAGGTCAGGGACAAGCTTATAGGAGGGATGTGAAGTTTCCCTAGATTTGGCAGAACATAAGGGGGTGCAGAGTAGTTGAATATGAAGAGTGGGTGATACAGAGTAGGCTTTATGTGTATAATCTGTACAAGGTACATGTAGGGGAAAGAGGGAGGGGGTGGGAGCATGTACCTCGGCAATAGCGCAGGGGGGGGATAGCCCCAGTGTGTGACGTGACCTTGTGTGTCGCGGTTTATGTATCATTATCTGTCACGTTACTGTTGCAGGATCCAGGTTCCATCTTGTATGGTTCTCCTTGTTACTACCCTCTAAGCGCAGGAAGGGTGCCCATACCTGAAGGAATAGGTCAGATTGGTCCTGGAGGTTGTAAGCGACTCGCTCATGGGAGGCAGTTTGGATCACAGCCACTAGCCATGCCTCCTGTGATGGTGGGGTCGGCTACCTTAACTGCCGTGGGATACATATTTTAGCTATGACCAGCGACGTGTAAAAGAGATGCCGTTGTTTCTTTGAGAGCTCTGGAGAGTGCCGCAGGTCATAGAGGAGAATGGCGGGGGTGAGTGGTAGCTGTAGGGACATAGTGGTGCTCAGGATCTGGCCCACATAAGATCAGAAGAGCTGTACAGATGGACATCCGCATATAATATGGGTTCTGTTGCAGTTTGTGTTCATGCATCTCCAGCAGTTTGCATGTGGAAGCAGGCCTGCTCTATGTAGTTTTGTTGGTGTCCAGTGCCAATCGTACAGGGTCTTAAATAGACTGAATTTCAATCATGCCTCTCGGGTGCCTCTATCCAGGGCTTCTAGGAGCTCTGCCAATTCGTTCTCCTCTAGGGAAACTGATAGTCGGGTTTGCCATCTGGTGCAGAGAGCTCGCAACAGGGGTTGTGAGAAGAGATGGTAAGTATTGCCCATTTGCATCTATATCCACACTCATACTCATGTGTCTCTTTCTCACCCATGTGTCTCTCGCTCCGGGCTCCACACTGCTCCCTCTCGTCCATGTGCTTCTCTCTTAATGGTCCATGTTGCTCTCTTGCGTTCATGTGCTTCACTCTCCCACCTGTGTTCATGTTTCTCTCTCACCCATGTGCTTCTCTACCTCAGTCTCCCTGTTGCTCTCTCTTGCCCAGGTGCTTCTATATCCACACACATGCACGTGTGTCTCTTTCTCACCCATGTGTCTCTCCCCCCGGGCTCCACATTGCTCTCTCTCATCCATGCACTTCTCTCCGCCCTTGGCGCTCTGGGACTAAGGTGATGGAACTCCTTATGCAAAATTCAAAATCAAATACAGAAGTGGAAAAAAGTATTCCATGAAAAAGCAAAAGAGACGCACATGAATGCCTAAAGAGATATCTGAAAAAGCGCTATACAACTATTGTCTCACTCAAGCGGGATCCCCACCCCCCCTTGCCCAGTGATGGGGCCAGTCCCCTCTGAACATTGGGCACCACCACATCCACCACCGCGTCCACCATGTCCACCACCACCATGTCCACCACCACATCCACCACCACACCCACCACCACCTCCACCACCACGTCCACCACCACCACATCCACCTCCACCACGTCCACAATCACCACCACCACCTCCACCACCACCACATCCACCACCACTTCATCCACCATCATTACGTCCACCACCAACATGTCCACCACCACCACGTCCACCACTACCACCACACACCACCTCCACCACCACCATGTCCACCACATCCACCACCACCACGTCCACCACCACCATGTCCACAAACACGTCCACCACCATGTCCACCACCACCACGTCAATCACCACCACGTCCAGGACCACCATGTCCACAACCACCACGTCCACCACCACACCCAACACCACCACCACCACATCCACCACCACTACGTCCAGCCCCACCATGTCCACCACCACCACGTCCACCACCACCACACCCACCTCCACCACGTCCACCACCACGTCCACCACCATTACCACCACCACCACATCCACCACCACCATGTCCACCACCACCACGTCCTCCACCACCACCATGTCCATCACCATCATCATGTCCACAACCACCACAACCATGTCCACCACCACCATGTCCACCACCGCCACCACCACGTCCACCACGAGGCAACTACCACGTCCACCACCACCACGTCTACCTCCACCACCACCACCACATCCACTACCACCACCACCACCACCAGGTCCACCAAGTCTACCACCAAGTCCACCACCACATCCACCACTTTATCCACCACGTCCACCAAAACCACCACCACGTCCACCACCACAACTACGTCCACCACGTCCACCAGCACCACGTCCACCACCACCAAGTCCACCACCACCGTGTCCACCTCCACCACGTCCACCACCACCACATCCACCACCACTGTGTCCACCACCACCGCGTCCACCACCATATCCACCACCAACACCACCACATCCACCACCACCACATCCACAACCACCACCTTCACCACCACGTCCACCCCATCCACCACCACTACGTCCACCACCCCCATGTCCACCACCTCCACCTCCCTCAACACCACTACGTCCACCACCACCACCACCGTATCCACCACCACCGTGTCCACCACCAACGCCACCATTTCCACCACCACGGCCACCATCACGGCCACCACGAGGCCACTACCACATCCATCACCACCACGTCTACCTCCACCACCACCACATCCACTACCACCACCACGTCCACCATGTCCACTACCAAGTCCACCACCACATCCACCACTACATCCACCACCACCACGTCCACCACCACCATATCCACCACCACCACGTCCAGCACCACCACGTCCAGCACCACCACGTCCACCATCACCACGTCCACCACCACCACGTCCACCACCACCACATCCACCACCACCTCGTCCACCACCACCACGTCCACCGCGTCCACCACTACCATGTCCACCACCATGTCCACCACCACCACCATATCCACCACCACCACCACGTCCACCACACCACGGCCACCACCACCACATCCCCCACTCCCACCACGTCCACCACCATGTCCACCACCACCACGTCCAGCACCACTACGTCCACCACCACCACGTCCACCACCACCTCGTCCACTACCACCGCGTCCACCACCACCAACACCACCACCACATCCACCTCCACCACCACCTCCACCACTACCACAACCACAACCACCACCTCCACCACCACGTCCACCACCACCACATCCACTCCATCCACCACCACTACGTCCACCACCACCATGTCCACCACCACCATGTCCACCACCACAACCACACCCACGTCCACCACCACAACGTCCACCACCACCACGTCCACCACCACCACACCCAGCATGTCCACCACCACGTCCACCACCACCACACCCACCGCCACATCCACCACTACCACGTCCACCACCACATCCACCACTACCACGTCCACCACCACCATGTCCACCACCATGTCCACCACATCCACCACCACGTCCACCACCACCATGTCCACCACCACGGCCACCACCACGTCCATCACGAGGCCACTTCACTCTAACTATCTATCATCCTCACTCTATCTATCTATCTATCGCCCTCACTCTATCTATCTAGCACCCTCACTCTATCTATTTGTCGCCCTCACTCTATCGATCGCCCTCACTCTATTCATCTATCTATCGCCTCACTCTATGTATTTATATGTCTATCGCCCTCACTCTATCTATATATCGCCCTCACTCCATCTATCTATCTATCTATCTATCTATCTATCTATCTATCTATCTATCTATCTATCTATCTATCTATCTATCTATCTATCTATCTATGTATCTATCTATCTATCTATCTATCTATCTATCTATCTATCTATTGCCCTCACTCTATCTATCTATCTATCGCCCTCCCTCTATCTATCGCGCTCCCTCTATCTATCTATCGCCCTCCCTCTATCTATCTATGGTCCTCCCTCCCTCTATCTATCTATCGCCCTCACTCTATCTATCTATCACACTCAGTCTATCGCATCACCACAGCATCACTCAGCACCACCACAGCATCACTCAGGGGCACCACAACATCACTATGCGCTACCACAGCATCACTGAACGCCTTAGCATCACTTGTCTCCACCACAACATCACTCAGCTCCACCACAGCATCAATCTGTGCAACCATTCAACAACAACTGGTTCAAATATGTTCTCTCAATGTTTCAAGCTTTATTACAAATGTCACAACAAGATGTTAATATTTCACTTCTGTTCTTGGATTTTCGTCACAATAAAATACACTGAACATAATCTTCACAAAAGTTATTTACAAAAGTTTAAGCTATTGCCATTATAAATGACAATAGCTTTTATTTAAGTATTCATTATTTTAAAGAAATTAAAAGCCATTGTTATTTGTAAAATCAATACATCTAAGTCACGTAAATACAACACATATTGCATTACAAATGCTATAGGTGTCACATTTGCGAAAGTTAAAACTATTAGCATTGTAAATGACAAAGCTATTAATTTCGCTATTTTCAAAAACAAAACATAAATAAAAAATGTGTCATTTACAATACCAATAGCTCAAACTTTCCTAATGCGAGACCTATTGCATTGCAAATGCTTGTCATTCATGGAAAATAAGCTGGGTTCGGCTGGTCTCAGTAATGGGTGTGGATTCTCAGTGTCATTTTCTTTTGGGTTACACAAAGTATGTATTTTTATGGTTGCATTTATATGTTATGCTGGTTGTGCACATGAAGGACACAGCTGAGAAGACAGAAAATTTATAAACAGGCAACAACCCCCTTTGATGCCCCCTAGTGTAGCTCACAGCTCAGCAGTGCTCACCGGTCCTGATAATACCTGCTGTTCAGTGATGGGCGCTACAACCCTCCGCCAGGTGCAGTGCAGTGATGTCAGCCTGCTTGCTGCCAAATGATGTAAACAAACATCCCACAACAGTGCCGGGGGACCAGGAAGAGGCTTTCTGCTGCTCTTGTGGGTCTCTGACTGCTTTGTGCTCTCTCACGAAGCACCATTGTCGAGGGCAGCAGTGATGCCAGCTCCTTCCTCCTCCTGACACGTATGCCTGTGGTTTCGATTTACAGTATATTAGTTTTTGTTCTGTTCTGGCAGCTGTCATCACACACTGTGCTGCTTGATGAGTGGAATTAGTGTCAAAAGAAAAGTTTTCGTCGGTCGATTTCAAAAGTGGGATTATATTTATTCTTACAGTCATGCCAGTCAAAGAAATACATTTTCTCTCTTTATTCTGCAAACGTTTGGAGGCCCTGCTCTTTACTATCAGCGTGGTTTAAATTGATTTTGACAAATAAACCTTTCTCTAAAAATACATCATTTCTTCCCGTATTTCTGTCATCACGTGGCCCATTAGTTCATTTCTTT
Organism: Lissotriton vulgaris; assembly: GCF_964263255.1. Taxonomy (NCBI): domain Eukaryota; kingdom Metazoa; phylum Chordata; class Amphibia; order Caudata; family Salamandridae; genus Lissotriton; species Lissotriton vulgaris. Next base: position 1,934,834,492 of record NC_141689.1, on the reverse strand, counting down.
TTTCATATTGAAGCAATTTCATCTCTTTGTAGTTTTCTTTTCAAAAACGACACCAGACACGAATCCAGATTTCTCTCTTTTTTGGAAACGTTTCAAACTTTGTAGGATCGTTTTCACTTATTTCTAAAGTCCGACCCAGCCTTGTCAATTCATGAGTCCTATTCCCACTTCTACTGTGTATTCTTTGTGAGAGCCACACCTGTTGAGGCACAATGGCTTCTGTTTGGGAATTCCACTCTATTTTATGCTCGTGAAAAACCTCCAGTAATTTAGTCTGGTAGTTAGTCTCCCTATTGTCATTTATTTTTGTTTTGGTATGTTACGCTGTCAGTATTTCTATAGGTAAGTAGGGCCTTCTACCATGGTGATTGCATTTCAGAGTTTTTAATCTGCCTGCCCTTTCATATGGTTCTGTTGTTTCAATTATTCCACTGTGAATTGCTTTTTGGTTTTGTATGGGTAGCAGAGAAATGTGAAGTTTAGTCATGCTTTTTTTGGTTAATGAAAAAGTAAAATCATTCCCCTCCCCCTCAAGATTTTGTAATGTGTTACGTGTATGGATAGATGTGGCTAATGGCTTTGTCATTTGTAGGTCTCGCCTGTGACAGCGCATGAGCTCTCACTTGCAGGTTATATTGTTTACTACAAGGGATTTGGAGCCCGCCCATTTCTTAACATTCTTAGGGCTTACTGTCACTCTCCTTTGATGCCTCTTTATTGGGCAGCGGGTGTTGGCTTCACTTCCTCTTTTTTGGTCTTGAGCATGGACCAAGTACTGATTGCTTCATCTTATTTAGGATCCTTCTGCTGCTGTGTTGTGATTGAGGGACTATTTATCTTTCCATATAGCGCAGTCGTCCTTGTTGCTTCTTCCCTCTCATCCCCCTCTTGTCCATGTTTTTTCTTTCCTCCCAACCCCAACACCCACTTGGTTACGTTGCTTCTGTGGGCGGCCTTAGGCATGTACAAGCTGTGCACCTGCACAGGGCCACCAAACCCCAGGGGCAACCATGCCAATATATATCCTTAATATAATAATAATCTGAGGATGGATACATATTTGCGTGGTGGCCCCTAGCAGGGATTTGGCGGCCTCCGGCTCTGTTCCACTTCCTAACACCCTGACCCCCCACCCTCTTCACTGTCCTCCGTGCTCCGCCCCGCCCGGACCCCCTCTTCCGGGGCCCCCTACCTACGCTCCCTGCCCAGGGCCGCCATGAGCCTAGAGCCGCCCCTGCCCACAGCCTATCCTCCCATTGTACTTCTTGCTTCTTCCTTCCCACCCCCACTCTCCATATGTCCGTACTGCTTCTTCCCTCTTATCTGTCACCCTCCTAATATGTGTTGCTTCTTCCTTCCCACTCCCCACCCTTCTGCTGTCTGTGTTGCTTCTTCCCTCCCACTTCTCACCCTCCTGTTGTCTGTAGTGCTTCTTCCCTCCCACACCCCACCGTGCTGCTGTCTGTGTTGCTTCTTCCCTCCCAGTCCCCACCCTCCTGTTGTCTGTATTGCTTCTTCCCTCCCACTCCCCACCGTGCTGCTGTCTGTGTTGCTTCTTCCCTCCCACTCCCCACCGTGCTGCTGTCTGTGTTGCTTCTTCCCTCCCACTCCCCACCCTGCTGCTGTCTGTGTTGCTTCTTTCCTCCTACTCCCCAAGCTGATGCTGTCTGAGTTGCCCCTTTCCTGCTACCCCCACCCTTCTGTTGTCTTTGTTGCTCCTGCATCCACGTCATAGTGCTTTTTTTTAGCTTTGTGCTTGTCTTTTAATGTTTGATTCCCCACCTTCTCCCTTGGGTTTTCTGTTACCATCCACCACTACGTTCCCATATAATGACTGTGGCCTGTGTATGCACATGTATATGGTGCAGATACTGTCAGCAGTATGGCCTCACGCGCTATTCTGGTCAGTATTACCACACCCAGTTTTCGAGTTACTCCTGAGTATGTTTATGAGTTCTAGTAAGTTTTAGGCAAGGTGAGGATATTGTGGTCGATACTGCATTTCTGTTGAGATACTCATCAAATAATTATACAATACTAGGGACAGCTCGGAAAACCAGCGGCAATGTTTAATGTACTGGAGGAGGACTTTATTTTTAGGTACTGTATCTTTTACTGGAAATGGTGTAGTTGTTTCAGCTGTAGAGCAATACTGAAGTGAATTTGTAGTGCAAGCAACGCAATATTTTTTGGCGCTGTTTTAAAATGTGCATCTTGCACCCTCTCCTCCCCCCCCCCCCTCCCCGCCCCCCCACACACACTATAGTGCTGCTGCTGTATAAACTGTCTCCGTGCTCTTTGGTGATTCCTACAAACAGATGAAGGAACTGCACTCTTGTGTCTGCTGCGGACTCTTGTGTCTGATGCGGATCCTGTTTTTTACTACAAATAGCAAAATCTGCCTAGAAATTACTAATCACACCGTATGACAGCTACACAAGTGTACACATTGCATTAGGAGAAAGTAATGCTTGTTTTGTGTGTTAACCCCGTTTCTATACAGATAATAAGGCTACAAAGGAAGATGAAGTACTTCAAGCCGGTTTCCTCAAATTACAGTAATTGTGTTTAAAGCACCATTTGCAATTACTCGCTTTGCACGGAAAAGTAGACCAATTAAAGATGGCTGACAAAGTGACAGGCCAGAACAGGCAACAGATGGGGCCGCTCATTTGCACAGTGAGAATCGCACACAAACAAACCCCTGGTATGAAGGAATACAAATGAAAGGCATGCCCACTTTGGCATAAGTTGACTGCCTCCTAGTGGTTATTGGAGGTGTATGTACACCTCTCACTTGCCATGATACAAAATGAAGTGTGCTTAGGGAAGATTTTTTAAAGTAAATGCTTTATGGAATGTATTCTTTTTCTTCGGAGTTGTGTTGCCCTAATTGTGCGGTTTGAAAGACTCTGCAAAGGGGGTCATTTCTGCTTCTTGAGTATAGGTTCTTTCAACCTTCTTTGTAAAGCATATATATTTTCATGCTTATTTCCCTATAACAAACATTTCCATAAACTATTATTGTAGATTTCTGGACAGCGTAAGCCACATTGCAGACACCAGTGAAGGTCTTTCACCCACATCCGAGTACTGGAAACCTGCATCCCTATGATATGTTGGAAGCCTTGAAACGCCACTTTGTACAAGAGGCATGTGTGTATGTGGGAGTGTTCAGGGTCAGGATACTGGATGTGCGCACTGGACTTCTACGCCCTAATTACCGGTGAACGCTGCGGTAAGCAGGATGTACAACTGGCTATCTTCACCTTTGGAAGGTCAGAACATTGAGAATTTCCACTGCCAAGAGAGATTCTATGCCAAAAAAAGGATCCTTTTAACTGCATTAAAGAACAAGCTTCTGCATTGCAGGTACTCGTTGGTAGAAGCAGTGCATAGGACTGGCATGTTAGGGCGAATTCAGAGTTCCATGATGCATAAGACTTTATTATCTTACTACGGCATATGGGGAGAGGGTCCGCACCAGCAGATACCATCCCGCCTCTGGTGTCTCCTTGTTCCTGGACAGTCAAGATTTAAAGGAAATCCCTCTTCCAGGTATAGAGGTGTGCAAACTTTTTGTAATTTCATTGTGCATAATTATGCGAAATTTCTGAAAAATCATTGAAGATTTTGCAAAATGCAAATCTGCATGTAGTGTTATGTTTTAGTGTGAAATGAGTCCTGGAATCCATTTTGGACCAGAGGACACATTTATTGCTAAAATAGCACAAAAACACAAATGTCACGAACAACGGTAGCTTGAGTTCTCTTTCTTTGCATTCCCTGATATCATTCGCTGTACAAAAGCCAATCATAAAATGAAAATAAAATGCAAGCGCACAGTGTAATGTCCTTGTTTCCAGTGGCATGAACTGACCATAATTGGGGATGATACTAGATAGCTACCAGATAATCTGATTAGGCCTCTTTGGACTCTTGTACACACTTAAAAGGAAACATTGTTTTATGATTTTCTGGGTTCAACTACTTCAGACTCTGATCACTAACACAGGAAGAGTAACTAAGTTAGGGGCGTTCGATTTTCAGCTGAACTTTATTTAAAATATTTGCTATGATGAACAGCTGCAGAGGATGTGCTGAGCAGATGATCATTTGGAAGATTTCCAGGCAAATATTCATTTCTATTTAGTAGAATTTGTAGCATGCAACAGCACAAAATAGTTTGCATCTTGATTCAATACGAGTAGAAGTGAGAAGATAACACAGCTCATACCAAGTCGACAAAAAAAAAAAGAGACAGGGCTATTCACAAAGGTAAGTTACACTTGTGAGTAAATTACACGTGTAATTTTGCTCTTACAATTTTTGAGCAGCTTTACAACTTTTTGCTTTTCACAAAACCTGAGTGTAAAGTTACTGAAAACATGTCTACAACACTGGAAAATGGGGGTGGAGCTTAACTTAGAAGAGTAAGTTACCACTATGTACTACAGTAAGTCTAGCACCACACATGGCCAAATTCTAACACTGCAACACCCACCATTGAAAATAATAAAGGCAAGCACTTACATGTAAACCCCAGAGGAAATAATTTGAAATTAAATTACATTATTTTAAACAGTTAAAAATATAAATAATTATAATTTAATGTTAAAAAATATTGAAAAAACTGTACCTGTTTTTGATTTAATTAAAAAATATTTTAATTTCTTTTTATTGCATTTACAAATTAATGTGCCTGATACCAGATTTCCATCACAGATTCTGGTGGGTGATGAAATAGCTCTGCACTGCTGAAATAAACATGATTTCTTCCTTACCTGATATAGGATGTATAATTCTTGACAAACATTGGCAGAGCCAATAGGTCCTGTCCATAATATTGAATTTGAATTTGAATTTAAAAAAATGTGTACAGCGCTCGTATACCCAGCGGTTTCATGGCGCTAGTGGTGATCAGTGGAAGGCAGCAGCAGAGAGATTAAGGGTAGGCTTGTGTGAACAAAAAAGTTTTGAGGTTTTTCCGGAACAAGGGGTAGGACGGGAAGGTGCGCAGAGTGATCGGGAGGGAGTTCCAAAAGGTTGGAGCCAGGACAGCGAATCTCGCTCCGCCCGCCCTCTGCTTTTTGAAGCGGGGGATGGTGAGGAGGGCCAAATGGGCCGAGCGAAGTTCTCTGCCTGGGCAGTATGGTTTGATGACGGAGCGAATGAACTCGGAAGCAGTGCCCGCTCTGGCTTGATAAGTAAGACAGCCGAGTTTAAACAGGGCACGCTCTCTTACGGGGAGCCAATGCAGAGTTTTGAGTAATGGGGTGACCCGATGATATCTGGGAAGGCCATGGATCAGGCGGGCCGCCTGATTCTGCACCAGTTATAGTCGATGGACCATGTATGCAGGGGCTCCATTATAGACTATATTACCGTAGTCTATACGGGACAGTACCATGGCCAACATGATGATTTTTAAGGCTGGAGGGGAAAAGAAACGGGAAACCTTCCTAATTACTCTGAGGGAAAAGAAGGATGAAGAGACCACAGAGTTAACTTGTGGGAGAACAGTGAGCTGGGGATTAAGAAAGATTCCCAGAGTTTTCACTTTGGACACCGGAAGTGGAGGGGCACCAAGGGAGGGGGGCCAGAAGGAAGGGGACCAGGGACTGCAGCCACCTCCGGTCAGGACCAGCTCGGTCTTGTCCGGATTGAGTTTGAGGTGGCTGCAGTTCATCCAATCTTGAATGAGGGTTATGGTAGTTTGGACATTCAGGGCAGATGAAGGTGAGTGAGACAGGTTGAAGATTAACTGGAGGTCATCCGCGTAATTGAACACGGTGACCTCCAGTTGCTGTAACATAAAAATGAGGGGAAAGATGTAAAGGTTGAACAAAAGAGGGGAAAGTGATGAACCCTGAGGGACCCCGCATTCTACCTTACGAGAGGCAGCCACAAAACCAGCCAAATGGACTCCCTGTGTTCTCCCAGCAAGAAAGGACTCCAGCCAAGAAAAGGCTAGGCCCTCTACACCCGCCGCCTTGACACGGTTAAGGAGGATGGTACGGTCCACCGTGTCAAAAGCGGCGGATAAGTCAAGGAGAATCAGGGCTTGCGGAAGGTTGATGTCGATGCCTTCACGCAGCTTGTCCATGACTGAGATGACCACTTTTTCGGTAGAGTGCAGGGGACGGAAACCAGCTTGGCAAGGGGAGAGGCAATGGTTTGCCTCAATGTGAGTGCTCAGAGTGGAAGTGATGTGGGTTTCGAGAACCTTTGCAAGGTAGGGGAGAAGTGAAATGGGGCGGTAGTTGGAGGCAGAGGAGGGATCGGTTTTACCAGTGCCTTTTGGCATTTACAGTTACAAATTAATGTGCCAGGTATCAGATTTCAAATCTAGTTCGTGGCACTTGATGAAGGAGCTCTGCACTGCTGAAATAAATATGATTTCTCCCTTTTCTGGTATATGACGTACAATTCTTGACACACATTTGCAAAGCCAAAAGGTTCTGCCCTTTCCATTGTTTTTACCAGTGCCTTTTGGCAAGGCTGTACAGCATTGGCAACATTCTTTGCACCATGGCCTAAAGGAAAAAAAGGCACGATGATGCTGCTGCATTGGCTGCGTCATTTTGTAGGCACACCATGTGTGATGATGTGCGTGCTCACATGCGTCATTATGCATCTGTGCCTACAAAATAATGCTAGGTGGAATCCTTTAAAACATTTATTTAAAAAATAAATGAAAAAGAAGCAGCTCAAAACTGTTTTTTAGGGTGGAAGGATTGGAAAAAATGTGCTGCCTGGTCCACATCCTGGGTTCCCTACTGTCTTCTGTTATCTTCAACCTTTAGATGCTTTGGTGTTCTACTCACAGATAACAGCATGCACATTCACCAATATACTGATGATATACAACTCTACTTGAAAGTCTTCTCTGCTTCAGACATCCAATGCATCAAACACTAGTTGCACAGTATCAACACCTGGATGTCCAGCACATACCTGAAACTCAACCAAGCTAAGACATGATTTCTGTTAATGGCCAAAAACAAGAAATAAGATACAGCACAAAGCGTGCTTCTTGTCATGAACCTTGATGGCTTTGAATCCCACCATTCAATGAATGGCAAGTCACTTGGATTCACCTTGGACACCAACCTTACACTCAAGGAATACAATACCAGAAAGCATAAAGCCGCCTCGTACCAGCTTTCACTTCTAAAGAGATTCAAATTGTTTATTTCAGAAAGCGACTTCAGAACTGCTGCTCAAGCCATCGTACCCTCACATCTGAATGTTGTAATGTCCTACTCTATGGCCTCCCAGACTCCACACTCGCACCCATTAGGGGGCATCCCACATGCCACAGCATGACTCACCCAGGTCCTTAAGAAATATGATCACATCTACTCATCCGGATGGAGCTCCCTTGACTGCCCGCACCATCTTCAAACCCAGCTGCGTCATTTACAAAGCCATCACAACCAGCAGCCCCACTTATCTTACAGACAAGCTCCATGTCTCTGGTGGTTCTCAGCACACCCTCATCCAGGACACAGTCAAACTAAGAAGTATAAGAAAGAAAAAACAAGACAGCAGACGTTTTCCATCTCTTCACCCAGGGCCGGACTGGGAACCAAAACCGGCCCTGGCAAAGTGCTCGGCCGGCCCCCCTCCCAAAGGTGGGGGGGGGTCCGGGGGTGCGGCTGAGCTCATTGCTAGGGCCGGTTTTCGGCCGATTTTGTTACAGGTCCGATTTTGCCCTGTAACGGATTACCCGGTGCCCGCGACGGCCAGTCCGGGCCTGTCTTCACCCAGGATCTGGAACAACATCCCTGTATCCATCAGGACCAGTCAAAAGCTGCTGTGATTTAGGAAAGAGTTCAAGGCTCAACTTTTTAAAGAACATTACATCACAATATATTAACCGTCCACAAACCAGCTTCTTCGCCTCCTACTCATTGACTTTATGCTCGTCTTTAACCATGTACAGCACTGTTCTGCCTTTCACCTAGGTTCGCACTATAAAAATAGCATATACATACATATATATAAAATAGTTAAAAAAGACAGTTGGCACGGGCAATGGAGGAACAGGTGGGGTGAAGCAATGGGAAGTGAGTGGGGGAGGGGAAAAGCAGGACAGGAGGGATAGCAACATGGCGGCAGGAGAGGGAGGGAGTTTGGCAGAGAGAGAAGCACATGAGAAAGAAATTGCAACACAAGGGAGACAGCAACATAGGGCAGGTATTTGGGCGGAAGAGAAGCAAATAAGGGAGAGAGCTGGAAAACACATGCAGTCTCATGACGGGCTTAAGCAAGAGGATCAAAAAAGCCCCCTAAAAGTAAATAGTGGAAGGATAGAAGCCAAGCAGTATGGGAGATGGTAAAGAGGCTATGTTCCATGGGACAGACAAGCATAAGATGGACAAGCTCGCACATGAATGCAATTAAATAAGAAGCAAATATATTGGAAGTGATGTTAAAGTCAACTAATGGTAAGTAATGGGAGGTCTGTAAACCCCTGTAAGTACTTGGTAAGCCCATAATTGGTCTTTTGCAATCAGTGCTGTCTTGTAGGTCAGACCTAAAATGGATAAATGGATAGGTGGGGCAGACATGCAGGGGGGCAAGTTTATATCTAAAAGGACCCAACATCATCACCTCACTCCTGTGGTTTTCAGCATATGCCCCATTTCTCCCATCCATTCACCTACCAAAGGTTGACTGTACAGCATTTTAGGAAACACTTTTGTGGGCCACTGACATGTAAATAAATCAGCATGCCATTGGTTTTAGTGAAACCCGTACTCTGCGCAAATCCAGGAGTGATCTGAAGAAGAGGTATATAAGCTTACATCAGGAAAGAAGGGCAACGAAGACCCTTCTTGGCTGGGGCAATGAAGATTCATCTGAATATGGGTTACAGATTATATAAGGTTTTGTAGGGGAGGGGACCAAAAGGACCCAACTGGTTATAGGTTATATAAGGGTATACAAGGGAGGGGAACAATCGAGACTGTCTGGTTATAGCTTATATAGGGAGGGGAAAACAGAGACCCATCAGGTTAAAGGTTATATAGGGTTACATAATGGCGAGAGGGCAGCTAAGAGCCCTCTGTTTATATGTTGTGAAAAGGTTATATCTGGGAGCGGAAAGACAACGATGTTCTGGTTACTTGGTATAATATAAGGGACGGGGGGAGGGAGGATAATGAAGACATGTCTGGTCATAGGTTATATAAATCATAAGGGAGGAGGACAGCCAATCGACTTAGAGGTAATATAGGAGAGGTCAACAAAGAAGAGCCGTCTGGTTATAACATAACATAAGTATTTGTAAAGCGCACGTTCACCCCTGACGAGGCATCTTGGCCCTGAGTAACAGATGTTTATTGTTAACCAACTCAATGGTACTCATTTTATCGACCTCAGATGGATAAAAGGCTGAGTGGACCCGCCGGGATTTGAATCTGTGACCATGAGGTCGAACTCAGGCCCCTGTAGTGGATACATTAATCCACTGAGCCTCCAGACCCGGTTTCTGGGTCAGGTGGCTCTTGGATTGTGTAAGGCAGGGGGACAACAAAGATCTATCTGGTTATAGGTTTTATAACATCATTTAAATGAGGGGGCTTCAAAGACACTGATTGTGCTGTACAACAATGGGAGAGAATACACAGGAGCAAAGTCCAGATGCTCCGAACCTGCCAAAAAGTTCGGAACCAGTCATGGGCCACGGCACATGCTCTGATCCACTTATGACACCGGGATCGAGACCGCCACTGACGGGTACCAAACCGCTTCTCAAGTAGACCCCCACGAGTCTGGCCTTTGCCATCAGAACTCCGAAGGGGCAAGGTGAACAGGGCCAGACTGAGAACCAAAACCGGCCCTGGCAAAGTGCTCGGCCGCGCCCCCCCTCCCTACTCGGGGGGGGCAGAGGGGGGTTGGGGGCCGCCGAGCTCTTTTCCATGGCCGGTTTTGGTTCCCAAAACCGGCCCATATCCTGTGCGGCGCACCGGGGGATTGCCCCGTGCCCGCTACGGCCAGTCCGGCCTTGAAGGTGAAGGATGCTTCAGAGATACTTAGCTGGACACAGAGTGGAAGATGAAGAGAGGGAACAGGGGGTGGGACGGAGTCAGGTGAGGGCATTGGTAGATGGACACCATCCGTAGGTGTAAAGTGCGCATACTTGTACGAGGGTCTAGTGGGATCGACACACAATTTTTCAATCTCCCTTCGCTTCCAAGCCTTCCAATGATTACAAGAAAAAATGGTGACATGCCAGATGAGCTGTAGCTTGAAATATGTTGTGTTTCTATATGGAGAGACTCCCTGGGCTGAGTTCTGACCTCTGCATAATTCCAACTAAACATATAGAATACTTTGTCATTTTTCGTAAATTTCCCACACTTTAATTTCATTGTAATAGGAAATTTATTAGCAGATACCGTGGGGGAATAAATGATACTCGATGACAGATGGGTCCATGACAAATCACCCTGGGTTGTTTGGCTTCCCAAGCAGTGACACACCCCCCAGCCGAGCGGCTTCACTCACGAGATTCACTCTCTGTAGCCTCATAGCTATGCCTAACCTGGTCGGACCACAAGTGAGCAATAAATCACCAATCCTGCTTTCAGGTCCCCGACTCTCCCTAGAAGCATCATTCTGGGGTCCGAAACGGTTTAAATGCCCTCTGAGAAAAAATTAGATTCCTCTGTTTCTAACTAAATTGGGGATGTTGCACTATGTGCGGTAAAGAAACACAAAGGCATTAACACAGGTGGCCTGAGATGCACTGTTATAAGATAAACAGACTAGGGCACAGATTTACTAATGTTTTGCACCAGGTTTGCGTAACTTTTGTCACGCAAACCGCACTCAAAGTGCTAGGCTGGGATTTGATATCCAACGCAAATCATGGTTTACGTTGGATAGTTTCTCAAAGTAACGCAACCACCCATGGGTTTTGACGCAAAACTCTATCAGCAAACATTTGTAGATTTGGATTTGCACCAAAATCTTACGCCATCTGGAAGCAGGCATAACGATGAGAAATGTTTTAATTTCTCCTCGTCTTTTCTACTTTGCATGCGTGCTGCCTTGAACATATAGATACAAAGCCGGGAAAGTGTTAAAGGATCATTTTTGCACTGGAATTGTCCCCTTCCAGTACAAAACTAGGGGCAGATTTACAAGCCCCTTGCGCCACGTTTACGCCTTTTTGCGTGACGCAACAGCGGCGTAAATGTGGCGCATCCCTGCGAGGCATTTACAATGTGACGCATCTAGGGAGATGCGTCATGTTATAAAGCCCAGCACCACAATGGGGGCGTTCCCACGCAGGGTGGGCGTTCCGGCGCTTGTGCGCCTCGCAAAAGTGCCTGCGTGAAATCTACAAGATTTCACGCAGGTACTTCCGCGACAATGCTACGTCAATTCCTTACGCCTGGACTGACGCAGCAAGTTAAGTATTGGGCGGCCCTGAGCATTGCTGGAGTTGCGTCGCGCTTGCGACGCGACTCCAGCGATGCGCCACCCTTACGTGACAAGTTGCGTCACGCATCTGCCTACCCTTGCGCCACGGCGCGCCGCATTGTAAATGCGACGCATCTGCCGTGACGCAAGGGTAGTTTTGCGTGACGCATTTGTTCTGGCGCATCTCTGCTGATATGCAGAGATGCGCCAGAACTCGTAAATATGCCCCCTAGTCCTTACAGAACGCACAAACCTTTGCACTATGGCGCAAGGTTGGGTGCATTGGCGCATGGCAGCCTACAGTGGGCCAGCGCAGGCAGAGAAGGAAACAGGGTCATCTCTTAGAAGCTGTAGCATTGTTGTGTCTCTGTCCCTTCCACGCAACGCAATACCGCAACTTTAGTTGCTATGCTGCATTGTGTCAGTTTTTCATAATCTGAGTTTGGTGTATTGCTGCTGTGTTGCTGCTGCATTATGAAACTAGAATACAGGTTTGCATTGCTCTGTGATTTGTGTCCAACAATTCAATGCACTAAAAAAACACTATCTCAGTTCTTGCGCTAAAGAAATACACCTATTTTGTTATATATTCAGCAGTGCTATGCCCATCTGTCAAGTTAGCTCAGTGGATAGCTGCACTTAAGTCCTAGAGAAACCTACATACAACATGTAGAGCACATATGTGTACTTTGATGTGTTTGCCTTAGCCTTTCATCCTTCTCATGTTGTTAAAGGAGTACCATTTTATTGAGTTATAGAAACAGTTAATAATCACAGTGCTATGGCTAAGAAGCCGCTAAGCAGCAAGGACTACTTGGAAGTCTGTAATCTTAAAATTCCCAGATTGTGTGTTACTGTTAATTGCTTCTAGGGATCTATGGGTTGAAATAAGGACAATAATCGATCCAATTTCGCCACCATTGATTGCTAGCTTTGTGCATATCATTTGCCTATTTTTGACAAATACTTTCATGTCCTCATTACATACAATAAAACAAGAAACATACACATTTTCATCAGGGAAAAAACCCTAAAGCAATCAGAAAATAGAGTGAAGAGCAGTTTCCAAATGCGATGACCGTGATGTTACAAATCATAGTTGGTTTATTTCCCTTTTCTAATGAGAGGTTAAAGAACCGTTTGAAGTTATCTATGAGTTGAGATTAAATTAGAGCTCATCAGCACAGCAGTATAAAATGTGCTTAGTATTGAGTGATATTGAAATGGAAATTGCCATTCAAGCAACAAACTGTTTTCCTGTAATGCAAAAGCCGGAGGCATTTTTCTTTTACGTTTTTCTCATTTCAATATTCCAAGAGCTTATTAAAGCATTATAGTCCATGCCAAGAGTTCTAACGATTGTTAAAGTCCCCACACCAGAGTTATTGGCCTGTGCTGCAGGCAAGGGTCTAGAAGGAGAGGAAGGTCTTTAACAACTGCTATAGTTCATGGCAGAAGGGCTACAGTGCTACTAGAACATACCACCGGTTGAGGGTGGAATGTTCTAAAATAAACAGGGAGAACCAGACTGGAACAGAGCGGAATAGAAGGTCTGCACCAGCCATTTTCATCCCCAAGACATGTCATTGTTTTCAATGGAGTTCTCAACATTCCAAAGTTCTAATGGCGATTCATCACGTTAAGTGTGTTTTCCATCAGTGATCGAACACACTGTCTCCCTGCTCAACGTGGAATGAAATCTATCGTCTTCCTAATAGAGATGACCCTACAACCCATGAATACTACCTCCGGCCATATGTCAAGTGAAGATGGGATGGTAGCAGAGATGCACATGTATGTCCAGTATCAGAGTACAGGATACTGGCTCCCACATCAGCATTCACTACCTGAGTCTTAGAACAGTTCCGAGGCACGAACTTCGTGACACAGTTTTCTGTAAATCGAGTGAACAAACCTGGCCGCTTATTGTCTTGTATCCCACATCATGATAAGAGCTAGGAACAGTATATAGATTCCTCTGCTCCAGGTAAAATAGCAATTGCCTGCTGCAGTGTACCCCAGGCACTGGAAAAAGATACGTTTTCTGGCCTTTTATAGTAAGGTGGCACCATCGCGAGGTGGCGCTGCAAAACTGTGCATTGCCACACACTGTGGAAGTTCCTGTGTGGAATAGTTGTATTTTCTTCTTGTAGGGATATACTTATGATATAGTCACTATTTTTTCATGAAAGCAAGTTGTTTGTAATAGTTCCTGCGAAGCCTATATTAGAAAAGCCCATGCAATGCATGTGGGTTTATAAGTGGCGGCGCTAAAGAGGGACGGGCGGGGGCTTCAAATGCCTTTCTGTACCAGGCGGGGTGATATACTGTTGGTCCAGTACACTTCAGATGTGTCCTTTTGTGATGGACAAGACCCTCCTTGTTGCGATCCAGGTTCAACTTGGAACAGCGAACTAGAATAGAATATCATCAAGCAGAGGAAAGCCAGACGCAGATGATCATGTTTGGCGACTCTCTGTTTGCGAATATTGATGAAATAAAGACCACAGAGGTGCTTTAATCAGTCAGATTGACTCAGGAATGGCCAAAACTAACAGGAAAATAAGCCATGGATTGTGAAATAAGCCATGCCGCGCAGTGGCATGTTCTGTTTTGTATCATATTAAACACTTTAAAAATTTAGCATCACCAAAAGCTCACGGCAGATGCTCAATCAGAATTAAGTTAAATTTGACAGTTCAAATAACAATTGAATGCACAGTCACAACATTGTTTTCTAAGTTTGGCCTCTTTTAAAATGCAGTAAATAGCTGGCCAGCGCTCAGAGAAACTTGGATTCAAGCAGGCAACCTATACTGGATATATTCCAACTCTCATCAGGATAAACGCTCCTTAACCTCGTTCATCATCAAAGACCTTGGCATTTCAGGATGAAGATGGCGGCGTGTGGAGCATCTCAATGGACATTCAGAGACTGCCTTTTTCCAGCTGCTCTATTTCTCCATTTACAGTTTACACCATTGCCCTTGCACCATACACATTTCCTCCCTTAGTTTGTGCATAATGTTGCTTGTACTACAGCCACAACAACTGCGGAATGCACTGTTGAATGCTACTTGGGACACCGATGATCCACTACTGGCTCCAAGTCAGACCCAATGTCCCTCAGTGGAGCGTAAGGTCAACCTTGGGGTGAGGGATCAACAATATGATATCATTCGGTGTTAAAGTCATGCGTCACTTCACTTACCCATAGCAATTATGTAAATCGATATCCAGGGTCCTTCCATGGTCAAGCACGTAAGTACCATGGAGTCGAGGAACAGCGCATGTGACAATCGTAGTGTTGCAAAACTGCAAGGCTGCTGCATACAACAATGTCTAAAACACTCCAAGAACTTATCCGAATGGACCGGGGTTCATAGCGAAGTGTAACTAGATATGAAACAGACATCTCGGACGCAGAGAAGGTCTTCCACGCTTATGGCTTAGACTAAGGGATCTCCATGATTTCTTTGAAACAAACATGGCAGACCTACACTGAATGGAGTAGTTGGTGGACTGCATCCATGGAGGAGAGTTTCTGCACATTGATCCCATGGCATCCTTTCATAATGTCCATCACCTTTCACTCTGTCCAATGACAAAGCAATGACAGCATCAGGAGCCAGAAGTTTGGAAACAGTTCAAGTTCACATCGTAGGCAGACGGACAGACTGCACTGGAACCCAGGCCCACGGTCAGGGCTAGTCAGAGGAAGTATGTCCAGCAATGCTTGTATTATCCTACTCACTAAAGTAAGCAAGACATGAAAGGGGGACGAGAGAAGCTAACAAAAGAGCAGGCTAAGTGGACCCCTGGACCGAGCTCGCAGCAAGGATGCCAAGGGCACGCTGGAAGCCAGAAATAACAAGGGGGATGAAATATGCTCTATGAGTTCATGTAACGTGTTTATTCTCTTTTGTGTCTCCCCTGAGGGCCAGCGGGGAGCCAATCCGGTACTGCAGCATCACGCGGTCAAGATAATGCAGGCTGTATAGAAAAAACCCACACACACAAAAAAAACTATGGATTTAGGCCCAGATCTCTGTATTGGGGTGGATGTATGATATTGTTATTGTTCTGCATTCTGTCCATCAACTGTTGTTTTTGTACAGAACAACTCACCAACACACCAGAGGTCCAAGTGTGCAGAGACTAGCGGAATCTGAGTTCATCTACCTTTATTTTGACTACTAAATTGTACCAGTACTTATCTACAGTTCGGGTACTCTGTTCCAATCTCGATATTTCTCTGAAGCTCCTGAAAAGCTAAACTTTAATCTGTTCTACCCAACCCCTTCATCTTCGAGCATTCTACCCTTCCCCAACCCAAAACCCCTTTTTTGTTAAACTTTGGCCTCGATCTCAAACATACACTAAATTTGCTAGTCTGTGAATCCATAACTTTAACCGGAAACCACTCACCTTAATTATTGATTATAGCATGTATTCAACAGAATGTAATAGAGTACACTTTATTTTACTGCCACTAAATTTCAAAGTAAATACACAACTTACGTAAAATGATTTACAAACACCATTTTGAACAATGCTTTTACAGGTTGCAGCCTGGCCATGTTTATTTATTATTGTCTATCTGGTGACAGGTACAGGCATATCTTTCTGCGCTCACCAGTTTTTCGATAGTCCGCCTTTTGAGCTCGTACTGCAATCTGCTGATAATCTCTCACATTATATTAAAATATTACTCTGTCCAGTTACTTTTAACGTATTATTTGGTCACTTGGTTGAAATCAGTGGGCTGAGAGAGCAGATATTTACTTAAATTCAATAGTTACATCTTTACTCTTCAATAAGTCTTCCGCTTTTTAATAACTTTTGGTATTTCCTTTTATGCCGGGTGCATCCAGCACCGGATAGAACGAAAGAAAGTGTCAAATCCTGCCCCCAGCATCGCACACCAACTAGTGCTATTTTTGTGATAGCTGTATCGTCATAAAATAGGCTGGCTTGCTTTTTAAGATCTATGAATAGATTTTGAAGCAGCAGCATGGAGCCATGCAAAAGAGCAGGACAGCGGCGGCCCCTCCACAATGGCGGAGGAGCGTCACCCCACTGGCTCAGAGCCAGTAGGTGGAAAACAAAACAATATCCTACTAATGTTTTCTTTTTTAGATGCTAGCTCTGAGCCAGCATGTGCAGGCAGGGGCATGGCAAGGCCCTGGGAGGGCGGAGGAGGAGTGGTACGTGCACTTGTAATTGCGCATGTCAGTTTGGTCGGCCAGCGAAACTGACATGCGCCGTTAGGTCTCTTCAACCCGGCTGTATTGTAAAGCCGGGTTGTTGAAACACACACACTCACTGTGCCTGAGCGAGTGTCTTTCCAAACTGCTCAGGCCAATCCCCACGCTGCTCTCAAGCTTGAGAGCAGTGCAGGGATTGGATGTGAGTTGTGATGCTGACCAGAAACTGCAGCAGAGGAGCGCAATGCCGGCTGCAGCATGAGGTACGTGATTTTTCAATTTTTCATTATCCCCCCCCGCCGCACGCTTCCACTGTGTGCTGACCGCTGGCCCCCTCTCCCTTTCCACCCTTCCTGCCGGTATATTTCTGTGTCGCCTGTCACTAGAGCAGGGTTGGGGCATAATGATAACCTTGACTCACCTGGTGACAGTCCTGGGTGCAGCTGCGATACCTGGACGAGCGCACTAGTCACCAAGGAAAGTGGTTTGAACTGGGCCTTTTCCCCGGTTTGCGCAGGCGGCAGCGGTCTGAAACGGCACTTCCTGCCTCTCAAGAGCTTTCAGCACCCTAGAAGAGCTGAGATCGGGGACAGCTTCACAATCTTGCTTCTAAATCGCTCCCCGATAGTAATTAATATTAAAATCTACTAAACCAAAAAAGGTTCCAAGGGGAGGATCCTCCGACACAAGAAAAGGTTGCCCTGGGTCCTCAGAAATCCACAGACCACCACCTAAGCGACGATTGATAGGTTTCACCACCAAACAAAGCCCTCATGGCGGAGCTGACCAATCAGTTCCTGATACTTTCATCAATATAGACTCTTGCACTGGAAAAGAATAGTCCTCTGGTATGTCCCCACTTTATTTCTCCACTATGGCCGGGAGCTTCCACATTCAAGGGGCAGCTCCCAGCAGAAGGCAAGGTTCATCCCTACAGGCCCTCACATACTCGGTGGAGTTCCAAACAGGGCAAAATAATTGATTCATTCTCTCCGTTTTCGCAGTCCGTTGGAGCCACAGACATTTACAGATTTGAGCGTAGTGTATATATGTATACACAGACATACAACTTCAATCAAGTGGCCAAGTTTCAATGTCCACGTCCTACCTCCGTGTAAAGCCAGGGTTGGCTGCAGGGCCTGGCTTCATACACTGTATAGCTGCTATTATCACTCAGGGGCTAAAGTGGGTTGAACTTGATTCAGGAAAAACTACAAAGGAGGCGGCAAGCTGAAGTCCACCACGAAAGGGCCGATCAACATTTGCTGGGGGGATAGGAGGGTGGCAACCATAGAAGGTTTATGGCCTGGTCTACTCTGCTGGTTATTGCAAATGAAGCTTTTTGATTGTCTAACGAGTTTTCAACATTTCAGTCTGGCATGCTGAGTTCCAGTTTGGGTGCTGATAGGTATTAAAGCCGAAGTGTTTCTTGATTTAATAATGCAAATGTTCTCCCATCAAACTGGATGGTTAAGCAGTTTTGTCACCCTAACAACCATATAATACACCATAGCTTTCTATAAAAAGCATAGCCTGGAAAAGGCTGTCTCTTTGGAAATCATCCTTAAATTACAAGGGTATTTACAATTTTAAATACCTGCTTAACTCAGCTGAGGGTTCTCTTTGTACAGTAATCTGAAATGTTCAAAAGGTGGGGCTTGGATAAGGCAAAATGAAGTTCTCTTTTACGGAGAATGAGAGAAGATGGAGGTCACGTTGTGCGGCCCTCCAACAGACCTAACGGTCTATTCTGAGTGAACGGAAGCAATGATCTGCGTCCCCATCAGAATCCTCATCATTTCAGTGATATTGGGCCTTCGAGCTGGGTCCGAGTGCGTTACTGTGAATTACTGCACATGATGTGTAGGCTAAGAAAGCAATCGCCTCAGAGAATTTCTGCTTTATCAAAATCAAGTGAGGGCAAATATTGCACACCTGTTAGAGAATCTTCACTAATCACAAAGCAAAGGGTGATGAAGGAACATCTCTTCAGACAAGCTACAGTTATGCTGGTCCTAAGGCAAAAATGCACAGTGAAGTTCTGTCCTAGTCCTCAAAGTGGCGTACGAGACAGGAGAGCCCAAAGAGGCTCAACAAGTTTGTAATGTTGATACTGGTTCACTTCGGCTGTTAGGTCAACCACATCACTGGTCGAGGAGGTGCCAATCAAAGTTTATTTTGAGCCCACTGAACTCTCACTCATGGTATAACGTAGATGGAAGAGTTAACTGTCCACCAAACGTCCTTTGACAGTGTATCTCTCATCTGACTTTGCAGTCACACAGGTCTTTTAAGGAGGAGCTCCTTCATGTGCTCAAAGGTCCCCAAACACCTCACCTGAGGCTTTTCCACTTAATATGCATAATGTATTTATTATGTCCTCTTGACTCCACTCTAACCCCATGCCCTTGCATCCCGGATCCCGCTCTTGTTCGCAACCATCCAAAAATTCCTTATTCATGTACAGTGCTACGATTCCTGTTTTCGTAGCTAAGCACTCACTGCACACAGCATTCTAGCATTGTTGATAGATCAGTAGTATTTTTTCTATTTTTGTTGTTGTATTTCGTTGATTTCCCTTCCGACTGTCTCACAATCAATCAATCAACAGCATTTGTAAAGCGCAACACTGTCATCCCTTGAGGTATCTGGGCGCTATGTCTCCATCAAAGTGTCACGTCTTGAGTTTCTTTCTGAAGTCTGCTTGCCAGTGGGCCGTACAAGCCGGAGGGGAAGGTCGTCCCAGGTCTTGGCAGCTATGTAGTAAAAGGAGCGGCCACCGCTACGGGTGCAACGGATGCACAGGTGTGTGCGAGGAGAAGCACAGGTGTCTAGAGGGTTGGTGGAAGTTCAGTCGATGGTTGATGTAGGCAGATCCTTGGCTATAGAGGGCCTTGCACGGGGTCTTTGCAAAGTCATGTAAAATGTATTGTCAATTCACCTGTACTGTAGTCAGCACTCTGTTAACCCTGAAGAGTCTGTGGGGAGGCAGTGACGTGGTGGGAGGGAGAAGGCCAGCATGTTGCTCCAGAAGGAGCACTTTTAGTTGCATGGAATTGCAGCGAAACGAAACCACGTGGCCCGCTGCTATGTGCATTTCTTAGATCTCAATCACCAGAAGAACGGCACAAAAAGGCCATGGTGGTATGGATGAAGTGCCTAATTCAGACAAGTTAGTGACGTTGAACAGGGCACAAGTCCTAAAAAAAGTGGGAGGACGCTGACATCACAACAGGAAGTGACGTCACGAAAGGTGGCTTGCACCATCAGACTCATTGCTTCCCCACGCTCACCCCTTAGATGCGATTGCATCAGAGAAGCCAGCGCGTGAGCAGCATTTTGAATGAGCTCTGATCTCGCCCCAGAAAGGCGAGTGAATGTGTGGCTCCATTTGCTCCAGTAATCGAGCTCCTGGCAAAATAAGTGGGGGGACGCCGTCCACCCGTGTGGTACCCCGACTCGAGCACCAACGTTGAATCCTCTCAACAGCAGTGGAAGTCAGCGTCGGATTGGTAATGCGGGCATTCGGGCAATGCCCGAGGGGCCGGTGTCCGAGTTCAGCTGTGGGCTGCTTTTTTGAGCAGTCTGGGGGGCCATTTGGGCGCTGTCTCTATTGTTCGAATACAGCCAGTGGCCCAGTGGGTGTCTGAGTGGCCTTTCTGGGTGCAGATGGGCGCCCATTACCTCAGTTTATAGCAACAGGCAGAGGTATCACACTCCCTTTGTCTCGCTGGCCGGCCTATTAATGTGTGCAGTAGAAGTGACGTCACTTGTGTCACAAGTGTAAACTAACGCGTGCATTTTTTTAACCCTCCCCCCCTCCACTCCTAAAGTTTTTTTTATAACATTACGCCAAAGCAGTGATTTGAGGAGTGATTATGCAAATGTGGGCTGATTTTTTTGGGGTCGTGCCCGGGCCGATTTTCAATCCCAATCCAACCCTGGTGGAAGTGCTATTTCCCCCGTAAGCGTAAATTCCGTTGGCGGATTCTCCGCCGGCGGTATTTCCGTCACCATGCTCCAGCGCAGCAGTGACTCCTGCAGAGGAAAGGATGCCGGCGCTGCGCTTCAGAGTCCTACAAGTCTGGACGCAGAGAGCAGCCCAGTGCCCCGGCCCCTCCTCTCTTCCGGCTGTCTGCTGCTTCTGTCGACCGGCAGGCAGGCGAGGACGCGCGCACTCACTCCCTTCCTTCCTTCCTCCCAAATTTTAATCGTGGCCTATAAGTCATTAATGAAATTCTGCACAAGGCAGCTTTACAGCCAGTCCACCGCTAGGCCCGGATACAAAATCAAGGTTTAGGGGAATAAAACCTCTTTATTAAAGGTGGGGAACGGAGACGGGGGAAACAAAAAGGTGGGCAACGGAGACAGGTGACGGGTCCAGATTCTCAGTTTCCATTTGTGCATCATCTCAGCTGTGTGGGAAAGGCGTCCAGTTTTCCAAAAACAGTGCACGTCTGTAACTTTCTGCCCCCTGGGACTTATTTCCATGTAGGGACATATGTAACAGGAATCCTGAGCTCCCTTAACAGGGCCTTAAAAATGCCTAGTTCAGGCAAGGCCACAGCGTGCTCAAAAGCACACATGGCGCCTGCTAACAAAACAGCAAAAGGCTGGTGCGAGCCCTCATGGCAGTCGACAGAGGCAGACCAAGCAAACACACAGGAATAGGCCAGGGGTGATGTGTACATTTCGAAACTCCAGACACATTCTCCAGCGTGTCTATATTTCGCCCCATATGTTTCAAGTTGTCTGTTGTCTACAGATGTTTCATGTGTCATTTGTTTTCTGCTGATTTTCTTTATAATACAAGGTATTCTGTCATCCCTGTATAAACGGCAGTTCTTTATAATCCCCGACTTGTGATGGCTCAAGTTGCCAATTATAAAGATGTCAGAACTCGACTATTATAAGAGCCAGCAGGGAGGTGAAAGGCAGGTCATGTCCCAGAGCATAATTAAAGTAGCTGTTTAAAGCAATAAACAGAACGTTGCTTTTCTTTCTTCTGCTCTATTTTAATAGCTTACAATGACAAGCAGAAAGAATATTTAATTTTTGCACTCCTTAGATGCAGAAAAGCTAGAATCTGTCTGCATGTTTCTACCCTTTCAAGCTACTGACTTGTATTGAACTGTTTCTAATACTTGTGTGCAACAAATATTTAACATGTTTTTGATGTGTTTAATTTTGCACTAGAAGCTTGTATTCCTCCTTTTTCGCCTACATGCTTGCATTTTCATATGAAAGGGTTACGCACCAAGTTTAAGTGGTTTGTGGGAAAGGTGAAGGTGTGACCATGTATTACATGGGATAAAGTACTCCCTGGCATACATGATAAGGACACACACACAAAAAAGGGTCAAGGCAACCAAAATCCTGCACCAGT
Source organism: Lissotriton vulgaris (assembly GCF_964263255.1). Classification (NCBI taxonomy): domain Eukaryota; kingdom Metazoa; phylum Chordata; class Amphibia; order Caudata; family Salamandridae; genus Lissotriton; species Lissotriton vulgaris. The sequence goes on along the minus strand of NC_141689.1, from coordinate 1,934,812,460 downwards.
CAAAAAAGTATGAAGGTTATATAGAAAGATTCCATGTGTGGTGCAGCGAGACAGAGATGTGACCCTCCTACGTCTCCAATGATGGAGAAAGAGAACCCCAAGGCAATGTCCATAGACCATCAAAACAAAGGTGGAAATGGTATCTCCCAAATAAATGACGTTGTAAGTCGTAATTTCTCGAAAAATATTTTCTTTTTATTCTTTGTTCTTTTATTCAGTGAATGTTTCTTAAAATCATGGCACAGAATCGAAAGCCGACGCGTTTCGTCCCATCTGGGATGAAATAGAATAGAAATTTTTAACTGGACGTCACAACCACACATTTGGGAGGCACCTATCCCATTACTTTTTGCACCATTTTCTCAACACATCAAAGCCTGACATGGAGAACCTGTGAAATATACTTATGATACATTAATGCTCTGAAGAAGTCCCAGATGGGACGAAATGCGACACATGTTACCTTGCTCTAGTCGACGCTCTTTCCATCGTGGCTGCGCTGAGCTAGACAGGTAAACTTTGAGTTGTCTTTGCAAGGTGGGTTAGGTCATCGGGCCTCACTCATCTAATCCTAAAGGAGTGACAACAGCTTGAATGCATCTCTAAAGCACAAGGCGAGCTGTGGTGATTTGTCTATTTTAAGTGCTTAATGGTTCTGCGTCAATCAAGGGTGCTTTCCCTTGTCGGATCACCTCAAAGTTCAGTTCACATATCCTGGCTGATTCCGCTGCTCTTGGACATGAGCGCTGGCCGAAAGAGACCATGATGTCACCCTTCAACCCTCTGCCGAAACCACTTCTCCTCCTAATAACCCCGGAGCTGTTGTGTCTATCTCACGCAGACATGAAGCAATGCCTGAAGGAAGACATAGGAGCAGCGCGCGCCCAGAGTCAGCCTGAACTCTGGAGCGCGTGGAACTGGCGCGAGCTCTGAAACATCATTACAGAGGCTGTCTGTGGCTGCCCATCACTGGGGATTGATAGAGGGCCCAACTGAAGCCAGAAGACCAATCCTTGCTGCTGGAACACGTCTGACCTCCATTTGTAGCCCTTTGTTTTATTGGGCTAGGTCAGCATCACCATTAGCGCCCGCCCAATCATCATTCATCCTCATCATCAGTCTAGCTTGGATCTTTCCGTCTCAAATGCTGCATCCAAAACAGACTGTCTACAACTTCAGCTTTTCTTCTTGTTGCTGATCTTAACCCCTTGCGTGCTGCCGTCGGCCATTGGCCGACAGGAGCACTACCTCGCTAGTGCTGCCGTCGGCCGATGGCTGACGGACCCCGCCCATTTTGGGTGGGTTGTTTTTCTGATTTACAGTGAGTACAACAACAGTTGTTTACTAATTCAATATACGTTTAAAATGACTGATACCTGCTGCCCTTGCTAATCTTATAGCTTTGGCGGCCTGGAATAGTCTGAAATGTCACACTTGTATGAGTGTGATGATTAGTAGCTGGTTTGGTACTGTCATTGTACACACATAAGGGGTGGATAGAGTAGGTAACATAAAAATACATATATGCACAACAAAACAGAGAGGGCCCCGATAGGGCAAATCACTCTATTTGAAAAAACTGCCCTCACTCACATACCAAGGTATGTGACATGCTTCATCATCGGGCCTGCTTACAATACGCCCTGGTGTACCCCACACAGGGCGGAGCATAAGGGAGGGGAAAAAATTTCTCTTAACACGACAGTGCAGTATGAGGAGTGATTAAAACTGATTAAAGGTGTCAACCAGAATACAACCTTTATTAAACTTTCCTTGACACCCCTACCAGGGTTAAAAAATAGATGAAAAGGATGGGAATAAGCCTCTAAGAAGTAATTAGGAACCTCAAGGCATCCCTCCTACCACTGCCAGAGTCAACATGTTTCGACCGCTCTGTATGCGCCTGTAAGGTCACTCCGGTCTTCTTCAGGACCGTCGCATTCGGTGTCACTCTGGGTACCACCGTACTTCGGAGAAATATTATCCCAACAGGGGGGCAGGTCAAATCGATCCGTACCTCTCCTGTATTGTATGTGAAGAGTGTTCCCTCAAATGCGAGAGAACATTCACAAGTTCATATAAATTACAAACTCGAACTGGTGTCCGGTGAGGAGGTCGCCAAAGAACACAATCGTTCCGTAGGCCCGCCCTGGCTCAGTCACCTACAAACCGCAACACCGTCATTGGCAGGGCTGACAGAGGCCTTGGGTGGTGTAGGCTGCAGTGGCCTCCGTATGAGGGCCCTGGCACTTACTTGACCTATTAAGCACTGGTGCCAGCCTCAGAGTCGGGATCCTTCAGCAAACAGGATGCAAAGGGAGAAAGGCAAAGACAGTATGACCATGTCTTTGCACAGGTTCCTTCAGGGAACAATGGAGGAGGAATACAATTAGAAGGACGTGGCATTCACTAGGGCTTCTATGAAAGAAGAAATCGCAGACTGGAGTATTTTGTGCTCAGAATGCTGTTTATTGGTCCTTATTAGATTTCTTATCCCTTGAATTCGACAATGGTTTGGTTCAGTCCAGTTGAAGCTGCATACTCTTCTGACCTAGTTGAATATGCCGCACGGTCGCAGCAGGGTCAGCAAGGACTAGTTCTTGTCCTGCAGGGTGTCCAGTGACTCATTCCAAAGTTGTAGGGGACCTTGGTGATAGTAGTCTTATTCCGTGAATCCAGAATTTGTGTTCAAAACGACGTCATTCTTCGCTACCATTTTTCTTTTTTCTTTTATGATATTACTTGTAGGTAAACTGAGTGATGACCACTGGGATGCTGTGTAAGTTGCCATACATCCGATGCCTTGGCGCTTAGAGGTTTCGCAGTCCCAACATGATGTGGGTGACGCAGACACCTGTGAGGTTTGTTGAAACAGGCGAGGTGCAGAAATAGAGCGGGCATAAAAGGAGATAGGATAGTTTACTCGAGTACCTGCAAGCTTGGATCTATACCTCGGGGTGCCGAATAAGGCTGCAACTTGTCGACCTTAATATTAATGTTTGATGATGATAAGGCAACGCCAGGAGTTTGGGAGTCCTTGCTTTTCTCTTTGAGGAAGAATTTGTAAACATGGTATAAGTAGAGGAACTTGTATCCTCCTTTTCTGTGCATTCTCCTTGACAATATTGCCAACCTTTCAATATTTTCTCAATCACTTTTTTTGCCTCTCGATTTGCTCCTTTTGAGGATTTTACTGCAGTTAGTTTGTTATATGAAGCATTAGTTAGAGTAGAGTGAGTACTGTCGTTGGCTCAAGTGCCACAGAATTGCGTCTCCTTCTACCACCAGTGCAACTGCAATTGCCTTTGATCTGCAAAGGGAGCCTAGCACCTATAAGACCAGAGGCGCTTCCCATGGGTTGAATGTGGTTAGATACCTATAATGCAACACACCTTCTGTTTAAAGGTCATCTATCTTCGATTTACCTTCTGCTTTTACCTATCCTACTTTCTGAGGTGGGTTCTTGGCACAACACAACCTTAACATTTTATCCCGGTAGGAAGGAGCCAATTTTATGTCACTTAATCAGCTTATTGATCCCCTCACATAACAGTTCACCACATTATAAAACAGTATGTCTGCTGAGAAAACTGGGGAGTCCCATTGACCCTTAACACTAACCCATCCCTCATTATAATACACCAGATATGCAGGGCAAACAATTGTACTGCAATCAATGTGCTCCACAAGTAAACACCTCCAACCCCACAGGATGAAACAGGATCTCCCAGAACAATCCTATCCTCAAACCACCACTCCTGTAGCAACACCTCTTCTCTTTCACGGCCAGTGCACTCATCTACTACTTGCTAAGTGTGCAGAAGTAACCAGCCTAGATCAGACAGGCCCTTCCCCTACAGCTGTCTGATGGAAGACAAGGCTGCAGCTGTTCGCACTGTTCACAAAAAGATTTATACCTTAAAGTAATAATAGACAGTGAAGGCGGTGGCCTCCCTTCAACCAGACACAGAGCAGCCCCACAGCCTCAGGCCAGACCACTTACCCAGGACCTGCTGGGCTAAGAATCAACCCCCCCTTAAAACCCTCCAGTGCCTCGTGTGCTGGCAGACCCTAGCCAGAGGTAAACAGAGGAAGAGGCACAGGGAGAAGTGATAATGACGTGTTGTGAGGTCATAGGGCCTCGTCAGCATGTGAAGTGGTTGTCCACCACTGCTACAGAGACCGGTTTTGCCACTTTGCATATTTCTATTTGTACACATGATTCCAATCTATTTAGGGTCAGATATTGACACACAAACACATGTATTCATGTTTTAGATGGCGCTCGTTGCCTCATTCTGTCACCCTCCATAACTGATTATATGTCACAGCTGAGTAATGCACAGTACAGAGATCTGCCTATAATCTGCTGGTCACAGGTTTTAATCTTCATAAAGTAGCCCTGATAGCTAAAACACTTGCTGCTGAGCACAGCGAGTAATTTGCAGGTCACATGCATGAATCCTAGTGAGTTCCCTGAATTGGTTCTGCACTTACCGCAAAGCTGTGCAAGCAACCTATGGGGCAAACGTCTGAATCCCCGCATGAAGTCCTTCGTTTTCATATTCTGCCCTCCCAAATGGAGACTCAGTCACATAATCTGATTAGCAGATACTGGGATGATGGATTAGGAATGTTACCTAGATCGCACAAGCTGAGTGAGGTCTGTATGGTGCCTCTGTGTGTGGCGTGTACACATTGCCCTGTTTAAAGCTTTTCTGTTGTGACTGTTAATGGTTATGTCTGTTACTGTTGGGAGCTAGGTAATACAAAGCTATAGTATCCGAACATGTTTTAGCTGTGTTCTCCGTGTTCTATGTAATGTGTTCTGGTGGATGGTGTCTGTTACCCAATGGAACGCACAGTTGTGCGCACATTGACTTCTAGGCACTAGTCTCTTCCACATGGTCTATTCTCCCGAGTGTAGCTCCTTGAAGCGTGCACTGTTGTGTCCAACAGTGCTGTGAGGCCATAGCATGGCCATTCAGCACTATACAAATGATAACAGAGCACAATATACCAGAGTATGGCATGGAATAACTCCCTAAAGCTAGAAACATGTCAAAGGCTCTATAGAGCTATTTCGCCCCAATCCTTAAGGTTCTGATCTCATGTAGAATGAATTTAAAAACACTACAAACTCGGATTGTGAAATGCTGCCTCGTGAGTCACAAAACACCCACTCCAGCCGCAACAAAGTGCTGTCTGCAACTAAGGAAATTATGTCATATGATCACCGCGTCCCCACAATCACCCTTGAAAAGCACGCCAAATCAGCATGGAACACTCTTTGAATATACTCTAATTTTATCCCAATGTACCTGCTTGTCATTTCCAGTTAAAAACAAGCTAAAGTAATAGCTTAAAAAAAGTCAGTGTGTCTGCAAACATCAGGATTTATAAATGCCTGTTCTCCAACATCAGCTTCCTAGTCCATCAGTTGTGGTCCCAAAGATCACTTTTTCATTTTAGTGCATACATGAATTTACTTGCAAATATACATTTTCGTTACATGCACTTATTTCCTCCCCAAATATCTGTCTGTCATTTTCAGTAAACCCAGCAGTGTTCCATCAAAGCATCCCTTTCACTGTTAGTAACGTATTTACCAGTGACTGTCATACTAGCAGTAGTTAATTTGTGGCGGTCTCTGCCGGGCTGGGCGCCAGTACTTGTTGCTAACAAATGGAACAGAAGACTGTTTACCATGTGCTCGCGCTGTATGGCCATGTCTGAGTAGTGCTTATCAATACAGTGTTTAACATACAGATTATGTGCCCAAGTAGCCCAGCATTCTGCAGCCCTTGGCATGAACACCGGCCGTCATGACTACAGGGGTAGCCAATGATATGCTATTCAACCCCAAGTGCTTATTGTGGGGATGACCCAGTCAATGCCATGTGCCCAGGTATGTCAATGTATATGCCAGTCAGTGCATGTGTCAAGTTCCCAATATGCAAGCCAATGCTACGGTGTCTTCTCCACAGTCATTGCACACATCCATATGCTATAGATATATACACACATACACATATGCACTCTGACACATTAAAGCACATGCATATGAAGCCACACGCAAGCACGTTCCTAAATGTACACAGCAAGAGGGACTGCAGGAGACAGCCAGGGCAAGAGGGGATGCAGGTGACAGGGCAAGATGGGCTGCAGGTGACAGGGCAAGAGGGGCTGCAGGTGACGGGGCAGGAGGGGTAGCAGGTGACAGGGCAAGAGGGGCTGCAGGAGACAGGGCAGGAGGGGCTGCAGGTGACAGGGCAGGAGGGGCTGCAGGAGACAGGGCAGGAGGGGCTGCAGGTGACAGGGCAAGATTGGCTGCAGGTCACAGGACAGGAGGGGCTGCAGGTGACAGGGCAAGATGGGCTGCAGGTGACAGGGCAAGAGGGGCTGCAGGTGACAGGGCAGGAGGGGCCGCAGGATACAGGGCAAATGGGGCTGCAGGAGACAGCCAGGGCAAGAGGGGCTGCAGGTGACAGGGCAGAAGGGGCTGCAGGAGACAGGGCAAGTAGCGCTGCAGGAGACAGCCAGGGCAAGAGGGGCTGCAGGTGACAGGGCAGGAGGGCCGCAGGAGACAGGACATCAGGGGCTGCAGGAGACAGGGCAGGAGGGGCCGCAGGAGACAGGGCAAGTGGGGCTGCAGGAGAAAGCCAGGGCAAGAGGGGCTGCAGGTGACAGGACAGGAGGGGCTGCAGGTGACAGGGCAGGAGGGGCTGCAGGTGACAGGGCAAGATGGGCTGCAGGTGACGGGGCAGGAGGGGCTGCAGGTGACAGGGCAGGAGGGGCTGCAGGAGACAGGGCAGGAGGGGCTGCAGGTGGCAGGGCCGGAGGGGATGCAGGTGGCGGGGCAGGAGGGGCTGCAGGTGACAGGGCAGGAGGGGCTGCAGGTGACAGGGCAAGATGGGCTGCAGGTGACGGGGCAGGAGGGGCTGCAGGTGAGAGGGCAGGAGGGGCGCAGGAGACAGGGCAGGAGGGGCTGCAGGTGGCAGGGCCGGAGGGGATGCAGGTGGCGGGGCAGGAGGGGCTGCAGGTGAGAGGGCAGGAGGGGCTGCAGGTGACAGGGCAGGAGGGGCCGCAGGTGACGGGGCAGGAGGGGCTGCAGGTGAGAGGGCAGGAGGGGCGCAGGAGACAGGGCAGGAGGGGCTGCAGGTGGCAGGGCCGGAGGGGATGCAGGTGGCGGGGCAGGAGGGGCTGCAGGTGACAGGGCAGGAGGGGCTGCAGGAGACAGGGCAGGAGGGGCTGCAGGTGGCGGGGCAGGAGGGGCAGCAGGTGGCGGAGCAGGAGGGGCTGCAGGTGGCGGGGCAAGAGGGGCTGCAGGTGACAGGGACGGAGGGGCTGCAGGTGACAGGGCATGAGGGGCTGCAGGAGAGGACAGGTGGGGGCTGCAGGAGACAGGGCAGAAGGGGCTGCAGGAGAGGTAGGGTGACCGTATTTGCCTAGACTGTCCCTGTTTTTTAACAGCTGTCCCAGCAGGTCTAAGCAAATGAGGCTCATGTCCCGGTTTTTGGAGGGCGTCGGCTGAAAAGGGTGGGAGGTGCGGTTTTAGGTTTTGGAAAGCAGGGATAGTTAGCAGCTGCTATAAGAAAGCAATTTAATGAGCAGGCATGCTACTGGCTTTAAAAATGGCATTTTATGAATGTTCTTATTGATTCTTCTGTAAGGGACAGTGCTAAGGAGCACTGTCCCTCTTTGCGCTGGGTTGAAGGTAAATTGTAGTCCTTCCTCTATTTTTGGGAAATGTCCCAGTTTTGGGCTTCAAAATTCTGGTCACCCCAACCAAGGAGAGGGCAAGAGGGACTGCAGGAGACAGTGCACAGGGGGGGCTGCAGGAACAGGTGTTAAACGAGTGACAGTTTCTGCAGCGTCCTGTCCCTGGTTACCACATTAGCTGACCCCAAAAGGATGTCTTTTAAACTTAAAGAGGGGAGAAGGAGGCAGGGAGGGACATCGGGTAGCGTAGCCTCTACTTAACACGTGGGGCCTCATTTATGAAAAGTGACGCATCGCTGCGTGAAAGCAGCAATGCATCACTTCTCATTGCGCCCTCCTTGCGACATTCCTGATGCGTCATATTTAATGTATGACGCATCATGTCGCAAGGAGTTACAGATACGTCTGTGTGTTTCTGACATATCTGTAAGCACAAAAGTGACGCATTGCTGGAGTGTGTCACAAAAGTGACGCAACTCCAGCAATGCGTCCTTTCACATGAAGCAAGCCCCATGTGAAAGGGCCTGCGTCAGTCTTACGCCTGCTCTGAAGCAGGCGCCAGATTTTGACGGAACAGCGTCCTAAAAGTGACGCAGTGAAATCTCATAGATTTCACTGCGTCACTTCTACGACCCTTCCTTGCGTCAATACGCCCCCCTTGCATACATTATACCTGGCGCAGGTATAATGTGGAGCAGGGGTTTACAAAGTGACGCCTCTACCTAGATGCGTCACTTTGCAAATATGGCGCAACAAGGCACATTTTTTACGCCACTGGTGCGTCACAAAAAGTGACGCACCGGCAGCGTAAAAGTGACGCACGGCCTCATAAATGAGGCCTGTGGGCCCTCAAATCCCTCAGTTCAGGCAAAAGAGCTGCTCATGACTTTTTAGCACCGTGTGTATGCCGGCTCTGCATGTGGCCGAGGCGTGACACCTCAGCACACCTTTCATCCACATGTGTGCAGTGTACATGTAGGTTCCTGTAGCATTGCAGGTGGAAGAGACTCATTTTACACCTTCACCTTACCGACCGCAGAGGTGGCAGGCGAGATTGCTGTGCCGCACTCAGTGCAGAACCAACAAATAGAAATCACTCAAATCCGCTTGTGACATACAAAACATTAACCATTTGCAATTTGTTTTTGATTTTTAAGTTTTGAGGTGCTTTCTCTACTGCTGAACTACAGAAATGATTATTTTGTATTAGCTGTTCACCACTTCAATGTTTGTGCAAAGTTTAGAGATAGGAGTACATTTTAAATCATTAACTGCTGTACAGAAAATGGGCATTAATAGAATGAATAAAGGGAAAAGGGAACTAAAGGAGAATGTACTAAACATAAATACCTCCGCGCCATACTTTGTTTGGTACCACACAATTGTGTGGTACCAAACAAATTATGGCGCAGAGGTATTGTCTGTTTAGTGCATTCTCCTTTAGTTCCCTTTTACCATGATTCATACTATTAATGCTCATTTTCTGTACAGCAGTTAATGATTTAAAATGTTCTCCTACCTCTGAAGTGGTTTTTAGTTGTTGCTCTTGATTGTCCTGTTAGTAGAGGTGAGGCACTTTGCAAATATCCTGATTTTAGGGAACATGCTGTATACAACTAAGAAGCCTGACACAATTTCCTCATGGACATCTTTCCTGTCGTGTGTTTGTAATATTCTGGGCTGTGCAATTTGCTTTCTTCGACCAAAATGATTGGGGGGGCCTCCATGTAAATGACACAAGCGCCTGTGGGTTACTTTTGCTACAGTCCACTGCCAGATCCTAAAACCTGCTGACAATCAATCATTAAGGAAAGAAGTCCCTTCCATAGTCCCTCAAAGAACAGGAGCAGCCGGACAGCATTATGGGATGCTACAAAAATCTCTAAAGTTTCATCTTAACATAAGCCTCCAATGGAAGTCCACATGCACCTGCAAGGCAAAGAGAACCCATCACAAGGTTTGTGTAGTAAAATGTATTGATAAGCCTTGGTTAAAGCCACATAACGATTGAGTAGTCTGTCCATTTCCATGGAAGCCTTATTATAGAGCCCGTTTCCTGGTATATTGTGGTACATACAAATACCACTGCATGTTAACCATTCAGACTGGGGCTATGAATTAAAATGTTAAGGCTGCTACCCACCTGACATTTCGGATAATACTGCTACTAAGAAGAAAGTCTGAACTTGTGGTCATTGAAATATTGATGTGAGAATAGATTACTGGTTCTTTATGATCATCCATTCCTACTTTTAGGATCAAATTGGACACCTTCTACCAGCACTCTCTCAACTCAGACCTCCTTTGAGATTTGATCCATCTCTTTCTTTAGAATAGAAACATGTGAATGATATTCTGCAGTTAGGCATTCGAACTCACCCCTCTCTGTTGCAAGAACCGACTGCGAAAGGAAGCTTTTAGAAAGCCATTCTCTAAGTGCTCTACCTACAAATCTGTGAAGAATGAGTGGAAACCAACGGCGTGCCTTGTGTAAACATAAAGCCATCTCTACAACTCATCATGTAGTGGTGATTAGTGTAGTCATCCTAAATACAAATATTAGAATTGGGGATGGAGGATTTCACCGGTCTACAGTGGAGGCTCTTGCCGAAGGGCTTGTGCTTGTTATATTTCATCACATAGTCCATTCTCAGGAAGTAGAGTAGAGATTATTAGCTACATACACATAGAGCACATTGCCTCAGTATCCCAGAAGCACCATCAGCTTCAGTTAGTATTTCTCCAATACACAGGAATTCTGGGGCAGAGGGCATATCTGCAAAGGCCAGGCAATAAATAAAGATGTTTTACCAAGCTTACCAACATCTTTGAGGTACTCACAGTTTGGGCTTGGTGGGCAGTGGTGGTGGCTCCTTGGTGGGTGACAGCAGGAGGGTGGGAGAAGGGCCAGATGTTTCGCTGTCGGATTTGCCATTACTCACTCCATTAAGTCCATTGCTACGGTGCATGCCATTGGTTTTAAGTTCATCAGGGTTAAGCTGTAAGCCAAGTCTTGGGCCACCAAGCTGGAACTCCGCATTGTTCAGTGGGAGGTGCCCACTCATGTTTTTAGGGGGCAGCTCAATGACACTCCTCTCAAAGACCACACCTGGAGACACAGGAGTAAAGCAACGCTCACTGACTTCTTCTCCTCTTGCTGTGTCATCCCCAGGGGTTTCATGGTTATCTGGTGATGAAGAGAGAGGAAACAAGCGCAACAACTGTCAAAGGAAAAATAATTGTACATAACCTTTCACTATCAGTGAACATGCAGCAAACAATAATGCAACGATATGCTCTGTTCTCCATAAACAGTGCTATCACACATCATTCGAGCAATTTTATTTATTATCTGGTGACCATTGTCTAGCTTCTTTCAGGCATGACTACTTTTTATATCACTGTTTTTATGGTTATTGTATTGATGCCATGATTTTCCACAACACATTGCTTGATATCTTTCATGGTAAAGAGAAACAAATTTCCCCCCCTGAAATGCCTGCAAGTTCCTTGGTATTGTAGATGCTATCCGTGAAGAACTTGGTGATGTCTACTAACAACTTAGATATTTGTGTCCATTTTACTTCATATTCAGCTTCACAGATTAGTAGGGGTGTGAGGCTCTAGCTGCCTGGAAGCTCTGATTTCCTTAGAAAGTATTCGTGATTATGGAGTTGGGGTGCCCGCACAACAAAAGGAATTAACCTACCTGAGATGCAGCGCCTGGCCACTGATATGGGGGCCTATCTAAGTTCTAGAAGAAGATTTACAAGGAGAACTAATTAAAAATGAGTCCGAGGAAGACTGGAAGTTGATAAGCTGATTTTTGTTGCAGTACAAGTAAATTTCCTCTCTCTCATACTCAGTCACTCAACAGTGTGATAGCAAAATATGGATCTTATGAAATCATGTTGAAAAAGTATGTACTTTTAACTTTAGGACACAAATTAAGCACTAAACCTCGTGGCCCCTTATCAGCTTTTTTCAAGATTGTGGTAAATAATAGTCGGTAGTCAGCGGGCAGGCGCAGATGATGCTAACTCATTCTATAATACCATGCCGGCATTGTTTCGATTTCAAAGGGGCACTTGAAGAAACTGATTAAAAATCACCCTTAGCCAAAAATGATTGGACCCCCTGTTCCTAAGAAAAAGTTGATGGTCTTTCAGTAGCCTCTTCACTGACAAAGCGCCATAAGTGCACATAGTCCCAGAGCAGTCAATTGGGGAAATATCTTTGAATCTAGAATATCTAGTAAAGTGGTGGTAAGAGGTTTATTCCAATACATAGCCAAGTCTCTTTACCTTTACATTTCTGTGCATTATGCAAAAGGCATTGAATGTTATGATTTATACGAACATGAGTTGGTGGAGTGATTTAACTCCTTAACCACGGCGCAAATTCCGCCACGGTGCGGGAGTTCTGAAAAGTGGGCGGGGCCGCGTCGGCCAACGGACGTGTGCAGCACTAGCCAGGTAGTGCTCGCGACGGCCGTTCGCTGACTGCGAAAAAGCAGCAGGCTGAGTGCTGAGTCCTAAGGTACCCTACAAACTAGGGGTTTAGGAGAGGAAGAGAAAGGATGGAGGAAGACCTGCTGCAAACATACTTCCAAAAAAGATCGGATCCAGGACAGAACTGTGCCCCAAAAGCTAAGTAGGCTTAATCTGTTCAGCATGGTGAAAAGGCCCACTTTGTCAAATGCTGCCGACAGGTCTAACAGCACAACCATGGCAGAGGCCCCACAGACTCACTCCCTTAGTGACAAAGACCCACATCCATTGCCAATGGATGTGGGTATGTAATGATAGCTACCTTTCCCCTTTTTAATTCAACAGAGCACACCTAAAATTTAAGAATAAAGGTGTGCAAGAAGTGTGCCTGTTGATTTTATTCACTCTTTGTCACTAAGGGAGTGAGTCTGCTGTCCGCTCCTTTGCACTCTGACACTTTCTTACTTATTTTGTGTTTGGACACATTCTTTGTTTTCACTTTTTTGTTCTTGGGACAAGATGACTGCCTGTGATGAGAAAAGGGGCTAAGCCTGGTGAGTACCTACCAGCTACCCCGAGGGTGGTGCGCCCGTGAGGGGTCATCTTGTCCCACACACATTTTTTCACTCTTTGATGTAATGTTGATCTAATGCACAGACATTGAGAGTTTCCCTTGTTTACTGTCAAGTTGAAGAAGGTGATCTATACTTTTAATGAATGGCGACATCTGTCTAGATCTTAAAAATCAGGAATAAGAAGGATATTGCAGCAGAAGATATTGATAGAACACATTTTTTCGCGCATTAGCACAATATAAACTTGTTGGCCGCCCACAGGAGATGGGGTTTTTGTGTATTGTTGATTTAATAGCTTCTCCAAGATTTTAGCAGGAGCTGGCAGCAGTAAAATCGGTCGAAAATTTCTGAGCACACTAGGGTCCGTTTTAGTTTTTTTCAGGAGCGGAAGCAGGAACGCTTGTTTCCAAATATCAGGAAAGATACTGGATTTCAGAGAGGCGTTTCAAAAATTGTGAAAGGATTTACAAATTGTGCAGATAGTCTGAGACTGGGAGGGGGAGAGTGGCAGGGGTCCTCCAGACAGCCAGATTTTCATTTCAGGAATTCATCGTGCAAGTCATCTTCTGATATTAGGCAGAACTCGGAGAGAACAAGTAGGTGACTGGCAGGCAGCATCACTAGGTCTACTGTACCAGCTTCTTCGGGGAAAGTGGAATTGAAAAAAAATGAGAGCCTAGTACAGAGATTCGGTAAGGGGGTAAAGGCGCTCTTAACCACATTATGAGAAAAAAAAGACTTAACACTATTAAAAACGTCCCTAGAGGAGTTGGTGGCTATCTCAATACGTATTGAGAAATGCTCTTGCGAGTGAGTTTGCCGACGTTTTTTGGATCCGCCATTTATGACTGTTTTGCATTGCGGTCATAAAACCTCCAGTTGCGCTTTAGTTTTTTACAGAGGTTTTTCTCTGCTGTTAGGGCAGGGGAAAACCAGGTAGACGAAGGCTTGGATCTTTTGGCAGCATGCTTTCTCAGGGGTGCAGGAATATCCAAGGCCTTGGCGGTACATTGATTAAATAGGATCACATCCCTGTCAGTGTTGCCAGAGTATGCATGAAAGGAGGATTGCAGAGAAGACACAAGGAACTCCTTCGTCACCTACCATCAGTTTCTCTTCATTTCGGGTGTAGTTCTAGTCTATCACTGGTTTCCGGGACTATCGTAAATATTCAGAACAAGGAAGTGATCAGTTCACAGTTCAGCTATTGGGGCAGTCCGGGGGCTTTTAGATCAATAAACTGGAGAAAGAAAATGTGGGAGTTAATTTGATACAGAAGGTAAGACCTTTAATATTTCCAATTTGTCCCAGCCTAGAGGACGGGACCTTAGAAGTGTCCATGAGTATGATGGCTACGCCACCTCATATCTTGTCTCCACCTGGATTAGCACACAAGATCCAACAGCCCACAGGAATGGCCATAGCAAGGTCTGGAATGGAGCCTTCCGTATGCCAGGTTTCAGTGAAAAATATGAAATCCCATGCTATTGGATAGTAAAAGCAATCTGTCAGTGGAGTGCTTGGGGAGGGACCTGCAATTAATAAGGCAGGCGTTGAAGCTGACCACTTTGTAAGGTACAGCGAAGGCGGGGGTACGCCATCCCAGGGCAATGCTTGAGCATACCGTGTTACTTTAGGAGTGAAACTACAAAACGTGCACACAAAGTCTACGGTACTTTCAGCACAAGGATCATAAAGCATAGTTAAATGGCATGGTTCACAATTTAAGGATAAAATATCTTCTCTTGATAGGGGACTAGCCTTATTAATAGAGGAATGGGAAGCATGGCTGGTGCTGGACGCTGTCCGGGCTCGGACGGGTGCAGATGGGCTTGCCTTTGGTGCACCAGCAGCGCGCCCGCTGCGCTCATCTGCTGCATGTCTGCCGTGTGGGTCTCCTTAGGTATGGTGATTAGGAGCAGGTCTACTGATGCTCGGCCGCTCACCAATGAAGAAGGCACCAAAAAATTGTCCCGGGAGATGCAATAGAAATGGCGCTCGCCTCTGTGTGAAAGCATGTATTATGCCCCAAAAGAAGTTCAAATAATGCCCCCAACATGGTGCAATGTGCAAAAGAGTAGAGCAGCTCAAATAACAGCAAAAATTAAAGACATCAGCAGTTTCCTCTTAATTAAAAATTAAGGATAGAGCAGTATCCTCTCAACTTCTCCCCAAATATATTTAACCTTTACTTTTAACTAAGCAGTCACACAAAACAATCGGTTTCCCCAATAAGCGCTAGTGCTAAAACCAGCCTATATTTCATTGATCGGAAGGTTAAGCAGGATGGAGACTTGATTCCCGGAGGAACAAAACATTTTCTAGCTTTATACAGAACTGGAAAGCCTACAGAACAAAGGCCCACATGCATCATTGTGACATTTTGCACTTCCTAATTTGCGAAAAATAAGGAATCGCAAATTAAGAAGTGCAAAATGCTATGCATCATTATTTTCGGTATTCATTTGTGATTCGGTAAAAATCGCAATTTTTACCGAATCCCAAATGAATACCGAATTCTTAAGTTAATTTTCGCAATTCCCATTGATTCCTATGGGCCAAAAGGCCCATAGGAGTCAATGGGAATTGCGAGTGGCACTTTGAAAATTTCATGGGTGCAGGGGGGGGTCCAAAGGACCCCCCCCATGCACCCCTGAAATGTATTTTTCGCATCATGTTTCACACACACATGTCCTAGGGACATGTGTGTGTGAAACATGAATGTTGGAAAAAAAACATTTTAAGCATTTTAAACACTTTTTCCAAATTTACCGAGTGGTTCGACCACTCGGTAAATTTGGCACCCTAATTGCGAATTTACAGTTTTAAATTTAATGATGCATTGCTTTTAAGAAATCGCACATCTGCGACTTCTTAAAAGCACCCGCAATTTTAGAACTCGCAAACATGTTACGAATTCTAAAATTGCTTCATGCATCCCAAAAAGCACTTTTGCATTCGCAAACGGCCGATTTTAAGGAATCGCACCGTTTGCGACTACAAAAATGCTTGATGCATGTGGGCCCTTGGCCCTCAATACAAGTGCACAGGATTTGCAGATGCGGTTATTTTGCGTACTGATACCGAGGGCATTGGTAATTCAAGGTTGCAAAATTACACATTGGATGTTGAAAAATGCGGAATAACTGCGCACATCTGTGTTCCTGAACCGATTTTTGAGGGCTGTAAGTTATAGTAGGCCCGTCTTCCACTTGGCTGCCAGCGGCATGTTTGCCTGGAATGTTTCCGCACTGCCTGTAGTTCCGGTTCGGTTTTACCGCTTGTTATCGGCTGACTGGGCGTTATTAAGCCTCTCATAAGGAGATCTAAAGGGACTCGTGTGATTAACATGACCACGTGTGAGTTCATTGATGTAAATGAATACATGGTCTTGATTTGAAAGAACAGCACATGTTAATGCTCTGACATTAAAGCTTCTCGCTCTTTTTCAGTAAAATAATACTCGTAATTTCTCTAATTTCTCTTTGACTTGTTTGTTTTTCAATACAAATTTTCTTCATTTAAGATTGAACTGACAGAAGAAAAAGAAGATTACGTTTTGGTTTCCCTCCTTAAAAGTGATGAAGCTGGCTGACTGCAGATGCCTGTTGCAAGTGCCTGAAATATAGTGTGTGGGTCACATTTTTGACCCCAAATTAGTGTCTCGACACTGAGAGTAGTTTTATGGAATCCATATGGCTCATATTCTCAGACCTGCCCGTTGAGGATAATGCAATCTGAAAACATTGTAAAGTTACTGTTAATCCTCCCTCCCTACACTCCTCCCCCACCCTCCCTGACCCCCGCGCCCAGGGCGCAGCATCCACTATGGTCCAATGTTTGCAGTGCGGAAGTTGGGACAATCACCCGGGGTACCCACGTGCCACCTTTCTTTCCTGTTAACAGCTTGATGGAGCAGGACCTGCTTCTATGTAAATTGTGCTAATAACTAACAAGCTACTTACGTCCAGGAAGGATGTTTCTGGCGGATAATCTATCTGCAGATAGCTCAACTCTTGAAAGTTCTCCAGACACCAGACTGTATCCGGAAAAGTTCAACCAGTTCTCCTGCACCAGTGAGTGGCGCAAGTGGCTCTAACATGACTCCGATACCTCTCCAGAGTGACAACCAGAGCAATATATAGAGCCACCATAGCACTTCGATGTCACTTCCTGCCTTTTTTGCCTTCAGGGATTTAAGTGTGATGAAAAGACTGGGGGGGTCTCTCAAAGAGGCGTGGCCAATTAAATTAAGGGTGTGGCTTAAAACACATAAGCTAAAAATATGTGCTTAGCATTGTTTGCCGTCCGACTTGTATTTTGCTGTTTCTGTAATTGTATCCACATATATGATGCAACAAGTAACATCATACCCTCAACAAGTCAGGACTATTGGCTCGGCCAATGGTTGTTAGTTGCATTAGATAAATAAGCAGCAATTATGGCTTGCAAATAATATTGAAAAAGTTTCCACTTAAAGCTCTGGTGACAACACGACAATGTTGCTGCTCCTCAGTTTAAAAAAGAGAAGGGAAATCCAGAGAGAAAATGACTCTCTTTAAAGGATTTCATTTCCTCTACAACACTCACCTGACATGACGTCATGCCGTAACTTCTCCACTAATGAGAAGTGAGCAGTGCGATCCCGTGCACATCAATAGGACTGCTGTCACTGCAGTCCGGAAATAAAAGGACCGCCTGTGCCAGGGCACAAAACAGAGCCAGATAGAGACCTGTTTCGAGCCCCCCCTTTCAAAAACTGCCGGTGCTCAGACCCGGTGAGACCCGGCCCACTTAAAGCCCTGCCACCAGTACAAGATTGCCGAAAGTGACAGAAATGCAGCCCACAAAGCTAACGTGGAACCTTATTAAGTATGCAACAATACTTCTTAGAATCGGGAGGTGGGCGGCTCAGTGAGGAATATGCAGGTAGATAGAGTAAACACCAAAAACATTGTTAACAAAGTAACTTGTTCTTCTGCTGGATACTGGTAATTGCAGGTTAAGTACAGTCTACTCTCCTCATGGATCAATATCAAAGTAATAAACCCAGGAGGAGGGTCTGAGGAGACAAAAGAATAGTAATATGCAGACCCATGAAGGTGATCATCTTGTAAAACCAAGCTGGGAATACAATCTAGCGACATGGGACAGAAAAAGTACCATGCTGACATCCAGTGCACGCTTTTGAGAATAACAAGTTGAACGGCAGGAAATAATTGGTCTTGTGTGGCATCCTTCAGTTCTTGGGTGGAATCTGGAACACTGGGTATGTGATCCAGATTCCACAGAAGGACCGTTAGCTCAGGCTTGATGAAGCAGCTTTATTTCCGATCTCCTCTTCATAGTAGTCATACCATGATGCCCTTCGTGTGCCGTATACAAAACAATTTCTATGAGGTCACTAGGCACAACTAATTGTAAACCCCTCATCAAAATGTCATCCTGAATAGACAATTATTGTGCGACCAGGTTAAAAGGTAAAAGGCTTTGAGGTAACTCAGCTTTCTTGGGCCAAGATGATCTCACAAAAGACATCACTTTGCTAATATTCTCATCATTATCACAGGCCATTCTCCACTGATCTTCTTTATGCACCCATTAGACACCTAACATATGGACACAACTTTTTCACATTCACCATTGTCTATGATGACACTATCATCTTTCACAGGCAATCTTGACAAATAGTCAGCTAGTACATTTTTTACTCCGGGAATATATTCTACCTTAAAATGAAAATCTAGTAATTTGTATTGCCATCTTGCAATTCTAGGCGTCGCTTTCCCACAACATTTAGTTGTAAATAATTCTACCAAAGGACGATGATCCGTCTTAACTTTAAATACAGTACCAAACACATCCATGCGGAAATATTCAATGCCCCACCAACAAGCAAGTGTTTGTTTTTCAAGTGTGGAGTACTTATCTTCAGCACCTCTTGGGGCCTTGAAGCAAATACAATGATGAAAAGATGTCCTCTTTGATTTTTCATAAGCACTGCTCAAATACCAACGTTGCTAGCATCAGAAATGATAACAGATTTACAAGCAGTATCAAATGGAGATAGGGCAGGTGCTGAAGCTATGCATTTTTTAAGATGGGCAAATTCATCAGTACATTTGAGATCCCATACAAACATTTGGTGTTTTTTCATAATATTTCTCATATGAACCGTTTTGTCTGCAAAAGTAGGAATACATTTGGCGTAGTACTTCACCAGACCAAAAAAAGATCTTAACTGATCTTTATTTTGTGGTTCGGGAGCTTCTTCAATAGCTTTACCCAAATTTCGTTTGGGGGAGATACCATTCTTACTGATGGAATGACCCAGATAATCAACGGAGTCTACCCCAAATTAGTATTTTCTTTAGTTAAAGTTAATCCATTGTCTTGGAGAATAGACACAACTTTGTGTAGTATCTCAGTGTGTTCTTGGGCATTTTTTCCAAAAACAAGGATATCGTCTTGAAAATACAAAACATTCCTAATGTCCTTGAACAATTTATGCATTACCCTCTGAAATACGGAGGAAGCGGATATTAGCCCAAAAGGCATCCTTTTGTATCTAACAGCACTTTCTGATGTGATGAAAGAAGTATACTGTTTGCTATCTTCATATAAAGCTATCTGATGATATGCGTTTGATAAATCTAGAGTAGAAAATATTGTGGCCTCTTTGAGTTTAATAAACATCTTGCCAATATTTGGTAGGGGATGTCTATTTACCCATACATTAGCTTTCAGATCTTATAAGTCCACACATAACCTAACCTTTCCATTAGGTTTGTGCACAACAACAACAGGTGAAAGACACTCAGAAGATTCCATTTCTTCTATTACATCTAAATGGCACAATCTTTCTAATTCATTCTTTACAGCATCTCTCAACAGTAACAGAATATTCCTGACTTTATGAACTTTGGGAATTGCATTGTGTTTTAAAATGATCTTGTGCACAAACTTTTTCAGTAATCCCAACTGAGGAGAAAATACCTTGGGGAATATTTTTTCCCAATCCGTTGTGGGATAGTTACAACATGAAGGATCAAATCAGAATAACCCAACACTTGATCAGGATGATTGGGGTCTGATGTAATCATTAAATCTCGCTGCTGTGGCCAACCCAAAAGACAAGATCCCTCTTTAGCCACATAAACTTTGGCAGCTATGGTTTTACCATTAAAACTAAGATCAGAAGTGAAAAACCCCAAAACTTCAATTGTTTTTTTGCCAGGAGGATAGGAGTGAATTTTGGTGGCCTGCTGTTGATAGATACATTGAAAGAAGAGTCAGATCTTGTATTGAATGTAGTATTAGTGATATGTCACAAAAAACTCTTGTTCATAATCACTCTCCAGTTTCCAGACCCACGCAAGTGTGGGAATGTGTGTCTGTGCCATTGTTTTAATTGACCAACTTTCATAATGGCCTGAAGTCAAATTGGTCCCACAAGTTACCTCCTAAGTTGTTATACAATTTTTAAATGAAGTATTTGTAAAGGATGGTTTTCCAGAATCGTTACTTACAGACAATGGGGTGCAATTAACTTGTATTGAAATGAAGTCATTTCTTGAGAGTCATGGTATTATAAGCAAGCGTTCTTCAGTATATTATCCTCAAAGCAATGGAATTGTAGAAATATGGATAAGAGTATTGAAAGAGGGATTGCAGCTTGCTATTAGCAATGTAAAGAATTGCCATGATGCCATCAAAGAATTACTCTGGAATTACAGGAAAACTCTTAGAAGCGAGGGAGATATATCTCCCTTTGAAAAAATGGGAGGTAGGAAGAGTTTATGCAATTTGAGCCAGGATGGATGAGGGATCTGGTTTACAAAGGAGATGGAGTCAGGAAAAATGTGGTTGATAATTCCAATGTTTCAGGTAAGATTTCCTTATTCCCTTTGCGAGTCAATGATTGGGTGCGTGTGAAAAAAGGTAGGATATTGAGGACAGGTGAGTCTAGGTTTTCCAAGGACGGTGTTAAAATTATCGCCGCTTTAGCGGCAGAAAACTGCAGCTAAAGCGGCGATAATGGGCTTGATAATAGGCTCTTAATAATTCCAGATAATTCCAATAGAAGCCCATGTTCTGGTGTAAACTTGGGCTTCTATTGGAATTCTCTGGAATTCTCAAGAGCTTATTATCAAGCCCATTATCGCCGCTTTAGCGGCAGTTTCCTGCCGCTAAAGCAGCGATAATTTTAACTCCGTCCTTGTAAATATGCCCCTTAGTCTGACATTTGAGGGAGAATAAATAGGAGTGGAATCTGCAGGTATAAGTATTCTTAAGAAAGGCATGCCAACATGTGTCTAGAAATAGAATAATATGCCATTAGGGGTCCCATTAGGCTAAATGTAGAAGAAATACAACTGTCGGGATATGAAGATAATCCCAGTAGTGTAATCGGACTGTGATAGGGTTTATACCCACCATTGAAGACATTACTCCTTTTTCTCAGGTCAACAAGATGATAGTGGCTGAAGTGAGGTGGGAAGGACAATAATAATAACAATAATAATAATAGTTGCTGTTATTATTATCATTATTATAAGGTGGAATGCGAGAACCTACTTGTCTGCACCAAAAAAGACCGGCCTCTACGGAGAGTTATTATACATCTAGAAACTACCCATTGTTCCAGATGAGATAAATGTAATGCTGGTAAGATCATAAGGAATATCTTTTTTTTTACGTACTGAGGGCCTAGCTGTAGAAGGGCACTATGGTCTTAATTCCAAACTAAGGCCTGACGGTTGATACCAGAAATCTCATCCTTCATTGAATGTATTTTCTGAACCATAAAAATCATATATTGAGTACAGTTTTTAGGCAAGCCATACAGCAGAGGTGAGGGGCATAGTTTTACGATTTTCTGAGTACTGTCGGTACACCTAAATTCGTAGGAGTTAATCCATTGGGTGAAGCCCAACTCATTGCTGGAATCAGTTACGCTTTAAAGAAAAGAGGGAATGATGACTCTTGTGATACCCCACATGAGATGCGTTTGGGGTTCATAAAAGGGTGGGAGAGTAACCACATGCCTCATTTCTATGCAAGAGACAGTGACTGCATGAGTTGGGAGAGGCTAGGGGAGAGGCAACATTTGGTCAAGTGCTCCAGCAAACACAAGAATACCCAAAAAGGACCAAATAACCCCAAGTGGGATAAGAAGAGGACCAAGGGGTACCTGGAAAATGCTTTCAGCAAAGGAGGACCAAACACAGATCAGACAAGACTAAATAACATTCAAGAACATATCTAGCTGAGTCATAACAAAGGAGACATAGAGATTCCTAAATATGCCTTAGGCTGTAGTCATCCAGATATAGACCAGCTCTGCCTAGACCCCCTAGTGCTTCAATGATCTGAAGAGTTCCAAAGATAAGTCATTCAGTACCACCACTGAAGCTTCAGGGACGTACTTTTAACTTCTCTGGTCAACTTCTGTTTGAGAGACTGTAAACCATTCATCTTTTAAAGAATGTACTGGTCAATTATAATTTATGTTTTTCCCTTTAGTAGTTGCAGGAGGATCAACAGTGTAATCCTAAACTGGTATTGATCTCCAGTGTAATTTAGTTTCTCCTGCCCCAGTACTCAAAGTTCCCCTATCCCCAAAGTCCTTCTTTGGACAAGAAGAACCCTAGGAAGTTTTCATAACTAAGAGCATGCACTGATTAGAAAACACTAATGTTGGTACAACAAAGCGTATGAGCACGTACTAGGTTTGTAATGGGGTAAGAGGGTATATGGCATAGGCCTTCTCATGCATTTATGCCTTACTGTAAGCATGCATTGACTACCTCTGTGATCCATATGCATTTTTGCTATCAGAGCCCGTAAAAGGCTGTATGTCCACTGTGTCTGAACCCACGACAATGGTAGAGAAGGACTTACGTTGAGCAACCTTATTTTATTGCAGTGACTGCAGAAATGAGTCCCAAACTTCTTGCTTCCCCAAAAGTTCACCTAATGCATCCTGGTTCCCTATGCCCTTAGTGCAAAGCCGGAAGTAATACACCTAATAACCCTCAGCGCCAGGAAGCCGCTTGGCCGCAGTGCGCTTAATTAAGTCCTTTTTTCATTTCATTCATTTCATTTCCTTTCATGGACATCAATTCACCAAAATGCCAGGGGAAGCAGGAGTGAACTCACACACCATTTGTCCTTTACTTTGATTACACACACATGCTTACATATATTAACATTTTCACGCACTTTCGCACACATAAACACACTTGCAAGCATACATACAACATACATTTAACAGCATTTTTTACTTACCATAGTTTCCAGATAGGGTCATATTCCAGATAATGTATTCCATTTTTTATTACATTAATAGTGACTAATATTATTCACTATGTTTATCATTTAAAAAAATGACAGAAACCAGGCAAGTGAAGCTCCAACCAGTGTCCACTAGGAAGAGCTGCCCCTGTGTTCCAGGCACTGATTTTGCCACCTCTGAAGCTAGGGGGTCGCAAAAGCAGTACCAGGGGTAGCAGGGGTAAGCCATGGGTCGCAGCTGCGACCTTTAAATGACGTCCATGCCTTATGGGCATTCAATATGCGCCACAGCCAGCCGCGATCCGTGGAGGTAGCCGCAGTGGGGTGGTGGGCCATGTAAGGGGGGGTTCCGAGGGACGATGCCAAGGGAAAATTAATTATTTCTTTAATTTTCCCTTGGCATTGTCCCTCGGAATTCCCCCTTCCATAGCCCCACTGCCCCACCGCTGTTACCTGCATTGACCGCGGCTGGTCACAGCCACACAGGACGTTTTGTGGTGCTTTGCCTGGATGCGGTAATTGGAGCAGATTTTTATGCTTTCTGGCACTCTGTGAGGCACCATCAGTGTGTTGATTTCTTTCTAAGCTCACATAGGTATATATATCAAACACATGTAAATAGTGTACAAGCCAAGGAATTCAGAGTATAAACTTCCCTCTCCTCCAAACAGATGTCATTTTAACTTGACAGCAACTCACCGGAATAGACAGTCAGCTGGGCGCTGCTGGACACCGACCCATACTCATTCCTGGCTCTGCATAAAAATGTCCCACCATCCTCCGGGAGGGCCTCTGCAATCACCAGCGTGCAGATCTCCTCTGAGAGTAAAATGGAAAGAAGGGGAAAATGGGCCTTAAATCAAGCCTTTTCTATTGAACAATCAAACAACGCCATGCATTCATACAATTAAAAGATGCCACATCTTTATACAGAAATGATTTGAGCTCAAATCATATTTCTTAAACATGTATTCAATGAATACCAAAGAGTTATTTACAAAACACTAATTTCGACTGATTTGTGCTTTCCTTGGCACAGTATGTTGCTTCAAGATGTTTGCCAAGGCCATGTTCTGAACAATCAACTAGCTAAAACTGTGCAATTGATGTGTGAAGTTTTTCCTAAGAAATTATACATGATTGTTCATCAATGGTTTTATGAGTCATTAATACCCTCCAACCTCTGCCAGTGGCCGATGCAGAGAAGCTGAAGTAGTGCACAAACATTAAGATGAGGGCTGGGAGAGAAATTCTTCAAAATCTGCTGTTGGTCCCGTCGCATTGCAAGGCATCCTCCCAAACTTGTTGCTGGTCCCATCTCATTTAGAGACATCTTCTAAAGCTGTTGTAAGTGCCATCCGCTCCCCTCAACGTTCTCTCACCCAATTAAATGGGTGGTGGGCTGATAATGGATTAGACGGTGGAGCCATGGTCTTAAATTCCTCCCTCAGTTTAAAGGGACTGACTTCGACTTGCCGCACTTTTTGGCAACATCATCTCTGCAATAGATGGCCATGCATGAGTTTCTTCCCTATCTGGGGAGGGTAATCCTTGAGATTATATTGGTTCCCTACAGCAGTTTGGGCTGGGAACACATATCCCATACCTGGGTCTCAGTGAGATCCCAGGACACTTTTGGCCTGCCTGCATTGAGGCCCACATACAAATGCGTGAAGGGCGACTGCCGTATCTAAGTTTGAGGCCCACCACTATTGTTTCTCGCTTGTGACCTCTATGAATCCAAGACAACAAGCACTTCCACCATCCTTGGTGCAAGGCAAGTGCATAGCAGTTGCTAGGGGGACAGAGGCAGAGAATAATCATAACAGAGATGAAATCCCTCTGATCTAACAATTAAAATGGCATTTAGGAGATTGACAGGAGTTCTCGGGTGGAAGGAGACAGCAAATACGATCTAAACCTATATATAAAGCAACACAGTCAGTCCCACAACTAGTGAAATACTTTGTGTGGGTTTATTCCCACAATCCATCCCACTTACGGGTTCCTAAAGGTAACCTCTGGCTCCTCTGGTTGCCGGCTGACCTGCCCCAGGATGTCCTCCAGATCAAACCAGCCTCTGGATCTAGGCTTCAAAATCTAGTGTGACTGAAGCATCCAACTGATCCCGCCCTAACACCTGTCACACTGGTGCTGCTTGGGCAAAGCATAAAGGGTGCTGTGGGTGGCACTCCCTGCTGCTCGGGGCTCTGTATGCCAGCAGTAGTCAGCTCCTGGACTGACATGGCTGGCCCCACATGCTGCAGGCTCCAATTGCATCATCATTCTTCTGGTCTAACATGGCCACCTGATGCATTACTGAGCTGCTCACCGTGAGGTTGCTGCCCAGTATTCAACATGTATTCAAGTTGCATATTAATAAGTCCACTGTGATACATGATTCGACTAATTTTTAGATGTGGCAGCCTCGGCATGCTGCTATAAAAATCTCACCAGCATCCTAATCCACAGCCTTTGTGACCTGTGATGCTGAAAAACAATCTTGTGTTTTATGACACCCGTACAGTTTGTATGGATTTGCTTTTGTGGGCTGTTCAAACATTTTGGTGAGGCCCATGACTTCCAGGCTCTTCTATTGTAAGTGAGTGTAGGCTTCAGCCCTGTGTATCCTTTAGTATTGAGGTCATTGTGAGGGTTATTGGAGGTTTTCTTGCCACCGGGACCTACATTAAAACCTGTCCCCATGTCACTCTTGCAGTTCCTGGTATCCTGCCACCCAAACTACTGGAGCAGTGCGCATCAGCTTTCATCACCTGCAAACCCTTGCGTTCCTTTGTGTCTGGAAGGCATCTCTGAAGCAATAGCCATCCTCGTTTTGTGTTCAGTTACATCATCTCAACAGCCAGCCTGACACTTATGGACCTCAACCACTCTATCACATTCAAGATCAGTTGCATGTAGGGCTTAAGTTGTGTCGCATTCTAGTCATAGTCAAGATATGTTACTGAGTTGAGTGGCTGCTGCAGGTGTTGCAATCTGATGATCACAGATTCAAACTGACTAAGCGTCCCTTCTGTAGATGTCAATAAAATGACATTTTATTGATTAAGAATGATATCTATTTTAACACCTTAGCTGCTTTGGAACGTCCAGCTCCAGTGCTGAACGTTCCATTGCGCAGGTGCAGTTGGAACGTCCAATGGCCGACGGCAGCACTCCCAAGGTAGTGGTGCCGTCGGCCGCTGGACCGGCGCATCGCTTAAGGGGTTAAGAGAAAAAAAGGAACATGTGTTTGTTGATAGTTTTATATTAACTGCTATAATTAGGCGCTGGAATATAGGGGGCAGCTCCAGATTACTGTGAATGGTGGAACTGTCTGGACAGTTTCTAATGATCACATTTTACCACAGTTGCACTATTCTGCAGGTGTTAAAAGGTGATGGAGGACAAAGTGAAGAGAAGGATCCATGACAAACTACAAAGCTCCAAATCCAGAACGTAATTGTGTAAAATCCTTCTGTTGCATCAAGTGGAGGCTTGTCTTACTAGCAAACAAATCTTGCTGCTTGGGACTGTCTTTATTGGTCAATAATTCTGACCAAATACAATCCCAGGCACAACCTTCGGGAAAAGCATTGCATAAAGGAATTCAATCTGTGCCTGAATCGTAAATAAACCCATCCCCACATCAAGCGTACGGATCATATAATTTACTTTTCAGGGAATAAAACAGTGATACAAGCAAATACGCTTGACTAAGATGGTGACCGTTTTGGTTCTGCAGAGAGAGCAGAACCTAGACCGATAGGTCCGAAGCATTTGCCGATAGTCAATACGCGCCTGGAGTTAGATGCTGTGGTCCTCCCCAGGATTTTCCTAGGTAGGTATCAGAGATAACTGATGGGGTGCTGCGTGGCGAGCTAGCAAGCCGCCTCGAAGTTCGGTTTTTTGTAGGATGCGGTCACTCTTCAGAGAGGGGCGAAAAGTCCCTGCCAGGAGGTAGGGGCTGGCAATGGTCAGGATGTGGGTGATGGATCTCACAAGCCGAGGACCATTTCTACTGGAATCTTCCTTCCACTATTATCCCATTAAAGCTGCAATTTGCATCCTCAAAGTGCAAAGTTCTAATACTTTCATATCTGCCTCAACTGTTGCTGCTGTTGTTGGATGGTTTCATTTAAGTGAAGCACTCAACCATTCATTCACCGCCTAAGAGTGCTAGATTCACAGATGCACCTAGAACGCATCACACAAGTCTGCTCCAACATGCCTGCTCCTTAGCATTATCATCTGCTAACATTTACTAATTCAGAGATGGTCAGCTGTGCACGAGTACACTGCTGCATCAGCTTCCTCTGGGTCCAGAGGCTGGCGCGCTTTAAAGACAGCTCTGATGTGATAGTCCACACTTGTCTCCCGGCCGCCATCACTCGCTGAGGCCGCTTCCTAAAAATGTACTCAACGCCCCGGCTCGTTCCCTGGGAGGTGTGCCAGGGGTAGTTGAACCCCTGCTTTATACAGTAAAGGCGACTAGACTGCAGTTGGAAACTACACAGCATTATCCAATATAGTGTCTTTTGAAATGATTTCTACCTTAGTAATAACTCGGGTGTGAGTAATTGCCAATTTACACTATTTGGGAATAAAATAAACAAGTTATAGAAATTGCTGTTACTTTTGAAGGCGGTCGTTTCAAACAAGCTCTACATAAAAAGTAATCCTTTTTCTTCCCAGTACTAGTGAATGCAGGATAAACTGTGTAACATCTATTTAATTCAGGTTCCCAAGGGCACTTTATTGAGGCCAATGACACATGTCTAGGTACCTGCCTGACAGGCAGAGTCCTGTCTGCTGCAGGGCTGTTTAAAACCATCATTAACAAACATGGCATTAGTCGCTTCCTGTTTCTTCCCACAGTTACCTCTGCGGAAAGATAACATTCCACGGGAACCTTGCTCAGAAAGTAGCCCACAAATGCGATTGTCTTCTAGGTGGGAAACTGTATGACCAAGGCATGGGAGTTCACACTGCATTTGATTTGCTCAAATGCCATGTCATACTGTTTCTGTTGCTCTATTAGATAGACAGCATTGGAAGTGCATGCACAGATAGTTATGGTTTTCAATGTGCACAAGCATACACATGCATGCACACACACACACTTGCACACATGAAGTTTTCATACACACACACGCACGATCTCTCTCTCTCTCTCAGTCTCACTCTCTCTCTCTCTCACACACACACACACACACACACACAAGCTTCATATTCCAGAACAGATCTGCAGCTTGCTGGCGTGTTTTCTAAATTAAGCCCGTGTCGAAATCTGAAGGTAAGCACAGCCAGGATTTGACCGGTTTTTGTGAGGTTTATGCAGACTTACATTTTGTACATTTGTCCACACAGCAATGCCTTTGTCGTGTTCGAACAATGGCTTGTATGTATTACCCATCGAACGTGCCATTAAACAGGCCCCGGCCTCGCAGTAATTCCATCTGGTATGCGGCTTCCTGCAGACAGCTGCGCAATGGCCGCGGCATCCGCAGCTGGCCCGTGATTCACTCTCTTCAGTGCAGGTAATCAGACAGACTGATATGCTGCCCTGAAGTCACGTGACTGGCTTTTAATCCACAAAGCAGCCCGGGGAGGTTTGTGATATGGACTGATTTCCGTCTAGACAGAGCGAGGAGTGTGAAACACATTAGGCAGACACAACAAAGCCGTGACAGGCAGGGAAACCTGCTGCCTGCTGCTGACTCGAATGTCTCTCTTCAAAAGGCACGCTAGGGTCGAGGTCGGCGGGTTGATCGGCATTTAAAAACCTCTTCGGGGCTCGTGACAAGACCAGCTCGTCATGAGTCACAGTGGATCTGTGCTCATGACGAGCTGGTCTCGTCATAACGGCTGCGCTCCGCCCACGCGCGATTAATTCCCCGCCTGTGCGGGCGAATTAATCAGTGGGCAGGGTCATGACGAGCCCAGCTCTTCATGAGCACAGCTCCACCGTGACCCATGACGAGCTGGTCTCGTCACGAGCACCGCAGAGCCGCCCTCACCCCCAAGCCCCCGCACCGTGGGGGAATTACCCCCGCAGGGAAGGGGTTAAGACAGCCCTGTGACCCTGCAAGGAAGATGTTGCAGGGACCATGACCAATGAGTGGCCGATATCTTTCTATTCCATTAGTCCAGGCGCGTGATGATAAGCCTTGAGCGCCTCGGAGGGGGCCCCGTGCGGCGCTGCATGCTGAACATGGACTGAATAAAAATGGTAGAGGAACCAGCGCTTGTATACAAGGTAACTTTAATGGAGGCGCTGCAGGAAAACAGGATGCATTTTTTTTTTTAAAGGCTTTCTTTTCATTTTTTAAGGGCAGGTCCCTGAGACCACTGTCTGCCCCTAAAAATTCATTTCTCCTGCATTTGCAAAGGGGAAGGGTGCCCCTAGGGACTTCTTCCCATTTGCGACAGCATTACCACCCTCTAGAAGACAGCAGTAAAATGCTAGTGTTTTGTGACCGTAAAATGTGGTTGCAAAATATTCATACGTAGGGCTGCGAGTCGTTACTAGGAAGGGCTGCCCTTGGAATGCCCCTTCCTAATTGCGAGTCGCTAAACATTATTTTTCGAGTCGTTATTTTTTGTGACTCGCAAAACAATGTTTGCACATGGCCCTATCAGATTTAGCATGCGCAAACGGGTCGCAAACCTGTTTTCGCATGCTAAATCTCGTTGTACATCTGTCCCCATGCGTAAGAAACAGAGATCTGGCTCATAAGCCTTTAATTGAGGTGGCCAATCAGGCATTAGCCATATTGAGTTAATGGTCAGTATATCTGTGCACCCGCCCCAGGACCTCCTGAGACTGCTAGAGTCACAGTTTCATGAGTGAAAGGATCTGACCCCTGAAATGATTGGCCAGATGGCTCCACATCACCAGGACACCATGTTTTCAGTCATATGCCTTCCTTTTACCGTTTACTGTCACCCGCTGCTTTTGTCCATTTGATTCAATTGAAGTCAATCAAGACTACACCTAGTCATGCTCATTGATTTGGTAAATCCGGCAGTAGAAGTGTGGTCTACTGGTTGTCTGAAATTAACTATTTGAATGGCCTGAAAACTATCCCAGAACGTAGAAAACTGCCATTGGCCTTCATCTCCACTGAAGAGATTCATCAGTTGCTAAAAAGCTGTTCTTGAAGTGGATTTGCAGTTTTCCTGTTAAAAGGCATAAATTGATGGGTGCAAATGTAATTATGAACCCCGATGAGTGATGTTGAACCACCCATATTCATGTCTCAGACCTTCAACACAAGAGGGTAATTTTTGAACTTCAGCACAACTGGCCATAGGAGCAACAGGTTTGGGGTTGCAGCACAACTGAAGAGTCCACAGTTGAACTGAAGCTGTTCCTGTGATTGTCCACATATAGCACGCTGCAACCTTTCCGATGTACTAATTAATCTAGTATGTATTAGTGATCTTATTACCGACCCGGGTTGCAAGCCTTGAATAAGGCCTCACATTTGTTTTGAACCCCACTAAACAAAAGATAAATCAGATGCTGTAATGTCCAGCAAACTGTTCCAAGCATCTGCTTGTTAGTTGTATGTTCTAGGAACCTTTGTTGAGATTCAATCTTCTTCCACAGGTCAGTTGCACAGCTTAAACTGCATCCTGTTATTTCTGCCAAATTACTACTGGACATGCAAGATACAATGCATTACTCATGCTAATTCCATGCTGCTGCCCCATGTTTTAACCCATTTGTTCCTGAAGGGACCAGAGTGCCACATACAGATTTATTTTAAGACCACAGGCTCGGGGAAATAGTTTTTCGGTCGAGCCTAGTGGCAACGCGCATGCACTGCTCACACTGTGAGACTGCTGTAGTACAGTATGAGAAAGAAGCCGCGCCCTCTCTCTTCCCATATTTTTCATTGACTTGTGTTAATGTCTTTCGTAAATGTAGCCTTCGGATTCGTTAATAGGCTTGTTAGTCCCTCTTTCGTACAGCCTCGTCTTTATTTGTACCCTCCCATGGTGACTGGCCCTTTTACTTCAGTTGTTACACAGAACCGGTTACTTAGGGCCCGATGTAGGTACCAAATACCGGTCGGAAACGGCCGATTTCGGCCGTTTCCGACCGGTATTTGGCCTACTGAGATGTAGGGGACCTTTTTTTGTCCGATTCGGTATTTTACCGATTCGGTAAAATTACCGAATCGCAAAAATACCGAATCGGTAATTTTACCGATTTTTTAAATTTGGGATGTAGGTGGGACTACTTTCCCACAGGCCCTTCAGATTCGGTATTTTAACACCCAATCCAATTGGGTGTTAAAATACCGAATCCAGGTGTGCATGCACATGTGTGCATGCACACCTATGCCATGTGACAGACAGACATGCCCTTAGGGCATGTCTGTGTGCCACATGGCTCACATGCCTTTTTTTGGGGTGCTGGAGGGTGTCAAAGTGACACCCCCTGCACCCTTGCACAAATCGGTAATTACCGAATCGGTAATTACCGATTCGGTAATGCCCATTGATTCCTATGGGCTTCAAGGCCCATAGGAAGCAATGGGGGATACCGAATCGGTATTTACAGAATCGGTAAATACCGAATCTTACAGATTCGGTATTTACCGAATCTGAAATACCTACATCTCCCCCCCTCTAATTTACCACTTCATAAATACCGATTCGGTATGATTCGGTATTTATGAAGTGGTAAATGTAGATTTACCTACATCGGGCCCTTAGTCTGTAAGCACTATTAACTTTATTGAGTTCCTCTTACTGCAGGCCAGACATACCCTGCTTCAGCTGAAACTGCTTGTGTTTTTTTAAGCAACAGGGCCGCCCGTAACACGGTCGCCTGCTTTCAATCTCTTTAACCCGGCATTATCTTGTGTCTGTTTCAACCACCCGAAGTAAAATGGATTTAGAAATGATTAGTGAATTAAGTAATGTGAATTCCAGGTAGCACATAATCCTGTGCTAATGGGCTGAAGCTGACAACAGCACTTCTGTGTTACGTGTCATCTGTACTAAAGCCACTGACAGGTTCAAAAGCCTGTTTTATTACCAACTCCATCACCAATACCACCAATACCACCACCACTACCACCATCTCCACCAATACCACCACCACCAATACCACCGCCAATACCACCAACAATACCACCACCACTGCCAATACCACCTCCACCACCACCACCACTGCCAATTCCACCACCATCAACACCACCACCAATACCATCACCACCATTACCACCAACACCACCAACACCAACACCACCAATACCACCACCACCACCAATATCACCATCACCACCACCACCTCCACCACCAATACCACTACCACAAACACCACCACCGCCAATACCACCAATACCACCAATACCACCACCACCATCAATACCACTACCAATACCACCACCACCACCACCACAACCAATACCACCACCACCAATACCACCACCACCAACACCACCAACACCACTACCACCAATACCACCACCACCAACACCACCAACACCACTACCGCCACCACCAGTACCAATACCACCAATACTACCACCACCACCACCAATACCACCCCCTCCACCAATACCACCACCACCAATACCACCACCACCAACACCACCACCATCAACACCACTAATACCACCACCAATACCACTATCACCACCACCAATATCACCACCAATACCACCACCAATAGCACCACCACCACCACCCATACCACCACCACTAATACTACCACCACCTCAGCACCTCTCGCTCACTTGTATTAGAAGGGGCACTGTAAGAGACCGGAGCTGCAGCCGAGACCATACCTCCCTCCCTCCATGCTTGCCATAAAGCACAGCCTGCCCTGCACCAGGAGGTGAAGCCAGTGACCTACTACAGCTGGAGTGTTTTTTATTAGGCCAAAGATAGCAATGGCATTATGGAATGCCATACTGCACACTCAAATCACGCAGAAGGCAGGAAATAGCCCCCCCGCTCTTCCTCCTGAGATGCAACAGTGTAATCACAGAGCGAAAGGTGTTGGAACGCTTTGTTAGTGTTTATAGCTCAAATCATATGTAACTCTCACTTGACACTTTGTGTCTGTGCAATTTACAGCACTTACACATCTTCTTCACTGCACTATTTATCGCTACTTTGAAGACGTCTCTTCCTCTGATATTTACAACCTAACAAACGGTCGAGAAGGCCCTTTATTGCAAGAGTTGAAGCTACTAGTATTGTAAATGACCCCCGCAGCCCCCTCAGTGTGGGGGACACCCAAGCTCCAGGGGGGCCCCTCAGCACAGTACCCTGGCCTGAGAGCTCCTGATTGAGGTCGGAAGGGGTCCTCCCTCTACCTTGCAGGGTGGCCCCCTCAAGTTTTGTTATGCCACTGGTTGAAGGATGTATTAAATGGACAGGGGATTCAGGACCTTATCTTTGTATCTAATTTCAGGATTCATGTTAGGCGGTGCTACCTACACAATGGATAAATGGATGTTTATTCAGCAAAAGCACCTGCCTTAAAAAAGCAACCATGCCACTTATGTATCTTATTGTATTTACCTCCCATCCTGTAGTGTCCAATAACAGGATACCCCCCACTCTTCATGAAAACGCCCACAATTTAAGGGGTTTTGCCCATACATACGTGTCCTGTTCAAGGCTCGTTGTCCCGCTCTTGCATCGAAAGCACTAGGAAGCGCCACATCTCAGGACCACTGCCACTCTACAGATCCACAACCTACACTCTGAGTTGGCCTATGTGGTTCACAGTCCCTCTTCCGTGACTTCAGGGAAAGGTTAGGAGATCTTAAGACTGTGCCCACCACTGTGACGCCATGGGGCCTCTCTCGCCTCATCCTCACACAGAGCAATTGACAGTCATTTGAAAGTACTTCAATGGAAAGTGAGTGTTTATATTTGATGCCTTGCTGGCTGTAGATAAACAGTGAGAGGTCTTGGCATCATAGTATGGGGTGCTGAGGCTGTAGTGAGGAATAAAGAGCTGGAATTTGAGGCCAATATATAATCTCAAGAATTTGTCCTCAAGCCTTAGGTAGCGGGGAAGGGAATATCAGATATTGGAGTCATAGGTATGTTGGGTTTTTCCATCAACTCCTTGAATTTTACAGGCTTCATAGCATGCAGGATCAGAGAAACCAACGTATGCATCTGATCGGCTGGTATTTACATTTACACTTGTATACGTCAGTTGGAGGCCTTCCATACAAATCCTTGCTGACTATTCACAAAGTTTTGTAGTGGCCACTTTTCTAGAGGAATGTGCCACACTACACCTGATGAGTCTGGTTCTCCAGGATCCCTCAGATGTGTGCCATCAATACTAGCATCAGTGAAAGGCAGACACAGAACATCTTGCTTTAAATTGTGTTTGTAATTGCAGAAAGATTCAGTGATATAAGGGTGTAGATAGACAGGCTCCTGCATTTACGGGAGCATGACATTCTTCCCTTACATTGATTAGGTTGTTTCTGGTCCTTGAAATGTTTAGAAGAAGGACTGAAAGGTGCTAATGATGTAGTGCGATTCCAGGTGGAAGCAGAGGTTCTCGGGCAGGATTGTTGTAAAGATCTTGACCACGAAGTTCCGATATGGGTCGGAAGTTAGCTATGATGCCTAGGTTCAATTTTCAGAGAAAATTGCAGACTAGAGTTTCTAGGGTAATGTTCCAAATGCCATGGAGGTACTGATAAAATGTGCTAAACTGGCATTGCCAGGTTAGGAACTATTGCATTGCAAGTGTCTATAACTGGAGACATTTGTTTGAGGCCGGGCAGGATTTAGGTCACCTTATTCTCTTGAATGAGTCGATGTTGCTATGAAAAAAAGAGTTATCTGGTGACTTTGACCACTCTCCACCTTAGCAGCATCCCATCCAATATTTGAAATGAGAGAGGATGGTGTCAGCTTTCATGGACCGCAGCTCAGCTCATTTGTATCTCTTGCAGTTCAGGGAACAAGTTCTGTGATCAGCATGGATCAAAGGCTTTTCCTAGTTTATGATCTGTAATTTCATTCGAAGCTGGTCCTCTGTAAACCAAGCACTTGCACATGATTTTGATCAATTTCCTCTCTTTTTGAGAGGTGCGATTTAGGAAAGGAATATGATTATCCCTTTCTGATGACGTCCATGATTGTCTCAGAAAGAGATTTGGCTGACGCGTTGTGGTAGGGAATGCATTCAAAATGGCAGTGGCTTTCTTTTTGAGGTTCTGTGTTAAATAAAACACAGATTCCTATTGGCCCGTGTGCATTGAGTTCCGAGCTCACTGTCAATGGTGAAATCTATGAAAGATTTTCCAGCACATGTAAGAAACAGGTAGCTTGAAATGTAGAGTTAAGGAATAAGGGATGTAAGGTAAATGAGTACCCATATTGATAACCCGGGGAAATCTAAAGTTGCTCAAGTCATAAACAATTCCTTCAGCCTGTGTGGGTGTGTTCAGCCAGATGTTTATGTGACCCATTAAGTCAGTTCTGGATGACAGAGATGGATTGTTGGGCAAGGGTTATCAGACAAGAGGATACAAATGCATTTTCTTTGGAGGATGTTAAAGAACAGTGCATTTGAGGGAGTAGCTGCCTGTTAATACAGTTGATCAGAAACATTTAAGGTTTAGAGATGAGGTCCCAGGATAGGGTTGAGCAATAAAAGGACACTCTCCTCACAATTCATGGTACCGCTTGAGTCGGAAGGGGGAATGACACCCTAAAAGCTTTCCCTTTTTAGTAGCCCAGGCAGGTGTGGGAGAGAAAACAAGGGTGAAGCTTTGGCTAGGCACATGCAGACCTGCCTATCCAAATCACGGACAGACCAAGACAAATACACTTCTTGGCTTTATTGCTGATTTCTATGAAAATAAACCAAATAATAAATATAGGAAAACATATAAATGCCTATTTCAATTATAGTGTTGCAGTAAATAAATGAGTATTTAGAAATGTTTATGATGACGTTTCCAAACTCCCAGCAATTGCTGGCTGACAGCAATAGGACACATCCTTAGTTTTACTACTACACTCCTATAAAACCAGAGTGTTGCATTTAGCAGGTCAGTGGGCTTGAGAGGAAGTGTAACATGTGCACTTTCAGGGAAACAGAACCAGGCAGGGCCAGATGTACGAATCATTTGACCGTTAAAATGCATTTTGCAATGTACAGAAGACAAAAAGTGACTCAGTAACTTGTTACCAAATCGCATTTTTGCGATTTGGTATTAGGAAGGGGTGTGTTTAGAGCGCCCTTTCCTAATACTGAATAGCACTGGTATGTATGAATGTTTTGCGACCGGGAATGTTAGTGATAACCCATTCGGAAAAGAAACCCAAGGGAATGTGGGCGCCAACATTTTTTAAGAGCAGGCAGTGGTCTCATGGACCGCTGTCTGCTCTTATAAAATGAAAAGGTAGCTTTTCATTTTTATTTTTGAAATGCATCCCATTTTCCTTTAGGAAAAACGGGCTGCATTACAGAAACTTTTGCTTTATTTAAAAAGCAATCGCAGACATGGTGGCCTGCTGACCGCAGCAGGACACCATCCCTGTGATTGGAGCCATTCACAATGGGTTGCACATTGCTCATGAAGGCAGGTCTATTTGCGACCCACTGCGAATTGCTAACATGTCAAACACACTGCTGTTCACCGCAGTTTGGGATTTACTAATAGCGATTCGCAAAAATGTGCTATTAGGAAATCACAAACAAGCGATTTCATACATCTGCCCCTGGTGCTTAGTGAAATAGCCTGAACGAACAACTACATTTTAAAGTTTGCAAATCATGTGCTGCAGATGGAATGAAAATCCAATGGGATGTAGTATGGCACTGACAATGGAATCAATCAGAGCTCAAGGACATGCAAAGATTAACTTGTAAATCACCAGCTTTGGTACATTGGAAATCTGTGACAGAGTTTTGATTAAATAGCAGAGACTTCTCAACAAGCACAAGTTTAAAAACCAGCAGCAAATTTATAAAATATTCTAAGATTTTGAAAATATGGGATATTACCCACAAATTTCTATGGTATGTCTCTCCAGTGAGAGAGAAAGTGCACAGAAGCACTGAAAAAGCAGGAGGAGTGATTAGAACCAAGAAGGCTGGGCGGCAGCTATCACCCCAGGCTAGCAGACAGCTGGCACTGGTTCAGATACTTACTGTAATGACAGCTCAGCAGTAATGCAAGATGGGCAGAGCACATGTACAGTGAGTTTTAATGCCAACAATAACAATAATTTATAACTGAAGTGTAAAAATGCCAGAGGCTCCATGGCACTTTTAGATGACAGGTCCAGATACTATCCAGAGACTACCCATTGGTAGAGCAACCAAGGTTTGAGGGATAAGCTTTATTCTGAGGCCAAGTCAAAAAGTGCCCTGTATCTCTGAACCACCAAGAAAGATCTTACACCAAAAAAACGAAAAGCAATTAAAATTGAAAATTCTATTGTATCTGGACGTTGAAATGGGCCAGAAAAAAGGAAAACAATAGAGATATAGCAAGGACATGCCACACCTACACAGGAAAGAGGCGCAACTCCATGTTCGATCACACAGGGTGGCAGCCAATGACGTGAACACAGTGCCAGAGTAATCTTACTGACAGTGTCTTATCAAGTGCCACAAAGTAGGCGGGCAGCTGCGTAACATTCCATTCCGCTGCTATGTAACCCTCCCCCACTTAGTAGCCATGGTGCGGATTGGCATGAGGTCAAAAGTGGGTGGATGGGTGCAATCGCTACGACATCGTCACTTCTGGGGTAGAGGCTTAAGGGCTTTCATTAACCATTTCCCGCCTGTGACCTCCCTTTCTTTTTATTGGTCTCAGCAAAACCTTCCTTGCCCATTACCCCTTATAAATGAGGATTTCTGGTTTTTGAGGTTTAACGTGTCAATCCTGTATTGTTCGTGCAGTTATTCTGTGCTTTGCAAATGGAATGACGGGGGATCCAGTACCTATGGCTCTCAAAATCAAGCATGCGAACAGAGAGGGCCGTGGTTGATATGTCTCCGAAAGCATCTGGATGGGATCCGGGTTGAAAGCGATGCTCTCTGGATCCCCTAGGACGGTCACAACCCTTAGCAGTTCAGGAGTTGGCCTGTGATTACTCTCCTCTTAGTGGGAGCTTTGCTCTCCTGGATTTTGGTCTTCAGATGCAGTCACCCCTTGTAAGCCAAATGTAGTACTGCATCAATTAACATATAAAGATGTACCCCTGATGCAGAATGAATCTTACCTTATTTTATCACAGGAAACAGCCTGTACAATGAGGTTTTTACCACAGGGGGCGTGTGGGGTCTCCCCCACAAATACATTGGGGCAGATATATGTTGCCTGACGCATCACTGCAAATCGGCAGAGATGCGCCAGGAAAGATACGGCATGCAGGTTTTTTCTTGCGCCACCCATGATGCGCCGCATTTACAATGCAGCGCACCATGGCACAGGAATAAACAGATGCATGTCGCATCTAGGGCGTGAAGTTGGCGCAGTGCTGAAGTTGTGTTGCATGCGGCACACAACTCCAGGACTATTCCAACTTGCCCTATCTCTAACGTGGTGCGTCAGCCTTACGCCTGCTTGAAGCAGGCGCAGGGTTTTGACGCATCAGCGTTGGGAAAGTGACTCAGTGAAATCTTGTAGATTTCACTGAGTCATTTTTCAGGGGCGTAGCTGCGACGGAAACCCCACCCTGAGCGGAAACGCCCACATGAAACCTGACGCAGGTTTCATGTGGTGCAGGGCATAACACCGTGACGCATCTCCATAGATGCGTCACAATGTAAGTATGTTGCAACTTGGCGCAGGGTTTACGCCGCTGCTGCGTCACAGAAGTGATGCAACAGCGGTGCAAGTCCCACATAAATCTGCCCCATTGTTTTTATATAAATAAACAATGTGTGGTAATAGTATGCGTTGCAAAAAACATATGTGTTCTTAAAAAATGCAGGGTAAAAAATGCGCTGCAAAGGCATGCAAAGTATTTCACTGCGTTTGTTTTGTCATTCAACCTTTATCAATAGATACATGCAGATGGCTCACAATTGAACCCAATACATAGTTTCAATAAACCCAAGAATTACATTTTCTCCAACAGATTTGGTGCGCTTCCTTATATTTTATTGGTTCCTCGTTTGATATGGTTCTGTTTGGTGTTATTGTATGAAAGAATCTGGTTTCATTATTAGGCTATGAGATATCAGTGCTATGTGACAATGGTGAAAACATTTCAGTAGTAGTTTTGAACACACTGCAGACAAAGGTATACCTCTGGGAGCCCAAGATACACCGTTAGAGCAGTCAAGACGGGATGAGATGTTGACTTCAATGGGCTGGTATCTGTTGGCCCGTCACTGAAAGACAATGTCATTGTACCTATTCTTAAGGATAGATCAAGTTTGATGGTCAACAGAGGAAAAAGCTGAAGAGATGCTGAGGAGGATAGGAAGCCAATCCCCATTGTCTATTATGTGGCAGGCATCATCACCCACCTGGATGCTTGCTTTCATTGGGCTGCACTGTTGACTGAATCCTGATTGACAATCCTGTAAGTCTGATCTCTTTCACTCATATGGCTGAGGAACAAGCGACTACTCAGTGATCTTGCCCAGAAAAGGGAGGTGTGTGATTGGGTGATAGTTGAAGTTGACCTGATTGAAGCTGGTGTTTTAAAAAAAATGGGAGGATCTGTTCAAACTTGAGGATTTGGGGCGAAAATACCCAGGAAGCCTCTCTTACATTTCACTTGTGCAAACACAAGTCCACTTGAGGCTTCATCCGGCTTGTGAGGACAGAACCAGTTATTATAGAGAGCCTGCAAATAGGTCAAATAATTTCATGAATGTCTCAAAAAGAAATAACTTTGTCTGATTGAAACTGGAAGAAAG
Organism: Lissotriton vulgaris; assembly: GCF_964263255.1. Lineage (NCBI taxonomy): Eukaryota > Metazoa > Chordata > Amphibia > Caudata > Salamandridae > Lissotriton > Lissotriton vulgaris. Next base: position 1,934,772,480 of record NC_141689.1, on the reverse strand, counting down.
TTGCATTACAGAGTAGTTTGCATTGAGGAAGATCTTCTGCATAAACTGCAGCTCATGGAAATTGGTACATTTTTATTATCTGATTCCAGTTTGAATTAGGCGTAAAAAGGATCAAAACCACAGATATAACAGGGACACAGAACATGCACCTTCTTGACAGGAACAACAGCCCATTCCAAGCCAGTGAGTTCAATGTATCCCTACCGGTCTTTGGCAGTCAACGAAGTGAATGTAGCACTGGAGTAATATGTTCGCGAGTTCCTGCAGAAGACTAGCTTACGGAACATGCTGCAAGCAAATAAGGGATTCCTGTGGTGAGCCAAGGTACACGCTGTTAAAGTAGTCAAGGCAGGATGAAACCAGAGTAATAGCACCTGGGCCCTGATGAGAGAAGCATGCGTTTTGGAGAATGTGTGTTAGAGCATTGAAATGTCTAAAGTATGAAATGATGACTGGGCTAATCTGCTTAACAAGGGTAAGATCATTGCCAAGTGCAATGCCAAGGTATTTCATGGAGGCAAATGTCAATGAAGAAAGGCCCCTTACAGCTACCCAGAAGTGGTTGCTTCAAAGTGGCAAAGACATGTTGGGTAGATTAATTTCACATATGCTGGAAAAGGGATTTTGAAATGTAATCACCTATGTGATGTTGTGTTATGTTAGTTGGTATTTTTGCAGGACACCTCTGCTTTTTTTATGGTCTGGTAGCACAAAGGGCTGTCTGAGTGGTGAAATTGCATGTGTCTCTAGATTTCCTGCGGTACAAAAGGGGGTGGTAATTGACGGAGCATCTGAACCAATCAAACACTCACACCCAGTCAAAAGATCTCGGTTTAATCCATCACAGTTCTTTAGCCCACTCTGCCACCCCAGTTCAGACATGGCTATATGCAAATCAGTCTGACCCTGTGCCTCATGGGAACAGTCCAGCCCGAACTGCCGAGCCATGCCTTCCCTGGACCGGAAACAAGCTTCCGAGGACCGGTTTCTGACATTCCAGCCGTCTTCAGCCCGGCTTGCTTGAATTCAGTGGCAAAGAGAGCAAGGGACTCAGGTCTGAGCATACCCTGCCACACTCATGGCGGCCAAAAGCGGTACAAAAGGGGGTGGTAATGGATGGACCATCTGAACCAATCAAACACTCACCCCCAGTCAAAAGATCTGGGTTTAATCCATCTCCGTTCTTTAGCTCACTCTGCCACCCCAGTTCAGACATGGCTATATGGAAATCAGTCTGACTCTGTGCCTCATGGGAACAGTCCAGCCCGAACTGCCGAGGCATGCCTTCCCTGGACCGGAAACAAGCTTCCGAGGACCGGTTTCTGGCATTCCAGCCGTCTTCAGCCCGGCTTGCTTCAATCCAGTGGCAAAGTGAGCAAGGGACTCACGTCTGAGCATACCCTGCCACACGTATGGCGGCCAAAAGCGGTACAAAAGGGGGTGGTAATGGACGGAGCATCTGAACCAATCAAACACTCACACCCAGTCAAAAGATCTGGGTTTAATCCATCACCGTTCTTTAGCCCACTCTGCCACCCCAGTTCAGACATGGCTATATGAAAATCAGTCTGACCCTGTCCCTCATGGGAACAGTCCAGCCCGAACTGCCGAGCCATGCCTTCCCTGGACCGGAAACAAGCTTCCGAGGACCGGTTTCTGGCATTCCAGCCGTCTTCAGCCCGGCTTGCTTGAATCCAGTGGCAAAGTGAGCAAGGGACTCACGTCTGACCATACCCTGCCACACTTATGGCGGCCAAAAGCGGTACAAAAGGGGGTAGTAATGGACGGAGCATCTGAACCAATCAAACACTCACACCCAGTCAAAAGATCTGGGTTTAATCCATCACCGTTCTTTAGCCCACTCTGCCACCCCAGTTCAGACATGGCTATATGCAAAGCAGTCTGACCCTGTGCCTCATGGGAACAGTCCAGCCCGAACTGCCGGGCCATGCCTTCCCTGGACCGGATACAAGCTTCCGAGGACCGGTTTCTGCCATTCCAGCCGTCTTCAGCCCGGCTTGCTTGAATCCAGTGGCAAAGTGAGCAAGGGACTCACGTCTGAGCATACCCTGCCACACTTATGGCGGCCAAAAGCGGTACAAAAGGGGGTGGTAATGGACGGCGCATCTGAACCAATCAAACACTCACACCCAGTCAAAAGATCTGGGTTTAATCCATCACCGTTCTTTAGCCCACTCTGCCACCCCAGTTCAGACATGGCTATATGGAAATCAGTCTGACCCTGTGCCTCATGGGAACAGTCCAGCCCGAACTGCCGAGCCATGCCTTCCCTGGACCGGAAACAAGCTTCCGAGGACCGGTTTCTGGCATTCCAGCCGTCTTCAGCCCGGCTTGCTTGAATCCAGTGGCAAAGTGAGCAAGGGACTCACGTCTGAGCATACCCTGCCACACTTATGGCGGCCAAAAGCGGTACAAAAGGGGGTAGTAATGGACGGAGCATCTGAACCAATCAAGCACTCACACCCAGTCAAAAGATCTGGGTTTAATCCATCACCGTTCTTTAGCCCACTCTGCCACCCCAGTTCAGACATGGCTATATGCAAAGCAGTCTGACCCTGTGCCTCATGGGAACAGTCCAGCCCGAACTGCCGGGCCTTGCCTTCCCTGGACCGGAAACAAGCTTCCGAGGACCGGTTTCTGCCATTCCAGCCGTCTTCAGCCCGGCTTGCTTGAATCCAGTGGCAAAGTGAGCAAGGGACTCACGTCTGAGCATACCCTGCCACACTTATGGCGGCCAAAAGCGGTACAAAAGGGGGTGGTAATGGACGGCGCATCTGAACCAATCAAACACTCACACCCAGTCAAAAGATCTGGGTTTAATCCATCACCGTTCTTTAGCCCACTCTGCCACCCCAGTTCAGACATGGCTATATGGAAATCAGTCTGACCCTGTGCCTCATGGGAACAGTCCAGCCCGAACTGCCGAGCCATGCCTTCCCTGGACCGGAAACAAGCTTCCGAGGACCGGTTTCTGGCATTCCAGCCGTCTTCAGCCCGGCTTGCTTGAATCCAGTGGCAAAGTGAGCAAGGGACTCACGTCTGAGCATACCCTGCCACACTTATGGCGGCCAAAAGCGGTACAAAAGGGGGTAGTAATGGACGGAGCATCTGAACCAATCAAGCACTCACACCCAGTCAAAAGATCTGGGTTTAATCCATCACCGTTCTTTAGCCCACTCTGCCACCCCAGTTCAGACATGGCTATATGCAAAGCAGTCTGACCCTGTGCCTCATGGGAACAGTCCAGCCCGAACTGCCGGGCCTTGCCTTCCCTGGACCGGAAACAAGCTTCCGAGGACCGGTTTCTGCCATTCCAGCCGTCTTCAGCCCGGCTTGCTTGAATCCAGTGGCAAAGTGAGCAAGGGACTCACGTCTGAGCATACCCTGCCACACTTATGGCGGCCAAAAGCGGTCAAAATTTCCTGCAGCAGACCAGTAAGTCATAAATGGGATGCTTTCACTTGTCACTTTCACCCAGGTAAATCAATTCCTGAGTTTACGTCTCTCTGTTCTGGGGTCATTGTCTACCATTCTTGGTGGCAGTGTCTCCTTTTCCTAGATCGATTTCTATTATTGACATTTCTCTCTTCCTGTCCCATGTCTATATTTAGCAGCAAACGGGGTACCAGTGTCTTCGTGCCACCTCTATACTTGTCTCCAATACCTGGTGTATGCGCATCTATTTCCGAGGGCCTGTGTCTTAATGTCCTGATATATGTGCATTCTTGTCCCTGTATCGCCCTGTCCCAAAGTCAGAGTCTCTGCTGGAGACAGTAGGCCTTGGGTAAGCCAAAGTCTGAAGACATGTAGTGGTGTGGAATACCCTCAATACTTGGCTCCTGGATACCTGGTGCTGAATTGCCACATCTCAGCAAGTTTGAATTAGCTGTAAGGTCTGGGAGAGAGTGACAAGCAGGAGAAGGTTAAAAGGTAGGGGACAATGCCTTGGTGGAATAACATGATTTCTATGGTGGGATATGCCCACTAGGGACATAAAAGAGGCTCTCAGAAAATAATCACAGCAGTTGCTCTTTGGACCTGCTGGATTATTAAGGTGGAGCTGAGAAGAACACAGCACATAATCTCGGCCGATGGTGTTAGTCATTATTAATGCAGCTGACTTCCCACTGTAATAGGATGGGGTTCTCGCTGTTTGGCGCAAACTACTCCTGATGCCATCATTACAACCTCAAAAAGTGGCAGACTGGTGAATGGTTTCCATGACTCTGCACCCTTGTCAAATCGTCTCCCATACCACATCTTCATACTCCTGGCTGTAGACTCCAGAAGCACGTTTACATGTTAAGCATTCTGGGATAGGACAATTAAAACTCATACATATGGCTGGCAGAGAGGGAAGAACTGCCTTGTCACTGTTTAAAGTGATTTCTGAAGCATCACAACCAAGGATGGCCCATACTTGGTGTAAGGATCAACATAAGGCCAGGAATGGCAGCCTATGGGATACTTGCACATGGTGAAAATGCACATCTGGGAGGTGCTCAATGAGAGAGGGGAGGCTTCAATAAATCATGAAAGCATCAAAGGTTTTTGAAGCCTAAAGGATAGGAAAGCTGTGTGTGCAACGCAGTACGTCATGCTTCATGATAGTGGAAGCTTCCCCTGCCATCACTTAAGTAAGCAGTACAATAGGTGTGTTGTGATGTGGTGGCATCGGAAGGGGAGAAAAAGGCTTCCTCAGGTGGGGAATCACCATGGCAGACTAAACAGATGGGAGGACTACACAGCAGGGAAAGGAGCTGGTGATACTATTCAGCAAATCAGAACCAATGGCGCCCATGCATTCCTTCAGTGCTGACACGCAGGGGTCTTGCAGGGTGCCAGAGCAGTGGCTATATGATACAAGAGTTAAACGCCAGCCATAAGAGAAAGCACAATTCAAAGAAGTCTTCTAAGACAGTGAGCATCCTGGGCAGGGAGCTCAAGAAGGTCACCATGCATGGAGCTATATTCTTCTTCAATGTTTATTCTCATCCTTTTCCTCCTTCACAATGATGTAGTAAGCTGGTTGTTCATTTAGTAAGGCAGGGGTATGAGAGCTGCCAATTAAGCATTATTCAGTCAGCCCTTCCCTCTCCTAGACTGGGAGAATGTCCTTTGGTTCTGCCATGTAGAAGGCTAGTACCTCTGTGATGAGCTTCAAGAGAGACACTGAGCAATGGTATGTGATGTGGTGTTCTTCCATCGATGAGAACACAGGAGAAGTGAGAGAGAAGCAAGAGGGTAAGAGAAATCCTGACATCAAAACTCACAAAGAGGGCGCAAGAAGGGTAGTGAATTAGGTGCAGCAGCCTACCATAAGAACAAAACAAGCATCGGCAATGCCAATAGGTCTGGCTTTAAAGGAATGTTGTATAGTCATATGAAGCGTTACAAGTAAATAGCATAGGAATAGATATGTATTTGTGCAGAAGCAGAGAACAGTAGAATAATATTGGTGTAGATTAAAAGTTCAAGTGACAGTTGCAGTGTTAAGCCAGACATAAAAACCCATGTAGGTTAATGACTGCCCTCCCATCTGTATTGCTGCCAGAGAAAAACAATATGAATTATCTAGTTATCTAAGACCCTTTAATAACATTCCAAAGTCATGTGTGCGCACTTGAAAGTTCAAGCACAGGAAGCTGGATAAATAAAACAAAATTATCACAGCTGCGTGAAGGGCAAGCAGTTTTTTTGTGAAAGCACACAATTTCTGTCTAATCAAAACATGTGTTCCCGGCTCCCAACGTGTGGGCGGAGCCAAGCCCCTCTGTGAGGAAATGTGTGCATTCAAGGAACCGAGTTCCTCCCTTTAAAAAAAAAAAAATCCTTCCTAATATTCAACATTGTTGGTAATGGTTTCTATAGCCATGTTTTGGGGTGTTTCATTTTGAAGTATGCATGCTCATCTTCAAAGACTTTTCTGCAGATTTTCTATTTTTCAGCTGAAGAGGTTACCTTTTTTATACATAAATTTGTAAAACATTTTTCACATATTTCAACTTTATTTTACAGATTAGGGTTGGTTTTAGACACGACAGAAGATCACATAAATTCTCTATGCAACAAAACCACACAGCATTGTTCACATGATTTTACCTTCACTTTGAACAAGTCAGAGACCAAAATGTCTTTATAATGGACACTCACCTGGTTCGGAGGCAGATCGAGGTTCTGTCAATGAGAAGAAAATAAAGAGAAAACAAGTCAATCGGTGTTTTGTTAGCACATCGTCATGTCTAGCAGGTTTTTATTGTAAGCCTATCTAGCTAGTATATTGTCAAAACATTATTTGAGAGTGGCCTTAATTATGGCTACTGTTTTGTACTGCACTGGAGAAATTCATTTTATATATATATGTTTGTACACAGTAAAGTTTTATGTATATTTGTACAGACTGTTTAGCATAAACCTAATCAAAAGGCAGCAGAAGATTGTACAGGGTTTATGATATATTGGCAGTAGAGGCAGTGGCCCAGTGTGGCACAACTTTACCCCCGCCGCTCTTACCTGTGCCTGTTGCGAGGGATAACCAGCACACACACACCCGCAGGGCGACAAACGCCGGGGCTGCCGAGGGCGGCCAAAGGTCTAGCTACGCCGCTGAGAGTGGGCAAAAGAATACTCCTATAATGCTATTTTTCTTACTCATAAATGCTTTTAGGAATCAGCTGCATGGACAACAACAAGAATAGTTATGGTAAGTCCAATCCTAGAAAAAAAAACATCCGCCGGCTGATGAACAGTAACACTATAACATCTCCTGTCATCTTTCCCACAGAACCTTCGAGCCAGGGCTGCAACTTCTAGGAATTTCCACTCCTTGTACCATAAGAAAATTAAACTTGAATGTATATACAATGTTCCCCTTTTTGCTTTGAAGCCTCCTTGGAGGAATAGTGTGAATTTTAGAGGACAGATTCATCTCAAGGGACAGAAGGATCGCTGGTGACAGGGTACAGGGACAGCCTGCTCTGTAAGAAAAATCGTAGCAAATGCAATGTGTTTGCTGCGCATTCTACGGGGGAGGCTATTTACTTACTTTGCTGCACACAAAGAGTCGTGTTAGGGAGCAGATGCGTGGTTGTGTCATACAACTCTGTGAATGTATCTAGAGACCTTCCACGGCCTTGAAGGGTGGCCAATGGGTACTAGTCGTGCGTAATTTATTAAATAAATAAATATATACATGCTGGTGGCCAAACTTCTTCCCAAGGGTATGTTCCCCACTTCCACAATAAACATGGCCCACTTTCACCACCAGTGCCGCCCACTACCACCACTGGCAGGGCAAAATACAAATCTTTTCAATTTAGAGATGGCACACAAAGATTCCAAGCTGTCCCAAATTATGCTTGACTATTTCACCCATCTTGACAGACATTCTTCTATACCTAGCCTTGCATTCAGACAGGTGAAGTCAAAAGCACAAGTTCCACAATGCAGTTGAAATATAGGACTGACTGCAGTACCGAAAGACAACATGGAACGTATGGAGGGTCATATGGGCCACAGACTTCCTGAAAAAATTATAGGCAATTTTGACTACTGAGACTAGAGTGAAGGTCTGCCTCGGCTAACCACTGACACACCTTCCATGAATCACGCACACCCTAGAGTCAGACATCAGCCTGAACTTTGCATTTTGACACTGTAGGCAGAAGGAGAGCAGTTGTTAATGGTGTTTTTTAGGTCTTGCCTATTATATCCTGCAGGGATAAATAGGCGAGATTATAGTAAGCGTAAAAGAAAAGTCTACCTAGCCTGCGGATCGCGTACAGTTCATGTGAGCTATGCACGTGCACAGAGCCAGCCACATCACACACCACCATTTGTCTGTGCCTCAGCATCAGACTTCAAAGGCTGTCACTCCCCCGCCCCTGCGTGCACATCGCACACCACCATTTGTCAGAGCCTTGGCATCTGACTTCAAAGGAATGCGCTCTCCCACTCCCCGCCCACCTCGCCACAGCAATGCCGAGAGCTTGGTTTTTTTTGCATACATTTCGCGGGGAAGCCGTGTTTTGTTCGGCGTTCTCTGTACCTTGCTTGTTTTTTTTTCTGGACGAAAGTAAAAGCCTACCGTGCTTGTTTACAGTAGCCTTGCTCCTCAAATGCTGTTGCTGTGTTGCCATCTCTCTAGGGACACTCAGCTTGAAAACACTCGACTTGCTAGCTGCAATGCTACATCCGATATGCTTTGCCTCTAGACACGTTGATCCCTCTCAGACTGTGCTGACTCTGCCCCTCCTGATTCTGAAACTGACCAACGCAGTCATAACGCAGTCTCTTCTCTCTGTCTTATGATGTCTGCCCTGCCACCATTTACTTCGGACCCTCAACCTCACGCCTCCACACCCTCCACACCCTCACACCTCCTCACCCTCACACACCATCACACCCTCTCACCCTCACACACCCTCACACCCTCACACACCCTACCTCACCCTCAAACCCTCACCCTCACACCATCACCCCCTCACCCCCTCACCTTCACAACCCTCTCACCCTCACCCCCTCACATCCCCACACCCTCACCCTCACACACCCTCACCCTCACATCCCCTCATCCTCACCCTCACACACTCTTTCATCCTCACACCCCTCACTCTCACACCCCATCACCCTCACACACCCTCATCCTCACCCTCACACACCCTCACCCTCACACACCCTCACCCTCACTCACCCTCTCACTCTCACACACCCTCCTACCCTCACACACCTTCTCACCCCCTCTCACCCTCACACCCCCTCACCCTCACATCCCCTCACCCTCACATCTCCTCACCTTCACCTCACACCCCCTCACCCTCACACCTCCTCACCCTCACATCCCCTCACCCTCACCACCCACCCTCTCACCCTCACCCACCCTCTCACCCTCACACACCCTTTCACCTTCACACACGCTCTCACCCTCACACACCCTCTCACCCTCACACACCCTCTCACCCACCCTCACTCACCCCCACCCTCACACCCCCTCATCCTCACACACCCTCACAGCCTCACCCTCACACACACCCTCACCCTCACACCCCCTCATCCACACCCATACACATCCCAACACACCCTCACACCCCCACACACCCTCACCCTCACCCCCACACACCCCCTCACACGCCCTCACTCTCACACCCCCTCACCCTCACAACCCCTCACCATCACACACCCTCACCCTCACACACCATCACCCTCACTCACCCTCACACACCCTCTCACCCTCACACACCCTCCCACCCTCACACACACCCTCACACTCACACCCCCTCATCCTCACACAGCCACACCCACACACACCCTCACTCACCCTCTCACCCTCACACACCCTCTCACCCTCACACACCCTCTCACCCTCTCACCCTCTCACACCCTCTCACCCCCTCACCCTCACCCTCACACCCCATCACTCCCTCACCCTCACACAACCCCTCACACACCCTCTCACCCTCACACCCCCTCACCCTCACACCCCCTCACTCTCACACACCCTCATCCTTACCCCCGTCACCCTCACCCCCATCACCCTCACCCTCACACCCTCTCACTCTCACCCTAACACCCTCACCCTCACAACCCACACCCTCCCCATCACACACTCTCACACTCCCTCACCCTCACACCCCCTCACACCCCCTCACACCCCAACACCCTCGCACCCCTCACCCTCACACACCCCATCACTCTCACACACCCTCACCCTCACAACCCCTCACCCTCACTCCCCCTCACCCTCACACCCCCTCACCCTCACACACCCTCACACCCCCTCACCCTCATGCCCCCTCACACCCCCACACCCTCACACCCCCTCATCCACCCACACCCTCACATCCCCTCACCCTCACACCCTCACACACCCTCACCCTCACACACCCTCACACACCCTCACTCACCCTCACACACCCTCACTCACGCTCACACCCCCTCACCCTCACCCCCTCACCCTCACACACCCTCACCGCCACACACCCTCAACCCCTCTCACCCTCACTCAAACCTCACTCACCCTCACACACTCTCACCATCACACCTCCCACCCTCACACCCTCACCCTCACACCCCCTCACCCTCACACATCCTCACAAACCTTCACCCTCACACCCCCTCACCCTCACACCCTCACCCTCACCCTCACACCCCCTCACGCCCCCTCACTCACCCTCACCCACCCTCACCAGCGTAGCTTAACAAAACATAGCATAGCATAACAAAACAAAGCATAGGATAGCAAAACAAAATATAGCATAACAAAACAAAACATAGCATAGCAAAACACATCAAAACATAGCACAGCATAACAAAACATACCATAACAAAACAAAGCATAGCATAACATAACAAAGCATAGCAAAACAAAACATAGCATAGTAGAACAAAATTTAGCATAGCATAACAAAACACAACAAAACATAGCATAACAAAGCATAGCAAAACACAACAAAACATAGCATAGCATACCAAAACACAACAAAACATAGCATACATAACAAAACATGGCATTGCAAAGCATAGCAAAATATAGCATAGCATAACAAAACACAACATAGCATAGCATAACAAAACAAAGCTTAGCATAGCATAACAAAACATAGCATAAAAAAGCATAGCAAAACAAAGCATAGCATAATAAAACACAACAAAACATAGCATAGCACAACAAAACATAGCATAACAAAGCCTAGCATAGCAAAACACAACAAAACATAGCATAACAAAACACAACACAACATAGCATAGCATAACAAAACAAAGCATAGGATAGCAAAACTAAACATAGCATAGCATAACAAAACAAAGCATAGGATAGCAAAACAAAACATAGCACAGCATAACAAAACATAGCATAACATAACAAAGCATAGCATAACAAAACACAACAACACATAGCATAGGAAAACATAGCAAAGCACAACAAAACATAGCATAGCTTAACAAAACACAACAAAACATAGCATACCAAACACAACAAAACATAGCATAGCAAAAAAAAGCATAGCATAATAAAACACAATAAAACATAGCATAGCATAACAAAACATAGCATAGCATAACAAAGCATAGCATAGCAAAACATAGCATAGCATAACAAAACGTAGCATAGCATAACAAAACACAGCATACCATAACATAACAAATAAAAGCATAGGATAGCAAAACATAGCATAGCATAACAAAACAAAACATAGGATAGCAAAACAAAACATAGCATAGCATACAGCATCACTCCGCACCACCACAGCATCACTGGTTCGCCATCACAACATCACTCAGCGCCACCACAGCATCAATCTGTGCAACCATTCAACAACACCTGGTTCAAATATGTTCTCTCAATGTTTCAAGCTTTATTACAAATGTAACAAAAAGATGTAATATTTCACTTCTGTTATTGAATTTTTGTCACAATAAAATACACTGAACATAATCTTCACAAAAGTTATTTACAAAACTTTAAGCTATTGCCATTATAAATTACAATAACTTTTATTTAAGTATTAATTATTGAAAAAAAAATAAAAGCCATTGTTATTTGTAATATCAATACATGTAAGTCACGTAAATACAACACATATTGCATTACAAATGCTATGGGTGTCACATTTGCGAAAGTTATAACTATTGGCATTGTAAATGACAAAGCTATTAATTTTGCTATTTTCAAAAACAAAACATAAATAAAAAATGTGTCATTTACAATACCAATAGCTCAAACTTTCCTAATGCGAGACCTATTGCATTGCAAATGCCTGTTTAAGCAGTCATCTATTTAAAGGTGTCTGAATGTCACGACGGAGACATGATGCAGGCCCGGAGGTGTGAGCTTAGTCTGCACAAAAGTGCCTTAAAAGTCTGTACATCTAGTTACGGACTTGTCCCAAAAAGCAGAAATCTGATTTTTTTTTCTGGGTGGCGCTTTATTTGTAGGGGTGCTGATTGTCAGGGGAAATATTCAGCCTCAGAAAACTGGCTTCCATTAACACCCAGCCATAACTACAGGAGGGTGATGTTCGTAGGAGCACAAACATGTACCCTACTGTTAAGTCACAACTAAAAGTACAATCCACAGTACCTTAGAAAGGCAGACAACAAAACATCTAAAAACAAATGTGAATGAGTAAGCGTATGTGGTTTGCCTAATAGGTGGATTTTGATTATTGTTGTGTCTCGGATTCCCTTCTTGGCCTCTTTTCCACAAGTGGTTTGAAATCCATCAGACTCTGTGCAGTGTCTAATGCTGCTCCTGAAGGGGGGCAGCATCAGACAAGGCGACATGTTTGAGGCAACGACCATGGGCCAAGGCAACAGGGCTGATTAAGCCTGAGTTGCGCAGGCACTGTGAAGGAAGCGGTTCTTAATTTCAGCCCCTAGTTTCTGGTGCTCGGCACCAGCACTTTATTGTCAACACCGGCTCTTATAACAGCCAGCCACATGGTGGCGCAGTTTATCTGATTTTGTGAGGAACACAACAACAGTTGCTTAATAATTAAATATACATTAGAATCACTAAAAACCTGCCACCCAAAGCAATTAAAATAGGTTGGCTGGCATATGTTAGTAATGTTTCATGTATATTTAAAGTCTGAATTGTCACACTTATGTGAGTGTGAATGTTAGTTGGGTAGGTACTGTCATTGGCGGCGCTAATGGGGGCAATGGGTGGTGCAAGCTGCAGTGGCCTTCTGACAAAGGCCCTGGCACTTTTTCTTACTAAAATAAGTACTGGGAGGATGTACACTCTGAGAGGCTACAACTCCGCCAATGGCCATGGCTCGCCCTGCCATCAAGGAATGAGATACCATGGCACTAGGGGAAAAAACTGCCTGGGGACGATTATAACAAGATTTTAAGTGCCTTATTAATGTAACATGACCCAGCAGGCAGGTCTACTATTGATAGGAACCGCAGCACATAGGTGGGAAAAAGAGATTCTCAGTCCCCCAAACAGGGTGCCGGTTGGATCCACCTGCACCCATCACCACAAATGGGTTCTCTTAAGTGTGGGTGCATTTCTTAAGTGCATTCACTGTTGAGGTGACCCTGCAACCTGTAACTGGCATGTGCAGTGCTAACCATGAGTAGAGACAGGCTGTGTGCACTGGGCTACACTGCTTGGCTAGAGAAAACACCAGCAGCGGCTGGCATGACTCGCAGGTGGGGGGCGGGGGCAGAAGGGGCGGGAGCAGATTGCAAGGTAGCGCAAAGAAGAAAAAAAACAATTTCAAGCTTACCTTGCCACCGTGTCTCTGCTCCTTGCTTCCTGCTCTCCTTTTGGGACAGGAAGCCAGGCTTCCCTGACCAATCACAACGCTGCATTACCCAGGCTACCCTGACCAATTACAATGCTGCAATGCAGCGTTGTGATTTGTTTTGAGCATCCTGGTTCAACGCTCAACCAGAAAATGGGGGCCTGGGCTTGTTCTCCATGCAGGCTGTAATGCAGCCTGCATAGAGAATGGGGAAAGTGCGCATGTCTGCACATGACAGTCACTGCACACTTAGAATTGGGCAAACCACTCCTGCCCTGCTCCGTGAGCAGAGCAGCCCTGCCCTCCAGCAAAGGAAGGAAAATTAAAATGATAATAACTAAAAGTTATTATAATTTCATATTTCCTTTCCTTTACACTACTCAAAGCAGTGGGGCGACGCTACTCCGCCCTAGCGGAGGAGCCACCACTGGAAAACACCCATACAGAATTTGGGTTGGAGAAGGGAATAAATGGCGGCAACCAGGGCTCCAGTAGGGGTACGTCGCGGGTGGATGACGTCCCCCCACTTCTTTTACCTGGGGCACGATAACTATAAACTGCAACGGAGTGCAAGCCACCTTTCGTGACGTCACTTCCTGTTGTGACGTCAGCGTCCCCCCACTTCTTTTTTTAGGACTTGTGCCCTGGCGGCAACATTTTACTGGCAACACACTCAGGGCCACATACTCCGTGCTTCATTTCCATGGTATGCCACCCGAGCAAATAAAAAAAAGTAATATTTTAATATAGACGTGCTTCGACTCCGTCTGCATGCTCGACATTACAGAAGGGCAACCAGGCTAAACGACACAAGGCTACAAGAGCAGGTGGCCGGCGACTCTTACAGTCCAAAGTGTCATTTGCGTGGCATCGCAGTTTCTGTAGCAAGCCTTTTTTGGTCTCTGATTTGGCACAACATAAAAATATATCTTCAGTTAACTTGTTTGCCATAGTCTCACTACATGTTTATTTCAACATCATGACTGCACAAAAATCTCAGGTGAGAGCAATGGCTCCGAGAACTGACCGCTCGCCTCTGAACGTCTCAAGGCCGAACCGGCGTTTATCCTTTTAAGGTCAGTAAATTACAGTGGTTAATAGTAATACATGCCACTTTACAGGGATCATGGAAGACAGAAGTGAGGTATAAAGTCGTTTCATGTGGCTAATTTTGAAAATAGGATTTATAAACTGAAAGACAACGTGATTCATTTTAACTATGTACGGGGTCCTTTCATAAATTCATGACCATTTTGATTATATTTTGCACATTTATAGGTAATGGGTTTACACTTAGGTTTTGGTTCTGAATACATATATTTATTTGCTGTAAACATTTTTTTTTTCATTTTCAGATTTCTTTTAATTGCCAATGTATGAAACAGAGTTATTGGCACTACATTTGCTTTTCATATTTGATAGTAATTTACTGTTTAAGTACTTTTGAAAAACATTTAAATAAAGATACAAAAAATAGGTTATTTCATTATTATTATTGTTATCTTTGTCCTCATCTCGCCGTAAAGCGCTCACCCGCTGTCTGACGCTGCTGCAGTGCGCGCTCACAAGGACCACTCACACCACCAAGGCACACTGGGCCAGGATAATAAAACACCTTAGCTGCTGAAAGGTTCCCACGCGGGGAATGTAGGAATTATGTTAATTTATGAACGTTGGTGACTCTAACAAACTTCAGGCTGGCAAGGATTTGTGGGGAAACAGATGCTTATTGTTGTCTCAGGTGGTCGGGGCTAATGGAGTTCTCTCAACTCAGTCAGTACTGTACGTGCCTGCCCATTTTTTCAGCAGTAAGACTTTCAACCCCTCACACACCCACCCGACACACCGCACTGCACGCCCCCGATCATTAACAACACTGTGGACCGGCTGCCCGGGAGAGCAAGCACGTACGTCAGTCACTTACTTTTCTGAAGCAGCCGGAAGTCGGGAGAGTCTTGGATTTCAGTGCCCTGGCGAAACCAATTGACCTCCAGGGGAGGGGCGCCTCTAGCTCTGCACTCCAGCACCACCACCTGCCCTTCATAGGCCGCGATGCTTTGAAGCTCCTGAAACACGAGAAAAGTACTTTAAGCCACACTATCAGCCTGGCGAATCAAGAGAGGAGACACTCCCATGGCATCAGTATACCGAAGTACAGTATTGCAGTATGTATATTTTTAATCCATAGCATTGCATATTTCATTTTGAGCATTTTGACTGTCTCATATATATATCACCATTAAAATCATGGCTTCAAGATTTGCTTTTAAGCTATAGATCACTTGATAAAGAGACTCAAAGACGAATATTCACTCCCACGCACATATCATGAATCTTTTGAACTCCTACAAAGTAATGTTCCATGTTTATAGTGAGTGACTGTCCCAAAACTGCACTGCTTATCAAAAGCCAATGCTAGATTGAGTCTGGAAAGAAAGCATGGCAGTGTCTACCCACACCCACACAGAAAACGGGGTGCCATCGTTATCCGGCAGGTTCACCCCTGTCCAAGACCAATGTATCAAGAAGAGCCACCTTCCATTCTTATACTCATCACCACCCTCAACATCTGCAGCTCGAAGGGCTCCATCAGTGCCTTGCGGCACTGCCTGCTCCCATCAGCAGCTCAACTGAGGACTCCTGCATAACCTCAAAGACGCAATAACTACTCCACGCTTAAAATGCTGAATATTAATCGCTTACATCATGTCTACCTATGGGTAGTGCATAAGTAGAGCCGCTGATTGGCGGTGGGGCCCACTGGCACTCATTTTAGATGACTGGCCTTTAGTGCTCCGCATCAGAATTTGACCCAAAGGAACAGAGAGAAAAGCACCAAAGTGGGTGAGTACATGGAAGAGAAAAACTGAAAAACAGTGGCAAAGAAAGAAAGCTAGGATGAAAACGAGCCTGAAAGAGTGAGATAAATGGGCACAGAGTGTCTCGTGTTGGATAAAAGAGGTATGAGGTGGAATCATGGATGTGCTGCCTTGATATTCTGTAGCGCAGCCCATGGGCTTCTCGGCAAAACTCTGGGCACCTGCAATTACTCCCTTTCAAAGTAAACACTGACTATAGGCCCTCATTAGACGTACCTCCTGTTGCAAAGTACCTGGGAACCATGATTACTGCTCAACTCTTCATCCATCTGGAAAACAAAAACACGCTGAGCAATGTCTGATCCGCAGTCTGACTACACCAAGGGGCTAGAATCAGCCGGCAAAATATCAGAGACTAACATCTCGCTGCGCATGATCAAAGATGATCTTGCAGCCCCCATTCAAAAAAGCCTTTCAAAACCATAAACTACAATATGCGGATTGAATGTATTGCAACGTTTTATGGAATAGAATGGGCAGCCCTTGACTGATTCTTATCCTTTCTGAAAACTGCACCCAGCAAATCTTTCTGAGATACTTTTCTATCTGAACGCAGCCCATCAACATCCCTCTCACCTATTGTCTTCAGCCCTCATATGGCCCTGTGGGACCACACCCAGGAAACTAATCTTCATTCACCACCACCAAGATGATGGTGACACCAGACCTAATTCAAACTGGTAATGGGTCGAGGGAATGCCTGCGAGGGATAAACCTCCTACAAATGTTGCAGCGCTGTCTGCAGAATAGTCAGGCATCAAAAATCTTGGTCAGAGACTTGCTCCACTCCTAAGAATCCTAAAAATTTCAGTTTATCTCCTCCCGACTCACAAAGGGTACCGGAAATGCCAATTTATAAGGTTGGTAAGCTGGGCATTCTGTTGTATGGTGACCTATTGCTCACACCCTAAATTAACACAATAACCAAGAGTACAATCCCGCAACACCCTCCATGAGGATTGTTTTCCTCTCTTGCACCTCCTTCATAAAATTGCTGTGGGAACATCAGCAGTAATTTTCAGAGTCGGTGGATGCAACGCTGTCTGCACTCAGATTAAAGGAGCTAAACAAGCTCTAAAGAACCCAGCTCATTCCTGATCTGTGATAGCAAACCTATATCACAACCATACTGGAGCCTACATCACAACCATGCTGGAGCCACACATTTGCTCTATTATAACAAAAAATATATAATTTTAGATTATTTCACCGATCTCACTGTGGTCTACAAGGTTGCACCCAATGACACCAGTTCTATCTGTCTTTCAGACACTCTGGCGTTGCCTCTCAGAACATCTTAGACTTGAAGAAAAGTTCTCAAGTTTGTAAACCCCACTCACCACATTCTAAACAGCTAGGAACCACAACTGAGGAATATATACTGTAACTACGCATGCAAATACATTGCATGCCATTACAACACAGTCGTTACCACTCATACAATGACATTGCAAGTCATTGCTACGACTTGCTGTAGGGGTCGCGCTGGAGTTAGGAATAGTATTATTTTCTATTCCTACTCCAGCTTGTGCAACAGCAGGGAAGGGGCTGGATTCTAAATCTAACTCCAGTGTGCCCCCTACAGCAAGTCGTAGTAATGACTTGCGATGTAATTGTATGCGTGGTAACGACTGTGTTGTAATGGCATGCAATGTATTTGCATGCGTAGTTACAGTATATATTCCTCAGTTGTGGTTCCTAGCTGTTTAGAATGTGGTGAGTGGGGTTTACAAACTTGAGAACTTTTCTTCAAGTCTAAGATGTTCTGAAAGGCAACGCCAGAGTGTCTGAAACGCATTCATTGTAACAACTGCGTTGTGACGGTACCGCGTTGTGGAGACAGGGTTGTAAACGCTGTTTCCCCAATTGAGTCTTCCACAGACAGTATC